>NC_090441.1:36886184-38136184 GCF_031143425.1 Pleurodeles waltl | reverse complement strand
TTTGTGATAAATATTGACAGGTCAAACATTATTGGAGGAAGATGCCAAGTATTTACAGAACAAGATTTTGTTGTAGCAAGCCCCAAAATCCACACTGTATTCCCACAAAACTTCTGATATGCAGTACATTTTGCACCTGATAAGTACCAAACATCTCTGTGTCAATTTTTAATTGTATGGGATAATTACCTCATCTGGTAATTGTCATCTCATAAAGAAGGATTTATTATACTTCTATCTGCTCTGGGAAATCCTCAGTGGCTTCTCCAAAATGTCCTTCCATAATAGGAGCATAATTTGTTTCATGCGTCTCTCAAATGTGCACAAGTACTTGCACCAGCAAGGACTTCTCATGGCCTTGATCGTAGCATGCAGTAAAATACCACAAAGAAGCAAAATAATGTGTCACCTCTTGCAGCAGTGCGCATTCCATGTGGAGCGACTGCAACCTTAGTGATTGAGAAATTGTACACACCATCTAAAGGCAAACGGCTCCATGGTAGGATTCAGTTCCCCTAGTCTATATACAGGATAGTTTACACAGGTGGTAGCCGAACTTTCAATTAAATAAATGTGTCTTTAATTAATTGATAGGAAGCTTTTTCTCATTTTATAAATATCCTGTAACTATAGATGATTTATGCAATCAACTATCTTTTAGGTATCTATCGTTCACTAAAGCATTTATCTTAGAAGGTATGATCTGCATATTTCAGCCTAAGTGTAAAACTATTCTACAGGAACATGATCCTGGCTGTAGCCTCATCATCTTTTTTCAGCGTAAGAATAGCAGGGCAAGGATACCCAACACCTCTTTCAAGTTAAAAGCAATACTTTGGCACATGGGCCAGCGCTTTGTCAGCTTCCCCCATTGCAGGTCCGGGGTCCAAAGACACTGTAGGTCCATTTTAGAATTTGGAAGTCCATCAATCTGGCATAGGTTCCGAATTTTGAAATATCCATTGGGTTGGCGGTTATTTCAAGCATTGACAGGAGCACCATCCAGGCAGTTCCTGCAAATATTTTGTAACTTTGTTGTATGGCTTCATCAAACATGATGAAGCCATATGGCAAAATTACAATTTCAAAACAAAACCTCAAAGTGGGATTTTGTTTTTGAAAATGAACTCCCCCCCCCCCCCTTTCCAGGAATTTTCTCACATGGCAAGAGGGGCATTTTGCAGTTTTCACTTCCCCTTACTGTTAGGGTTTTCCATCTAAATTAGGTGGGCAAGAATACAGGTCAACCTCCAACGGCCGTTACTCCATTGAGCCGTTGGATGGGTGTAATAACGGCAGAACCGTAGTAACTATATTCCATCACTACACCAAAGGTCCAGCTGCATTAATTTGGGCAAACAGACCATTATATTGGTGGAAAGGGTACTCTGTTCCCATTGTGAAAGAGTACCCTTTTGATCAACATAAAAATTGGCTCTTATGGGATTTCTCATCAGCATGTAGTGTAGAAAATTGATGCATGTTAATTAATAGAAAAACTAAAACAGAGAAAACAAATTGGAGGTAATTAAATTATAGAAAAACAATTTTCAGGAAAGACAATTTTAAGGAAATGCAATAAACATAAAACATTACAGGAAGCATTTTAAAGGAAAGTGAATTTTAAGGAAAAGTTCATAATGACATTAACATTGGGTGGAGTTTAGGGGGTAATGAGAGGATTTTAGGTTCCGGGATTGATGACATTTAGGGGTAATGAGGGTTTTTTGGTGTCAGGGGTAGTTGGAGTTCTGGAGTAGAAAGGGGTTCTTAGAGTTCAAGGATGGGTAGAGTTTAGGGGAGGTGAGGGCTTTTAGGGATCATTAATGAATGGAGGTTTGGATGATGAAGGGTTCTTAGGGTCCACAGATGAGTGGCGTTTAGGGGTGCTGAGGGTTTTTTAGGGTTTAGGGATGGGCTTTTAGGATTTACCGTTAGACAGAGTTTAGGGATAATGAATGAATTAAGGGGTCAGGGAAGGGCAGAGTTTATGGCAAGAAGGAGTTTTCAAGGTTCATGAATGGGTGAAAGTAAAGGGCCCTGAGGGGTTTTAAGGGTTAGCGAATAGGCGGGCATAGGCATAGAAAGGAGGTTTTAGAGTTCATGGAAGTGTGGAGTTTTGAGGTAGTGAAGATTTTTAAAGTTAAAGGATGGGTGGAGTTTAGGGGTGAAAGGATTTTAGGGTTCAAGAATGGGTAGAGTTTAGACATGGAGATGGATTTTTAGGGTTGAGGTATGGTTTGAGTATAGGGCTAGAACAGGCCTACAGGGTTAGGGCTGGGTGGAGCTTATGAGCCTAGGATGGGTGTAGTTTAGGTTTGTTGAGGTTTTTTTTTCGGGGGGAGATATGGATGTTTTTAGGGGCTGTGAATGGGTAAGAGATGAATGGTGTTTAGAGGTGGTGAAAAGTCAGGAAATTACAAGCATATAAAGTAATTTTTTGAAAATGTAAAAGATATAAATCCAAAGTAATGTCCCCTGAAGTAAAGTACTGAAGTAAATACATCTGAAAAAAATGTTTCTCAGTGTGAGACCTGCAACCACTTCATATATTGATAAATAAGCAGGCAAAAGCCAATTTCGAAACATTCTTAGAATGCTCCTTTGAAATGGTAAATGCCATTCATCATGCAAGCTTACAATAAACAAGTTAGGCAAAATGGGTTCTCAGTAATGGTATTCCATGAAATCGTTTTTCTACCAAATCACATACAACTGTAGAAAAATTATCATGTCAGATATCTGATGCCATCTGATTTTCTGAATATTGTGTACAATTGTATTTATCTTTTTCCATATGATACAAAGATCTCTTGTTTAACAACATGTTAAATTCATCAGATGTTCCCATAGAGCTTCTGATTTGTATGCTTTTCAAACTTCATATCAGGAGCAGTGGGTGATGATTTGCAAGAAGAACCTTCTAAGCTCCTAGTTTAGCTACTTAGTGGAGACTTTCCCAATGATCAAAGAGCTCTTCTCTTTTCCATTTTTGATTACTGGTTGTACACCGCATGTTTTGAAATGAACACTAACCTATTGATCAGGCAAGAGTGACTCAACCTTCTCCCTGGAAGGACTCCAGCTTCACATGTAGATTGGGAATGAAGTGTCTAGGGGAAGGGAAAGTGGAAGAAGAAAAGGAAACACAACTGCACATGAGTCAGTCTGTCCACTGCTCTTGCTCCAAACCACATAAACCACAAAAAATGGAAACATAAGAGGATAAAAGCAACAGTAACTTTGCCCAAAGGACCCTTTAATTGTCACCAGACATTCATTCATTCAGCAAATCATTTATTCTGAGACAATATGTAGTCAATGCTGCCTTACCACTCCCAAAACCAACCATGTAACATACAAAATATTCAACACAAACAAAAGCAATCCACATTCCAGGATAGCAACATTCTTGGTGACTTCCTAAGTTAATGTTGAGGTGGTGGTAACCTGTACTATGGTTACTGAATCTACCAGAAGGTATCTCGATCTCTGCCAAGGATACGGGTCCAAAAGACCTCCTAATTGCCTGGCTATTCCTAATTTAAATAAGTTCCATTCTATTGGAATCCTTCAAAAACTGTTGACACGTTTCGGCCTGTCTGTGTAACGGCCTCATCAGGAAGACAAGGAGTGCTTCTAAGTCCTATTAAAATATTAAAAATAAAGAGTTTTAAAACTTGATTTATAATGTGACCGAATCAATGTCACAGATAATTCCAAAGATAGGTGCATATATATACATCAAAATAGTGAACCAAGTCACAAATAGATTTTACGATTGCCTGTCTCAGTATAGCCAGTCCCAGAAGACCCATGAGTGGACATAAATTGTGCAGTTGGCCTCTGTTGTGCACATGCAACCAAATCTGGTTGGGTGTCATGCTCCACCCAATCCTGTCCTGAGTGACCAAATAACCATTGCCAAGCCATGCCATTCCCAAATTCCCAACCTATGGTAAATCATGTTTACCATGCTCATGCATATGCTCTGAGGTAGTAATCCCCCAACGAGAAAAAACCTCTGTATATTCCTACCTCAAGTACACATACTATCACTGCATTATGTAACCAGTGGGAGTTTAGTCCACTGTAACCATCAGCTGATGCCAAAGAATTACCTAAAAGTGTAAGGCACCCCATACTATCCATAAGATTATCAGCCTGATTATCTCACTGCCACTTCAAAACAACGGGTGAATCATCCATTGATCAGAAACGTTACTCACAGGGATATGCACTGATTAAAACACTCTTGAAGCACAGATTTTCAAACTGCATTGGATCACAGGTATCGACTTGTAAAAACATCAAAACAGGCCACACAATGGTTACAAAATACAAACTTATCCACTACCCCAAGCACTCATTCCCTTACAAAGAAACCTACTTATATGTACAGTGAGTAGCCGCCAACTATAAGTGCGGTGTCGGGTTCGCTGAGAGTCCGACCTCCTGACAAACCCAACCATTATTACCCAAAATGTGTATTAGGCAGGATTCCCTGTCCCTAGGGCGAGTCCTCTCTGCTGACTCCTTAATTTGGCATGTGTCCTCTCCAAGGTCAGACCTCGACAAAGGAAAAGGAATTGTGGTTTTGAATAATATGAGATATGAAGATGAAACCAGAAGACAGTTGAGCAATCCCACACACTATCATTTGATAATGGAAGACCCTACTAAAGAGATATCTAACCGTATTGAACAAATCACTGAAGAAACATTAGGTGAGGGGTGGATATGCAACAAGGAGTATGATTTTTTGAACAAATAAGAGGTGAGAACACCTGTAATTTATTTATTGCCAAAATACATAAGGACATCAATACTCCACCATGAAGACCTATCATATCAGCATGTGGGTCAGTTTTAGAACCACTGGCCCAATACACAGTCGTCTTTCTCAGACCTTTTGTAGGCAAAACTAGGGCCTGTGCCGAGACTCAATGGACTTCATCAATACAACAGAAGGACTTCCATTTAATAAAACCACTGATTTACTTGTTACATTGGACATACAGGCATTATAAACCTCGTTCCACAGGGTTAAGCTATTGCAGTCCTGATAAAGGTCCTGGATACCAGATCAAGACCACACAAGGTTTTCCCAAAGTTCTTGATAGATTTAGCAACCTTTGCCTCAATCAAAACAATTTTGCCTTTAAAGATTAGTTATTTTTTCAGATTCAGTGCTTGGCATTGGGATGTATCTTCGCACCAGAGCTACTTCATATCTTTATGTTACTCTTCGAAACAAATGGATCTATGGAATCGCTAATGTGTACTAAAAATATTTCAAAGAATGGCACAGATACTTGGACAATATTTCCATGATATGGTAAGGATCAGACTCACTTCTAAAGGATTTTGATGAATGGGTCAATCACCATTCACCAGACTTAAAGTTCATGATATCCTTCATTGCAGAGGTTTAATTTATTAGACCTAAATGTGCATGCTATTAATGATAGCCTATTTGTCAGCCTTTCCACAAAACCCTTGGATCGTAATACATTGTTACATTTCACTAGTGGTCACCCCAGGCCCCTGAAAGAAAACCTCCCCTGTGGAAAGTTTCTCCGTATCAGGAAAAACTGCACAAATAAAGACGACTATTTTGAGAATGGCAAGATACTAGTGAACAAACGTATTGCAAGGGAATACCGCAAAAAACTGGTAAAATCTTTAGAGAAAAGAGCGTGGTTTACTCCTCAAGAAACACTCCTGACCCCCAATAACAAAACAGATGAAAAAACATTTACTTGTGCTGGAGGGCGATCCCCTTCTTCCAAATTTGGATTCAGAAAGGCTGACTGAAACGTCTGAAGAGCTTCAGCCTACTAAACATCAGTACTGTTAGACACTTCAATAAGATCACACAAATTAATAAGACAATGATTTGCTCAACAGAAACAGATTTCAAAACAGTTGATGGTGACACTGGTCAGATTCAAACAACAATGATAAAATTTCTAGCTGGGCCTTCCCTTCTCCTATCACAAATTTTGACTGGCATGTGTGGGGATGGACTAACAGATGCGAGTAAAACAAAAAGAAAAGAAGACAAAAATAATTTGGAAAACCATCTAACTAGGGTAAGTCGCTAAAAATATATATACTGGTGTAAATCATCTAACTAAAAGGAAACAAGAAATGTCACATTGAATATTGTATACCTATCCTCATGAGACAGCAGACAGAAAGGAATCGTCAGGCCAGAGTGAAGTGTCACAGCTTCACAGCATCACTAGACAGCGGTATCAGGGACAGTGTAGAACACGAGCTGCACATAGAGCAAAAGAGCAGTTTAGAGTATATTGGGTATATTAGTACTGAATATCATAGGGAATGGGACAGTTAGAATGGGTGAACATATGAGGCAAAAGGAAACAGGTTCGAGGATGGTTGGAAAGGACTGACTCTCTGGGTGTCAAAAGCGAGCTCCACCTAAAGTTCAAAAGTCTCTCTCTAATCAGAAAAGACCCTGGAGTCTTGATTGGTCCTCAGCGTGGACTCATCTCACGCAAATGGATCAATATAAAATGAAAATTATAGATGCCCATCAGGTTTGTAACTTTTCCAGATTTTCTCAGGGAAGGCGCAAAGTCATCTTGATGAGTTCATACAGTTCAGTTGAAAAGTGACAGTTTATATAACATAAGAAACATTGCGATTTCTTCCGATGAGACGCAGGATGATTACAACAGTTTGCATGTGAATTTAATAATACTTGTCGTCCATCTGTCATCTGGAACAAATATCGCCACATTTTATATTAGTAAAACCATGGTGTTCGAAATGGGGTCTTTGGTTGGCAGTCAGGTTACCCCCGTCCAAGCGAGGACCCTCACTCTAGTCAGGGTAAATTATACACAATACAAATTATCCTATGCCCACCCTCTGGTAGCTTGGCACTGAACAGTCAGGCTTAACTTAGAAGGTAATGTGTAAAGTATTTGTGCAATAAATCATACAATAACACCATATAGCACCTCAAAAATACACCACACAGTGTTTAGAAAAATATATAATATTTATCTAGATATTTTCACGTCAAAACGATCAAAGATGCAATAAGTAAATGTAGAGATATCACTGAAAAGTGATAGTAAGTGCCTTAAGTCTTTTAAAAGCAAACAAAAGTGGTCATTATGAACACGGCGGGAAAGACCACCGACCGCCGTGGCGGCGGTGAACAGAATCCCGCCGTTGATGGTGAATGGAAACCCGCCCTATAATGAACGAAAATCCCAACCCTGCCAAAAATCACCAGACCACCACTCCCCACCATGACTCTGTCAGTGGAAATCCTGGACCTCCCCACCCGCCACCGCCAAGCACACCCACATCCCGCCCTCCAAATAATGATGAACAAATCACCTCGACGGACAGTGGAGGCCGGATGACCATTGGCAGCTGCGACCGCCACTGGTGGCAAGTGGACTCAGTAGCAAGAAGTACACACATTGGAGAAGCAAATGACCCACACACCTGACACGCATCCAGAACCCCATAAAACACCCCCAGACACACCCGACAATCCTTTGCAACAAAACCAGGACAAGAAGACGGAGAGCACCAGAGGCAGACAGCGAACGCCGGCATACAGGAGACGCACACCGACCCACAGCAGAGCACCCTCACCTTGTTCCCAGCCCCGACACCAATCACCACACTCACCATGTCCCCCCCAAACATCCATGCTTCACCGAAAGGGAGTTAAGGACCATGGTGGACGAGATCTTGAAGGTGGAGCCACAAATATTCGGGGCCGAGGTGCAGCACACCTCCATCGCAAGGAAGATGGAGCTATAGCAGACCATTGTGAACAAGGTCAATGCAGTGGGGCACCATCCAAGCACCAGGGACGACATCCGCAAGAGATGGAACGACCTGTGGGGGAAGGTCAGTGGCATGGCAGCAAGGCACCACATCGCAGAGCAGAAGAATGGGGGAGGACTGCCACCAACACCACCAGAATACACAGACTGGGAGGAAAAGGTACTGGCCATCCTGCACCCTGAGGGACTCATTGGACTCACTGGAGAAATGGACTTGGGTAAGTCATCAACATATACCCCATATACACCATACCTGTAATGCATGCACCACCCCACACCCACCAGGACCAACACCCCACCCAGGCATCATCCACTAAATCCACCCCCCTGTATGACCACAAACCCACTAACAGGCCCACATCCCTCCCCCTGTGCACAGACACCTACCCCTGGACATACCCACAATGGAACGACACCCACCACCACAATGCAACCCCACACTGGCGCTAAATGCAATGTCAACCTCACAAAGGCACCCTGGAAGGCCACTGAAAGTAACACCAGCACAAAATAGCCCAGTTATGTTAACCTCAAACATTCATGCAGCTGTAACAGACATGTTTATGTCCCCCAACAGGCACCACCACCCATGCACCCCTAACGGACGTGACAAGGAGTGACAGTGCCCCCCAGGGAGACAGAGGCACATCACAGGACACTGGTGAAGGATACCTGGACACCGATGAGCAGGCAGGCCCCTCACACAGTCCTGGACTCTCACCATGCAGCAGTCCCACCCAGGAAACCACTGTTACCCCTACCACCCAGTCAAGACCAGCAACCCAGCGCAGGCGTCCCCACACCAGTGTATCCAGGCCACAGACTGGTGGAACACAAGTACAGAGTCCACAGTCTCCCACTCCCAACATGCAGGAAGGGGAGGGCCCCAGTACAAGTGGTACTGCCAGACCTGTGCAGGGGACACTGGCACAGGGGGCTAGGGCAAGTGCAAGGGTGGCAGTGGGCCAGGGGAGAGGCCACAGGATGGATGCAGAAGCCCAGGACGTAATATCAGAGGTATTGGGGCCCACCAGCATACCCATGACAGGTTGGCACAGATTGTGTCCACCCTGGAGCACAGTTAGAGGATGCAGCAGGAACACCACCAACAGGCCATGGAGCAGTCGAAAGAGCACAACGCCACATTGGCCACCATAGCAGGAGCACTGCTGCAGCTGGTCAAAAACCAGTCTGACACCCACACAGGACAAGAGGCCCCCACAACAGCACCGGACAACCAGCATCAGTGTACCCCATCAGCAGAAACTTCCCAGGAACTACCCTCACAGGACACCCAAGTGCCTACCATGTCATCCCCTGAAGATCAACAGCAGGCGCCCAAACGTTCCCTCAGGCCAAGATATGGCACTGGAACCCCAGCTAAGAACAAGGCCCCCTCAAAACGTAACTCAGCAACTTTGTGCCCTCTGCTATGTTTATTGCTGGCCTACAGCTGTGCTACATTGGTATGTGAACAAGTACATTGACATTGTTATATGCCAGAGGTATTGCAATTACACATTTGTGAAAGCACAGACTGACTCCATATTGTTTTGTGATTCAAGGGTGTTTATTTCTGTGCAAATAAGTGGAGGGGGTTGTGAAATGGGCTGGGGTGATGGTGGAGGAATGTCCATGGCAGAGTCCAGTCTATTTGTATCACAGTTGCATTGTCCAATGGGGCATAGGAAGTGGAGCAATGGCAGTTTAAGGTGGACACAGTGACAAAGTGGGACAGAAGGGTGACATTCAGAGGGGTCTTATTTCCTGGCAGGGGTCTTGGCAATGTTCTCTGTCTTGTTCCTGGATCTCAGGGACTGTTTGCAGGCTGGTTCTCCTTCTGCAGGGGGTGGGGTGCTGGTGATCCTGTGGCGGTGCCTTCTGTCCACTAGCGCCGGCGAAGGTGGAGGGCTGTTCATCATCCAGGCTAGTGTCAGGGGCCCGTTGGTGTGCCACTGTGTCCCTCCGGGTGTTGACAAGGTCTGCCATCACCCCTGCAATGGTGACCAGTGTGGTGTTAATGGACTTCAAGTCCTCCCTGATCCACAGGTAGTGTTCCTCCTGCAGCCGCTGGGTCTCCTGAAACTTGGCCAGTACCTGGGAATGGTGGTAAGCTTCCATGATGTTGGAGAGTACCTCGTGGAGAGTGGGTTCCCTGGGCCTGTCCTCACCCTGTCGCACAGCAGTCCTCCCAGCTTCCCTGTTATCCTGTGCCTCTGTCCCCTGAACCTTGTGCCCACTGCCACTGACCCCAGGTCCCTGATTTTCTTGGGTTGGTGGGTTTGCCTGGATTCCCTGTAGTGGTGGACACACTGCTGATTGTCGCGTCCTGGGGACAGAGGGATGGGCCCGCTGGGTGGGTGCTGTGGTGGTGTCTCCTGAGGGGGGAGGTTCTGTGGTGGTTTGTGCCTGTGTCAGGGGACCTGACTGTCCCAAGGTCCCTGATGGGCCGGGCTGGTCATCTTGATCCAGGCGTGCAGAGCTGCTGTCATCACTGTGGGCCTCTTCTGTGGGGGAACTGGATATGTCTGGCACATCCTGTCCGGTGACGTTGGGTATGGGTCCTGTTGGGGTGTGAATGCATAATCTTAGTATCTGTGTGTGCCATCTTGTGCAATGGGTGAGTTAACCTCTACTCCTGCGCTTGCATTATTGCCGTGGCCCTTGTATGATTGGTGATTTTGGGGCATGAGTGAGTCTCTCTACTGGACATGCTTTGGTGATGGGTGTCCATGCATTGGTGTTACATGCAGGGCTTGGTTTTGGGATGTGTGGGTTGTGGTAGTGGGGTATCTGTGGGGTGTTGGGGTGATGGGTTTGAGGGTGAGGATGGGAGTATGTGATGGCATGCAGGTAGGGTGGGGGATATAGTAGTAAAGATATGACTTACCAGAGTCCAGTCCTCCTGCTACTCCTGCGAGGCCCTCAGGATGCATGATCGCCGAGACTTGCTCCTCCCATGTTGTTAGTTGTGGGGGAGGAGGTGGGGGTCCACCACCAGTCCTCTGTACAGCAATCTGGTGTCTGGATACCACGGAATGTACCTTCCCCCATAGGCCGTTCCACCTCTTTTCTGATGTCATCCCGTGTTCTTGGATGCTGTCCCACTGTGTTGACCCTGTCGACGATTTTCCGCAATAGCTCCATCTTCCTAGCAATGGATGTCTGCTGCACCTGTGATCGAAATAGCTGTGGCTCTACCCGGATGACTTCCTCCACCATGACCCTGAGCTCCTCCTCAGAAAACATGGGGTGCCTTTGAGGTGCCATGATGTGGTGTGGGTGATGTGTGAGGTGCTGTCTGTTGTGATGTGTGAGGGGATGTGTTGGTGTGTGTTGTTTGAGGTGCGTGGATGTTGTATAAGTGATGGTGTTTTGTGTCTGTGGATGCTGGTGTTGTGTTAGCTAATCTCTCTCTCTGGCCTTCTTTCAAATTTTTGGTTGTAAGGGTTTTTGGGTAATGTGGGTGTGTGCTTTATATTGGTTTGGGTGTGTGGGTGTAGAATGTGTATGTGTATCAGGTATGTGTCTTTGGAATTGTCCAATGTGGTTGTGTTTTGTAAATGTGTGTATTTTGAGCGTGGCGGTGTGTACCGCCAATGGATTACCGCAGTTGAATGACCACCGCGTTGATTCGTGGGTCGTGATAGTGTGGGCGTATTCTTGTTGGCGTGACGGTGTAGGTTTTGGTATCGCCGGTTTATCACTGACCTTTGGTGTGGCGGACTTGTGTGGGTGTCTGTATTGTGGCAGATTCCGAGCTGTGAGTCGTAATACCTGTAGCGGAATTCCACCGCCGCAACGGTATGTTGGCGGTCTTCCACATGGCGGAAAGCAGGATTTACCGCCAGGGTTGTAATGAGGGCCTATGTTTGTTAAGAGAGGCAGATATTCTACCCATCATCATCACCTCACCTTCCTGCCCACGGCATTTCATCACCCGTGAGCTAACTGCATCATGGTTCAATTTGGCACTGCAGTCACCTTCTACTAGTACTTCACTCCATCATTCTTTCCTTCTTTCCCGGCCTACCAAAAAATTGGAAATTCCATTCTTGGCATGTGCCAGATTTTTCTGCACAAATGATTTATATTTCATGGCTTCCATGATGGATTTAGACCTGTTCAAACATTTCCCTTTCGTCATTCGTCAACCACAATGACTGACTAAGCACAAGCATAGCACATGATGATCAGTGACACCCCACTATTCCATAACTAAATCTCTACCTAGCGTAATCCCTCTAACTTAACTTGCAGTAGAGTAACTTTCCCTACTGCCAAGTGAAGGTGTTCATTGAAAATAATTTGTGGTGGAGGACGAGGCTGGGGTGTAAAGTAAGACTAACGGCCTCATTATGACCCTGATGGTCTTCTGACTGCAAGGGTTAATGTGGCGGTACATACCGCCACATTGAGATTGGAGTATTGGCTGCAGCCAACCCGCCTCTTCTCCACTCATAACGCCATGTCGGTATGAGCCACCAGGCCGGAGATGTCTATCTCCAGCAAGGCAGCCGGCATAGTACAACCCATGGCATTATGAGCTAGCCAACCACTATGGTTTTTGTGGAGTTAGCAACGCCATGAAAACCTTGGAGGTAGGCCCCACCAGTGACAGTGGCAGGTGGCTCCCCACCCCCCCAACACTCACCTGGCACCCCGCTCCCCTCCATCCAAACTCACAATACACAACCTAACCACCCCCTCTGATCCACTCACTCACCTCCCCACCCCCTCCGATCAAACCAGTCAACCCCACCCCCATACACACACACCCGCAGACATGCACACACCACATGACTGACCCCAACCCCCACAGCCACACACACACACATCACCCCCCGCTCCCACTATAGTCACAGGGCCCCTCACCCCACACCCCCCTCCCCACATACACACACACAGACACCCACACGCACCATGCATACACCCATTCACTGACACTGGCATAAACGCATTCATACATACACTGGCATACACGCATTCATACATGCATACTTCCAGACATACTCAAACACATTCTTACACACAATTACACTGACATGCAGACACGCACTCACTTCACCATTCTTACACACATTCACTCACACGCATACAACCACGCAAACAACACAACACATTCAGATGTATTCACACACACATTCATGCACACACTCAGACACACACACAAAACACCCCCCACTCTCCCACCCCCCTCCCCTGTCGGAGGCCTGACTTACCTTGTCCGGCGAGGAGATCGTCCGGCAGGGAACAGGAAGGGGCGCTGCTATCGCCAGCAGCATCCCGCCAGCAGAACACTGATAGGCCGTATTAATGGTCATAATATGGCTGGCTGAGTCCTTCTGGCGGGGCGGTGCTGGTTTTAGCAGTGCCAGCTTACCACTGTCCACCATCATGAGCACTGCCGGATTTCTGCCCTTATTGTGGTGGAAGTCAGGCAGTGCTTATAATATGGCGGATGGATGGTAGCCGCAGTGGCTGTATGTTGGCGGCCGTCACCGCGGCGGTAGGCGGTATTTACTGCCAATGTCATAATGAGCCCCTAAGTGTCTCATTTAGAGTTTCAAGGATGGGATACTCTGTGACAAATGTGACAAATAAATATATATCAGGTTCCCTTCCCTGTACTGCAGTGGATTGTTTTTTTTCACTGTCTACTTGCAGCAGAGGATAAGCATCATATATGATGACTATTATTTGTATAAGTATTATTATTATTATTCATCTGCCTCTTCAAAGTTTGGACTTACTGAGAGTCAGGGTACAATTGAAAAGGCAGTCCGAGAAAAGCAGGGCCATTGGAATTAAAGTAAGTTAATAAATTATTCATTCTCCTCTGCTCCAAAAACTTGCTGCAGGCTGCAGAGAGTACCAGAAGTAGGCATTAACATGCCTCCATTAATGTTGCACATCAAGAATACTACTATTAATTGTGCTGCATATACGTCATACTTGTTAATGAGAGGTAATTTTTACCCACAAAGTGTCTGTTTACTTTTACTATGAAATCATTTAAACAAAAATAATATTTTTATTCTGGTGGTTTCTGGCTTAGTTCCTTGCAGTCAGTGCTATTGTTATGTGATGTAATGCATCTGTGAGGAAAACTTGGCCCTCTAACTAATCACATCAAAACTTCCAATGGATTTAGGGCACCATCAATGTTCTGCCTCTGTGCCACTATAAACAAGTTTTAAACAAGTGTTAGTACTGAGCATTACAGTTTATGTTTTTCATTGTTTTGTTTCTTGATATATTATTTCTGTTGGAGCTCCACCATTCCAGGAGGAGATAGCCACCCAGATGAGGTGACACAGGAGGTAGACCATCCAGGGAGAATATCGCTGGCTGGTGGCTTTGAAGAAGGAAGAGGTGGAGGCATGTGCCTCAGGTCCCTCCGGCCAGCTGCCTCCATTACAGCTATACAGTCACCAGTACCGCCAGCAGCTGGGATCCACCACTGCTGCACTGCTTGTTTTTTTCAATTGACAAAAAGTTGCCCTCTGAATTGTCACATACTCTGCATCGACTTTTCCCCCAGAACTTTCTTATCTGTTTTTGAAGTCCCTTGCCATATATTTACTGGCTAGGTTGCTTACTTTACTTATACCCATACAATACCCTGCTACCAGAGTGGGAACAACAAAAACTAGTTCTACCTTATTTCATTTCATAAGGAGGTTAACTTTTGCCACATTTGCAGCATCCAGCCACTTATTAAAGTGAATACCAGTTAGTTATACCCTTATTTTACTACCCTATGCAACTATATTGACTACTGGGGGAGTATGCCAAGCCTACTGCAGACAACATACATAGAAATATCTTAATCTTGAGTAGAAGTTAATAACTAGGCTGGCACCATGGACGTCAATTCACCAAAATGCCAGGGGTAGCGGAAGTGGCATCACATACCCTCACTTTCACTCACACACACATACACACAAGTTCACACTTTGTCACATAAACACACTCTCACTCCCAAGCTCGCACACAACATACATTGAAAAGCATTTTTACGTACCGCAGATGCCATGAAAGAGCACATTCATGTTTTTATTGCACTAATAGTGAATAATAAGTTCACTATTAGTGTAATAAAAAATTGACAGAAAACAAAGAAAACGGCGTCCCAACTGACGTTCATAAGGACTAGCTGCCACTGTGTTCCTGGCACTGAATTTGCCACTTCTGAAGTGAGGGGTGGCAAAGGCAGTGCCAATGGTCACATTGGGCAATCCAGGGGTCTTAGCTGCCACACCTGGTGACCCCTATATTATGTCCATGGCTAGGGCACTCACAGGGAAGACGTCACAAGTGAAGTCTCACTCCCACTTAGGTAAACTCGAACTTTCGGAATATTCAGAAGGATTATTCCTCACAGGCAACCAGACCGAAAGAAACACAGAGTTAGTGGGTTAATTATTATCATAACTTATCAAAAACTAAGACCAGACCACCACCATGACACAAAGACCTGATATTACAAAAACTAGCAGTAGTAACTTCTGAGGAATAGGGAGCTAGTATTTATTTTATTAAAACAACTAAAACTATACTTATGAAACCCTCCAGTCAGGAGTGAATTCAGAGGAAGGTTAAGCATTTAAGCAACACAAGGCCTGAATGATTATGTTTATGAATGATGATATATCTATCCATTGGGTGAGTAAGTGAGGCTGGCATGGGCTATTGCTCAGGTAAGGAGATCCCACAGTGAGTTGGTGTCGCTTTCACCTCATCCACCTCACCAAGTGTGCGATCTATTTATGGTATAAATTTGTAAGTCACACCTTCAGTATGTCAAAAAGCCTGGGGAGGAGGGTTAGGGGTTCGATGAATGGATGGGAATGGGGAGTTGGAGAAAAGTGTGACAAAGACAAACACTACTCAACAACAATATTCATCACTTCGATGAGCTGCATATCATTATCAAATCTGTTGTGAAAGGAAATGAAGGAATGGCACAGTTGAATTAAATGCATTGCAAACAGCCTTTCAGCCACAGAGACCCAAGTTATTATGTATCTAAATGTTCTGTCATCTAGGTTTGAAAACTGCAATTCATGGAGGAGTGAACAAACACAGCTCTGAAATTATTTTGTTAAAAGAAAAATGATACTGTACATAAATGCCAAATTGTGCAATGCATCTGCGTTCTTCTTGTAATGTCTGTCTTGGGTGCCTCGCTGAACCGGTCTGGTGAGGTAAGCAAAAGTGTTATGGAGATTTCGCCTTTCGTGCAAAAGAAGAGAAGTCCTGTGGATTGTAAAACAGTAAGGATATTATAGATTCAAGGAGAAGGACAGAAGGTAAGCTTCATGATGCACCAAGAGGCAGCGCAAGAGCATAGGATGCTGCAATCATGATGACTCATGTATTATTAACTGAGAAGTGAGAGCAATTTTACAGACAATCCCACACAGATAGCTGCATGTACCTGGTTGATCAATCTCACAACTGTCATAACACTTAGCTGAGTGCGTCCATCATGTGACATGACATGTCTGTCTCCAGTTACAGCCCCTCCCCAACCACAACCACTACATTAGAGGAGTTTTACAATTTAACCAGCACACTACTCAGCATTTCCCAAATCAATGCACCTTTCTTCAGTGAAGTCCACAGGGCTCAGTAGGCCTCTGTGAGTCATGTTGGTTTCTCTTTGAACTTGAAGTAGCTAACTTCATTAATCTGGTTGTTGAGTTAGTGCCGCCTTGAGTCTATCTGACTCCGTCCAACTCCAGAGTCCTAGTCCCCCTCACCCAAATGAGATTGAGAGAAAGGAACCTGTAGTGCACTGCTGTAGATCAACAAGAACAGCAAAATAATCTGAGCATTTTTTGTGTAGATTGTATTTGTTAACTAAACTGACTGGTATCCGAACAACTGGAAAAACTATAGCAAAGAGTGGATCATGCAAGTATATTTAGCTAAGTTTGAAAGGAAGTGCCCACAATCACCTAAAGGCAGGATCACCCATTAGCCCCCAAACACTGCAAATAATTGAAATCATGTTTACACATATTAGTTGAACAATAAGACCTTAACTGTCTGCCACCACAATCAATCATCATCACCACTCGCACTCACTCAATAAAAACACTCATTGGTGCAATAGTTACCTATTCCAATCCAAGCACTGTGGTACACAATTGCCTGTTGTTGTATTTCCTCCTTTTCCAAAGGAAACAAGACAATGGCAGTCCTGTAAATTAATATTCTTTATTAGGGCAGCCCAACCAGAGGGTGAAAAAAATGAAGAATATGGGTGTGACGGAGGCAGGCATTGTCTTCATGCCCTTTAAGCGAATGGGGAGGCTTCTTCCTTGCACACTGATCTAACTCCACTCTGGTCATACATATGTGAATAAAGGGTGGGCTTGCATAACTCAGACAACAAATATATCATGTTCCTCTACTATATACATATATCCATTTGTTTTTGGCAAAGGAGTTTGACAATAATGTGAAAGCTCTTTGTGGCCTTCTCAGTCAGAGTAGTAGAGTTAGTCCTCAAACTGAGGGGGTTTGCCCAAAAGTTGGCCAGCTAACCCACAGGAATCTGACCAATTTCTCTCATTCTCCTCCTGTGCAGTATCAGGAACAGTGTAATATTGAGGTATAAAGTATTGGTTCATTTTTATTCATGGTCAATCACTCCACGTGTTGAAGCAAAAGACTGGTCCTTCTTACTGTGACACTGCATCAGCTGCACTGAACAGAAGCTCAGCAGACATATTGGCTACTGGACAACCTAGATACTTTATTGCCAGCCTGCTGAGCTCTGGCCATTGGCGCATCATTCCATGCCAATAGACCAATGGGATTTGACCCACATAGACCTCTTTTGAGTCATCCAGATAGTTTTGGACCATCCTCTAATTAGTCATTGGTGCTGTGACTTGCTCAACCTCTTTAGCTTTCACCTCAGTACTCAACTAAAGTCCTGCCACTTTAAACCAAGCCATTGTAGAGGTTGGGTCTGATTCTTCTGTTGCTGATGTTGCTGTTTCCAGTGTTGTTGCTGGTGTTGGCTGCTGTGAGACAACTTTGCCCTCTCTGGAGGTTGAAGACTGCATGCCAGAACTTCTGCCCGGGGATCTAACTTCCAGTAGTTCTTCTACCAGGTCTCTTGTTTGCTCAACGTCCATTGTCTTGTGTAGTGAAACATCCCCTTCTGAAAAAGGAATTAAATTGGCCAGTATGTTTTTTGTATTGTGGATCAAATAATATGGCACTCTGAAGGACACAATCTCTTTTTGTAGCCTTGGATTAAAAGCCAAGCAAAGAATTAAGCTCTCAACCAACTCATGCGCTTTTTAGTTCATACCTTTTTCAACTGGTCCTGTAGCAGATGCAACAATGGGGTAGCTTAGCCCATTGTACTGTCCTACTTGCAGACGTCCTGTGTGAAAACCTCAAAAAGAAGTAGCATCTGTGTCAGGCATTTGACTAGGCCCCATTTATCCACCTCCATGGTTATGCTTTTCCCAGTTGCATCCACATCTCTGAGAAGGATATAGTCAGTGGTCGCTCTGTACTGCTCAAACAGACGTTGAAACATGCAATAGGTCAGGTTCAAACTGGTACTCTACTAGCAAACTGAATGATTCTCAACTGCATCTGCGCTTCAAAAGAATAGCTGAAACAAGTGCAGGTTCTTCTGCAGGTGGCCAGTATGTTGCTGACTATGTCTTCGTTTTTGAGAAAATCCTGCACAATCAAGTTGATGCAGTGCATCAAACACAAACCCTGAAATAGCCACCATCTGCCATGGCCTTGACTATACTACTTCAATTTTCCATGGAAAAAAATCCAATTCTGAGACCTCTGTGTCACAGCCATTCAAACACCATGCTGTTAGTCTTCCAAGAGGTTTGCAGCTGTATGGGATTTCCCCATGGCGAACATCACTACTGTTGCATGCCGATGAACACCCTTAAAAGTTGCAGTCAGGTCGGAGTGCATCAAACACAAACCCTGAAATAGCCACCATCTGCCATTTTCTTGACCATACCGCTGCCACTTTCCATGGAAAAAATCCAATTCTGAGACCTCTGGGTCTTTGCAGGTGTATGGGATTTCCCCATGGTGAACATCACTACTGTTGCTTGCCGACAAACATCCTTAAAAGTTTCTTCAGCGCTGAGACCTGAAGATAGCTGTTGCCTAACCTCTGTGCAGTGAAACACATGTAATTGGTTGCTTGACAACTGGTCCACATGTCTGTCGTCGGGTGGAGAGTGTGAATAGCACTTTGCTGCTAAGCTTGTCCAAACAATTACAGCAGTCATGATGGAGCGCTGGAACAGCAACTCTGGCAAAATAGGTCTGGTTGGGAATTTTTTATTGTGGACAGATAGCCTCCACAAATTCTAAAAATGTCCCTCCTTCCACTAAAGATAAAAGGAAGAGGTCCAATCTTTTAGCTAGCTTCCCATTGTACAAACGTGCCATTGGGTGATTGTGTTCATAAGGCTTCTCCTGCTTAAACATGCCTATAACAGAAGCCTAGATTTTTTCTTTTGTGGTGCCACTGAAGCAGACAACTTCTGAAGGGAACAAGGATGTGGTAAACTCAATGTATGTCTTGGGGGGATCACTGTATGTGGCAATGTCTCAATCTGAGTCTTGTGCCGTTTGGAGGTTGCTGATGCAGGTGATGCTGGCGCACTGCTGGAAACAGGGCTGCTTTGTGTAAAGATGTCACCCTCTTCTTCCTTATCACCTCCCGCTGTGATCAGAGCTTATTCCCTCTCTCAACACCACCACCAGCTATTTTTAAGGTGCTCCTCACACCTGATTGCATGATGTTTTTTCATATGGTTCATTTGGCCTTCAGTACCATAGTGTGAACCAGGCTTACCTAAACGAACACTAGAGTGGCAAATGGACCATATCGCAATGTTATCCATTTGAATGATAATCATAAAGAAGTTCCAAGCTGGGGTGGAGAAAGTTTTGAGTTTGCCACTACCAATGCCTGAAGAACTGGTGGAAGGTAAGTGTGTCGATTGTCTCTCTGAAGTGTGTACTTGGACTGAGGTAGTGGTGGAAGCAAGTCTCAGCCAGGACCTTACAAATATGAAAGCGGGCGGTTATGGAACCAGTGCTACATTCCTCTGAGCTGGTTGAATGAGGGGATAATATCGTTGTCCTCTGAGTCGGCTTCCATACTGACAATGACTGGCTCGTCTTCATCCCATTCATTAATTCAAAGGCTTTCAGGAACTTTTCTTTTCCTGTGTCTCTCGTGGCAGGTCTTGGACTCAGCCAGGGTCCAATCCATGTCCGGATCACCAGAAGGGGGACTTGGTGGAGAGCCCTTTCTTTTTCTTGCTGGAGATGAGGAACACAGTGGTTTAAGAAGAGGTACATCATGCTCAGCAGTATACTCAACCTCCAGTTCTGCTCCTACTTCAGGAAGAACTATTGTTGGCTGCGGGTCCTGCCGTCCACTTTTCTCATATTCCTGCCGTGATTGGTACTAGTTTGCGACTGAAACAAATACATTTCAGACTCACTGCTCATCACCATGATTGCAGTGGCTGCTTTGCTGAGAGACATGGCCTTAAGCTTAGGGTGGGGTGGTGCCGTTGTTGATGTGACAGTGGTGTTTCCAGCTTGCTGCTCGAAAGACCGTGTGGCAGGCACATGACGCTGCCTGAAAAAAGAGAAGGGGGCAAACCATTGGTGGCAATCTGCTTCTTCTTCTCCTCCTCACTGGCCACTTTCTTGGCAGCACCTTTCTTTGGGGCCATCTTCATTCTCTGTCAGTTAAAACTTAGCTGCACAAGTGGAAGCAGAGGATGACTCACTTGTGGTGGTCAAATCACTTTATGCCAGTCTTCTGTCTGTCAGTACTGTGGGTGATGTGACATCTTGAGTCTTGTGCACCTAAAAGCAAACAAACAAGGAAAACATTTAGTGAAAGGAGACATTTTTGCGGTTTGAATTATTCTTAAGACAGACAAAATAATTTAGTGAAGTTATCTCAAATAATTAACAGCAATAGTGTATCCATTCCAATCCACACCATAACATAATATTTCAGTCAGGATAACAGCATACAGATGTAACTGTTTGCTTTATGTGCATCTAAGGGGAGACACCTGTGGCAGGCAAGGGAGTGCAGGTGGAACTGAAATAATCCTTATTAAATGAATGCTGGTGTGACCCTATTGCAGGCAGGGTGTTCAAGGGAAAATGGAACAATCCTTAAAAAATGAATGCTGGTGTGCACCTATGGCAGGTAGGTGGTGAGGGGAAAATGGAAGAACCCTTAAAAATTAATACTGGTGTGCACCTATGGCAGGCAGGGGATGCAGGGGAAATGGCATCATTCTTACAAAATGAATGCTGGTGTGCGCCTATGGCAGGCAGGGAGTGCAGGGCAAAATAGAATAATCCTACAAAATAATGCTGATGTGTATCTATGGCCTAAGAGACCTATGGCAGGCAGAGGGTGAAGGGAAATGTGAGAAAAGTAATTGCTGATGTATCACTAGGTGACTATGAGAAATCCATTGGGAGGCAAGGGAGTGCAGGTGAAAATAGAAAAATGCATATAATATTATATAAACACTGTTCATATATCTACTGCAATAATCCTCAAGCACATTAAACTGCTATCAGGGAAATACATAAATGAACATAAAACAAAAGGCATAGCCTTCTTCTATCAATGCCCCTAGAAAATGGCTTTGAAAACTGGGAAAAAAGGATTTAACACAGTGACTGGCTGCACAAAATGTCTTCCGGCCACAAGGTCAAACAATAACAACAAGCAAGGAGGCATGGACAACAAAGAACAGATGCAGGCCAATGGAAAAAGCACATTGACTGGCTGCACAAAACATTGCCAGCCACATGGTCAAACAACAACAAGCAAGGAGGCATGAACAACAAAGAACACATGCAAGCCTCTGGCAAAAGGATACTGACTTGCTGCACAAAATGACCGCCAGCCACATGGTCAAACAACAAGCAAGGAGTTATGGACAACAAAGAACACACGCAGGCCTATGGCAAAAGCACACTGGCTGAATACACAAAATAGTCGCTGGCCACAAGGTCAAAAAACGACAACAAGCAAGGAGGCATGGACAACAAAGAATAGATGCAAGACTATGGCAAAAGCACACTGACTGGCTACACAAGTAGCTGCTGACCACATGGCCAAACAACAACAACAAGCAAGGAGGCATGGACAACAAAAAACACATGGAGGCCTATGGCAAAAGCACACTGACTGGCTGCACAATATGACCACAGGCTACATGGTCAAACAAAAACAACAAGTAGGGAGGCATGGACAACAAGAGCACATGCATGCCTATGGACACTTGACTACGCAAAATGGCCACATGACATAGAGAGCAAAGACAAAATGATGGCCTATGGCAAACACACACATTTGCCAGACAGAGGAGGCATGGCAAACAATGAAGAAAACACTACCATTAATTCAGCAATGCCAAAAACGAAAATTCAGTCAGCTATGAAAAATTTTACAACAACTCACATCATCCCAAGGCATGATATTACCCCACCAAAATATGCTTTTTGCAGAGTAAAAACATGAAATAAAAAAAAAAAACATTTTTCATTTAATGCAATGCCACCCCAGCCTAAATCACAGATGTTAGCAATATATACCACAGAAACAGTTGTTTCATATACTCAAAGAGTAGTACCAATGGGCAGATTGGTAAGGTAAATGAATACTGCAAATTTAATTGTACAACATTTTTCATTTTTAAAAGATAACAAAATTAAAACTAATACTAGGCCCCTATTGCAACTCCAGGCCACCCACAACAACCACAATCAAATTAGAAAAATTGGATAAAAGATCAAATAAAAATACTGGTGCATGCCCTCTATCGAACAACACCCTTTTCCTAAAGTTTTTGAACTTACCTTTTGTGATGTCTCAACACAAAGGGATATATTTATACCTGGTTTGCGCTGAATTAGTGTAATTTTCTTACGCTAATTCAGCGCAAACCTAACTCCATATTTACACTTTGGCACAAGACACGTCTAGCGCCAAAGTAATGGAGTTAACGTCGTTTTCTGGGCGGGAAAACCTACCTTGCGTCAATGAGATGCAAGGTAGGCGTTCCCGTCCAGAAAAGGACGATATGGTCTTAGCGCCATATTTATCATCCCATGTTAAAATCCAGCATGGGGGAGAAGGGCCTTAAATAATGGCGCTAAGCTTGCTTAGCGCCATAATTTTACGTCTGGGTATGGGCAGGTGTTAGGGGACCTGTAGGCATATTTCCATGGTCAGAGCCTACAGGTGCCCTTCCCTGGACACAGGGACCCCCCCACCCACCCCCACCAGAGGGACACCACAGGATGGGGGACCCATCCCAGGTAAGTCCAGGTTTCTTTTTTTTCTTCTAATTCCATGCTTGGGAGCTCTGACTTGGGGCCCCCTGCATGGCGCTGGCCCCAATGGCCATGCCCAGGGGACATATGTCCCCTGGGCATGGCCATTGGGGTGGTGGGCATGGCGTCTTTCTTTACTAAGACAGGAGCCATGTCCATGGGGGTTGTGTGCCAGGAAATTCCGCTACACTGCTTAGAAGCAGTTTTTTTGCCTCTAAACAGTGTAGTGCCATAATTCGGCGTACAAGCTCCTGTTTCCCCTACGCCTCTCCCACCCTGTTAGCATCCTTTGCAAGGACACTAACAGGGCATTTGCACCAGCTAGCGTCATTCCATAGATATGGCGCCAGCAGGCATCCAGGAATGGCACTATTCGGGGCTATATTTTTTCACGCAAAACTGCGCTAATGTAGTTTTGCGTGAAAAAGTATAAATCAGGCCCAAAGTCCTTAAAGTCCAATTGTATATTTGCAGAAGAAATTGCAGACAAAGAGAGTGATCCTTTCACTTTGAAATTTAAATGAAAAGTGACCAGAAGATGGACAAAATACTGAGAGGAACTTTCTGGGCAGGAATCTGGAGTCTTTGAGGCACTTCCTTCCTGTTGAAAAAAGTAAAATAAACTAAATGTTTCTTAAAAGTAAATATAGTAAAAGAAATATAGGAATTATGGGAACTTATATTGTGCTGAGCAAAATTTAGCTTTGTAACTTTTTTGAATTTCACAAAAATAAAAAAATTAAACAATTTACAATTGTGAGAACGTGACAAATATTAGAACTGCATGAGGTTGCAAAGTCTATCATGCAAAAATTGCTGAAGCAAAACAAGTGCTTGTAATTCAAGTAAGAGAGCAGCAGATATCACAACTGACCCCAGTGCTAAGAGACAAGCCCCAAGCAATACTTGGCCAAGATTTGGCCATCCTTCCTCCAACCAATGGGTGCTCTGCCAACTACATAATTTGATAATATCCTCACAAGCGACAAGTAGGCAGGTTTCGGAAATGTTATCCAGTGAGTTGTGATAACAATCCACCTCACATCCCAGAACGTGGCTCTGTCTGTACCAAATGGGACATGCCAGCCAAAGCCAAACACCACAGGGAAAGAGGAGTGGGACAGTGAGAGAGAGAAAGAGCACAGTTTTACACCTATGGTTGCAGGTACTCTGAGACTCTCCAGTAATAGAATGACTCACTAATCAGGGGAAGTACATACAACATTTTAGTACTGATGAAAAGCACAAAACATTCACCTGTAAATAGTAAACAGGTATACTGACCAGCTTCGGAAAGGCTGGTCTCATTGAACCTAAGCCAAGAAGAAGTAAAGTCAGTACATCCAAGGATCAGGTAGAAGGTCAGGACTCTTCTGAGCAAGGAAGTGGAAGGGGGACAACATGGTAATGCATCAAAACCACAACTAAATCCAAAGTTCAAGGTCAGCATAACAGATAATGAGGTCAGATAACCGAGGAAACATGTAGGGGAACAATAATAAAGGTGGGGCATAATGAACAAATTAATTACAATTGGGAAGCCAATACAACACAGAAAGTTGCCAGGCATCTGCTTCAAACCTTCATGTTGTTTAAATATTGCCATTCTCATTGTGACCTTGAAGTCCCACTCTTAATCCCAGCTGGCCTGCTGCTCACAGCTCTGCAGGTACCAAAGGATGGTCCTCCACAGACTTAAAGGAATGCATCTTATAGGTATTCTTCTTATTATTTTTCACAATGTACCACCTCAGTTTGGACCCAGCCATATTCAAATCAGTTTTGACCCCTTTCCAATCAGAACAGTCCAGCTGTACTGCCAAGCCAAGCTCTCCCAGAACCAGAACACAAGCAACCCAGGACCAGTTTTGCCCTAGTTGTCGGCTCATCTGCCTTGCAAAGCTTAGTTCCAGGGACACAGTGAGCACGGGGCCCACATCTGGGCATACCCATCCCACTTAAGGTGACACACTAAAGTATACAAAAAACTGATGGATAGAATGCTTGAATTAATCTCAGTCACTCAGTCCACATTCCAATCCATTGTTATTTTGCACGCCATGTCACCTAGGTTGCTTGTGCTTCGGTTCAGGGAGGACCTGGCCTGGCATGTCAGGCTGGACTGTTCCAATGAGGAGCAGGGTCAAGACTGATTTACATATGGCTGGGCCCAAACTGAGGTGACATGGTGGGCTAAAAAATGATGGATTCGGATGCGGCCCCCGTGATTGTCAGTGGCTGAGATTAATTCAAACATTATATCCATCGCCTTGTTTTTGCATCTTGGTTTTGGTCCTCTGGTCCAAGTGCTGGGCCACCTGAGGTCCCGCCCGCTCAGGATAAATGTCTATGCGTGCAGTGTACGCCAGGAGTTCCCGGCTCGGACAACTGGCACCATATTGTTACAGATGCAAAAAGAACAAGTGATGGACAGAATGCTCAACAATGTCAAACATTCACCCCTAGTATGTAAATAAGTCTTGACCCTGTTCCCCATTGGAACAGTATAGCCCGAACCGCCCAGCCAGGTACTCCCTGGACTGGAAACAAGCATCCCAGGACCGGTTTCAGGGTATCATCCTTCATCTGCCAGGTTAGCTTGACTCCAGTGGCATGGTGAGGAAGGGGCCCACGTCTGGGCATACCCTTCCCGCTTGGGGTAACAAATGCAAAAATAACAAGTGATGGACGAAATGCTGAACAATGTCAAGCATTCACCCCCAGTGCAGAGATGTGGGCTAAATCCATTGTTTATTTGCTATCCATGACATTCCAGTTTAGACCCAGCCATGTGCAAATCAGTCTTGACCCTGTTCCCCATGGGAACAGTCAAGCTCTAGCTGCCCAGCCAAGTCCTCCCTGGACTGGAAACAAGCATCCTACGAAAGGTTTCAGGGTTTCACACTTCATCAGCCAGGCTAGCTTGACTCCAGTGGCATGGGGGAGGGGGGAACAAGGCACCCACGTCTGGGCATACCCTTCCCACTTGGGGTAACAAATGCAAAAAGAACAAGTGATGGATGGAATGCTGAACAATGTCAAACATTCACCCCTAGTACAGAGATCTGGGCCTACATCCATCGGTTTTTGCTACCCATGCCATTCCAGTTTGGACCCAACCATATGCAAATCAGTCTTAACCCTGTTCCAGAACCTGGTGTAGGAAAAAGGGTTGCTCACCCAATTGTGTTAGCATATTTAAGTTGGAGTTTGTTACAGCATACATACACAGGCTGGAATCAATCTATATATGAGGCTATAGCATGGCAGCACAATGTGTTCAATAATGTAAGGTTATTTAACAACCAGAAGAGAACATTTTACATAGTTTTGACCTCCATGGGGGTTTGAAAAGTATATGCTGGTTTAAATGCAACAATACCAGCTGAAAGGCAAAAGAAACATAATTGGTGCTCAAAACAAAGACATAGGTAAGAATGCATTCTATTATAATAGGAAGTGAATGGCAATCTACCAGGATTTCCTACTAAATTTGACAAGATCAAGCATGAATTGCATTATGTTAGTATGTTGGGGAGTGTATCAATCTACCAGGGTGTTCTCATTGCAGCAGCGACCCATCCGTACAGGCTGAGGGGCTCCACCCCCACCTTTTTCCAGGCTAGAAGAGTGTCTGCCAGGCTGAACAACAGTCAGCAGCTAGACATGCGCTAAATGTGCAGGCTCCTGGCTGCCTGAGCTGAACTTTGCCAGGCTGAAGAAGTCACAGCTCCTGTGGACGTGACTGCTTCAGCCTGGCAAAAGTGCCTAAAGACCCTCCCCCTCAAGATGAGGGTTGGTGTCACTGATTGCCTCAGATATGAGTGCTTTAGTTTTAAGCCCTGAAGTGCCCAGGGCCAAGTGTCAATCTGTGACATCTCGTCACAGAGTGGGGCGGGTCAGCAGTCTCACTGACCCCCATTGCTCTCTGTGACCAGATTGGGACTGCTGCCTTCTCTCAGTCAATTAGGGAAGGCAGCATTCCCAACCTTCCTGGAACCTCTGAGGCTTCCCTGTCAGAGCTCCTGCTGTTGAGGTAAGTTTTTTTTCTGTTTGGTGCTTGAGTGCATGTATGAATGTATGTGGATTTGTTAGTGAATGGGTTTGTGTATGGAAGTGAATGAATGGGTGTGAGTCAGATGTATGTGTGCCTCACCTCCACACCGCTCCCCTCCTTCGTAAAATGATTCGCCGTCATTGTCCCATTGACTTTTCACCATAAATTCTGCATTCAATTATGTTGGGTAGTGAATATCAGTCTTCTATGGTGTTCCTTGTGGCTTTGACAGCATCAAGGGTACATTCCATGATGTTAGGTAGTAGATGACAACCTACCAGTGGATTACAAACTACCTTTTTACTTTGACACAAGCAAGTCTGCATTCCATTATTTTGGGTAATGGATGGCAGGATTGTTCTACTGACTTCACATGAATCCTGGCAAAATCTTAAGTAGCCATTAGGTCACATCAAAACACAACCTAAAAATTTACACAACTTTAACCATTAAAACACATTTCTTAAAACTTGATCACAAATAAGGAATTCTAGGCATTTACAAAATTAAATTCCAGATTTCTACTGTGAAAATCCTCTTATTATGACAAGACTGCTGCTGATATTATATGCTTGTTTAAAGCTATTATGCTGCACTTAAACGGTACATTCAGCAGGTCTGAAATAGGAGGTCTTGAAGGTCAACCATCCAGACTAGTGAGGGAGAACCTTAGTGTCAGGGGCTAAAATGTTGAGCAGCATGGTTCAGTGCTACTCTCTATACCTCTCTTGGGCTTTAGAACCAAAAAGCAATGCGTATGTCTTTCTTGATTGCATGTTTGTGCTTCATGTTCTTGTTTGATCACAAGGAGAAATAGGGTGGAATCGGAGAGACAAAGAGTACTATGGAAACACTGAAGTCCTTAATGAAAAATCCAGTAAATTCAAGTAATGGTAAAAGTTCTACTGTCAGGTGTAAAATTTACTGTCACAAATCTTTTAGTAGATCAGAACGCGGACGACTGGAAGTTTAGAATGGCAGACGATATCCACAAGGATTTTATATATGAATCATATAAATCCTCCTGGTTTTCTGTTTTTACTGATTTTTACAGATTTTATTTTTAAAAGCAGAAAAATACTGAAAATTGTGCTTCTAATGAGGCACTTTCCATGGTGTCTGTTGTGAATTCGAAGAGGACATATGAGCAGATGGAGTTAAGAAACAGATTAAGGTATATTTAAATACAGGCATATTTTAAAATATATCTGTAGTAAATTGCCAATATTTACCCGTTGGTGTACTGTTTTGATATAATTGGCTACTGAATTTGCTAAAACGCAAAAGGCATCAAAGTATGAGTGGATTTTTATCACTCAAATAAATGTGGAAATGTACTGTTTCTGAGTCCACTTTTTCGCAAACCACAAAATAAATATGGATAAATACTAATCAGATGGCCAAAAAATAAATATGGATAAATACAGACGGAAATGTTAAAAGAATAAATACCATAAGACAGGAAGCCCTACATATGATTCACAGTTCAGGGGTAAGCAAGACTGCAAGAAAATAAAGGAGCGTGAAGCAGAATGTGACCAGGTGGGGTATCTTTGACTGAAAGCAAGTCCAGAGCAACTTGAATGCTGTAGCAAACAGTCGTAACCTGGAACTACTCTCTCGTTTTTTTTCTCTAGATAGGTCGATGCCAATGATTTAGCAACTCATGTGACCTGAATAACATTCAGGAAGCCATAGTGGATAGGGCAGTTCCACAAGTAGGCTGTTACTTAGCGTCTATAAAGATAAGAAAAGAGGCATGCATTGGGGCCTGAGGTGACTGCACTGGGTGATGTGCGACTCTACACGGCCCCACAACAGATACCCACTCCTGCTACTTCCAAAGACAACACTGCACTAGTACTTGTTTGGTCTAGCACACAAGAACTTTTCCTAGAAGAGGAAACACCATGTTTCAGAAAAGTACCACCATCTTCTATTGAAGTAGAAAAGGTATTTTCTACTCCAGGAGAGGATGGTGGCACCTCTCAGGAAAAACAGTTGCCTGGGCTCTCAAGATATGTATGAAAATGGTACGTTATATTGCTTGGCACAGCTAGGTTTATTTAAGCCCTGCCTGAAGCAGAGGTGGGTTTAAGCCCTGGAGAATAGCTGATACCGTCTGTGAATTGACCGAGTTAGTCATGTGCAGTCCGTGGATTGTTTAGGTGCCCGATGCCTAGAGTGGCATCCTTCCTACCAACATAGAAAATCCACTCTATGTAGACCAGGCCCTTCTGTGCCTTGTTTCCTTTTCTGTTTCACTCATCCTGCACCTCAGTGTATCAATATAACTATATTTTACTAGAGTTACAGGTTGAACTGTGACAGAATCACTTGCTCAAAGCATTGTCTACTAGATGCTGCACGTTTGTACGAGTATTTTCATCTACTGTTGGTCTTGAAAGGAGAATTTCACTATGGTTCTCTTTGTTTTATGTTTTGTGGAACACAGACATGCGTGTTAATAATATTAGGAATACGCAGTGGCCCTTGAAATCATTATTGGTAACCACAGCAATGTCACAATAGCCTGTGATATCACTGCAGGCGCCAAGGCCATTGCCATGAGAGTAGCCAGAAACCCCTCAATGTGAGCTGTGTCTCTCTTAAATGCATAATTTTTTGAGCCGTGTATGAGCCCGAGTGATGAACATGGGTCTTAATGGGGGGCACACACCAGAGACCCAGCTCCTTGAATGACAACATCTGACAACCTCTACTGGTATGAATGTGAGTGTCGTTACCTTTTTGTTTTTAATCCAGGTAAGTCACCTGTCCACTTGTCACAGACACCTGTCGTCTGTCCGGTGGTTGGCTTTCAGGGCTTCGTATAAATGAAATATCATGCCCTTGAGGAGCCCGGGTCCAGTAGTAGTTGCAGTGTTCAGGATTCCACTGGTTCCGCGGGGAATCTGACCCAGACCTCACCCGCGGTGATCTTAGCGTGCTACAGGAATTTGTCAGGTCCTACCCGGAAGAGGTCCTGCACCTCCATAAACGTGATGAAGACACCATTGAGGTACAGATCACCAGCTTTGCTACAGCCTCCCTCGTACCACTGAGTCAGATCTATCACTGATTAGATCTGTCGGAAGCACTTCAGCCATGTAAGAGGCAGTAGTCTGGCGTACAGGGCCCAGTGCAGCACCCAAAACTCTGCCACCTGACGAACAATGAAGGGGCAACCACCCTGAGCCCCACATCCATGCATCAGTAACGCGTGATGGTCCGCACCATCTCCCCACTCTGTCAGTAGTGCCTTCGCTTCATTTAGGCCATCTGCGCCACTGCGCCACGTACTGAATCAATCCAGCAAAATAGTAGATTTGGAGATCTAGGACACCTAGGCCTCCAAGCTCAGTGTCTAATTTCAGGCTTTCCAGTTTCACTCTGCTCCTCTTACAGGCCCATATCAGTGACACCAGCAGGCTGTCTAGTTTAGTGGAAGTGGCCTTAGGTATGCAACAGAGTGAATTCTTCAGAACATAGAGGCAGCGCAGCAGTAGCACCATCCGCCTCAGAGCCACTCGGCCCATCACAGACAAAGGCAGGCAGTTCCAGATGATAACTGATGACTCCAGGTTTTCCAGAACCTTCCCCATGTTAAGGTGGTATTTGGCCTCTGGTGAATGAGTCCCCTGTATGCCAAAATATCGGAAGTGATCACACTCCCAACCGAGCCCCACCTCAGGAGGAAACACCAGATGTGCACGCGCCAGACTCTCCAGGGAGAAAATCACATATTTTTGATGATTAACTTGCATGGTAACTTGGGCCTCAGGCACAGTAGAAGTCTAGTAATGTTCAGCAGGGAGACCGTCTGGTCCCAGGGCCTTACATCTTGCCATAGAGTGAACTGCTTCCTTCATTCAGTCCCTGTCTCTGAGCCTCTGTGAGGCAGGGGAGCACCAAGAGCAGACAGGGCCAACATACCACCTGACACTCATTCCGTTAGACTGTCACCAGATGATCGTGCAGGAATGAGTCAATACTCACCTGCATGCCGGCCACCTCGCCAACTCCGCTCCTCAGTGAGAGAATCAGCTGGGTGGGCACTCCCCCCTAAGCAAGAATGCCAGCATTCTCCTGGATTTGTCGAACTCCCTATGCAGGTGTTGTCGATCATCGTGGCAGGTCAGACAGTCCAGTCTGTCTGAGATCTCTCCAACATGCCTCTGCATCTTCAAAAAGAACCCCTGGTCCTCTCTGCCTACGTGTGTGCATCTTTGGAGGTCTGCCAGTTCTACCTCCTCTGCTGAGGATCCTCCTCTAGATGGCATCATGTACCACTAAGATAGGACATGCGTTCCCAACACATCCTCACCTTCAGGGTCTCCCACTCTAGCCATCTCTGTGTCGCTGTTAGCCAATTGGTCTAAAAAAAAGCTGGCAGTCACTTGCCAAAGCTCCTCACAAAAAAGCGCATTTCCCAACAAGTGGAGGTGCCACAGAAGGGCCCTTGGCCGAGTCTCGTGTGGACCCCATTGTAGCACGGCATGGTCCGATAGGAACCGCCCGAGTATGTGAACAGTCTGTGCAATGGCCGCCTCATTTGCCATCACAAAAAACCTATCTAGACAATTATAGGTGTCATGAGTAAGCAGGTGTATTCCCGTAGTGCAGGATTGGTGGTGCACCAAATATCCATGCATTGCAGCCGCACCATCTCACCGCTTAAAGTGGAGGTCATGTGTGGTATGTGTGGAGTCTAGCTGGCCATCTAAATCACAATTAAAGTCCCTGGCTCAGAGTAAGGGGAGAGTGTAATAATGAAACTTGAGGGGGGGGCCCTGAAAAGAACATGGAGGGGCCCCCCTCTGAACTCTCTCAGTATTTCTCAGGCCAGTGTGCCATGCTGAGGGGGTCCCCTGGAGTTCAGGGGCCCCCACATCATGGGGACTGCAGGGGCCTTTGTTATGCCACTGCAAGGGGATCCCAATGTAAGGAATCAGCTTCCTTCCCAGCCCCAGGTAGAAGTCACCATTGTCGCCATTTGGGGCGTAGAAGTTGAGTAAACACATCTCCACTCCATCTAGTAAGCCATGTACCAGGACGTATCTCCCGTCAAAGTCTGCCTTAATGCTCCTAACCTGAAAGGGAAATCGTGGTGCCACCTAGATCACTACCCCGCAGGTGTAGTTGCAACATGTGGTAGAGTAAAGCTGGCCCCTCTATTTCCTGTGTAGCTTACGTGCCTCCTCCTTCATCTGGTGAGTTTCTTGCACTAATGCAATGTACTCCATGTCCGCACAGGTATGTTTGCACCCTATAGTGCTTTACGTATGAGTTGAGACCGTGAACATTCCATGACACAAATTAAAAGTTGCTCTTTATTTGGATCACAAGTTAGCCACCTCGCTCAGCACCCCGACTCCCTGCCCGCAATGCTGCCGCTGAACCAACAGAACTATTGCAACACATTCCAACCCACCCACCCGGTAAATATTGACAAACAATGCGTGCCTTCACAATGTCATCAATAAACATTTCCATGGCCCACCCCATCATGCAATTGTCTCTTACCCTCTCGTCTCTTTTTGTACCAAGTAACCACTCCCCTATTTGCACTCTCAGCATCCAACCAGAGTGTGTAATAAATGGCGGGGGCCCTGTGAATACACAAGTGCTCCACAGCTACAAACATACCCATTCACTCACAGCACTTGCAATCAACCAATGCCAACTACCACCAATCACGTGCAGCTAGTACTACAATCACTGAATCATGCACTCAGCAACCCACACCAGGTAAAGAACACAAGGAAGGTGGAGTGGCCCCACCTGCCTATTCAGTGTCCAACACTGGCTCTCAAATGTCCCCACAATTCCATGCACAATGTCATCCAGTTTGCAGCAGGCCATGTCTGCAGAAGCCCCATCGAAGATCTGTGAGGCCCCATCGCAGATCTGTGAGCCTTCGAGCCCTCAGCCACGTCTGCCCAGGAGTGTCCGCGGGCAGGTCCACCTGCAAGCAGTTAAGATTGTCACAATCTCAGGACCCTCCTGTAGCTGGGGTCTCCTCCACCTCATGTAGTGGAGACCCATTGCTCGCATTTTTTGTTTCACTCCACCAAATTACATCCGCCATACTATCATCTGAGCTGGTGGCAGTCACCACCTCCATAAGAGTTCAGGCCTCCTCTCACTCTGCCAACTGGTGCTCCAGGTCCAAGGTGCCATCTCGAAGGACCACCACTTGCACAAAAGACCGAGTGACCACGCCCCCACGGCACCAGCATTCCCCTGCTAGCCTCAGGCAATCTGTGTCTTGGGCCTGAGCTCCTCATTGGGAATGGCCGCACTCACAGGGATGGTGGCCTGCTAGGAACAGCAGACCACCATGTCTGTGACTGCTTCTTAAATAAAGCTGTGTGTTTTTTAATGCATCTCATTTTCCTTTAAGGAAAAAAAGGATGCACTTCAAACAACAAAATGAAAAGTTTTCTTTTCATTTTTTCAGAGTCGGCAGTGGTCCGTGGGACCACTACCTGCTCTGCAAAAATATATTTGCTTCCATTCATAAAGGGGAAGGGAGTGCCAAGGGGACCCCTTCCCGTTTGCGAATGGGTTACCACCAATTTGAAACTGGTGGTAACTGTGATTGTTTTGCGACTGCAATTGCAGTCACCAAAAAATCATACATGCCACTGAGACTTGCAATTAGGAAGGGATGCCCTTGCAACTCTCCTTTCTAATTGCGAGTCGTAATCTCTATTTTGTGAGTCAGTATTTGCATGCCGACTCACAAAATAGGGATGGTACATTAGAAAAGCCAATTTTGCTGTCGCAAAAGGTAAAATTTGCCTTTTGCGACTGCAAAATTGTGTCATACATCGGGCCCTAAATCTTGACACTTCATACCTAGATTTTCTTTTCTCAGGTCTTACTGTTAGTGAAACTAATAGGAGCAGGTCCTGTGCCAACTCCTGCTGCTGCCCGATTGCCTCTGCCAGCCTCTGCTTCCCACTCTGCTGAGTGGGTGCAGGGTGCTGCATGGTATTTTGCTGCCTTTTTTAGGGACTTTTTCACCCGCTGCCCTGTGCCTCCTGGCCCCCTCCCCTGCTGCCTTTCCCATTGTTCTTCCCGCACTTTTGCCCGCCTGCCCCCTCCCAATGTGCCCCACCCACCCCAGGACCTACTTAATGGTGGTCGCTGTGCGAGCATGCAGTGGTCCCGTACAGCTGGTGCGCTGCCAGAGCGCCAAAAGGCAAGCCTGTCTGCACCCATCCACACCCGGACTGTGCCCAGAGCCAGGAACCGCGGCTCTCCCTCCATCTGCTGATACTCTGTCACCGAACTCTGGGCCCCCAGGAACCGGGACAATAACTGCTCCCGGATCACAGTCAGACCCTTCTCATGCCTCCAATGCCACTTCACCTGCAACACCGAGACCCTCACCGTTCCTGCACTGTCGCCTTCCAAGCGCCAGAAACAACTCTATTGCCTGCTGCTCAACGGATGATCCCTCTGCAAAAACGCCACGGAAATATGGGACACCGTTTCCACACTCAGACCGGACCTAATGTTAATCACCGAGACCTGGCTCATGCCCGCCTCAGCCCCCAACATCACCTGCCCCACCGCCAAGGATACAAACTGATCCACAAAGACATCCACAACAAGCACAGAGGAGGCATCATTATCATGCATATTGGCAAACTCCCTTGCACCACCATCGAAAATGAGGCATCCCACCCTATGGAACACCTAAACTTCCTCATTCAAATCAACACAAAAACAACCATCAGGGGAACCCTCATGTACAGACCCCAGGCCCCCGCCCCACATCCTGCAAGACCATCACCAACCTCTTCGCCCCTTTAGCCATCGACGTAACAGACTACCTATTCCTAGGAGACCTGAATTTCCACCTAGATGACTGCAGCAATCACAACACAACCTATCTCCTGGACAACCTAAGCAACATCGGACTCCAACAACTAGTCACCAGCTCCACACACACCACAGGCCACACTAGACACCATCCAAATAAAATGAAAACAACCCAACTTCATGTTAAGGGTTTCGAAATACCAAAAGAAAAACCAAGTAACAGTGCCTTCACACAAAACAAATAGACAAATTATACATTTTATTAATTAATACTTTAGATATATATATGTTGTATAGTCAGACAATGGAAAAAATTGAAAGAGAAAACATAGTCAAAACACCCCCTCTACCAAAGCAATATAAAAATGTACATTCAAACATACTCAATCACACTCTAAAAACAAACCAAAAACACACCTAGCAACAAGATAGGTCGAAAAGGAAAAAGGACAAACATCTCCTCCTTCTATTGTACGATCAAAGACACAAATTGTAACTTATATATAGGGACAAAAACAATTTTTCCTTATGTGTTGATATATTGTCTCTTGAGTAAATCTTCTTTATGGCAATGATGAAACAAAAATCCAAATCCCAAATCTCAGTCCTGGTGTGAAAGTGCCGACGTACGTTGCGGTGAAGAGTGACCAGACAAGGACACTCACCTTCATCAGGGCACACAACTTATTCAAATGTCTGTAATAATCCCAGGGGGGGGACTATAATAATTCTCTATTCAAATACTTGAAAAACTGTTGTAGGTCCATAATAGATATAGCAAGTATTAGTTAGGATATTTCATGATAAGAGCTGTCCTCTATCATTGCTGGAGTCTCACATATAAATTCGGGAGCAACTAAACAGGTTGAAAATGAATATTTCAACCGCAGGCAGGAAAAGTAATGGCCTCACCTGCCGAGATGTGTAGATATAATCAGTCCCGTTCCAAAATTCCCATTGTGATCGTCTGAATCGCGGTATAATTTGAAAAAGCTGAACCGAAAAATAGAAAGCTTTTAAACGTGTTGCCCGGCTAACACACTAGACACCATCTTCACAACCAGTGAAAAATCCAGTTCAGCCACACATCGTACCTCACATGGACCGACAATCACCTGGTACACTTTGCCATAACCAGCAGACCAGAGCTGCCCATCGCACCCCCCCACTTCCGGCTCCACAGATGGGGAAATGTCACTGAGACCCAATGGACCACTGACCTACAGACCAGCAAACCCATCCTCTCCGGCAACCTCGAAAAAGATGCTGGCAATCTCTCCAAATGGATCATCAACGGTGCCAACAAAGTTTCCCCATAAAGAGCTCTGCCCCCAAAAGTTCCAACAAGCCCGCAAGATGGTTCACCCCCGAACTACACACACTCAAGAGAGAATGCAAAAGGCTAGAAAGACGGTGGCATTGCAGCAGGGACCTTGCAGACCAGAACACCTTCAAAGATGCGCTGAACAAATATCAGACAGCTCTCTGTTCTTACTGCTCTGTGTGCCTTGCAGCCTGTCTCCAATACGCGTCTGGGCTAGATGACAGCTACACTTTGTGAATCCCCTCCGGACAGCCACAAATACAGGAAGTGCCTTCCCGGCCAGGAAGAGTGGGGGGGAGCTGACACACTCCAATAGGGAAGTGCCTGTCCCCACACAAAGGGCTGATTACTCCCTACTGATGGAGCCAGGCCTGGGATGAGAGGTGATCCTGTGCACTTTAAGGAGCTGCTCTGAAGTCACCTTCACTTCACATTTGGGTATACGTACTGGGGCTCTAACCCTACCAAATGAGTACACTACTGGGCTTGGGAAGAACTCTGCTGGAGTAAAGACTGCTGTGCTGTAATGACAACCACTCTTCCTGGACTGACTGTTCTAAGAATCTGCTTTGTTGCGCTGCTCTGCTGTTTGCTGATCCCTGCCCTGCTGAGGACAAGGACTGGACCCATCTCACTTGAACCCAGAGTAACTTCACGGGCTTGCTGGCTTGTCCCCTGCTCTTCTGCAGTCTCAGGGACATCAAAGACTGCCTGCAACTTTCCTGGTGCTGCTGGACTCTGCCATCTGCGAGTCCTACCCTTGCCTGAGTTACCCTGTCGGGTCCTAGGCCTCTGAAGTGGGTTTTGCAGCTGATTTGTGCAAACAATGAGCATTGTCACCACTGTGCTGGTCAGGACTGATGCATCATCCCGTTGATGCTGACGCAGAGGCAGTCGATGACAGCGGATTCACAGCCTGCACTGCCTGAGGACAACGCGCTGCATGGCTTGCCAACAACGCATTTCATTCATATCTACAGAGCAGAAAATATCACTGCATTTCTTTTGCATTTGCTCCTCAACATCAAGGATTGCTCCACACAAGGTACTTCTTCAGCGGACCCTGTGTGGGTTCTGTAACTAGCCTACCATCCATCATGGTCTGCCTAAACTTTGGATTTGCAACCTTTTGACCACCAGTGACCGTGGATATTTGTTGTTTTGGTCTTGTTTTAGTCAGATGAATATTCTCTATTTTTCTAAACCTGTGTGGAGTCTTTTTGTGGTGGTGTCATTGTGTTACTGTGTGTGTGTGTGTGTGTGTGTGTTGTATAAATACTTTACACATTGCTTCTAAGGTTAAGCCTCCCTGCTCTGTGCCAAACTACCAGAGGGTGGGTTCAGTTTAATTTAAAGTGTGTGTCTGACTTACCCTGACTAGGATTGTGGTCCCTACTTGGATAGGATGTATACTACGCTTGCTCTGAGTAGGTGTTAAAAGTGCCAAAATATCTCTTAGATTTCTTTGCGTGATTTTTTCATCGCTCCTAATGGGGGAACGCCCCCTTTGCATACATTATGCCTGGCACAGGTATAATGTAGCGCAAAGGGTTACAAAGTGGCGCAATGTGTTCATTGCACCACTTTGTAAATATGGCCCGGGGAAAAGGCCACCTTGGCGCCGCCTTAGTGTAAATAAAATGATGCTAAGACCCTCTAAAATCTGGGCCTTATTGTGCCTTTCGAATACATGGTATACATTTGCACATGTTCAACTTTTAATAATAGATGCAAATAAGGGAATACTTGTTACTTTGACATATGCAACTTACAATATAATTGTAAGACATGAATAATAAATACATGCAAGCATTTTAAAAGAACATTTGTGTGTACATTTGTAAAGCTTCAGCATTTCAGTGGTGCATTTTATTATTGCATCACAATATGTATACATGCTAATAATATTAAACACACAGTAAATATAATGTCAAATATAAATGCGCATTTGCGCAATGACTGATGTGTAAAGGATGGAGTCTAAATTAGTGCTGCTCCAGTGGTATACCAGGCATAGATCTGGAAATGCAAACGTGGTATGGTGGAAATGGATGACTCTAAATTTAATTAATGTGCACTAGATAAGGGACATTAAGGGGCATATTTATAGTCCGTTTGCGCCGAATGGGTGTAATTTTGACGCACATTTGGCACAAACCGTGCACCATATTTATACTATGATGCCCGACCCCGTGGACGTCAAAATTCCTCCGTGTGCGTCATTATTTGGATGCGGGAAACTGCCTTGCGTTAATGACATGCAAAGTAGGCATTCCCGCCCAAAAAATGACTTTAAGGCCCTTATTTATACTCCCGCGTCATTTTAACGCACAGGAGGAGGCGGGCCTTAAAAAACGGTGCACAGCCTGATGTGCGCCGTTTTTTAACGCCTGGGTGAGGGCAGGCGTTAAGGGACCTGTGGGCTCACTTCCATGGTTTCTGACCATGGAAGCAGTCCAGTGGTGCTCTTCCCTGCCCCCAGGGACACCCCCTGCCACCCTTGCCCACCCCTGGAGGACACCCATGGATGGGGGGACCCATCCCAGGTAAGTACAGGTAAGTTCAGGTAAGTATTATGAATTTTTTTTTTAAGTGACATGGTGGGGCCTAATTTGGGTCCCCCTACATGCCACTGTGCCCAATGGCCATGTCCAGGGGACAGAGATCCCCTGGGCATGGCCACTGTGAAGGGGGCATGACTCCTGTCTTTGCTAAGACAGGAGTCATTTCAATGGGGTTGTGCATCAAAAAATGGCACAAGTCCGGTTTGAGCCATGATTTTTGACTCAAACCTGACTTGCACCATTTTTTGATGCTCAACACCCATTTTCCCCTACGCCGGCTAACGTCAATCCTTAAATATAGCGCTCGCGTGGTGCGTAGGAATGGCTTTAGCCGGCGGTAAATATTTTGACACAAACCAGCGCCAGCGCTGGTTTGCATCAAAAAGTATAAATATGGGCCTAAATGTTGCAGTTCAGTTGTATGAACAACATCATCAGAATGGAAAGAATCGTGAAGGCTGCCTTTGGCACTGGTAACTTGAGGATTAGATCCGGCATCAATTAATATATTGGGGTTTAGGTTTCAGTGAGTTTAGGTTACATCCACCACAAGGCATGATTATATATAGATTAAGGATGCTTTGCCTGGCCTCCAACAATGAAAGAGTCAAACCCAACAAGTGCAATGTTTTCTATACTATGCAGGGCCCAGAGAGCAACATGATCCCCAGCATATCTTTAAATGTGCAACAAAACAACCTTGATTGGGAAGTATGCTCCGGGGGCACTCAGATGTGAATTTTTCTCGACAGTTGGAAAAGGGGGATTATCGGAACCCAGAAATGAAATATAACATATATCGATTACATTTTTGGGTTACGTAACTATTGGAATGAGCATTTTGAGGAATTGGGTTGTTGGCTGAGTAGGCAAAAAACCTGCTCAAAGCAAAAGCCACAATCCCTCTCAGGGTGAACCACAAAAAATGTCACTAAGTTGACCGGTGCTTAACCCTTTGGTAGCTTTGCACAAAAGCAGTTAGGCTTCATTTACAGGCAATGCGGAAAACATGTATTCAACACACAAACAGCAAGAAAGTGAAAACACAATGTACAAAAAATCCCACATCAATTTCAGAAATAAGAGTAAATTTGAATAGATTACTTGACACCAAAATTATAAAAATCCAATCAGTAGAACCAGAGTTATGAATTTTTAAATTTTAAAGTGAAATCTAGCACCTAAAAGATCAAAGTGCCAACTGAGGACATCTAGTCCCACAAGACCGTGGCAAAGTCAAAAGGTAAAGCCAACCACAATGAAGTACAGGTCAAATACGAGTGTATTGGGCCCAGCCTCCTCTTACCTTCAAACTTAGAAGAAAATTGGAGGAAAAATGTCTGGGAAGGTGAAGCTCAGTGGGGGCAAGGCCGCTGTCAGTGTCAGAAGGCATTATCCTCAGAGAGACACTGTCCGAAGTTGCAGTGATGAGTCCTTTGTTCTAACTTAATCTCTTTTTCAGAAGTCAAAGATCTCCAGTGGGACAAAGCTCCAGGCTATAGCTGACAAGGGCTCCACAATGCCGGATACCCCTTTTACAAGGAGCCGCTAAACTGGATTTACTGCTGTGGAGAAGAACATAGCAGGAGCTGTTACAAAGTCAGGCCAACTGGCCATGCACCTTAAGCAAATTGACGAGCAGTTTGGTCCCGATCTTCTCTCAGTTCTCAGACCACCTTTTTGGACAAAAGTCCAAAGTTTTGGATTGGGGCCCTCTGGGTACCATTAGTACCACTTCCAAGGGCTCAGGACTGGATGGGCACCACTTGGAACGGGGGAGACTCATTCATGCTGGGTCCAGGTGCATGTTCAAGATGGTTGGAGGCTTTTCTGTCCTTGAGGCTCTGATCAGGAGGCCAGCCATCTAGACCTTGAAGTCATTCTAATGGTTCTGGGTTCAAGCTGTAGTTCCAGTCCTTCTCATTCAGGCAGCAGGGCAGCAGAGAAGCAGTCTTTCTTGCAGCAGAGCAGCAGCAGTCCTTAAAAGTCATCCACAGGTTCAGAGGTGTATTGAAGAGTTGGATCTGAGGATCCAATATTTATACCTGGTGCCCACTTTGAAGTAGTAAAGGCTTCTAGTGTCCTCCCCTACAGAGATGCCTGTAATCTCCTGTCTCCCTGCCTTGTCCCCCGCTTTTCTGAGGGCTCAAAACACCAATGTGTAACCATTTGTGAGTGTGCTGAGGCAGAGTCGTTGTGGTGTGCTAGTGGGGCAAGTGACATCTTCGGCCCTCATCAAGTTAGAAATGGCCCATCCAGCCAACAGCTATTTACTTTTTATCTCACTCTCTGGGAGTAATACACAAAGACCAACTGCCAGCTATAACTACTCATGTGACCCAAGATACAGGCACCAAGTGGTTAGGACAAGAAAATGGCAACTTTCTAAAAGTAGCATTATCAGAATTGTGACTTTAAATCCAACTTTACCTTTGAAGAGAGTTTTAAATTACAATTCTTTAGAGAACAAATTCAACATCCTTACCTGCTCCCAAGTGGATGTTATCACTTAGCAATCTAATAAGGTAACCCAATGTTATCCTATGGGAGAGGTAGGCCTTGCAGTAGTGAAAACTAATTTAAGAGTTTTTCACTCCTGGTACATGTAAAACTTAAAGGTACATGTAAAACTTAAAGGTACATGTCCATTTTTTTAAACACAATGTACCCTGCTTCTGGGTTGTGTATGCCCTACCCTAGGGGTGACTTATGTACTAAAAAGGAAGGCTTAGGCCTAACAAAAGGTTTATTTTGCAAGGCCATAGTGACAGTTTAAAACTGTACACACATGCTTCAATGGTGGGCCTGAGACATGTTTAAAAATCTACTTAAGCGAACAGCACGATTAGTGCTGCAGGCCCATTAGTGGCATTTAAGATACAGGCCCTAGGTACCTGTGGTACCACTTTACTAGGGACTTACAAGTAAATTAAATGTGTCCATTTCACCATGTTTAAAGGAGACAGCACAAGCACTTTAGAACTGGTTAGCAGTGTTAAGGGACCTCATTTTGACTTTGGCGGTCTTTTTCCAAGACCGCCAAAGCCGCGGGCACCAGAAGACCGCCAGTGCTGGCGCTCTTCCCCCCTACCAGATCATGAGTACTGAATGATTTCCACCACGTTTAGGGTGGAGATCCTCCAGTAGTCGTGCTGGTGGACGGAGGCGCACCACAGGCCCTGCTCCACCAAAAGGACTCCACCAACCATATTACGTGCAGTAATACGGCTTGGTGGTGTCCAGATGGTGGGGCGCTGCCAGCGGTGGAAGTGCCCGTCCCCTGCCAGACAACCTCCTCCCCGGACAAGGTAAATCAGTCGTCCAACAAGGAGTGGGGTGGGAAGGTGGGGGGTGTTCTGTGCGTGTATGATTGGGTGTTTTCTGCGAATATGCATGTATGTGTGTATGCGTGTGTGTATGGATGTGTGTATGCGTGTGTGAATGTATGTGTGTATGCGTGGTTGAAGCCGTGTGTGAATGTTGAAGTGAGTGCAGTTGAAGTGAGTGTGTGTGTGAATTTTGAAGTCAGTGCGTGTCTGAACGTCTAGGTGAGTGCGTGTATTGATGCTTGTGAGTGTATACGTGTATGGATGCTTGTGAGTGCATGGATGTATGGATGCTTGTGAGTGAATGTGTGTATGGATGCTTGTGAGTGTATGCGTGTATGGATGCTTGTGAGCGTATGCGTGTGTGGATGCTTGTGAGTGAATGCGTGTATGTCAGTGTTGGTGTATGAGTGTATGCGAGGTGCGTGAATGAGTGTATGCAGAGTGCGTGTGGGTGTCTGTGTGCGTACATGCGGAAGTGGGGTACTGCAATAGGAGGGGTGGAGGATGGGGGAGGGGGCACAGTTCTGGTAGGGGGTGTTCTGGTATGGAGGAGGGGTGGGGGGTATTTGACTTGCAGGGCAGATTAGGGGGGAGTCATCTGCCAGTGACAGGAAAGAAATTTCCTGTCATCAGTAGCCCTTCCGCCAGGGTTTCTGTGGCGCTGCTACCGCCACGGAAATCCTGGTGGAAAGCCGGTTCCAAATACCGCTGGTGGTCTTCATTGGACCGATGGATGAGAGATGCTGATCTCCGGCCCGGCGGGTCCAACCACCTTGGCGGTACAGGCGGGGATGTGGCAGGTTGGCAGAGGCCAACCCGCCAGACTCAATATGTGGCGGTCTTCACCACCAGCCCATCGGCGGTGAAACCACCACCGTGGCCTTGGCAGTCAGAAGACCACCAGGGTCATAATGAGGGCCAAAGTGTGCAGAATCCTCAAAGCCAACAAAAATGGGTTAAGAAAACAGCAGCTTGAAGGCAACATTTTGGGGAATGACCCTGCAGAAAGGGCCAAGTTCAGCATCCGAAAACATCAATCTCCACTTTAATGGCATGATCAGCACCATAACATCAACATCAATCTCTTCCTCTTACATATATACACACATGCTCACACACACACGCATACACACAACCTTTCCTACAATCTCACAGATCGTAATATAGCAGACGGGATATCCATCATGTTTGTAGCGGAGTAACCCATCCGCCAAACTCTTAATCAGGCCCTTTATTATGTATGTTCCTTGGGACATCACCCCCATCCTCAGCATCATCACTGCATCCCTTGTCGCAGGCAAATTCCTCTCCATACTGAAAGTGAAGCAATCCTTCATGTTATCAGAAAAACATATCTGGATCTAGTTGAACTTTCAAATTTCCACTCCATCATAGGACCACTGCCTGCTCTGAAAAATATTTTTTTTGCGGCATTCACAAAGGGGAACCATGGGTACCCCTTCCCTTTTGCGAATGAGTTACCACCAGTGTGATACTGGTGGTAACTGCGAGTTGGTTTGCGACCGCATTTGCAGTCACAAAGCAACTCTGAATGGCGATGCGGTCGCAAATAGGAAGGGAACACCCCTTCCTATTTGCGAGTCGCATCCCCAAATTGCGAGTCGGTACCGACTCGCAATTTGGGGATGAGCATTGCGTTCGCCCTTTTGCATGCCGCAAACTGGGTTTTTCGCAGTTTGCGACATGCAAAAGGCTTCGTACATCTGGCCCTTAGTGCGTAAGAAATACAAAACAACCTTGGATACTTCCAATGTTTTTTTCTACCAGAATTTAGTGCATGAAAGTCGGGACCTGATTGCATTCTCATTTGGCTCACAAAAATGTTTCTGTTGTTTGCCCCAGGGCTATAAGAACAGCCCTGGGATTTTCTCAGACCGTGTAACATCAATACTGCATGATATTTATCCTGATGCGTTGTCCTATGTGGATGACATCTATCTCACAGATGACAACCTCAACATTCATCTTGGCAGAGTCGATTGGATCATCTTAGGGTTCCCAGCCCTTTGCTACAAATTCAATTTTAAGACAACTAAAACAGCCTTTCTCAGTGTATTGTTCCTGGAACACTAACTATCAGATGAAGGCAAGATGAGCCTGGCCCCGCACTCTCCAGAAACATCTGCTCAACTTCAACCACCAAATACAATCAAGAAATTACAGTCATCACTTGGGGCCATATGTAGGAAAACTTGAGCCTGCGAATCGCAAATAGCGATTTTTAAGAAATCGCTATTTCCGAGTCGCAATTGGCCATGTAACAATATTGCGATTCGGAAATAGCGATTTCTTAAAAATCGCTATTTGTGATTTGCGAGGCCCATTTACCGATTTTTTTGCAATTCGGTAAAAAATCGCAAAATGCGTGAAAGTTCGAGAATGCACACCTGGAGGAGCCTGATGACATCACCAGCAGGAAATGACTCATCCCAGGCAGTTTCAGGTGCCACACCCAAACCCGCATCCTGAGAGAGAGCAGCCCAGCCACGAAGAGCAGCACTCAGAAGGAGCAAGAACACCTGATCCAGGATGGATACCCCAGGCCAAGCACAGGAGAAGGGTGAAAGGAAGCGCAAGTTGAAATTCAGCCAGCAGGAGCTCGAGGTACTAACTGAGGAGGTGGTGAGGAGCCATGACCGCCTGTTTGGAAAAAGCTCACTCCAGGTGCCTGAGAGTGAAAAGAGGAGACTATGGCTGGACATACAGTCCAAAATCTGCGCTATTGGAGTGGCACAGCGCTCCATTGAAGAGATCAAAATAAGGCGGTATGACCTGCGGTCCCGTGCAAAGGAGAGGGTGGCAAGGAGTCTTGTGGTGGCCAGGGGTACAGGAGGCGGTCCACCCACAGAGGCACCATCAACACCATTGGAGGACTTAGTGGAGTCCACACTCCTCCCTGAAGCTGTGACTGGGGTCACAGAGATCGACACCTCCGGCACACCGAGTACCAGCCAAGGTAAGTGCAATATTGTTTTGTAACCCTATATGTGTATGCACAAAAGCCCCTTAGGAATTAGCAAGTAATGTGAACCAGTGTGAGAAGTAGTCCAGTCCACATCTTAGAAGCAGCACTACAATGCATTATGGGAGTGGCAGTCCACAACCTAGAACTGAAAGTAGCACAACAATGTATTTAGGTATAGTGACACCCAGAGTAACACAACACACACAACACCGTGTAGAGCAGTACCTGTACCTTTATTGCCATTGTGTGACAGAAAATGTAACATACAGAACTGACATGCTGCATATTGTTGTTGTAGGTGGGCCAGGCCCAGCAGCCACAGCATCTGCATGTGTAGGAGAGACAGACACCCATCTGCCCTCAGATTCGAACACCAGTGGGTCCCTTCACATGTCGACTGGATGACGCAGGCCCAGGGCACTGCCACTGCTAGAGCTCAGCAACGACTCTGATGAGCAGCAGGAAGGGCCAAGCACACCATCAGCACCAGACAGGCGCAGCCAGATTCCGGAGGGCAGGTGTCATCCAACCACAGCACCATGCAGGATTGCGACATAGTCCTGGGCACAGCAGCATGAGTCAGGTGAGGGTCCCTCCTTATTCGATGGCCTGTAAGCTGCTATGTTGCAGCAGGTGCATCTGCAAAATAAGCGGATCCTTGCATTAGACAGAAACCTGCGCACACATAACCGCAACATGATGGGCCTGCATCGCCAACTTGACTCATTCAATAGTAATATTGTACAGCTGCGTGAGGGACAGGTGCAGGCATCACAGGGCACCAGGGACCTTACAAGTGCTGTCCGTGAACTCTGGCAGGAGCTGCGCCATGAGAGGGTGAGCCAGCGCAGACAGGAGCGCAGATTCCGTACCATGTTTGGCAGCTTCTGCCGTTCCTCTAACAGGATGTCAAATTCGACAGCATTGATTGCCCGTCGCGCAGTGGCTGCACAAGTGGAAGCAGCACACAGCAGCAGGGACGTTGTCAATGGACTTGTGCAGATCACAAATGTGATCGAACACATTATGGGACGAAGATCAGCCACTCCGAGTGAGCTAGCCCTGGGAGACACTGAGGACAGTTCCAGCCTCAGCAGTGTTGCCATTCCAGCAGCGGACACCACACAGCGCAGTGCCAGGCACAGCACTGCCACTGAGGGTGAAAATAGAGGTGCCAGTGACGTAACTGGGCACCCGAGTGGTGTGCGTGGTAGAAAAAAATGACTCTTGCTGCCATTGGACTGCTGTTGACACTATGAAGAAATAGTGCATCACTCTGGTTATTCGTTGGTTTGCGTTTGTCACATCACCTTTTTTTTTTCTTACTCACACGTGCATTACCTGACGTAAGGTAATAAATTCATTTCACTACAGGTACAGTTGTCAGAGGATTTGTGTCATTAATACTCACGTCTGAAATGGTTGTGTGTGATGTTGGCACGCCTTTGCCTTCCCTCTGCTGCACTGGTCCTGTCTGCTGGCTGTAGAGGTGGTATGGGATTGTCATCCTCATCTGATTCAGTATCACTGATTTCTACAGGTATGTCCCTGGTGGTAGCTATGTTGTGCAGGATTACACAAGTAGCCACTATTCTACATGTTGTCTCTGGGCTGTACTGTAGTGCCCCTCCACTTTTGTGGAGGCACCGGAAGCGACTCTTCAGCAGTCCAAATGTGCGCTCCACCACGTTGCGGGTTGCCCTGTGTGCTGCATTGTATCTCCGTTCAGCTGGTGTTGTAGGATTGAGGTAGGGCGTCATCATGTAGGTGCGCACTGCGTAAGCACTGTCTCCTGGAAGGGACAGAGGGTGTGATGAGTAACTGAGCCATCTGACATGGGTACGCCATCTATGCACCAGTGTAGAGGGGGACATTACCTAGTAGATATCCTTCACCAAACTCCCCAGCTAGCAGTCTTGTGTGAATCCCTCTGTGGCGAAAGATGTAAGAATCATGTGTGCTCCCTGGGTACCTGGCCACGAGATCAGTACTGATGTAGGAGGCATTGCATATCACCTGTATGTTCATGGAATGTTGGTATTTCCTGTTGCGGTACACATGCTCTGTGGCTGATGGTGGACAGATTGCCACATGTGTGCCAACTATGGCACCTAGGACGTGGGGGAACTGTGCTATCTGGTAAAACTCTATTTTTGTCTGCTGTAATTCCTGTGGGGTGTGGGGGAAAATCTGGAGAGGGTACTCTGTGTGAACCCTCCAGCTGCTGCTACGACCCCTTGATAGCTCCCTGAGGTGAGTAGGTGGAGGGAGCATAATACCTGCACATGGGTGGGTATGCTGTGAGTCCTTAGTGTTCTGCGCTGCAGTATGGGTTGTAGCTCAGCTATCAGATCAAGTATCATGGCTGAGTTCAACCTATACCTCTCATATATTTCCTCCTCTGTCAGGTCAAAGAGTGTAATGCGCACTCTGAAAATGCGCTCCTGTCTTCTCCTCCCTCTCCTCAAACCTGCCAAGATCCTCATACTCCTCGCCATGACATAGAGTGCAGCCATTGTGGAAAAGAGTCTGAGGCATTCTGGGCCTCTTTATATTGGTTGCACCTGGTTACCACCTGGTTTCAGTTCATGGTATTTTGCATGTGCATAATGCCAGTCTGCGAAAAATCGCAATTTGCGATTTTTTGATGCATCTCATTGCAACTTGGATTTTGCGAATTGCAATTTGCGCCTCGCAATTTCCTACTGGAAATACCGAATCGCAAAATGCGACTCGCAAAACCAGGTCGCAACGCAAAAAATCGCAGTTTTTGCGATTTCTTATTTTTGGTCTGCGAATGCCTTTCATGCATCGCAGACCACGTTTTTGCACTCGCAAAAGGCCAATTTTTCCGATTCGCACCGTTTGTGAGTGCAAAAATGTTTCATATATCTGGCCCTTTGTTTCTTTAACTTTGGCTTTAAAAGAACTTACATTCCAGATTATGCACAACGCATAAAATCACTCTATGATTTAATTCGCCCTTAGGGTAGAGAATAAGCTTTTGCTGATTCCTGTCACCACCTCACCGACAAGAACTGTCCAAAATGTGGCTGTCTTTTACTCCAATGCAACCCAAACTGACAACATTGTCTACTATGAACCTCCACGTGAAGTGGGTCCAGCCATCGTCTCCTGGGAATGGTGGTAGGCTCCCATGATGTTGGAGAGGGCCTCGTGGAGAGTGGGTTCCCTGGGCCTGTCCTCCCCCTGTCGCACAGCAGCCCTCCCAGTTCCACTGTTTCCCTGGGCCTCTGTCCCCTGGACCGTGTGCCCACTATCACTGCCCGCAGGTCCCTGGTGTTGTTGGGGTGGTGGGTTAGCCTGGGTTCCCTGTAGTGGTGGACACATTGCTGATTGACATGTCCTGGCGACAGAGGTATGGGCCCGCTGGGTGGGTGCTGTGCTGGTGTTTCCAGAGGGGGGAAGCTCTGTAGTGGCCTGTGCCAGCGTGAGGGGAACCGACTGTCCTGAGGTCCCAGATGGGCTGGGCTGGTCATCTAGATTCAGTTGGACAGAGCTGCTGTCATCACTGTGGGCCTCTTCTGTGGGTGGAGTGGACATATCTGGACCCTCCTGTCCGGTGACGTTGGGTAGGGGTCCTGTAGGGGTCCTGTAGGGGTGTAAAGGCATGATTATTGCATCTGTGTGTGCCATGGTGTGGAATGGGTGGGTGACCCTGTACCCCAGTGCTTGCATTCCTGTGTAGGACCTTGTGTGATAATGGTTTAGGGGGGTGTATGGGTATGTGCAGTGGCCATGCTTTGGTGATGGGTGTCCACGCTTTGGTGTTACATGCAGGGCTTGGGTTTGGGATGTGTGGTTTGTAATATTGGGACATACGTGAGGAGTTGGAGTGATGGGGGTGAGGGCGGGGGTGGGGTATGTGATAGCATGCAGGTGGGTGGGGGATGAAGTAGTTAAAGGTTTGACTTTCCAGAGTCCATTCCTCCTGCTACTCCAGCGTGGCCCTCAGGATGCAGTATAGCCAAGACCTTCTCCTCCCATGTTTTTAGTTGTGGGGGAGGAGGTGGGGGTCTGCCGCCAGTCCTCTGAACCGCAAGGTGGTGTCTTGAGACCACGGAACGCACCTTCCCCCGTAGGTCGTTCAACCTCTTCCTGATGTCATCCCTAGTTCTTGGGTGCTGTCCCACTGCGTTGACCCTGTCCACGATTCTTCGCCATAGCTCCATCTTCCTATCTATGGTGGTGTGCTGCACCTGTGATCCGAATAGCTGTGGTTCTACCCAGATGATTTCCTCCACCATGACCCTGAGCTCCTCCTCAGAGAACCTGGGGTGTCTTTGCGGTGCCATGGGGTGGTGTGGGTGATGTGTGGGGTGATGTGTGTTGTGATGTGTGGGGTGATATTTAGAGGTGTGTTGTGTGAGGTGCTTGGATGTTGTGTGAGTGATGGTGTTGCGTGCCTGTGGATGCTAGGTTGTAGATGGTGGTGTCTCTCTCTGTCATTCAGTCGCAATTGTTGACGTAAGGGTTTGTGGGTAATGTGGGTGTGTGTTTTATATTTTATTGGATGTGTGGGAGTGGTGTGTGTATGTGTATCAGGTGTGTGTATTTGTAATTGTCCAATGTGGTAGTGTTTTGCAAATGTGTGTGTATTTTGAGCGCCGCGGTGTGTACCGCCATTGAAATACCGCGGTTGAAAGACCGCCGCGTGGATTCGTGGGTCGTGATAGTGTGGGCGTATTCCTGTTGGCGTGACGGTGTCAGTTTTGTTATCGCCACTTTATCTCTGACCTTTGGTGTGGCGGACTTGTGTGGGTGTCTGGATTTTGGCGGATTCCGAGCTGTGGGTCATAATGACCGTGACGGAATTTCACGGCCGCGGTGGTGTGTTGGAGGTCTTCTGCACGGCGGTAAGCGGCTTTTACCGCCAATGTTGTAATGAATCCCCAATATCTTTCTTCACATAAGGTCCAAAGAGAGTTGTCCCTTGAGAACATTTCAGCAGTACCAATTCCTGATGGGACTGTTTGGGATATAGTACCATTTGATATATATGGGCCTACTGAGGTTATCTAAATTCCATATGTTTTTAAAATTTCAATGACTTATGTAATTACCCCTAGTGTTGTTTCTGATGACTGTGATGTAAAAACAGCTGATTCTATGCTGTCTGAATTGCAGGATTATACTGTATTTGAAAGTGAAGATGTGTATATGAACACAGAGAAATATGGGGAAATGTTCTGTTATCATCACTGGGGACATTACTTTCTACACCGAGCAACTAGACATAGAGCAGCATTTAATTGCACACAATGGGATCATTGTTCAACTCCACATGTGCGGAGCCCCAAAACATATGCAGACAAATTTGCATATTTTTCTGGGTATGACACTACAAATGTAGAGTCACATTATTTCAAATTACCACCTTCTAAAATGCTGAAAAATGTGCTAACTGACACCCAATTAATCTACTCAGATTCATTTTTTTCCCGACTTGCTGTTGATGGTTATGAGTACTTGAAGAGTTCTACTGATGTGAAAAGTGTGTAGGGAACACAAGATTGGCAAATTCAAGGTAGGGAATCTTTGTTTAGAGCATGCCTTATTCCTGTCTAAATTATATTTTTAAACAACAGAGTTCAACAAACATCCTGCTTAGAGTTAGAAAAATAAAATATATGAATGCACCCAGTAGCCCCACAGCAGCCAAATTCACAAATTGGCAAACATTCCTAAATGTCACTGTTGCTAACGAGAGAAAAAGATAACTTCCATTCCACCTCGACTTCCTTAGAGGTCTAACTTAGAGTCATGCATAAGGCTGCCAGAAATCACCTTTGCTTTCTTAGTTTTGGTGAGGTACTGCTTATGGGAAGGGAGGGTTTGGCCGACAGTTGGACTTGTAGGAACAACTTTGTCACCTACAAACAACAGTGCTGTCACCCCTGAAACAGCAGTCGCACTTAGGGCAAGAAACTCCAACTATGACAAGTAAAGTATAATTGTTCAATGTCTGGAGGATGTGCTTATTGTACTTCTCTTACAAGTCTCCCTCATGCCCACATCACATCATATAACCTGGTTCATTCCACTTTTTCTCCAGTGAAAATTGTCCATCACTACAAATTTTGAACATTTACCAGAGTTGGAAATTAAATTTTAGATGCAACTGACTATGCATTAATACAATTGAATGAAAGATTTGAACAAGCCAGGTCATATAAAGATCTATTGCCCTCATTATGACATTGGCAGTAAATCCTACTTACCGACACGCTGACTGCAGCCAACATACCGTCGCCGCGGCGGATATCCGTTCACCATATTATGACACACACACACACACCAATCCGTCACTATTCAGCCACAGACACAAATCAGCCACACCAAAGGTCAGTGATAAACTGGTGGTATCAAAACCCACACCGTTATGCCAACAGAACTACGCCCACCACATTATGACCCACAAATCACCACTGCCCTGTCACCACTGCGGACATTCAATGGTGGTAAACCATTGGCGGTACATACCGCTGCAATCAAAATACACACACTCAACCAAAACAGCACCACATTGGGCAATTCAAATAACACACACCTGACACCCATACACACACCCACACCACTATAAAACACATACCAACAAGAACCACAACCCTTTTCGAATACAAACTGTTACCACAAGATAGACACCACGACCACAGGCAAGACCAGAGCCACACCACCATCACCTATACACCACCCATGCACGTTACAACACACACCCCAACACATCACCCCACACACCCTCACCCACACTACTCACACAACACCCATGGCACCACAAAGACACCCCAAATTTTCTGAGGAGGAGCTAAGGGTCATGGTGGATGAAATCATCAGGGTAAGACCACAGCTAATTGGAGCACAGGTGCAGCAGATATCCATTGCTAGGAAGATGGAGCTATGGTGGAGGATTGTGGACAGGGTCAACGCCGTGGGACAGCACCCCAGAACAAGGGATGATATCAGGAAGAGGTGGAACAACCTATGGGGGAAGGTATGTTCCATTGCAGCAAGACACCAGCTCGCAGTACAGAGGACTGGCGGTAGACCCCCCACCTCCTCTCCCACAACTAACAACATGGGTGGAGCACGTCTTGGCAATCATGCATCCTGAGGGCCTGGCCGGAGTAGGAAGAGGACTGGACTCTGGTAAGTCAAATCTATACTACTACTACCCCCCTGCCTGCATGCCATCACATACCCCCACTCTCACCCTCACCCCATCACTCCACCACTTCCCACACACCCCGTCATCACATCTAACTCATCCGAATGCCAAGCCCTGCATGCCATACCAATGCATGGCGATCACTCACAGCCCTGCATGGACACCTATCACCAAAGCATGCACACTAGAGAGAATTAGCTAGCCTACCACATACCAACTCACACAAGCTAAAGCTGCCAGGGCAAATACAACCATAGAGGGCAACCCACAGATGCACAATATGTCACACACAGAAACAATAACACTGCATTTACATCCTCACAGGTATCCCACCCAATGACAGTGGAGAAGAGGTGCCAGAATTTTCCAGTCCCCCCACAGAAGAGGCCCACAGTGATGACAGCGACTCTGCTCGCCTGGATCTGGATGACCAACCTGGCCCATCAGGGACCTCTGGACAGTTGTTTACCCAGGCACAGTCACACACCACCACAGACCCTTCTGTCAACACCAGGACAGTGCGTGCTCTACAGGCATCTAGAATGCGAAAACCCAACACTCGCAAGATAATGTAATTTATGCATTGTGATGATATGTTATTGTTTAACCTTGTGCATTGCAGAATTCCATCCAAAAGATTCATTTTTAAGGTGTTTATAAATACTGTACATTTTCAATGTATTGCTGCAGACATTCAGAGTGTGTTAGGGTGTGGTCCCTTTCCAGGGCCTTCTAGAGACTTTCCCTGCAACATGCCTGGGCGTGGTTCTAGGCTGGGCCAAGACTCTATAAAAGAGAGTCAGCCCAACTTCCAGTGCTCACTATTTAGAGGTCCCGGTGCAGAGCAGCAGCTTCTTCCTGAGCTCCTGTCCTGGCGGCCTATTTAGATTTTCCAGTCTTCTGCACTCATCTCTCATTGGTGATCACTGTTTCCAGGCGGTAAGACGGTGTTTGGACATTTCCCAACACCGTAATTGAGAATTTTCATATTCTTGATTTTAATTCTTAAATGAATAACAGATTACTTGATTACTTGTGCGCTGCCAATTTTTTGACATTTGTATGGTGATTTGCAAATAGGGAGGACGCACAATTTTTTCCATAAAGATTTGACTTCGTTATTACATGGTTGTTCATTGCGCGCTGATATTTCTTGACATTTACATGATGTTTTACGAGTTGGCAAGACGTGCAACTCGTTTCATGAGCATTTAACTTTGTTGTTCATTGCGTGCTACCTTTTCTTGACATTTACATGGTGGCATTCGAATCGGCGAAACGCGCGATTCACTTCTTGTGTGTAATTCATGCTGTTTATTGTGCGCTACCATTTTCTGGCATTTACATGGTGGCATTCGAATCGGCAACACGCGCGATTCTTTCCTTGAGTGTTTTTTCATGTTATTCATTGTGCGCTACCATTTCTTGCCATTTGCATGGTGGCATTTGAATCGACAAGACGCGCGATTCTTTCCCTGAGTGCTTTTCATGTTGTTCATTGTGCGCTACCATTTCTTGGCATTTGTATGGTGGCATTTGAATCGGCAAGACGCGCAATTCTTTCCTCGTATATAAATAATGTAAATTACTGTGCGCTACTATTCTAAGACATTTTCTTGGTAGCATTTCAAGTTGACACGTTGCGTGATTTATTCCTTGAATCTACGCTGTGTAATTTCATGGTGCACAATCCTTTGTGGTGCTTAATACTCATATAAAAATCAGCAATGTGCGCAATTCACTTCCCAATGTTTTTTCTGAGAACAACACAACAATACCAGAATTCTAGATGTAATGCTGTGTGTTCCTGATATGTATTCTTAAAAGGAGATTCATATGGTTGTTTAGAAATTGCTCGGAGTGTTTCCTGATTCTCATGCTAAATAAAGTCCTCGAATCTGAAAGTCCTATTTAACTTTTCCTGTTTCCTCCTCAGGTATTCGGTCATCTAAAGCCTAGTCAGTTTTAGGACTATTCTAGGGTTGTTCATGTTTTTCGGAAAAGACGAAGCTTAGAGTTGTAGCATGGTACTGAATTTATGAGATGTAATTTTGATGATGTGTTTTAACCTTTTGCTTCCTACAGGTCTGCTTCCCAGCTGTTCCCGTCCTAATCCCCTTTTCCCCACTTGGACTCTCTTAGACTCTGTGATAAATCTAATCAGAGTATTGGAGCTGTCTTGTGGTGGAAGTGTTAGGAACGTGCACAGACCCCGAGGATCTGGTGACTCTGACACCTTCCCCCTCAGGAAACGCCACCACAGCACCCAACCAGCGTACCCATACCTCTGTCCCCAGGACATGTCAATCAGCAGTGTCTCCACCACTACAGGGACCCAAGGGCACACCTCGCACCCAAGACAATCAGGGACTTGGATCAGTGGCAGTGGGCACACGGTTAACGGGACAGAGGCACAGGACAACAGGGACACTGGGAGGACTGCTGTGTGCCAGGGGGAGGACAGGTCCAGGGAACTGACTCTCCAGGAGGCGCTGACCGAGATCCTGGGAGCATACCAACATTCCCAGGATACATCGGACCAGATCCTGGACAACGTGCAGGAGAACAGGCGGCTGCAGGAGGGACAGTACCAGGGGGTCAGGGAGCACTTGCAGGCCATTAACACCACCCTGGTCTCCACTGCAGGGGTGCTTGCAGACATGGCCAGTATTATGAGGGAGGCAGTCTTACAACAGCGGGCCCCTGCCACTAGTCAGACATCTGAACAGTCTTCCACCTCCGCTGCCCCTAGTGAACCGGAGGACCCGCTACAGGACCAACAGGCCACCACCACCCCTCCCCCTGCAGAAGGAGAACCACCCGCAAACGTTCCCTGAGATCCAGGCAGAAGCCAGAGACTATTGCCAAGACCCCGCTAGGAAATGAGACTCTCCTGATTGTCACCCTTGTGTCCCACTCTGTCACCCTGTCCACCTTGAACTGCCATTGCTCCCCTTCCTACGTCTCCATGGACCATGCATCTATGCTACAAATAGACTGGAACTCTTCCCTGGATTTTCCTCCATCATCACCCCATCCCAATGCACTTGCCCCTCTCCTCCTTATCACTTCAATAAATACCCTTTGAATTAATACAAGTATGGAGTATGTCAAATGATTTAAGTATGTATTTGTTTAACCAGGTTCAAACATTGCAATTCAACTGGACAGTAATGTTCACATAGGATAGACCTGTAGTTGGCTGCAGTGATCACACCAGGAGCGATAGTAGGACACCAACATCTGCGAAAAGAGGTGCCAAAGGGTACAGTAAGTGTGCATAGAAGTGGAAAATTACAACCTGCCAGTGACAACGTGAAACAAAAAAATGACAATGAAATGTGAAGTTACACTGTCTTACCTGTGTGTCATTGGAAGTATTGTCAAATCACTGCAGTTCTGTTGTCCTCATCCGCTACCTCCTCATCTTCACTGTCCACAGGGTCCACTGCTGCCACACAGCCATCACCAGCCGCGTCCTCCTGCAGAAAAGGCACATGGCGTCGCAAGGCAAGGTTATGCAACATGCAGCATGCCACGATTAGGTGGCAGACCTTCTTAGGTGAGTAGCACAGGGATCCACCTGTTAGATCAAGGCACTGAAATCTGGCCTTCAAAAGGCCAAAGGTACGTTCAATTATCCTTCTTGAACACCCATGTGCCTCATTGCAATGTTCCCCTGCCCTTGTCCTGGGATTCCACACAGGGGTCAGTCGCCATGATAGGTTGGGCTAACCAGAGTCACCTGCAAATATCGAGGGAAAACATTTAGCCACACACTATCCCATATGGCCTACACCATACCCATACCCCAACATCCACTGGGTGGGAACCAGGGCTCACCTATTAGCCACACACAGTGCCTCTGTAGTTGGACCATCACATTTGGGATGCTGCTATTCCTCAGGATAAAGGCATCATGCACCCACCCAGGATACTTAGCAGTGATGTGGGAGATGTACTGGTCCGCCAGGCACACCATCTGGACATTCATTGAGTGAAAACTCTTTCTATTTCTGAACACCTGTTCATTTTGCCAGGGGGGAACAAATGCAATATGTGTGCCATCAATTGCCCCAATTATGTTTGGGATATGTCCCATTGCATAGAAGTCAGCCTTCACAGTGGCCAAATCCTCCACCTGGGGGAAAACAATGTAGCTGCACATGTGTTTAATCAGGGCAGTCAATACTCTGGTCAGCACTATTGAGAACATTGGCTGTGATATTGTCACTTGGAAAGAACCAGTTGCCAAGAAATGGAGCACAGGTAGCACTTGCACTAGAGGAGGGATGCCAGTGGGGTGATGGATAGCAGATATCAGGTCAGGCTCCAGTTGGGCACACAGCTCTGTGATTGTGGCCCTGTCAAGTCTGTAGGTGAGGATAATGTGCCTGTCCTCCATTGTTGGCAAGTCCACCATGGTCTGTACACTGGGGTATGTCTCCATCTCCTATTCATCCGCAGTGGTAGCAATCTATGGGGTAAAAGAGTGAGGATCCGGTCACGGTCAGAAACTGTACATTGTAGCCACAATAGTCTAATGCATGATGTTAATTTGAAATGTATAAGTGGCATTTGTCCTGTATGTCCAATTGTGAACTGTGTCGCAGTTATAATCCAGGGCCTGCCCCCCCCCCCCGAAATGGCATCCACCTGTCCTGTGTGGAGGGACAGGTGGAAGTGAGGTAATTCCGCTGACGTTGTGTGCCGTTGCGGGAGGCGGATGGGAACCGCCATGCAACGCCACATTGGATAATATTGGACCCTATGGGGTACAGTGGCCAATGGTGATGTACGCCGGGGGTGACGGTATGCACCGCCGCGGACGTCACTGCCATTTTCTATCTGTTCACTCACTAGCTACCTGACCTTCAACAGGAGAGGACCTATACTGCATGTGCTGCTGTGACCTGTGTCTGGAACCTACCATCAATCAATCAATCAATCAATCATTGAATTTATAAAGCGCGCTACGTACCCGTGAGGGTTTCAAGGCGCTGGGGGGGGAGAGCTGGTGTTACTGGTCGAAGAGCCAGATCTTGAGGAGTCTTCTGAAGGTGAGTAGGTCTTGAGTCTGTCGCAGGTTGGTGGGGAGGGTGTTCCAGGTTTTGGCGACGAGGTATGAGAAGGATCTGCCGCGGAGGTCTTTCTTCAGATGCGGCGGACGACGGCGAGGGCGAGGTTAGTGGAGCGGAGCTGACGGGTGGGGGTGCAGAAGCTGAGTTTGTTGTTTAGGTAGGCTGGTCCGGTGTCGTGAAGCGCTTTGTGAGCGTGGGTAAGAAGCTTGAAAATGATCCTTTTGTCCACCGGGAGCCAGTGAAGGTTTCTCAGGTGGTGGGAGAAGTGGCTGTGGCGGGGTACATTGAGGATCAGCCGGCCGGAGGCGTTTTGGATACGTTGGAGGCGTAGTAGGTCTTTTGCTGGGATGCCTGTGTAGAGTGCGTTGCCGTAGTCCAGCCTGCTGCTGACGAGGGCCTGTGTCACTGTTCTTCTTGTTTCTGTCGGGATCCACTTGTAGATTCTGCGGAGCATGCAGAGTGTGTTGTAGCAGGAGGAGGAAACTGCGTTGACCTGTTTAGACAAGGTGTGAGGGAGGAGTCGAGGATGAAGCCCAGGTTGCGAGCTTGGTCGGACGGTGTCGGTGGGGTTCCTAGTGCTGTGGGCCACCAGGAGTAGTCCCAGGCGGAGGGGGTGGGTCCGAGGATGAGGACCTCCGTCTTGTCCGAGTTCAGTTTCAAACTGCTGTTTCTCATCCATTCGGCGATGGATTTCATTCCCTTGTGGAGGTTGGTTTTGGCGGTGTGGGGGTCTTTGGTGAGTGAGAGGATGAGCTGGGTGTCGTCGACGTAGGTGAGAATGTTGAGGTTGTGTTGTCGGGCCACTTGAGCGAGGGGGGCCATGTAGATGTTGAACAGCTCTTGCTGAGGGATGAGCCTTGGGGGACGCCACAGATGATGTCGGTGGCTTCGGAGCGGAAGGGGGGGAGGCGGACTCTCTGGGTTCTGCCGGAGAGAAATGAGACGATCCAGTCGAGGGCTTTTCCTTGAATTCCAGTTTCGTGGAGGCGTGATTTCAGGGTGCGGTGGCAGACTGTGTTGAAGGCGGCAGATAGGTCCAGGAGGATGAGAGCTGATGTTTTGCCGTTGTCCATTTGGCGTCTGATGTCGTCTGTGGCAGCGAGAAGGGCGGTTTCGATGCTGTGGTTTCGTCTGAAGCCGGACTGGGAGGGGTCTAGGATGCTGTTGTCTTCGAGGTGGCTGGTTAGTTGTGTGTTGACGGTTTTTTCCATCACCTTTGCTGGGAAAGGGAGCAGGGAGATGGGTCGGAAGTTCTTGAGGTCGTTGGGGTCTGCTTTGGGCTTCTTGAGGAGGGCGCAGATTTCAGCGTGTTTCCATTTTTCAGGGAATGTCGCTGTTTCGAAGGAGATGTTGATGACCTTCCGTAGTTGGGGGGGCGATGGTGGAGTCGGCTTTGTTGTATACGTGGTGGGGGCAGGGGTCTGACGGAGATCCTGAGTGGATGGAGTTCAGGATCTTGCGTGTCTCTGTGTCGTTCACGTTGGTCCAGGAGGTTAGGTGGTTTGCAAAGGTGGAGTGTTCGGGGGTGGGGTCTGGTGTGGGAGTGGCGTCAAAACTGTCGTGGATGTCGGTGATCTTCCGGTGGAAGAAGGTGGACAGTGCGTTGCAGAGTTCTTGGGATGGAGGGATGTCGTTGATGTTGGCGCTGGGGTTGGAGAGTTCTTTCACAATGCTGAAGAGCTCTTTGCTGTCGTGTGCGTTGTTGTCCAGGCGGTCTTTGAAGTGGGATCGTTTGGCTTGTCTGATGAGTTGGTGGTGCTTGCGGGTGGCGTCCTTGTGGGCTGTGAGGCTGTCAGGTGTGCGTTTGAGGAGCCATTCCTTTTTTAGCTTCCGACAGTCGCGTTTGGAATTTAGGAGCTCGTCGGTGAACCAGGCGGCTTTTCTTCTGGCTTGGTTGTCGGTGGGTTTTATGAGTGGCGCGAGGGTGTTGATCCACAGGGTGAGGTTGTTGGCGGCGGTGTCTGGGTCGGTGGAGTCGGGGGTGGGTTCTGGGCGAGGGCGTTGGTAAGCTGGTCTTCCGTAACTTTGCTCCAGCATCGGCGGGGTGGTTGTTGGGTGTGATGGTGTTCGGTATGTTTCTTGTAGGTGAAGTGGATGCAGTGGTGGTCGGTCCAGTGGAGTACGGGGGTATGGTTGAAGGTGACGTGGGCGCTTGAGGAGAAGATGGGATCAAGTGTGTGGCCGGCGATGTGGGTTGGTGTGTTGACGAGTTGTCTGAGGCCGTGGTTGGTGAGGTTGTCGATCAGGGTAGTGGAGTTGGTGTCGTTGTTCTCCAGGTGGAAATTTAAGTCCCAGAGGAGGATGTAATCCGTTGAGGTGAGTGCGTGGGTGCTGGTGAGGTCGGCGAGGGATTCGCTGAATGGTGCTCGTGGTCCGGGGGGTCTGTAGATGAGCGTTCCTCTGAGAGTGGTGTTGGGGTCGGTGTGGATGCGGAAGTGTAGGTGTTAGGCGGTTTTGAGGGAGTCGTCAGTGTGGGTGTCGACCTTGAGGGAGGATTTGTGGGCGATGGCTATGCCTCCTCCGATTCCTTTGTTGCGGTCCCTACGGATGATCTTGTAGCCGCCCGGGATGGCTATTGCAATGTCGGGCGCCGAGGAGTCGTTCCACAAGGTTTCGGTCAGGAAGGCTACGTCTGGGGGGTGGCGTCGAGCAGGTCCCAGAGCTCGATGGTATGCTTGCATGCGGAGCGGGTGTTGAGGAGTATGCAGTGGAGGTGGTTAGTTTCGGTCTTTGTTGGTTTCGTTGTTCTGTCGCAGGTGAATCTGCAGGTGCGGCATGCAAAGGGTCCGTGGGTGTTCCTTGGTGAGGGCTGGGAACATGCTGTGATGCGGCCGGGATTGAGGGCGTTGAGTTGGTCGGCCGTGTAGCGGCATCTGGAGGTGCAAGGGTCTCGCGGACCGGGGGGGGTGGCGCTGGGCGCGGTCCATGCGCCGACGGGTGCAGACGGCTTGCCTTTGGCTCGCCTTTGGCGCGCCTGCTGCGCGCGTCCGCTGCACGGCCGCGCCGCACCTGCCATAAGAGGAGGGGAGGGTGGGAGTGGCAGCTGGGAGGTGGGAGGGCCTGTCCAATGGGAGGGCTGGGGGGCAGAGCCGCAGGGGACGCAGCGGCGGGAAACTGACTATTGGAGCGGTGAGAAGGAAGGGGGAGGTGGGAGGGGCCGCAGGGGACGCAGCGGTGGGAAACTGACTATTGGAGCAGTGAGTGGCGTGTGTGACTGTGGAAAGGGCCCCTGCCTTCACCTCGGCGGAGTTCGAGAGACTGGTGTATGGGGTCCTACCCCAGTACGGACTGCTGTCTGGGCCTCCAGACCAACAGGTGAGTACACTTTGAGCTTGATGCATGGGGCATGAGTGCATGGAGTGGTGTGTGTGAAGGCCTCGTGTGGGGGGGGTTGGTGGATGTCCCCTGGGCGGCGTATAGCTTGTGTGCTGGGCCATGTATGTGCAAATGGGGATGGGAAGGGGTATGGTGGGCCATGAGTGTAACAGGCAGGACGGTCTGACTAATACCTTTCCCTGTGTGTATTTCTCTGCAGGTCAGCGTCCATCAAAAGAAGAGTATGGCCCTCATTCTGACCTTGGCGGGCGGCGGAGGCCGCCCGCCAAAGTCCCGCCGTCAGGTTACCGTTCCGCGGTCGAAAGACCGCGGCGGTAATTCTGACTTTCCCGCTGGGCTGGCGGGCGGTCGCCTTCAGGCCGCCCGCCAGCCCAGCGGGAAAGAGGCTTCCACAATGAAGCCGGCTCGGAATCGAGCCGGCGGAGTGGAAGCTGTGCGACGGGTGCAGTTGCACCCGTCGCGTATTTCACTGTCTGCACAGCAGACAGTGAAATACATTTAGGGGCCCTCTTACGGGGGCCCCTGCAATGCCCATGCCAGTGGCATGGGCACAGCAGGGGCCCCCAGGGGCCCCGCGACCCCCCCTACCGCCATCCGGATCCCGGCGGTCGGACCGCCGGGATCTGGATGGCGGTAGGGGGGGTCGGAATCCCCTCGGCGGCGGAGCAAGCTGCACCGCCTTGGAGGATTCAATGGGGCGGCGGTACACAGTGTTGCCGGTCCGACCGCGGCTTTACCGCCGCGGTCGGAATCCCCATTGGAGCACCGCCGGCCTGTCGGCGGTGCTCCCGCGGTCCTCCGCCCTGGCGGTCTTTGACCGCCAGGGTCAGAATGACCGCCTATATGGCTTGCCATCACCAAGGACGTGCGGACCATGCGGGTCTACGGCAGGCAGAGCACCCACTGTCGGAAACGGTGGGAGGACCGGAGATGCTGGGCATGGAAGATGGCAGAGGCCCAGCTGGGAATGGCCACCCAATGAGGAAGGGGTGCCCGTTGAACCCTGACCCCCCTGATGGCCCGCATACTGGTGGTGGCCTATCCGGAGCTGGATGGGTGCTTGAGGGCATCACAGCAGCCACAAGGGGATGAGTACAGTGCCTATCATTACAACGTATGCCTGGTGGGGTGGTATCTGGGTGGTGGATGTGTGTCTGTGGGTGCCCCTAGGCCAGACCTGACATTGCAGAGTAGGTCCCATGTGGGGCAGGGTTCTGATGTGAAATTCCTCCTACCTATCCCTTAGGCATCCACTACTGGGCAGGGCTGTGTGGGTGCCAGGCATGCTGCAGTTGGCGGTATGTGTCCCTCCCCATGGTCTTGTGGCTAGCATTGTTACTGGTAGTGTATTGCATAGTGCCTAGGCCTGTTCCCTGTGTGTGAGGGTGATATGTAAGCCAACGGTGTTGTTGGTGCAGCCATTCACCCAGTGTATACTTTGCCCCTTTTTGTTTTATCATCCTGTCCTTATGTGCATTAGCATCATCTGGCAGAGGAGCAGAGTCACCAGCAACGGAGGGAGCTGCATCCCACAGGACCCAGGAGGCAGAGTCCACCGGTCACCAGTGGGACGGAGGGCGAGGGGAGCACCACGGCGCAGACTGGAGGGGACAGTTCTGACACAGATACCTCCTCCGATGGAAGCTTCTTAGTGGTGGCGAACACCTCTGTGACCACCTCAGCTACAGCCGCCACCACTGTACTATCACTGCCCTCCCAGCAGCCCCTCATCGAGTTGCTCGTGCCCGTTCACCCAGGAGGGTGGGAATCTCCTTTGCCCCAGGCACCTCAGGCCCTGCCCCTGTGAGCCTTGCTGCCTTGAGTGAGGAGGTTATTGACCTCCTGAGATCCATCTCTGTTGGGCAGTCAACCATTGTGAATGCCATCCAGGGGCTGGCAGCCCAAATGCAACAGACCAATGCATTTCTGGAGGACATTCACACTGGGTTGGCGGCCCAACAGAGATCAATCCAGTCTCTGGCCTCCTCTCTGATGGCAGCCACTGTCCCTGTTTCCACCCTCCCCCCTCAACTTCCTCTTCCCAATCCCAGTCCCCTCAACCCCAACCTATCCCAAGCACACATACAGATGAGCATGCACACAAGACAACACACAAGAGTGGCACAGCCAAACACAAGCACCACACTTCATCCCACATGCACTCACACAAACGCCATCCAGATGCAGACATACCAAGATCCACTGTCTCCACTGTGTCCCCCTCCTCCTCCTCCTCCTCAACCTCCCTCCCAGTTGCGTCTACACTCACACCTGCATGCACTACATCCTTATCCACTACTGCCATCACCAGCACACCTAGCAGAACACACACCTCACTGGCAGACACCTCCACATCAGCCATGCACACGTCCCCTATGTCCTCTCCCACTATGTCTGCCCCCCCCAAGGTACACAAACGCAAGCACTCAGACACCGAACAGCCATCCACCTCACAACAGCATCCCGCCCATGCACCTGCACCCCAACTCAGAGGACAGACACCTCCTACAACCACTCCCTATTCCTCCACTCCCAAACCTTCTCCCTCTTCCCACCCCAATGTCCCTAAGCAGCGTTTCTTCTCCACCATTGACCTCTTCCCTACCCCTACCCCCCTGTCCTTCACGTCTGGCCCGAGTGGCTAAAACCCAGGCAAACACCTCAGCCACCCAGTCCACAGGCCCAGTAGTGTCCACACCCACTTGTGGTGGTTAAGGATCCAGGGCACCAGGCAGCCTCAAGGAAAGGGTGCCTGCCCCAAGTGCTGCCTAGAAGGGCAAGGAGCCCTCCCCAGCTGCTGCCCTGAAGGGCAAGGTGCCATCCCCAGCTGCTGCCAGGAAGGGCAAGGAGTCTGCCCCAAGTGCTGCACTGAAGGGCAAGGAGCCCTCCCCAGCTGCTGCCCTGAAGGACAATGTGCCATACCCAGCTGCTGCTAGGAAGGGCAAGGCAGGACAAGGGGCCTGGTGCTGAGAATCAGTCAGAGCCCCCACTGCCAACCATGGTTGTGCAGCTGTCCGAGGCTCCTGAGGATGGGCTGGGGCTTCTCCCCAGGACCACTACCAGCAGCAGCATCACCACCACCAGCAGTGAGCAGCCGTCTGAGGCTGCAGGGGATGGGCAGGAGCTTCCCCCCACAACCACCAGCAGCAGCACCACTACCACCACTGAGCAGCTGTCACCGCCGGCGGACATTCTGTAGACCTGCCTCCATGGACTGTGTGCGGCCTGCCCCTGACAAATCCTGTGGGTATGGCACCCAGCTGAGAGACTGTGACCTTGCACTCCCCATGATCTGCATCACAGGTCACAATGCCCCCTCCAGAACCAGTGGGTATAACACCCACTAACCCCATCCTCCACTGCTTCTGAAGCACAGGGCACAATGCCCCCTCCAGAACCAGTGGGAATGACACCCACTCACCCCATCCTCCCCAGGATGAAGATCACAGGGCACAATGCGCCCTCCAGAACCAGTGGGTATGACACCCACTCACCCAATCCTCCGCAGGACCTGAAGCACAGGGCACAATGCCCCCTCCAGAACCAGTGGGTATGACACCCACTCACCCCATCCTACCCACTCAAGAGACTGTGACCTTGCACTCCCCAGGACCAAGCACAGGACATGTTGCACCCTCCAGAGCATGTAGGCAAGTCACCACCTGAGAGACTTTGGCCTTGCACTCCCCAGGACAGAGCAATGGACATGTTGCCCCCTCCAGATCATGTGGGCATGTCACCCACTCAAGAGACTGTGGCCTTGCACTCCCCAGGACCAAGCACAGGGCATGTTGCCCCCTCCAGAGCATGTGGGGAAGTCACCCACTTGAGAGACTTTGGGCTTGCACTCCCCAGGACCAAGCACAGGGCATGTTGTCCCCTCCAGAACCAGTGGTCTTCTTTCATCTGCTGGCTGAGGTGCCCCCCTTCCCTGTCCCCCTGAGGTGCCTGCCTATTTTCCAACTGATGCACCTGCAGTGTTCCCTCCGTGCTGGTGCAGGAGACAAGTGGGGCCTTGGACTTTGTCATGTGGCCCTGTGGCCCACGCACATTGAGGACTGGGCAGTGTCCCTTTAAATGTACATATGTATATACTTTTAGATTGAATGTTTATATTTTCACTGTATTTATATTGTAACACTCACGTTCATCTGTTCGTGTTGTCCTTGCATTATTCTTGAGGGGTCCCGGGTAAATATGTTTTCTTACTGCATCTGATTGTGTGTATGGTGTGGGGGGTGGGGGTGTTGCGAGTTGAGTGTGTGTGTCATCAAAAAGATTTTCCTCCCCCCCCCCCCTGTGTGCTAGGCAGCTGTACTCACCATGGTCGTCCTCGTCGTCGTTGGTGTTTGTGGTGGAGCAGGACGTAAAATATCATAGGAAAGATTTGCAGCTCAGGCTCCATGGCAGCGTGGTTCTTCCCTGTGTCTCCAAAGGTGAGTCCTCTCCCTTCTGTGCAGTGTTTCTGCCAGGCTTTTGATGTCGTTGGTACCGCCTCGGAAAAGGTGGCGGTTTCCAGGGTCATAATATGGCGTGCGGAACATTGACTTCCGCCTGGCTGTAGGCGGCTACCGCTGTGGTGCCTTTTGTTTCCGCCCTGGCAGTCGGTGTGGTAAAGTGGCTGTCTATGTGGGATCTTTCCACCATGGTCATAATTTGGCGGTAGTTAACACCAGCCGGTTGACGGTATTACTGCCACTTTATCACAGACCGCCAGGGTTGTAATGAGGGCCTATGTGTTAATAAAAAGAAGTATATAATTTATAAATAGGTTGCAGCATTGAGAATTTTGAATAAATGTTAATCCTTAAAATCCCATTGTATAGCACACAATATGAAAGCAGAAGAAATTCTCTACAGTGCAAAATTATATTTTTCTTACATTTCTATAGGAATGGCAAGTGGAGAAAGCAAGGAGCAGGTGTAAGTAGAAACTGGTGTAAGATAGAGGGATGCTCCTCCAATGTTGTTAGTATTTTGACATTGGATTTTGTTACAACATTCATTCAAAGGCTGTAATGAACCTATTTAGTAGGCTATAGCATGCCAGCATAAAGTCCTGCTGATTGAGTAGAATATTAACAGATTTTTGCAGTCCATTTTTGCAGCTTATTGTCAGGGTTCTAAGAAATGCTCACTGTCCTGATCATTATAGTCACTGTTCTGAGAAGTTCATGCAATATAAGAGAACAAGCAGGACAAAAAATCACAAGGGATTCATGGAGAATATGGACTCTGGGAGCACGCTGAAAAAGACATGGACAGACTGCAGGGCAAGAGGGTTGATATTTTTCCCAATCTGCCATTATGTAGGGCCCGATTCACAAAGGTAAACTTAGACCTGAAGTCTAAATTTAGACCTGAACTCTTAGTTTAGACTTCAGGTCAAAAGTTACACTTCAGTTCTAAACTTAGACTCCAAGTCTAAAGTTAAACTTGAGGTCTAAACTTAGACTTCAGGCCTCAACTTAGACTTCTAGTTAATCTGGCCCATCATGTTTTTTGCTAACATGGAGTATGAAACCTTCCCATCTCTGTCAAAATGTGACTGATATCCCATTCACTATATTACAAGTCCCATAGTTTATGTGGTAAGCTTGTAATATAACAGACCAGGTTTTCACCATGTTTGTGATGTCAAACTATAAATGAGGCATTGAGTTGCAAGGTAAAACTCACGGGCTGGGCCGAGGCAGCAAATCTATCTGATTTGCGATGTGACCTCAATGGCTACAAAATCCAGGTTTGTCCTATTTGGAAACTTAGGTGCCAAAATCAACAGCTTCAGTAGGAGCTTGATAACAACAGCTTGCTCTGAGACTCCATATGGTGACCAGCGGCACTCAGACCAATACACCTCCCAGCAACCTTCACAAAGAATCTCGGAGTAGTAATCGGCAACCAACTCATCATGACCGGCTGAGTGAACGCAGGCTTCGTCTCCTGCTTCCACACGCAGAAGATGCTCAAGAAGGGCCTCAAATGGCTCCCCACCACCAATTGCAGAACTGTCACCCAAAACCCTGATCACCAGCAAGCTGGACTACTGCAAAACACTCTAGGCTGGAATCACTGTTCAACTAAGCAGAAGACTCCAGATCATACAAAACTCAGCAGCCACGCTCTCCCTCAACCTCCCAACCCAATCTCACATCACCCAGCACCTCAAGTAGCTCCACTACCTACCAATACATAAACAGAAACTCTCCAAACTGCTCATGGACAAATACAAAGCTTTACAAAATTTTGCCCCATGTACCTCAACAACCGCATAAACGTCTACAAGCCAGACATCTCTGCTTAGCCAGGCACCTACTCGCACACAACCCCCATGCACAGAACCAGATCTGGCAGCCTTGCTTTCTCTTGCCTTGCTTCTAAAGACTGATGCGACCTGTCCCTCTAGACAAATGCCACCTCCTTAGTTCTTGAATCCAGCATGAAACTGAAAGCCTGTCTCTTCACATAGGGCATCATTACGAATTTGGCGTTTTTTTGGCAAGACCACTGCGGTGCCGGCCGCCAAACGACCGCTATGTTGGTTGTGATCCGACCACGTATTAAGAGTCATACAGCAAATACCGCCAAAATACAGCTAAATTTCCAAAACTGCCAGGGCACTGCAGGGCAGGAAAGAGGCGGTCCCACCACTAGCACCGCCAGCCTGCCAAAAAAATTCCACTCATATTACGATCCACAAATCACGAGAGCGGTTCTTCCATGGTGGAAAACCATTGCCAGTGTGAACCGCGGCCATCTCATCAGTAACACACCACTTTGGATAGTTTGAAAACCCCACACCTGACACACATCCACACACCCAACACACCTACTAACTGCACTACTTAACACACCCCTTCACACCCCACAATCCTTTGCAGCCAAAATGCCAAACACAGCTAGAGAGAAGCCAAATTAGAAAATATTAAAAAGCACACAAGAGGCACCCCTTCACACCCCACAATCCTTTGCAGCCAAAATGCCAAACACAGCTAGAGAGAAGCCAAATTAGAAAATATTAAAAAGCACACAAGAGGCACCTCTACACAGTTCACACAGCACTCATCCCACACCTGCACAACACACAAAACACACAATTTTGTACCCCACTCAATACATAACAACCGTCACCCACTCACATCATAGCACCCACACCTCATCACCTATTCCTTTTTCTCCCCATTTTTCAATAGCTCACCATCTCGTCCACTACTACCAGGTCCTCACAAAAACATCCATGTTTCACTAATGATGAGTTGAGGGTCATGGTGGATGAAATTACCAGAGTAGATCCAGACATTTTTTGAGCACAGGTCCAGCAAACATCAATAGCCAGGAAAATGGAGTTGTGGCAACGGATAGTCGACAGGGTGAATTCGGTAGGCAGCTACCCACGCACAAGGGAGGACATCAGGAAGAGGTGGAACGACCTCAATGGGAAGGTCTGTTCCATGGCCGCCAGGCACCAGCTGGTGGTCCTCAAGACTGGCGGTGGACCCCCACCTCCTCTGCCTACTTTCACATGATGGGAGGAGAAGATCTTGGGAATCCTGCATCCTGAGGGCCTGACAGGAATACCTGGGGAGTGGAGTTGGATAAGTCACTACACCATTCATGTCACCAAAATGTTTCTATTGCATGCTCACTGGTCCCCTTTACCCACTTCAATGACCAAATCACCCACCACCCCTGTGTCCAAATGTACAAATACCACTCTCCAGCATGCCACATATCAGCTAAACTCCCCCGGGGGCACACTGTCCCTGTCTGGCATAGGTAGTACAGAGACTTACAGCATTACAACTCCCGGCAGGCACTGTTCCACCTGTAGGAAAACCAGAACAGTGTACTACAAGTGAAATTGCCTTGCATATAAAACTAGCAATCAAATCAACTCACCTGAATGTTCCACAATTAAACAGTATTTGGCAATGACAGCAATGCTGTGGCCCTCTACCAGTACTATTACAAGCACAAAACAGCTACAGCTGTGTTCCTGACTAAACTAGCCTTTGAAATTATGATCCAAACAATATCATATACTCACCTGGGGTGGTGGGTAAACTAAAGGGGAAGCTGGATGAACTTGTAATACACCCATAAAGAGGCCCAGGTTAAATGGTAACTCCCATACTGTTGACCAGCTCTGTTACCATTGTGCATTGTCCAGCTGTTAGTTGGCTCAATGATGCTACACACCTTACTAGGAGATAACTTTACATTGTCATGTCTTAACTTGGACAAGATATGAGGGTATCAACGGACATCAAACCACCAACATACTCAAAGAGCTTGGAGCATGGTGTATGCACTTACAAGTCTCTGTGTCTCACATAGCTTTAACCCAGATTTGGAAGCAGCTCTCGTTGTCATATCAGGGGATCATGCAAATGCATCATGTGCATGTCACATAGCATGTCTAGTGGTCAAAGTTAAACATCACTTGAGTAACTGTGTTCCACTTCTCCTGCAGGTAAACTTGTAATTCATACCATGGAGAGGACGCCAGAGACTGACACTGCCCCTCTGATTGAAGACTCCAGTGAGGAAAACACCCCTGGATGTTTGGATAATGAGGACGAAGCAGGCCCTTCAGGGACAACTGGTCAGTCAACAACTCTGAGCCTCACCCTGCCCACATCTACTCCTCCCAGCCCTGTTGCAACAGCATCACAGGCAACCATTCACCCTCAAACCAGAGCCCTAAGGACAGTGTCTTCCATAGTGTACCCCCCAGTACAGGTACCTGAGCAGTTGTGACCCCTGATAATGATGAACCTGCCACCAGTGGGAGTGGGCACACAGGGGCACAGGCACTTGGGATAGGGTGCGTGGGAGGGATAGTGTGGGGCAGAGGATGGGGGCTCCAAGAGACACTACTGGCAGGGACACCATCTCCCAAGTCTTGGGAGCTTATCAACATTCCCAAGGTGTGATGGGCCAGGTACTGACCATGATGAGGGAGGTCAGACAGCTGCAGAGGTACAACCACCAGGAAGTCATGTAGCAGTGGCAGGCCCAAAATGCTCACCTGGTTTCCATTGCTGGGGTGCTGAGACATGTATATCACCCTGAGTAGGTTGTGTACCCAAAATCTGGCCTCTTCCACTAGAAATGAAACATCAGGCACTTCTACATCTGTGACAGATAGTGGAATGGAGGTTATGGCAGGGGAAGGGAATGCCTCAGACACCCCACCCTCTGTAGCTGAAGAACTCCCCGCAAACTTGAACGTCCACCCAGACATCCTGGAGGAGCAGATGCCAAGACCAAAACACTGCCAGGAAGTGAACCTCTACTGATTGATTTCCCTTGTGTGGCAGAGATACACCCTGTTGACTGTTCCGAAATCCATCCCCATTTTCCTATGGTACACGAACACTGGACTTGTGTTTTCATATGGTGTAACAGTTACCCTGATGATTTCATCCACCATGACTGAACCCTTCACAGTTTATTTTCTGTGATTTTTGTTTCAAAACACTCATTTTTCTGTGCACTCCACAATAAATACCACTTAACCACAGATCGTGTGTTAGTGTCATATATCAACCATATACAACTGTCATGTATAAAAATCTTGCTCTAAAATGTATCTCTCAAATGTAAAACCTTTGTCATGGTCAACACACATGTACTGTATAACCAGGCACTATATTGCAGTGACGTACCATAATATACATTACACAAACCACTTGTATTGTACTTTGCCACATATAGATTTGGAGAATGCCAATGATCACATAGTGAAGTACTGCTACTAACTTCAGAGTTTCAGCATTGGTGTCATACACAACCAACCCACAGACTTTTGAGGTTTTGAACAGGTCAGTATTTATCTATGCTTGGAGATAAACATACTGGTTCAATGCATCATCAGCTACAGCCTTATGACATACCCATACCATAGCTCCCAAAATAACGGACCACATGAAACAGACAGAGGTCAGTACTAATGTCCCCAGTCATGAAACCTTCCACTTACCATGATGAGGTATCTTTAGGCTTGCCATTCACCTACAGCAGTCTTCAGACACATGCACATTGGTCTGCAAAGAGGAAACACACTGACAACTACTTACAAGTTAGTTCTCATCCAACACAAAATCACAATGATGTCAGATGGTCTGGATACCACATCATGACATGTATCAAAGACAAATGAACACACATGTGGCGCCATTGGCCCCACCTCTAATACCAAACAGATCTTTAGTGTGGAATAGGACACTACCATCCCACTGCCTGACAATCTGGGCATAGAATTTACACACCTCAAATCTCATGCCAGACAGTACCTGGTTCAATCAATGTTCACTTCACATGTCAGTCTGCAAATCCCATCTGCCTGTGACACCTTCTGATATTGGCAAAGGAGGATGGGCCAAACAGTCAATCTGCAATGTGGAATTGACAAACATAAGATATAGGCCACATTGATACATAAACATTACACGGCCAATTCATATATACAAATGTAACTCTGATTGCATTGTGAAAACATTACACTATGTTCATAACATGTCTGTACACAACTCCATGTAACAATCTGCGTGCATATCTGAGTCATGGGCTTTGGAGCCACTTACGGTCATAATGGGAACCTTATCTGACATTCCTAGCCTCAGCAATACCCCACTTAATCACTTTAATTGCATCACATCACATACCTTAAGTAAGGTGAAGTACTAATTGATGAGATCAGCCCAGATGTCTCCAGCTTCATCCTCATCATGCTGATCATCAGTTGACTAATCTGCGTTTCCATCCAAAGGATCTGCTGGCTCCCCCTCATCCGGTAGGAATGGTATCTGATGTCTTAGTGTGAAGTTGTGTAGCATGAAGCAGGCAACAATAATTTGACATACTTTTATGGGTGAGTAGAGGAGGCTCCTCCAGATTTATCGATGCTGCCAAATCTTGCCTTCTGGAGCCCAAAGGCCCGCTCCACGACACGTCTTGTCCTTACGTGGGCCTCAATGAGGCGGACTTCCCCTGGCATGGTTCTGTACCTCACTGGTGTCAACAACCAAGGACGGTTTGGGGAGCCAGAGTCCCCTGTAAGGAAAAGTTACAACAAGCTAAACCTAAATCTTGGACAGCCACATATCTGGTAGCAGATAAAAGTTACAGACACACATGACACATATGGCTTACCAACCAGCCTGGTCCTCTCTATGTCTTGTCATGCCATTAGCAGTGGGATATTGCTATTCTGCATGATGAAGGAATCATGGACTGACCCAGGATACTTTGCACCAACTTGTAGAGGTCTGACAAACAGACCACTTGGACATTGATGGAGTGGAAGTTTTTCCGGTTCCTATACACCTGTTCATTGACATTTGGGGGGACCAAGGCTATGTGGGTGCAATATTTGGCTCCAACCACATATGGAATGTGCCCCAAAGCAGAAAATTCAGGCTTTACATGGCCAAATCTTCACATTTTAGAAATCGGATATTACTGTCCAGGTGTTTCAACAATGCAGTCAGTGCAGCCTTCAAGACCAGACTGAACAGAGACTGAGACATCCGTGCAGGTAGGGCCACTGTAGTTTGAAAGGACCCAGGGGCCAGGAAGTGTAGCACTGACATGACTTGTACAATGGGAGGTATGCTATTGGGATTACGAATGGCAGCCATCAGATCTGGCTTCAACTGATGACAGAGATCCATGATTGTATGCCTATCCAGGGAGTATATTTGAATCAAATGTCGCTCGTCCATGGTCTGCAGGTCTGCTAGTGAACGGTACATTGGAGGTTGTCTTACTCCTCTCATGCCAGGATAACTATGTGGGACAACACCAGAATGTATGTGTATCACTTAATATATACAGTATAAGTTTGATCACACCTACATCACATGTAATGCTACATATTGTCACATGAAACTTTGAAAACATTGTACTCAGCACATACCTAGGCAACATTTGGCCAATAACTGCATTCAGATCCCCTAGTCCCTATCATGTTTTTTCAATGGAGAAACATTATCACTGACAGTAAATGTGACATTAATGTACTTAACCTTAACCTGGGGAACATATTTAGTACACCAATACTATTTTCAGAATGTCATTACTCTGCTGACAATACTATTTCATGTACATAACTCAGGATACATCAATGTAACCTAATCTACATGATACATGCACATTTCTACATGCTTGCATAAAGCCAGCAGTTAACACACTGTTGTAACTACGTTTCATAGTTAGTGACACACCTTTCAGGACCTTAGCATTCCTATATGAGCCTTAAAATGTCAGCTGCCTGACCTACTATACTGGACATTGGGACATTGGGACGTGACCTAACTCGACTGGCGGATGTTGTCATGGCAGTAGGCGGACACAACCACAGTGGACAGTGCCATTGGAACACATTGCTGCCTTTGGTGGACTTGAGCCAATTGTGACATCTGCCAGCGGTGATGGTCCTGTATGTGGCGGACGTGACCGCCATCTCATACTTCATCCCTCACTTGACTCCTGACACCACTGCCAGCAAGGACTCCATGACCTGAGCTGCTGTGTACTACCTCTGGAAACAATCATGCCACGTTCTAAAGATGATAGGACCCCTACTTTCTCAGCTGACGAGCTGGACAAGTTTGTGGAGGAGGTCCTACCCCTGTATGAACAGCTCTATGGTACACCAGAGGAGCAAGTAAGTGCAATGCAATGGCAATGTTTGAAATGTTGTGTATGATGATATTCCAGAAATGTGGTTGAGTGGATAGATGGACATGTGCATATATATGGTACATAGTACGGAGTGTGTGATGTATGTGCCCCGATCCACCTACAGACTGTATAACATGATTATTGAAGGTGGTGTCTAAAATACTTGTACAGATATGCCATGTTTGGAGACATGCTTGTGGTCTGGTCATATATTTTTAGCCAACACCTGGTGCTGGATATGCATGTTGTATGCCTGACATTCACACATGGCCTGACTGCAGATGGTCTTTCCACATAGAAGGGGATGTTGGAGGAAGTGTGTGTATGGCTACCTGCACCAACCTTTGTTTACACCCTTCTTGTTTTGGTATGGAGCGTGTGTACATTACTTTCTCCTCTTGTCTGTGTCATCCATGCAGGTGAACGCCCATCAGAAAAAAATAATTTTGCTTGCCATCGCCAAGAAAGTGAACAGCCAGCGGAGCACCCACTGTAGGAAGCGGTGGGAGGACCTGAGACGCAGGGCCCAGAAGACCAAGGAGGACCAGCTGGGGATGTCCTCCCAAGGAGGATGGGGTGCCCATCGGACCTAGACACCCCTAATGGCCCGTATCTTGGTGGTGGCGTACCCTGAATTGAATGGGCATTGAGGGCAGCACAGCGGCCACAAGGGGGTAAGTAAAGACTTGACACATTTTTATCCCTCTGCCAGGTCAGTGTATGAAGTGATAGAATCTAAGCTCTGACAATGTGGTAAGTGCAAAGGGTCAATGATCACCAAGGAACACATAGACGTACAGTCCTCAACATGAGTACACAAGTGTGCACATTCTATTGTGTATAGGGACATATTACTTACCTATGTTATTCCATCTGTACAGTAGCATTTGATGACGCACATGTGAATGTGTCATATCTGTACCACTATACGCTTTTCATACCCTGCTGGTTGTTCCTTCTCACCTACAGATCAATACTCTCAATAGCATGATGGTAAGTTGTCCAGGTCTTTGCCCTCTGTCCATTCCAATGTCCCTTGATCCATGTCTATGTGCAAGATAGAGCCCCTCATTATGAATTGGGCTGGCAGAAAAGGCCGCCCGCCAAACTCCCGCAGTCGGGTTACTGCCCATGCGGTCCCCTTCCCGTGGCCCCTTTTAAGAGTTTCCTGCTGGGTCAGTGGGCAGAAAAAGAGTTTCTGCCCGCTGACCCAGCGGGAAACAGACCACAACATTGACGCCAGCTCATAATTGAGCCGGCAGCAAATCTGTGATGCTTAGGGTGTATCAGCAAAGCAGACAGTGAAAAGCGCAATGGGGCTGGCCATGGGGCCCCCGCACCCTGTCTCTGCCAGCCTTTACATGGCGTTGCTACTGTCATGTAAAAGCTGACGAAGAGGGGACTCGTAATCCCCAGGGTACCAATTTTAGGTGATTCCTAGTTGGCATTAGGTTTCTGATGAGTGACAGCATTGTCGCGTATGTTCTCATTATCCTAATGAGACTACTGGATTTGTGTGGCAGAATCACTTGTACTGCGGGGGACTGAGTCTTATCCCGCACCAAGTGACACCTGTCGGCCTAATCTGGGTTTTGTTCCGGCTAACTAGCAGTGCCTCATCTCCACCCAAGAGCAGGGATGATTGGGCAACCGGGTGCATGACATAAATCACTCCTCAAGGGTATCGTGGTCACTCAGATCTCATCCGTTTCTCTCAGTTACATTGGTCTCACATATGCAAGGACAATCAGAGGCAGAGTATAATTCAATAAGGTTTTATTGAAGTGACTGCATCTCAGATAATAAAGCATGTATTGCAATAACTAGGATGATGAAGCACAACAAGATAAAAATTGTGACAAGGAGAGTAAAACACACAAATAATGCTACCATTGTGTCACTAAGATTGTGAAGGATAGTTCCTACCTAGCATATGTCAGAGCACAGCATGTTAAGCTCTAATTCTGCCCTTTATGTTTCCTCTGGGGAGACATTATCCCTCATACCTGAGCAAGAGGCCTTTAGTCTACATAAGCAGCTGCAGTGAAGCACTCAGCAATCAGCATACAGTCGTGGTCATCTGGCAAGAATCTCCCTCAAAAGTACATGGGTCAAAGTAGTGTTTTTGTAATAAAAAAGCTGATTATCCAAGAAACATTGGAGACAAAGGGGGTCATTCTGACTCCCGCCGGGCGCGGTCACCGCGCGCCCGGCGGGAGCCGCCAAAATACCGTACCGCGGTCGGAAGACCGCGGCGGGTATTTTGAGTTTTCCCCTGGGCTGGCGGGCGGCCTTCAAAAGGCCGCCCGCCAGCCCAGGGGAAAACGACCTTCCCACCATGAAGCCGGCTCGTAATCGAGCCGGCGGAGTGGGAAGGTGCGACGGGTGCTACTGCACCCGTCGCGTATTTCACTGTCTGCTATACAGACAGTGAAATACAAGCGGGGCCCTCTTACGGGGGCCCCTCGACACCCCCTACCGCCATCCTGTTCCTGGCGGGCGAACCGCCAGGAACAGGATGGCGGTAGGGGGTGTCAGAATCCCCAAGGCTGCGCAGCTTGCTGCGTCGCCTTGGAGGATTCTGACGGGCAGCGGAAAACCGGCGGGAGACCGCCGGTTTTCCTGCACTGACCGCGGCCAAAGCGCCGCGGTCAGAATGCCCTGCGGGGCACCGCCGGTCTGTCGGCGGTGCTCCCGCCGACCCTGGCCCCGGCGGTCTGAGACCGCCGGGGTCAGAATGACCCCCAAAGTGTACCACTTTTGCCGGCCACCTATCTTACTACAGCTTTGAGAAAAGCACAGAGTGGAAGAAATGTCTTGTTTAAGAACGTAGTGCTGACTTGGGGAAGAACAGTTAGATAGAGAAAATAAAACAAGACCACAAATGTGGCTACTGTTAAAATAATATAACAAAGCTAGAATACAACATATCTAGGTTAAAGTGCACAGTGGCAGGCCTAGTTTGTTAAAATAACATGTATAAAACTATAGCTAAAATGGCTATACAGCATCATGTGAGACTGAGATGTCCATCTGGCATTTCACATGCCATACTTGCAAAACTTCGTAGCAGCTGTTAGAGGGTGTACCCCTTTCAAAAGGGAGGGCTGTACATTGGCCCTTGTAATGTGTCATCTGAGTGGCCATCCTACATGTAGGTAACCATGGAGGTATTGGGGACTCCTGTTGGATCACATGATGTCAGAGCTATGAATGCTAGTACCATGTACATGTTCTGTAGGAGGGAAATGACTACACAGCTATTTCCTTAGCTATAGTGCTGTAGATATGATTAATAGGCCTATACATCTTCATAACATTTACAATCTCACTTGGTTTTTGCCAACATCACGTGTAAATTGTAAGGCTGTGTCAAAAAACAACATTGTAATGTGTCTCAAGCATAACTTCTTATGCAATTTTGGATATGTATAGAATGCTTTTTGTATGGAAACCTATTTTTGCACTGACTAAATTGTGGTGCAGGTGTGGTAGATCACATTCACATGTGGGTGGACTGGTTTATGTAGTCAGGCATTTGGCTTGCATCAAGGTGTATGTCCCTATCATGGTAGCCTCATAAGTGGTTTGTGTCACTGATATGTTCCCCAACAGATGAAAGACTAGTCATGCCTGATGTGTGGATAGTGATGTTGCCACTTAGTCATTGGGCTATTGACGTTGCCACTCATCATGATACATTTAACTGTATGTCACATTCATGCACATGACAGGTGTCCATTGTATTGAATTAGCAGTTATACTACCTGTGGGTGTGTGGGTAAATGCTCTGGGCAAATAGTAAGTATGTGTAGATTTTGTGTATGTGATATGTGGAAACCAATGTCACCAGTATTTTCCATAGCTTAGCTGTTGGTTGACTATGTTGCTGTGGATAGGGACCCAGAATCATGTGGCTAAGTCAGCTTGTTGTGGAATGATTAGTGTGATAGCTTTATTGATATGATGGTAGTGTAGGTGTGAGATAGGTGGCTTAGCTGGTCTGTGACATCGTTGGTATATAGGGGTGTACATTGTATCTTGTTGTGACATGATGTTGGTACTAACCTGGTTTTACCTGGGGGTGTAGTACAACCAGATGTAATGTTAATGATGTGTGCAGTGTGATGTTAGTGGTGTGAAAAGAATGTGATGACCCTACCTTTCTTTCTGTTTTCCAGCATCAGCATTGGCAGGCGCAAGAGACGGAGCACAGCTGAGTGGGGAAGCTGCTGGCCACGGGACCTCCAGTCATCAGAACACCGACACCTGGAGGGTGAGGGGAGTGCCACAGGGGAGACAGGATCCACTTCATCATCCTCAGAATCCTTCTCCAGTGGACACTCCCTGGTGGTGCTGGACCCATCTGGGATCACCCCAGCATCATCTTTGTCCACCATCCCCCTTTCTATCACCGACCTCGCTTTAGCTCCCCACCCAGTTGGCTCACCTTGCTCACCCAAGAGGGTGGGCGTCTCCTTTGCTGCAGGCTCCTCTACCCCAGCCCCTGTTAGCCCTGCTGCCCTCAGTGTGGGGGATATTGACCTCCTGAGGTTTGTCTCTGTGGGTATGTTCACCATCGTGAATGCCATCCAGGGACTGGCAACTCAGATACAACAGAGTAATGCGTTCCTGGAGGGTAATCACGGTGCGCTGGCTGCCCTACAGAGATCATTTCAGGTTCTGGCCTCCACACTGATGGCAGTCAGTCACCCTTTGTCTCCTGCCCCCCCCCCCCAACTTCCTCTTCCCAATCCGAATCCCCACTTCCTGACCCAGCCAAAGCACACAAACAGACAGGCATGCATCCACCTCAATATCCAAGGGAATCACAGACAAACCAAAGCACCACAGGACACACCGCTGGCATACACACAAGCAACATACACCTACACACACAGCAACAGTCACACCTGCCCTGACACCCCACCACCCCCAACAACACAGACAGCACACCTGATACACCTGCAGACACCATGCCAACATTCACAGATCCAATCACTACACCTATCCTACCCACAGACAGCACCTCAGCAGACCCTTAGACATCCACCTGAGTCACCACATCTGCAGACACCACAACCACTGACACTCCTACATGCAGCACATCCACCATACTTGCAGTCACACCCACCACGGCATCCCCCAGCACCTCCAACACCCTCATCCCAAGACACATAAATGCCCTCACTCACCCACCCAACAGACACTAACAAGCATACCTGTCAACACCAGGGCAGTGCGGGCTCTATTGGCGACTAGAATGCAAAAACCCAGCACTCTCAAAACAACGTAATTTATGCATTGTGCTGATATGTTGTTGTTTAACCTTTTGCATTACAGAGTTCAATCCTGAAGACTTATTTTTAATGTGCTTACAAATGCTGTTCATTTGCAATGTATTGCTGCAGGCTTTCAGAGTGTGTTAGGGTGTGGTCCCTTTCCAGGGCCTTCTAGAGACTTTCCCTGCAACATGCCTGGGTGTGGTTGTGGGCTGGGCCAAGACTCTATAAAAAGGAGCCAGCCCAGCTCCAAGTGCTCACTATTCAGAGGTCCCGGTGCAGAGGAGCAGCTATTTCCTGAGCTCCTGTCCCGGTGGCCTATTTGATCTTCCAGACATCTGACTTTCATTCTTCATTTGGAGATCCTTGTTCTGGGCGGTAAGACGGTGGTTGGGCTGGCCTCCCGACGCCGTTATCGAGAACTCTCATGTTCTTGGGCCTAATTCTTTTATGATTTGACAGAGTACTTTGCGTGTGTGAAATATGCGCTTGAGTGTTTGTGACATTTGCAGGGTGACTTGCGAATCGGCAAGACGCGCAATTCGTTTCATGATAATTTAATCTTGTTAATTATTGCGCGCTACCATTTCTTGACATTTACATGGTGGCTTAAGAATCGGCAAGACGCGCGATTCGTTTTATGGTGTTTTAACTTTGTTGTTCATTACGCGCTACCATTTCTTGACATTTACATGGTGGCTTAAGAATCGGCAAGACGCGCGATTCGCTTTATGGTGTTTTAACTTTGTTGTTCATTGCGCGCTACCATTTCTTGACATTTACATGGTGGCTTAAGAATCGGCAAAAGACGCGTGATTCGTTTCATTGTACTTTGATCTTGTTATTCATTGTGGGCTATTATTTCTTGGCATTTACATCGTGGTTTACGAATCGGCAAGACGCACAATTCTCTCCTCGAGTTTAATTCATGTTGTTTATTGTATGCCACTATTCTAAGATATTTATCATGTAATATTCAAGTTGACAAGTTATGTGATTTGTTTTTCCTGAATCCATATTGTGTTACTCATGGTGCACAATCCTTTTATGGTGTTTACTATATATATATATATATATATATATAAATAAATCTACAATATGCGCAATTTGTGTTGAAACATTTTAAGAATACACAGAAGATCAGAGTGTCTAGATGCAATATTGTATGGTCCTAGTATGCATTCTCAAAAAATGATTTATATGACTGGTTTAAAATTTAGTCAGAACGTTTTTCTGATTCTCATGTAAAGGAAAGTACTTGAATAAGAAAGTTTTCATTTAATCCATCTTGATTCCCTTACAGGTATCCGGCCATCTTGAAACTTAGTAATTTTAAACTTAATTCTTAGATTGTTCATGTTTTCAGAATGACTATGCTTAGAATCATAGTCTAGTATTGATTTCAGGAGATATAATTTTCATATTGTGTGTTCTAACCTTTTTCTTACTACAGGTCTCCTTCCCAGCTGTTTCCCTTCCTAATCCCCTCTTCCCCTCTTGAACTCTCTTAGCCTCTGTCATTTATCTATCAGAGTCTTGGAGCTGTTCAGTGGTGGACGTGTTGGGAACGTGCGCAGACCCCGAGGATCTGGTGACTCTGACAATATCTCTCACAAACAAGCACCCAAGACATCCACACCAACACCTCATACAACCACTCCCTCTCCCTCCACACCCAAACCCTTTTCTTATGACCATCCCCGTGTTTGTAAAAAAGATGCCTTTCTGAGGTTGCACCTTTTCCCTACTCCTTTCCCCCGTTCAACCCCTAAACATTCTGTTTCCCTCCCCAATGCTATTCCTTCCACATCCAAGGCCTCCCCTACTCCTGCAAGTACCATCCACCCGCCAAGAAGTCAACCCCTCCCAAGAAGACCCAACCATCCCCCAAGCCTAAACCAAAACTCCCCCTCCCAAGCCTAAACCCAACCCCGCTCCCCCACCACCCCTCCAGATCATCCCTGAGGTGCCTGTCTGCCCCCTTGATGCCCGTACCTGTGGAGGTTACATGGTAGTCAGGAGTCAAGTTGGGGCACCACATGGTGCCTTTGGCAATTTTGAATTGCTTTGTTCTTAGACTGGCTAATAGTCTTGTACTTCATTATTTATACCTTCAAATATTATATAAAATACCAACCAGTTGTTGGTTTTGAGGTTACATCTTTGTCCTGCATTTTCTTTCCTAGGTTAAAGTTGTGCCTGGCTGACATTGGACGTGTGGTTTGTGTGTGTGTGGTGGCTTTACTGTGTGTGCTGTGTATGTGTGGGTGTCTGTGTGGCTGTTTGTCAGTATGCGTGTCAGTGTACTTTTATGTGTGAGTCTAGCCCTCGCACCCCCTTCTGTATGGTATGTTATGTCAGTGTACAAATTTTTAAAATCTACAAATGTAACAGGTGAGTGTGTGCACTTAAGATTGCTGTTGTCATCATCGGCCAAGATTCCGACATCTTTCGGCGAGCAGGTACAGCGGGATGATGTCTAGTTCTGGTTCCATGACATCTCCGCACAAGTATGGCTTCCTGAAGGTGAGTTTCTCCTTTTATACAGTTCGTTTCCACCTGGGTTTCCGTTGTGGTCTGACTGCGGCGTATATCTTGGCGTGTGCTGCCTCCTATTATGTCAGGCAGAAACATGGTCTCCGCCAGCCTGCTGATGCCTTCAGTTGTCCTTGGCTGTCTGACCGCAGTGGCGACGGCACTTTGGCTGTATTCCGTTGGGATTACCGCCAATGTCATAATTTGGTGGTCTTCTCCACCTCCGTGTTGGTGGTATGACCGCCATCGCCAACATGGCAGTCATGGGACCGCCAAAGTCGCAATGAGGACCTTAGTCCCTTTAAAGCAGGTTTCTTTATGTCAGGCATGTTTTTACTTTGCATCAATAAAATTAAGTGCCTTTTTAATACATATATATGTAAATGTGTATGTATATATATATATATCATGTTATGTTTATATATGTTTATATATATATATATATATGTTAGTTTTAAAATTATATTTTAATTTTATTAGTTGTTAATTTATTATCATATTTTATCAAGTTTTAATTCCCATTTACCCAACTTTTAAGTTTTTATTAATTATTTATTTTATTTTTTTCATAAAATGTGAACATAAATTTAACTATTGTGAAATATATTTATATATTTTAGAAATATTTCTATAACGGTTATGAATAAATAATGGCACTCTACTACAGACTATGGTGTGTCAGTATCTTTCCTGGAAAGTGGGGAAACAGACCAAAGTAGATAAATTACAGGGCTTGCATCTATTGCCGTGCTCCAGTACGAGAGGTAGATGTGACGTGCATTTGCAAACACGTGTCTGAACTTGAAGATTCAAAAAACAACAAAATTAACCACAAGCTGGTGTTGCGTTTCGGTCACAGAAGTCTTTGTCAAACTAGTGTACGTGACCAATTCCCTCTCAAAAATATATCAAAGAACATGGATATAGACAAGTTACTTTGCATGATCGAAAACGTATTCTGGGACACATCATTGATTTTATTTTCCTAGTTATATATATGAACATCCTCATGTATTTTAATTAAAAAGCAGGGGCACAATTCTTCCTCCGTAATGTTTACATATTATCAGATACTCATGAATCTAGAAAACAGACTGCTTGTATCAATTTTTTTAGCAGATAATCTTGGATAATTATTTTGCAGATTATTTTCACGATGAACATAGGATACATTAATCAAATTTCTGTTTATGAATCATCATAGTTCAATGGGGTATAACGGTCATAAACATTCCCATTACTAAGATTATTGCATGCTATTGCATGATTATAGAGTGTTATAATGTGTGGTGAAATTCTCAAAAGAGCCACATGATGAAATCTTATGAAGTTTTCTATCATGCAGCGTAACTTGTCTATATCCTTGTTCTCTGATGAACTTTTGAGAGTTCGACACATAATTTAGTTTGACAATGGCTTCTGTAGCCTAAACGCGTCACTAGTTTGTGGAATAAACAGTGAGTGATTTCTGGAGTGTCAGTTTATGGCTTATTGGCTTATGTCCTCTATTTGTGCATGGATACATATGTCGAATGCACATTATATATTGTTATTTTATATATATATAGATAACATATATTACCCAGAGTAGGTCGCCACTGGGTAGTTATAGTTTGTTTTTAAAAAAAATATTTTTAGTGGTGTTTTGAAGTTTGACAGTAGCCACGATATTATACAGCACTGGTATAAATGCGTCATTTTGTGCATACATAATATATCATATTCATAATTGTTCTTATACACTTAACATAAATCGTTACTTCCAAATAGGCCTAGTTTGCCAAAGCTCTGGTCTTCGTGTTCTGCAGCAGTGTATGAAACCTTTACCAAGTTTCTCTATTACCGGATATCATGCCCTCGGGTGACGCCCTTTTGTTATCTAGAGCAAACCTGTGTAATTTCAAACCACACCAATTGAAAATATAGATATTATAATATTAAGGTATAACTCTACAAACTAATTAACCGTGTCCTCGTGTTGTGTAACCTCCAATGATTCTGCAACAATATTTGGGTAGTAGCAGCTCGTCTGCCGCTGCTGGGTTGGTAGTTCCAAGTTTTATATGAGAGGCCCCAGCAACCTCCAATGGACCACTGTAGCGTTAATGATAGGGCCTTATCCCGGGCCCTCCTCAGCGCCGGACTCTGTATGGGCGTCATCAGGGAGGCCAATTGCTTCCCACTCTTCCATGATCTCCACCCAGAGATGTGCTATAGGTTGGCATCAGAACCCCTGTGATTCCTCTCTCCTTAAAGTCCTCTCCTCCACCCCGGCCCAGTGTGTGACTTCATATACCCATGTTGTAAGCCTGGGTCCCTCAGGCATTTTCCAGGTTAACACTATCCTACCCAGCGCCAGCACTAGCACCAGATCTAGGAACCTGTTCCCCACTTTTTTAGGAGGTTTCCTGACCAGAAGGCCCAATAGGCAGACCTCCAGGGTCACAGGCAAGGACCTATCTAGTGCGAGATTAAGGCTTGTCACCACCCCAGCCCAGTAGACTCCCATGGTAGGGCACCCCCATACCATGTGCCCAAAGTCTGCGTCCTAAGCCCAGCATCGAGGGCAGGCCCGGGGTTCCCCACTGTAGATGGACAGGAGCCTATGTGGGGTAAGATATGTCCTGTGTATGAGATTGAACTGAATTAGCCTAAGGCGAGTGTTCTGTGAGACGTGAGATGCAGATGCAACTACTCGTCCTCACTCAATCTCCGTTAGTTCCCTGCCCGCATCCACCTCCCATCGAGCCTTCAGAGATGTAGTGGCCTACCCGCCATTCCAGTTAGTGCCCTATACAGCCAGGTCACCAAGTGGGATCCTCCACCCATCTGGAAAATCATCTGGAGCACGGCATGTGTGGGTGGCTCCTTTGTACCCTCCCCCCATAAGTCTCAGACATCTTGGGTCACTGCCTCATATCTCAAGAACTGACCCCTGGAGAGTTCCGTCCGGTCCAGTAGTTCCACAAAAGATGGCAATGCACCCTGGGCATAACAGTCGCCCATGTTAACCAGACCCGCCTCCGTCCAGGGGGGCATCTCTCTCTCTGTAACGCAATGTGAGGGTTCACCAAGTGGAAGACCAACCAATGGGATCCCAGGCATGTAGGGCGTCTGGACCCCAGTGCTCCTAATTGCTTTACGCCAGTCCCTATAGGCTGCAGTCACAAGAACCCCATCCTGCCGGGACAGGAGTCTCGGCCGGAATAATCTGCCCATTAGTTTGCCTGCACGCTGTCCAGCCCCACCCCAATACACCTTGGACAACCCATGGGCAGTCAGCCACTGCGCCAGCCACTGCAGCTGTGCCGCCACATAGTAGAGTTCAAAGTCTGGCACCCCCAGGCCCCCTGCTTCTGGGCATAGGCGGAGGGTGGTCAATTCAACCATTTGGCACCCTCCATTCCATATTAGGACTCTGAGGAGGGTGTCTAATGCATTAAACCAGTGTACCGGAACTGAAACCGGCAGGTTAACAAAGAAATAAAGAAGCCAGGGGAGCATAATCATCTTGGACAATGAAATGTGCGCCATGAAGGGCAAGTTGCGGGACCTACCCCAGATCTAAGGGATCGTGTTGCTTTGCCTAGATTGCCCTCCCGCAAATCAACTATGTCATGGTAGATTTGAATCCCAAGATATTTGAATGTGCTAGGAGCCCACTTAACATCTGTCGGGGAAGTGGGAGGCAGGGCATTGCCAGGAACTACCGGAAACACATACGTCTTCCTTCTGTTAAGGTGTAACACTGAGTAGGTCCCAAATCTTTCCAGTGTCTCAAGCGCCCAGAGCAAATCTCTCTTCCCATCTCCTAGGTAAATCAACAAGTCATCAGCGTACAGCGATATGATATGTTCTGTTCCTACCCAACATATCCCTCTACCACGCCCTTCCTGTCTGAACCACTCCGCCAGGGGCTCCATAGCCAATGCGAAGAGCAATGGGGAGAGCGGACACCCCTGCCTGGTACCTCTATGGATGTCTTATTCATCCGAGAGCAGCCATACGGTTCTGACTCTTGCAGTTGGGGAACCGTATAACAGCCAAAACCATTTAAGCCATGCTTCTCCCAGTCCCAAACATCGCATTGTAATGTCAAGGTAATCCCATCTCACTGTGTTGAAAGCTTTTTCCAGGTCTACTGACACTACCACTGCACCTGAGTCCGTCGGGTGTGGGGAACTATATAATACTGTGTACAGTCTACTGAGATTTTGTGAGGTGTTTCTGGTAGGTATAAACCTGCATTGGTCATCATGGTACTGCATATACGGCAGGAATGTAGTGGCTAGGACCTTACTTAGAATTTAAAAATGAGTATTGAGCATGGAGAGGGGCCCGAAGTCTTTTATCCCCGCATGTTGATCAGTAGTTTTAGGGAGGGGGACCACCAGCGCCTCCCTCAGCATCACAGGGAGAAGACTCCGCCCAAAGGCTTCCGCATACACTGCTACCAGCCTGTGGGCCAAGATACCTACTGTCAATTTGTAAAACTCTGGGGGAAGGCCATCCATTCCAGGAGTCTTACCAGTCGCCAAGTCCTCAATCGCCAATTTCACTTCATCTTCCATCACCCTCGCACCCAGCAGTGCAGCGATCTCCTCATTGAAGGTCTTCAGCTGCAGTCCGGCCAATAGATCATCTAGTGAGTCTGGTAGTGGAGTCTCCGGGTGGGCATACAGCTCTAAGTAATAATCACCGAATGCTGCGTTTATACAGAGGGGTTCATGTACCAAAGAACAGTCAGACAATATAACCCCAGTAATCAGGGTCCCGCTGTGTTGGGGTGAACCAACCAGGACAGCAACCGTCCCTCCCTGCCTTCCTCCTCATGTACCCTGCACATATACCCCACATGGTCATAACACCTAAGCTTCTCAAGAGCCACTGCGTATTCCACCTGGACTTCCGACAAACCGGTGGGGACCCTCAGGGCCGCGTTCTTGTTCATCATCAGAAGCATGCAGTCAATCCTCAAGATGCATCCCTTCAATACTCACCTAATGCCCTTCGTCTTGCCCATATAGTGGCCTCGCACCACCACCTTGAAGGCCTCCAATTCCATCCCCCTCTGTGTTGCTGTGCCCTCATTACAGGAACGGAACTCTGCCACCGTCACAGACAGCGCTTCTCTAAAACTGACATCTTCCAGTGCAGTCGGCTGTAGGCGCGAAGCCGGGATAGGGGGTCGTGGCTCCGCCACTTGCATATGCAGCAGAAGCAGGCTTTGGTCAGAGAATGTGCAGCCCAAATACTCTGAGTGTCTTACCTGTCTAGTGATGGGCCACATTAAGTGTAGTCAACGGTACTGGCATTGTGTAATAATATATGGTCATCTTCGGGAGTTATAACCCCCAGCAGCCCTACCTCTGCAACATCCTGGATTTCAATAAACACAGTCTCACCGGAGATCAATGAGGACATAACCATTAAACAAGACCCCAGCTCCCCTCCCAAGGACAGTCCAGCAACGCCTGGCCGCCCAAACATAACACAATAACCATAATGAGTGTCATAAGATACTCCCTCACAAAGACGAAGAGGCAGGAAGAAGGGGGGTGAGGCAACTGTTGGGTCATCATTTCTTAGTCTGGCCCATCCTCCTATAACCCTGAGTAGTCTGTGGTATCAGCAGCAGCTTCGGGAAGTTCAACGGAGTCCATTTAAATGATATAGTCGAATGTTTGAGGCGTTAAGCGGTGGAGATCTTCTGGTGCGCTCGTTCGCAAAATTGGAGTCCGACATGCGGGGGTCTGAATCATGGTCTTGGTCTGTTCTGGCCCCACCCTATCCAAAAGGTCACGTTCTGTTAAGGAGGCAGCAGCTTGAAGAAACAGTTTCTTCCCTTCTTCAGACTGGGTGGGTGAGGGTTTGGGGAGCCGGGGCTGGCGGGCCCACTCAGGGATCTCCTCCGTCTCTTTCAGCGCTGGGCAGCCGTAGCCATTTCTTTTTCTTTTGGGGACCCAGTCGTGCCTGATCTGTAGCATTCCAGCCAAACCCACGCTTCCTCAGGATCCTGAAAAAAGCACACAGTTCCGTCCACCATGAGTTTCAGCCTGGATGGAAAGAGTAGTGCATATGTTATCCTTTCTTCTCTGAGCGCTCTCTTTACCGCCGTATAGGTGGCTCTTCTGGCTTGTACAGCCACTGTAAAGTCTGGAAACAGACCTGCTTGTCCTCTTTCCACTTGAAAGGCCCAGTCACGCGGGCCCTTTGAACAGCAGATCTCGGTCACAATAGTGAAGAAGTTTGGCCACGACTGGTCGAGGCAGCCTACCGGGCTGTGGTCTTTGCGCCGGTACACGGCGCGCCCTCTCTAGGGCAAAGAAAGGTGTAAGGTTATGGCCGTCCATAAGAGCACGCAGCCATGGTTCCAGGAATTCCACCATGTTTCTCCCCTCTATTCCTTCCGGCAGTCCGACAATACAGTAATTGTTGCAGCAGCTACGTCCTTCCTCATCTTCTGCCCGTTGTTCCAGGCGATCCACTCTGTCAGCTAAATGTGATACTTGAAGTTGCAGTGCTTGGTGGGATGGTTGGAGGTTCGTGACTGTAGATTTTACTTCACGCACTTTGTCGGACAATTTCTGATGGTCCGTACGTAGTAACCCCAATTTGTCCGGCGCCTTGCCAATGTCGTGTTGCAGGGTGAGTTTGGAGTCTTCAATAACCCCCAGTATTTTGCTAAAGGTGTCGCTTGTCTCTTCTGGCACTACGAGGGTAGTCACCTCAGGCATCCGATCAGTTAAGGCTAGGGGTATTTGACCCACAGGGCCCTGCAACTTGGGTTTCATTTTCCCCATGGCGAGCACCTATAGGGCCTGTCTGGGACGTGCGAAGTGCCTCTGCCGCTAGCTCTGTAGCGGGGTCGCTACTCCTGCTTCTTTGGTGTCCCGTCAGGCCAGCAAACCCAGCTTCGCCTGCAGGCCTGTCAGCGACACCCTACCAGGGGGGCTGCGTGTCTTTCCTCTGGTCCCCTCCTGCGCCAACATCAGCGCGTGGTGCTCTCGGTCCGGGACCCCAAGCCCCGCTGCCAGGGCTCTACGCCTCCACTGCCTGGGCACCTGTCTTCTCGTGGACCCGGGCCTTCCGCCTCACCTCCTGCAGCGCCCTGCTCCATCTGTCCGCAGGTCATGATGGGATGAGGGCCCCACAACCTCTTCCCGCCAGCGCCATCGTGCTCCTCTGGGCCCCCGTTGCGCCAGCACTCTCGGCCCCGGGTCCTCTCTCTCCGTGGTGGCAGGACTCACGCCACACGCCGGTCCTAGGCCCAGACAGGCCACACCACGCGAAGGCAGAGAGCAGCCCCGCAGGCCCAAACCTCCAGCTTCTCCTCCCACAGCACCGCGCCCCTCCTGCTCATGGGCAATGGCGCCACCCGGGTGTCTGGGTTGCTCTACAACGAGCGCCAGTCAGTTGAGCACCGCACTCCAGTCGCCGCCGTCAATTTCAGGATGATTGTGGTAGGCCGGTGCGGAGCTGGTAAATTACGCGTCCGCCATGTTGTATCACGTGCCCCCCACTGGGTAGTTATAGTTACATTTACAGGGGAAATGCATTTTTTGTGTTGCTATTAGCTTTGGCAGCATTTGATGAATCTCCACAAAACGTTCCGAAAAAGTGCTCTTTTTAGCTTAGTTTGTGCTTGGAACGTTTCGGGGGGATCCATCAAGGCTGAGAAAAAAGGGGGGGTTCCAAAATGCAAAATCCCCATGCATTTTCTATAGACTACATATAGGGCTACAGCAAAAACTGTTCAACGGAATTGCATCAAATTTCGCAGGAAGATTGATCTTGGTACGCAGATTGTGCTTTTCATAGTTTGATGTAAATCTGTCCAGTAGTGTTTGAGAAATTAAAGTTTAAGAATATTTGTGTATGTGGATAGTTGGATCCGCGAGCACCAATTTAAAAATGGAGCATTCTGATTGGCCCAGGAAACTTTTTTTCCTTTGGCCAATTCACTTACCTGGGAGTTAGACTCCTGTGGGTGCAAGTAGTCTGATTGGCTGGCAGCAACATCAGAAAAATATTTCTGCAGCCATTGCAGGACTTGGGGACTTAGTGACTGATTTAGATTCCCGTTGTCCCTCCGTGTGGAGTTTATAAGTACTCCGTCAAGCTGACAGATTCCCACCCGTCTTATTTAGATGTATGGCATCTGAACCTCTGTCCACATCTACAGAGTTTTTTCTGTCACGTAAGCACTGCACAGCCAACAACACAGTGGACTTCTATGCTGGCTAACATTACTCCGTCACCGTCAGAGTGGCAGGTTTGTGCCAAGCTTATGTAGATTTCACATTTGTGCAGGCGTTGTTCTAGCAGTGGATTCCTGATGGTGGGAGTCCACATGGGAGGGGTTTAACATTGTACTATGCCTGTGGCCTGTGGATGGATGCTAGCAGCACACACCTGATGTGTGTTGGCTAATTGTTTTTACCTGCATATCACACCATAAAACACACTCCATTACACACATTGATCTTTTGCCATTCCACAGCAGCACAACATTTTGAAGCAGACATTTTGTTAGCTTGGGCAGTTTGCTTTTTTATTTATTTATTTCTTGTCCCTTTTTCTCCTCTCATTGTTTTTCTTGTGATTTGATAATGGCAGGGAGGAGAAATCCCCATTTTACAGAGGGAGAATTGTCAGTCATGGTGGATGAAATCGTTAGAGTAGAGCCACAATTGTTTGGAGCACAACTACAAAATACCACTATAGCTCAGAAAAAATGAATGTAGGCCAGAATAGTTGACAGAGCGAATGCTGAAGCAAACAACCTGTACACACAGGAGGAAACTAGGAAGAGGTGGAACAACCTGCAGGAGAGAGTGCATTCACTAGCCTCCAAGTGTCACCTGGAGGCCAAGAGGACTGGTGGACTGTTGGTGGTTCTCCCAGCCCACCTTATAACTTTTTCCTGGGAAGAGAATCTCTTGAAGATCCCACATCCTGAAGGCTTGACCAGAATCCCTGCTGGAGTGGAGACTGGTAAGTTAGACTTTTGAAGGTGTCACTAAATATAAATGTGATTTTTGCTTTTAAGTTAGCTGTTGCTAATGTGCTTTGCACCTTTGTAAAACATACAAACCCAAATTAGATTAGTAATCAAATTAGTAGCAATATGGTAGTATCTCTCATTTAACTACTGGCCAATATGTGCTGTCAATATGTGTGTCTTTATTCATTGATTATTTGTTGCATTTGCCTTGTTTGTTGGGATGTTTTTGATGTAGTTAAGATAAAAGGTTCCAAACCCTATTTAATTTCACATGAAATTATGCTGTACGTGTTATTTCACCTAAAACACACTTCACATATTTTTTATATTGTAAATGTCTGTTTATCTTCAATGCTTGAAGTTTATTAGGTATGTTCAACTTACAATTTTACAAGTGTTGTTAATGTTTAATTGAAATCACTACAACTCCCATGATGTCTTGTTTTTGTATCTGGAAAATATTATTGCAATGTGATGTTGGTCATTCTATTTGTTTTTATATGCACATATGTTACAGTGTTATGTATTTATAAATCTCCATTTTATGCTGTGTTAAGATGTCATTATTTGATCTCATTCTGTATGTTGTCACGTTCTTGTTATTTCATTGAATTTATGTAATTGGTTTCAGAAATCAAAGCATGTTGACTTAAAGATTTTCATATATGTCATATTGTAGGCTGACTATAAGTTGTATTGATAATAAATGTACTTTGCAATATTTATGTGATGACTAATGCTATTAATTCTTCTAACTTACATAATAGTCAGAATTGTATCCTGGTGGGCCTTGAAATGGGTTAGTTCTCATTTCTCCTCTCTACTGTGTTAGGCTGAATGTTTGATATATTTAATATACACTTTGTAAGTAATCTTTTTCTTTATAGGACATCTCCTTACCTGCTTTTTGTTTCATATGTGTAATTTAAACTGTATGTGTAATTTATGATAAACCACTGAAAGTACATGGACAACCATCCGCCACTGTGGATACCTCCACTCCAGACTAGGAAGAAGCCTTTCGTGAGGACTCCCTTTCTGCAAGTCCAGATGATGAGGGGCTGCCTGGTCCATTTGGTCTGCCTGGGCAGACAGCTCCAGTGAGCGTCACTCGACCCACACCTACACCTCCCACCCCAGCTGTTACCACACCTCAGCCTGCGGATACCTATACTTCCTGTGCCAAAGGAACACCACCCCAGTCTTATGCCCCCCAGTGCTGGCTGCTGTTCATCCAACACCACAACCACCACCTCCAGTTCAGCCAGGACCCAGTGGGATGGGGCACACTGGGTCACGGGCTCAGGGTAGTGCGGGTAGGGTTCGTGGGAGGGAATCGTGGGCCAGCAAAGTGAGGCCATTGGGTTCACTGTCTCCCAGGCCACCATTGACCAAGTCTTGAGATCCCTATACAAGTCCTAAGACATGATGGGCCAGGTCATTACAGTGCTCCGGAACGTGAGGAAGTTGCAGAGGACCACAATGTAGAGATGCAGACTCTAAACTCAAATATGAGCTTCCTGACTGGGGTTCTTTATGATATCTTTTCCCATATGCGTAGGGCTTTTTCAGCAACATCTTCCCCTTCCTGTGGTCCAACAACATCTGGGCCAACTACATCTTTCTCAGCCACAGAAAGGGAGGCCCTCCACTAGAGGAAACAGCTGCACCCACCTGCACAGTGTCCCTTTGACACAGGCTTCCATGTGTTCTTTGTTCTCCATGCTTCCTCCTTGCTGTTGTTGCTTGACCATGTGGCTGGCTGGCAGCGATTTTGTCCATCCAGCCAGTGTCCCTTGCCATAGGCTTCTATGTGTTCTTTGTTCTCCATGCTTTCTTCTTTGTTCCTTGTTGTTGTTGTTTGCCCATGTGGCTGGCTGGCAGCCATTTTGTCCAACCAGCCAGTGCCCCTTGCCATAGGCTTGCATGTGTTATTTGTTTGCTATGCTTCCTTCTTGCTCCTTGTTGTTGTTGTTTGACCATGTGACTGGCAGCCATTTCGTGCATGCAGCCAGTGTCCCTTTTCCATAGGTTTGCATGTGTTCTTCTTTGTTCTCCTTGCTCCTTGTTGTTGTTTGACCATGTGGCTGGCAGCTATTTTGTGCATCCAGCCAGTGTCCCTTGCCATAGGCTTGTATGTGTTCTTTGTTCTCCCTGCTTTCTTCTTTGCGCCTTGTTGTTGTTGTTTGGCCATTTGGCTGGCTGGCAGCCATTTTGTCCATCTTGCCACTGTCCCTGGCCAAAGGCTTGCATGTGTTCCTTGTTCTCCATTCTTCCTCCTTGCTCCTTGTTGTTGTTGTTTGACCATGTGGCTGGCTGGGAGTCATTTTGTGCGTACACTGTGCAACCAGTGTGTCTTTGACATAGGTTTACATTCAAACATCGTTAATTAATGATCATTTATTTCTTAAGATTCTATTTTTATTTTTTTCTCTATTATTTTCTACATTTTTATATTCAATTTTAATTTATTTTTACGGCATTTTTATATTTCATTTTTTACATTTTGTTAATTTTATTTTTATATTTTATTTTTTATTTGTTTTATATTGTTTTTTTTTTTTTTACCTTTTTAATTTTAAATGTGTTTAATTAATGTTTTATTTTATTTTTAATTTTATATTTAGTTTTTTAATAATTTTTCATTTTTATTTACATTTTTATTTAATTTTGCATTTTGCCTTGATCCATCCATCCAATCCATTCCATTCCTCCATCCATCCATCCACCAAAGATGCATAGCTGCACTACAGCATTCAGGCCCTCATTACAACCCTGGCGGTAAAGTCCGCCCTTACGCCGTGCCGACGGCCGCCAACATACCGTGTCCGCGGCGGAAATCCGCTACGGGTATTATGACCCACACTTAGAAATCCTCCAGAATATAGATACCCACACAAGTCCACCACACCAAAGGTCAGTGATGAATTGGCAATAGCAAAACCCACACCTTTACGGCAACAGGAATACGCCCACACTATCACGACCCACAAATCAATGCGGCGGTCATTCAACAGCGGTAAACCATTGGCGGTACACACCGCCGCGCTCAAAGTACACACACATTTACAAAACACAACCACATTGGACATTTCAAAATATACACACCTGATGCACATACACACACCACACCCACACACCCAATCCAATATAAAACACACACCCACATTACCCACAACCCCTTACAATGAAAAAATTAGAAGAAGCAGAGAGAGAGAAAAGCAAAGACCACACCAGCATCCAGAGGCACACAACACCATCACTCATACACCACTTACCCCAAAACATCACCCCACACATCATATCAACCATCACCTCACACATATCACTCACACCACATCATGGCACCTCAAAGACACCCCAGGTTTTCTGAGGAGGAGCTCAGGGTCATGGTGGAGGAAATCCTCCGGGTAGAGCCACAGTTATTCGGATCACAGGTGCGACAGACATCTATTGCTAGGAAGATGGAGCTATGGCGGAGAATTGTCGACAGGGTCAATGCAGTGGGACAGCATCCAAGAACACAGGATGACATCAGGAAGAGGTGGAACGACCTACAGGGGAAGGTACGTTCCGGGTAGCCATACAGAGGACTGGCGGTGGACCCCCACCTCCTCCCCCACAACTGACAACATGGGAGGAGCAAGTCTTGGCGATCATGCATCCTGAGGGCCTCACAGGAGTAGCAGGAGGACTGGACTCTGGTAAGTCAAATCTTTACTAATATATCCCCCACCCTACCTGTATGCCGTCACTAACTCCTGCCCCTACCCTCACACCCATCACTCCACCACCTCAGATATACCCCACTATCACAACCCACACATCCCAGTACCAAGCCCTGCATTTTACATCAATGCATGGACACCCATCACAGACCTGCATGGACACCTATCACCAAAGCATGACCAAGGAACAGACTCACCCAGGGCACACAATCACCACTCACACAAGGGCCAAGGCGATATTGCAAGCACAGTAGTAGAGGGATACACACCCATTGCACAAGATGGCACACACAGATACAATAATGATGCATTTCCACCCCAACAGGACCCATACACAACGTCACTGGACAGGAGGTGCCAGCCATATCCAGTCCCCCCACAGAAGAGGCCCACAGTGACGACAGCAGCTCTTCACGCCTAGACCAAGATGGCCAGCCCGGCCCACCAGGGACCTCTGGACAGTTAGTTCCCCTGCCACAGTCCCAACCCACCACAGAATCTCCCCCCTCACGAAACACCACCACAGCACCCACCCAGCGGGCCCATGCCACTGTCCCCAGGACACGTCAATCAGCAGTGTGTCCACCACTACAGGGAACCCAGGACACTCCACAAACACAGGACAATTAGGGACCTGGGGTCAGTGGCAGTGGGCACACGGTTCAGGGGACAGAGGAACAGTATAACAGGGAAGCTGGGAGGACTACTGTGCGACAGGGGGAGAACAGGTCCCATGAACCCACTCTCCACAAGGCACTCTCAAACATATTGGGAGCATACCACCATTCCCAGGAGACCATGAGCACGGTACTGGCCAAGTTTCAGGAGACCCAGCGGCTGCAGGAGGGACAGTACCTGGGGATCAGGGAGGACTTGAAGTCCATTAACACCACCCTTGTCACCATTGCAGGGGTTCTGGCAGACATGGCCAACACCATGAGGGAGACAGTGGCATACCACCGCACCCCTGACACCAGCCCAAACGATGAACAGCCTTCCACGTCCGCCGGTGCTAGTGGACAGGAGGTCCCGCCACAGGACCAACAGGCCACCAGCACCCCCCCTTGCAGAAGGAGAACCACCCCGCAAGTGGTCCCTGCGATTTAGGCAGAAGACAGAGGACATTGCCAAGACCCTGGCCAGGAAATAAGACTCTCCTGATTGCCACCCTTCTGTCCCACTATGTCACCCTGTCCACCTTGAACTACCATTGCTCCACTTCCTATGCCCCCTTGGACAATGCACCTGTGATACCAAGAGACTGGACTCTATCCTGGACATTCCTCCACCATCTCCCCAGCCCCTTCCATATACCCCTATACACATTAGCCCATAAATAAACACCTTTGAATCACAAAACAATCTGGATTCAGTCTGTACTTTCACAAATGTGTAATTACAACTTATTCGACAAATATCAATGTAAATGTTCATTTGCACATACCAATGTATGACAGTTGTTGGGCAGCAGTAAACATAGGAGAAGGCAGAATGAGTTACCCAGATCTGTGAAATGGAAAGCCAAAGTGATCTGGCAGGGTCCATACACAGAGGTAAAGAGGCTGACTTATACAATGTTCTACAGTAGTCAGATATGAGATGAGCAGTGCCAGTCTCTTACCTGTGTCTCACTGGAAGTACTGCATGATGATGTTGTTTTGGTTGTCAATATCTTCTTCCTCTGCCGCCTCTTCCGCACTGTCCACAGGCTCCACAGCTGCCACAATACCATCATCAGGCCCATCCTCCTGCAGAAAAGGCACCTGGCATCGCAAAGCCTGGTTGTGCAACATGCAGCATGCCACGATTATCTGGCACACCTTCTTCGGTGAGTAGTATAGGGAGCCACCTGTTAGATGGTGGCACCGGAATCTGGCCTTCAGAAGTCCGAAAGTCCACTCAATAATACGCCTAGTTCACCCATGTGCCTCATTGTAGCGTTCCTCTGCCCTTGTCCTGGCATTCCTCACTGGGGTCAGTAGCCATGAGAGGCTGGGGTAACCAGAGTCACCTACAAATGTTGAGGGAAATCTGTTAGACACACACTAACCCTTAAGGACTACCCCATACCCAGACACCTATTCATACTGTGTGGGGACCTTGGGCTCACCTATTAGCCACACCCGGTGCCTCTGGAGATGCTGCTATTCCTCAAAATGTAAGCATCATGCACAGAGCCAGGATACTTGGCATTCACATGGGAGATGTACTGGTCCGCCAAACACACCATCTGCGCATTCATAGAATGGAAGCTTTTTCGATTTCTGTACACCTGTTCATTTCTGCGGGGGAGGACAAATGCCACATGTGTACCATCAATGGCACCAATAGTGTTGGGGATATGCCCCAGGGCATAAAAGTCAGCTTTCACTGTGGGCAAATCCTCCACCTGGGGAATACAATGTAGCTGCGCATGTGTTTCAGCAGGGCTGACAACACTCTGGTCAACACGTTTGAGAACATTGGCTGAGACATCCCTGATGCCATGGCCACTGTAGTTTGAAAGGAGCCACTTGCCAGGAAAGCGAGCACTGATAGCACCTGCACTAGAGGGGGTATTCCTGTGGTATGGCAGATAGCTGACATTAGGTCAGGCTTCAATTGGGCACACAGTTCTTGGATTGTGGCACTATCAAGTCTGTAGGTGATAATAATGTGTCTGTCTTCCATTGTCGGCAGGTCCACCAGGGGTCTGTACACCGGAGGATGATGCCATCTCATCATCTGCCCCAGCGGATGTGCCCCATGGAGGAGAATGGTGAGCAGAGGGTCATGTACCACAAAGGTTGCACAAGGGTTTTTGCTGTAATGTGAGTAAATCCGTGTGTGGCGTAGTCTGTCCGTATTTCTGGCCAAATGTGCTGTGACGCAGTTAGGTGCCATGCCATGTGCCCCCCTGAAATGGCGGCTGTCTGACCTGTAAGGACGAACAAGGGGAAATGAGGTAACTTCGCTGGCGTTGTGCAGCGTTGCGGTAGGCGGTCGAAGACCGCCGCGCAATTCAGCCTTGGTTATCATTGGGCCCTATGGGTTCCAGGAGCCAATGACGATGTACGCAGGTGGTGACCGTATGCACCGCCGTGGATGTGACTGCCATTTTCTATCTGTTCACTCACTTGATACCTGACCTTCAACAGGAAAGGACCTACACTGCAAGTGCTGCTGTGACCTGTGTCTGGAAGCGACAATGGCTCGAGTGTCTGGGGAAAGGGCCCCTGCCTTCACTTCCGAGGAGTTGGAGAGACTGGTGGATGGGGTCCTCCTCCAGTACATGCTACTCTACGGTCCTCCAGACAAACACTGTACACTGTGAGCATGATGCCTGGGCCATGAATGTATGGAGTGGTGTGGATGGAAGATAAATGGGGGGTGGGGGCTGAGGCCTGCATGTGAGGATGGTGAGTATATGTGTGTCAGGGCATGGGTGGGAACTGGTGGGCAATGAGTATGACGAACCGGACGGGAGAGTAATTTCCTTTCATCCTATACCTTTCCTCGAACTCAGCGCCCACCAGAAGAAGGGAATTTGGCGTGCCATCGCCAAGGAAGTGCGGAACCTGGGGGTCTATCATAGATGGAGCACCCACTGCTGCAAGGGATGGGAGGACCTGCGCTGCTGGAGCAAAAAGATGGCGGAGGCCCAGTTGGGGCTGGCCTCCCAACGTGGAAGGGGTGCCCGTCGCACCATGACCCCCCTGATGTTCCAGATCCTGGTGGTGGCATATCCGGAGTTGGATAGGCACTTGAGGGCATCACAGCAGCCACAAGGGGGTGAGTACAGTCTCATTCAGCTGACTCTGCACGCTTTACGAGGTGTCTGGATGGGGAATGTGGGCTGGGCCAGGGCGAACGCGGTAGGGTAGGTCCTTTGTTAGGCAGGCTCTGAGGCACTCCAATCCCAATAATGGTAGTGGGCATCTACAGCTAGTCAGGCTCCTGTGAGTTTCAGGTGTGCAGAAAATGGTCTTAGGCATAGTCCCCCATTGTCAGGTGAATTTCTTACTAACTGCTAGTGCATGGCCTAGTGCATAGGGCTGCTCCCTGTGTGTTGTGTCTGCCAACAGTAGTGGTGTTGCTGGCATTAACCATGTGTCTCCTCTGTCCTTCCCCCCTTCTTGTTTTGTCACCCTGTCCTTGTGTGCATTAGCATCATCTGGTGGAGGAGCAGAGGCACCGGAGACGGAGGGAGCTGCATCCCACATGGCCCAGGAGGGTGAATCCACCGACGGTGAGGGCACCAGTGGGATGGAGGGCGAGGGGAGCTCCACGACGGGGACAGGAGGGGACACCAGCGACAGTGACTCCTCCTCTGATGGGAGCTCCCTTGCGGTGGCGGGCACCTCTGTGCCCACCGCAACAACAGGTACAGCCGCCACCCCCCTACCAGCACCACCCTCCCAGCAGCCCCCCAGCCTGTTTCCCGTGCCCGCTCACCCAGGAGGGTGGGCATTTCCTTCGCCCCAGGCACCTCAGGCCCTGGCCAGTCAGCCCTGCTGCCCTCAGTGAGGAGGCTATTGACCTCCTGAGATCCCTCACTGTTGGGCAGTCAACCATTTTGAATGCCATCCAGGGTGTTGAGAGGCATTTGCAGCAAACAAATGCATACCTGGAGGGCATTCATTCTGGTGTGGCGGCCCAACAGAGAGAATTTCAGGCTCTGGCCTCAGCACTGATGGGAGCCATTGTCCCTGTGTCCAGCCTCCCCGTCCAACTTCCACTACCCAGACCCAATCCCCTCTACCTCAGCTTATCCTAAGCACACCATCAGACCAGCATGCACACACATCAACACACAAAAGTGGCTCAGGAAAACATAAGCACTACACATCCCACAGGCACTCACACAAGCACCATACCCATGCAGACACACCAACATCCACTACCTCCACTGTGTCCCCCTCCTCCACGTCCTCCACTTCCTTCCCTGTCTTGTCTCCACTCACACCGGCATGCACTACATCCTCAGCCACTACCTCCATCACCAGCACGCCCATCACTACACACCGCTCACGTGCAATCACCACCCCCACTACCATTCATACGTCCCCTCTGTCCTCTCCCAGTGTGTCTGTGAGCCCTCCTCCCAAAGTACACAAACGCTGGCACACACCCACTCAACAGCCATCCACCTCACAACAGCCTCCAACCAATGCACCTTCACCCAAACTCAGCAGATGTACACCTCCTACAACCACTACCTGTTCCTCCACTCCCAAACCCCCTCCATCTTCCCGTCCCAGTGTGTCCAAAAAAAATTACCTAGCTAACCTGGAGCGCTTCCCTACACCTCCTCCCCCCAGTCCTTCTCCTAGGGCCAGGATGTCTAGATCCCAGCCCATTACCTCAGCCACCAAAACTGCTTCCGCTGTGGTCCCTGCTACTCCAGAAGGGTGAAAGGGGGCACCCGTCAGAGCTGCCAGTGTGCTGCCAGGGTGACCACCCTATTCCACCACCTGCAAAGCTCAAAAAGGGACCGGCTTCAAGCAGGGGACAGTCACACCACCCACCCAGCAAGGCCCCGCACAAACACCGAGTGGACAATGCCAAGGTCCCTGCAGCGCTTGTCAAGATGGGGAAGGGCCACAAGCCAGAGGGCACATCACCTCTGGGCACGATGTCACCTGGGGAGGGGCTGGTGACCACCAAATCATCAGGGATGGCAGCCACATACACCCCAGTCACCACCACTTCTCGGACCGCCACCTGCACCGCTACCTGCAACGCCCCTGCCACAACGTCAGTCTGCAGCATCCTCCCCAAGGATCAGCCATCTGGGGCTGCCAGAGACGGTATGGTGTCTCCATCCACCCCAACAATCACTTGCACCACGGCCTGCACTGGCAGCATCTCTGCCGCAGCCACCACCGCCTGCCCCACCATCAGCACCGCCACGTGCACAGCCGATGCCACTGTGTCTGATGTCAGCCCCATCCCCAGTGTGCAGCCGTCAGAGTCTGCAGGTGACGTCCTTGACCCTGGACACGCCACTTGAGACACCACCTCCAGCACTGACATGAACCAGCAATTGGCAGCCTAAGTTGCCGCAGGATGGAGAGTGGGTCTGCCTCCCTGGAGTATCATGCTACCTGTTCCGGGTACATCGCGTGGCTGTGACATACAGGTGAGACAAAGTCAACATGCCACACCCCAGGAGCAGCATTACTGGGCACAAAGCCCTCTCCAGAACCAGTGGAGAAAAGCATCCATTAACACAGTCCTTGGCAGGATGAAGCACTCTGGGCACAAAGCTCCCTCCAGAACCAGTGGAGAAAAGCATCCACTAACCCAGTCCTTGGCAGGATGAAGCACTCTGGGCACAAAGGCCCCTCCAGAACCAGTGGAACATGTCACCCACTTGAGAGACTGTGGCGTGGCACTCCCTAGGACCAAACAGTGAGCAACCCACCCACTTAAGAGACTTGAGAGACTGTGGCTTTGCACTCCCCCGGACCAAACAGTGGGCAACCCACCCACTTGAGAGACTTGAGAAACTGTGGCTTTGCACTCCCCAGGACCAAACAGTCGGCATGGAGCCCCCTCGAGGTGCAGTAGCGTCGTACCATCATCCGGCTGAGGTGCCCCCCCTCCCCTTCCCCCTGAGGTGCCTGTTTTTATTTCGACCTGATGCCCCTGCAGTGTTCTCTCCACGGACATTCATGGGACAGTGTACGGACTTGTGTACTTGCTGTAAATATTTGTGTATACTGATTATTTCCTGTTCTCTTGGGCTACGTGATTGTTCGAATATTACACTAGTTAAACTCATTTCGTTTGGTCCTTGCATTCTTCCATGGGGTGATGGGGTGTATCTGTGATGTTATTGGATATGTGTGTATGTGTGTGTGTGTTGTTGTGGGTGGGGGTTGGGGGGGTTGCGTTTTGCATGTGTGTGTCACTCTCTTTTCCCTCCTCCCCTCCCCTGTGTGCTAGGTGCAGTACTCACCGTGGTCGTCGCTGCCGCCGTTCATACTCCTGGTAGATGAGAAGAAACACCAACATTGGTAAGACCTGTAATTCAGGCTCCATGGCATCCTGGTTCTTCGTTCAATCTCAAAAGGTGAGTGGTTTCCCTTCCAAACACTGTTTCCGCTGTGCTTTTGTTGGCGTTGGTACCGCCCCGGAAAAGCTGGCGGATTGGTGTCTTGTAATAGTGTGGACGGTACATTGACTTCCGTCTGTCTGTTGGCGGTTACCATTGCGGTGTTTGTTGCTACAGCCGTGGCGGTCGGAGTGTTAAAGTGGCTGTCTGTATTGGCGGTTTTCGCCATGGTCGTAATTCCATTTTTTGGACCGCCGGCCTGTTGGCGGTATTACCGCTGCTTTATCACCGACCGCCAGGGTTGTAATGAGGGCCTCAGTTTCTTAGGTATAATTTCATTTCCTCAGACAAATCAACAGCATAATTAATTTTGTTAATGATTATTCCATTTCCTCTGGACCACCTTGCCCCATAGGTTTTTTCATTTAAAGGATTATCCCATTTACCCAGGCACCTTTCTCTGACGACCCCAGGTGTCTCCTAAAAGCAAATGCTAGATCTGCCAATTGTGCTGTCTGATTTCAAATGTAGTTTTGTTATGATGTGGTTTGCCTTTGCAATGTTTGATTAAATACTAGGTATATTATATAAGTAACCAACCGCACTAAGATTGCATTTCTCTGTACTATTTTCAACCTACTGCAACAATGCCACATTTCATTAACTACATGTTTTTCCTGGCTAGTTTGTTCTTAGGTGTACAAGAGAAGAGACCCCACATCCCTGCAGTACTGCCAAAGAGAAGGCCTTACAGTTACTTCTGTTCACAGGCACCAACCTCTTTCGCTTGTCCACTTTAGTGCCACTGCCAACCTAGAGCTAGTTAAGATGGCCCCAAAGAAAGTTGCTCCCAAGAAAGTGGCCAGTGAGAGGAAGCAGCTTTCTGCCAGTAGCGTGCCAACTGCAACCTTTTTTGGGAGACATGTGCCTGCTGCTACATCGGCCTTCAGGGAGGAAACTGGGAGCACTCCCACATCAACAGCACCACCCCAAGACCATGCCTGTCAGTGAAGCAGCCCCTGCAATCATGGTGATGCTGAGGAGCAATGATGTTGAATTGGATTTGTCCCTTTTGCAAAGTAGTACCCAATTGTTTCAGGAAACAGAGCAAAGTGGACGGCAGCCACAGCCAGATCTTCCCGAACTTCCTCTTTAAGAATCAAGGGCTCCCAGATCTCCAGCAAGAAAAAGGAAGGGTACTACTCCACCATCTTCTCCAAGCACCACTTCTGGTGATAATGATAGGGACATGGAGAAGACCCCGGCAGAGCCTGGGAGAGGCCAGGAGAGGCAAGGGAAAAGAAAAGTTCCAGAAAGCCTTAGAATCATGGAAGGGAATGATGAGGATGATGGCAACGACACAGTCATTGTGAAAGCTGGCACAGAGGAGTCCGACATTACTATCAAACCTGCTCCAAGGGATGTGGCACAGGCAGCACCGCCAGCTCCCATATTGGTAAGGCCCCAGAAGACAACTGCAACATCCCCTACCTCAGTAAAAATATGCACTGCAGAGACAACCTACATCCAATTCTTCTTCAGGCGTTTGCAGTGGCCCAATAAGAAAGTAATCCTCCCCAGTTTGGGACTTTTTCTGATTAGCAAACAAGAGGGGAACATTGCCATATGGTCCATTTGCCAAATGGACAGCACCTGTGGTCAGTACCCACACGCTGGCTGTTTATCTTTGGATATACGCCAATCATTTGGCACGTTGAGCTGGGACTTTATGCTTGCCACACTTAGATATTATGTGATACCAGACCCCTACACTAAATGGGTGTGGCTGTTATTTTCCCTACCTACAGCGAGGGCAAAAAAAGAAGTGTGCATCTAAGAACTGTACACCATTTCTCAGGGAACACATCAGGGGTGTCCGTTATTGCTCTACTATTTGTCTTAAAAATTGAGCCCCTGGCACAGCTGCTGCATCATAATGCGCTGGAATGGGGTATTCCAGTTAAAGGGCTGACCTAGGCTACTTCTCTATATGCAGACGATATGATTCTGTACTTCAGGGATTTGTGTCGCAATATGACCGTTGTGGCTAACAGCCTGACCGAGTTCGGATGACTATCCGGCCTGCAGGTCAATGCTACCAAATCCTGCGCTTTTGCAATCCTGACTGATCTGGGATGGGAGACGGTGGTGTTTGGAGGTACCCATATCCCAGTGGCGACACATACTTTCCGTTACTTGGGAATCCGAATATACTGGGACCCACAAGATATATTAGAAAGGAATCTCTTACGAGAGGTCAATTCCCTCAAGCCACAAATAGCCTTTTGGACTACACTGCCCCTCTCTGTAGTGGGATATAACTTAAATGAGACAGGCTTTACGTCCGCCTAGGTGCCAAAGGGGCAACTGCATAGCTTGCTGTGCCAGGGCATGCCAGTCCCTCGTAACGCCCCCATATTATTGCAGGTCGCCATGGGGGTATTGGCGAATTACATTAGGTTATACGCATATGCCCATTCCTTATGCTCCAAATATACGACTAAAGGGTATCCCCCTGGCTATGGTAACCCTGTCAGCGCAGTGGTTGGAACCCTGGGAACAATCAGAAACCATTAAAGTGTCAAAGCTGTTTGTGGGTGGGACACTAATGCCACATTTAGACTTTATACATTCACATGGACTACCTGACACCCTGTTTCTCATACATACAGGACTGATTCATTACATTCAAATATTTTGGGCTCAAGAGGGTATAGAACCAACTACATTTGAATTCCTGAGTGCATTACATATAATGGGCCATAGCAGCCATATCATTTAGGGATACCTTTACACACACTCCGCATAAAATGGAAGACAGACCTAGATCGCACACTAACTGATACTGAATGGAAAGTTTTGCTCAAAGCCCATAAAGTTGTATCAAGAAATTCCAGATTTAAGTTCATTCAATTTTCTATATTTCGCAGAGTATACCTTACCCTGCACAAAATAAACAAAATGTTACCGGATGCAGAAGCAGGGTGCCCTCACTGTTACCAGGGAGATGCTGATCTATTACATATGCTGTGGAGGTGCCCTATGTTGGCACTATACTGGTCAGAGATAACAAGGTCCTTTAAGGACTTAATAGGGAACTCTCACTGGCAGACACCAGACGCATGCATACTGGTACTTTATCCCAGACCTTGGAAAATGGGGGTGTCCATGCGCTTTACATACTTAGCCTTACTGTTGGCTAAACACCACATCACACATCGCTGGAGGTCACCAATACTCCTGCGGTCATCGCAGTGGCGTGAGAAGATGTTGGAGTGGGGCTTGGCTGAAAGCAGAGCGTTGCCGCGAGAAGAATATAGAGGGCTGCGTAAGACTCCTATTTCCTTGGAATGGGATATGTATTTAGAGAGATTTAGGGACCAATCACAGGAAGATGCTGCTATACATTCCTAAACATTTCACCTACGCGTAGGAGCTCAGGAGGGTGCGCTTGCACCAAACAAACAGCTCCCTTCTTCACCCTTTCCCCTACATGAGACATACGAGCTAGCACAAGAAAGCCTCTACAGACACTTTAAATACATTTCCACCAAACCTCACTCGCTATTACAACCTTGATACCCTGTAGCCCTTGAACGCTGAGTTCCATATGAGGACCCAATGGACACATAATAGATGATGGTGGACTGCTCTTGCTAGTTGTCCTTTTGCAGGGAGGGGGAGGCCATAGTGGGAGTTTATACCGCAGTAGCAGTAATTAGATATGCAAGGAACAATGGTCCCATTCTTGGCCATATACTTTGGTATTGTATATGGTAATACTGTGTATGTCATTGCTTCATTATGTGTTAATCTATGCATGCTACTGTCAAAAAAAGCAATAAGGTTTGTGAAAAAACAAAAATGATCCATTTGCCACGTGAGTGTTTCTCGAGGTTAGCCTGGTTCACATTATGGTACTGGAGACCAGACGACCCATATGAAAAAACATCAGGCAATCGGGTGGGAGCAGCACCATAATCAAATGACTCAACATGTTCATGGTGGTGGAGCTGAGGAGAGCCAGGAAACATCAGCTATACCTTGTCAAATCACGGTGGAAGGCGAGGAAGAAGAGGGTGACATCATCCTCATGCAAAGCAGCCCTTTTCTCAACAGTGCTCCAGAATCACCCGCCTCTGCAACCTCACAATGGCACAGGAAGACTCAGAGTCAGATGGAGACATCACAGCATATGCTGACCTGATCACGATGCACATTAAGTCTATCATCACCTCCATCTGAAAAGTCACCTGCGTCAGTGGCCCCACAAAAGAAGAAAATCCAGGCTACAATTACAGGCATGTTTATGCAGGAGGAGCCCTATGACCGCAACCACCCAATGGCATGTTTGTACAATGGCAAGCTGGCAAAACTTTTAGCGCTGGACCTCCTCCCTTTTTATTTTGTGCAAGGAGTGGGATTCTTGGAGTCTGTGGCAGCCCTCTCCTCGAAATAAAAGGTTCCAAGCTGGGCCTATCTTGCCAGAGTTGCTGTTCCAGCTCTGCATCATGATAGTCTGCAATTGGTTGGACAAGCTTTGCAGCAAAGTGTTGTGCACACTATCCACCTGACGACAGACATGTGGACTAGTTGTCAGGTGACTGATCTCATGTGCATCACTGCACACTGGGTCTCTTTTCTGGGGGTAAAGCAAAAGCTATCTACAGGTCTTGGCCCTGAAGAAATTTTTAAGAGCGTTCGGTGGCATGCAACAGTAGCCATGTTCACCATGGAGAAGTCACATACAGCTGCAAACATCTTGGAGGAATTGAATAGCAAGGTGTCTGAATGGCGGCAGCCCAGAGGTCTTCAAGTTAGATTTGTTGCCATGGACAATGGCAGTGACATAGTCAAGCCAATGTCAGGCGGTGGCTATTTCAGGTGTACTGCATCAACCTGGTCGTGCAAAACTTTCTTAAAAAAGAAGACATAGTCAGCAACATACTGACCACCAGCAGATGCATCTGCACTCACTTCAGCCATTCTTTTAAAGCCCAGAAACAGTTGGGGATTATTCCGCATCATAACAGAGTACCAGTGAAAGCCCTGATACAAGAGGTGCCAACACGGTGGAACTCAACATATTGTATGTTGCAATGTCTGTTTGAGCAGTACAGACCGATCAATGACTATGGTGGTCATTATGACATAGATAGTGACTGTTAAAGTGGCGGTAATACTGCCAACAGGCTGGCGGTAATTACCGCCAAATTAAGACCATGGGGGTGATAACTCCCATAGACAGCCAATGCACCACACCATCCCCCAGGGCGTTAACACCACTCACCACGGCGGTAGCTATCATCAGCCAGGCAGAAGACAAGGTACCACCCACCATATTATGACACAGCACAAACCACGATTTCCGGGGTGGTACCAACGCCATCAAAAGCCTAGTTGAAACACAACACAGAAGACCAAAGACTCACCATCAGAAACACAGAGAAGATCAACACCTCCATGGAACCGGAACTGCAGGTCTTCCCGATGCTTTTCTATGCCATGCTCCACCTGGAACACCAACGCCGACGAAGACAACGACAGTGAGTACAGCCGCCTAGCACACAAGGGAGGGATGGAGGAAAAGGAGAGTGACACACACACACGCAAAACACACACCATTCACATACACATAGCTGCAGTCGAAAAACAATGTCAAAGGGCACACTCATAATAATACAAGGACAACAGTAAGGCAGAATTGAAAATGTATTTGCATGCCAACAACCACCATAAGTACTAAAGTGACAAATATTATACATGAACTATTGTCCAGAAAGGTCCAATGCCCAGTCCAAAGTACAAAAGGCCCACATGACCACAGGGCAGCTTCCAAGCCCCAACTTGATCCTGACATTCTCTGCAACAAACTGTGCAGGGGCAACATGTTGGAAGTGGCCAGGCACCTCAGGGGGAAGGGGGATGAGGGGCACCTAAGCTGAAGTCGGGAACATGCCCACTGGTTCTGGAGGGGGCTCCATGCCCATTTCCCAATGCTGGGGAGTGCAAGTTCACAGTCTCTGAGGTGGGGAACTCGCCCACTGCTTCTGGAGGGGGCTCCATGCCCATTTCCAAATGCTGGGGAGTGCAAGGTAACAAACTCTGAGGTGGGGAGCTCACCCACTGCTTTTAGAGGGGGCTCCATGCCCATTTCCCAATGCTGGGGAGTGCAAGGTCACAGTCTCTAAGGTGGGGAACTTGCCCACTGCTTCTGGAGAGGGCTCCTTGTACAAGTGCCCCGGAGGGTGGCCTACATGCCCTCTGCTGGAGGTGAGGGCTGCATTCTCTCTGCTGGGGGAAGTGTCTCCTGGGCAGCCTCTGCTGGAGGTGAGGGCTGCATTGTCTCTGCTTGGGGAGGTGTCCCCTGGGCAGCCTCTGCTGGAGGTGAGGGATGCACTGTATCTGCTGGGGGACGTGTCTCCTGGGCAGCCTCTGCTGGAGGTGAGGGCTGCATTGTTTCTGCTGGGGGAGGTGTCCCCTGGGCAGCCTCTGCTGGAAGTGAGGGTGGCATTGTCTCTGCTGGGGGAGGTGTCCCCTGGACAGCCTCTGCTGGAGGTGAGGGCTGCATTGCCTCTGCTGGAGGAGGTGTCTCCTGGGCAGCATCTGCTGGAGGTGAGGGCTGCTGTGTCTCAGCTGGAGGTGATGGCTGGTGTGTCTCAGCTGGAGGTGAAGGTTACTTGCCTTTCATTGGTGGTTGGGTGGGAACCATTCTTGTCATTGGTGGTTGAGTGGGAACTGCTGCTGTCATTGGTGGTTGAGTTGGAACCGCCCCTGTCATTGGTGGTTGAGTGGGAACCTTTCCCGTCCTGGCTGGTGGAGTGGGATTCTTCCCTTACCTGGCTGGTGGAGAGGGATCCTTCCATTTCCTGGCTGGTGGAGTGGGATTCTTCCCTTTCCTGGCTGGTGGAGTGGGATCCTTCACTTTCTTGCCTCCACTGTCCCCATTATTATTTGGCTGAGGTGCTGGGCTGGGTCATTGGGACCCTGCTCTTACTGGCAGAGGGGGGATGGAGGGGGAGGTAAGAGGTCAAGTTCGGCAAGGAAAAGATTCTTGGGGACAGTGGGGAAGGATGAGGGAGGAGGGATGAGGGTTGTTGTTGAGGGAGAGGTTGTTGGAGGAGTAAGACTACTGGACTTGGGTGCAGGTGCATGGGCAGTGTGCTGATGTGAGGTGGAGGGCTGTTGGATGTCTGAGTGCCTGCGTTTGTGTCCCTTAGGACCGGGGGACAGACAGGGTGGGAGAGGACACAGGGGACTCGTGGATGGATGTGATGGTGGTGCTAGCTGTTGAAGCAGTGCATGCAGGTGTGAGTGTGGATGTGACTGTGAGGGTGGAGGAGGAGGGAGAGACAGTGGAGGCAGTGAATGTTGTGTGTGCAACTGTCTGTTGTGGGAGTGCTTGTGGCCTGAAGTATGCTGCCTGTGTTTGACTTCGCTACTCTTGTGTGATGTTTTGTGTTCATGCCTGTCTGTATGCGTGCATGGGGTTGATGAGACTGGGGCTGGGAAGTGGTAGTTGGAGGGGGGACAGTAGGAACAGGGACAATGGCTGCGATCAGAGAGGAGGCCAGAGCCTGGAACCATCTCTGTTGGGCTGCCAATCCACCATTGATGCCCTCCAGGAATGCATTGCTGCATCTGGGATGCTAGCCCCTGGATGGCATTCATTATAGTTGACTGCCCTACAGAGATGGTTCTCAGGAGGTCAATAGCCTCCTCACTCAGGGCTACAAGGCTCAGTGGGCCAGGGCCTGAGGTGCCTGGGGCGAAGGAGATGCCCACCCTCTTGGGTGAGTGGGCACGGGCAACTCAGTGAGGGGCTACTGGGAGGGCGGTGCTGGTATGGGGATGGCGGCTGTACCTGGAGCTGGAGTGGTCCCAGAGGTGTCCGCCACCATCAGGGAGCTCCTATCGGAGGAGGAATCAGAGTCAGTGTTGTCACCTCCTGTCTCCGCCGTGGTGCTCCCTTTGCCCTCCATCCCACGTGTTCCCTCGGCATTGGTGGACTCTGCCTCCTGGGTCCTGTGGGAGGCAGCTTCCTCAGTCGCCGGTGCCACTGCACCTCCGCCAGATGATGTTAATGCACACATGGATAGGATGACAGAAGAAAAAAGGGGGGGGGAGAGAGAAAGGGAACACTGGGTCAATTACAGCACCAACTCCACAGTTGGCATACACATTACCATCACACACAGGGTTCAGGATGGAGCACTATGCACCACACTGGCAATCAATTTGTGCCACAGCAAGATGAGGGCCAAACACCAACAACTGCAGCCCTCCTGGGACCCACTAAGCCCTATGTGACATGGAATACAACCTAGCTAGGTTTTCTGAATTTGCTATACACCCATTACACGTGAGCCGGGTTACGCTGCAATGTCAGACCTGGCATTAAGGGGCACCAATGACTCACAACCACCACCCAGATCCCATGCCACCTACCAATGATTGTAGTTATGCCCACTGTACTCACCCCCTTGTGGCTGCTGTGATGCCCTCAAGCGCCCATCCAGCTCTGGGTAGGCCACCACCAGTATGTGGGCCATCAGGGTGCTCAGTGGGGTTCTGACGGGCACCCCTTCCTCGCTGGGAGGCCATCCCCAGCTGGGCCTCTGCCGTCTTCCGTGCCCAGCGTCTCAGGTCCTCCCATCTTTTCCTACAATGGGTGCTCTGCCTGCTGTAGACCCCCAGGGTCCGCACGGACTTGGCGATGCGATGCCACAATCCCTTCTTCTGATGAGCGCTGACCTGCAGAGGTAATACTCTGCCACCATTACACATACAATCCAGCCTGTCACACATACCATTTCCATCTCCATTGGCACACACATCACCCGGCGCCCACCATGTACACTGCCAACAGACATGCCACCCCCCCAAATGACACAATGCTTGCACACCCATCTCCATGCAACCTTGCCTCATGCATCATGCCCAAGGTGCACTCACCTCTTGGCCTGGAGGCCCATACAGCAGTGCATACTGGGGTAGGACCCCTTCCACCAAATGCTCCAACTCCTCTGAAGTAAAGGCAGGGGCCCTTTCCCCGGTCACACGGGCCATGGTAGGTTTCAGACAGAGGTCACAGCAGCTCACGCAGTGTAGGTGTTGTCCTGTGGAAAGTCAGGAATCAAGTGAGGATTTAGATAGAAAACGGCGGTCACGTCTGCGGCAGTGTACACTGTCACCACTGCTGCTGATCCCCATTGGCCACTGTACTCCATAGAGCCCCATATTAGCCAATGAGGAATTGCATGGCGGTGCGAGACCGCCTTCCGCCACGAAGCCCAAATTCGGAGGAGTTACCTTACTTCCACCTGGCCCTAGATACAGGACAGGCGGTCGCCATTTCATGTGGTGGACAACATTCAGATAATTCATAACTGCGTCATTGCTGATGATTGCAAGTACATTGCCATTCCCACTGTCCCATCACATCAATGCTCTATGTACACTGAGGTGGTGGTTCCATTGTTCAAATTTTGACAGCCTACTCACTCTTGTGTCCCTTGGATACCTATCACTGCGGATGAATAGGAGAAGGAGACAAGCCCCCGTATACAGACCCCTTGTGGACTTGGCTACAATGGAGGACAGGCATATAATACTCACCTATAGACTGGACAAGGCCACAATAACAGAGCTGTGTGCCCAATTGGATCCTGATCTGATATCAGCTATCCGTCATCTTACTGGGATCCCCCCTCTTGTGCAAGTCCTATCAGTGCTCCATTTCCTGGCAACTGGTTCTTTCCAAGTGACAGTGGGCTTGGCAGCAGGAATGTCACAACCAATGTTCTCAATCGTGCTGGCAAGGGTTCTGTCTGCCTTGGTCAAACACATGTGCAGCTACATTGCTTTTTCCTAGGTGGATGATTTGGCCACTGTGAAGGCAGGATTCTATGAAATGGGACATATACCCAATATTATTGGGGCGATTGATGGAACACATATTGCGTTTGTCCCCCACCCGCCAGAATGAACAGGTGTTCAGGAATCAGAAGAGTTTCCACTCATTCAATGTGCAAATGGTGTGCCTGGCGGACCAGTACATCTCCCACATCACTGCCAAGTATCCTGGGTCGGTGCATGATCCCTTTGTTTTGAGGAATATCAGCATCCCACAGCTGATGGCACAACTACAGAGGCACAGAGTGTGGCTAATAGGTGAGCCTGATAGCCCACCCAGTGTATGTCAGTGTATGCCTTCTGGTGTTAACCCTATACCATTGTGTAAGGCTAATGTTTGTCACTCAATACTTGCAGGTGACTCAGGCTACCCAAACCTATCATGACTCCTGATCCCTGTGAGGAATGCCAGGACAGGGGCTGAGAATTGTTACAATGATGGACTTGGGTGAACCAGGAGAATTATTGAAAGGACCTTCGACCTCCTGAAGACCAGGTTAAGATGCCTGCATCTGTCACATGGCCCGCACACATGCGGAGGGCGACAGATCCGGTAAACTATTAGCGTGGCTTATAAAAAGTGAACACCGGAACGCCCCCATAGGCGCTATCCGCCTGGAATCAGGTCGGATAGTCAATACGCAGGTAGAGATAAATAATGCTTTCAAAGAGTATTATAGCTTGTTGTACCAGGCACGGCCTCCACCCACTAAGACCCAGTTGGACGACTTCTTCAGTGATATAACCCTGAGCAACCTGTCAGCTGCTCAAACTATAGAGCTAGACAGCCCGATTGAGATAGCTGAAATCCAACGAGCATTGCTACAGTTGACACACGGCAAAGCTCCCGGCAGCGATGGCATACCCATAGAATACTACAGCACGTTCCAATCTCAGATTCTAACCCCATATCCAGCAATGCTGAGGGAAGCGCTGGAACTGGGCCAGCTCCCTGAAACATGCCGTGAGGCTTTGATAGCAGTATTACCAAATGCAGGCCGTGACCCCTTAGATGTTCGCTCATATAGGCCATTATCATTACTAAACACTGATTGCAAATTACTCGGAAAAATACTAGCTAACCGCCTGCTTCCTTATGTGTCAGAGCTGGTACATCAGGATCAGGCAGGCTTCATACCCGGTCGCAACACATTCACCAATATCAGGAATTTACTGCGCCTAATGAGAAACTCCCCTGTAGAAGGCAGGCACCGGGTGGCAGTATCATTGGACATAGAAAAAGCGTTTGATACGTTGGGTTGGCCTTTCTTAACAGAAACACTCAAGCGGATGGGTTTCGGGCAAGTATACATTGGTTGGGTGAGAACATTTTACACTGACCCAACACCTAGGGTTAAGACGGGCGATACGATCTCCGAAAAATTTAACATTAGTAGAGGCACCAGACAGGGATGCCCGCTTTCACCACTGTTATTCGCATTAGCCATTGAACCTCTAGCCGCCCGCCTTCGCATAATGGCCCCCAAGTGGGGTGTATTGGATGGCCAGACGTACCAGATAGTATCCTTATATGCGGATGATGCGCTGATCTTCCTACGTGATCACGTGGGAGCCCTGCCGGGCCTGCTGGAACTTCTAGAAAAATTTAGCTCGGTGGCCGGATTAACAGTGAATTGGACAAAATCCTGCATATTCCCTATGCGCCCGGTCCCCGAGGCACTGAGAACACCAGCGGGTCCGGGAGGCTTGAAATGGTGCTATACAACATTTAAATATCTAGGTGTAAACATATACCATGACAGTCAAGATCTCAGGGATGGTAACCTTGGCCAAGTGGTCAGATCAACGAGGGGCTCCTTGCCTTTCTGGTGCTCACTCCCACTGTCTCCTATGGGCAGAGTAGCTATTGCAAAGATGATAGTACTACCCCGACTACTCTATTATTTTATGGCGTTACCCTTGATACTTCCGAGCTCCTTTTTTAAACTATTGAATAGCTTACTAACGGACTTAATATGGGGCAATGGCCGCAGACGCGTTGCATTAACAAAGGTACTTCTACCGCTCAAGTTGGGGGGACTGAGCGCCCCCAGATTTGAAGCGTATTACGCAGCTGCCCAAATACAATGGATATCCACATGGGTTGGAAACCCAACTGGGGCCGAAACTCAGAGGGTGTTGCAGGATCTCGAAGGCACAGAAATAATGCAATACCTCATGAATCGTACTGATCCAGTAAACACTAGCAATGTGCTGCTGTACACTGCACACTGGGCTTGGGGCCGATACGCGTTGCAAAACGCAAAAGTCCTGCAGTATTCACCAAGGATCCCACTGCTGGCCCAACCGACATTAGCAAAAATAGCAACCAAAGTGGGCCTGAATTCATGGGGTAGCAGGGGCATACATACACTAGGAGACATCTACCAGGATGGGCAACTTCAAACCTATGAAGCGCTAGACGATAGGCATGCGCTCAGCCGGGGAGGTTTTATAGCTTACGGAGCAATTCGGCAGGTAATGAGAGAGTGCTGGCGAAAAGGCAACTCGGAACCGGATGTCTCCCCTCTGCTGCACGAACTGATGGGGAGCACAAACGCCCCATCAAGTATTTCAAATATATACAACATCCTCGCCGCCCAGGCTGAACACAAACAGGAACAGGCAAAAAATAAATGGGATTGTGTGCTACCGGAATCACTATCCCTTAACTCATGGGAACAAGCAATGAAAATGACTCGCGAGGTTTCACGCAACCCTCGCTTCCAATACACACAGTTTAATTATGTGCATCAGACTTATCTATCACCTCACCGCATAACACGCATGTTTCCCCGGTCACCGCAAACATGCCCCAGATGCGACACAGAAGAGGCCACATTCTACCACATGACATGGGAATGCCTCCCGATCCGGAACACTTGGATAGAGATAATAACGTTGCTAGCTGAATGGACAAATACCACATTATCTCCCACTCCTGAGGTGTGCCTATTGGGCATAACACCTCACCCCAAGAAACGCAAATGTACATATAAATGCATTGCCCTGGCGCTGGTGCTGTATAGACGCCTGATTGCCAAGAAGTGGAAAGCCCCCGGCGCCCCCAGTGTTACCCAGTGGCGTGAAGAGGTAATACGTTGGACCAAAGCAGAAACACAGACATTGCAGAATCTACTGGATAAAGGTATACTAGTTAAAGGCCTAGAGGTTTGGTACTCGTTCTTGACAGCTGCAGAAAATAAAGACGATGAACGTCCTCCCTACACAAATGAGTGGAGAGAATTGACATCATCGCAATGGCCATAGTGTAACATTAATGTACGGGGCGTTCGAGGCACGCGGGGGAGAGGAAGGGAAAAAAGAAAAAAGAATAATAATAAAAAAAAAAAATGAACCAATATAAAATTACGACGCCCTCCGCGTGTGCCCCTGGGTGCATCGCTGGAGCCTTGTGGTGCGCTGGGGGGTAATGGGGCTGGGAGTCCTTGGATCCTGCTGGTTCCCCCCTGCTGAGGCCCGATCCCCATACACGGCGCTCCACGGCAAACGGTGGGCCGGACCCCTGTGGTCATGGGGTGGCCTGATTAAGTGCTGATGAGACGAAATCGCGGGGCTGCTCAAGCAAATGTTATGCATGGCTCGTATGGATCGCCTCCTGCCCCTACCGGCAACTGGTTCCTCCCCCTTCCTGGGCCCTCCCCCTCCTTCGCTGTCGTTCCCTCCCCCCCTCCCGCCGATGTGTGCCCGCCGGAGCCGCCTCAGCTCCTATCTTACTCTCTTTTCTCTATGTTTCTTGAACAATTTCGCACATGTTGAATATACCTCGAATATGAACGCGCAACTCGCAGAGCCCAACCCGAGTGTTGGTACACTCACACGAGACTTGCGACATGTCCATACGTATTAATTATATGTGTAATGCTCGTTGAAACATGATGTAACCTCTTGTATTCCATTTAAAATGTTGCCATTTGGCAGATAAAACAATAAAAACATATTTAAAAAAAAAAAAAAAAAAAGGTGCCTGCATCTGACAGCTGGATCCCTGTGCTACTCACCTGAGAAGTTTTGCCAGATAGTGGCATGCTGTATTTTGCCCAACGTGGCCCTCAGACGACATGTGCCTTATCTGCAGGAGGAGGAGACTGGAAATGCCCTTGGGGCAGTAGTGGACCCTGAGGACAGTGAGGATGAGGAGGCAGAGGATGAGGATGTGGACAACAGAACATCAGTTATACATCAATACTTCCAATAACACACAGGTGAGACACTGTAACTGACCATTCCTCTGACTATTGTTTTATCTGTGTGGCTGTAGCAGGATGACATTCACTTCCTTTGCATCTCTAGCTACTGTCACCTATGGCTTCTCATTTTGCAGATGTTTGTGATATCACAACAGTGTACTGATGTGATGACTACAGACAGATACAGGTCTTAGAATGTGCTATCACAGTTTTCAGATCATTTGCACATGATGTGACTGTTTCCATAAATGCACATTTTCATCACATAAAACACCATCAGTCAAGTTGTGTTCAAGGGTGTGTATTGTAGTGCAAATAACTGACGGGAAAGTACAATGGAATGGGGTGATGGTAGAGGAAAGTCCAGGGTATGGTTCCATTCTGTTTGTAGAACAAGTCCAGTGCCCAAGGGGCCATAGGAAGGAGAGCAAAGGCAGTTCAAAGTGGACAAGGTGACAGGGTGGGACACAAGGGGGACATTCAGGAGGGTCTTATTTCCTGGCGGTGGTCTTGGTCTTGGCAAGTGTCTCTGGCTTCTGTCTGGGTTGCAGGGAACGTTTGCGATTTGGTTCACCTTCTGCAGGGAGAGGGGTGCTGGTGGCCTGTGGGTCCTGTGGCAGGGCCTCCTGCCCACTAGCTGCAGTGGAAGTGGAGGGCTGGTCAGTAGGCTGGCTAGTGGTAGGAGCCTGCTGGTGTGCTGTCTATTAACTCATGATGTTGGCCATGTCTGCCAGCATACCTGCTATGGAGATCATGGTGGTGTTGAGGGCCTGCAAATCCTCCCTGATCTCCTGATGGTGTACTTCCTGCAGCCGCTTGTTCTCCTGCATGTTGGTAAGGATCTGGACCATCTTGTCCTGGGATTGTTGGTAAGCCCCCAGGACATTAGTGAGTGCCTCCTGGAGAGTCAGTTCCCTGGGCCTGTCCTGCCCTTGGCGCACAGCGGTCTTCCCAGTGTCCCTGTACCCCTGTGCCTGTGTCCCCTAAACGATGTGCCTACTGGCCCTGACCCCAGGAACCTGATTGTCTTCGGTGTGAAGTGTGGACTAGGATACCTGTACAGGTGGGTACACTGCTGATTGAGGTGTCCTGGGGACAGAGGTGTGAGGACGTTGGGTGGGTGCTGTGGTGTTGGATACTGATGGGGGAGGCACTGTGGTGGACTTTGAGTGGGCTGGGGTGGCTGACTGACCAGTGGTCCCTGATGGGCCAGGCAGTTTATCCAGATCTTGAAGTCCAGAGTTACTGTTATCACTGGGGGCATCTTCTGTTGGGGGACTGGTTAGACGTGGCACCTTCTCCCCGCTGAGATTGGCTGGGGAACCTGTGGGGATGTCAGTGATGTATTATGCCTCATGTCTATGCTAAATTGTACATCCCTGGCTTCCCATCTATTGTTGCTCTTGCCCTCCCACCTTTGTTTGTGTATGGTGTTGTATTGTGGGATTGTTAGTTCTCCATGCTGTGCATGCTTTTGTGATGGGTGTCCATGCAGTGCTGGGAGGGCTGTCTATGCATTGGTATAGCATGCAGGGCTAGGCATTGGGGTTAGCCATATGGGTAGGTGCAGTGTGAGGGATGGAGTGGAATGATGGAAGTGAGTGTGAGGGGGTGTGATGGCATGCAGATATGGGGGTGATAAGTAGTAAATATTGACTCACCAGTGTCCAGTCTCCAGCAACTCCAGTGAGTCCCTCAGGATGCAGTATTGCCAAGACTTGCTCCTCCCAGGCTGTGAGCTGTGTATGGCGAGCTGGTGCCTTGCTGCCACGGAATGTACCTTCCCCCGTAGGTCGTTCCACTTTTTCCTGATGTCATTCCTTGTTCTTGGATGCTGTCCCACGGCGTTCACCCTGTCCATGATTCTCCACCATAGCTCCATCTTCCTGGCAATGGATATTTGCTGTACCTGTGCTCAAAACAGCTGTGGCTCTACCCTGACTATTTCCTCCACCATGACCCGCAACTCCTCATCAGTGAAACAGGGGTGCCTAAGTGGGGACATGGGTGTGGTGTGGTGTTTGTTGGTGAGAGGGTGTTGAGTAATGTGGTGGGGTGTGGGATGTAAGGTGCGTGACAGATGTGTGGGTGTTTGTGGTGTGTGTGTCTTGTTGTCTCAGTAGTCTTGGTTTCAGTCTGGTGGCAATGATTGGTGTTCGTAAAGGGTTGTGGGTAATGTGGGTGTGTGTTTTATAGTGCTGTGGGTGGGTGGGTGTGATGTGTGTATCAGTGTCAGGTGTGTGACTTCGGTTATGGTCAATGTAGTGTTGTTTTGTGTTTGGGTGTCCATTCTGAGTGCCCCCGTGTGTCCCGCCAGTGGTTTACTGCCATTGAATGCCTGCCGTGGTGATTTGTGGGTCATAATGTGGTGGGCTATGTTTTGTTGGCGTAATGGTATGGGTGTTGGTACTGACACTTTACCACTGTCCTTTGGGCTGGCAGATTTGTGTATGTGGCAGTATTCTGTCAGATTGGTGTGTGTGTGTGTCATTATATGGCGAATGGAGATCTGCCACCTCGGTGGTATGTTGGCGGCAGTCACTGTGGCGGTAAGAGGGATTTACCGCCAATGTCATAATGAGGGCCTATGTCTTTGAAAGAGGAGCTAATGCAATTGGGAGAGCTACGGACATGGATACGGACAAATTGGGCCCAGTCAAATGCCTCACACAGATGCTGCTATTTTTTGAGGTTTTCACGTGGGAAGTTAGCAAGGAAGACAGTACAATGGGCCAAGCTATCCCATTATTGTATCTGTTACAGAAGCAGCTAAAGAAGGTGTCTGAATGGTTCGCATTTGGGGGTGCGAACGAAAACCCAAAAGTGCATACCTTGGTTACTAGCCTAAGCTATCGCTTGACTTGTAAAGCGAGGCTGCAAAATAACATAATCTCATCCAAAGAGTACATCTGTGCCAGGCTACGTGATCCACGCTACAAAAAAATTATTTCCACTATCATTCCATTTTCGGAAGGGGATGTTTCACAATACCAGAGGTGGATTGTTGTGCAAGCAGGAGAACTGGAAGGAGAATGGCTGTAACTTAGAGTCCCATTTCACATTTCTGGGGTGCTGCCTTCAACTTACTGAGAGACTAGTCTTGTCTCACATCCGCCAACCCCACCAACAAGATAACCGGCGTCAACAGCAACAGAAGAATCAGACCCAACCTCTGCATTGGCTTGGTTTCAAGTAGCAGGTCTTAAGTCCAGTACAGAGGCAAAGGAAAAAGCCTTTGAGCAGGTGGCAGCACCATTGACCATTCAGAGGATGCTCCAGGAGTATCTGGACACCCAAAAGAGGTGTATGTGGATCAAACCGATTGGTGTATTGGTATGGGAAGATGTGCCAATGGCCAGAGCTCAAAAGGACCAGTCTCTCACCTCAAAATGTTGAGCAATTAACCTTGATTAAAATGATTCAGCATTTTATATGTCCTGATTACATCATTCCCAAAACACCACAGGGGGAGGAAAAGGATGATTGGTCAGAATCAAGTGTTTTAACTGACCAACTTCTGGGTGAACCACCAGAGTTTGAGGACAAACTCTACTTCTTGGACTGAATATGCCAGTGCCACCATAGAACTGTGTAATTATTTCTTGTCAAACTTATTTTGTCCTTCTTTCTTTGTAAAAAAAAAGTGGAATAGAATTTATGTGTCTGATTTATGCTGCCCCACCATTTCATAGTCACTGGAGTTGGACACGTGTGCAGTGAAGAAACCCCCACATACCCTTCTGGACATTGGAGACGATGCCTGACTTTCTCACGTCATTGCCTATCCTATTTTCTTTACATCACCTAGCAGGGCTGCCTTAGAAGATCATTGATTAGAACAAAACATTGTCAGTGCCCAAGTTAACAATGTGTTGAGTTGCCATCAAGGAGGAGATATTTTGTTCAACCACCGTGTTTGGATTGGAAGCGGTAACTACTAGTAGTACTAAAGTAACTCTTTTTGCTCTAATGAGTGGTGATATATTGAGTGTTTCTGAATTTGTGAGTGATGACTGATGTATGTGTTGGCTGCCATTCCAAGGATTTGCACTGTTTGAGGCTGATGGTTGATCATTTTTTCCTTAAAGTGACTGACCTTTCAAACTTTGTGAAATTTACCTGCAGGGTCCACGCCTTAGCTTTTTCTGGTTCCTCAGAGGAGACTAGCCACTTTAGGTCCTAAATACAAATCTACCAAAAATACTCCAGTTCTGTTTTTCTATTTGTTCTAATCTTCATTTCAACTGCAGTGCTCTTCACGGGTTTACCTTGCCCGGTTTAGGACTGGGACAGAGTTACTCAGAATCCAAAGGAGAAGGATGGAAGGACTCAGTGCGGAACTACCTCAACAGCTAGAAGGAGAAAGTTATTGACTTCAAAGAGAAACCATGATGATGGTGAAGGCTCTGAGGCCTAATACTCGCTCACTCAGTTCTGTGAACTGGTGAGAGGTGCGTTGATTTGGAAATGTTGCTGAGTATGTGTTTGCTGCATTGCTGGCTTAAACATGAAACTCCTTATGTTCTTGCTCTGCCTCTGAGTCTTCTTTGTACACTCCTGACTCCTCATGAAGCTTAACTTGCTTCTATTTGTCCTTCTCCTTTACTCTATAATTCAGCTACTGTGTTTCTCAATATGCAGGCCTTCTCCTAGTCCTCTCCTGCATGAACAAAACTTGGGGAAAGCTCAAGACTCCAGCTTGCCTACCTGACAGGTTCAGAGTCAGACTTCAGATAGGCACCCAGGATAAACTGACATTCCAAGAAGAATGGAGAGATGCAACGCCCAATTTGGCAATACAGTATAATTTTCCTTTTAACAATCATAATTTTTAGAACTGTGTGGGTTATCTTCAATCTTCCATAATTTCTATTTTTTTAAATAGAAGACATAACATTTAGGATATACTATCAGTGGCCTCTCTGGGGCAGAAGGGCAGTTTGTTGCATGCATTTAACTGAACTGTGTCATACTTATCCCTTTGTTTCCACTTTCCTTCCACAACAGATTGATGATGGTGTGCTGCTCAGTGCACCAATAAATATTGCAGGTTTTTTTTGTGTAGCATTTGTCTTTGTCACACCTTTCCCAAAATCCCCTTCCCTATTCATTCATCGAGCCGCAAACTCTCTTCCCCTGGGCTGTGTGATTTATTGAGGTGTGACTTAATTTTACACCATAAATGAATCACACACTTGCTGGGGCGGGTGTGGTGAAAGCAACACCAGCTCACTGCATGACCTTTGCATTCTTCCACCTGAGCAATATTCCACACTGGGCCAATTGAATCATCATTATTCATGCCTTTTGTGTCTGTTCCGTAAACGCTTAACCTGGGCCAACCATTCAAGTCTGAGCCCTCTTCTTCTGACTACATGATTTCATTTCCTATGTTTAGTTTTTATAGCTCCCCGCCATTGCGCAGAAGAAATTGATATTGCTAGATTTTATTATCCTATCAGGTCTGACTCTTCTTTGCTTTTTGTCAAATACTGTCATTGTGGTAGTCTGATCTCAGTCTTCCTAAAGTTATGATATGATGACCTAATAACTCTGTTTTACTTTTCTTTCAATCAAGTTGACAGTGATGCATAACCCTTTGATTAATCCTGTAGTTGGAGTGGCACCTTCCATGAAGTTCTGTCTTCCCTGTTAGTGTGCTAGCCTGCTACTACTACCATCTACCACTCCTTAAGAGTTATGATAGCATCTTGGGGAAAACCCTGTAGTAAGAAGAAGACGACTCCAAGGCAAGAAAAGAACTATGGATTGAAGTAGTTAACTTGTTTAGTTAGTAATTTAACTCCTAGTAAAGGAGATGCTGTCTTACTTGTCTATATGTATCTAGTTGTTTAGGCAAAATAGGCAATGGCAATTATGCACTAGTGATCAATATAGGTTAGTTGCAGAGGGCAATAGAGCATGGGTAACCATATAAATAACTGACATACACTTATTTTTAGCAGATTTAAAAAAAACAGGCTACACTAAAAGACAGCAGTGCAAACTAAAACAAAATAAAGATTTGGCTGAGGCATAAATAAAGTGAAATAAATGATCCCCTTTTATTTTTACAAATAGAACACCCACCCTTTCCACCCACAACATGCCCCTCTTTCCCCAAACAAATAGTCCAACAGAAAGTCCAAGTAACTTTCAAACCCCACCCCAACTCCTTCCCCACCCTCTCCACCCACAAGTGTCCCTCCCACCACAACAAAACATTTAACAAAGGGTCTGAAGAAGACACATCCAAGTTCAGACTAGAGTAGGATCCGGATATCATTGAGGGCCGCCTCAATGTGTGCCACCTGGTGGTCCAGTCACACAAGGTGCTATAGGATATGGTGTTGGAAAATGCGGTCCTGGGCCTGACGTGAGGGGGAGGGCAGCAGTGGTAGAACTGGGATTAGTTGGCTGCCGCTGTGATGGTGTTGCTGGAGCCGCTGGGAGGATGGAGGCACTGGCATCTGGCTGGAGGAGCTAGGGCCGGCAGCCATGAGTGCTGCCTCTGCCTTCCCCTCCTCCTGAAGGGCTACCAGTCGCTGATATTCATTTCTGATGCCATCCAGCTTCTGCTGCAGCAGCCATGTTGCTATCTGTTGGTGAGTTGGATGATGATGCCCACCAGGGGTAGCTATAGCAGGAAAGAAAAAGGAAAACACTTGCTTTGTTTAAACAATTGTTAAAAAAGCACTGAGGCGCAGTAGCAGTAAATTGCTGGTCCCTTAGGCCCATTAGAATTTGATGTGGCTGTTTATTTATGACGAGCTGCAGGGCCATTGTATACCCACACTTGCCCCACTGTAGTTGGGTTGACATCAATATCAAAGGATAAAATTTGAACTGGCATGAATCCATTATAGAAGCCATGACATATTATTAACTTATATATAAATGTGATGCATGCCAAAAGGAAAGGGATTTTTTTTTTTTTTGGGTGGCCTGGGACAGAACTTTTGAAAAAAATAAAGGACTGAAGTACTAGGAGGTGACAGAGTGGGCACTGGGGTAGAAGGGAAACACCTTTTTAAGTTTGAATGCATTGACAATTTAGTAAATCCTACATTAACTTAAATGGGGAGGTAGATATGACCATGATGGGTGGGTCTGCCCTGCTTCAACTACAGGGAGTTAGGGGAGAAGACTTTGAGCCATAATGCAAACTAAGCACACGAATTAGGTGAACAGCAGACACGTCCCTCTCCACAACAGCGCCCTTATTTCTTCTTGGTAGCAATCTAGAGGCAATCATTTTGCTAAGATTTTATTATCAATATTATTCAGGTACAGCAGTCGATATGAGTCGCATTTACTGTGGTCTTTCCAGGTTTGAGCGCAGTGACACCGCTTTCTGTAGTGAGGGGGGCAGCAGGCCACTCTCAATGGATGGCACGTACATTCCAAGGAGATGCGGTGCCAGAAGGTCTGCGTATTGCTTGTAAAATGCGGCCATGAGTCCATCTGGACCCGCCGCCAGTAGGCTACTAATGACTTGAATAATATCTTCCTCTGTAAAGGGGGAGTCTAACAATTGTCTATGTCCATCTTCTAGCTACAGAAGGTGGAGTGTCTCAAAATAGTCAGTGTATGTCTTTGCATCCGTTGAGCGAGTGGAGGAGTATAAGGAAGCGCAGAAGGCCTTCATTGTCTGTTGCACCACCATCGTGCCCCCCTGCGGGCATCTCTCATCATCTCCCAGCTCTACAATGTAGTCACTAGCCCAAGATCAGCACAGCAAGTTGGCAAACGTTTTACCAGCCCTGTCCTCCACCCCATATCGTCTAGCTCTTGCATCCTTCCCTAAATAACACACTTCACTTTGCGCCGCTTTATCAAACTGACTGAGTCTATCTCTAACCTCAGCAAGAATCGTTACATCCACAGATGCGTAATACTACTTATCTCGGTCCCTAAGCTGCCGCTCCAGATTAGCCAGGTCCCGGAGGATACCATGTTGTTTTGCCAGACAAACCCCACTGATAACCACTTTGAATGCCACCCAAAGAGTTCCAGGAGACTCTACAGAACCTTTATTTTGGGCAAAGTAGTCAACAATAGCCCCCCGTACCTCTGCTCTAAATACCTGGTCATGCAGGCTCCCTCCCGAAAGCACTAGGTGAATGCGCGATGTGCACCTCCAGATATACAGATTTCCAAAAGCACAGGTGAATGATCAGAGAGCGTGCGCAGGTGATGTGTTATTGCACTGGTCCTGTGGTCTGCATCTTTGGTGGTGATCCACGTATCTATGCGGGACCAGCTGTTGTGTGTGGTGCTGATACACATGCCTTCCCCGCAGCCACCATGCCTAGCATGCCATAAATCTACCAGCTCATGGCCCATAAGGATGGTGTTCAGCACCTTTGTTGCAGAAGGGTGTGGGGGTCGCATGTCGTTACTATGGTTAAGCAATGGGTCAAGTACCACATTGAAATCACCCCCTCCAGAGTAAAGTGCCGGGCCCAAGCGTATCCACAATTTGCCACACTTCAGTGAAAAATTCTAGACTATCAACATTGGGGCAATAAACTGACAGTAACCAGGGGTGATCAAACAACACCCCAATGGCATTACATAGTGACCTAATGGGTCACAAATCGCCTCCCTTGTGTGCCATGGAAGACCTTTGCAGATTAGGATTGAAACCCCATGAGCATAAGAGGAGTAGTGAGTGATGTGACTTTCCCTATTTCACCTTGCGTGCAATCGAGACTTAGAATCAGCAGTGAGGTGTATCTCTTGAAGCATACATGTATCAATATTGTGATGCTGCAAGGAAGCAGATGTCTGGTGCATCTTATGCGCATCATTTAACCCACGGATGTTCCAAGACAGGCATTTCAGTTGATTGCTAATGGCATGTGATGATTTAGAGTCTTGCATGCTGCGCATAGGACCGAGTCTGTAACATCAAGCATGGACAGAACATGAGAGTGCGGTGTACTGACATGAGAGCAAAATTAAAGCAGTATCGACAACAGACAACATACTAAAACACAACATGCCTCCCATGTCGACCCCCCCCCAAAACGGGTCAGACTTCTAGATCCCACCCATCCAATACCCTACAATGGCTCCCAGAAGGTGGGAGCATTCAGGTGTCCGCGATCAGTGGGGAAAAAAGGAACAGTTTGAGGGCCAATGGGCCAGTTGGGAAGCCCAATATAGTGACTGCAACAGTGACCTCCAGTCGGCAGCACCAGAGGGACGGACATTCACTGTTCAATCATTGTCACTGAGGAGGCCTTTTTGGTTAGCGATTTCACAAACTTGGCCGCCGCATTGGGGTCCGTGAAGAAGTGTAATTTCCCACCAATTTGGATTCCCAGTTTGGCTGGGTATATCAGGTAGTACTTAGCGTCAGTTTGTAACAAGGATTGTTTTAACAGCAAGAAATCTCTGCACCTCGTCTGAATCGTTGGGGTGTAATCCCAAAAAATGGTGAGTGTATTATATTGATACACAATAGGGTGCTGCTCTTGGGCCATGCGCAGGATAGTGTTGCAATCACGATAATTAAAAAGTTGAGCGATGATAGGCTGTGCTGGGGTCCCAGGAGGGGTCCTCGGTCCTAACGATCTATGAGCTCACTCCACCGCAGACAAGGCCTCAAGAAACAGTGACCGCAGCATGCCAACTATGTAGTCTTCTAGCCGACCGATAATGGTAGATTTAGGCACCCCATTATGCAAAGATTATTTCTCCTAGAGCAGGCCTCCAGGTCTTCATTTTTATTTCGGAAAACCTCAAGCACTTTTTCCATTTGCAAGAGTCGCTCATCCGAGGCGTGATACCCATCATCAAGGTCTGAAATGCGACATTCGGGTTGATCCAATCTGGAGTTGTGGTCATCTACTCTGTCTCTGAATCGATCCATACATTCAGTGAGTTGATTCAGTTTGGTATCTATGCCCACAAGACTCTGCTTTAGATTTAGAAACATGCCTTTGATAGATTCAGTCTGAGCAGCGCCCTCTTGGGGAGAGTCAACAGAGACCTCATCATCACATGACTTATTGAGAGCACCAGCCTTTTTGCGGGCATCAAAGGAGAGCTTGGTCTGCTTCTGGTCAGCCTGCCCATTGCGCTTACGCAGTGAACTGGGTACGTACAACAGTGTTCATGCACTCAACAAGAAGGGGCCCCCAAGTGCAACCGTCAAGCCGAGCGGTCTGGGTGCGTCCAAGAGCATATGCCCGCACCACTCAGGCCCTCCGCCCAATGCCTAAAAGACAGGTGCTAGGACGGTCCTCCATGCACTGGCCCCTTCACCTTAAAGATGGCTGACCAGGGTCTAAGCAGGTCCACAGCTGTTCTTGCCTCTGATAACAGGTCCCTCACAAGTAAGGGCCTCAAGGTACTCCCGAGGCCCGAGGGTGTCCAGCTTCTGTAGCCCACACAGATGGGGAATCCATCCAAGGCAGATCGACCCATGTGGCATGCGGGAGCGGATGCTATCGGTGGGCTCCAAGCAGCAATTTAGGCTTCACCTTGCGGCACCACCCCACATGCTGTCCCCCTGCTCCGCTTGGGGGGAGAGGCAAGATCCATTGACTGCTTTGACTGCAGTGAGGTGGTAAAAAGTCCTCTCCCGGTAGGATCAAGTGCCACCCAGGTACATCCAATGAATACTGGCTTAAGACAGGGGGAGCGCTCCTCTGCCTCATTCTCCCTGGGGCCATCCGGCGCATCGCCAGCCCACAGCTGCCGGCCTCACCTCCAGCGATGGGCACCACCTCCACTCCAATCCTCAGGCTCACCTTCTTCTCTGCTGCGCACCGAAGTGCCAGCTCACCTCCCTCCGGTGGTATCTGGTAGGGAAGAGGGAGAGGTGGCGCCCGGTCAGTGTTGCAGGGGTATGGGCCACAGCTTATTCGCCACGCAGCCTGCTCTATCAGTCAGACAGCCCTAGTCCAGCTCCGATCAGAGGTGTAGGAACCACCAGGCCGGTACCCGTCAGCCCCCCGATGTGATGGAGAAAATGTGGATTAATTTCCCCGACTGGCAGTGCCTCACCCGAGTGTGGCTATCCTGCCGTCGGACCAAGCCATGCCCCCCAGGAAAAGCTAAGCTTAGTAAATAGCAACAAAGCAGAAGAAATCTAATACAGACTGCAGACAGGAGGAAGTCAGGTACATAAATAAATGCAGGGATAGAAAGAATTTAACAAAGTCTACACTGAACAAAAATAAGTACAAAAAACTAGACAGGCACAGTAAAACTAAAAGAAAAATTATTTGAAAAGGGGAAAGGTGAAAAATAAAAATAAAAGTAGGGAATAAAAATAATATAACAGGAAGACCTCTGGGGCCAGCTCATCCACCAGCATCCGCACTGGTGGTGGCATTGGAAGTACTCACACCCTCTCCCTCTGGACCGTGGACGCTGTTGCCCTCTTCTTCCCCTTGGGTGCGGAAGTAGGAAATAAAGAAGATAAAAGCAAAAGATTAGCGGTACATTTATGCTCCCAAAAAACATTTTTTTTACAAACGGGCAAATACAGTATCATTGTGCTTTTCTATATCAGATTGCCTAGTATGATGGACTCAACTCAAGTTGACCTATTACTTTTACTTTCCTAGTTCCTACACCTAAGCCCTACTCCAAATTTCCTAACCTAAAAGCCATATTATTATTTACAAACCTTTGATGCAGGGCAGCGCCGCAATCCTTCTTGCAGCGCTTCCCTGTGTCAAAAGGAAAGGGCAAGAATGTGCTGTATCTACAATAGATATGGTGCATTCCTGTCCTCCTTTCCGCCTGTGTTGGAGCACAGTGGGCTGCCATGAGCCAATGCAGGCACCTCAAACTATGCTGCAAGGGTGCCTGCATTGAGGGGATGACTGTTTATGTCCAGGAAGGGACACCTTCCGGCACAAAATGTATTGCAAGAGGAGTTTTCCACCATAACACCCATGGCTCCCTGTTGCAGGGTAAGTCAACGAGCAACTTGCATTGTGGAACAACAACACACACAACAATAAATAAAAATAAATAACTATTACTCACTAAGCCTGACAGCTCAACTCCCAGCAGGTCGAGCAGATCCTGCTTGTGGTCGATGATGTCCGCCCAACGGTGCATCAGCTGCTGCTGGGTGCGCTAGCTCCCAGTGTGCCGATGAACCAGCTGGCGCACCCTCCCCCAGTCAATGCTCCCAAAAAGGGTAACCAAACTATGCCTCCCATCTGCTGTCATCATGGAGGGGAGGTGGCGCTGCAAAAAACACAAGTGCTGCCACCTCCTCCTCACTGATGATGCACCCCTTGACGGTGCCGCCGCCCACAAGGTAGTCAGCTGCTGCTACAATCTGCCATGGTGCTGGGTGGGGTGGGGTGAAGAGATAAGAGGAAAGAGAATGAATGAAGGAAGATATAGGAAAAATAAACAACAAGAAAAAAAGTCACTAAAAACAGGAACATTTTTAAAAAAAAGTAAAAATATAGATTCAATATACGAGAGGCTAATAAAATGAATAAAAATGGGGGGTACATAGTTCAGGAGGGTGGAGGATAAAATGGATATAAAAGCGATGGAAAAACAGGCCCAGCACCATAAGCAGAGTAAAAAACAAGATGGCTGCGCCCTCGTGAACCGCATGGTGCCGTTCGCACACGATTTTCAACATGATTACGTATGTCGCATTGCGTTTGCTGTCAAATGCAATGTGAACAAGTGCTACAGAGAACTCAGCCCGCTCGCAGTACTCCGTGTAGCACAGAAGAGTTTTTTTGCAACTTCGCGAAGTTCCGCATAGTGCGACTCCGGGCACTCAGTCCACCCCTACTCACAACACCAACCAAGCACAAACACACACTCACCCAAACCACTAACACCTTCCAAAAAGCACACACCAATACACAATATACACCAGACCCGCATGCAACTGTAAAACAGACTGACACACCCACATCAACCACTCCAGCTCCCTCTCCCATCCCTTCTACCCATACTCCTTACCCAAATGAATTTCTAAGTTGTCTTTAACTGCTGTACAACCCAAACTCCCCCCTCCAAGAAGGATCCTTGAGGTGCCTGCTCTGTGCCACCTAGATGCCCCTTCCTGAGGAGGTTACCACTTCACAGTATATTTAAGAAGCAAGTTCTGGGCAAAAAACCCACAGACCAATGATGTGCATCATGGTTTTCATGTTTTTAGATTTTTGTTTGAATCAACATTTGAGAGAAGTAGCTCACTTTTTAATAAAATTATTTTATTTTTACAAAGTTTGTCCTGCCAGAATTGTTGATTTAGAAATCATTGATTATTGACAGTGTTAATGATGACAATGTGAGATACATAAACCTGCTTACATTTGTGACACTAAAGACAAACTTTTTTTTTAATGACATATTTTTACAGTGCAAACATTAGTGATGAGCATTTGTAATGGATATAGAAATTTTGGTGCAAGCATTCATCATGCTAATGGACACTTACTCCAAAATTGAACATTTTTTGTGTTAATACATGTGTGTTTATTTTAAATTGTTAAGTGATGAAAATAAACACATAACACATTAAAAAATGAAGATTACATTATAATGTAATTATATACAGAAAATGCAGCAGACAAAGGGAAATATGGCATGAATAAATATATAAGATGTTTTAATTATTGCACCAACATTGATTTTACATTTGTTGTAAGCAAACTTTTGCACTGTCTACTCCAATTTCTACATTTTATTAAATTTATATTATTCAAAAAATGTGTAATGCATATGTAAATGATTTGATAGTCTACGAAAAATGATTAAACACACTTGTATTGACACATTTTAAATTTGGGATTAATGTCACTTTTTGTGTAGGTGTCAATTAGAATTAAGGCAGCTTGCACCAGATTTGTAAAATAAATAAAATTATACAGGTGTGTTTCTTTAAATTCCTCAAATGACCATATTACAAATATATGCATTGCACATTAGTAAAATATTTCTAGGAAGTGTGAAGTAAAAACGCATAAGTCCAGGGCTAATGTGTAAACAGACAATTGAAAAGGTAACAGGTAAAAAGACACTTACCTTTAATTCCAAGAATGACAGGGTTAATTTGCTTCGTGGTCAAGTTGAATCAGCAAAGGAAGGACTTGGACAATTGGGTTCATGATGGAAAGGAAAGTGAGAAATGAGGAAAAGATAAGTTTTGAGCTTACATCCCTTCCAATCCGTCAACTCAAGTATGGAGGTTTACCCACCACAGTTAAGTCGGCGGGAAGGTACATCGTGATTGGCCAGACGGTAAAACTGCCTGTATCCCTCCGACTACCCCTTTTGCCTGTAGTGCCATAGACGTGGGAGGAAAATTCTGATGAAGATGCCTGCACTCCAATGGACTTTCCTTCATTGACCCACTAGCATCTAAATAGAGTGGGTAGACCATCTAGTAGGCGGATGGAGAAACTGATGGAAAAGAGACAGCAGGACCAGATCTGCCAAGATCTAAATCAGGCCCTTAGTCCCCTGTCCTGAACTTTAAAAAAAAGTGATACCAGGGGGCAGGTTAGTGATACCCTGCCCCCCTGGGCCCCATGAGGGGTCCCAGAAGGACCACCCTTGGGCCAAAGTTGAAAAAAAGGCAATTTGGGGCTCAATTTTGCAGGACCCCCTTCCCCAAGTCATTATACACCCTGGGGAGCCCTCCCCCGGGGCTTCATTTCATAATGGGAGGGGGGAGCATGGCCCCCCCTTCCTGCACCTTCAAAGGCTCCTGGAACCCCATCCCCTGGGGCTGATAAACTTTTTAAAAGGGAGGAGGGAAGGATGGCCCCCCTCCCTAAGCCTTTAATGACCCTGCGGACCCCATCCCCTGGGGCCAGCTCACTTGCAGTGTCTCGATGAGCCCACTCCCAAGACACAGTAGTTTCCCTGCCCGCAAGGTCATGGGCTGGGAAACTTATGTTTGCTCCTATCTGGCAGGATTTTAATCTCCTGCAAACGGGAGCAAACATAAAGGGCCTGATTACGAGTCTGGCAGTCTCATGACCACCAGACTCACGGTGGCGGTTGGACCGCTGCGGCTGTGGCAGTCCGACTGCCACATTAGGACCCTTACGATCCGACCACCAGGGGACCGATGTCTCTACCAGGATCTCTGGTCCTGATGGGATGGCAGCGGTCTTGGTTGTGATCAGCCAGGGCAGCACTGAAGTTAGAGTCGCCCTGCTGATTGCAACCTTGTTCTCCACCAGCCTTTTCATGGTGGTCTGATTGCCATAAAAAGGCTGGCGGAGAACAAATGCAGGGTGCCAAAGGGGGGCACCTATGGGGTCTTCCTGCCCAGTACCCTTGAAATGTGCACTATCTGCTGTGCAGACAGTGCACATTTCAAGGGTGCTAGTGCAACCCTGCATGTGACAGCATTGAATTCATTACCCTGCTCACCATTGAATCAGAACATTACATCTTCCTGGGAGACTTCAGCTACCACCTGGACGACCCCATCAACACCAACTACACCGACGTAATGGAAAGACTGGAAAACATATGCCTCTTGCTGCTGATCACGGACCCCATGCACAAAGCAGGACATACGCTGGACCCCATTTTCATGTCCAGCAACAGAATCAGCTACAGCCACACCACAGAACTCACCTGGTTAGACCACTACATCATACACTTCACCTTTGCTGGATCTCCTGGCACTGCCCCCATCCACCACAGCACCCCCTCCCACAGCTGGACCAAGGTCGCTTAGCAGCAATGGACCAACACCCTCAGCACCTCACAGACCAACACCACCACCAACTTGGATCAAGCAGTACAGACTGGATCATCATTGCAACTGATCTGGTCTCCCTGACCAAACCAGCCAAAGCCCCAGAACCACCAAAAAACAACTGGAGAGAAGATGGCGCACCAGCAAGAACCATGCAAACTGAGCCACCTTCAAAGTGGCCCTCAACGACTACCACTGCCAGATAAAAGCCACAAAAAAAGGGACCCTGAGCTGCCAGATTGAGAACAGAGCCAACCAAACCAAGGAACTATTCAACATGATCAAAGAGTTTGCCTGCCCATCAGCCATCGAAAACTCCACCCCCACCTCACAAGAACTCTGTGATGCCCTCGCTGACCACTTCCACGACAAAATAGGAACCATCTACAGTAACTTCGATCCCCAGTCCTCTGACCTCCCCAGCATCTCATCAACCTCAACCACCAACCACCCGCTCACTGCATGGGGACAACTCAGCATACCTAACACGATAACACTCATGAGCACCATCCATTCAGGAGCACCCACCAACCTCTGCCCCCACAGGATCGTCAACCTCAGAAGAAACAAGATCAGCCACCAACTCACTACCATCCTCAATGCCTCGTTGAGCATGGCCACTTTTCCAGAAGCCTGGAAACATGCAGAGTCAGACCCCTCCACAAAAAAGCCCTCTGCAGACCTTAGCAAGCGCCAGAACGATTGCCTGATCTCTCTGCTCTTGTTCCCCACAAAAAGTCCTGGAGAAAGCTATCAACCACTGTGTTAGACTTGGCATCCTTGTCATGGTCTCCACTAACCTTTTGCCTGTTTCCCAGGTTGTTGATGTGTGCTGGACTCTGTTTTTGCTGGTTTAGTTACTCTGCTCACTTTACCACTGCTATCCAGTGCTTAAGTGCAAGTTCTCCTATATAAAATGTGTATGTAATTGGCTTTCCATGATTGGCATATTTGATTTACTGGTAAGTCCCTAGTTCAGTGCGCCAGAGGTGCCCAGGGCCTGTAAATCAAATGCTACTAGTGGGCCTGCAGCATTGGTTGTGCCACCCACATGAGTAGCCCTGTAATCATGTCTCAGACCTGCCACTGCAGTGTCTGTGTGTGCAGTTGTAAACTGCCAATTCGAGTACCCACTTGCCAGACCTAAACCTTCCCTTTTCTTACATGTAAGACACCCCTAAAGTAGGCCCTAGGTAGCCCCATGGGCAGGGTGCAATGTATGTTTAAGGTAGGACATATACTAATGTGTTTTTTTATGTCCTGACAGTGAAATACTGTCAAATTCGGTTTTCACTGTTGCAAGGCCTATCTCTCTCATGGGTTAACATGGGGGCTGCCTTTAAATATGATTAAAGTGTAGATTCCCTTTGGGAGCAGATAGACATGTGGAGTTTGGGGTCTCTGAACTCACAATTTAAAAATACATCTTTTAGTAAAGTTGGTTTTGAGATTGTGTGTTTGAAAATGCCACTTTTAGAAAGTAGGCATTTTCTTGCTCAAACCATTCTGTGACTCTGCCTGTTTGTGGATTCCCTGTATGGGTTAGTTTGACGGTTGGGCTGTGTGCACCTCTCTCTAGACAGTGACACAAAGGGAGCTGGGGTGTAGCCTTCATTTCCTGATGAGCCATCTGTGCTAGGAGGGAGGGTAGGAGTGGTCACTTACACCTGAAAGGGCTGTGCCTGCCCTCACACAATGCAGTCTCCAACTCCTTGGTGTGTGTCTGGGGCCTGGCCTGGGCAAGGCTGGATCTCGCAAACAAGAGAGACTTTCCTTTGAAGTAGGCCTACTTCAAAGGCCAAAATGGGTATAAGAACAGCACCCAAACCCCTGAAAATTGGATCACTTCTGGAAATCAAGAGGAATCTCTGCCTGGAGAAGAGTGGAAGAGCTGAGGAGAAGCACTGCCCTGCCTGTGACTGTGATTTGTGGAGCTATCCTGCAGTTGCTGCTTCTGCCTGTGCAAGGGGACAAAGACCGGACTTTGTTGTGCATTCCTGCTTGTGGAGAAATCTCCAAGGGCTTGTCCTGAGCTTGCCTCCTGTTGTTGAAGTCTCAGGGCCATCAAAGACTTCCCCCGCCAGCACCTGGACTCTCTGCTGAGACTCCTGCCCTGCCCAGTGGTGCCCTATACAGTTCCTGGGGCCTTGAAAGGTGAAGCTGGAAGACCAAGACTGAAAATCCACACACAGACCACTGTGCGGGGCACTTTTTGATGCACTTTCCGAGACGTGGCTGAGAAATGATGTGCCACTGGCCTCGCGGCTGAAATCAATGCCCCACCTGCATCGCAGCTGGAAGATCGACGCACGTGGCTGGAGAAACGGCGCGTAACACCCACTGACGGAGGCTGATAACGTCGCAACCCACATGGCGCAGTTTTTCTGATACCGTGCGGCAGGATTTTCGACGCAATCCTCGCTTGGAACGGAAAAACAAAGCAAAGCCTGCCCGGGCCCCAGGTGCTTGTCCAGATCGACGCATCACTCTCCTTCGGAGAGAAAAACAATGCACACCGACCAGACCGGAGGAGGAACGACGCACGGTCTTGCTTGCGAGTGAGAAATCGTCGCATCGCTGGCTTTTTCCGATGCACACTCACCCATGCGGTGTTATTTCGATGCAACCCAGGTACTTTTTCACGCTAACAGCGTTAGCACTGTTTTCTAAGGATTTAAGACTCTTTTTGCTTTTTGATTCATAACGACTTGTGTATGGTGGATTTTTGTCGTTCTGGCCTTGTTTTGTTTAGATAAAGATTACCTGTTTTTCTAAACCTGTGTTGTGTCCTTTTCTGGTGTTTTCACTGAGTTACTGTGTGTGTTGGTACAAATACTTTACACCTAGACTGCCTGCTTGTGCTAAGCTACCAAAGGGGTGAGCCGGGGTTAACTGAGGGTGATTCTCCTTTACCCTGACTAGAGTGAGGGTCCTTGCTTGGACAGGGGATAACTTGACTGCCAACCAAAGACCCCATTTCTAACACACCAACTCACCGATCACCTGGAGAGAAACAATCTACTGGACCCCTCCCATTTAGGCTTCAGACCCAATCACAGCACTGAGACAGCTCTGATCGCCCCAACAGACAACATCCGTGCCCTGCTCGTCAGAGGAGAAGCAGCCTCCTTGATCCTGCTTGACCTCACTGCCACCGTTGACACTGTCTCCCATCACACACTGATCAACCGACTACACAAGATTGGGATCACAGATGTTGCACTCAGATGGATGGCATCCTTCCTCACGGGATACACCCAGAGAGCCTGCATCTCCCCCTTTACCTCACTGGTCAATCATACCATCTGCGGTGTCCCCCAAGACTCCTCCCTAAGCCCAACACTCTTCGAGTCTACATGACACCAATTACAGACATTGTGAGATCACATGACTTCAACATCATCTCCCATGCTGATGCTACACAGCTCCTTCTCTAGCTCTTAACATACCCCACCAAGATGAAGACCAACTTCCACAATTGTATGAAGAACGTATCCGGACGGATGAAGGACAACTGCCTGAAACTCAACACGGACAAAACAGAGGTTTTGATCTTCGGCAGACACTCAACCCTCTGCAATGACTCCTGGTGGCCAGCAGAGCTTGGACCCACCCCCATACTGAAAGATCACACCTGCAACCTCTGCATCATTCTCGACAGCAAACTTCTATGAAACACCAGGTCAACGATGTTTCCTCAGCCTACTTCCATACACACCGCATGCTCGGCAAGATCTTTAAGTGGCTCCCTATTGGCACGAGGAAGACAGTAGGCCCTTATCCCCAACCAACTGGACTACGGCAATGCACTCTATGCAGGCACCACCACCGAAGTCATGCCAAGACTTCAGACAATCCAGAACGCAGCTGCCTGACTGATCCTCAACCTATCCAAGAGAGCCCACATTACCCCGGCACCTGAAGGACCTCCATTGGCTCCCGTTCCAGAAAAGATGGCACTTCAAGCTGCTGACTCTTGCCTACGAAGCCCTCCATAACCAAAGACCGCCTACCTGAACTACTGCCTTCACCTCTACCAACTGACCAGGAACCTCCGCCCGGCATACATCACCCTCACAAAGATACCACGCATACTCTGCTGTGCCAGAGGATGCACCTTCTCCTACCTTGCCGACAGAGGCAGGGATGCCCTTTCCCTCTACCCCCGCACTGCACCTTCCTTGACCCACTTCAGAAAGGGACTGAAAAACCTGGCTTTTTGAAAAAATACCTGCAGTAAACGCCTGGATACCCACTTGGGTGACAAGCCGCGCCACACAATGAACACCTGATTAATTGTTTAATTGATTGTGGTCGGTTCACCAATAGCTACGCATGGCTGTGTTAGGTGGGGACTTGCCCGCTGACGCAGCATGATACGATATTACTTTACATTAAAAAACATAGAAATTCACTAAAACAACAAATGTTAAAGTGCAGGTATAATAAGTAAGGTGGTAAGATTTTAACCTATGTTAAAAAAAAAAAACTTAAATATTGACTGAAGAAAAACAAAGGTTAAAGTGGAGTCATAGTTAGGTCTTGTAATAAAGAAAAACTACTGTTTTAAAACTACATTTCTATTATTTTTTAAATTCTATTTCCTAACTATAATGTCCCTGTAACCTTTGTTTTATTCAGTGAATTTCATTATTTTTTTATGTATAGTAATTTCTTTACTATACGTTAATCCAACCACCGCCCTGCACAGCCTTTAGCTGTGCGCTGTGGCAGTTAGTCGCAGGACCTGGCCTGCAGCCAGACCCTGTGGCCAACCCCCCTAACCACCCATCCCAAAGAGAGAGAGAGAGAGAAAGTCAGAGATTGAGAGAAAGAGAGCAATTTAGGCTTTGATGAATCATATACTCAGAATGATATATTTCTGGAAAAATTGAAAAGAAACAATTTTTTGTCAATTAAAAAGAGTGGTGAGATCACCTTTCAGTACGTAACTTAAACATTTATAGTTGAAAAGAAAGTAAAAAAAGAAACAAACACAGACTCACCTACACTAGAACCCTTAACATTTAGGGGGTTATTACGAGTGTGGCAGACTTAAGACCGCTACCCTTGCGGTGGCGGTCAGGACCGCCACAGATATGGCAGGCCGACCACCACATTATAACCCTGGCGGGCAGCGCTGGCCTGTGGATTACAACCTTGTTCTCTGCCAGCCTTTTCATGGGGGTAACACAGCCATGAGAAGGCTGGCGGAGAACAGGTGCAGGGGGCCACAGGGGGGCCCCTGCACTGCCCATGCACTTGGCATGTGCAGTGCCCCCCCCACCCAGAACTATTGCAATGCTAACTGTCTGCTTTGGTGCACCGTGCTGGCTACATCATTGCCGCCGGTTTGATTACCAGCCGGAGACAATGGTTTAGCCTGTTTCCCGCAAGGCTGGAGGGGCGGAAACTCATAATGACTCCGGCAGGGAAGTCGATGCGTAGGAAGTTTGACAGACTGGCTTACCCGTCCGCCAAACTCTAAATGGTTTCTGGTTTGAAATGTTGGCAACCAAACAGAGCTCTGCAGCTCCATGCACAACCTTGTTATTATACGCAAAGTCATCAGGGAGGATCTGCTGCCCCAGTTATACAAATGTATTTTTCCTTTAATATCTCAAAAACTACTGAACGGATTTACACCAAATATCAAAAAGCACAATCTGCAGAACAAAATCTAGCTTTCTGCCAAATTTGGTGTAATTCCGTTCGGCAGTTCAGCAGCTTGGGCTGTAGTTCTGTTCCAATATCCTGTGGTAATCAACATGGAAAACACATTTTTGACCCCTCCCCCCTTTTTCTCAGCCCCCATTTGATGAATTACCCCGAAACTTCTCTTGCACAACAAGAATCACCGGCACACTTTTTTTGGAAACTTTTGTGAAGATTTGTCAAACGGTGCCAAAGATATAGGTAAGAAACCTAACACAGCGGATACCCAAAGAAAACCCATTTGAGACCTGGGTATAGCATTATATATCTACAACAATATCTTAACGGAAACCATTCAAAGGTATCAATAAGAATAAGACATACAATGAATACTTTGGATATAATATATTTTGGTCTATTTGAATTTCCCCTACAGTTATGCCTGATTAATTCGGTCTGTCTGAAATCTTTATCTGGACTTGTGATTTACCATTTGACCCATCTCCTGGGTATGAGATGCTCTTAGGAATCTTGAACAATAGCTGGCTCGGTAGGTGAGTGCAAGTTCACATACCGTGAGGGTTTTAGGACCAGGTCCCCATTCTGGTTGAGATTTTGGTTTTTTATGTGGTGTGATGGTTTTAGTCTTATTTATCTCTGTTTTCTTTTTGACCTTTAGGACTCCATTGAGGGATCGCTTTTACTTAATCAAGATATAATAAGTCTAAGTGGTTGACGGTTTTTTCAGGTCTGTATTTCCCATTATTGGTGAGCTACCGTATTTAGTGAGGCTCCTGTTTCTTCTCCCTTTTTCCTTGTTTAATATATTCTGTTTTATGTTTTTTATTATTCTTTTTCACAGTGCCACATATTCCCTGTTTCCAGTCCTGATGATGACCCTTAAATAGCTAGGGGTCGAAATGTTGACTACCTTACAGCTGTATGTGGCTATTTCTGTCAGATTACTGATTATAGAAATTTATCAAAGATATATACTTTATTTTGGACAAGAATTATTGGTCATGACGATAGCCTGCTGGCTGTTATTCTGTATATATTGTACATATATATTTTTTTTACACTGTGCTGTTCACGAGCACTTAATTCACTATACTCACTAACACCATTGTGATTTTGTGAAATGTGGTTGCTGTTATTTAATCTGTTTCCAAAATATAGGTATGTGTTTGGTACTCCCTTATAGAAAAAGTGATTCATTGTATGTCTTATTTTTACTGATAGTTTTGAATAGTTCCCGTTGAGACACTGTTGTAGATATATAAAGATATAGGCAAGTCAAAAATGCTTTTTCTATCGAAACATGGTCCCCACTATGACTACCTAGAGGCAACCGCTAGGTAATGAATTTATTTCATGGAAAAACAAAGTTTAAATTGACGTTAATGTTAGGTGCTGAAATGAGATGAAAACCTGTTTTGAAAATGTAAAGCCACCGATTTTCACCAGTTATACTTTAGTGAACTATTCTAGTACCACAAATATGTGTAGTTATAATATTATATTCTAATACCAACACACACACCCATCTATACACATATCTTATGTATAATATACATAGTAAGCTTGTACACACATATGTATATATATATATACATATATATATATATATATATATATATAGAGAGAGAGAGAGAGAGAGAGAACTATTTAAGGTAAATTAAAATAAATAAAAAACAGTAAATCTTGTATTTTAAATATCTCATACAAAAGTGCATTTATTTAATAATACATTTTCTAATTTATTATCTCAAAAATGCACTTTGTAATTATTTGAACCATGTTGTTCTACTGTTAAATTATTATTTGCTTCAACTTACCTTCAATTATGACTGATTACATTTAATTGACATGATAATTCTCTAATTACTTTTCTTCAAATTTAGTTTTTAAATTAACTACTCTCAATGTGTAATTAATTTTAACAATTAAATTTAATTAAATAATCTCATATATATGTGCGTGTGTGTTTAGATACCTATAGACATTAATTTAAACATATTGAGATCTAGTTGCAAAACTGCATTTTGTAGTACATTTAATAGTAATACAATAGTACTACTAACATACTACAAAATGTTATTCAGAAACCCATGTGCAGATGTTCTACTTCTCCTATTGTTTTCTGTTCGGTGATCTCTTTCTTAAGTTCAGAGTGTCCATACATGTAAATGTACATTTAAGTAGTAAATATAGGAGGGACAGTTGGGAATGGCTGTAAATTAGGAAATACTACTAAAGGGAGGATTTATTAAGGGAGTTTAGGGAGGGACATTCACGTTCCCTCAAAAGAGTAAGCCGATTCCCATTCGTATACCTCACTTCAACGGTTACTACCGATAAAAAGGACCTATAGCAGTTGTAAATGTTCTCCAACTCGGAGCTAGAATAAGTCCAGCACGAAACATGGCCACTCACAGTTACTGCAACACCCTCCATTGGAAAAGAATGGCAGTTGGGACTTCAAATAAAATCTATAGGAAATAATGGCAAATTAAATTAAATTATTATTTAAAATAGTTAAATATATAAATGTCTAATTTAATGTTAAAAAAGTTACAAAAAATAAAACAAGATTTTTATTTCTTTTAATATGGTGTAATAAACTTTTCAAATTTAAAAAAATAATGTAACATGTTTTGTTAAAATACAATAATATTGCTTTTAATTAAATCTATAGATCGCTTTTAATAAATATTAATACATAAAAAACACATTTTACTTAAGGTGGCTTTTTGTTACTACATTATCTTTTTGGTTTGTTCTACATTTAAAACAAATATGTAAAATGAATTAACTATAATATTCAACATAAGCATGTTTGCAATAACTCTTTCCAAGTTTAATAAACTGTTCCCAATAATTTAGCATAGAAGCTCTCCGACACTGGACCAGAAAAAAACGCATAACCCTCACACCCCCCTGGTGTAAGGTCATTAGTTTTTGTTTTTCAATAGCAACCTTTCACTTTTCGAGTTTGTTTCTGAAAAACTAAAACATTGTTGAAGTTTGCTGGATGGCTCTTAAAACCGATCGTGGTCGTGCACCAAACCTTTTATACCTTGAAAGGAACCACTATATTGGTCGTTCCCTAGCTAGGAACAGAGATCACTGCTGTTCTGGCAGTGATCTTTAAATTTGGCAGATGGTAGTCATCCCATTCTGACTGACAGAGTACCTTCTGCTAATTCTGGATCAGACCCTAAGATAAAACCTTTGACAGGGATGATTTGCTTAGTGTTCCTGACCTCCGTTTCTTTGTAGTCATCCTGAAATTGAGCCTAGGTCCTGGTCCATGAACAGTGACTTTTGATTAGGGCTTTACTTTTTATCAGTGATTTTGCCCTAAAACCTTAAAAACACTTAGTCCAATCCCCTTAATTAATGTAAAGATCTTCAAGTTATTTGTTCATTTAATGGTCTCATACTTTTTACATGGTGTGGGTAATTTATTGAGTTGTGTTCCTCACTTGTTAATTTTGTTATTGCTCGACATTACCCCACACTTCTCACGGGTGTGCCTGGTGCTTCTGCTGTACGTCTAGAGGCTGAACAGGGATTCTCTCAGAAATGTGTTTTGAACTATCTTTAGTGGATTTCTGTTTTTTAATTGGTAGGGGTACCCACCTCCCAAACTAATACCCTCATTTCTAACAGGATGTGTTTGCCAGAAAGAGGTTTGTGTGCAAGGTTATCCATGTTATTTTTTTTTCTCTGTCAACATAGTGTTTTGCCTTCTGATGCAGTTCCCATGCACTATAAAAATATGTAATTAGATCTTATGCAGTAATTCAGCACCACGCTTCATTGTACACTAAAGCTACTGCCTTACCTTGTGTTATGGAAGCCCTAAACACCTTCTCTGAAAATAAAATGTAACAGAATAGAAAATATACATTGGTTGGAAGATGTGGTAAAGTGGGAAGAACTGTCCAGAATGATAATGATCAAGAAGTAAAGAATGGGTAGAGAAAGAAAGAGAGGCCTATGATTGATGTTCAACCCTACAGTTGCACTGGCATAATAATGCATCATGCACTATCATGCTAATGGTGGTTTCCTTCAGTTTTCCGTATTTAAAAGCAAAGATGTGTTGTAGGGTGTCATAGTGCAACGCAGACTAAAGGTACGGCTGGTGGGATCGGTGGAGTAATGAGTATGTGGACGCCACAGTGCCAGTGCAGAGGGATATGCTCGTGTCAACTTCTAATAATGGTGGTACAGTCCATGTGCATCCCTGACCCTAAATGTAGTACAGCGAAATCAATTAAGAAGAAAGATAGGCACCCCAAAACCGAAGTCATGCTAAATTTGAAGTTGAAATATGTCTTTGGTTAAAATGATAGCCTGCATCAACTTGACTTTTGTTAATATTGGAGAGCTCGTCATAGCCCAGATCGGATGCATATGATTAGAAACCCTTATAACGATGTGTTATATTATTAAAAAAATTAATTAGATTAATAGGAAAACATCAATCTAAGCGAACCTCGCGTCCCCTGAGTTTTCAAAATAAATAACGACCACCAGCAGCTACAGCAACTGAAACAACCTTTTACAAAAAGATACATTTAATGCATTAACAACTGCGAATCTCACCCATAATCTAGAAAACAAAGATGTCCACAAATACTGCCCAACTCTAGTGGTTGCTTTTTTAAAGATCACCTTCCAAAAGTCCTCCTTTCGTTACCAGAAGCCGGGTTTTCTGTCGTCACCCCATATGTTCCCTAACTTGAAGGGCTTTGGTCGCGCCTTTCCTGTCGGTTCTGCTACAGTCCACAGCGCTAAAATGATGAGGAGGAAGGGAATCAGGAAGGAAGGGAAATCAAGTGGGCGGGCGACAAAGACGGTGATTGCGGGTTTGCAAGAGGACGAAACTACACGCCAATGACAGGCCCATGGTCAAGGTGGGCAGCCCCCCTCTTCTATTTAAATACATTTCAAATAGGGCTGAAAAGTAAATGTAAATTTAGCTACTTTTAATCTTAATTAATTACAACTTCTAAGTAGTTTTAAACTCTTTATTTCATTCAGAAGTCGAAATTCACACACCATTGAGTCGAAGGGATAGTACACCAAAGTAATGGGTGTGTTTCGAGCAAGTTAAGCGGAAGTAATGAGAGTACCGGTTGCTGCAGCGACAGTGACTGCCCCCAGATGGGTGTGGATCAGAAGTAAAACCAGCTACAAGAAATAATAAGAACGAAGAGGGTGGTCAGAGGAAGTGCGTTGTCCCATTGGTTCACCTCTGAAACATCAGCTTGCGGTGGATTTGAGCAATGCGACAATGACCACAGCCACACGGTAAATACACCTGAGCAGTGCTTAATTTCCGCACCAGCACCTATTTTTGAGGGCCGGCGCTTATATTTTTCTGCCTCAAGTATTTACTGCGAGCAAAAGACACATATGGGAAAGCCGGCGGAAGAGAAAAACGAAAAAGCGTCACAAGGGTAGAAAGCAGAAGGCTGCGAGAGTGATTCAAATGGATTGAAGAGGCCTGAGATGGCTTCAGGATTACGCTGCCTCAGTATACCGTGTTTGCACATTTAATTGCACAAACCGCGTGTTTAAGAGGAGGCCTTTGGGCACCGGCACATTTTTATTTACAAACTAAGAACTGCGCCTGAGGCTAATCTCCATGTGCTCCATTAGTGTAGTGTGACCTGTTTTGAAGAGTGCTGCTATTAAGGACTTAGTTCAGCTTCACATTAGTTCAGCTCCAGTGGAATTTAGTGCTTTAATATGCGGTTTGCTGTGTGCCTTTAAGTAACACATTAGACATGCTGTGGGTGGTGGTGACTGCTGTTTTTGACCGACAAAAACAAACTGCATGGAAAGGGAAGCATCTTCACTGCGTGTTCGTTAAATGAAAGACCATACAACATTTCAAGTCCCAGTTAAAAAGTCACGCATTTAATAGTACAAACAACGACGGAAAGTTGGCAGACACTCTGGCCATTGTTAACTTTTTTTCGTAAAAACTTCCTATCAGCTGACCTTATCAACACTTACCATGTATTTGGTGCTAATTAATTTCAACAGTCCCACTCATGAAGACTGGCCAACCGGCATCTGTTCAAGCATGTTTGGAGCTCAAAACAAACACATAAAAACAGCTAACAAATCTTCTAGTATTTATTTTACCTCATGCTTGGTCCATTCTGTTTCTCAAAGGATTATTCAGAATATTTTTGCATCCTTAACCTCTTAAAAATAAATATGCTTTTTACCAAGTATCTGTGTGGTTTTTTTTTTACAAACAATTCTGCCATCCGACCTAACTACCCCACCCCCCCCGGCCTGGACAAGTCATAAACATAGCCCGCAGTTCTCTCAAGAGAAAACAACCATTAATAAACACTATAGGCGTGATCAATTGGCTTTACTGATGTGTTTTTGCATAGGCCTAAGCTAAAATGGCTGCAGGTGCGTCCTGTCGCATGCATGGACGCCCATCTATGTGCATGCGTCATGACACATCAGAAGTCATTTTGGCATTTTTAATTCACTGTGGCAATATGACAGTTGGCCATTTTACAACAGCAAATTAAGGACCGTGCACTTTAGTGCCAAAGCAAGAAGTGAGACGCCGGGTAGCACTTTTCAGGCTCGGAACCCTCATAATAAAAATGAAAAAATAAAAATACCTTAACTGGAGAGCTGGTCGGGGAGCACTTAAAGGGTAATAAACGTATGGGGCAGATTAAGAGTCAATGAGATGGCACTGCACTCGATAACTCAAAAAATATTTCATGCCAAAAAAAAACAGTGAGAGGGAATGAGAAGAACAGTGAACCAATGAAAGGATGGGGAGAAAGAAGGAAGAGGTGACAGTGGTTCAGGGATGTGAGGAAGAACAAGGAGAATGAGAGAGGCCAAGGAAAGATGTTCACTCCAGTGGAGTGCTGAAAGATAGAACAAAAGAACCCCTTCCGGTCAGCAGCAGAGGACAACTACAACTCATCCAATCAGAAGCAATGTAAAGCAAAAACTAGTTGGAAGAGGTTTCCACCCTGTCCAGGTAGGGAACACAATCCTAGTCAGGGAAAGTCAGATACACACCCTAAATTAACCTGTGCTCGCCCCCTGGTAGCTTGGCACAAAGCAGCCAGGTTTAACTTAAGAGGCGATATGTAAAGTATTTGTGGAACACTTAATTAAGTAACACAGTCAAAGACACCACAAAAAAACTCAACGCCAGGTTAGAAAAATAGATAATATGTATCTGAATAAAACAAGACCACAACAGCAAAAAAACACTAACTAGATCCTGAGATATGAAGTTTTAAAGATTTAGGTGGAAATAGTGCAGGGAAGCGCAAAGCTCCAATGGTGGTTATCTGGTCACGCTGGACCGGGACAAAGTCACAAGTTCAAGCGGACCGCGAAGGAGAGCTGGACGGCTACAGGGACCTCTGAACACAGTACCATAAATCCTGGTGCACGGTCTGAGAGGTGTTGCTTTGCGTTGCTTTGCGGAGGTTCTGATGAGAACCACAGAAGACAGAGCACCTTAGGGCCACTTCCAAGGGACCAAAACTGGTGTGGAACCACTTGCCCGAGTAGGCTCACAGATGGCAGAGGCCAGGTGCTGTAGCAAGTGATCTGAAAGCAGTCTTTGATGTCCCTGAGGCTGCACAGGAACAGGGGGCACGCCAGCAAGCTCTTGGAGACTCTTGGGGTCATGGATGTAGAGAGCACATCCAGTCCCTCTAACTGCAGGACAGAAGCAGCAGGCCAACACAGCTGAGCAAACAGCAAAGTGGCTGTCCCTCCTACAGCACATCACACATCTGCAGTAGGCCAACACAGCAATGAAGTTACAAAGTGGCAGTCCCCCGTGCAGCACAGCATTCCTTCTTACTGACAGAGTGTCCTTGGCTCCAGTAGAGATCTGATTTGGTGGGGTTTGGGGTCCAGTATTTACACTTCAGTACCCTGGTACTGGGAGGTGGGAATAGCTTCCAAAGGCAGGCCTTTGAAATGTACAGGCGCCCTGCCTCCCCTATCCTGGCTCCAACTGGCTGGAGGAACAAGACAGGGTTGTGAAGCCTTATTGTGGATGGACAGGTCAAATCTATTCAGGTGTAAGTGAGGCAGTGCTAAACCCCGTCCCGATCAAGCCAGTTAATGGCCCATTAATGTCCATTGTGTTTGGCTGTCTAGAGGGAATGCTCAGGGCCCAGCTGTCACCCGACTTCACCATCAGTTGTGATTTTAAATTGTAACTCCAGAGACACTAAACTCCACATTTCTATCATTTTCCAATTGAGAGTTACACTTAAAAGATGTTTTAAGGCATTCCCTGTGTCATTCAATGGGAGAGATAGACCTTGTAATAGTGAAAACCGAATTTAACAATTTTTCACTACTTGGATATATTAAACTTAAACATATATTTCCAACTTTTTTAAATACACTCCACCCTGCCCTTGGGGCAAACTCGGGCCTACCTTAGGGGTAACGTACATGTAATAAAAAGGAAGGTTTGGGCCAGGCAAGAAGCCGCACTTGCCAGGTTGAAATGGCATTTTAAAATTGCACACACTGGCTCTGCAGTGGCAGGCCTGAGACATGTTTAAAGCGCTACTGTAGTGGGTGGCACAATCAGTGCTTCAAGCCCACTAGTAGCATCTAATTTACATGTCTTGGGCACCTATAGGGCACTTTATCATGGATTTACAAGTAAATTAAATATGCCAATTGTAGATAAGCCAATGTTTTAAGCAGAGAGCAAATGCACTTTAACACTGGGAAACAGTGGTAAAGCACCCAGAGTACTAGTGCTAACAAAAAGGAAAAAGCAAAAAGTCTGGGAATGATCCTGCAGAAAGGGCCATTTCCAACAGTAAGGACAAAACCAAGAATAAGGAGGAAAGCCATTGAATAATGAGCAGGGAATTTAGATAGATAAAGCTGCTATCCAATCATTAGCAACAGGCTGACACGAGGCCATTCTTTCTATTGTATTCTAGATAATAGTTATTTGACAAATTGCCTGTAGACGAGGCCTAAAAAATAAGCCATGGCTAGCCAGTCTGTCTCCCTACAAATTACACCTTCAATAAGACAGGTGGATTGATTCATCGAGGGAATGTTTGATGGATTAATGTGTAGCTGCATGCAAGGATGGGTGAATACATGCATTAGTGGGTGCATTTATATATGCATCATTTACACATTCTATGCTAATTGAAGAAGCGAAGGTCAAAATTATTAGCAAAAAATGTTTATCATGAAATTATGGGGGTCATTCCAACCCTGGCGGTCATCGACCGCCAGGGTGGATGACCACGGAAGCACCGCCAACAGGCTGGCGGTGCTTCCCTGCCCATTCTGACCGCGGCGGTAAAGCCGCGGTCAGAAAAGGGGATCCGGTGGTTTCCCGCCGGATTTCCCCTGTCTGGGCTGAATCTCCATGGCGGCGCTGCAAGCAGCGCCGCCATGGAGATTCCGACCCCCTTCCCGCCACCCTGTTTCTGGCGGTTTTTACCACCAGGAACAGGATGCCGGGAACGGGTGTCGTGGGGCCCCTGGGGGCCCCTGCACTGCCCATGCCACTGGCATGGGCAGTGCAGGGGCCCCCTAACAGGGCCCCAGCATGATTTTCACTGTCTGCTTAGCAGACAGTGAAAATCGCGACGGGTGCAACTGCACCCGTCGCACCACTGCAACACCGCCGGCTCCATTCGGAGCCGGCTTCTATGTTGCAGGGCCTTTCCCGCTGGGCCGGCGGGTGCTCCTTTGGCGGGCGCCCGCCGGCCCAGCGGGAAAGCCAGAATGGCCTCCGCAGTCTTTTGACCGCGGATCGGCCAAATGGCAGTGACCGCATGACGGGTGGCTACCGCCGCCCGCCACGGTCAGAATGACCGCCTATATGTCTATTTAAAGCAAAACGCAGCTATTCAAGGAGTGACTATGAGATTATGTTTGCTCTTAGACGTTCATTACATCTCTCCACTTACCTATCCAAACTTTCTGGAGCACACGTTTCTGCATGTGATACAAATTGTACACTTGCCCCATCCTGATAGCACTCTATTTGCTCCCCTTGCTGGACTGTACCATCTTCAAAGCCAGCTGCACTATTTACAAAGGCATTCTGACCTGCACTCCTGCTTATTTTGCAGACAAGCTCAGCATCACTTATGGTTGTCGGCATAACTTCAGCCAGAACACCATCAGACAGCAGACTAAGAAGTATAAAAAAGAAAATACACAAGGAAGTAGGACTGTTCCATCGATGCACCCAGAATGTAGAACAGCATTTCTGTGTCCATCAGGACCACACAAACACTACTCCAATTTAGGAAGAGTTGAAGACACTCTTTTTTATAGAATACTACATCACAGTGCATTAACTATCCACAAATATGCTGCTTTCATTATTGATTATTTACTTTATGTTAGACGTTTCCCATGTACAGCATCCCATTGCCTTTTGGCCAGGTTTGCACAATAGGAATAGAACACAAACACACACACACACACATATATAAATATATATATATATATGGACATACATACATACATAAGCCAGAGTATGTGGTAAGCAAAAACTCAGCACATCCCTTATTCTTAGGTGAATACACTGAAATCTTCGCCAGGAGCATCTTTCTTATGACAGTTCCGAAGTACAGGCGTCATTAAAGAGGACCGTGCCTTGCAGGCAGGAGATGTCCTATGCCTGCACTACAGACCACATAACACATATTTTTGTCATTGGTATGCATGGATGGCAGGTCCAAACTGCTGCACTTATGTTCAGTATATTAGTATTGCCCCATATGCAGGTCCTAATTTTGAATTAGGAGAAAAAGGGGCAATTTTACTTAGAAGTCATGCAAAAGCAGCGCAGCAACCGAAGTAGCAGCACCTCATTTCGTGAAAGAGGAAGAGCAGTATAGTGCCATATCTGCTTCGATATGGACCTGTTGCTCTCTCTCCTAGGCATGTTGCACTTTAGGCTGCCTTATGCTGTGTTCATACTCTTGTACTATAGTCCAACAGTGACTGTGGGATGTCTAGCATAGATTTTGTACTGCAAGATGCTCTTCCAGCACAAAAATCTATGCTAAGATATAGTTTACAACATTTCTCATATAGTATATATGCTGTACAGTATATCACACATGCAAAGTTTGAAATGTTTAGAGAAAAAACAAAACTTTTCTTCAACTTTATGCCTGCATTGCACAGGTGTATTGTTTCACATGAAACCCTGTCCAAAATTGTTAGTAGATAGGGCTTTGAGTCAAAATCCCTGAATGGATGCCTGGGAACACTCATGTACTACTCATGGTTCCGCCCTTGACGCAAAGTAGTGCAAAGCCATGCACAGCACTACTTTGCAATATTTTAAGGCTACTTACCAAAACACAAAATAAGTTTTACACTGGGAAGTAAATCACAAATCAACACTGCACCGGTGTGCATTACTTTTGGTGACATTACCTAAATTGCATACTGTTGAAACATTTGGCACATAGCCTGAAGGGATCTGCATTTGCATGCATTTTGCCTCTTGCAAATACACTGCTGAATTTCCGTATTTCTGTGAAGTGGGCTGAGACTGCTCCATTCATTCCTTTTTCTCTTTTTATGAGGGTTACAAATACAAAACTGATAAATATTCTTTAATGTATCAGTGTGATGGTTGGTCTGTGGGCTTGGAATCCAATAAGCTTGCTGGTCTGGGGTATTGGTGCTGGTGTTTCTGCTACACTCTAATCATAAGTACTTAAATGAGTAGCTCTTTTGCCATATATTTGTATGGGGTATGAATGAGTGATTGTGTTGAGGGATCCAGTCAGTATCACGGTGTGCATGCACTATACAAAATCCAAGGCCCATATTTATACTTTTTAGCGCCGCATTTGCACCGCTTTTTGACGCAAAACAGCGCAATCTTACAAAATACAATTGTATTTTGCGAGTTTGCGCCGTTTTTACGTAAAAAAATGACGCAAATGCGGCGCTTAAAAAGTATAAATATGGACCCAAATGTATTGGCTTTATTAAGGCTCGTGCAGCATACTTAGGCTTTCAGTCCTCACCTGCTCAAGTAGTCCAGGTAACCCTCAAATCTATATGTCTTCAGTTTCTTCATGTTTTCATTCCTTTGTTACTAAATCATGCTCCAATTGACTTTTGCTCTACTCCTTTGCTCACTCCCATACTAAAAGCAAAGAAAATACTAATGCTGCTAGTCTCTCTCCTACGTTGCACAAATAGGACAGAGTAACTAAAGGAAAGAAAAGGCTCTTAAAAACAGGTTTTCACAACCCTGCTGCTTAATTATGCGTTAATGTATATTAGCTGATATATGTTATTTTTCTATTCTGGTGGGGTAGAGCCCTATCCCACATATTCATTGAAGAATACATTTTAGGAATAGCCATACCCTGCCATTTCTAACCTTCAAACAGGTTACATTCTTCAATAGGTAATTCAAGATAGAGTAAAATAAATTCAAAAGCAAAAAAGAAAAACAGACATGTGCAAATATGCTTGTTTTATTCATATTAAAAGACCATACAAGTGCAGATCGAGGTACATCAACATGTCCCTTCTGGCACGCAGGCCTGGGGCTTTCTAAAGGCTGCAAATATACATTTATTATATTTTTAAACAACATAAGATACATTTATATAAAAGCCACAAACATTTGTTTTTTATGCTTACTATAGAAAACACACTGTGGGGCACACAAATAGGAGACAGTTAATGTTGAAACCAAAAAGTAATTCAAAAGAAAAGGAAACACTGGTCAGCATTGGGTTTTTTTCAGTAACTTTATTGCATATTCTCGATATCAAAAATTATGGAATCTAACAATTTAAATTTGAAACATTGTTACTAGTAAGTATTGCTAGTTATGTGTTTAACAAAAAATGTTCCACCGTATGAATTCACCAACATTATCATGAACAAATGGTTCAGACCCTCGTCAATTCACTGACGGTTTGTTAGAAAGTAAATGAAACAACACTAAAGATCCAAACCTAGAAAGACTTCTGCAAGGGAGCCTGATCGCTAGTGGCTACTCATTTGCCAAACGCAGCCTCCTATTGCAATAAGTGAGTCGCTGAAGTCCATTCCATACAGAAACGGCTGATCCTGGGATCAGCTCACCAGCAGGGTCTTCTGACAGCAGTCCAGGCCTCAAGTAACCATCAAATGATCTACCACATTATTTTGCCCGCATATTAGAGGCCACTCGAGAAGCCATTGCACAGAGATTGATGTTTTTAATGCCTGATTGGAAAATATCTAATGCTTGTTCTGCCAAGGAACAACCTTAAATCTCCTAAACCCTACATTTAAGATTTACCTTTACTATGATTGAGCCAATTAATCAGTTTAGTAAAAAACAGTGCTTTTCTGACTCCCCTCCTAGACTAGTGCCCTGTACTTCTTTACAAGATCTTGGCGAGCATTTCGACTCCCAGCTGTGCAATAAACTCCATTTTTTTCACTTTACAGGAAGACTTTTGTTATTTAAACTTTAAGGAACATGCAATACACTGAAAGTGTCCAGTCATCCGTAACCTACATAGATATTGAAAAAATAGATACTCTACGGCCTCAAAACTTTGTTGACCAAAACAACCCAATGAACCAACCTCAGACATGTTTTGACCTGCCTGTTCATGGAATCGATGCTAATCGGTTCTTACAATTATTATCTGGTCCTAAAAATGCTGATTGCAAATTGGTACCAGTAAATAGTACATGTGACCCTTAGTTCTCTAGTGGATGCTCTCAGAATGGAAACTGATGACACTGGTGTTGTTACAGTGCTGATTATTTTAGACTTCATCTCCGAGGCCAGTCTAGACTCTAAGCTTTGCATGGACTGAGGCCTTTGAGTCTGATAGAAAGCAGGCCTCAATCATACGTTTTATAGTTCTACCCTGCATTAACTGATCAGCAGTGTTCCTTTAGGATTGACATTACTTTTGTTGTTTAACATTTTAACATTTACCTGCAACTAATAGCCATAATTGCTCCTTTAATTATTATTTGTAATAAATGCACATGACCCACAAATTTTACTTAAAAGCATGAAAACAGGATAACATAGCCTTAGCCCACATTTGTTATATTGGATACTCTGTCTATTTATCGGTTTGCCTGTCTGTCTGTCCATCTGTTCACTTGGTCACCGGACCATCCGGCTATCCCTCCCTCTATCTATCATAACATATTTAACAGGCACTATCTAAAACTTGTTTCTTAGCACAGGAACATAGAATAGTTACCTTTGAAAAGGTGAACTTTTAAGTTCCCTTTTAATGGTTGTGCATTTCAGCAAAGATTCTGGAAAATAATTCCCTAAGGGTCTGTCCCGGGGTGTGGAAAGCACTATCCAGTTTGAATTTTAGTCTGAATTCTTTGGTGCAGAACAACGTTTTGTCTTGATTTCTTAGTTATCCCAGTCCATCACTGACACTGAGTAGGCGATACTGACATGGAGGCATTGACATTTGGACACTAACGTAGCAGCACTGCCACATGGACGAAGACACTGACTGCGAGACAGGAGTACTGACAAAGGGACCCGAAACGTGGTACTGACAGAGGAAATTTGAGTGACACATAGGCACCAACACTGACACACAGGCCACTGACATTGGGTTTTATCCATCCCTCTCATGGCGACTTCTTCCCATTCTCTGGCAGCTTAGCGTATTAATGCTGACGTAGGTCAATCTAAGCACTTGACTCATACGCTGAGACACTGACATAGAGGTGTAGACATATGGACTCAGACCCAGGGACACTAGTATGGAGATGCTGATATGGATACTGGGACATTACCACCAGCACGGGAACACAAAGACAGTGGCAACCACAAGGACAATGAAACAGTGTCACTGACAATAGCACACAGGAACCAGCCGTAGAACACAAGAACATCTGGACACTAACTAAAAATGTGACACTATTATTGAAAAACTTACATCGACAAAAAAACATTGACATGAGCATACTGTCAGGGTAACATGAACGCCTTCATTGGATTGGATGGCAATGGGGCATTGACAATGGAAGCTGGCACTGACATTGACACTAGTACACTGACGTGGGAACTTTGCCATCCTGACATGAACACTGTAACATGGAAACGGGGACACCAACTTTGCCAGAGGGACATTATAATGGCAGCACTGACATTGTGACACGGACACTGATAATGAGATACTGACACTGTGACATGACCATAGGGACACAGTGACACCCTCACAAGACTGACGTGCAGCACTTGACTGGTATGCAGACATTAGGAATTCGACATTCTTAACATTTTGCGTTCACTCACAACTCTCTAGTAGAGCCTGTTAAAAGGTTTGTACTCTGCCCAAGCATTGCACTTCCAGTAAAGGAACATTACAGTATGGACTGAGCTAACATTTGGATCCAGCTGTTCTGTGGTAAGCAACACAGCCTCCCTATTCCACCCATAGCCATTCACCGCTGCCAACTGAGCCAATCGCGCTGGGGTCAACTTCGCCAGTCCCTTTTTTCAACTTTAAACCGGAAAACACTCATAATGGGATCAGTAACCTTGTTTACTAATGGAAAAGGTGAAATTACAGAGCACAAATCCAAATGTTGGTTGAAAAATCCGCAATTGACTGAAAGTGCACCTCGTGACGTAGGGAGTCGTTTGGAGCTCTTTCATTGCATCACAGGGACTTCGACACGGATGTCGGCAATTAAACTATTGCAGCCTAAAGAAGAAGTGTTGACACTTTTAATCAAACATACGTATAGCAGCCCTGCTGAGAAACGTTGGTACTGTTGGATAAAGTATGCTGCCTGGTGGATATTTGCTAGTGTTGTCCAAAACATGTCAGCCACTGAGAAGTGTTAGTCCAGTCTACGTGAGGTGTAGCAGCCCTGTTGAGACATATTCTTCCTGTCTGTATAGCAGTCCTGCTGAGAAGCCTTTGTTCTGTCCGTGAATTGTAAGGCAGCATGTATCTTGTCTATTAGAGCTGCAGCAGTCCTACAGAGAAATGTTTGTCGTGTCTGTGAAAAGTATAGTAGTCCCGCTGAGAAACATTTGTCTTATCTGTGAAAGGTGTAGCACCCTTGCTGAGAAGTGTTTATCCTGTGAATGATGGTATAGCAGCCCTTCAGAGAAGTATTTCTCATGCGCCTGAAAGGTATAGCAGCCCCGCTCAGAAGCGTACAGGGGCCCCAAGGATGAAGTTGAAGAGCACCGACTGGCACTGGAACGGTTGGCGCTGCAACAGTTATCTTTTTTTTCGATAACCAATGTTCTAGATTTTTCATCACAAAGCATCCAAACAATCAATATGGCATGACATGATCCATCAAGACATATACTGTCAAGAAGGGAGTAAATTTCTCCGTCATTCATTGCACCACTTTGTAAATATGGTTTGGCGTTTTTGCCATAATATCGCTACGGTGTAAAAAAAATGACATTTATGTGGCTATATATGGCTCAAGGGGCTCTTAAATCTGCCCCAGTCTTTACAGAATGAGATAACACACTTGATCAATCATCCCGACGATCCAGCCACTTTACCCATATCCGGTCATGTTTCGCTGGACACCCCTCACTTCAAACACAGGTTTTCTTGTAATGCACACCAATCGACCCCCTTCTGCCACAAAGCGATCCCTAATGGGGTCAGGTTCCACCTTCATTGCGCGATGTTGCATTTTGCCACTAGGGTGGCCGTACCTAGAAATCCCTTGTCTGCCCCGGGGCCCCAATTACCCTCCAGGACTGCAAGCTATAAAAGCAAGGGGGAGAGTTCCACTTCCCATCCCAGCACCTCCTCCAGTATTGTTGAATCACAGAGCAGGACCATACCATGTGTTAGAAACCTGTGGGTGCATCAGAGAAACAGGTACAGACCTGTTGGGAAAGGAGATCTGCTTGGTGCATTCAAGTTGGGGTAAGATAGGCACAGTGGAGGTAATACGTCTGGATCAGACGGAATCTTGCAGAGATGGTGATAGTGCAAGGGGCCATCATAGCGTGGTGCCAGTCGTCATCTTCAAGGGGACCTAACTAGCTCTCTTACTGTTCCCGTAAGTGGTCCAAAGTGGTAGGGCCATTAATGGCCAATGTATGGTAAAGTTGTGAAACGCCACCTTTGCCCAGTGCTCCCATGACGAGTTTAGCTTCCAAAGGGCTGAATTCTGGGAGGGAGGACTCCCAGGCCACCTGGGTATATAGAGCATACCACTGTTGCCGGTATTTGTAGAATTGGGAAGAGTGCAGTGCATAAGTGTCCTGAAGCTTCTAGAAGGAGAGCATGTGTGTTCCAGCCAAGACATCCCCAATTAGTGATATACCAATGAAGTCGCACCTATTAAAGCCCTCTGAGGGGACCACTTCCCGCAGCCACATACCGTGCCATGGGGGGGCTGAAGTTTAAGTTTGGCATCCCAACGAGCATGGTGAAGGGCCTCCCCCCAGGCAAGAAATACTATGTGGGTCACTGTGAATATAGTAACAGTGATCTAAGCACCAAATAGCATGCACATGATCCGGGTAAACCCCAACGGAACATACTCTATGGGGCATCCCTCTCTGGGTCACTCCTAGAGATAACAAAAGAGATATTTAAGGTGTGGAGAGCAGCTGTGCCCTTGCGGGGTGGGACAGAAAGATCACGCTGCAAACTCCCCTTTAGAGAGGTCAATGGTTGGGCCCGACTGCACGGCTCGAGGGCAAAAAGGGACCGTATTGTTTTTTCCCACTTAGGGGATGTCTGGCGAGGTACTCACATGAAGTCGTTTTGAGCTCTGAAAGAGGGGGTTCCATTTACATCAGTCTCAGTTCTATAGATACCTACAGCTCTGACATGCACTGTAGACCCTCACAGACACTAGAGAAACACCCTTCGAGTTCAGGCCAATGGAGGTGCGGCTGGTTTTGGGAGTGCAAGGGAAAGGGGGCACCTTCCCTACATATAGGTCATTAGTCAATAGCTTGTCTGACTTGTTCATCCCTTTGACGGCTAAATGGGAAGCATGGGTGGGTCCACTAGATCATGGGGAATGGGGGGAAGCCCTTATGGCACCAAGGGAGCTGGGGATCTCCTCGCAACTGAAACTGATTCAATGCCAGTATTTGCATAGCACATATCTGACCCCACTGAAGTTGTGGAGGACCTGTGATCATCCCTTATCCTCCTGCGCAGGCTGTGGTGAGAAGGAAGCGAACCTTGATCATGTGGACTGGACTTGTCCTATCACATCTTGTTGTTGGGGATCTGTTTTTCACAAATGGTACAGGTTTTGGAATGCCCAGAGATAAGACTCCTCATATTGCCTTCCTGGGGCTGATTGAGGACCTGTGGGGCATGGAGAGGCAGGCGGAGAGGCCACTGGTTGGGGTGGGAAATCTGATTGCAAAGAGGAATATTGCTCCATTGACTGGTGTGCTAGAATGGAGGAGCACATGTATGTGACAAGGGGCTGCCCACTTAAACATAAAAATATCAGGGACAATGGTGGAGGTTTTCTGGTATGGACTGAACCTCAACATACGATTGTGTATTATCTGCTGTTTTAACTCTCACATTACTGTATGCGCTGAACATGCTGCTGGTCAATGTTTGATAATGTTCAAATTAATAAAATAAAATAAAACGTGTGCATTAGAAAAAAGTAATGCAGACCAGCTGTGATGTGTTAGCATTTATGATACAAAGTATGGCAGGGACAGGAATTGATCAGACAGCTGTCAATGGGAGTCCCCTTGTAACTGAAACATTCATTTAAAATAGGTTTCGAAATGTCTGCATATTTTCGTCTTAAACTTATTGAGGAAAGGACGAGTTTAGAAGCTCTTCTTGTGTATCGCTACTTTTTAGATATTGTGTGATGTTTTGATGGCACATGACATGAATATACGGAGCTAGTAACTTGGCTTAGCTTGTAATAGGCTCTGTTACTACAGGAAATACCTTGGACACTGGCTTTTAAATAAAGAACAAAGGAATTTGTTGGTATATAATCACCACAAGCAGGATCTAGCATAGTGACTTTCACCTTTTTGGTGTTTGCGCTAGTGTGATTTTTGTGCTCTTGCTTCCGGCAGTTTTAGCTGCTTGACTCAGACAGCGCTGTACATATTACATTCATATATACATATACTAATGCCCCTCATTCATGATTGAATGACTTTTTGTCTACTTCAATTTCCTGCCTCCAATTTGATGGCTTTTCGGTCTATTCTTAGTTTTTGTTCTGACCCTGAAGCATTTATGTTTCACCCAGATTTTTGGTAAAGCCAATAGCCACAAGTGACCATCTTGGAACGTCATTTTGAATACTTCAAGATGGCCCCCAGCCTGTGTCTAGAAGCAAAATAGAAGCCATCTTGAAAGTATAGAAAATAACAATCAAAGATGGCTGTCACCATACTATTGTCTTTGCCAATCTGTGCTTTGCAGTTCTGCAAGCACTGGCAATCAATTCCTGCAGCTAACAGCTAACAAAGCAAGACTGGTTGAGTTTCTCAGTGCATAATTCAATTGCCTACATTAGGTCATTACAACATACCAGTAGATAATATGTATATATGTAATAGTAATATTAGTAGATATTGTGTCTTCTACACCTATTGTTGATCAGGCAAAATGGTAATTGGCTTTGGGATAATCTTTGCACACTTCAGTATAATTCCTACATAGTCCCTTGGTTCTTGCATAGGCTGTGTGTGATATGCTATTGACATCCCTAGGTGCCTCACTAATATAATACATTATTACATGATCACTCCCACATGTCGATCCCCAAGGTGGTCCCGTTTGTGCATTTTTTATTATATTTTCTGCTTAAGCCTTATTCACAAACCTCTTTGCAATGAGTCCCAACTCATAGACAAGTTGGTGAACTCTGTTAATGGGGTTTATACTGGCAATTTAAGGCAAGAAAGCGACCTGACTTTAGTGTTCATGGTGTTCTTTGTCTGGCATCAGCTTCTTTAATCTTTTTTTTTCTAACTTACATGTATGTTTTAAGCAGGGGCGTAGCTCCAGGGGGGTGTTTGTGGATTTATACCCCCTAAAAAATGCATTCTGTAATAATTAGTTGTGTACACGTGCTTTCAGCCAGGTTATGTGAATTGTCTGTTGGATTTCACCTGGGATTTTCACTTGCCCACATTGACAAAAACACCTACACTCTCATCTATATTTTGAAGGCCTTGAAAAATGTTGATTAGTTTGAAAAATATTGTGTTTTAAGTATCTCTAAGAAACCACACTTGTCTCTCTTTCCACTGCCCCATGCCCCTGTCAGGTCCTGCTTATATAATCGGGCAGATTTAAGAGCCCGTTGCGCCTCCTTCTGCCACATTAGTGTCATTTTTTTAATGATAATGTGGGCCAACAAGGCCAAAATCAGCAGTGCCAAATTTACAAAGTGGCACAATGCGTGCCTTACACCAGTTTGGAACCCTTTGCGCCAGACATAATGTATGCAAATGGGGTGGGGTTCCATATATAGGGGGGCACAAAAATGGTGCAAAAAAATCTATGAGATTTCTTTGCATAATTTTTTTCAGCAAGTGTTAAAAGGAGGCACACCAATGGTTACAATGGGCCTTAATGGGCTTTGCAGGATCAGTGTCAACATTTTTGATGCTAATCCTGCAAAGATCCGAACTAGCATCAAAAAAGTTGACGCTAATATCTCTCAATACCGGCATGGTGCGCCGTATCTTAGATCCGGCGCACATATGGTGGCGTTAGGGGGGAGCTAAACGGTGCAAGAAAAGTGGCGCTGCACTAGGTGAAGCGCCACTTATCTTAAATCAGGCCCAATGTGTTTTAACAAGATGTACCTTCCGATTGTTGAGAAATCTGAAGCTCACCGCACCCCCTCCCAATTACACTGACCAAACTACGCCCCTGGTTCTAAGATGTAACCCGTGTTTTTCGGCTGGCGTGTTTTCATCAGGGTCTCTGGCTGTGTGATGTCTCTTTTCATGACGTTATGGTATTAAAAGCCGGCGAATGTTCCTTCGTGCAATGCTATCCGGCCATCATAGGGCACATGGTGCCCTTTCTCCTACCTTCTGATTTTGATGAACTTATTCTACTAGTTGCTGAAATATCTTTAACAGCAACTTTAAGCAAAAGTATTAGTTTTAATAAAATTATCAGGTGAATTGAAATCTATTTATAAGGTCATTTTTCCCGGGTGCAAATATTATTTTGCCCCATTTTTAAAATAATGCCAATCTGGAGGTGAACACAAAGTTTACTCACCACTCTGAATCGATCTTACCTGGTGGCAACTGTCCAGGCAAACCATTGCACTAGAGGGAGAAATGTGTGCACAATGGGCACAAACACGGTTTGTGTGAAAGAACTCCTACAATCTGTCACAATTTTTATTTGTTCTGGGGTGATTTACTCCCGCAGTTTACATTTAAGTATAAAAGGTCCTTTTAATCTTTTTTTTTTTTAAACTAGTGCCGACTTCCAGATTTCTTTTTTGTTGTAAACACCTCTTATTGTTTTCATACGTGATAATCACTGACAGGCGATATCTTCACGCCTTGCCCACATGATTATCGGTGTCCAACATTTCTCTATTTTCATTGAGATCACAGTTTGACGAGTTACAACTTTTTCCCTGGCTGATGCTCTACGCGTGGTCACCTGGGGGCCCTGTGCTGAATCACTTCTCATTTCTTTTCTCTTCCGTAATTACTTGCCGTACTCTGATACTACTTCTGAACAGGAACCGTTAGCAGGTATTTTAACACCCGCACTATTCTAAACATAACCACATTTTGATGTGACAGTTCCCATGGCAACTCTTTTCTTATAAGAGCAGAATAAATAGGCATACCGTGCTTGCACTCGTGTCAGAGAAGCAACGACTCCTGCAGTGTGGGAACAGTCTTATAGTCATTCTCTCGTAGGCAGCCTGTGCTCTTCAGTGCACGGTGAATCATAACTCTACAAACTGGTTCTTTCCCACCACGTCCTGTGACGCCATTCAGCCTTGCTTATTCGATCTGCTTATCATTCAGCAAATTCTGGAGGCACTGATTTCTGAATGCAACTCATTTCAAATGGAAGTAGTCATGAAAAGTGAGATTTTTCTTGCTCTAAGCAAAAGAAACATTTCTAACTATAGAGCTTTTCATGCCTTTTGCAGTAAATGGATAGCACCTCTAGGTGGCACCCTACAGCTGCTGCTTTATCTCACTTTATAGAAGCAGTGGCCCTTGTACTTATATTTTCCTTAACGTGTCTATCATTAATGTAAGTATCTATCTATGTATAGGGTATTTCTAGTAATCAACACTAAGGAACGTTATTTGTGACCGCAAATAATAGAGCCAGTGATTATATGTATTTATAAAGCACCCAAGCAGTGGGCTATCTATTGGGTTGTGTTAGGTTATAATTCTGCATGTCTAGCGTCAGCAACCCTAAAGCCTTCTAGGTCTCCCAGGTGAACCTCCCTTTCATTTATCATCTCCTTTCTCTGCCACAACCCAGCATTTATTTACTATTATGACATGAAATCAACAGCCGACAAGAATATCACACACCCCCTACTTAACTTCCAATTAAATGTTGTGTTAAAGGTACTAAACATTCACTGACCTGCGGTTGAAGAGGCGACAGATGCTGTAAATGACCCTTCTGGAGTTGAGATGGGCATCAAAGAACTATTAAGACAAAAACCCAGAGATAGTATATGGCACTCTGTGTATGTCCTACAATGAGAGAGGACATTTGAGCCCCAAAATTTAGCAGTGGTGTATGAAGCCAATTTTTTAATCAGATAGGATAAGGTCAGAATATTCTATCACTTTGCTGCAGGCAGCCAACACACGTTTGGTAAATAGTGACTCTATCAAAGCTGCAACAATCATGAAAAACCACAATCACATGATGAATAAAGAAATGATTATACCTTAAATCCTCGTCATGTCCCTGGTAGTGACGATAACAAAGAAAGAAATGTGTGAACTCAAATAAATTATGCTGGGGACACTGATGGTGACTCATTTGGGTACATTATATTCACACTGTTCTGATGTGTTCCAAACAAAGATCACCCGAGTGTAACCGTAAGGAGATAGAGGAATACTGTGACTGGTGAAAGCAAATGATGGTAGCCCCTGAACGGGTATTATGATAGAAGGTATGAAATAGAGGGTCCTCAATAGCAGGACTTCTTGACCTTAACTTCAGTGGACCCCTACTGAATCACCACTGGTGTCCGGTGACCACGACCTAAATAGTTCCTACTATTTGAACCTCAAAACTACACACAAAAGTACAGAAATGAGTATACAATAAACAAATACACAATGTATGAAATATTTTATTTAACTCACAAACAAAAAATGTAAACAAATCGAAATCTTCATTTTAATGAAAAGGTTGGATATTTTGAGAGTTTGGTTTTATTTTTAAAAGACAAATTGAAATGCTAAAGTCCAGCATCTCGCTTTGTGTTTTTGCTTCTTATGCATGCTGTCTTTTTAGTAGCTCATACCAGAAATTTATTTGAGGATACCAGACATTTCTGCTAGATTTTGTTTGCTTTGCTCGCACCTCCTCCACAAGTCAAGCTAAGGACACCAACCTTATTTTTAGCCTCCAATTTCAAATTCATTCACCTTAACATAATATGGTAATTTTTTAAAATCATTTTGCACTCAGCTTTTTATGTGTATGTACCTTAGTGATTTTTACTGACCATACGACTCTGCACACTTTAGTCATGCTAACTAGTGCTAAAGTACTTGTGCTCTCCTATCTAACCATGTTAGAATTGGCATAACCCTAATTGGCACCTTGAATTTATTTGTAAGTCCCTAGAGTATGGTACCACATGTTCGCAGGGCCTTTATATTAAATGCTACTAGTGGGCTGCAGCTCTCAATGTGCCACCCGCTAAGGTAGCACTGTAAAGCATGCCTCCAGGCGTGCCACTGCAGCCTAGGACCTGGCAAAATAAACCTTTTGCCATACCTAAACCTTCATTTTTAATACTTATATTTCACCATTGAGTTAGTCCATATATGCCCATAGGGGAGGGTGCATGGTATTTAAAAAATAGAGCATGTATATTTAATGTTTTACATGCCCGGGCTGTGAAAAACCTCAAATGTCATGTTTCACTGTCACAAGGCTGGCTCTCCCATTGGATAACACTGGTTTACACTATTACAGTGCTAATTCCAGTTTGAGAGTAGCTAAAATAAAACAAGCATTGGCAACAACAATATGTCTTGTCTATACGAGATCTATTGGCTTTGACAATGTTTTTTTAGATCTTGCACAGCAGCACACGGGAAGAGGGGGTAGGAAGGAACACGAAGTAGGTGTGGGGAAGGGGGAGGGCTCAGCAATAATGGACAGCTGGAGGGGGGCATGGGGAAAACAAAATGTGAGAGGTGCAGGGGAGGAGGGAGAGGAGCAGAAGGGGGAGAAGGGTTAGAAGGGAGCAGAAAGAAGCACCACATGCAAGAGAGAGTGGGGGGAAGAATAGTGCGAGCAGCAGAGGGGCATTAATTAAGTTGAATCAGTCTTTGCTTGATCCTTGCTCCAAAGAAAGGAAAGGAAGTGACTTTTGGCTTGCCCTGACCAATTAGGAGTCAGCAAAGAAGAGTGACAATGAAGCCAATGAATGTTAAGTACTGGGTGGGTTCCAATCCCTTTATTGTAAACAATAAGTCTTGCACGCAAGAGCACATACAGCGCATGCACTGTTGTAGGCTCGACCTACAAAGGAGTGAGGAATACATTTAAGAAGAGAACACTCTGTGGGCGGAGAGTACATGTGACAAGAGAACATGTTATGGGCAGGGAGTGCATGTAACAAGACAACATGCTGTGGATGGGTAGTACATGTACAAAAGGGCCATACTGTGGACGGGGAGTACATGAAATGAGAACCTGCTGTGGACAGGAAGTGCATGTAACAAAAGGCCTGCAGTGGGAGGGGAGTACATGTTACCAAAGAACATGCTGTAAGTGTGGAGTAAATATAACAAAAAGCCATGCTGCAAAAGAACATGCTGTGGGCAGGTAATACATGTAATGAGAGAGCATGCTGTAGGAGGGAAGTACATGCATTGACGGAACATGCTGTGGCTGGGGAGTACTTGTAACTAGAGAACATACTATAGGCAGGGAATACATGTAACAAGAGAGCATGCTGTGGGTGAGAAGTACATCCATTAAGGGAACATGCTGTGAGTGGGGAGTACACATAACAAGAGAACATCCTGCCCAACACTCTAAACTTGAACCAGGAACAAAGAGAAGAGCCAGTTCCCACTGCCCGTTATGATGCTTCAATCGGATGATCTTTTAAGAAGCAAATATCAAAAGGTGCACGTTCCAGATCTAGCAATCAGCATTGTTTCAGAAAAAGGAACAGATGCAAGCCGATGCCAGTCCAGGGGGCTTTGTGAGGGCCTCACCCTGCACACTTACACCCACAGCTGTCAACTTGCTTCATGCCGACTTCATGCCGGTCAGTGGATTTCTGTCTCTAGCACTTATGCTGGTAGTTATAGCGCTAATGTTCCCTGTGTAAATTGGGGCTTAGAAGCCCCAGCATACACAGTGGCGTTGGGTGAAACCCTAAGGCTGGGTAAAAGTCGCCCTCTGCATATGGGGCCCGTGGTCAGTGATGGATACCTCGAGGTTGTTGTTCATAACGATAATTCAAACAAGACCCTTGTTTTCTTGTTAAGAGCACATGCATGAACTGTGCTGGATCCACTACATCAATACATTCCTCAGGGTTATAAGTGAGGGTCCATAGAACATGATTACCTCATGTGGGATGGAAAGGGGCACTGTATGTGACCTATTTATAAAATGGTGGAGAAAGGCACAAGGACTGACTCAGTTACATAGACAGGTGGTCCTACCATCACTGTGCCCACTGCATAGCATGATAAACATGACATCATTGCATGCCCCTGCATAGACAATTACTGTGTCCCGCTGTCACATATAGTTACTAGTTTCCTCTAAAAAATCAAACCACTTCTACAAAATTAAAAAGATACTTTGCATTAAATGTAGGAACATAATGTTTCCAATTGTATAAAGGAACATTTTAAAGGTTGTAGTCTGCAAGACAGTTTTAGGTCCATGGCAGGGCAATCCCTCTTGGCCTTGGACAGCTTTCGAATTAAAACATGCAAATATGTAGATGTGGGAACACGGGCACTGTAATTCCTACAGCTGGACTAGCAGACTGGGATTAACTGGAAACAGAGAGCCGAGACAACCAGAAGACCCTGATCAAAAATGTATGTTGTGTGTTGCGAAAACCTCATTAGATGACAGATAACAAATCCACAAGAGAAGCAAAAGCACATTTAGGCAATCAACTGCTGTGTTTATTAAATAAGATAAAGGTCTTTGTAAAGGCATATCTGTAAAAATCAGTTTAAATTTTTTTTAATTTTGATAAAAAAATGGTGTTCATTGGAGCACCACTAGTGTTCTTTCTGTGGTGGCGACGGCTACTCTCCATCGTTGGCCTGTGATGAGAGCGAACTGAGATTGGAGGAAGGAGGAGGCAAGCCGAAGGAATGGGCTGGGGAGATGGTGGCTGTGGTTGCAGCTTCTACTTTCGAGGTAGTTCCACATTCCCTTGCTGTTTGAGGCCAGAGGCTGAGATCAGCTGCAGGCTGGGTGCACAGAGTTGCAGATCAGCCTTGTCCTGTCATTAGAAGGCAAGAATGCAGAGAAGTTAACAAGGAGGAGTCAAGCAGTGATGAGGGAGGGGATGTGGGTACGGGTCAAGCAGCAAAGTGGGTGGGGTACTGCCAAGCAACACCGGGACATCAACAAAAACAAATCCTCACTCTTTGAAGTCAGAGAAAGAAAACAGGCGCCCTCAGAAAACAGTGTCTGACATTTGATCTCAGTCTTTCAATGCACAGCAAATGTGATGAGATAAGAACACGATTTACAGGCCTGTTTACAGGAACAGAGCTCGGAGCAAGTGAAAAGACGAGTGTTACTGTGAAGTGCTCAAAACAAAGAAAGTAGTTCCTAAAACAGTTACTAAAAAGGGAGAAGTGGATGAATAATAGTAATTGGTCCATGTTCTCAGAGAGGGCTAAACAAAGGAAGAGGCATGATGTATGCATGCCATGGACAAATGGGGAGAAAGAATCTCAGAGCAAAGATGGAGACAGCAAATGGGAAGCCTATATTGAATACACCGTGTCTCTTCAAGACAACGCATGCACTGTCTAGCCGAGACATAAAAAGTGGTTCAAGGACTCATTTGAATAGTAACTTAAAATTCAACGTAATGGTCAAATCGGATTTCATATTACTACTTAAGAAATTACACTTTTAGAAAGTTGTCATTTTCATGACTAAAGCCAAAAGGGCCTTTCTGTGAACATCCAGTGTCACATAACCATTGATGGCTTCCCTTTGGTAAGATTTGTATTGCTTCCAGACAGTGGACAAAGGGCTTGGGTGTGTGAGGGGGTGTTTTTCTTCATTGAGTCAGATGGCCTGGGGGCTGTGACCAGTCCCTTTCTGAGCTTCAGGTGATGCCTACCCTGTCAGTGGCAGATGTAGCTTCAACTAAATCTGCATCCCTTTTATCTTAATAGACAACTTAGCCCCAAAACTAGTTGGAGTGATCACAAGGGAGGTTTGTCCATTATCCTAGCCACTCCTCTAGGTGGGCACAGGGATCTCTGACTATTAGAAAAAAGGTTCTGCCATGTTGGATTTAGGGAACAAGAGGTACCATAGGACAGGGTACAATAAATCACACAGGAACCACTGCAAAAGAGGGTAGGGTCACCTTTGAGTACTTTTACCCCATTAGTTAGGTAGTGGCCAAGAGTTTCCCCTTCCCAAAGGCTGTCACTGAGCATAAGTGTGGCAGCCCCAGTACTCTCCTGAACCTCTGACGATAGGAAGGACTACCCTGCTGTCTGAAAACGTCCGGAACACAAAAAGCTCCCAGAGGCCTGTCTCCCTGCAAATCCCTAGCTGACCAGTTGTAACTTGATTTGCCCTTGACCCTGCTGCTAGCATTTGTTGCAGTGAGATCTGCTGAATCATTTTCCTACACAGGATTATGCTTTAAACAAGGTCAATACATCTTTTCACCCAGCATATGGGTGTGGAGACATAAGGCATCAAAATCTCCCAAGACAATTTAGAATGAAAGTGTGGTCCACAAGGAAAACTCCAGTCTAAAATAAGGTTTAGGTGTTTTATTACAAACTTGGACTCAAAGTCATGTAGACAATTCTCAAAACAAAATTATAAAGGTACAAAATCACCATTGGTTGAGCAAGGTGACGGAAAAGATTCAAACAAACTGTTATCAATAGGATTAGGCATTCAACAAAAGCAATACAAAGCATCAGAAGTGAAGGATAATCTGATGCACAGAAAACATGTGCTGTTTAGTTCTTTGAAGCAGAAAGGCATTTTAAAGTCAAAAGTAAACGTGCTGGGTGAGAACGCATGTGGGCAAGAGTAAAAAGTAAAAGGATAAAAAGAATTTGAAAAAATGACATCTATAGAAAAAGGTGACTAACCAAAGTTGGCAAAAAGTAGGTAAAAAGAGAAAGTGCCAGCATGTCAGAAGCTAGGTCAAAAGTCTTCTTCTTGGGGACTGGGAAAAACGTCTAAACCTCAGCAAAGCATTGTAAAGAAGGGGTTAGGGTAAAGAGGATGGTACCTCTCAGAGTCTCAGGAGTCTGCTCCTAAAGCGAAGGACAAGAACATTGCTGCTGGTCCCACTGGGGAACAGCATATTAAAGTTCATAATGCAAAATGATTCACCCATCCATCACTGCACATGATGCAGAAGGTGTAAATCTCCAATGAAAGTAAATCATGTGACATGGACTGCAAAATTAGTTAAACTTCCCATTATTGACATGTAGAAAGCATCCATCTTAGCTCATCTGTGCAGGTTGAAACAATTATATACATAGTCCGGTTCCACAGTTCCTGAACATACTGGGCTCAAGAATAGTTTCTCAGGCTCACTATGTGTAAAACAATAGATCATCTGTTACCAAGCTAGCATTTCATGGGAACGAAGTCTGAAATAATTTTTTTCTGCACAGTCAGGACACAGGGCCTTTCAGGACTCACTTAGGCTAAACAAAGTGAATTAAAACGGAACATTCAGTTATACAAAATAATGCACATGTAGCATTCAAAATTATAAATTTAACATTAATAAGCTTTTGCAGTGTTCATTTTACAATCAATTTGAACTACAATTTTCAACTTTTGCATGTAACATTCTAAAAGTTTCTCTCTTGAAATCCTTTATTGTTTTAGTGCACACTATTGACTAACACAATGAAGTATAACATATAAATGAATTATTTGATTAAACATAAAGTTTACAAGCTATTCCACAAGTTTAGTCCAGTGACCTACAGTGAATGCACATTATATGGCTTTCAGCGCACCAATTTACAACAAAACTATTAGTACTTCAATTGACAAAATACATAAGTTGTCACGTATAGATGATTACTGTGACACCAGGGGTAGCAATAACATTTCTGCTACATCAGTCCTAACTCATAAGTGGTGCCCTCCAGATCCTGAAAGTGTGGCTTCTACTGTCTCTCAAACCGTAAGAAGTGGCACTTAGAAACTTTTTGTCAACATTCATCCTGGAGAAACAAAGGTGACCAGGATCGCTGTTGAATCCGTAGCCATCAACATCGAATTGCTGCTCAGCTTGCTGGAAGGAAATCTAACTTCCAGAAAAGTTTCTAAGTCTGAACTTAAAGTCCTTCATCAAGAGTGACGCCAAGCCGGAGCCGATTTACTTGAAGCCTTTCAAGGTACAAACTTTGGACTTTACCTGCTCGAACCGTTCCAGCCTTCATTGATGACTGCCAACCGAAGGATGACCTGTTGATGACCACTTTTTCTCTATAAAAGTTTCCAAGTCCAAAGGTAAACTTTACACTGGACAAACCTCGTCCATGTATCCGACCTGCAATCCATTGGAGTTGGCTTTAACTTTTGACTTTGACTCGTTGTAGTGAAACCAGATAACTGTGGTTAGCCCTTTGTGATTTAGGCCCTATTTTAAATTCAAACTTTAAAAATTCATATTGCTGGTACTACTTATTGTTTTTTGTAGTTTTAATATCATTTTATTTATTAAATGTACTACATTTTTACATATTGGATTGGGATTTCTTTGTGTTGTGTTTTCACTTCATTGCAGTTGTAGTACTGCATACATGCTTTACACATTGCCTCTAAGTTGAGCCTGACTGCTTTGTCCTAAGCTACCAGAGGGATAAGGTTCACCCAGACAAGGATTGTGATTCATATTTTAGGTGGGTTCTATTCTATTCAATTCTATGAGCACTTATATAGTGCATAGCTACCCGTCTTCATCCCAGCAATGAAAGTGCAATATAGAATCTAAAGAGGAATTTACAGAGACCCATTCTGGAGACGCCAAGTTTTTAGTGATTTCCGAGAACAAAGTTCCCTTCCTACGGATTGAAGGGAATAAGGGAAGCTGTTCCATAATTTTGCTGCGTTATATGAAAAAAAGAGCCCTCAGGGATCCTAACCAAATAGGCATTAGAAGAGCGCAGTGCTCTCCCAGGTGTATAGACAGATAAGATTGAGTGACAGATCGAAGACCCTTTATCCCAAATTGCCTTATGAGCTATGCAGAATGATTTAAATGTAATCCTCTCAGCCATGGGAAGCTGGTGGAGGAGGCACAGGGCTTGTCGGGCAGATTGGTGTCTCTGTATGTTGAGCAGCATCTGAGCGGCAGAGTTCTGTACTACCTGCAATTTCTTTATTGTAGCTTTGGATGCTCCCAAATAAAGTGAGGTGAGAGAGGATTAGCACCTGGATTACCAGCCTTTTTGAATTTGAAGGAAGAAGTGAGAGAATTTTGAGCAGCATCCTCAGCATGGTGTAACAAATTGCAGCAAGTTTTACAACTTGGGTGTCAAATTTAGGAGCTTTATCCAGCCACATTCCTAGACACTTTTTGGCTGTTTAATTTGAGAAAGGAGCGGTTCATCCACTTGGCAACCCTCTCTAAACAGTGGCCTAATGAGGGGGTTGTGGAACCGTGATTCTGGCAAAGAGAAAAGATCAGTTGTGTATCGTCCGCATAAGATATTATTGAAATCCCGAGGAGGATTTCTGGAAGTGGTCTCATATATAGATTAAAAAGACTAGGGCTCAGCGAGGAGCCCTGTGGTACTCCACATTTAAGTGGGATACTGGACGATGCAGAGTCACCCTCAAAGATCCTAAAGGTCCTGTCTTCCAAGAAACATTTCAGCCAAGCTAAAGAAGTTCTAGCAATTCCAGAACTTTGTATTCTATCCACCAGGATATTATAACTTACGGTATCAAAAGCTGAACTAGGAGGATAATTGCTGCCAAACGTCCCATATTTAGGAGCACTTTAACTTCTTCAACCACCGCCAGTCTCTGTACAAGGATAGGGACAAATTCCGGACTGTGTAGAGTACAGAACATTATGTTTCTCTAAGAAATCATAGATCAAAAAATTTATATGCCTTTCCAGTATTTTGCTCATCTCAGGCAGGGGCTGAAATTGGGCGATAATTTCCTAGATCGAGGAGGTCAAGGTCAGGCTTTTACAGGAGTGCTTTAATCATTGCATGTTTCCACACCAATGGGATGATGTCAGTGGTTAATGAGAGATTCGCAAATTCAAGCAGGGAGGAACAGTTCACCCCTACTCCTCTGCGAAGGGTGCATGGGGGGACCGAATCCTTAGAGGAGCCAGATTTGATTCTGCTCAGAATATCTGACAGATGTCAGAGAGGGAAAAGCAGACAATTTAGTTGAGTTGGTTGCCGACATCTTTTCCTCAAGACCATCCGCTTCAGATAGGGAGGGGGTTGTATCATATGAAGTCTGAATTTTCAGCTGAAAAAATGTTGCTGGGACATTACACCGTGCAGTAGAGGCTTCCCGAATAGGGCATGTTAAGGAGGGCTCAAGTAAGGTTTTCATAACATGAAACATTTTGCAGGGGGAATTAGTAGTGCCATTAATTTTCTCCACAAAATATACAGCTTGAGCTTTTCTAATTTCCCGTTGTAAATTCTGATGGTGTCCCGATATTTCTGTTAGGTTACTTCTCCATAATCTCTCCTCCAAGTCCTTTCTGATTTTTCACAAACTTCCTTAAGTTCCCGAAGGCGGGGAGTGTACCAGGGTGCAGATTTATCTTTGGCTCTTTTGGTATGGGTTATTTCAGGATCACTAATTCGAGTGAGGACTCTAACCACTGGGAGATTCTATTGTTTGCTAAGGTCGGGTCTGACCCTTTAGAAGGTCTAGCATTCTTAAGTACCTCTTTCCCTAGACAATTTAGGCCTGGCTTGGCCTGTCCAACTAACTAGTCTTAAATGTAGCAGCAGCTGGCAGGAATCTAAGGTGAGCGAGATCAAGAAATGATCATACCAGGTGACGGGTAATGGTTCTAGAACTTTTGACATATTGTCCATGAAGAAAACAGGATCAAGTAAGTGACCTTACTCATGGGTGGGTCCTGAAACTCTTTGTATCATTTGAATGCCCATCAGAACCTGTAGAAGGCCGAGGCTTGAGCATTTGCTAGCTCATCCAAATGGAGATTAAAATATCCTAGTATAGAGAAATTTGCTCTGGACCTAGCCAGATTTGCACATACTTCCGGAAGAGAGTTGAGGAATTTGCCACTACGTCAAAGAGGTCTATAAAGCAATATCCCTGAAAAAACTGTTGTGGGAGAGAAAGCAATCGCAAAGGTCACACTTTCACAGTCTGGGATATATTCAGGTTCCACGTTGCAGCTGAATTCTTCCTTAAGAATGATTACTAATAATTCATCCATCAGGAATACTGTATCCGGTTTCTTATCCTCAATAAGAGCAAAGAGCTCTAACTTATGACGAGGATACGATCGACAGTTGATTGAAAACATGCACCAACTGACTTTGTAGTTAATATATTTCTTAGAATTCCACAACCCAGAAATGGACAGACAGCAATTTTTACAGGAAGTATTTCCAGCAAAAAGATCAATGGAGTGAAGGCAGCTTTCACTAGAATTCCCTTGTAAGGCAGATAATTGCAAGGGAGAGTAAACTTGCTTACTTGCTGATAATGGACCAGGACTCCTGGCCCATTGTCCTGTTTGGGTGCAGACAGGCTTGCATTTGGTGTGCCTTCAGTGTACCAGCAGTGCACCCACTGCACGCGTCCACTGCGAATCCATGTACCGCCTCTCATTTTATAGAGGAGGCTCAAAAGGCTGGAGCACTTACAAAAATAGCATCTTTCAACGTGTGAAAGTGCAACAATGCAATCAAGAAATGTGAAAACGATATTTTTAAAAAAGATCGTTAAAAACACAAGTGGGCTCAACTCACTTCCCCCCAATAAGCAGCAGACAGTAAGATCCCTCCTGTGCGCAACACTAACAGTTCATTTGCACACTGCTTCCCATTTTATAGAGGAATGTTAAAAGGCTGGCGAGCTAACAAAAATGGCGTCTCTCAGCGTGTGAAAGTGCAACAGTGCAATAAAGAGAATTGCAAACGATATTTAAAAAAATAGACAGTTAAAAAACACAAGTGGGCTGAACTCACTCCCCCTCAGCAGCAGACAGTAAGATGCTCCCTGTGAGTGACACTAACAGCACATCCACGCACCCCTCTCATTTGCTAGAGGAAGCTCAAAACGCTGAAGCGCTACTAAAAATGGCAGCTTTCAGCCTGTGAAAGTGCAACTGTGCAATCAGGAGATTTGAAAACATTTTATTTTTAAAAAACACATAGTTAAAAACACAAGTGGGCTCAACTCACTCTCCCCAGTTAGCAGCAGACAGTAAGATCAGTGTTGCCAGATGATTTTAAAAGCCTTCTAAAGCCCAAGGCTGTTGAACGACCAGCCCAAAGTAAGCCCAAATGAACCGGTCCCAGCCCAAAAAGTAGCCCAAACTTTTAACACTGAAAAAATGCAATCGTAGGCTGAAGCAAACATTTCCTACCAGAGGCCAGAATACAGTGACCCAAACTCTGCAAACTTAAACTTAAATTATTGGTAAAGGCTAGTGTTTTGTGTCAAATGCAAGCAATGGCTACGCTCAGCAGAGCATGACAAGAAGTGATGTAAATAATTTAGGCACTAAGATCACGAACAGAACCATGCAGTGAGGCTGAGCACTGACCATGTACCCTCATTTCACTTAGCTCAGCCAATGAGACCACATTTGTGCTTGCACTGTCTGCAACTGGAGTGAAATAAATGAATAAATCAGCTGAGCACACAGCTCAAAGGGCATTAAAAAATGTATGGAAACAGTGATGCTGTATGCAATGGGGCGGGGTTAAACGTGTGGCTAGGAAAACCAAAATATTCTCTTTCAGGTAGCTACATACATAATAACTCATGCTTTAAACGAAAAAAATTGTGTGTTGTGCAAATGTAAGTCATTAGGTTAAACTTGCATTACAGGCAGTATAAGATAGACTGCTACCAAACGTGCAAAAAGGTTTCAGATACAATGGTTTAAGTAATACCCAAACTGAATGATTTATTTTTATTTAACTGCCCTGCAAAGTATGCACTGCACAATTCCGCTGGTAACCCCCTTGCATTACGAGTCGAAAACAATAACTTTTTGTCATCACCAACCTTCATGTGATTCCATCTAGTGCTTAATTTGTGCTTGTTGTTTCAGGTGTGGAGCACCAGCACTTATTTTTGAGGGCTGGCACTTTTTTTTGTCTGCCTCAAGCATTTACTGTGAGCAAAAGACACATATGGGAAAGACGGAGGAAGACAAAAATAGAAGAAAAAAAAATATGAATAAAAATATGAATAAAAATATGAATAAAAATATGAATAAAAATATGAATAAAAATATGAATAAAAACATGCCAGTGCTCAAAGCCCTCCTCTTAAACATGCGGCTGCTGCAATTAAATGTGGGAACACGGAATGCTGAGGCAGCATAATCCTGAAGCCATCTCGGGCCTCTGCAATCCATTTAAAGCCACTCCCTGCCCTTTTGCAGCTTTCTGCTTCATCCCATTGTGGCGCTTTTTAGTTTTTTCTTCCTCCATCTTTCCCATGTGTGTCTTTTGCTCGCAGCAAATGCTTGAGTCGGAAGAATAAGTACTGGTGCTCTGCACCGGAAACAACAAGCACAAATTAAGCACTGGCCTCATTACAAGGCTGGAGTCGGAAAATCTGAACGCCAGGCCCGTGAAGAGGAGACCGCGAACGAGCTGGCAGTCTCCCCACCTGCCCTATTAGGAGTTTTTCACTGGGCTGACCGGCGGAAACCTTGCAACCCAGTAGAAAACATGTGGCAGCATTGGACTCGGCTCCACATGGAGCCGAGTCCAATGCCGTCATACAGGGGGCCTCCCTAGCACCCTCAGAATGTGCACTGTCTGCTGAGCAGACAGTGCCAATTCCGACAATGCTGGGGAGGGGGGGTCCCCAGCACTTGTTCTCCACCAGACTTTTCATGGCGGTTGAACCACCATGAAAAGGCTGGCAGAGAACATGGTTGTAATCAGCTGGGTGGCACTGACCTCAGCACCTCCCTGGCTGATCACAACCAAGTCCACCGTCAGCCCGTCGGGATCAGAGATCCTGGCAGAAATGGCGGTCTTTTGGCAGTCCGACCACCAGGGTTGTAATGTGGCAATCGGACTGCCGCAGTCGTCCAACCGCCACCGTGAGTCTGACACGTAATCTAGCCCCATGTGTCCAAACGTACTGTACAGTGGACTTCCTGGCCCACTTTTCCTGCTTTCTTCAGAGTAGAAATCCCTTACACCCTACTAGAGAGAGTCAGGCTTATTAGTTCAGTACAATAAACATCAGATTTCTCTGAGGCTGCTTTAGTTTCCTACTCACCAAGAAAATACCCAGAAGTCCACCAGAAAGCTAATCATGCCCACATTGCTGTTATTGAAATCCTTAAAATTTATGACATATAATAATCCATCCTTTCGCATCCTGTGCTTAATTTCTAAAAAAATAAGGTCCCCATTTCAAATTTCAAGGTCTTTTGCGAAGGCCGCTGTCGAAGCGGGTGCCAAAAGACCGCCAGTGTTGGCAGTCCGAAGACTGCCGTATTACGTATCACCAATGGATTTCCGATCATAAACAGCCGGAAATCTAACACCGTCGGCCTGACCGAAGCAGGTGAGGGGCAGTTCTAATGCCAGCACCACCACGTCGGAAGTACTCCACCCGCCATATTATGAGCAGTAATATGGCACTGCGGTCCTTGCGCAGAGGTGCGGCATTGGTGGTGGAACCTCCAACATCAACCCCCTCCCAGACGACCACCTCGGGAAGTAGGTGGACCGACCGGAAGGAGGGTGTGTGTGTGTGGTAGGTGCATGTGTGTGGTGTGTGCGTCTATGAGTGCGAGCATGTGTGTGTGTGTCAGAATGGGTGTGCATGCGTGTGTGTGTGTGATTGTGCATACGTGGTGGTGTGCGTGTGACTTTCTGCATTCGTGGTGGTGTGTTTGTGAATGTATGCAGAGGGAAGGGGTGTGTGTGAATATATGTGGAGGAGGTGTGTGTGTGAATGTTTGCAGAGAGGGGGTGCGTATGCATGTGAGCGAATGGGGGTGCGTGTCTGTTTGTGTTCGGTGGGGTGGGGGTGTCTGTATGTATGCGTGCGGTTGAGTGGAGGTGTTTGGATGTATGTGTGCGGTCAGGTGAGGTTGTGTGTCTGCAAGTGTGTGGACGTGTGTGTCTGCAAGTGTGTGGACGTGTGGCATGCCGCCAGCCCTGAGGAGCTCACCACCAGCCATGCCGGTCCAACTGCACTGGTGGGACTGACAATGTTGTGGTGGTTTGGCTTAGGCCAAACCGCCAAACTTGTAATGTGGTGGAATTTACAGCCGGGACCACAGTGGTAAGACTGCCACCACTATTGTGGCAGTCTTAAGACCGCTACACTCATAATAAGTGCCTATGTGTCGAAACCCAAAGTTTTCCTCAGAAGCCTGCAGTGGGTGTTATTGAAATTCGGGGGTGCTGAATACAAAGGTTGCTTAGACTTGATTCAACCTCATGCCTCTTTCATCAACCACCAGATATGCCCTGTACATTCATTTCACTCTAACAGGTTCCTGCTGTTTCCCTTTGTCACATGGGATGACATCCTCGAAGCAGATGATGATGATTAGGGTGCTGGAAGACAGTGGCATGAGGTGAATCAAGAGTAGGCAGTTCTGGTGTTCAGAACCCTGACATTTAAGGGGAAAGGCGGTATTTGGGTGCGTGCACTGATTATTTATTTTACAAATTAAGTACTGCAAAACTCCATATTGTTTACATTTACCTCTTGCAGGAAGGGCACAAATACCAGCATGTGACATTGGTGTGCCTTGATTATTGGTCTTTAAGATCTTGAAGAAAGGACAGGGACTCCTGCCGCTTAAAATCACAGTAAATATTTCTAAATACCCACATATGTGCAACATTCTCCTTGGTCACCATAGTTGCATTGCCTATTCCCATCACACTCAGATTGAAAAATCCACTGAACGCACTCACAACTCGCCAGAAATCTAAAGTTTGTTTAATGTTGTAAGGGAAATCTCTAGATGGAAATATCCACAGATGTCAATCTTGTGAAACGGGGTCTAGCAAATCCAAGAAATTATTCAATTATTTTTCCCATGTAAATTGTGCACGTGTCGATGTGTAAAAATGTTGCAAATCGGCCTAACACTATTCAGACCTCTGCAGAGGACATATTGTGACTTCAGGCCATGGCGGATATATTTTTTTAAACCAGTTTTGGAAACAGGACAAAAACACCTTGTTCTGCAGCCTTTTAAGAGTTTTCCCTGCCTCCCCAACCCTTCTCGGGTAATTGTGTGCATCAAGCTCCTTTTCAAATCTGGGTTGTATTCTTGGGAAGTGCTACTCAGTAAAGAGTCCTGTTGGGGCTCATTACTATGGTGGTATGTCACTGTGAGGTGTGGCAGATAAACTTGGAGCTTGGAAATCCTTTTGCCTTGTACTGTATGCAAAGTTAACAGAAACCTATGGGATGTAAGGGCCTGCTGCGCTAGATTTAAGATCCTTAAGCAGTTGGATTTGGTGACACACGGGGTTGGACTGGAAACCAAAATGGGCCCGGGCTAAAATGTTCAAACCAGCCGAGACTGCAGAGGAATGTAATGAGAATGGAGCCTTGGATGCACGGTTGGGTCACAGCACTCATCCTGCTATCCCTCTAGCCTGCAGCCCAATGGTGAAGTGACAGAGTGCAGAATGGCCAGTCCAGCGACCTGGTCTTTATTTTGTGCTTCAAAGGATGTAGTGTTCTGTTGCAATGCAGAACAGCCATATTGTAGGCTTGGGTGAATCCTGCCCCATTAATATGAGTGAGGCAGGATTCTGATTTCTATCCCACTAAATTAGTACCAAGGTCATGGGTGAGGAAATGCGAGGACCAGCAGACAAATCTCCCTGCATTCACTGTTGCAGAATGCCCGCTGCGAATGACATTGGGTGAGCATGCGGCGGTCCAGTCACAAGTGGGAATTGTCCAAATTTTCATTGTAAGTATGCAATTAGTGGTATACTACTGCAATTGCTGTTGCACAGCATTGATCCAGGGAGCAGAAATGTAGAAGGAGGAGAGGAATGCCCCTTTCAATCCCCCCTCTTTCTGAAATGCAGTGAGCTGTAAAGCGCACTGTGCGGGTCAGAAAGTCTTCTCCAACTCACATTGTTCCTTTGGTACATTGCACCTTGTAGTTCTGAGATCTTTGAGCTCCTGATTTTGTGAATCGCGGGCTTTGCAACCACACCACCATGACCATAAATTCCACTACTTTCACTTTTAAATACCCAGCTCATTTTTTACAACCATTTATGGAGTTCTGGCATGTTTTTCAATAAGCACCTTTTAAGCAGGGAGCCATCAAAACTGTAATCTTTTTGTAATCTGTATTTTGCTCTTAGTAGCTTCCTTTCCTGCATTACCATACATGCCTGTGTCACAATTTTTTGTTATGATTTTTGTAACTAAATGGGTACATAGACAACATTTTTACCTGGGTATTTCAGGAAATACATGAGGTTTCACTACACTTATGAACAACCAAGTCCTCCCAACAGTGTGGTTGGACTGTCAGGATATTTTCTATCATTTCTTGTAATCATGGCCAGCTTTACGGTTGTGCGACCAGTGCAGTTGCACCTGGCACGGACCTGGAAGGGGGCTTTGTTTGAAAATAATATAAATAACTTGCTAGTTGAAAATCACCTGGTGCAGAGTTCCTTGTGTGCCCAGATGTTTTAGGCAACAATAACAATGTCAAGTTAACTGTGGTGATTAATGTCCCTAATGGAGAGAGATCAGAGTTTTGTCTAATGGCAGTTTCGACTCACACAGAAAAAAGGGTTAATGCGCCTGCTGCAAAGAAAGTGTACAATGCAGATCACAGAACTGTATTTTATGTAGACAGCTCAGTGGGTTGCTGCTTTTATCACAGAGATCCTTTTGTTACTTGTAGCTCGTCTAAGGCGTCTGGAGGCCTGGATGATAGGGAATGATATTTTATGCCGGGACCAATATGGTTTTAGGGAAGGCCTCAGTACGCGAGATCAATGTCTCAACCTACTGATGATGATCGGCAAATACACGCAGGCCAGGAAAGGTACGCTCTATCTTGCTTTTATGGACCTTAGCTGTGCCTTCGATAAGGTGAACCGGTCTATATTATGGGAGAGGTTAAATCAGTTAGGGTTGGATCCTAATATTGTAGAGCTTCTCCGATAACTCCATTCGGGGACGGTTGCAAATGTGAGGGTGGGGTCTAATGGGGAATGCTCAGAGACTTTTAAGCTTTCAAGGGGTGTGCGCCAGGGGTGTGTTCTGGCTCCTACTTTGTTCCTTCTATATACAAATGGATTGTCTGACTTTCTGATGGAACATTGTAGGGATGTCCCAAAGGTGAATGGTACTGATATCCCCGTGTTGACGTATGCGGATGACGCAGTCCTCATGGCCCGCACTATGAATGGTCTCCGTGAAATAGTTAGAGCTTATGCCTCCTTTATGTCAGCTTTGGGTCTAGAGGTCAATTTTAAGAAATCACATTTTATGGTTTGTGGAAGACCCTTGAGCAGGGTGGGGGAGCTAAGGGTGGAGGATCAAATTATCAGTAGGGTCCATGAGTTTCCATACTTAGGGATTATTTTTGATGAGAAAGGATCTTGGAAGCCCTGTATTGCCAGAAGGGGTGCGCTTTTTCATTCAACAGTTGGTGCGACTTTTGACTTTGCTGTAAGGGTAGGTAGTAAACCTATCAAGCCTTTGCTTGAAATCTATAGGCGGAAATGCCTCCCTGTCCTGCTGTATGGTGCTGCACTTTGGGGGTATAGGGATACCCGAGCCCTTACGGTGGAAGAAAATCGGTTCTGTAGAAGGCTATTGGGAGTTGGACAAAATATCCCTGGATTTAGCCTTCATCTGGAACTGGAGCTTGAGTTTGTGCAGGACACTATCCAGTTGGCTCCCCTTCTGCTATGGATCTCAATTTGAAGTAATGAACATGCCACTCTTAATAGGGATATCTTAAGGAATTGTTTGGCTTGCGACAATGTAAAGAATATTCCCTGGCTGATGCACATAAGGAAGATGGCTCATGATTTGGGGCGGCCTGAATTGTTTGACTATCCTGAGGGCCTGACTAGTTGTGATAAGAAACGGGTAAAGGATAATTTCCTAAGAATCCAGGGGACCAGGAGGGAGGGTGAGGCCTTAGGGAAAAAATCGATCAGGGATTTCATCATGTTAAAGATGTGGGTAGGTCCGGAGCGCTACTCTCTTAGAGATAAAGGATGTGAGGGAAAGGTCTCTTATAACCTGATTCCGTTTGGGGATCATCAGAAGTAATCTGTGTTTCCCGTTAGGTCAGTATGGGGACAAATGTATTAGACCCTGCCCTTGTGATGGGGTGTCCCAACAGACCTTGTCCCATTTTACATTGTTTTGTGTTTTTTATGCACCATTTAGAACTCGATTTTTATTACCTCTCCTAAAGCCCAAGGGTTTCGTGCAATATCGTCCTGCTTTTATGTGGTTGCAAATGGCCTCAGATGTATTGGTGTGGAAGGGCCTGGGATCATTCCTGAAGGGAGCTATTACTTGGCGTAATAATGTTGAGTGTTTAGAATTAATTTTTCTATTTTATTGTTTTCTATGAATGTGGTCTTATATGTTTATATTCTTGATGGGTGTTTTTATTATAGATGGTTTTATTGCTATTTTTAACAAATGTATTGGTGATTATTTGCTGTAATGGATGAATTTTTTCATACCGAATAAAAGTTATTATTACTTGTAGCTCATAAGTTACAATCCTAATATAGCACAGTGAGCTATGAATTGCCAACACAGAGCTGCATGCAAACCGCAAGGTATAGGTTAGAACATTTTTCCCCAGTCAATCATTTTCCTAATGTAGCTAAACAGGTTTGTTTGGGTAGAAATACATTCTTATTAGTAAAGTCAACCCAACCGCTGTGATATGTTTTTAAATCCAGACTTATGCTTCCCCAGAGCAAGCACTCCCAAAATATACTGGCTTTTACTACGGATGATCTGATTATTGCAACTTGCAATCCTCACTGTGTTATGTAACATTTCATATAGGCTGATTTACCCACGTATTATTCATTGGCTCTGTGTAATGTGTGTGATATTAAGTGTTCTGACATTGCTAGCCCTACAAAACACATGAAAAGCATGTAAGAGAGGGGCCATGGAGAGATAAGGGCCATTTTTGGAGAGTGATAATGAGGGACTCGGTGGAGAGGAAGGTCATTGAGGGGAGCAGCAAAAAAGATTGTAGACCGGGCGCTGACAATACTAAAGCCGGCTCTGCTCGTAAGGAGGAGTTTTTTTTAACGTACTGTCTAGCTAGCGCTCCCTGAGTTCTAAGAGCTATATTCAGTAACCCATAAATAAGTACCTTAAGTGTTTAAGTAGTTGATGACAGGCAGGATTCTGTCAGCTGATCTGTTTCACCTGTTTGCATCCTGTCCAGTGTTGGTAGATTCTATTTGGAAGGAAGTGTTTTAGTTATTAACCAGTAACTATGAGCCTAAGTCGTGGTAAGCTAAAAGTTACTTATCCTGGGCCTGTCCGAGCAGGATCCAGGCGGTATCTCTGATGCACCTAAGTTAATTTTCGGTGTGCCGCTCAAGCCCACACTGCTGAGCCCGAAGTACTAGTGCAACCACTCACAGCCTCTCTATGAATGGCAACATTCAGAACCTAAATATATGTTTCTTGAAAGTGCCTTTAGGGGACCGGAGATTCCCTTTTAGTCTCATTTTTGGGTAGAGGTGTGCAAAGTTTGCATAATTTGCTTTTGTGTATTTACGCACAATTTCACAAAAATTAAGCAGAATTATGTGTATTAAGCAAATGCAGCATTTAGTGCTCGCAACCTGGTCACGCGCGTTGTTTTAGTACAGTTCTGCTGAATTGTGCCAAGAACAGTACGTTATTATGCGACGGGGTGTAATATGTAGTTTATGAATTTTGCGTAGCAAGCGTAACACAAATTTACCATAATTATTTAATTCAGCATAACGGGTATTCTGACCGGGCCTAGCTTTAGGCTCCCTTTCATGAGCACTTAGGTCACTGAGGCATAAACATATAGCGTGACACAGATGAGTTCTTTTTCTCATTTGTTGCACATTCTTCTTCATGGGGGTCTCAAAGATTACGCGTTGGCCGTGCAATGCTTTTGGTAATCCCATGCAACATTCCATAGTCAGATATGTTACTGACACTTTTGAGTATGAGATTTGCGAGATAAAGAAATAAGATTCTTAATAAATAACATAGGAGTCTGTACTCTACATTCTGAAATGGGAACTAGAGAAGCCCAATCAAGACATAAAACAGTCATGACTATTACTCTACGCTATAGACGAGGGAAACAGTTAATTTACACATTTGCAAATTGTGTTTGATGTTAATGGCGCAAAACTGATATATCAATAATTCCGTAACCGGTGGCCACCCAAACTGATATCTGTGAAGTCAAATCACCCTATATCATGGTACCACCAAATACACATGAAATTGAATGCATTATTACACTCCTACTAATCACAGTCACTAATTATCCCTTCAATCACATATCCCTTACCCTCCCTGCTTCTAGATCTAGACTATCTCATAGTTAAATTAAAACCGAGGAATCCTCTATGAATCTAGCAATAGTTTCTGCGTGGACACATTGAACTCTCAGACCCTGCACCCAGTGAGATGTGTCTTGGGCAGAAGCTGCTGAGAAGGTCCTCAACCTTCAGCTAAGCATCCACTCCACACCCATCCCTAATCTAGAGGCGGTAGGTGACCTTCAGCTAAACATCCACTTCAAATCAATCTCTAATCTAGCAGAGGTAGATGACCTACAGATAACGATCCACTCCACATCCATCCCTAATTTAGAGGAGACAGGTGACCTTCAGCTAAGCATCTGCTCCTTGTCCACCTCTATCTAGAGAAGGTAGGTGTATTCCCAGCTCTAAACCTTAAACTGCCTGTCCCATCAAATATTGTTTTTCTTCTGTTCTTTTGTGGATGCAACACATCTTTTTTTCAAGCTGAAAGTAAGGGTTTGGGTAACCTTACTTCTGACCGGCCTTTAGAAGCTGGCCTTCATAGGCCGGTCAAACTGACTTATGCACTTAGGTTTCTCCAACCCGGCTGTGTTACACAATCGGGTTGGCTGCCTGTGTTACACAACCAGGTTGAAAATACTGCACAGACACCAATGCAGTGTCTGAGCGACAGACCAAGACACTCAGGTTAATCCTGGTGCTGCTCTCATGCTAGGTATAGTATGAGAGCAGCACCAGGATTGTGTGGGGAGCCTATGCTGGTGTCCCAGGAAATACTGGGACACCATCAGAAGAGGAGCGCTAGGCGGCCATTGGCAGCGGGAAAGGTAAGTTTATTTATTTTTTATTACTATTATTTTTTTTTTAATTATTTATTGTCCCAGCCCCCCACCCTTCAAACCCCCTGCCCACCTGTCCCTCCCATTTAGATGTGCTGCGGCCACCACTGAAGGTGAGTGGTGTAAATAAAAAGAAAAAAAGCACTTACTTTGTGTGCTACATGGTGTCCAACATCCTTCTCACTCCGGTCACCTCTCTGGCTCCAGCAAATTCCCTGAAGCAATCCTGGCACTGCTTTCATGCTGGTAACAAGCATGAAGAAGAGTCAGGAATGGAGGGAGCAGCTTCTCTCGGCACTCACAAGAGCACTGGAGGCTTGTGCTTTCTCTAACCCACCTGTCTTAAGACAGCTGGGTTAGAGAAATATAAAGTGCGCATAAAGTGCGCATGTCTGGCTGGCCGTCACAAGACAGCCAGCCAAAAGGACAAGCATACTAAAGTTAAGTGCCACTCAGGAGCAGTGGCCCCACTCCGTCCTTAAACTGGGTTTAGGACGGGAGGATGGAAAATAAAATGGTAATAAATTAACTTTATTACCATTTTATTTTTCATCCCTGAGTGGCATTTTAGGCAGAGGGTGACGCTACTCTGCCCTAAAGGAGAAACTGCTGCTGATTTCCCTGTGCTTTCCCATAGGGAGGTCTGCATCACAGTGGTGGAATATTAAAGCTACTTGTGAAAAAGCTGCTAATAGAAACTTTGCATTTGTAAATTCTGTCTTAGATATCTCCACCACATGATCCCGGGGAGTGGAGACATGTAAGGGATAAATCTAAACTCAGAAATGGTGAGCAGCAAAAAATACAGATGTACACCTAAGTTCAAGAGTAAATTTATCTATGTGTAAATCTAAATGTGCTAATTTACCTTTGAGAATTAGGCACTTTGTGGAGTTTGCTTCTGAAAATGGCATCAACAAAATGTTTTCATCACTAAGACTACCCTCTTCACACCTTTCAGAAATACAAGGAGTGGAAACAAAATCATTGTTTTATCACAGGAGTTTTCCAACTTGTGGTCAATATTTCCTAGTCATAAATATAGAGGGAAAGGTGTGAAGCACACGGGAAAACCCATAAAGGTATCCATGTTTAGAAAACAGAAACATTCTAAAATTGTAAGAGAGCATTATGTAAGTCACACAAGGTTTTCTGAGAGATAGCAATTGGTAAAACAAATAGTGAAAGTAAGAAACTATAAGTGGCAAGCTTTTCATTCAGCAATGATCAACACAAGTAATATACTATTATGGTTGTCAGACTCTTGCAGTCAGAGATATATAGCATTTATTTATTGTCTGAAAACCTGCTGTACCCAGAGCCATTAATCGAGTGGCTTACAGTGATGTTTCATTAGTACCCGCCATGCATTATTTCACCAGATAAACTGCTATGAATACATTTTTTACATGTGCCCAAAAAACATCGGGCCTAATTTACAAGGACTGATGCATCACTGCATTGTGGCAGCGATGCATCAAAATAACTTAAGCTGCGTCAAAGAAGTTTACAACACCATGGATCCTTCCTATTTACAATACAGTGCTCCATTGAGTAGGGTTCCAAGATGCGTCAGAAATACTGACACATCCGAGGAAAGGATGCTGCAGGCATCCACTTAAAAACTGACAAATTGTTGAAGTTGGCGCCAGAACTGATGCAACCTCAGCAATGCATCAAAAATTGAGGTGATGAGTCAGTACAGATTGATGCATTGAGCGTAATGTGTGAGGACCAATATAAAAGACTGTAAATGGTGGAATATCATCATCTACACTTTTACAATGGTTCTGGATATAGGAGGTAATGTTTGAAGTATGGCTATGTGTCACGTTACAGTGGGCATGTGTATGCAGAGACCTAAGTATGTGTGACCTAGTGAGTGACAGTGCAATGTAAGTGAATATAAGTATATGTTTGAACATCAAGTTGCAATACATGTATTACCTACCTTATGTGTGTATCTACCTGTTGTCCTTTGGGGAACTCAGACCTGGCCTTGGGGACCCATTCCTCCTTGGAGAAGAGACAATCCTGGCCGGTCCCTTTCAAAAAGTACAGAACTTCACATTGTCTTGCTGCAGTGGATGATGGGATCATAGGTGCCAGGCCGCTGCTGAATCTCAAAAAATGATGCAAAGGCAGCACAAGCTCTTTCTTAATGAGGCCCTATGTTTAGATATATGGGTCAATTGTACCTCTCAACTCCATAATGTGGGGTGATTCTGCAGGCATCTTTTAAAATGTAATTTTTTGTGTGCACTCATATTTGAAAGCCACAAAATATAGAAAAAATTATATATAATAGCAGTTGTCATATCATTCTGCATTCCCACACTTCTCCCAGTAAATATTGTACCCCACAACTGTGAATGGACCTTTAATATGGGACAGAAAAGGCCTAAAAACACAACTACAAGAAGAGAGGAAATTATGTTTGGATAAAATAGACTTTTGTAGTGGTGGTGGCTGACGGCCTGTCTTCTTTAGACCCAGGGTCAGCCTGTGGTGAAACAAACCTACCAACCCTTGACATTTATTAAAACTAAAGACTTTGGGAAGTCTAGCCTTCAATGCCTTCAAATGATACAACCACTTTTTCTTACCCAGAATGATCTGCAAGATCAGCTTAAATGAAATAAATCAAACTTTCCTCCCAAGTCTAAGAGAACTTCCAGAAGTTGTGTTGAATGTCAAAAGTCAGGCCACAAGCGTTCCCACAATTTCCCCCCGAACAATAGTATGACAAGAGTGTGGGTGGGCCTTTTGCCCAGGAAAACTAGACACCCCGAAACGCTTTCTCATTGACATGAAACTTTGGGTAAACGCACAGAATTTCCCACATTTCTGTGAAGGAAAGTTCTGACTTTGTAACACAAAGGAAGCTCTACCATCCATCATTGTCACACTTCTTCTCTGTGTGCTAGGGCATGCTGACTTCATCAATCAACTAGGGAAGGGACTGGCAGCTAGTGTAAAGGTATGTTCACATTAGAAGCCAGTGGGAGGATCAAAGGTTGAATCTCTTGTGTGAGCACAGAAGCTTTCCTGCACCGCTGTGGGAGGATCTAATCTCTACAGTCTCTGCACTGTAAATTTAATGCAAAAGACATACACACCATGCCTTCTTTACAAAAGGGATTAAAACATGAAGTAATGGATGGTGGCGATCGATTAGGATATTCATGGATTTCCACACATTGCACAGATTTGATTTAATTTGCTTGCCCCACAAGTCATGATGACAGCTTAAGAAGATAGTTGAAATATGGCTGTGAGGCATTGCTTGATAACAGTTGTATTCTAGAGCTGAGCATAACTTGCGTAGTTCAATGTAGAGGATTACCTAAGAGTTCTGTGAGATTACGCATAATTAACCAAGAAGAGCAATTCTGCGCCCAAAATGGGGCAAGAATGGATTTTGAACTAAGAAATAGAGATACAGGTTGCATACCACGAGTAGTGAGCATGAGTAGCCTCTCACACTCATTAAATGTGCTGTTGGAGTAAGATTTTCCCCCCAAGTTGCTCCTAGCATTTAGTTCTATTTTCTTAGCGTGAAATGCACCCATGCTTCCAAATTGGAAACAAAGATGCATTTTGTGCTAAGAAATAGCGCTAAATGCAGCAGAACACAGATAGCCAATGTGAATGGCCTCCCATGCTTGTTTTAGAAATCTCTCACTGTAGGATTTTTTCCACCAAATTACTCTTGATTATGCAAGGAGGAGTAATCGTGGTAATAACTATAGTCAAAGAGAAATGCTGAATTTCCATAATTACTTTGATTAGTTTGGAGTGGCTGAAATTCCACCTTGGGCTACTGTACTCTTATTGTAGCCCAGGAAGCACACTCAAGCATCCTATTGGTGAGTTTGGTTTCTAGATAAAATACAATATTACCAAGCAGTTGTTCAGTTAGCTCAACATCCATATTAACAGATTCATAGAATGTACTTGGTATGGAGCAAATACTGGAGGGCCAGATTATTTGAATTACCTCTGCATACTTTTATTTTTTCTCTCTAGCTTGCCAAAAACCGCCTCATGCTAGAAAAGAACCTTACCAGCAGTCTAAGGTGCCATGCACCACTTCATCTGAAGGGTTGCTAGTATAATAGGTTGACACATTGTCTTCTCTAGATTTGGTAATAAGAGCATTATCCCCACACAGCCCTCCTCGCTATTTTCATAACAGAATTAGGCTTTCTTTGCCCCCGCAGACACTACCCAATCTGTCTTCTATGTTTACACTGCTCTGTGATTTGTCACTAAAGGCCTTTCCTCTTCCCTCACTTCCTGTTTTTTTCTCTGTCAGCAACACTACCCAGACGATGGAAATAAAATAAAAGTAATGTGGTCATGGAGGTAAGACCTCACTTTATTTAAATTTGTGGCAAAAATAAAGAGATACTGTCATTTACAATGCAGAGGTCTGCTATGGCGGCCGCTGGGGAGTGCTATGGCCATTCATGTTTCTCCATTCAGGTGTTCCAGCTGGGGCGCGGACTGTCAAGCATGTACGGTCATGCCAATGAGCAGATTCTGTTGAACCCTGTCTCACTTCCCTGTAGTGCTCTCAGGAGCGTGCACAGGCTAATAGGTGTGCACAACAATTTAGCACTCGCCTTTGTCTTGCATGGTTAGAGCAAGTTGCTAGATTCCTATGTAAAACATAAAGTCACTGCCAAGCATGACTATAACACAATCATGGAGGAACAGCCAGGCACATCAAGAAGTTGTATGGCAGCTATGGAGGAAATTATCTCAGTTTCAAGAACTGATCTGCAAGCCATGATTGATGAGGCTGGTGCCTCAGCTTTAGCACAAACTCCTGCCAAATGTGCAAAAGGAGTATAGGGTGATGTTGATGATCACGACTCCACTCAAAGGAGGACATATATACAAGATGTATATTTCCAAAATTTGTTGAACAATATTAGAGATAAATTGTGCTTTGAGTATAAGGAAGCACACATTGATGAGTTCTTTGCCCAATATGAATCCTCAGAAATGGATGATCTAGTAATGCATGATGTGATTGGATCCATTTATCTAAATGAAAGGAAAGACATTGATGAAAACAGCTTTCCGCTATTTCTGGTTAAATGTTATCCGTTGCATTCATTTGAAGAAACAATTCCTCAACTGCCTAAAATCAAGTCTACATTGGCAAGCATGGCAACTCCTTTTTCCCTGGCTTCTGAAGAGGCATCATTGTCTGATGCTGTTAATAATAAAGTGGAGACTCCCATAAAGAGATCATCTGCAGTATCTAATTTTTACTTCTTTCAGCTGCTGTACAATTGCCTTCAAGAGCAGAAGGACCTAGCTGAGATGTTGACTAATAATGAGTTTTTAGCACAATTTGTTTTCAGCTGTATCCTTTGATCTCCTGTGGTCCTCGAACACGACTGTGGGGGCATCAATTGCAGCTAGACGGCACTTATGACTAAAGTTGCTGAAACTGGAGCAGGCTCAGAAAGCCCAAATTCTCTGTTTGCCTATCACAGGAGACAAGTTGCCGTCCTCACAGTTGGATGAATTGATTAAAAAGACTGCTGAGGAGAAGAAGGTCCTACATCCTTTCTGACCTTTCAATGTAAATAAATCCTTTATCCAAAAAAGGAATGTTCAGTCGTTACCTTCAAAACAGCCCGTTTAAGGCAAGCTGGAAGTAAGGGAGCTGCGGCAGGTGGAAAACTCCGACCCCAGTTGGCGCAATCAAAATAACCCCAGGAACAAAGAAAATGACAATCAGTGATGGTGGGCGGTCGCATAAGCTGTGGCATAGGGCTGTGGCAGCCCTATGACTCAGACAAGTGGGACCTGAATGTTGTCTAGCATTAACACACTGTAGATTTCCATTCCTGTCTACTATGGCCACGGTTCAGGTCAACTCTGATGGCAAAAGATTTTTTGAAGAGGACAGCTCTTTTGGAAGGAAGTTAATCTATCCTTCAGAAAGGAGCTATTGTGCCAGTTCCTCCAGCAGAACAACATCTCGGGTTCTGCTCCATTGTGTTTGTTTCGGCTAGAATTGGATCTGAAATCTCCCAATAAATATGTACTCAAGATTTCTTTCAAGATGGAAATCTTCAATAAATACTCCCCTTGCGTTCACAAGGAGATTATTTAATGACATTGGATTTTCAGGGCACCTATTTTCACGTGCCAGTTAATTCCTATTAACAACAGTTTCTTCGCTTCTTGTGGAAGATGCCCATTATCGGTTCAGGGCTCAACCGTTTGACCTTTCTTCTTCACGCAGACTCTTAACAAAGGTACTTGCCGCAATTGTGGTACCATCTTCATTTATGCATATACAGTATATCCATATATAGATGATAGACTAATTGTGACATCCTCTCTTTCTTAATCTCATCAAGATGTCCAGGAAATATGCAAGACACTGCTGTCGTTGGGGTTCATCTTGAACAAGGTAAAGTCCAACCTGCTACCAACCCACCAGAAGCAATTCATAGGGACATTGTTGGACACACACTTAGCCATGGTATTTCTCTCTCAAGAGAGGAAGCTCTCCCTTCAATCATCCCTCTTCCAGCTGTCGAGGCAGCTAGCAGCGTCAGCCTGGGGCTGGTTAAGAGTGCAGGGGTTGATGGCCTCATGAAAGGCTGTGATCCTATGGTCCAGATTCCTTCTGAAACTCTTGGTTCAACATGTCCTTCGCCACTGGTCTCCAGACTCCAGGAATCACGACTAGTTGATTCTGATCTCACCACAAATTGTCCAGTACCATCAGTGGTGGCTGTCCTCTCCCAATTTGGATCGGGTGTATACATGATGGATCCCCTTCCATTAATTCACAGGATGGAGGCAAGTCAGTGGGGGTGAAGGGCAGTTTTAGAGAACCAAGAAGCTCAGGGCAGTCTTCAAATTGGAGGGAGCTGGCTGCAGTCGTCAGAGCACTTTCCCATTTTGCAACCTGCTTGTGGGGGAATTCAGTTTTGATCAAAATGAACAATCAGGATATAAAGTCATTTATCAACAGGCAGGGCGCTATGAAGTCCCAGACTCTTGCTATGTTGGAATTCGATATTCTGAATTGGGTAGAGAGCAATTTATTCTCCATAAAAGCTATGCATATTCCAGGGGAGACCAAAGTTCCGGTTGGCCGTCTAAACCGAGACATTCCTTACTCCATAGACTTGCATCTGTCTACAAGCTCTTCTTTATTTTTTATAAACAATTTTATTGGTTTTTGAGGATGCAGGAAAGTACGCCACAGGGTAGGAGATACAGATTGACGAAGATGATAAGATTCAGTAGAAAATCGTACACCTTGAAAAACGACTAGACAAAACAAACTCAAAATCCAGACCCCCTGCCAAAACCAATTCCCTTGTGTCCTTCAAAGTTCATGGTAGAAGACCCAGCCATTTTCCCCACACCTTTGTATGTTTGCGGGGACATCTTCTCACCTCGTTGTTGGAGGCTGACCCTCTATGTAGTGTACAAAACCAGGTTCACTATGCAGAGGGTCCGAATAACCACATGTTAGTTTTCAGGGACCACCTACTGCTCTCATTTTTAAGGTAGCTGGTCGAGCAGTTAGGCAAATCAGGAGATGTGCTAAGTATTTGCTGTACTCACAAATCCAATCGTGCACCACACACACTCAATGAATAACTCGAGACCAGAATTGATACAAAATACTTCAGACTTTTATATAATTTTTAAGACCAAAATCTTTATAATAGGTTAAGTACCTTTCTTGTTCTGACTTTTTAAAGTTTTAGCAAAGTTAGTCTTTCTGTGCGTAATTACTCACCATTGGAATCAATAGGCAGTCACTTTTAAAAATGCATTAAAAATTGTACGTTTGAGTTACCAGTCTCTTCTTTTGCAGGATGGTCGCAGGAATCGGTGGGCACCTTGTGCCAGCTGGAGAGCTTCGGGTGGCTCCCGGGTTTGGTGGGAGCAGTGTTGGCAAAGTTCTTGGCGCAGGCACAGGGCCACCTCGATGGGCCACTTGGAAAAGGAGCTGGTGTGCAAATTCAAAGTGGTGCCTGGGGGTCCCTTTGGCTGTTGAGGTCACAAGGGGTTAGGGACCGGGGGCACACAGCAGACCCCGTGATGCATGGCCCAGGGTGGCCAGGTGCAGGACATTTTGGAGGTCTTGGATGCTGTGCGCAACGGAGTCCTCTGGAGCGGGAGGTAAGTCTTTTTGGGGGTCACTTGAAGGACAACGGAAGCACTCTGTTTGGAGGTCCAGGGTGTTCCTGAAGTCCCTTGACTGGGGCTTCCCCCTGATGCTTTGGTAGCTCTGTGGGGCTGGTTTTCTCCTTGTCCGATGTCAGCTGACCAGGACCCAAGGTATTGCTCTATCTCGGCCACCAGGGGTCGCAGCACCACCAAACTCAGTACAGTTAGGGGGCACTTCCGGATTGTCGTCTGTGTGTTGTTGAGTCCAGCTGTGACTTCCGGTCACAGAGATAGCGGAGATTCTGTAAAGTGTCCTTCACTGGTCTTTGCAGTTTACTTGCTTTTCTTGAGTGGTGCCTCCACTCAGGAGGGAGATATGAGTGATCCTTGAAACCTGGAGGTCTCCTGGGTTTCTTGGGGTCAGTCCAGTATTCAGCTCCTCCGCTGTCACGATTGTTGGGACTCTGGTGCAGCAAGCAGGGGTATTCGCGCCTCTTCTGGTGCAGCAGGTCCTCACTTCTCTTCCTGGAGGTTTCTCTGGTGCTGGCTTTCTTGTCTTCTTGGAATCTTCTTCAAGTCCTTTTCAAATCTAAAATCTTGGTCTAGGGAAGCCCACTAAATACTGAATTTAGTGGGTGTTTTAGGGGGAACCTGTTAGTGTCCAATGGGGCACTTACCCCTGGGTAGCTACAACCACTATAGTGACCACTTCCGGTGGGAAGGATCACTTCCCTAAACCTCATTGGCTGTTTCTCTCCATTTCAGGATGGAGAAATCTGAATCAGAGGGTCCACTTTGCATGCAAGCACTTAGAGGTGGTCCATGCTCAGTGATGCTACTCCTCCGACCCTTTGTCTGGTTTCCTGCCTTTGCTCCCGCCAAAAGTAGGGGTATGCAAAAGGGGAAGCCCTCTCCTGCTAGCAGCAGGCCTAGAGGCTCGAGTTTCAGGGACAGTAGCCCTTTGAAGCTCACCGCCAGGGTGTTGCACATTCCTGAGGGAGTCAGCTCCTCCACCCAGGAAGGACATTGTCTTACAAACCAGAGAGCCAGGCCTCTCCCCCAGGTTTGCATATTGGCTGTCTGGAGTGGCAGCTGGATGGAACCAGCCAGCAACTCTGCCAGTTTGGGTTAGATTTTGCAGGAGGCACCTCTAAGGTGGCCCCTGGGTACATTTAAGGTTAAATCCAACACTGACATCAGTTTGGATTTAATATTCTGAGTTGTTTGCTATCAAACAACCCAGGGTACAGAGTGGCCATTATGTAGCTGGGGAACTCGTGTTTGACCAGTGCCCAGTACATACTTTAAAATGGCTGCCCTGTTCACTCACTATGTCCTAGGTTTAGCAAGGACACAGTGGGGGCTTATTGCTCATGCAGCTATGCCCTCACATATAGTAATGTTCACCCTGTCTTAAGGCTGAAAGGTATGCTAGAGGGGTGGCTTACCCATAACATATGCAGTGTATGGTGGACAGGGCACACAAGGAGTGTGCCATGCCGAGTTTATCTTTTTAGGGTTGCCCCAGCACACTCAGCCTGCAATGGCAATGCTGGGTGCATCTGGGTGCAGGGCCCTTGGGGGTGGCACAATCAGTGCTGCTGCCCCCAGGGGCCTACTCTTAATATCTCTTGCCCTGGGTACTGAGGTACCCATTTACTAGGGACTTAGAGGGGTGTTTCAGAGTATAGCCAATTGTGCCAAGCATCACAACAGTTTTAGGGAAAGAGATCTTCTAAGTAGAAGAACCTGGAGAGGCCTTCTGCATTGGCATGGGCAGTCCCAGGTCTGTGTTCCACTTAAAAGTCCATTCCCTGTAGGGAGGTGGGCCACCTAAGCAGTTTGATATTTTCACCTTTCATTTGTTGGAGCCACCTGAGAGGCCTGTGGTCAGTCTGAACAGTGAAGTGAGAGCAAAACAAGTATGGCCTCAACCTTTTCAGGGCCAAACCACAGCAAAGGCTTCCCTCTCTATGGCACTCCATTTTTGTTCCCTACGGAGTAGCTTTTTGCTAATAAAAACAACTGGCTGGTCATGTCCATCATCATTCCTTTGGGAGAGGTCTGCTCCTATCCCCAACTCTGAAGCATGTGTCTGGACTATGAATTCCCTAGAGTAGTCTGGTGCTTGAAGTACTGAAGCAGAGCACATGGCTTTCTTCAGAGTGTCAAAGGCCTCTTGACAACTCACTGTCCTGTTGATCTTTCTGGGCATCTTCTTGGAGGTAAGCTCTGTGAGGGGGGCAACAATGGTGCCATATCCCTCACAAACCTCCTGTAATATTCAGTCAAGCCAAGGAATGCCCTGACTTGGGTCTGGGTTGTAGGAGCTTCCCAAGTCAGAATAGTCTGAATCTTGGGTTGTAGAGGTTGTACTTGGCCTCCACCAACCAGGTGACCCAGGTACACAACTTTTCCCTGACCTATCTGGCACTTACTGGCCTTGATATTGAGGCCTGCCTTTTGCAGGGCCTCAAGTACCTTTCCCAGGTGGATCAGGCGATCCTGTCAGGTGGAACTGTAGACAGCTATGTCATCTATGTCAGCTGCACTAAATGTTTCCAGCCCAGCAAGGACTTGGTTCACCAACCTCTGGAAGGTGGCAGGGGCATTCTTGAGTCCAAAGGGCATAACAGTTTACTGATATTGCCCACTAGGAGTAGAGAATGCTGACCTCTCTTTTGCTCCTGGGGTCAGGCCAATCTGCCAGTACCCTGATGTTAGATCAAAAGTACTCAGATATTTTGCTGCCCCTAGTCTGTCTATGAGCTCATCAGCTCTTGGAATGGGTGTGCATCAGTTTCGGTTACTGAGTTGAGGCCCCGGTAGTCCACACAAAACCTCATGTCTTTCTTGTCACCCTTGGAATGAGGTTTGGGGACTAACACTACTGGGCTGGCCCAGGGGCTCTCTGAGGGTTCAATGACACCCAAATCCAACATTTTCTTGACTTCAGCTTCTATGCTTTCTCTGACATGGTCAGCCTGTCTGTAAATATTGTTCTTGACAGGCAGGCTGTCACCAGTTTCCACATCATGGGTACACCAGTTTGTCTTCCCAGGGGTCAGAGAGAAAAGTCCAGCATACTGGTTTAGCACTTTCCTGCAATCAGTCTACTATTGTCCTGAGGGGGTGTCTGACAAGATCACTCCATCCACAGAACCATCTTTGGGATTGCTGGAGAGGAGATCATGGAGACGTTCACTCTCATCGTCATGTCCCTCATCTGTGACCATGGTCACATCAGTGGTGTCAAAGTAGGGTTTTAGGCGGTTGACATGAATGCTCCTTTTGGGTTTTTTGCAACTGCCTAGATCCACTAGATAAGTGACCTCTCCTTTTCTTTCAAGAATAGGATAGGGCCCAGACCATTTGTCCTGGAGGGCCCTTGGAGCAACAGGCTCCAACACCTAAACTTTCTGCCTTGGCTGGAACTCCACCATAGCAGCTTTTTGGTCATACCAGAGCTTTTGAAGCTGTTGGCTGGCCTGAAGATTTGTGCTGGCTTTCTCCATGTATTCAGCCATTCTGGAACATAGGCCAAGCACATAGTCCACAATGTCATGTTTGGGCTCTTTGAGAGGTCTCTACCAGCCTTCCCTTACAAGACCCAGTGGTCCCCTAACAGGATGCCCAAACAAAAGTTAAAAGGGTGAAAAACCTACTCCCTTTTGTGGCACTTGCCTGTAGGCAAACAGCAGGCAAGGAAGTAGGACATCCCATCTCATTCTGAGTTTTTCAGGGAGTCCTCCAATCATGCCTTTTAGGGTCTGGTTGAACCTTTCTACCAGCCCATTGGCCTGTGGATGGTATGAGGTGGTGAATTTATAAGTCACCCCACATTCCTGCTACATATGTTTCAAGTATGCAGACAGGAAGTTTGACCCCCTGTCTGATACCACCTCCTTAGGGAACCCCACCCTGGTAAAAATACACAGGAGGGCTTTGGCCACTGCAGGTGCAGTGATGGTCCTAAGGGGAATAGCCTCAGGATACCTAGTGGCATGATCCACTACCACTAGAATGTATCTATGTCCTGATGCTGTTGGGAGGCCACGGGGGCCAACAATGTCAACCCCTACCCTCTCAAATGATACCCCAACCACAGGCAGAGGAATTAAAGAGACCTTTAAGTGCCCACCTGATTTGCCACTGGCTTGGCAGGAGGGATAGGACTGGCAAAAGTCCTTCACTTTCTGGGACATCCCTGGCCAGTAGGAGTGGTTAACCAACCTACTCCATATTTTATTCTGACCCAGGTGCCCTGGGTTGTTGTCATGGGCTAAAGTGAGAAGGAAGTCCCTGGACGTCTGGGGCACTACCACCCTTCTGGTTGCACCAGGCTTGATGTCTCGGGCCTCAATGTACAGGAGCCTCTCTTCCCAGTAGATCCTGTGGGAAACACCAACATTTCCTAGCTCCTCCTGAGCAGCGTGCTGTCTCAGGCCTTCAAGAGTGGGACACTCTATTTGTGCCTGGCACAGATCTTCCCTAGAAGGTCCCCCTGGGCCCAAGAGCTCTACGTGGTAAGGCCCAAGCTCCTCGGGCTCAGTTCCCTCTAAGGTGGTATAGGAGGCTGGCCTGACTTATATTGAGTACTTTGTGGTACTTACACCTTGTGCCAGATCCAGTTATCCCTTATTAGTAGATTAGTAGTGTTCTAGCAACTTAGGCTGATAGAGGTAGCTATAGCAGAGCAGCTTAGGCTGAACTAGGAGACATGCAAAGCTCCTACTATACCACTTATATCATATAGCACTATATCATAAGAAACACAACACTCGGAGTTACTAAAAATAAAGGTACTTTATTTTAGTGACAATATGCCAAACGTATCTCAGAGGATATACTCCCTTAGGAGGTAAGTAAAATACACAAAATATACACACAAACCAAAATCAGGTAAGTAAACAGTAAGAAAAGTAGTGCAAACACTGTAGAACACAATAGGAGATAATAGGCCTAGGGGCAACAAAAACCATATACTCCAAAAGTGGAATGCGAACCACGAATGGACCCCAGGCATAGTGTAGTGTGTAGAGGGTCGCTGGGAGTTTAAGAAAACACTAAGGGTGTCCAAGATACCCCACCCCAAGACCCTGAAAAGTAGGAGTAAAGTTACCCTACTACCCCAGAAAGACAGTAAAGTCGAGATAGGTGATTCTGCAAAGACAACAACTGACTGCAAAACACTGAAGACGAATTCCTGGACCTGAGGACCTGCAAAGGAAGGGGACCAAGTCCAAGAGTCATGCAAGTGTCCGGGGGGGGGCAGGAGCCCACTAAACCCCGGATGAAGGTGCAAAAGGGCTGCCTCTGGGTGGAAGAAGCCAAAGATTCTGCAACAACGGAAGGTGCCAGGAACTTCTCCTTTGGTCAGAAGATGTCCCATGGTGTGCTGGAGGATGCAGAGTTGTTTCCATGCAGAAAGACTGCAAACAAGCCTTGCTAGCTGTAAGACTTGCAGTTGAGGGTTTTGGGTGCTGCCAGGGCCCAGGAAGGGCCAGGAGGTCGCCCCTTGGAGGAGGAGACAGAGGGGGCACTCAGCAATACAGAGAGCTCACGTAGAAGCAAGCAGCACCCGCAGAAGCACCTGAACAGGCATTCAGGAAATCTGAGCACGGGGTTGTTCCAGCACAACAAAAGAGGGTCCCATGAAGTCGGAGTCCAACTCAGCGAGTTGGGCAATGCAGGACAGAGTGCTAGGGACCTGGGCTGTGCTGTGCATGAAGGAAGTCTTGCAAAAGTGCACAGAAGCCCTAGCAGCTGCAGTTCACACAGTACACAGGATTACTGTCTGGCATGGGGAGGCAAGGACTTACCTCCACCAAATTTGGACAGAAGGACCACTGGACTGTTGGGGTCACTTGGATCTAGCTCCTGTGTTCCAGGGACCGCGCTCGTCAAGATGAGAGGGGACCCAGAGTACCAGTGATGCAGAAATTTGGTGCCTGCGTTGGCAGGGGGAAGATTCTGTCGACCCACAGGAGATTTCTTCTTGGCTTCTAGTGCAGTGTGAAGGCAGACAGCCCTCAGAGCATGCACCACCAGGAAACAGTTGAGAAAGCCGGCAGGATGATGCGCTACAATGTTGCTGGTAGTCTTTTTGGTACTTTGTTGCGGTTTTGCAGGCGTCCTGGAGCAGTCAGCGGTCAATCCTTGGCATAAGTCGAAGAGAGAAGTGCAGAGGAGTTCTGGTGAGCTCTTGCATTCGTTATCCGACGAGAAACCCACAGGAGAGACCCTAATTAGCCCTCAGGGGAGGTTTGGCTACCTAACCAGGTAAGAGCCTATCAGGAGGGGTCTCTGACATCACCTGCTGGCACGGGCCACTCAGAGGTCTCCATTGTGCCCTCCCTCCTCTGCATTCAAGATGGTAGAGGTCTGGGACACACTGGAGGAACTATGGGCACCACCCCTGGGGTGGTGATGGACAGGGAAGTGGTCACTCCCCTTTCCTTTGTCCAGTTTTGCGCCAGAGCAGGGGCTGGGGGATCCCTGAACAGGTGTAGACTGGTTTTTACAAGGAGGGCACCATCTGTGCCCTTTAAAGCTTTTCCAGAGGCCAGGAGAGGGTACTGCTCTCAGGCCCTTAACACCTACTTCCAAAGGTAGAGGGTGTAACACCCTCTCTCAGAGGAAATCCTTTGTTCTGCCTTCCTGGGACTTGGCTGCCCAGGCCCCAGGGGGGGCAGAAACCTGTCTGAGGGTTGGCAGCAGTGGTAGCTGCAGAGAAAACCCCAGAGAGCTAGTTTGGCAGAACCCAGGGTCCCAGGGATGCCTGGAATAGTCCCCCCAATACCAGAATGGTATTGAGGTGACAATTCCATGATCCTAGACATGTTACATGGCCATGTTCGGAGTTACCATTGTGAAGCTACACATAGGTATTGGCCTATATGTAGTTCACGCATGTAATGGTGTCCCCGCACTCACAATGTCCGGGGAATTTGCCCTGAACAATGTGGGGGCACCTTGGCTAGTGGCAGGGTGCCCTCACACTAAGTAACTTTGCACCTAACCTTCACTAAGTGAGGGTTAGGCATATAGGTGAATTATAAGTTACTTAAGTGCAGTGTAAAATGGCTGTGAAATAACGTGGACGTTATTCCACTCAGGCTGCAGCAGCAGTCTTGTGTAAGAGTTGTCTGAGCTCCCTATGGGTGGCAAAAGAAATGCTGCAGCCCATAGGGATCTCCTGGAACCCCAATACCCTGGGTACCTAGGTACCATATACTATGGACTTATAAGGGTGTTCCAGTGTGCCAATCAGAATTGGAAAAATTAGTCACTAGCCTGCAGTGACAATTTTAAAAGCAGAGAGAGCATAAACACTGAGGTTCTGGTTAGCAGAGCCTCAGTGATACAGTTAGGGAGCACATATAGGCCACAAACGTATGAGTACTGGGGTCCTGGCTAGCAGGATCCCAGTGACACACATCAAACACACTGACAACATAGGGTTTCTACTATGAACACTGGGGCCCTGGCTAGCAGGATCCCAGTGAGACAGTAAAAACACCCTGACATATACTCCCAAACAGGCCAAAAGTGGGGGTAACAAGGCTAGAAAGAGGCTACCTTCCTACAGGTGGGTGACTCCTTCTCCTCCTGAGGAGATGGGTCCTGTATTGGGATCTGTTGTGAAGCTGGTCCCCCAGCCTTTTCTCTTGGGAGGCTGGTCCGCTACTTCAGGATCCAGCTCTCCTTTTTCTCTCTGAAGTTTGCTCCATGCCCTAGTCTTGACACAAGCCCACTCAGGGATTTCAAGCATTGCTGCATGGGTCTTTGGCTCTACCTCAACCCAGGGGGAATGATCCAGATCATTACCAAGTAGGCAATCTTCATGGATGGATGAGGACACAACCACTTCTTTCTGCACTGCAACTCCTCCCCATTCAAAGTTTACCATAGCCATACGGTGGAACCTGGTCTCATTATCAGCACTGGTGACAGGATAAGACCTCCCTACTAGGAAATGAGTTGTGAGGACCAGGTGCTGAGTTACCATAATGATGCTAGCCCCTGTATCCCTCAAAGCTTCTATTTTTTCTCCATCAATCACAGGGTACTGCCTGTATTTGGGCATATTACTTGGCCAAGCAGCACAGGATAATTCTACCACACCCTCAGTGACTAAGGTTGTCTCTGTGGGGACACTGACATGGTCAGGCCACACCTCTTACCCCCACCTGGATACTGGCAACTGCATTTACTGCAGGTTGACTAGAGGCATTCTTTTTATTTTTACAGCCAGAGTCTCCAGTTCGGTGCCTTTTTGTCTTACAGTCTGAGCACCAAGCCTTGTTGGGGTCAAAGTGTTTCCCTTTGTACCCTCCCCTGTACTGTGAGTAGTCTCTGGGCCCACCCTTCTGTGAAGATTTTTGTGGGCCTTGAGAAGACTCTTTGTTGTTGTTTGTGCCATGGCTCCCATCTTTCCCCTTGGTGGGGGGGGGGGCTTTTTGGCCTCTTTCTTTTGGTCTCCCCCACCATTGGTAGTTTTGGTAACCCTTGTTTTGACCCAATGGTCTGCCTTCCTCTCCAAATCTTGAGGGGAAAGTGGACCCAGGTCTACCAGATGTTGATGTAGTTTATCATTGGGACAGTTATTCAACAGATGCTCTTTCATAAATAAATTGTACACCTCATCATAATCTTATACCTTGTTTACAGCCAACCAACCACCCAGCATTTTTACTGAATATTCCACAAAGTCAACCCAGGTTTGGTTCTGGGATTTTCGAGCCTCCCTGAACTTTATCCTATACTCTTCAGTGGTAAATCCAAAGGCCTCAATTAGGGTACCCTTCATGAGGTCATAGGATTTAGAATCTGCCTCATTCAGTGTCAGGAGCCTATCCCTGTACTTTCCTGAGAATAACTCCCACATCAATGTGCCCCAGTGTTTCTTTTCAATTTCCCACCCAATAGAGGCTCTTTCAAAGGCAGAAAAACATTTCACTATATTATCCCCTTCTGTTGAGGGAGGGACAACTCATTTTTGGGAGTTTAATGTCGAAAGCCTTTTCTTTCAACACTTGTATGCTGCCACCAGAGATCGGTGCCAAACCCAACTCTTTTTTTCTTCTCTCTATTTCCAAAAGCTGGCTTTCTAAAGCCAGTCTTTTGGCCACCCTGGCAATTTCCAGTTCTCTGTCTGTGGGTGCTATAGAGCTTGTGTGAGAAGAGGAACTACCCTCATCTCCATTTACCACAGGATCTTCATCCACCTCAGAGTCATCATCCTCAGCTGCGGGATGATCTTTTTCATACTAGGCCACCAGAAATATGAGTTTCTCTGTTTTGGGGCTTTTTCCAGTTAGAAGTTTGTATAGTCTCCAGAGTTTCCTTAATTGGTCATAGCTATATGCCTCATAAGGTTCCAGGTTGAGCTCCTGGATTCTTGACTCTGAATCAGACATTTTTATCCTACTAAATATGGGACCTTTTTGGAATTTAGAACTCCCCTTTTTGGATAACCAACTAAAGCAAAGATTTTTAAACTTTTTCTAAAGTTGTAGGGACCTAGCCAGGGACCTAACAATTACTTTTAAAAAAATGTAAAAAAAATGTTAGTCAATTAGAAAAATCAAAAACAATTATCTAAAAGACAATTTGGAGAGTTAGTCATGTGTTGACACCATTGTAAAAGTGGTATCAGCAAACACAAAGGCCCTCATTATGACATTGGCTTTAAGTACTGCTTACCGCCATGCTGACTGCCGCCAACATATCACCGCTGCTACGAATTACCGCTACTCATATTGTGACACACACATGGCAAGCCGTCACTATACAGCCACAAACACAAGTCTGCCACACCAAAGGTCGGTGATAAACTGGCGGTATCCAAACCCACACCGTTACTCCAACAGAACTACACCCACAACATTATGACCCACTAATCACCACAGCGGACATTCAATGGCGGTAAACTATTGCCACAACATACTACCGCGCTCAAAATACACACACACAAACAAAACAACACCACATTGGACAATTCAGACTTCACACACCTGACACACATTCACACACCACACCCACACCACTATAAAACACCCACCCACATTACACAACCCTTTACAACTAAAAACAAGTGCCACAAGAGAGCTAGCAAGACCACAGACAAGACCACAGCCACACACCACCATCACCTATACACCATCCACGCACCTTACATCACAGACCCCAGCACATCACCCTACACACCCTCACCCACACCACTCACACTACACCCATGGCACCACAACAACACCCCAGGTTCTCAGAGAAGGAGCTAAGGGTCATGGTGGACAAGGATAAAAATCATCCGGGTATAGCCACAGCTATTCGGATCACAGGTGCAGCAGACATCCATTGCTAGGAAGATGGAGCTATAGTGGAGAATCGTGCACAGGGTCAACGCCGTGGGACAGCACCCCAGAACAAGGGATGACATCAGGAAGAGGTGGAACGACCTACGGGGGAAGGTGCGTTCCGTGGCAGCAAGACAACTACTAGCTGTGCAGAGGACTGGCGGAGGACCCCCTCCTCGTCCCCCACAACTAACAACATGGGAGGAGCAAGTCTTGGCAATCATGCATCCTGAGGGCCTGGCAGGAGTAGGTGGAGGACTGGACTCTGGTAAGTCAACTTTCTACTACTGTCACCCCCCTACATCCATGCCATCACATATCCCCCACCCTCACTCCCATCACTCCACCACCTCCCACACACCCCACCATCACAACCCACCCCTCCCAAAACCAAGCCCTGCATGCAACACCAATGCATGGGCACCCATTACAGACCTGCATGGACACCTATCACTAAAACATGCACACTAGAGGGAAACAGCTAGCCCACCAAATAACAACTCACACAAGGCAAAGCTGAAAGGGCAATAACAACCATAAAGGGCAACACACCCATGCACAAGATGTCACACGCAGAAACAATAATACTGCATTTACATCCTCACAGGTCCCCCACCCAATGTCACCTGAGAGGAAGTGCCAGCAATGTCCAGTCCCCCACAGAAGAGGCCCACAGTATTGACAGCAGCTCTGGTCGCCTGGATCTGAATGACCAACCTGGCCCATCAAGGATCTCCGGACAGTCGGTTACCCAGGCACAGTCCGATACCACCACAGATCCTCCCCCCTCAGGAAACACCAGCACAGTACCCACCCAGCGGGCCCGCACCTCTGTCCCCAGAACACATCAATCAGCAGTGTGTCCACCACTACAGGGACCCCAGGGCACACCACAAACACAGGACGATCAGGCACCTGGGGTCAGTGGCAGTGGGCACACGGTTCAGGGGACAGAGGCACAGGACAACAGGGAAGCTGGGAGGACTGATGTGCGACAGGGGTAGGACAGGCCCAGGGAACCAACTCTCCAGGAGGCACTCACCGCGATCCTGGGAGCATACCACCATTCCCAGGAGACGATGGGCCGGATACTGGACAAGAAGCAGGAGAACCAGTGAATGCAGGAGGGACAGTACCTGGGGATCAGGGAGGACTTGAAGGACATCAACACCACCCTGGTCACCATTGCCGGGGTGCTGGCAGACATGGCCAACACTATGAGGGAGGCAGTGGCACACCACCTGGCTCCTACCACTAGCCAAACCGATGAACAGCCCTCCACCTCCACTGGTGCTAGTGGACAGGAGGCCCCACACAGGAACAACAGGCCACCAGCACCCCTCCCCCGCAAAAGGAGAACCACCCTGCAAACGTTCCCTTCGATCCAGGCAGAAGCCAGAGACTATTGCCAAGACCCCCACCAGGAAATAAGACTCTCCTGATTGTCACCCTTGTGTCCCACCCTGTCACTCTGTCCACCTTGAACTGTCATTGCTCCCCTTCCTATGCCCCTTTGGACAATGCACCTGTGCTCTACATAGACTGGACTCTATCCTGGACTGTCCTCCACCATCACTCCAGCCCATTGCACATCCCCTTCTACTTATTAGCACTTAAATAAACACCCTTTGAAAAAATACAAGTATGGAGTATGTCAAATGATTTAACTATGTATTCGTTTAACAAGCTTTAAACACTGCAATTCAACTGTTCAGTAATGTATAGATAGGAATGACCTGTAGTTGGCTGCAGTCAACACACCAGGAGAGATAGTGTTGCACAAATATCTGCAAATAGAGATGCCAAAGAGTACAGTGAGTGGCCATAGAAGTGGGAAAATCAGCCTGCCAGTGACAATGTCAAACACATAACTGTCAATTAAAAGTGAAGTTACACTGTCTTACCTGTGTGTCATTGGAAGTATTGACGAATTATTGCACTTCTGTTGTCCTCATCCTCATCCTCTGCCTCCTCATCTTCACTGTCCACAGGGTCCACCGCTGCCACACGCCCATCTCCAACCTCATCCTCCTGCAGAAAAGGCACTTGGCGATGTAAGGCAAGGTTGTGCAACATACAGCATGCCACGATGATCTGGCAGACCTTCTTGGGTGAGTAGCACAGGAAACCACCTGTGAGATGGAGGCAACACAACCTAGCCTTCAGGAGGCCAAATGTCCTCTCTATAATTCTTCTTGTTCGCCCATGTGCCTCATTGTAACGTTCCTCTGCCCTTGTCCTGGAATTCCTCACAGGGGTGATAGCCATGAGAGGTTGAGGTAACCAGAGTCACCTGCAAATATCAAGGGACACCTGTTAGACACACACTAAGCCTTAGGGCCCACACCATACCCATACACCAACATCCACTGGGTGGGAACCAGGGCTCACCTATTAGCCACACCCGGTGCCTCTGGAGTTGAGCCATCACATATGGGATGCTGCTAGTCCTCAGGATAAAGGCATCATGCACAGACCCAGGTTACTTTACATTGACATGGGAGATGTACTGGTCCGCCAGGCACACTATCTGCACATTCATTGAGTGAAAGCTCTTTCTATTTCTGAACACCTTTTCTTTCTCCGGGGGGAGGGTACAAATGCAATATGTGTACCATTAATTGCCCCAACAATGTTGGGGATATGTCCCATTGCATAGAAATCAGCTTTCACTGTGTCCAAAACCTCCACCTGGGGGAAAACGATGTAGCTGGGCATGTGTTTAATCAGGGCAGACAAGACTCTGGCCAGCACTATTGAGAACATTGGCTGTGACATTCCTGCTGCCAAGCCCACTGTCAAGTGGAGCACAGATAGAACTTGCACAAGAGGGGGGATCCTGGTGGGGTAACGGATAGCAGATATCAGGTCAGGCTCCAATTGGGCACACAGCTCTGAGATTGTGGCCCTGTGAAATCTATAGGTGAGGATAATGTGCCTGTCCTCCATTGTTGCCAAAACCACCAGGGGCCTGTACATGGGGGGATGTCTCCATCTCCTATTCATACACAGTGGTTGCGATCTATGGGGCAAAACGGTGAGCAGCTGGTCAGTATCCCATATTTCCAAACACTACACTTCATTGCATGTTGTGATTGTAACAGTATATTGTTGGTTAGGTCCAAATGGTGCTTATGTGTACTGTGATGCAGTTAGGTGCCATGGCCTGCCCCCCCTCTGAAATGGTGTCCGCCTGTCCTGTATGGGGGGACAGGTGGAAATGAGGTAATTCCGCTGACGTGCGCCGTTGTGGGAGGTGGTCGAGAACCGCCGTGCACCTCCTCATGGGTTATCATTGGGCCCTATGGGTTACAGTGGCCAATGGTGATGTATGCCGGCGGTGACGGTACACACCGACCGCAGACGTGACAGCCATTTTCTATCTGTTCACTAACTTGCTGCCTGACCTTCAACAGGAGAGGACCTACACTGCATGTGCTGCTGTGAACTGTGTCTGGAACCGACCATGGTTTGTGTCACTGGGGAAAGAGCCCCTGTCTTCACCACAGCAGAGTTGGAGAAACCGGTGGATGGGGTCCTACCCCAGTATCGAATGCTGTATGGGCCTCCAGACCAACAGGTGAGTATACTGTGAGCACGATGCATGCGGCATGAATGCATGGGGTGGTGTGTGAAGGCCTTGTGTAGGGGGGGTTGGTGGAAGGCGCCTGGGCATCGTGCTGCATGTATGGTGGGCCATGTCTGTGCGTAAGGGCGATGTGAAGGGCTATGGTGGGCCATGAGTGTAACAGGCAGGATGGTCTGACTGATACCTTTTCCTATGTGTATTTCTCTGCAGGTCAGCACCCATCAGAAAAAGGGTATATGGCGTGCCATCGCCAAGGACATGCGGACCCTAGGGGTCTACGGCAGGCAGAGCACCCACTGTTGGAAACGGTGGGAGGACCTGAGATGCTGTACACGGAAGACGGCGGAGGCCCAGCTGGGGATGGCCTCCCAACGAGGAAGGGGTGCCGGTCGAACCCTGACCCCCCTGATGGCCCGCATACTGGCGGTGGCCTATCCAGAGCTGGATGGGCACTTAGGGGCATCACAGCAGCCACAAGAGGGTGAGTACAGTGCCCCAATATACTACTTGCGTGTGGTGGGGTGGCATCTGGGTGGGGGATGTGGCCCTGTGGGTGCCCCTAGGCCAGGCCGGGCATTGCAGGGTAGGTCCCATGTTGGGCAGGGTGTGATGTAAACTTCCTCCAACCAAGCTAGTAGGCATCCACTACTGGGCAGGGGTCTGTGGGTCTCAGGTTTGCTGCAATTGGCGTTAGGTGTCCCTGTCCATGGGCTGGCGACTAGCATTGTGACTGGTAGTGCATTGCCTAGTGCGTAGGACTGTTCCCTGTATGTGTGTATCATGTACGCCAACAGTGGTGTTGTTGCCGCCATTGACCAAGTGTATCCTTTGTCTCTTCCCCCCACTTTTTGTTTTGTCACCCTGTCCTTATGTGCATTAGCATTATCTGCCGGAGGAGCAGAGGCACCGGCGACAGAGACAGCTGCATCCCACAGGGCCCAGAAGGCTGAATCCACTGACGGTGAGGGCACCAGTGGGACGGAGGGCAAGGGGACCACCACCGCAGAGACTGGAGGGGACAGTTCGGACAGTGATACCTCCTCCGATGGAAGCTCCCTGGTGGTGGCAGACACATGTGTGCCCATCCCAAATACAGGTACAGCCGCCACCCCCAGAACCAGCATCGCCCTCCCAGCAGCCCCTCAGTGTGTTTCCCGTGCCCGCTCACCCAGGAGGGTGGGCATCTGCTTGGCCCCAGGCACCTCGGGCCCTGCCCCAGTTAACACTGCTGCCCTGAGTGAGGAGGCTATTGACCTCCTGAGATCCATCTCTGTTGGGCAGTCAACCATTGTGAATGCCATCCAGGGGCTTGCAGCCCATTTGTAACAGACAAATGCATTCCTGGAGGGCATTCAGTCTGGCATGGCGGCCCAACAGAGATCAATCCAGGCTTTGGCCTCCTCTCTGATGGCAACCATTGTCCCTGTTTCTAGCCTCAATCCTCCATCTTCCTCTACTCAATCCCATTCCCCTCAACCCCAACCTATCCCAAGCACACAGGCAGACCAGCATTCACACAAGACAACACACAGGAGTGGTTCAGGCAAACACAAGCACCACACATCATCCCACAGGCACTCACACAAACACCATCCAGAGGCAGACATACCAACATCCACTGCCTCCACTGTGTCCCCCTCCCTCCCAGTTGCATCTACACTCACACCTGCATGCACTACATCCTCATCCACTCCCACCATCACCATCACGCCTATCACTACACACCCCTCACTGGCAGTCACCACCCCCACATCCATGCACACGTCCCCTATGTCCTCTCCCACTGTGTCTGTGCCCCCTCCTCCCAAAGTACACAAACGCAAGCACTCAGAGCCCCAACAGCCATCCACCTCAGAACTGCATCCAGCCCATGCACCTGCGCCCAAACACAGCAGACTGACACCCCCTACAACCACTCCCTCTTCCTCCACTCCCAAACCTTCACCCTCTTCCCGCCCCAATGTCCCTAAGATGCTTTTCCTCTCCACCCTTGACCTCTTCCCTACCACTCCCCCCCTTCCTTCACGTCAGGCCATGGTGGTCAGAACCCAGGTGAGCACCTCAGCCACCCAGTTGACGGCCACAGTAGCGTCAACAGCTACTTCAGGTGGGAGAGGATCCCGGGCACCAGGCAGCCACACTGAAAGGGTGCCCGTACTGGGTGCTGCAAGGAAGGGCAAGGAGGCACCCCCAGCTGCTTCAAGGAAGGGCAAGGAGGCACTACCAGCTGTGTTAAGGAAGGGCAAGGAAGCACCCCCAGCTGCTACAGGGAAGGGCAAGGTGCAATCTCCGGCTGCTGACAGGAAGGGCAAGGGGTCTGCACCAGCAGGCAGGAAGGACAGGAGGGCTGGTGCTGGGACTCATTCGGAGCCCCCACCACCAACCATGGGGGTTCAGCTGTCCGAGGCTGCAGAGGATGGACTGTAGCCTCCCCCCACAACTGCCAGCATCGCCACCATACCGCCACCAGCACCGCCACCACAACCACTGCCAGCAGCCCCAGTGGGCAGCCGTCTGAGGCTGCAGGGGATGGGCTGGAGCCTCCCCCCACCACCGCCAGCAACGCCACCAGCACCACTGCCAGTAGCAGCAGCCCCAGTGGGTAGCCATCCGAGGCTGCAGGGGATGGGCTGGAGCCTCCCCCACAACTGCCAACACTGACACCAGCACCGCCACCAGCACCACTGCCAGCAGCAGCCCCAGTGGGCAGCCATCCGAGGCTGCTGGGGATGGGCTGGAGCCTCCCTACACCACTGCCAGCACCGACACCAGCACCACCACTGCCACCACTGAGCAGCCGTCACCGCCGGCGGACAGTGTGTAGTCCTGCATTGATGGGCTGTTGTGCGGCCTGGGCACTGCAAATCCTGTGGGTCTGACACCCAGCTGAGAGACTGTGACCTTGCACTCCCCAAGATCTGCATCACAGGGCACAATGCCCCCTCCAGAACCAGTGGAGAAGCCACCCACTCACACCATCCTTCCTAGGATGAAGCACACTGGGCATGATGCCCCCTCCAGAACCAGTGGGGTAGTCATCCACTCACCGCATCCTTCCCAGGATGAAGCACACTGGGCATGATGCCCCCTCCAGAACCAGTGGAGTAGCCATCAACTCACCGCATCCTTCCCAGGATGAAGCACACTGGGCACGATGCCCCCTCCAGAACCAGTGGAGTAGCTATCGACTCACTGCATCCTTCCCAAGATGAAGTACACTGGACATGATGCCCCCACCAGAACCAGTGAAGAAGACATCCACTCACCCCATCCTTCCCAGGATGAAGCACACTGGGCACAATGCCCCCTCCAAAACCAGTGGAAGACGCGACCCACTTGAGAGACTGTGGCCTTGCACTCCCCAGGACCAAGCAGTGGGCAAACCACCCACTTGAGAGATTGTGGCCTTGCACTCCCCAGGATCAAGCAGTGGGCAAACCACCCACTTGAGAGACTGTAGCCTTGCACTCCCCAGGACCAAGCAGTGGACAAACCACCCACTTGTGAGACTGTGGCCTTGCACTCCCCTGGACAGCGCACAGGGCATGTTGCCCCCTCCAGGACCAGTGGTGTTGTACCATCTTCTGGCTGAGGTGCCCCTTATTCCCCGTCCCCCTGTGGTGCCTGTCTCTTTTTGACCTGATGCCCCTGCAGTGTTCTCTCCGTATTGTTGCAGGAGTGAGGTGGGGCCTTGGCCTATGTGTTGTGGCCCACGGACATTGAGGACTGGGCAGTGTCTCTACATTTGTAAATATGAATATACGTTTGGATTTTGATGCACTTATTCATAGTATTTTCTCATATTACACTCACTTTCTTCAGATCATTTTGTCCTTGCATTATTCCTGAGGGGTACAGGGTAAATATGTTATGTTGCTGCATCTGGTTGTATGTATGGTGTGTGTGTGTGGGGTGTGTGTTGTACGTGTCACTCTCTTTTTCCTCCCCCCTCCCTTGTGTGCTAGGCAGAAGTATACACCGTGGTCTTCTTTGCCGGCGTTTTTGTTCATAATAAAGCAGAAGGTAGACGAGCGTGGGGAAAACTTGAAGCTGGGGCTCCATGGCGTCATTGTTGTTCCCTGAGTCTCCACAGGTGAGTCCTTTGACTTCTGAGTTGTATTTCCGCCAGGCTGTTGATGTCGTTGGTATTGCCCTGGAAAAGGTGGCAGATAGGCCGGTCAAAATAGAGTGGGCGGTACATTGTCTTCCGCCTGGCTGTTGGCGGTTACCTCTGTGGTGCTTGTTGATTCCGCCCTGGCGGTCGGTGTGTTAAAGTGGCTGTCTGTCTGAGCGGTTTCCGCCGTGATCATGATTCCATTTTTGTTACCGCCGGCCTGTTGGTGGTATTACTGCCGCTTTATCACCGACCGCCAGGGTTGTATTGAGGGCCAAAGTCTTTATCCCCCCGCTGATATACCAAATGTTGGAGGCTGGCCCTCTATGTAGTGTACAAAACAAAGTACACTATGCAGAGGGTCCGAACAACCACATGTTAGTTTTTTTTAAGGGGTAAAAATAAGACCACCTAATGCTCTAAATTTTAAGATAGCTGGTCGAGCAGTTAGGCCAATCCAGGAGATGTGCTAAGTATTTGCTCTACTCACCAATCAAATTGTGCACCACACACACTCAATGAATAACTCGAGACCAGAATTGATAAACATACTTCAGACTTTTATATAATTTTTAAGACCAACATCTTTAGAATAGGTAAAGTACTTTTCTTGTTATGACTTTATAAAGTTTTAGCAAAGTTAGTCTTTCTGTACGTAATTACGCACCATTGAAATCAATAGGCAGTCACTTTTAAAAATGCATTAAAAATCGTACGGTTGAGTTACCAGTCTCTTCTTTTGCAGGATGGTTGCAGGGGTTGGTGGACACCTTGTGCCAGCTGGAGAGCTTTGGGCAGCTCCCGGTTTCGGCGGAAGCAGTGTTGGCAAAGTTCTTGGTGCAGGCACAGGGCCACCTGGATGGGCCACTTGGAAAAGGAGCTGGTTTGCGTATTCAAAGTGGTGCATGGGGGTCTCCTTTGGCTGTCGAGGTCACAAGAGGTTAGGGACCCGGGGCACACAGCAGAACCCACGATGCAAGGCCCACGGCGGCCAGGTGCAGGGCGTTTTGGAGGTCTTGGATGCTGTGCGCAACGGAGTCCTCTGGAGCTGGAGGTAAGTCTCGTTTGGGGTCACTTGCAGGACAATGGGGGCACTCTGTTCGGAGATCTGGGGTGTTCCTGAAGTCCCTCGACTGGGGTTTCCTCCTGATCCTTTGTTTGCTCTGGGGGAGCTGGTTTTCTTCTGGTCCGATGTCAGCTGACCAAGACCCAGAATATTGCTGTATCTCGGCCACTAGGGGTCGCAGTACCATTATACTTGGAACAGTTGGTGGGCACTTCCGGACTGTTGTCTGTGTGTCGTTGGGTCCAGCTGTGACTTCCAGTCGCAGAGATATCGGCAATTCTGTGAAGTGTCCTTCACTGGTTTCTTGGTCTTTTGCAGTTAACTTTTTTTCTTGAGTGGTGCCTCCACTCAGGAGGGAGATCTGGGGTGATCCGTGAAGCTTGGAGGTCACCTGGGTTTTTTGGGGTCAGTCCAGTGTTAAGCTCCTCCACCGTCATGACTGTTGGGACTCTGGAACAGCAAGCAGGGGTCTAGGCGCCTTTTCTGGTGCAGCAGCTCCTCAGTTCTCGTCCTGGCGGTTTCTCTGGTGCTGATTTTCTTGTCTTCTTGGAATCTTCTTCGAGTCCTTTTCAAATCTAAAATCTTGGTCTAGGGGAGCCCACTAAAAACTGAATTTAGTGGGTGTTTTAGGGGGAACCTGTTAGTGTCCAATGGGGCACTTACCATTGGGTGGCTACACCCACTACAGTGACCACTTCCTGTGGGAATAGTCACTTTCCTAAACCTCATTGGCTGTTTCTCTCCATTTCAAGATGGAGAAATCTGAATCAGAGGGTCCACTTCTCATGCAAGCCCTTAGGGGTGGTGCATGCTAAGTGAGGCCACTCCTCCTACCCTTTGTCGTGTTTTTCACCTTTGCTCCCACCAAAAGTGGGGTTTTGCAAAGGTGGAAGCCCTCTGCTGCTAACAGCAGGCCTGGAGGCTCGAGTTTCAGTGGCAGTAGCCCTTTGATGCTCACCGCCAGGGTGTTGCACATTCCTGAGGGAGGGGGAGTTAGCTCCTCCACCCAGGAAGGGCATTGTCTTACAAACCAGAGAGCCATGATATACGGGGCTTTATTTTAACTGGCTGTTTTTGAATTTCAGTAGCAGATGCTCTCATTCATGTCCCATTACGCTCCATCCATAATATATACAGCTTCTCTTTCTTTCCATGTCGTGTGACTTTTTGAGGTAGAACGTTTTAGTATACTTGCTTTTTAATTTTCTGTAGTTTGTAGGTAGAATATTACTTTGGAACACCGTATGGTGATTTATTGGGATAATTATCTTCTTTTCTTCTATTATTTATGTGCTAATTAAGGTGCTTTTCTCTACCTTGGTTTAGCGTTTAATTGCCTATTTTGTTCAGGTTTATTCTTTATTTTTCCCTGTTATTTTTCTGCTATTATATACATATTTTTTGTTTAGTTTATGACCTGGCTATTGACTGTTCGCTGGTATGATGTTCACAATGATCCACCAATAATTTCTGGAGCAAATGAGTGACACTTATATTTTGAGGTATGCTTTTCATGTTTTACTGGTCTCTCTCTCTCTCTTTTCTCTTTGTTATCTGTTGGTCAATTGATAAATAGTTTTATCCTTATGTGCTAATTCTGTATTTAAATTGAAAAACAATTTCAACAAATAGTGCCATTTTTTAATAATTGTTTTTCAAAAATTTGAATCATTATTTGCATAAATGTTCTTTATGATTCTCTATGGATTGTTTGTCTTTTTGGATTTTTAATGTATTTATTATGTCAGTCCTTGTGTATTGTATTTCATCTTGACAGTGATTGTTTTTTGTTAGTTTTTTTGAATATCTGCACAACTATTGTCTAATTTTGGTTGTTGGTTGTTGCTGTCCCTTGTCTGCATATATATTTATATATATTTTTGACATATGTTCTATTGAATTAATTTTTGTATGTCTTTATGTATATTTTTTTGTTTGTGTTATTGATAATTGACTTCTGTGTGTATATATATTTAGACACTTTTTTTGTTTTTATTATATTTACAGCCCTGAAGAAGTCCTTCATCAAGGACGAAATGCGTTGTCTGTTTTATTTTTACATCTAAGGACACTTTAATAAAGTAAAATCACTGATTTGATTATTTTTTGTGGTGCACGTTCAAGAATTTCTTAGTTTCAAAATCCTCCGGAGTCAGTACCTTGGCAGCAGGTACTTTGTTCAGTGCACACGCTCCATCCGTTGATTATAAAAACCATATAAATGCTGGTGATAGGAATAGGTGCATCTCTTCTTCTTCATTTCCGAACCCGCTGCTTGTTTTTGTCTAATTTTTTCTCCCCCAGGTTTGTATATTTGCTGTCTGGAGTGGCAGCTGTATGGAAAAAGCCAGCAACTCTGCCAGTTAGGGTTAGCTTTTGCAGGGGGCACCTCTAAGGTGGCCCCTGGGTACATTTAAGGTTAAATCCAATAATGGCATCAGTTTGGATTTAATATTCTGAGTTGTTTGATACCAAACAACCTAGGGTACAGAGTGGCCATTATGTAGCTGGGGAACTCATGTTTGACCAGTGCCCAGTACATACATTAAAATGGCTGCCCTGTTCACTCACTATGTCCTAGGTTTAGCAAGGACACATTGGGGGCATATTGCTCATGCAGCTATGCTCTCACATATAGTATGGTGCACCCTGCCTTAGGGCTGAAAGGTATGCTAGAGGGGTGGCTTACCCATAACATATGCAGTGTCTGGTGGACTGGGCACACAGAGAGTGTGCCATGTCGAGTTTATCTTTTTAGGGGTGCCCCAGTACACTCAGCCTGCAATGGCAATGCTGGGTGCATCTGGGTGCAGGGCCCTTGGGGGTGGCCCAATTAGTGCTGCTGCCCCCAGGGGCCTACTCTTAATATCTCTTGCCCTGGGTACTGGGGTACCCATTTACTAGGGACTTACAGAGGTATAACCAATTGTGCCAAGCATCACAACAGTTTTAGGGAAAGAGATCTGGCCCAGGGACCTGTTTTTCAGGGGCCGTGGGCACTACTAACTTCTAGAACACATCAACATCAGGCAAAAAGTGGGGGCTAGCCATGCAAAAAGAGGCCTCCTCTGATTCTTGTAAACTAACCTTTCTTGGTTAGTGCACCAGTCAACCCCGTGCTTCCACTTCAGAATGGTAGGAGCAGTGGAGGAGTTCCAGTGCACTGCCATGTCCCATTTTGCCACCATCAGCACAGTACCCATAAAAGTTCTCTCTGCCCTCGATTCCTCCATTCCCTCCATAACACCCAACACAACCAAAAGGCGGAGACAGCTGTAGCCCCAATCCCACCAACATATTCAGTTCTCAAAAAAGCCTTTGCCAATATAACACAATTTGGGAGCACCCACATACCATGTGAAAAAAATATGCCAATCCCCCCATGCACTGGGGGCAATTGGGGGAGGTTCGTAGCCCAGCTCGGTGCAGCCGCGCCAGAGAGAGGTATGCTCCATACAGGAAATACAGTTGTATCATTCTCAAGCTGGATGATATGGTAACCAACCTGGGTGCCATCAAAGTTTCCCGCCAGTCCTCATCCTCCAGAAGACCCAAACAACCTTCCCAGCTGGCCGAAAGATGATCCAAGTCACCCGGAGTATTGTTAATTAGCATTTTATAGAGGTGTGAGATACCACCCTCCCTAGTGTTCCCATCAATACCTTAGCCTCCAAAGGGATATGTTCTGGTATAGTGTCAACGCACTGTAAGTGTATGTGAAGGGCATGTCGAAGGTGGAGGTATTTATAAAACTGCATGTGGGCAAGCTGATGGGTGGCCTGAAGGTCCTGAAAGGATCTCATGGATCCCCCCTTTCACACATCCCCTAGTAGAGATAGGCCCACCTCCCAAACCCATGCAAAGCTGCTGATTCCTTCAGCCAGGTACCATGCCGTAGGGGGGTCTGCTGGGTAAGCACATTCTCCTAACGCATATGCCATAGAGCTGCCCACCAGACGAGAAAGACCACCCAGGTCACTGGTTCTAGGTCACGAGGGACTGGAGAGCCATAAAGAAGAGCTAATATCTGAGGAAAGCTCAAAGCCGTCAGCTCAATTTGATAAGCCGGATCCGCCCAGCCCCCAGTAAACCAGTTTTGAATGACCAGCAACTGTGTTGCCAAGTATTACAGTTGTAGGTTGACCATGCCCATCCCCCCTTCGTATGTGCCACTCTGACAAAACTGTAACGCAATGCAGTGTCTCGTACCTAGCCAAAGAAAGGAGGCTGCCGCTCTATCCAGAGCCCGTAACCATGAGCAAGGGATCGGAAGTGGAAAATTCTGAAGAGCATACAAGAACCATGGCAAAATCATCATTTTGTATAAGGCCACGCTGCCCTAAGCATCTAATGGCAGGGATTGCCACCTCGCCAAGTCTGCCTTCTCCCATGAAGCAAGTGGGGTCATGTTCAGAGCCCATGTCAGCTCAGGAAGGAGAGTCAACCAGACCCCCAAATATTTAAAGCTGAGTCGACGGATAGGGACCTGGTCTTGCCAGCCGTAGCAGTCACGTGCTGGAACCAGTGGCACTACCACCAACTTAGCCGGGTTCATTTGCAAGCCAGATGCCTCCGCAAAGCAATGCAACAAATGAAGGTTCCACAGACCAGATTCACTTGGATTTGCCATGTATAGCAGAACGTCATCAGCGTACAATGCCGCGCAGTCCTCATGTGTATGATCCCACCTCCAGCTGCAGTATATTGAGTCCATCCTAATCAGGCGCGCTAACGGCTCATTTGCCAGAGCAAATAGCAGTGGGGATAAAGGACAGCCCTGACGCGTCCCTCTACAAATGGATGATAATGTATTGTTCACCCGAACCCTGGCTACTGAATTGATATACAGGGCTTGGACCATCCGGCTAAATCTTGGTCCCATGCCCGCCCGGACTAGCACCAAACTCAAGTAGCCCCAGTCCACCGTGTGAAAGGCCTTTTTGATATCAATAAAAAAAGTGCTAAATCAGAGGGAATGCGGTGAGGTCGAGCCAATGGTACATGGAGATGGCATCTACAATGACACGTACTCTGGTTGGTCATAAAGCTGCATTGGTCAGGGTGTATCAGAAGTGGTAGGACCCTCTTGAGGCGGGTCGCCAGAATTTTGGCATAGATTTTTATGTCATTGCTAAAAAGTGAGATTGGTCTGTAGTCTGCGCAAGACCTGGTTGGCGGTTGCGTCTTGGGGTGCACCACTATAGTGGCTGTGTCCATTCCGTCCTGAAAGAAACCAACCTGGGCCACTTCGTCATGAAGGCGTCAACCTTTCTGTAAACATATTGTAGAATTCCAGCGGATCCCCATCGGGTCCCGGAGTTTTCCCTGCCCCCAGTGCCTTAATTCCCTCACTTATTTCCTCCCCAGTTATAGGTACGTCAAGGATGTCCATGTCCGTTTGTGACAACACCGGGAGGGGGACTTCTTTCAAGAATTGCTGGGTGTGCTCTGGGATAATCATTGAGAACGCTTTGTATAATTTTCTATAGTAAGAGGCAAAAGTGTCTGCTACCTCCTACAGCTTAGTGACCACTTCTCCCCCGTGTCGATAATCTCAGGAAGGATTCTAGATGACTGATGGTGTAACACCAACCAATAAAGTAGCTTCCCATTTTTGTCTCTCCATCCATATACATGAGCGTTGGAAGTACGCCATAAATGTCTTGCTGCTTCCAAAGAGTGGTCGCGTTTCTCCTCCCATATGAGCATGAGATGCCTATTCAATTCCTCAGTGGGCTGTGTGGATTGTTTAGCCTCCAGTCAGAGGGCTCGGGCTTCCAAATTAGAAATATGAAGCCTCTGGCCTGACTCCCAGGTGCGGAAAAGTCCCCTTGCAACCCCCCTCACCACTGCTTTACACACTCCCCACAGAGTACCCGCAGATGGGACTGAGTTTGTGTTTAGAGGAAAGTATTCCTGAATAGCTGCCTGTATTTGTTGGGCAAAGAGTTTGTGTTGTAGGTACCATGCATTCAGCCGCCACATCGGGCGGTCAACCGCCAAAGCCGACCCTAGCACGGGCTGCACCAGGGCGTGATCGGATATGCCCCTTGAGAGGATCTCAATGTGCGTAAGTTGGCTGCAGTATGTAGCCGTCAGGAGAATGAGGTCTTTTCTAGATTACATTTGGTGTGTTACCGAGGTGTGTGTAAACCAAGTTTGTCGCGGGTGCCAGGTTCTCCAGGCATCGCATAACCCCAAGGATGCCATCCAGTTTACCAGGTAGGAGGCTGCCGCCTGCCTGTGGTGCAGTGGGGGACCTGACGCGTCCTGCACGGGGTCTGGGACTGTGTTAAAGTTTCCACCTATCAGGGTGGTCCCCTGAGGCAAGTCCAGGAGTATTTTGGTAAGGTTGGTTAGAGCGACGTGCAGGGTGCCGGTGGGGCGTAAACGCTTATAATGTTAAGTGTGAGTCCCTCGATGCATCTAGGCAGGACCAAGAACCTCCCATGGGGATCCCTCTGTACTTTCGTGACCGTCATGGGAAAGGATTTGTGCAGCATCACTGCCACCTCTCTCGAGCCACAGACAAACCCGAAATGATAAACCCTGTCAAAGCTGCCACATGCTAGAAACAGACAGCAATCTCCAAGTAAGTGAGTCTCCTGAAGCAGGAGCAGGTCAGGCTGATGACGGTGGGCATATGTGAGGAGGGCTGTGTGTTTAATCTTATCCAAAAGCCCTTTGACGTTCCAAGGGAGAACCTGTATTGGTCCTACCATTTATATGTGATTAAGTGTGTGTTATATCGTCGTTGGTGGCCGTGCCCCTAGTTCCGCAAAGTAGGCAAGTGGGCCTGTCATCCCTACGTCCATCAAGGCATCTTATTAACCTAGGTCAGGGTTCTGCAAAGTCGGTCCTAGAGAGCCGGGTCCATGCCAGATTTTTACCATATCCACAATTAGAAACAAGATGTTTCAGAAATCTACATTTTTCTAAATGTGAATATCCTCAAAACTGGGAGCCACCGCTTAGCCCACCAGGGCCCTCTCCTACATTCACTGGTTCCCAGCATTTCTGTACTACCAAGCCTCCCTCCTCTCCGTGACTGCACCGCTGCCTCTCCTTCGCCAAGCAGCACTGTGGGCCGTCCGGGTGTGAGACCCTCCAACTTCTTCTTCTTGGGGACCACTGCTCTCCAGTGCGGGCCCCCCTCTGCTGGTAGGGCCCCGCGGCTCCAGGTGGATCATTTAGGTAGGGGGCCACTGTGGTCTCTCATACGGAAGGGAGGATGGGAACCAATCTTTACCATCCAGCCTTTACCCCCTCAATGCGAGCCTCCCTCGCCGCCAGTGGGCTCTCCCCCCGGCCCCAACCGGGCCCCTCAGGAAGGGGGGGCACCATTGTATCCTGTTCATGGGAGTTGGGAAGAGGGGGGAAGCAAACCCCTCAGTCCAGTCCCCAGCTCACCGCCAAATCCCCCCCTACCTCTACCGCCAAAGACGGCTGCCAATACTTCTGTGCTCAGTCTCGAGGCGCTGCATCCTTCCTCCGCGCTGCCCACTGCTAGGCAGCTCCAGCCGTTGGCCTGCACCAGGAGCACCAGCCAGGCACTCCTCCGTAAGGGCACACAGCCTCCCGATTCGGCCTCCTCCTCACTTCAGGGCCGTCGCCCCTCTCCAGTCCTCCGAGGGTCACCCCTGCTGCTGGTGCAAGCGCCCCGGGCCCCGACCAGGCCCCCGGATCCCTCCTCCACCGATCAGGCCTACGCCGCTCTTCCTCACTGTCACAGTCCCAGTGGCCGGGCGGCTGAATGTCATTGCAGGGGCGACCCCACTCCAAGCCGCTCCAGGCCCCAGATCAGTTGAAGACTATGATGCTCTAGTGCTGTTGCGGAAGACAATCACGCTCTGAAAAAAGATCCCACTCTTCATGCCTATGCAAAGCACTGAAAAGATTTTTCGTACTGGCATTCTGTTTTTGGTCTAGACGCGGTTTCTTGGAATCTCTTCAGGATTTTAGACCTTCTCCGAGATGAATTTGGTTTGGGAAAGCACTAGCTCCTTCAACTTTATCATCTGAATAGGCAGTCATAAAATCCTGTAGGAAAGCTCGTGGGAGATTTACTTCCTAATATCCCATCGGTAAGGAACCTTCTTAAGAGTTTCCAAGTTCGAAAAATGGTGATTACTCTTCTGATCCAATCTAAGGGATCTTACCACGGTTTTAGAGGGTTTGATAAAACCTCCTTTTGAGCCTTTGGAAATGGCTGACATCTCTCGGGTCTCAACAAAGGTGGCTTTCCTTATGGCCATTACTTCCTCCAGAAGGTTAGGGAAAGTGACTGCACTGTTAATATAATTTCCCTATCGGAAGCTTTCCCACACAGCGTTTTTCTCAGACCTGATCCTAAATTTCGGCCCAAAGTCCAATCTGTCTTTCATTCATCTCAGGAAATCATTTTGCCTGTCTTTGAGACAGAGGATCATGCTCCGTCTTCTTTGGATGTTAGAAAGGTTCTACTAGTATACTTAGACAGGACCAAGGATTTTCGGGTTTCCCAGTCATTATTTGTGTCTAGTGGGTCAGCTGGTAAATGGAAGAAAGTTTCACTTTGCAACACTAATTAAGTGGGTCAGACAGGCAATTTCCCAGCCTTATGATTCAGTGGGTGTGGTGGTTCCAGGCAAGATGATGGCAAGCACAGTCTCAACTTCATTGGCAGAGGTTAGATTTGTCTCTCTCAAGAAGATATGTTGTGTTGCAACATGGGCAAGCTCCCATACGTTCCTTACTCATTATAAGTTGGACTTGTTCTCCAAAGTGACTGACAATTTTGTTTTAAGTTCCGAAAACCGAACTCCAATAATGGTATAAATACAGATTTGAGCAGCATTTAATTGTGTGTGTCAATTTATTGATTAAATATATCCTCATTCTGTTATTACTATAACAAGGAGGACTACATGTGGACAATGAATTTTTTACTTACCCATAAAATTCATTAACCTTAGGAGTCCTTCTCTTTATAGTACTTCCCTCCTTTCTCCCTTCCTACACAACTGTAGTGGCTTGGTACAACAGGCAGTGAGGGAGGAGGAAGGGGCCTTTAGTAACTCATCACGGTGTCATGTAAACATATAAGACGTTTTGGGTAGTGTCTGTCAGAGGCAGAGGAAGCCTTATTCTGTTATGGCTATAACAAGTTGGACTCCTAAGGGTAATGAAGAATACTGGTAATTAAAAGGTTCATCAGTTGTCCATGGGAAAATGTCAGCCTAATTTAAATACATTGATCTGTGGCTATCATGCCAGTGTCCTGCTGTCCTTTTAGTCCTTTCCTTCTCCTAAATTGCTGCAGAGATTTGTTTGTTTCTGAGACTCTTGTAGAGACGTGCATCCCATAGGACAAGTCTCACAAACCTTTATCCTTTGAAGCCAACAGTGGGTGGAAAAGGTCTGGATTCTCCATATGACTAGGTCTGTGTGATCCTGGATGGATTCCTGTATCTCCTATGCCTTAGTTTACTCATCTGTTCCTAGGTGGGTACAGATCATCTACCATAAAAAGGGTATCCACTGAGCAATACTGGATAAGGGATGCTTCCTCGCTGGCAGTGCGGGCTTAAATCCTCTGTCCAGCTTCCACCAATACATCTGGCGCTCTGAAGTGCCCAGAAGGAGACCTTGGCGCACCATGCAAAAGAAGTTAAATAATTAAAACTGCAGGTGCATAGACACCAGCTGAAGGCTTGTACCATGCGTTGTAAAATAAAGTAATAAACTCTGTGACCCGCATCATGTCTATCTGTACAAGGCCAGTTGAATTTCAAGGCGAAGTTAACAATGAAACCTATTTTACCTTGTTATTTATAATCTCAGGCATATTTGGGTGTTTTTCTACTGGGCTTCTGATGTTTGCTGTGCTAATAGAGTCAAATGGGATAGAGTTAATAGAGGCAAATTGGATGCAAATGAGTGGTAGGTCACTTTCATCTTACAGATCGATTGCCTTGATTTTTTTGCTGTCTGTCTTTTGTGCAGTGCTCCAAAAATATAATTCCTAATTGCTAGAGTTTTTTGATCTTGATCTTGAGCAAGGCTGGAAGGTGCCATTCTTTCATATTTTGTACACAGCTTGTTGGATGCAGGGAGAAGAAGAGTTTAGGTTGAACTTCGATCCACTTGTGTAGTTTTCATTTTAAGCATCCTCAGTCGGTGGAGTATCAAAGATACTCTGGCCAATGAGGCAAGGAAGACAAGCATTTGCAATGCAATAGGTCTCACATTTTCTTCAGTTAGAGCTATTGGCATTGTAAATTCATAAGTGAACTTTTCTTGCCACATGAATTGGTCAACCCAGCCTCATAATTTCCTCTTTTCCTGCTATTTAATTCCAGTGGCCCAGCATTTAACTAAAGCACTTCCATTTATCGTCTTCCTCTATCTTAAAAGATATACAATTATCATATAAACCTTTATCAGAAATAAACTTTTGGCCTTAGAGTGTAACGCTCAATACACCATAACAAAAATAGCATTTGGGATGGATTGGAGGGTGAAAGGTAAGAGGCAGTAAGGAGAGGAGTAAAGATGGAGAGGAAAAGTGGCATGGTAATGGTGTCATGGGCCCTGAAGTAAGAAAGGAAAATGATTGACTAGAATTTTGGTAGGAAAATACAGCAATAATTAGAGTTGAGTGAGGTCCGTCGGTCTCTGGGCACCGGTGCCACTGCACCTGTTGCTCCATTGATAACTATGCTTCAGGAGGGAAAGCGGATGGGGCAGAAAAAGAGAAGCAAAAGGAATACAACAGACAAAAGGAAGAAAGAGAAGGGGTCAGAACGAAATAAAAGAAAGAAGGGAAAGAAAGAATGAGAAAATGAAAACACAACTAATAGAAGAAACAGAGAAAACGTGACACAAAAGAAAAATGGGAAGGATACTAGCGAACGAAAGATAAAGAGGAAAAAATAATGAAAGAAATGTGAAAAGAAAGAGAAGAATTAACATTAGAGAACAAACATGAGAGAAACAAGCAGCGAAAGAACCAGGGCATATATGTATACTGACACATTTTCCACAGACACAGAATGGGAAAACCATTTTGACACTTTGGGTCCCGACAAGTAATTTGTGGCTTCCATATACAGAGGGGAAAAAGAAGGATTCATAGTAAAGCGTGAATTGACAGATACAAATAAGAAAAACAGGAAGAAAATGAGAAAAGAAGGAAGAAAGATCTAAAAAGAAAGAGAAAGGAGGCATACCAAGTAAAAGGAAAGATCAAACAAAAATGACAAAGAGAATGAAGGGAAGTGAAATAAATAGTAAAAAAAACACCTGATGAAGAAGAGAGAACGAAACAGGGAAAGACATAACCAAGTTTTTGCCAGTTTGAATGAGGATGTAGCAAGAGGAAGAAGGAAATAAAAAAAAGGGAGAAGAGTAGAGATAAACAGTTGAAAGAAAGAGTGAATGCGGATTTTAAGAGCTGGAAAGAGAAAAGTGGGGAAGAAAGAAAACATTGAGAGTAAACAGAGTAAATAAAGAATGGAGTGAGATAGGTGAAACAGACCCTCTCAAATAAAGATGACAGCTAAGAATAGATTTAATTGGCCCCCCTTGTCCCCTAACAGAAGTCATAGTGTGGAACATCAGGGGGCACTGCGGAACAGCAGGAGGCGCATTAGCAGAGTTGTATGTGAACCCTAATGCAGCAATATTGGGACGCTTGAGATCAGGGTTGGGGCTATCGACAGAGCTGTGTCCCGGCCCGGTGCTGGAATAACAGAAAGTCAGCGGGTGAGAAATGAGAAATGGAGCGCTGTGTAATTCATGGTATTGGAATAATGGGGCAGTTTAGGGTTGAGGTGCACTGACAGAGTTGAATATTGGCTGCAGTACTGGAATAGTAATGGGCACACAAGGTCAGAAGTGAGGTATGTCAATGGAGCTGATGTATGGAATCTAGTATTGATGTTCCAGTGTGGCCGAGTGTTTGCCTGAAGGTGCCCTGTTGAAGCTGCAAGTGGAGCCCAGCATGGTATTGCCTCTGTACCACAGAAGCAAGGAGTCCTGAGGGGCATGTGTGTGAACCTTAGTACTGACAAGATATGTGCAGTGAATGCTAGAATGCATGGATTCTGGGGGAGCTGTGGTCGTTCCCATCAACAGTGACATTGGATGTTAGACTTGAGGTGCACTGGCTGAGCTGTGTTTTGCTCTTTTGTGTCCAGTATTGGCTTGGCAATGGGACTGAATATTTGAATTGACCTGCTATAATGGAACTGCATGTGAGCGGGGTCCCAATATAGGAAAGGAAATGACTTGCCGGTGTACAACTTACATGCACTGATAGAGCTGCGCCCGATTTCTCTAGAGGAACTGAAGGGTTCTGGCACACAGCAAGTGTGGGGGTTCCTGACACTGGCATGGTTGAGGATTTGGAGTGTGTGAACTGAGATGCACTGATGGAGCTGCACCTGAGGACCCAGTACTGGAGCAGCAGTGTGTACTGACCGGAAGAACTGAGGTGCTCTGGCAGACAGCATTTGTAGGGTTCCTGACACTGGCGCAGCTGAGGGTTTGGAGTGTGTGAACTGAGGTGCACTGATGGAGCTGTGCCTGAGGTCCTTGTACTGGAGAAGCAGTGTACTGACTGGAAGAACTGAGGGACTCTGGCAAACAGCGCATGTGGGGTTTCTGGCACTGGCACGACTGAGGGCTTAGAGTGTGTGAATTCAAGTGCACTGATGGAGCTCCGCCCGAGGCCCCAGTACTGGAGCTGCAGAGTGTAATGACTCGGAGAACTGAGGGGCTCTGGCAGACAGCTCATGTGGGGTTCCTGGCACTGGCAAGACTGAGGGCTTGAAGTGTGTGAACTGACGTGCACTGATGGAGCTGTACCTGAGGCCCCAGTACTGGAGCAGCAGAGTGCACTGACTGGAAGAACTGAGGGGCTGTGGCAGACAGCGCATGTGGGGTTCCTGGCACTGGCACGACTTTTGGCTTGGAGTGTGTAAACTGAGGTGCACTGATGGAGCTATGCCCGAGACCCCAGCACTGGAGCAGCAGAGTGTACTGACTGCAAGAACTGAGGGGCTCTAGCAGTCAGCACGTGTGGGATTCTGCACTGGTACTGCTGAGGGCTTGGAGTGTGTGAACTGGGGTGCACTGATGGAGCTGTGCCCGAGGCCCCAGTACTGGAGCAGCAGAGTGTACTGACTGGAAGAACTGAGGGGCTCTGGCAGACAGCACGTGTGGGATTCTGGCACTGGCACGGCTGAAGGCTTGGAGTGTGTGAACTGAGGTACAGTGATGGAGCTGCGCCCAAGGCCCTAGTACTAGTACTGGAGTAGCAGAGTGTACTGACTGGGAGAACTAAGGGACTCTGGCAGACAGCACATGTGGGTTTCCTGGCACTGGCACAGCTGAGGGCTTGGAGTGTGTGAACTGAGGTGCACCGATGGAGCTGCGCCTGAGGCCCTAGTACTAGTACGGGAGCAGCAGAGTGTACTGACTGGAAGAACTGAGAGGCTCTGGCAGACAGCGCATGTGGGGTTCCTGGCACTGGCAATCCAAGGGCTTGGAGTATGTGAACTGAGGTGCACTGATGGAGCTGCACCTGAGGTCCCAGTGCTGGAGCAGCAGAGTGTACTGACTGAAAGAACTGAGGGGCTCTAGCAGACAGTGTGTGGGGGGTTCCTGGCCCTGGCCTGGCTGAGGGTGTGGAGTGTGTGAACTGAGGTGCATTGATGAGGCTGCGCCCGAGGTCCCAGTGCTGGAGCAGAAGAGTGCACTGACTGCAGGAACTGAGGTGCTCTGGCAGACAGTGTGTGTGGGGTTCCAGGCACTGGGATGGATGAGGGCTTGGGAACTGTGGTGCACTGATGGAGCTGTGAGTGGGATACCAGTATGAAGCAGAAATGGACACTGTATCTAAGGATTGTAGAGCCCTGGTAGAGATGGGTGCCTAGGCTATAAGCAATTACAAGCGATCCTCTGCCCTTGCTCTCAGCACCTAGGACTAGAGGCAGGCACACTTGTTGAAGAAAATCCAAGCCAAGGAAGGGCAGGAGCAAGGTAGCTGAGAGAGGGTGCAGAAAGCACATAAGATAACAGCCTGATGTATAGCCTTGTTTACAACTAAGCTCAGAGCAAGAATGCTCTGCAAATAAAAAGGGAAGCTTCCCTGGACAGGAGTATGAAACACAGTAAAAAGAAAAATAGTCCCCTACAGACCAGACAGGACAAAGTGTAATTATACAGTAGTTGGTCCCTTCTCCCACACAGAAGAAGGAGGGACAAAGAGGTATGACTGACCGCTAGCAAGCAAGGATTTTTAAATGACACTGAAACTAACAAATGAAACAGCTGGAAGCCCACAGAAGAAGTATACATAAAAGTATACAAGAGGTCATACTCTTACGCTTGACCTAAAAACTGAACCTTCAAGCCCCCTGCTGGAAGAAAAAAGGCAGCTATGTTTGGGTTGTAGTGTCTCTTTATCCCAAGGGCAACAATGCTATTGCACCACTGCACTAGTGATAACTGCACCCTGTCTGGCACGGAGAAAACGTCAAATTTTAAAAAGTGAAATACAGGACAGTGAAGTTCTTAAAAATGGTGAGCAGCAAAGAAACCAAATGTTGAAAAGACACATAATTCCCCCAAAAAAGATTGGAGAGGTAAAATGTCAGCCGCAAGGTGTGTTGAAGAGTTTGAAGGAGCGAGTGTAGTGATTGTGGGATGGAGAAGGAAGACAGCACAGCTGAAGGAATAAAATATGGAATAAAATACAGAAGAGTCAAAACCACAGGTGAAAACAAGCATTGTAAATATGTAAGTATGAGCATGGCATTTCTATACCATCACCCTAGAGAATAGGGAGTGGAGCACTGTACAGGGTCAAAGACAAGCATAAACTGAATAAGTGATACGCGAGAGAACTGGGTTGTGGACTGTTAATATATTCTGATGTAGTATGCATTAAAGAGATGAAACTTGAACTCTTTTATACACTGGAGCAATATTAGGATTGTCCTCATGAATACAGGTGTATTGTTCCAGATTCTGGGTACATAGACAGAAAAGGCCTGCTGACACTTCTTAGTCTCTTTGCAGTCTGATGGTGTCTGGGCTGTGGATGTGTTGCAAAATAAGTGAGAGTGCTGGTCGTAATGGCTTTGTAAAGGAAGTATCTGGTTTTGAAGATGGTGCTGGACAGCAAGGGGAGCCAATGAAGTTCTATCAGGATGGGGATAATGCAATCCTGTTTCTTCAAGCCTAGATATGACATGGTGCAGTGTGTGTGGGGTCCATTAAGGAGTGCTAGTATGGAGTTAGAGAGGCCATGGAGCATTCAGATGGAAGAGTACAAGGGCTTTAGCAGCAGTTCTGAAGTTTCTTTCTGGAAGAAATGGTTTCACTTTATAAGAGGGAGCTGGTACCAGGTTGTCTTTGTCTTTGGTGGTGTATTTCTTCAGAGTGAGGTTGGTGTCCAAGGTACATGGAAGTGACATGGAATTTAGTGAAAGTTGGGGTTCAAAGCTATGAAGGATCATGTCATAGAACCAAGCTTATACTTTTTCTTGTTTTTGTCAAATAACAGGACTTCCTTGTTAGTTGGGTTGAGTTTAAAGTACGCACTGCACATCCAGGTCTGGATTTGCAGGCAGTGTTTGAGGTGTTAAATATCTGAAGCCGAGGAGACTTTTAAGTAGACTTGTGTATCATTGAAATATTTGTGAATCTTGATACTTTTATTTGTAAGTATAGAGGCAAGCAGATCCATGTAGAGGTGGAAGATGACAGGAGACCGTATGGAGCCCTGGGAGACTCTTCAAACGATAAATAGAATTATTTGGAACGTGGAGGTACCCATGTGAACAAATTAGTGTCAGAAAGATAAAAGGAGAACCAGTGAAAGACATTGCAAGTAAACCTCATTCGAGACTCCAGATTGTGTATGGGGGGGAATGGTTGAGTGTATGGAAGGCAGCTGAGAGGTCCAGCAATAGCAGGAGGAAGGGGTCATCTTCATCTGTGGTCAGAAGGGCATTGTCTAAGATGTGTAAGGTCTCGGTGCTGAAGTATGACCTAAAGCCAGACTGGTAGTGGTGCAGGAGCTTGTTAGCACTGATATATTAAACATCAATAGTTTTCCAATTATAATTTTGTTTATGAATGTTTTTCGTATGACATTATGTAACACATGAATAGCCAGGTAGAAGTGTTGGGGGAACTGCAGAATCTTGGCCGAAGTAAAACAAACATTATCTAAGAGCAAAAACGTTTTAATACAAATGCTTACATTGCACCAGTAGTCTCTTGCTATGAAGTGGACTACTTATTTTGCAGATGGTGCAAAAGCAGAATGCCATCACTCACAGTCAAGTAAGTCAGTTGCTGAAATGGGCTGTTCCTGTGCGCCATGCAGTATGCTGTGGTGGGGGGAGCAAAATGTGAATGACACTACAGAAGACCAATGGATGAAGAGGGCTGATTGAAAGCATCAGTAATTAAACATAGTATGTATGCCTTTATGAAAAACAAAAAGTATTGACTATTGGCAGACCTAAAGAAGAAGTGATTGGTGGTGTAGAGTGTAGACTTGCAGATACTTTTTCATCCCCGCTTTTTCTCTTTGTCTTTGTTTTTCTATCTTTCCCTACCTCTTCTTTCTCATGTTCCTGCTTTTCTCTCCCTTGTTATGAGTCAGTCAAAGTTTGATGATAAAAATATGCACTGATCTGTCCCATCACCAGGTGAAGGATATATAGTAATGCTGTAGAACAATGGCAGGTCTTCCCCTAAGTTTTACCATAAATCTCATAAAGGTCTGTGAAAGCCATGTCTGCCTGCTGCCACATTTACAACATATTCATCCACATCAGACAGTGTTTTTTCTCATATGGAAAGGGGTTACACCACATCCTGTATATGGTCAGTATTCCTTGTGAGTACCCACAACCTCATTGAGATTGGTGCAGTTCTAATAAAAATGGAACTGAATTTTGCTTGGTCGGGTTGTGCGCTCAGTTTTTTTATGTGGATGTGGAACTGTTCCAATTTTTCCCCAGGCAAGAGAGGAGCAGGCAGCAGGTCAGAACAGCAAGACAGCAGTTTCTTTAGAGCACCAGTACAGCAGAGTGGCAGTTCCTGTAGCAGCACCTCAGTCTTTCACCCTGGCAAAGTATCCATAGGTCCATAAATGTACTGAAGTGGTGGTGTCTGAGGTCCTTCTTTTATACACAGTTGTGCCTTTTAAGTGGGGAAAAGCTTTTGGAGGCATGCATTTGAAGTGTACGAATTGCCTGCCATCCTGGCCCTGGCTCCAGACTAACTACAGAGGATATGCAGCACTTTGTGTGGAGGTAGGACACAGCCTACTCAAGTGTAAGTGCGGCTGTACCCAGCTCCTCCCTCTCATCATGCTAGTGATGGCCCATCCAGTCACACCTAAGCTCCCATTGTATGTGGATGCCTAGGAAGAATACCCAAAGCCCTCCTGCCACCCACACCCAGTCATGTGAACCAGAGACAGGCTGCAGCCACCAAATGGGGCAGGCAAAAAAATGCCAACTTTCTAAAAGTGGCATTTTCAGAAATTCTATTTAAAATCCGACTTCACCATCAGTTAGGATTTTCAATTAGGATTCCAAAGACACCAAACATGAACTAGTTACCTTTTTTCATTTGGGAATTACACATACAATGTAATAATAAGGTAATACCAGGACATGTAAAACTTAAAAGTACATGTCCAACCTTTTAAATACACTGCACCCTGCACTTGGGGCTGTCCAGGGCCTACCTTAGGGGTGACCTATATGCTTTTTAATAGCAAGGTTTGGGCCTGGAAAAAGGTTTCTTTTGCCATGTTTACATGGCAGTTTAAAATTAAATTGCACACACGTAGGGTGCTATGACAATCCTGTGACATGTTTAATTTGCTACTTAAGTGAGTGGCACAATCAGTACTGCAGGCCAACTAGCAGCCTACTAGCAGCACTGAAATTACAGGCCCTGGGCACAAGCAGTGCCACTTTACTAGGGACTTACAGGTATGTTAAATATGCCAGTTGGGTATAAGCCAGTCATATCATGTGTTAAGGAGGGAGCATAAGTATTTAGGACAGGTTAGCAGTGGTAAAGTGCACTGAGAGAGAAGCCCAACGAAAACAAACTCAGCAAAAATAGTGAAGGCAAAATGCTTGGGGATGAACCTGTAGAAACAGGGCTGGCTTTAGCACAGGTGGCAACGTATGCAACAATCTTTTTTGTTCCCCACCCATGATCTCTTTGGATTCCTGCACTATCACCCAGCAAACGTGCCCCTTATCTCGCCATAGGCCCTCTCTCACAAACATTTCGTTTGTTTTAAAGCACTGGTGATAACTGGCTTTACTAATCCCCTCAGCTATCCACATAAAATACAAATTTGTTCTTTGCAGCAACCATCTGCGCTATTTTATGGTCAGTGAAAACCGTTACTAGACAAAAGTTTGATCTCTCTTTCTATAGCAGGAACATTAATCACAATAATTATCATGACATTCTTATTGCTGCCTGAAAGCTGGAAGTACAAGGAACTCTGCTTCAGATGCTTTTAAATTGTAAGTTATTTCTAAGCGTAGTGCCCCCTCCCAGGAGGTCAGTGCTTCCTCTCCAGATCAGCGCCCAGTGCAGCCGCACCAGTCGCACCCCCCAAAAGTCAGCCCTGTGTGAAAAGGGCCAAGTCCAACACGGTTAAAATGGTCCAAGGACAAGAAGCGTAGAGCACATGTTATTGGTTGATTTTATTTATATGCAGCAAGTAAACACTTCAATGAGAAATGTTGTGCATGGCGTTACTGTTGGGATATAAGAAATGAATGTCGGATTGGCGGAAACAGCACTTTAGGGCTTGAGCTGTGCTAATATCTGAATCTGATTGGCGAGGCATGTATGATCCATGCTTGAATGGTAGTGCCTTTGGCGTAAATATCTGCAACTGTGAAAGTATGAGCCGTATTGATTCGAATGTACAGCAACCTTGCAGAAGATCAATGTTGAACAACTGTAAGTCGTTAACATGCATGGATGCAATTTGCTTAGGAGGTCTTAGATGTAGTTCTGACTCAGGGCGAAGGATTGTGTCTGTCTTTGAAAACTCTTTACCATGCTTATTGACATCTAAACAAATGCCAGTGAACAGAGTCATGGCAGCTAGGGACTGACTGTAAGAGCCAGGGGCTGGTTGGGAAGGGAAAGGCAACTCTGAAGAAATGTAGCTTCACCCAAGCAGCTCAATCTGTGGAGCTCTGGGCACTGAATTGTTCGCTCCAGTTGCAAGATCTTGCCTTCTAGTTAATTTCATTAGCTTTTATCAGTGAAAGAACCAGGATGCAATAATGAGCCTGGAGTGATTATTATTGTGCATGGGGAAGGGCGAGAACTGTGTCTGTTTTATTGGATGAATTCCAAACATGCAACAGTGGTAGGTGATATGGCCCAGCCTTTGAAATCTATAACTTTACAAAACTCACTGGCTGTGCCTTTACACATACCTTTTCTGTCGCTCCAAGTGCTAAACGAATTACCCGCCCTGTCCCTTGGCCAACAGACACACTTGTAGCGCATGCTTGAGAAGGGATTCTCCATACGTGTTCGAGATCACTTCTTCTTAACTTTCACGGAACTTGTGTATATTTAGGAGCTAATAGATTATACCATGTCTCTGTTCCTATTCCAGGAAAAAGTAGAAATACATCATAGACTGCTCATTTCATAGACTGAGACAGCCTTTAGCTGGCGCTAAAGTTAAGATAAAAATATAAAAAATATTATGTCCACTCTTCCGCTAATTACTCAAAATAGGGTTTACAGGGCACAGAAAGGGATTAACGAGACAACTAGCAGAGGAAAGGAGTTGTAAATTATTATGAATAATCTTCCTTCCCAATATTTTGAAAGCGCCCCTAGCTCTTTTTGTGTATAGAACTACTGCATTACTGAGGTGTACATTTATACATACAAGTCAGTTTCTTTTCCAAGGACCACTTCTTCCTATGCCATAGGAATAGGGGTACCATGGTAGTCAGAATTTTTGACGCTAGTTCAGCTCTTTGCAGGATTAGTGTCAAAGATTCTGACGCTAATCCTGCAAAGCACCGAGAGGCCCATTGAAACCAATGGGAGCCTCTTTTTAACGCCTTCTCTTTGCAGGCGTTTAAAGGGCCGAAAGAAATGACGTAAAGAAATCTCTTAGATTTCTTTGTGCCTTTTTTTCGGCCCCCCCTAATGGGTGGAACGCCCCCTTTGCATACATTATGCCTGGCGAAGGCATAATGTAGCGCAAAAGATTACAAAGTGGCCCAATGCATGCATTGCGCCACTTTGTAAATCTGGCGCAGGAATTTTGGCCTCGTTGGGCTACATTAGCGTAAACACAAATTACGCTAATGTGGCGCAACGAGGCGCTAGGGGCTCTTAAATTCGCTCCTTTGGGCCATATTTACGGCCACATGGCCCAGTCCTGCGCAGAAAGTTACCTTGCTGTGCTGAGTACAAGGAAGGAGCAGAAATGAGCCGTATTTATCCCAATGCGGACCATTACTGTCCTTTCCCCAGTGCTGGAGCACAATGGGCTGCCTAGTGACAACACAGCTACCCTTGCACTAGGGTGCCTCTATTGCATAAAGGATTGTTTTTGTGCACAAAGGGGCACCTTCCTGCACAAAAACAATCTGCAGAGGCTTTTTCCTCTATCTATGTGTGCTGCAGAATGCAGCACACATCAAAAGAGAAAAAAACGAGGAGAAATAAAGATATTTCACCCTGTTACACCTCACCTAGGGGAGGTGTAGGATTTTGGCACTTTCCCAAGTTCACCAATTCTAGTAAATATGGGAATGTGTCAAAGTCCATGGGGATCGTGGGGGAACACCCGGGAAACACCCATGGAATGCCTCCCTGATGCAGAATAAGGCAACACTACTTTACTCAAGATTATAGAGCCACTCAGGAGCACGCAAGGTGGCCTTTTATGGCTTCCTAAATCTCAATTTTTGGCTTGTGTTGCTCTTGCACCACATTGCGATATGCAAGAGTGATGCAAATCTGCTCCTAAATATGCCCCCTGATCTCCATATGCATTAGTAATTTTAGGAGCTCTCTCAAGGTCAATGGTCTACTGGAGTCTTGTACTGCAATCACCTCTTCCTGGTGAGTACAACAATGTTGGCAGAGAAAATAACTGTGGTGGCTGGAAGGTTCTGTAATGGCCCTTGCATCACAAAACACTTCTATGTCATCCTCCAAATGTTTGTCTGTTTTTGAATAGTGCGATCTATTATGATCCATTGCAACCTCTTATGCTGACAGTGTGGTGTGCTGTTCCTCTCGTGCCCGTGCCTCTACTGAAGGAAATGTTTTGGCGCCCACTCGCCTCCTTTATTAACAAGATGCTTCAATACCTTTAATGGGAGACTTCATCCTGTGGTTTGAAAAAACAGAAAGGAAGTGGGTGGAGGACTACATGGAGATTATGGAATTCCTAGTGTTCAAGCAACAAGTGAATGAATGAACTAATAGTAGTTGCTGAGTATACCACTGCCTTACTAGAGTTTCCTGGTGCTGAAAGTATTGGCTAGAGCATGGAAACAGCTCAGGGAAATATCTAGGTATGTGGGACTTGTGAGAACTATGATGGTTAGATGTTCATCGCCAGGTAGAAAGAAGTGAGATCCTGTAATAACAGCAGTATTTTGAAGGGGTTGGATTCTCTAAGAGAGTTAAAGAGGCAAGCCAAGATAAGAAGAATTGGCAAAGCCCAGGTGAGGTGCTAGAATAACTTGGGCTATGATTTTTTAATAGTGAAGCAGGAGAAGAGGAGTGACCTTGACAAAACAAGATAATTCCGTATCAAAATAATGCCCAGATTTTGCAGACTTGGCTGGACTAGTGGAAGTTTGTTGAGTCACCATAGGTGATACAAAAGTATAATTAGCCCTTCGAAAATCAGAAATTCATTTTTTCACCACTAAGCTTTAGTGAATTGGATCACATTCCGGAGGCTGAAACTAAGATCAATTGTTTTGCTGGAGACTGCCCAAGTCATTGTTCAAGGAAACAATGTTGTGGGTGTCATGAGCATAAGACATGTGGCAAACCCCAAAAGAGTGTATTAAGAATGCAACCTAGGTGACATAAAGAATAAGGAGGATGGACCAAAAAGAGATGTTTGTTGTAGACCACAGGGAAGGGCTTCAGGAATACAGTAGTAAGGAAAACAATTGACTGGTGAATACCCCCTACCCGTGAAACAAGGTCACATGCTGACATGCTGGAGCCAATGTTCCCGAATAACAGTGTTATAAAGTGCTTGGAATTCTTTCTCCCATCTTAATCTTATCAGTTATTGATCTCTGGTCAGCTTAGTTGGGCCATCCCTAGAGTGCGAGTCACTTCATACTCCATTATCAAAGGGCAATGATAAACCTCTGGCATGCAGACTTCGACCATATCTACTTCTGATTTGGAGTACATCTTAAAGGCATTTCCACCCCACACCAATAAGTTTGTATTTTATGCCCCGCATGTGATCCATGTAGGATTTGTTTTCATCCATATAAAAGTCTGGTAAATGTATATGGCATTTGACCAACAGATGGCTCACTAGGAAACTAGGGTTGTAGAAAAGAATCGAATGGAAATTGCTGTGAATCAAGTGCAAATCAGTAGCTGAGGCAAACAGATCTTGTAATGTCGACCAAAGAGAGTTTCACAGCACTAAGCAAGATAATGTGACAGCCCAGCTAAACAACAGTTTCCTGGAGTCAGCAAGAAACACTATTTATGTTGTTTAAGATCAAGAATGAACTTTGAGCACTTCACTTAGAGAACAGCTTCAATGTCACCAGATTAACACAAAGACCACATGACTGCCTTCAAATGAAAATTTCAATCGATCCACAGCATTGTTATGAAATCTGTAAAATTCACTGTTCTCTCCGTTAGCTCAACTCCCAATACCATACTCCTTAGAGGCTTTCCAGTTGAGAAGTCAAGACACTGTTGAGTAAACAGCACTGAAAACCTATGTCAAAACCACCCAGTTTAACAAAGCAAGATGGTGGGGCGCAAGTATGCAACTCAACGCTCAACAAGACATCTTGACACTTATAATACTTCCCTTATTTATTTTATACAGCTCTATAGCGTGGACATTATCCAAAGGTGTCACAGAGCTTTACGATAACAATAAATCATCACATAAGACCCATATATTAGAAGTTATAAATAATGAGTAGTGCAATAAACACAGATACAATGCCAGGAACGTGGCAAATAATACTGAGGTAGAGCTGTAGGTCCCATGGCAGAGATGATCAGTACAGACATTACCCAGGCGGTAAAGTGCTTTATAGTGAAAATAAAACATTACATCTCGCACATTGATTTTACAGTCAGACTTGAGTGACAGAATGAAACTCTATGCAGTGTTAGGAGGGTGCCAAATCAGATTGAGTTATAGCAGTGCTTCCCAAACTTTTTGGAATCGCGACCCATGTCTCAGTATGACAAACTTTCGCGACCCACCTAGCTTTAATGGAAATGAGGTGGGCGTTTTATGAAAGCATTGTGTGGTAATATAACCATGCTAAGCCGTAGTTGATAGATGTAGAGTTTATTTCAATGACAAGGATCAGCGCTTCCCTCTTGCCGGCTCCCCGTAACTGCCGCTGCAACACGGACTCGTCTCCGTGGCAACCCGGCATCGGAACCGTCAAGAGCTCGCACTCCTCCAGAGCTCGCGCGCTCTACAATAATATTACAACATATCTTCTTCCTTTCATTGTTTAAGCTGAATAATTACAATATTGAATATTAAAACTTAATGAATTAACAACATAAACAGTAACTCACTGAAACACAGATAGATACTACCTTAACCATACTTGAAAGTAAAATAGAATACATTTTTTTTTTTTACTTTATATAATCAGCAAAATACGCTGGTGCTTTCTTAACTCTATGTGGTCTCTCCCTCACAACTTCATTCCTGAATTCACTAAACTCTTGTTGTCTCGTCCCACCATCCTCCATACAACCAGGCAGCACCTCACTTGTACCACTAGAATACTGTGCAACAGGTTTCATTACAAAATCATCGAACATACATCCACTGCATCCATCACTAATCTTATCTTCTGCACTCATATTTTTTGTATAATTACACTTTGCCACTCTCCTGAGATTCCATCTCTCACCATTGCTAAAAATCACATACAAAGGATGAACTTCCTTGACTTGAAATGGCCCTTGGAATTTATTCAACCCTCTAACAATTCTCCCAGACTTGACCTTCACCCAATCACCCGGCCAAATTTTGTTCTTATTTTTTCCACCATCTGCAGAATTCCCACATTTATTCTCACTCTCAAATATTCCTATATTATCGCTAGCAAGTTCTCTCAACCAAAACGGAGTCAATTTAGAATTCGGCCTTCTACCCCGCATCATAAAAAACGGTGAACATCCAGTAACACCATTAACAGTGGTGCGATATGCCCACACTACATCCGCAACCATACCTTCTACATCCATGCCACTAGCCTGTGCTTGTTGTATAGCCCCCTTAACCATCCTGTTGGCTCTTTCCACCATTCCATTTCCTTGCGGATTATATAATGCAGTTCTTGAATGTTTAACACCCATCAATAATAAAAACTCTCTCATTTCATGAGAAGTGAGTTGCGTACCATTATCCGTCACCAAACATACCGGGCATCCTTCTTCCTTAAATATTTCAGACAAAACTCTTACTGTGGATGCTGTGGTTATCTCTGACATAAATTTCACTATAATCCATTTCAAATGAACATCTATCAAAACAAATGCAAACCTAGACGTGTGTTTTACTCCACCTAAAGGACCAATGAAGTCTCCACATACAGTATGCCATGCTTGACCAGGATCCTCAATGTGACCCATCAAGGATTGTTTGCCTACTTTCAGACTCTTTTCACTGCGTACACACACATCACATCTCTCCACCCAGTGTACAATGTCATCATCCATCCCTGGCCACCAAAAATTTTCTCTGAGTCTCCTCTTCATCAACGTTTGCCCTAAATGTCCCTCATGTGCAATATTACAATTTTTCCTCCTCACACTTACAGGAGGAACAAACTTTTCACCACGAACAACAATATGTTCACCCACACATGAGAGTTCATCTAAAATCTTACCATACGTCCATAAGTTTTTTGGCCGTGTACTCTTTCTATATCTACCACTCACAATCATATTGATCACTTCCCTCATCTCCTCATCACATGCCATAGCCTGACACCATTCCTCTTTACTTAATGCTCTCGATGACCATTGCACTACATCTCTGACACTTGCAACTAGATCCTCACACGCTTGAATACTACCATACTCTTCATCCAACATTTCCCAGTCTTGTGATAGGCGTGAAAGACAGTCAGCTTGTACATTTCTCCATCCCGGTATATACTCTACAGTATAATTGTACTCCTGAGACCTCGCAGCCAGTCTTATCAGTCTAGAAGAAACTTTTTCAGCTCCACCTGGGGTCAACACCTTCACCAGAGGTTTGTGATCGGTTCGCAACTTGAATCGTTTTCCCCAAATGTACATTCTGATATGTTCCATGCTCCAAGTCGCAGCTAATGCCTCCTTCTCTATTACCGAGTAGTTGCGCTCTGTCGGTGTCAAAGAACGTGATGCAAACGCAATTGTACTTTCCTTTGAACCCTGTTTTTGTGATAAAATTGCACCAATACCTGTGGCGCTAGCATCTACTGTAATAATCGATTCTTTTTCCCCATCAAAAGGCACCAGAATGTCAGCTTCACAAATTTCCTTCTTGATTGATTCAAAACACCGTTCTTGGGCTGTGCCCCAATCAAAAACCACACCTTTTCTCAGTAATTTTTTAAGTTCCTCCGTCTTCGAAGCTAAATTCTCCACGAACTTGGAGTAGTACTCTACTAATCCCAAAAACGATTTCAACTGGTCTTTATTCACAGGACATGGTGCCAATTTGATGGCTCTCAATAAATCTCTCTTTGGCTTCACTCCATCTTGCGACAATGTGTGACCCAGATATTCCACTTCCTTGCCTAAGAATATGCACTTCTCTTTTCTCAGTGTTAAGCCTGATTTTAAATTGTTATCTAGAACCAGTCTCAGAGTCAAATTATGATTTTCCACTGTATCTCCAAAAATTAGTATGTCATCCTGAAAGTATATGACATTCGGAATTTCTTTGAGTAAGTCATTCATCACTCTCTGAAAGACACTTGCGGCTGAGCACAAACCAAAAGGCATTCTGGTAAACTGAATCGTGCCCTCCATTGTGATAAATGTTGTCAAGATTTTTGACTCAGGATGTAATTTTACTTGATGATAAGCATGCTTCAAGTCCAATTTTGAAAAAAACTTTCCCCCTTTCAGCATCAAAACAAGTTCATTGATGTTAGGTAGAGGAAAACTGTCCATCACCACATTCTGATTCAAGCTTCTCAAATCAACACAAAAACGAAGCTTTCCATCAGACTTCCTCGTTATCACAACTGGAGATACCCAATTTGATGCCTCAACAGGCTCAATGACTCCATAAAACAGCATTTCTCTTATCAAGTCTTTGACCTGTGCTCTAGCTAATATTGGTATTCTCCTGACTTTATGTCGTACAGGAATTGCACCGTCTTTGAGGTTAATTTTGTGACAATACCCCTTTAGTTGCCCCATTTCCTCTCGAAAAACATCATTCGCCTCTCTGAGAATATCTTGTAATGTTACTTCCTCTACAACCAATATTTGTGTTTTAGCTCGAGGATTGATGATGATATGAAGATCATATTGATGAATCCATCCCAGGATTGGTGGACCCGATTCAGCTACATACACTTTTCCTTTAGTGCTTCTTCCTCCAAATTTGATATCAGCCATCATATAACCAATAAGATCTATCTTCTCGCCTTGATATCCCCCAGGACTTATATCTCTAGGCAATAATCTTACTTGTGGCCATTCAGAAGTGAACAAACTTCTTGGAATAATGGTATATAAGGATCCGGAATCCACCATCAACTCAACTGGTTTTCCTCGAATCACAAATTGTGCCTTGGGTCTTTGTTTTTTCCATCCTTCATCCCCAACAGCCAATATTCTGTCTGAACTTATATTTGTCTCACACAGGCTATCATCCACCTCTTCTTGCAAGAGTGTTGCCACGTTCTTATTTCTCCTCAAACCCTGACACACTCTTGCAAAGTGACCCCTGAGCCCACACTTCCTACACTCCTTCACAATAGCAAAACAAAACTTTGCTTCCGACGTGTGATTGAAACTTCCACATTTGTTACATCTTTTACTCTCTGCTTCTCTTATAGGTTTACTGTTGCCAATTCTGACTTTGCTTGAAAAACTGTCCTGTCGCTTGCTTATAGCTGCTACCTCATCCTTTGTCTCCCGTTTCTCCATTGCTCTCATACAATATTCCGATTCTTCCACAACTTTGGCCAAGTCAACTGCATCCTTCAAAGTAGGATTTCTTGCTGCCCATAACCTCTCTTGTATCTTCCTGCTTCTACATTGGACGATCAATTGATCACGAATCATTTCATCCTCCATCTGACCAAATTGACACTTGACCGCTAACTCTCTCAACCTAGATATAAAATCATCTATCGATTCTCCATCTCTTTGAGGTTGAGTATAAAATTTGTGTCGCCTCATCACAACATTTTGAGCCTTAGCAAATCTTAAATCTAATTTTTTCCTGGCATCTGCGTACACATCCACTTCTACTTCGTCACCCTGAAGTTGTAAATCTGGCAGGTATTTATAAATGTGTTGACCTTCTTTTCCTAAAGCATTTAATAAAATAGCTTTTTTCCTACTAGGGCGGAATCTTTGTCCATCCAAGGCTTCTAAGTAATTATCAAAAATGTCCAGCCATTCCTCCCACTCTATTGCTGGCCGCCCTGGTATTGACAAGAATGGAGGAGGTGCTGTTATTGTCGGCATATCCATATTAGTTAGATCACTGTACAGTTTGCACCTTTAATCGCATTCAAAACATTCAAATCTCCTCCTTATTACTTTCTTCTAATATCTCTCTGGAGTTTTCCTTTTATAATCCTTTAATCCTTTCACTAGAGAAATACTTCACTGGGTACTTCCCTCTAAAATTAGTTCTCGTTCGAGGCAGTCGAGATATCTTCAGCAACCTGCACAGGTAATGAACGCAGCCTTCGTTACCTTTAAAATGAGAGCAACGCCGTCAAAGAGCTACAACACGCGTAGTTCACATCTGCTGATGCCTTGCCACTGATTTCCAGAGCCAGCAACTCGTCGCCAAAATTTCGTAATATAACCATGCTAAGCCGTAGTTGATAGATGTAGAGTTTATTTCAATGACGAGGATCAGCGCTTCCCTCTTGCCGGCTCCCCGTAACTGCCGCTGCAACACGGACTCGTCTCCGTGGCAACCCGGCATCGGAACCGTCAAGAGCTCGCACTCCTCCAGAGCTCGCGCGCTCTACAATAACATTACAACACATTGCCATTTACAGACAGCACCTTTTTAATTGAAATGATTACTAAATATGCACAGACATTCGTTTTACTAATAAAACTATATTGCACACAAACGATAATGGGAGGAAATCTGGTTTCAGTGAATATTGATAATTAGTGCATCACAGAGAAAAGTGTCTTGAATTGATCTGATCCTATTAAAATCTTTGTTTCCATCACACTTCATAATTACAAAAATGATGCTTCACTTTTGCTTTCCTTACTGATGAATGTGTATCCTTCATTTACTGGTTTTTACAATTTGCTGTGTGTTGCGAAAAAATGACATTCTATAGCCTTTCCGCTCACACTTCAAGTACCCCAGCAAGATTGGCACATAATTTCACTCTCTGTCCCCTTGTTAAAATAAATAAGCAGCAGAAGATTTAGCCTGACATCTGACCTCTGTCTTTGAAATATAGCATATGTGACAAGATAAATATAGAATTTAAAGGCATCTTTACTCATGGCTTGGATTTTCGAGACCCACCACAAATCGGCTTGCGACCCCACATTTTGGGAAAACATTGAGATAGTTAATTCTCAGCATGTATCAGTGTTGAACATTGCACATTAGAAGAAGAGAGAAAAAGAAATGTTAGCCAAAATGTCTTAGAAAATAGAAGGGATTTCAATTCAATTTAATAATTGCCAATGAGATGCTGTTGAGTACACTCGAAAGTTGAGAGCTCCAGGCTTTGGTCGCACACCATGAAAAGGATTACGCCATATATTGTTCCTTATTCAAGGTTTGGCATTTTAGAAGGAGAGTTTCAGTATTCTGTGAAAGTGCAGACCCAGCAGTGTAGACCCAGCAGAGATCATCGGTATGGCCCAAGATACTGTGGAGGAGATACGTAAAGGACCTTGTGTATGATGCATGTAGTTCTATACATGACTGTGGCTTCAGTCAAAAGCCAACGAAGTGATAACAGTACTTGTGTAGAATGGCCTTTCTATTTTATCACAGTGACAAAATGTGCTGAGGTATGTAAAACTGCCTTCAGTTGAATGAAATAAATTTTGGTAAGGCTGGTCAGGAGAGAATTGCAGTGCCCAGTCACAGATTGGTCCTGATCGATCACACTGTCATCACCATGCACTTGAAAAATTCTAACTCTAATGAGCCAGTCAATTACGTGCCAATATTAAATCTATCCTTCCCAGGTATGATCCTGGAGGATAGGGGCAAATTACCAATTGTAAGAGGACCAGAACAATTCAGGCTGCAGTTTGTCCCATGGGAGTCCATAATGACACACATTTGCAAAAACATCCTCACCACTATTAACAAAGATCAGCACAATGTCCTAAACTCTGGTGCTTTGTCTGTCATGTATGATAAAGTGAAGAATCATAAACCTCCCAAAAGATTGAAAGAATGGGCCATGGTGAATAGAGTCGCACCAGAATAGATTAGATTGTGCCACTCAAATCAGAATGTTCTAATTGGAATTGTCTCTGCATGCTCAAACACTCCAAGGCTTATATGTCTTGTCCCCCAGGTGCCTGCTTGGTCACCAGTGCTATTCTACACTTGCAGATGCCTGGCAGCCCATGCCATTGAGTTACACACCTCAGAGATCCAGATGAAAGCAAATAACATCTTCTTGAAAAGGTCGGTCATGTTGTTCTACAAGGAGAGCTATTTCACACCAAAATCAAAGCATGATCAATGGTTTGAAAAACAAACTGAGCATGTTAGGGAAGGTTACCCTGAAAATTGACTCAAGATTAATGATTCTTGTTAGAAATTGTTTTTCTAGTTGGCAAAGTTTTGCACTATGTCCAAGTAGGGACCACAATCCTAGTCAGGGCAAGTGAGATATACAATAAAAGTTTACATGTGCTCACCCTTTGGTATCTTGGCACAGAGCAGTCAATCTAAACTAAAGAGTTAATATGTGAAGTACTTGTGCACACACATTAACAAAGTGAAAACACCACAAAATGAATCCACACCAGCCTAGACAAATAGCAAATGTTTATCTGAGTCAAACAAAACCAATCTAACAAAAATCCAAAATACACAAGTCAAGTTATGAATTTTTAAAGTTAAATCAAAATGCAGTGCTTAGAAGACAATAGCTCCAACCAGCACTATCTGGTCGTGCTGGACCACGGCAAATCCAAAAGGAGTGGATGCATTGCGAGTCCTGCTTCAGATGCATCAGTGCTGCATCGGTCAAGCCTGGGCTGCATTGTAATTTGGGGTCATTGCGTCACGCAGTTAGCGAGTGGTGTCCACGGCTTCAGTGCAAGCAGTGGCAAAGTGGCGTTTCTGCAGCAGGATGCGTCAGTTCCAAGTGATGCACTGGTGTTATTTCGTCAGTTCTTGGTTGCAGCACCACACTGGATCCAGGGCTGGATTTGGCACCACTTGGCAGAGCAGGACTCACAGCAGAGGAGCCCTGGTGCTGGTAGGAAGATGCAGGTGAATTAATTGATATCTCTGAAACTTCAGAAACAGGAGGCAACCTCAGTCAGGCTCTTGGATAAACTTTAGATTGCAGGATGTAGAGAGTTAGATCCAGTCCTCTCACTTCTAGGCAAGAAGTAGCAGGCAGTAGGCCAACACAGCAGAGAAACTGAAAAGTGACAGTTGTTCCTGAGAGCACAGTGGTCCTTCTTCCTGGTAGAATGCCCTCAGTCCAGAAGTGTACTGAGTATATGGTGTCAGAGGACCAGAACTTATACCCAAACTGGCTTTTCAAGTAGGGATAACTTCAAAAGAATTCTCTGAACTGCACAAGGTTCCCTTTCAATCCAACCCTGGCTCCAGACTACCAGTAGGGGATAATCAGCCCTTTGTGTGAGGAAAGGACACCGCCTTTTTAGATGTAAGTGTGAATTGCCTCTCCCTCTCCCTGCCCAGGACGACTATCAGAATGCAGAAGTATCTGTTGTCACACCCAGCCCTTCCTGTGTGTGGTTGTCTGGAGAGAATGAACAAATTTAGCTGTCACCTAAACCTAGACGTGTCATCAGAAACAGACCAAGGCACAGAATGGCAAACATAAGAAAATGCCATCTTTCTAAAAGTGGCATTTTCAGACCTGCAATTTAAAAAACAAATTTACCAAAGGATGTATTTTTAAATTGTGAGTCCAGAGACACCAAACATTAGCTTATGGGAGAGATAGTTCTTGTAACAGTGAAAAACGAATTTAAGAGCTTTTCATTACCTGGGCATGTTAAACTTGAAAGTACATGTCCAACTTTTTAAATAAACTGCACCCTGCCCTTGGGGCTAGCTAGAGCCTCCCTTAGGAGTGACGTACATGTAATAAAAAGGAAGGTTTGGGCCTGATAAGTAGGTACACTTGCCAGGTCGAACTGGCAGTTTAAACGGCAATGGCAGGCCTGAGACATGTTTGTAAGGCTACCACAGTGGGTGGCACAACCAGTGCTGCAAGCCCACTAGTAGCATTTGACCTACAGGCTCTAAGCACACATAGTGCACTTTACTAGGGGCTTACCAGTAAATCAACTATGTCAGTCATGGAGAAGACAATGTTACCATGTTTCAAATGCAGAGCACATACACTTTAGCACTGGATAGGAGTGGTAAAGTGTGCAGAGTCCTCAATTCAGCAAAAACAAAGTTCAGCAAACAGTCAAAACAGGAGGTCAGAAAGCAAAAGTCAGGGGAAACCACGCCAAAAGATGCTAGGTCTCACACATGTCCCCCTCGGCAGAAAGTGGGGAGAGCTACCCAAGCCTCTGGGAGTTCTCCTCACTAAGGCAGAAAAAAACTGGAAAGACCATCAGCATTGGCGTGTTCTGTTCCAGGATGGTGTTCCACCATAAAGTCCATTCCTCATAGGAAGATGGACCACCTCAACAGTTTAGAATTCTCATCTGCATCAGCCATCTTAGAGGCCTGTGGTCTGTCTGAACCTGGAAGGGAGTCCCAAACAAGTAGGGTGTTAGCTTCTTCAGTGCCCAGACCACAGCAAAAGCTTCCCTTTAAATTGCGCTTCACCTGTGTTCCTCTGGAAGTAACCTCCTACTAATGAAGGCTACTGGATGATCCAGGCCTTCTTCGTTTAGCTTTGAAAGCATGCCCCCCATGCCATGCTCTGAGGCATACATCTCTGCCACAAATTCTTGAGAGAAGGTAGGGGCCTTGAGCATGGGTGCTGTGTATATGAGCACACACTTAAGGGGTGAGAGGAAAAAATTCCTTGTCCAACTTCCCAATTTAGGAACCAATAACACACAAAGGACAAGAAAGACACGTAGAGATCCCGAAAATGGTCTCACCAGCTAGAGAAACAGCATAATCGTTTAGAAAAACCGCCCTCACCCACTACTAGTGGCATGCTTCATCATAGGGCTATGCTGACACATTCCCACGCTAGCCAACGTAAGGAATGGAGCAATAGGGAGGGGGAACAAAAACACAACTGACAAACGGGGCCCATACATACAGAGCACCTCCCTCAATAGTTAAAACTATCTCAAGTAGAATCCATAATCAGTCTTTATTCCAGGTTTAACCAGATAGGATTAAAACGGTTTAAGGAAATGGTGGTGATATGGGGAAACAATGACCCCTTCACCCCAAAAATTCTGTACAAGGTCAACATGTTTCAGCCCTTACCATCGCCCAGGGCCTAACTTGGGGTGGCTTGCATGTAATAAAAATGAAAGTATGGGACTGGCAAGTGGGTACACTTGCCAGCTGGCAGTTTAAACTGTACACACAGACCCTGCAATGGCAGGCCTGAGACATGTTTGAAAGACTGCGGTAGTGGGTGACACAACCAGTCCTGCAGGGCCACTAGTAACATTTGGCTTACAGGCCATGGACACACATAGGCGGTCATTCTGACCCTGGCGGTTGAAAACCGCCAGGGCAGAGTGCCGCGGAAGCACCGCCAACAGGCTGGCGGTGCTTCATGGGCAATTCTGCGCCGCGGTCAGAAAAGGGCAACCGGCGGTTTCCCGCCGGTTTACCCCTGCCCCACAGAATCCTCCATGGCGGCGCTGCTCGCAGCACCGCCATGGGGATTCCGACCCCCTTCCCGCCATCCTGGTCCTGGCGGTAAAAACCGCCAGGAACAGGATGGCGGGAACGGGCGTCATGGGGCCCCTGGGGGCCCCTGCACTGCCCATGCCACAGGCATGGGCAGTGCAGGGGCCCCCTAACAGGGCCCCATAATGATTTTCAGTGTCTGCCTAGCAGACACTGAAAATCGCGACGGGTGCCACTGCACCCGTCGCACACCAGCAACTCCGCCGGCTCCATTCGGAGCCGGCTTCATCGTTGCTGGGGCTTTCCTGCTGGGCGGGCGGTGCTTCATGGGCAATTCTGCGCCGCGGTCAGAAAAGGGCAACCGGCGGTTTCCCGCCGGTTTACCCCTGCCCTACAGAATCCTCCATGGCGGCGCTGCTCGCAGCACCGCCATGGGGATTCCGACCCCATTCCCGCCATCCTGGTCCTGGCGGTAAAAACCGCCAGGAACAGGATGGCGGGAACGGGCATCATGGGGCCCCTGGGGGCCCCTGCACTGCCCATGCCACAGGCATGGGCAGTGCAGGGGCCCCCTAACAGGGCCCCATAATGATTTTCAGTGTCTGCTTAGCAGACACTGAAAATCGCGACGGGTGCCACTGCACCCGTCGCACACCAGCAACTCCGCCGGCTCCATTCGGAGCCGGCTTCATCGTTGCTGGGGCTTTCCCGCTGGGTGGGCGGCCTTTTGGCGGTCGCCCGCCCGCCCAGCGGGAAAGTCAGAATGACCGCCGCGATCATTTGACCGCGGTGCGGTCTTCTGGCGGTCTCCGCCCGGCGGGCGGCGCCCGCCGCCCGCCGGGGTCGGAATGACCCCCATAGTGCACTTTACTGGGAACTTACTAGTAAATCAACTATGTAAATCATAGAGAAGCCATTGTTACACTCTTTTGGACACAGAGTACATGCACTTTAGCACTGGATAGCAGTGGTAAAGTGTGCAGAGTCCTAAAGCCAGCAAAACACTACGTTCAGCACACAGTCAATACAGGAGGTCAGAAATCAAAAAGTCAGGGGAAATCACGCAAAAAAATGTAGGATCTAACAATTCTCCTGTGACTGAACTACTGAAATATCTCATGTACTGTTTTTTTAAAAACTGAATTCAAGAACAGGTGACAAGTGTGCGTCTTAATCCAAGCTAGCATGATCATATTATTTAAGCCTTGACAGCATTCCACTGGTTTCTAGAATAAAATGAAAGGTTCTATAAGACTTACACTTTACTTTTTGAGTTCCGTTCCACTCTTCAGTCAGTACTTTCTTCTTTGTCTTAAAAAGTTCAAAAGCAAGAAACAAAGAGGAAAGACCATGTGTCCTTTGATGTGGAACACCATAGCCTTGTCTTTTCAATATCAATTGCACCTAATGAATGGAACTTGTAGCATCACCCATCAGCATCACCATTGATTGGCACCCAGTGACAGGAAGCCCCAAACAAATAAAGACAGATACATCAGAGTTGCAGAGTTAGCATAGTACTAATCACCAGCACCTGTGAGATGTTCTAACTATGAACCATGCAAAGGTAAAGACATCCAATTGCAACTTTTGCCTATCCAGCTCAAAAGAAGGAAGAAATAAGAAAAAAAACTCCCTTCTTGAAATCAAAAGAGAAAATATAGTACTTCCCATCTCGAAATATCACAAGTAAGAAAAAATATAGAACTTCTTTCCTCAGTATCATTATCTGGGTAATCATCTGTCTACATTTCCCAGTGTTTCTCAACAACCCTTTGAAGACATCCATCTATTCTTGCCTCTTCAAGAATAGGTCTGGGCGGAGTTCGCAGAGTTCTGCTATGCGGAACTCCGCAAAGTGACCAAAAAAGTCTGCCACGCTACGCAGAGTTCCGCAAGCGGCAGAGTGCATTAGGTCACTCTGTTCATGCTGATTTTTAGCACTGGGTGTTTGTCCCGCGTTGAAAAATCAGTGTGAACGGCACCACACACAGCGCAAGAGGGCGCTGCTTCTTTTGTGCCACTTGAGTACATTTTCTACTCGAACAGCACATTCCCCAACACGAGCGGAAGGTTTCCCAACACGAGCTGTAGCGACCATTCGCAATTGCTCGTGTTGAGAAATCTTGCTAGGAGGTGGTGTCAGCAAGATTTTCCTCACTCACGCTCGCCAACTTAACATTGGAGAGTGCGAATCAGGGAAAAAAAACTCCATTCCGCTGTGTTTTTTGGAAGTCCACACTCTAAGCGGAGTACAGAGTGGGAAAAACTCCACAAGCAGAGAGGAGTTCACCGCCCAACCCTTTTCAAGATTTCATCCAACGTGGCCTGAAAATCTTCGGCTGGAGTTATTACATTTAATTAGAACTTGTTCCTTACCATACCTTTCGGCACTATAAGAAACCCCTTTTCCTATGATTTACTCCAGAGGCCTGTTTTGAATGGCCCATATTCTCATGATTGGCTTGCAGCTGGATAACAGCGCAGCTACCCAGTCTTGATATGTCTCTTCTGTGCACTGATTCATGTTACTCAGATCCCCTTGTGTCCAGCTCTACGTTTCATTAATTATTCAGTGATGAGTACAATGAAGAATTCAGTTTCAGGCCATTTCATTATTTTTATATGACACCTGCGCCCAAGTGCTGAACAAGATTTGAAGGAGTGTAAGTACTATCAAGAAAAGGAAAGAAGTGGTGGTAAAGATGAACGAAAGGTTAAGTAAACGTGTCGTGGGCGACGCCTCTATTGTTCTCATCCTTTCTGCTATTTAATGGGAGAGGGTTGAACCGTAGAAAAACATCAGACACTGAAGACCTGGAAATAATTGTGTGAGCCACGGATATTACAGGCCTTTGAGGAGGGATCCGTGCGTAATGGATAATTATATATTCGGTGCCTTTCATCATGTCGTGGTTTGGGTAAAACCTTCACAGCAAAGCAGTCCATGTCCATTTGCTTTCGATAAAGGACCGGGTGTCTATGGATGAGGAAGGCTTGGAATGTGTTACGACTGGACCATGTTATGGGACCCGGGACACTGTGTGGGTCTCCTTCTAAGGGGCCTGGGAATACCGTACAGGTATTGCGTACCTGGATTTATCTGTACTGGGCATGTTAGCAATTTTGAGACATGAGGATGCAGCAGTATTCCGATGAGACCCTGGGAATTACCATGGGAATCTCCATTTCTACACCAGATTCCTATGGTACTTTTTCATATTTGTCCAGTTCCCTACTTGAGAGGTGTAGCAGCTTCCGGCTGGTGCAACGTCTGGATGAGAAACACTGAGAGTGTGGTATTTACACTTTTTTGCAGTCCCTGATTCGTCCAGTGGCTTTCCATAGTTGCCCAATCTTGGAATTACTCAGCACTCAGAAACTGGGCCTTAATGCTATACAACACAAGAGCTTGGCATACACCCTATACTACTCGGTTTTCCACCAACATCGGTTTCCATGATCGTAACCTTCTGTCAAGCACTTGATTGAACAAAGTTATGCATCAGCCAGTTGTGAAGAAGACATTACAAGGCTGCTTGTGTGACACACAGCCTCGCACCATGGTGCAGAGATGAGTATGCGCTGTCTAGCATAGGATTTGGACAGGAGAATACTCTTCCAGTATAGATTTCTATGCTGAGACAAACTCAGGAAATTCCCACACATTAAATGTGTTCTGTGTACTGCAACACACATATAATGCACCTTGCTTTAGCATGTTTCCTCTTGTATATGCCTGCTTCAATTAGGCGTTATGTTTTTAATGGAGGTGGTCTTCGCTGGGCACTACCCAGCAGGTGACCAATCAGATATAGGGAGAGAGAGAGAAAGGGTGTTGTCAGTGGATAAAAAAAAGAATGCTGTTTCCGCCCGCTGGCCCTGCAGTGAACCCCTTATAGTGCCAGCGGGGTGTGCGGCCTGAAGGCGGAAAGAGTTTGGCGGGCGGCCTCCGCCGGCTGCCAAACCCATAATGAGGCCCATAGTCCTGTCACCTTCAGGGTTCCCACCCCACTTGGTAATTCTGCCCAACATATAAGTCAACATAAAAATTGTCTTAAACTGTTCCAGTTTTAGATTAATAGAATGAACTGAACCATCAATAGTCTCCAAAGCACTTAGGACTTCTGAGGGAAGAATTTCATCAGAGAGAACTGCACTCCATTTTTCCGCAAGGAGGCAAGACTGTCATCAACCTTGTGTTGGCAAAGCTCTTGATAAATTGTACTAATTAACTATTTCTGAGAAACTGTAAACTTTGCACTTGTATAGCGCACTACTCACCCGTTAGGGTCTCAAGGCGCTGTACTCATACCGCTATGGAACCCCTCCTGGCTTTTCCCTGTGAGGTGCCCACTCCTGGGCACCCCCAGGGTGAAGCCAGGCATCCAAGCACTGTTGGGGCCGTTGTGGAGATTAAGCAAGCTATTGCCCAGAGTTGCACCCATTAATTAGATTAGGCACTGAGGCGAGAATTATCTGGTCCAAGGGAATTGAGCCCAAGACCTGCCAAAGCAGGTCTTGAGACAGATCTCTGCTTCAGGGTCTGCCACTCTAACCATTGTGCCACACTTCTCCACTAAGTGAGATGCATTATGCAGACAAGAAAGCAGATCAGAGCTACCTAGTTCAGGCAGGATCCTACCTTCAGATATGAAGAAATCCCTTTTCTGTAGATAGATGAACAAAAAATGATGTGGGAGGTCACAGGAGCCCTGGAGCCTGGCAAATATGTGGAATCCATTAATATCATAAAGTTGGCCCACAGTTTCCACCCCATAGTGCTGCCAAACCTTACCCACCGCATCACGAAATAAGGCTGGGAAAGCTGGGTTATCCAACAAAGGTGTGTCAAATTTATCAGCAGGAGCCCCACCACTACTTACAACGCAACCAACTAAGACTAGGAGAGATAAATAAAGATAAAGTGGCTGAAGGAAAATGTGAAAAACGAACTAATCTAAAACAGTTTAACATTAGTGTTACCTATGTGGGCCTGAAAGGCCTGGATAGACCCAACCAACGAACATAATGACTGGGCTCCAAGAGACATGCTTGTAACCAGTTTATGACCAAAACCTAACCACCACAAAACAAAGTTATGGATCTAGGAAGCATTACTACCATGCATTACTACTATGCAGTTCCTTGCAGTTTATGTAGTGCAGATATAGCCTCTCGCTCAGTACAGCACATAAGCGTGTGACCATTTTTTGTCACCTTGAGCCTGGCACGCTCCTGTAAGAAAACTTTTTCCCCAACAGCTTTCAACGGGTCGATATGTTGGTGGAGCTTCCAATGTCTGTCCATGGTGTATTTGCACAGATCAGAATGGACTGAGATTATCATAGCATCAACTGCTACAGGCGAGGCAGGACAGCTTTTATAGCAATCGCTTGTTTTAGCAAAAAATTACCAATGTAAATCAGAATTGGACATGGGTGTGATTATTTAGTGTTACCAATAGTGACTCTGCCCCTACAAAATAGAGGAAAGAGATGCACCCACTGGATTCTGCGAGTCCATATCCCACTCACTCAAGTCAGGAAATGCCTTCCCAAACAATTGCACAATAAACTGCTGGGGGTCATTACCTTCCTTTCCTTCCATTATCCCAAAAACTCGGAAGTTGTTTCTCCTCATGCGATTCTCCAAGTCTTCAATCTTGGCCTGGACAAAAGTCAACTGTTGATCATGATTCCTGATTGATTTGACAGTAGCCATTCAAATTCTTCCTCATCGGCCACTCATTACTGAAGCGCGGCTATGTCAATGGTGAGGGCCTTGACTTTTCTTGTTACCTCTGCCGTATTAAAGCAGTATCTGTTCTGACTTGTGCATAATGCTGCTGCGCTTTCATTCTCTGAGCCGGTACCTGATTGAGTATTGCTAACATTGAGGGCTCAGGTGCTCCACCAACGTAGCCGTCAGCACTTTCCGTATTAGTAACTGATAGAGAATAGCCGGGAGGTGCCATCCATTTATTGAAAGCTGATTTCAGGGAGCGAGTCCCCATCAACAGTGGGGGAGATATCAGAACCCAGCTCCATCTGGCTCTGGGGGCCCACCCTTGGTGCCACCCTTGATGCTGTTTGATCCATACAGCATGCGTTCGACAGATGAGATATCAAAGTTTTTACATCTCCCTTTGGGCTAACTCAGTCTCGTAGCGGGCTTACCTTAGTCCCATCTTTGGCATCGTGGTTTACTGCCTTTTGCTTATGACGTGGAGTTGCTAGTTTCCCCAATGACTTGTGTTTTGACTAGTTCCTTGATCTTCTTCTGCTTCCTCCAATTGCCCTGGGGACGCTGCATTCCTCCTTTAACTTGGGGTTCATCAGACACACACTCTGCTGAACCCTCTTCAGCCCTCAGCTGCATCAGAATACTCTGCATGGGTCTTAGAAAGATCTTGCATGGTCAGAGTAGGGGTTGTGGCAACCAGAGTAGCCTGTGTAAATGCAGGCATAGTGGGGCTTGTTGTGTGCCAGGGGAAGATAATGCTACAGCAGCAGGATAGTGAAGGTCACCCCCCCAAACCCTCTCCCTGCAGACCCTCGATTTCGCCCCCATCTTCTCCTCTGACATCTTCCTCAGTTTGACTTTCTGCGAGGTCTGGATTGCCTGGGCTGCCTTCCACTGCCAAAGAAGCACATTAATTTTACCATATCACTCCCACTTTTCAGCTTTGTTGCAAACTTGGTGTAATGGCAACAATCTTACTGCCTTTCACCAAACTCTCCTTTATGTTAAGCACAGGATCAGTCCCTCTGTCTGACCTGCTTGTGCTGCTGCCATAAAAAACTCTGCAAACATGAGCTCTCCCTTAGATGAGATTGACTCATTGCCACACAATTGAAGTGTGCTAGCAGCCGTGCTAGAGTGGAGTAATTTGAGGATGGGGCACCTGACTTTTTAACAACGCCACTCATCTGTGTCCAAACAGGGGGACCTCTTCATTTCCTCCCGCAGCCATGGACTCAAAGTTGCCCAGACGAGTCCTGGCCGTGGAGCGGGCTACTCACCACCCCTGCATACCAATGGGGCATCTAGCCAAGTAGCCATGATAGACACAAAGGGGGTCATTCTGACCCTGGCGGCCACCGACCACGGGAGCACCGCCAACAGGCTGGCGGTGCTCCCACGAGCATTCTGACCGCGGCGGTTCAGCCGTGGTCAGAAGCGGAAAGTCGGCGGTCTCCCGCCGACTTCCCGCTGCTCGGGGGAATCCTCCATGGCGGCGGAGCGCGCTCCGCCGCCATGGGGATTCTGACACCCCCTACCGCCATCCTGTTCCTGGCAGGTCTCCCGCCAGGAACAGGATGGCGGTAGGGGGTGCCGCGGGGCCCCTGGGGGCCCCTGCAGTGCCCATGCCAATGGCATAGGCACTGCAGGGCTCCCCGTAAGAGGGCCCCACTGTGTATTTCAGTGTCTGCAATGCAGACACTGAAATACGCGACGGGTGCAAACTGCACCCGTCGCACCCCTGCAACTACGCCGGCTCAATTCTGAGCCGGCGTCCTCGTTGCAGGGGCATTTCCTCTGGGCCGGCGGGCGCTCTTTTGGAGAGCGCCCGCCGGCCCAGAGGAAATGTCTGAATGGCCGCCACGGTCTTTTGACCGCGGTGCGGTCGTTTGGCGGCGGTACCTTGGCGGACGGCCTCCGCCGTCCGCCAAGGTCATAATCACCCCCAAAGACATGCTATTTGCCTAAATCTCTAAAGGGGCACCAGTAGCCCCTGCTGGTAAAACAACCACATTAACGGCACCGTGCTGCACCTGGGCTCAAGAAGCTCTGAGCAGTGGCCTCATTGCAATGCGGCTTCACTGCAACTGAAAGTTCTGTCACACAGAAACAGGAAAGGGAAGCCGTCTAGGAGCAGAACAGTGCGGTGTGGCCACAGTCAGCGGCGGACGGTGAGCGAGTCAGGGAAAGATGAGCTCACAGTTGCAGGATCAGCCCACCATCTTCCTTCCACCCTCCACATATACCTATTTCTATAAAGATTGGAAAAGAGGTTCTTACTGACAAGGGTCAGTTCTTAATATAATACTTCAACTGGATATGCAATTAGTACTTAGAATAATGATATAATGATCATATCTTAAAATTGGATGAGAAATAAATGCACATTGAAGTCTTTATTTGGCCTTGACATCTATTATTCCATCAACCAGATCACATGTACCCTAAAAACCTAAACCTTGGGTACAAGTGGAGAACAAGTATTCACTGTGTGTTATCCCCTTATGACAAAGGAAATATTGTTTTCTAGCTGAAGTAGGACAGAACTCCTACTCATCATCTCCTTTCTTTCACCAACACACAGTGAGAATTTTCCTTCAGCTACTGGCCCATCTTCTTGGCTAGGTCCTTCCCTCCCTCAGAGCTTCCTAGGAATAATGGCAGTATTAGCAGTGGAATGCATGTTCATGGCTTCTAGATAATTTAAACTTGGTATGGCGGACCTCCATTTGTCAGCTTCTTTCAGAGCCCATCCATAAAATGAGTCATGTAGTGCCCCAGATCTTTGGTCAAGAAGCGAGGGATGTTGTTCTCTGGCCTCCATGTCTTATCACTTGATCAATGCTCCCTAAGGACATTTAAATGTAAGCCCAATTGTTGTAAACCCCTAAACTATACTTCGCTTTCCTCCATTGTGTTCACCAATTGCAATTGAAATGACCATTACATGGGACTTCAAGCTAATAACTTGGCATCTGGACTCCTAGCTAAGTCAGCTGGCCCCTTGCTAGATCCTAATAGGACTTGTTTTCCAATTGTATTTGATCCAGTTTAGATGGCCAAATCACACTTCATCTCTACAACAGAAGCCTACATAGGAACAATTCATAGTGCAACAGGAAGAGAACAGCCTCGATATCTTTAAACAGGAGTTTGGAAAATGAATACAAATCTAGCAAAGGCCACCCATAAAAATATTTTTGTCAAAGGTTAAAAGTACCTATTTCCTTGATAACATTACAAAAGCACACACGCTTACAAAATAGATCTGATAGATCTTAGAAGACCTCCGGCAAGCCTAGTGCACATAAGCCTATCTAACCCCCACCAAGATCTTTGTAATGCCATCACCATCTTGTTCACAGACAAAATTTGCACATAATTAGATTTAAATCTAGGGAAAAAAGCTGCACTGACCGACGCTGAGCTCAGCTAGTCCTGAGACCTATAGAAGCTCATCCAGGTTTCACCATAACAGCTGACAAATCCATTCCGACCAGTAAAACACCCAGGTACTAGACCAATGTATAACACGTTTCATATTTTAGGAACATTGTTGTGCTCCCATAGTAGCTGTATCATACTTTTAAACAGTTTTTCAACATTAATCCCTCAGCTAAAAAAGCTGTTGTCATCCATTGAAGAAGGGCTGTGCATTAGGCTACTTGATGCTGGCATCAGTTACCTCTGACTTCAGGTGAGAGGTGGGTGTCAACAGGCATGAATCCTACTCAATGCCACAGTATGGCGTCTGTGCAAACATGCATGGCAAAGCTTGTGCACCTATTCATCATCATGTTACAGCCCATTGTGACATCATCTAACAATGCGCCTTTTTAGCTCTTGCCTACTACTCAACTGAAATTGTCTCCCCAGAGTATTTATTTCAGACATAACTTACGTATATACAAATTGTCATTCACACATTTTCATTGCAAGCACATACATATAAAAGCCCTTTTATTTTGTGGCAAATGCTTCGATAAAAAAAAAAAAAAACATTGCAGCAGCTTGTCATGGTCGAATCTACTGGCTTTGCAGAAGGCCAGTATGCCTGAAGTTTCAAAGCCAGAGGTCAAACTAATTGGCATTGCAATGCTTGTTTGTTCATTGATTATTTATGAATGTAACCACTTTCTTTGTGAAAGGTCTCAAAATGATATGTCCTCTGATGTCATCAGGGGTAAAGACCATGTGGAGTCACTAATGTAACTATTATCATGTTAGTGAGATGACACATCTGATGCAGTGCCACAAACATTGTTCCTCTAATGCTGACTAGGGACTCCCTTCACATCTAGGAATGTATCATGATCTCATTTTTTGTGCTGCGCTTACACAGAAGGGATCCTCACATTTCCTTTTTTCATGTTAGAAAAGTCTCTGAGTTAGTGCACGGGGTGAAGACAGCACAGCTTAGAAACACAAAGGCTTCAATTACAAGTTTGGTGGTAAAAACCTCCAAAATTGCACAGTGGGTAAGTTCCAATTTTGTGAGACACAGTAAATAACACATTTGTTAATTAACAGAGATTATTAGTTTTTACAGTGTACCATGGAATCAGCATTTAAATGTGTTGGTATGACCCCTTTAGTGGGACTAGTATGCCCAGGTGTGTGTCCCTTGATCACTGTGCCACTGAAACCAAGCTACACCCAACTGATGAGTTCTAACAAGGGTGAAACTGTTCTTGGGTTGCTTGTGTTCTGTCTCAGATGGAATTGTTCTCACTGTAGCAGGGTCAGGACTGATTTGCATCTGTCTGGATCCAAACTAAGTTGGCATGATGTGCAAAAATAACGACGGACTGGGATGCAGCCTGAGTGATTACCAGTGGCTGAGATTAATTCAAGCATTCCATCCATCACTTTTTTGTATACTTTATTCTGACATCTTCAGTGGGACAAGTAGATCCACGTATGGGTCCCGTGCACACTGTGTCACTGTAACCAAGCTATATCCGACTGATAAGCCCTAATAAGTATGAAACCAGTCTTGGATTTATTATGTTCTGGTTCAGGTAGAACTTGGCCTGGCACTTTGAGCTGAACTGTTCCCATTGGAGCAGGGTCAAGTCTGATTTGCATATGGCTGGGTCCAAACTGAGGTGGCATGATGTGAAAAATAATGATGTAATGGTAAATACCAGTGGCTGAGATCAATTCAACTATTCCATCCTTCACTTTTTGTTCAATATTTCAGTCTGACACACCAGGTGGCACTAGTTTGCCCAGACGCAGGTCCCATGCATACTGTGCCACAAAGCTATACCAACTGATGAACCCTAAGAAGGGCGAAATCTGTCTTGTGTTGCTTGTGTTATGGTTCAGGGAAGACGTGGCCTAGACGTTCGGACTGGACAGTTCCTATTGGAGCAGGGTCAAGACTGATTTCCATATGGATGGGCAGAAACTGAGGTGGCATTGTGTGCAAAATAATAATGGTCTTGGAATGCAGCCCGAGAAATTACTAGAGTCTGAGATTAATTCAAGAATTACATCCATCACTTTTTCTGTACTTCAATGTGGTGCCTCAAGTTAGACAACTATGCTCAGACATGGGTCCCTTTTACACTGTGTCACTGAGACCAAGCCTTACCAGACTGATAAGTCCTAATAATGGTGAAATTGGTCTTCAGTTGTTTGTGTTCCGGTTCATGATGGACTTGCTTGGAAGTTCAGGGTGGACTGTTCCAATTGGAGCAGGGTCAAGACTGATTTGGATATGGCTGGGTTCAAACTGAGGTGGCATTGATGTACAAAAGAATGATGGGCTGGGATGCATCCTCAATCACCAGTGGCTGAGCTTGATTCAAGCATTGCATCCATTAAAGTATTGAGATTAGACTACAACAATCATGATGCTTGATGATGAATGGTTGATTTGTATTCCCAGTATGTGGAAGGTGATGTATCACCAAGATATAACTAATGATGGTTCTCTACAGGGTCATGGCATTGTGGTTTGATCCAAGGCACCTTTCACAGCAGATCAGTGTGCTTGAACACCCACATCACACTGCATTTGTAGCTTAAACATGTGCTTCATTTTACAGTTGCAGCACACTTGTTCCTGTCCACCAGGTGTACAATAGTGCTGTCAATTGACTCTAAGATGTCAGGAAATCCTACTGTAGCACAGATGTGTGGTTTGCTGGCATTGGCTGTGTGACTGCCCAAGGGAAACTGTATATGCAGCTCACACTCTCCCTGCAAAACATCCATCACTTAGAGTATTTTTCTGAAGGTTGACTGAGACATGCCATGCACAATCCTACCATCTGCTGTATGGTATCTGTTGCAAAGAATTCTGATGCTTCAAGCATTTTCAGGTGAAGGGGGCGGCAGTGGGTCACTATGGGGGCCTCTGGGGTATTAATAATGATGAAAATATGTTTTTTGTGTTGTACAATAAGAACCTGTGTATCATGTGGATCTCAAGAGGACTCAAGTTTATGGATTCCAGCCTTATAAATTCAATCCTGGCTCTCATCCTGTGTTGCTGCACCATTTAAAGTTATTGATTAGTGACCTGGTTTCCATCCTCATGCTGAATGATTCATTGTTGCAGAACAAATATCTGGCACAGCATGATATACTGGCCTCACCAGGCTGCATCCAAGGTAGCGTACTGTGGAGTGAAAGTGTGAGCTGCTGCAATCAACCTCTGACAGCTTCACCTGTCGATTGGTGTTTACATAGGTCTGGCCCTGTGTGCAGTTGTGAATGTATTTTCTTTTTTTCAGCTCAAACAGAGAATGTTTGTAGTGTAGGTCCTAGTTTTCTTTTGTAGTGTTGTATAACATTTCTTTCATTTGCTGCACTTTCAGGAACTTTTACCACCTGTTGTTGACTGGAAGCATTGTAAGGCACTATTTTCCACAGGTTTTATATGACCTCTCATTCTTTTAATTGGGTGTTATTTACCACATGCGTTATTTTACACACATGGTAAATATCACAGGCGGTAAGTAGCACATGCATTGAATAGAGCATGTGGACCACAGACTTGCAGTATTTAGCACAAGATAAAAATGACAAGCGTTTTTGAACTCATAATCAGATGAGTCTGTAGGTTTATGCACTATTTACCCTGGCATGTGCTAATTACCACTATGCCTAACTTGTAACCAGGGCCAAAAAGACAATTACTGCCATGTGTTCCAAGCTCTGCTGTCTATGACCCATGCGCTCAGAGGCCCAGATTTATGAACATTTTGTGCCGCCTTTTACACTATTTTTTTACGCAAAAGCGGCGCAAGCCTACCGCCATAATAATATTTTGACTCTAGACCCCTCTAGCATCAAAATAACCGAGTTAGCGCCATTGCAAGGTAGGAGTTTCCTTCCAAAAAATGACGCAAGCCCTCCAGCGCCATATTTACTCCTGATACAAAAACAATGCACAGAAAGGAAGCGGACCCAAAAAATGACGCAAAGGCCAATTTGCATCAAATTTTAACACCTGGTCAGACCAGGCGTTAAAAAGAGGCCTACACACCACCACTTAAAGAAAACACACAGAAGGAGAATTGGCAACCTCCAGGACAACATGGTACTGTTATTGCTTCAGCTTGGCACATGCGGCAGACGTCAGCGACAACAGGACCCTCCACCACCACCGCAGCAAATCAAACACCACCAAAGCAGCCACAAAGGCAGCGCAGAAGGCAGGAGAGGATCTTTCAACAGTGTACAACCATCCTGTGCTCAGGGAACAAGATGTCATCAGGAATTACAGTCTGAACAGGGAGTCAGTGGTACGCCTGCTGCACCACATTGCACAAGACATCACTGCCAAGGTGGCAACTCCAACAAACATACCACCCATGACCAAACTCCTCGCTGTCCTCCATATGCTGGTGTCAGGATCTTTTCAGACAACCAGGGCTCAAGTGGCTGGTATCTCCCAGCCATCCTTCTTGGCTTACCTTCCAAAGCTTCTGGACACAATCATACGCCTCACACCCCACCACATCTGCTTCCCCAACATGCAGCAAATGCAGCTGGAGACCAAGCAAGGTTTCTATCTAATTGCTGGGTTCCTGCATGTGCTGGGTGCAATGAACTGCACCCTTGTCCAACTGGTGACAACTGCAGCAACAGAACACGTATACAGCAACCTCAAGCACACCCATTCCATAAATGTGCAGGCCATTGTGGACCACCGTGGGCTCTTCTTAAACATCCTTGCCAAATACCCCGGCAGCATATATGATGCCTTTATATTTTGGCATTCCACCATCAACTAGCGGTTCCAGGATGGGCAATATGGCAATGGCCTACTGGTAGGTAAGCCAGCATACCACTCAGTACAAGGACAATACACCTACTATGTAGGGCAAACAAGACATACACCACACTAAACACACATAGGCAGGGGAACACAGATGTACAGGCAACAACACATGTGCCACATGCCACACTACACTGCAATCATTGAACATCACACACACACATATACACCTACATGCACATAAAACAGCCACAACCTGACAGGCACTCCATGTGAAGACAGGTGGAGCTATGTCCCCTTTGCATACAGAAGCTGGGCACAAACCACTACAAGTGTCCACTGGTTGACACCTAAATACAGATCCCACACACATTATACCTAATAATGTGTAGTAGCTCAGCAATGTGAATGGCATAGGCCATGTCAATGTAAAGAAAGTCACACATAGGCACAACCCCACATCAGTCATTAGGTTCAAGCCTCTGGCAGCACCAATATCAAATGCCACCCAAGTGTTGCCATGACCAAGTACATATCACCTACACATACCTGACATACCTATAGTGTGCACATTCACCTGTCTGCTACATTGTGTCGCACACATAGGAATACAACATTACCTGCCATGAAAGACCATGGGGCAGAACGAAGAGAAGTCGTGCAGCACCTAGTCCAGTGCCACTTCACATGTGACCCTTAGCACCACCGAAAGCCACCATGTGTGTGCCGTATACAAGAAACGGTCCACCATGGAGCAGAGTTTGTGCAATACTGTAAAGATCATGGATGCCATAGTAGGTCTCTATAGGAGTATAGAGGACAGAAATGACCTTTCAAGCACCGTGTAACTCATGTAAAAGAATGGTGTCCCCCTCCTAACGCCTGCACTGTGCATGTGTTGAAAATGTCTGTGAAAAATCATGTATAGGAACTTAGGAGATTCCACTGTACTAACTTTTGCTCATCCTCCAATTGTGAGATTCAAACCCTAGTACACTTGATGGCTGGCACAGATAATCATCTGCCACAGAGTGTCACTATGTGTTGCACTGCATGCATAGTGCCACATGGTAACATGGAGGCCAGAGTTTGGTTTGTAGGGCTACCATGGTGTCTCTACATATGACACCTCTGTGGTGCAAGGAGGTGGAAGGTTCCCCCAATAATAGGACACAGGCACAAATATGGACAACACAACACATATTTGCAATAGCTAAACCATCAGTTTGGTTTGAATATTACAATCCCCAGGTCCCTGAGCCACAAGTCAAGATTGTCATGTCCATCAACACAGACCTATGAAACCATTTCACAAAACAGGAACATACAGTATACCAGAATCAAGTCTGAGTCACCACTCCTCCTAAAACTAACAACTGCCAAGGTACATACCAAACCACCATCAAGCATTACCAACACATCTTCTCTCATTCCTCTGCAGCCGACCAAAGTTACAGCATACAGTCATGGGTGATGGCTCCATTTGGCCATCCCACAATGGTGGAAGAGCATGCATATAATGAAGAGCACAGAAGAACACAAAGGCCCTCATTATGACATTGACGGTCATCTGACCACCACGCCGGCGAAGGCGGTAGGTTTATCGCCAGGCTGGTGGTGAATGCTGCCAAATTATGACCAAGGCGGTGATCCCTCCTATAGACAGCCAATGTACCACCCGAACCGCCAGTGCAGTCCATCCACTGGCCATGGCAAGTGCCATTTTCAGGCTGGCGGAAGGCAACACCCCACCCACCATATTATGAAATAGCAGACCGCCAGGATTTCCAGGGTGGGACCACTGCCACCCAAAGCCTGGCGGAAACAAATCATATAAAAGGAGACATTCACCTCCAGGGACACAGAGGAGTACACGGCTGCCATGGCACGTGAACTGGAAGTAATGCCGATGCTGTACCACGCAATGGCAGTCCAGGATCAGCAACGCCGACGAGGATGGTGAGTACAGGCACCTAGCAGACAAGGGAGGGAGGGGAGAGTGACACACCCACACGCACAGCACACACCATACACACACACACAACACACCTAGAACAATCTGCAGAGAAATCCTGCAACAACATAAGCCAGAAGTAAAGAAAGCCAGGACACATACCTTTGGTCCAAACTCTGTATTTCGGTCTACCTGCGCCAACAACAAATGAGTCAACTATATACAAAGGGCCATTGGCCAGTCCAAAAGCTAGCTAAAAGCCACAGGGCAATGTCCAAGGCCCAACTTGACTCCTGACAGCCCAAGTCACTCCACTGGGCAGGGGCATCTGCGTGATGGTAGACAGGTACCTCAGGGGGTGGGAGGTGGGGGTGGAGATTTTTTTTCCTGGGATGGGTATCCTTTGACTCAGGTTTGGGAGGGGGCAGGTCTTTGCTCTGTTGCTTAGGGACAGAGGTGGTTGCTTGGAGCAGGGGGCCAGAGTGCCACTCTTGTGCCCCTTAGTGGCAGGTGTAGCTGCAGGGGAGGGAAACAGGAGTGGACTGGAAGATGGAGGTACTGGGCTGGGGGAGAGGGATCTTCCTCTTTTTTTTTTTTTTTTAAACAGATTTTATTTTTTTCTCGTTACATATCAAGCAATTACAAGGAATGTAGAAGTATCCACAGTTTTGACAGCACATACTAGAATGAATATCATACAATAGGCTATTATCGTATAACATGTGCATCGCATTCTTATCATACTAACAGAGAATATCCCAACCTCTTCCTGTGCTGCACCACTATCCTCAAACCTGGCTGTCAGGTGCTAACGTTTAAGGAGACTAAGGCCCTCATTTGGACCTCGGCGGTCTTTTTCAAAGACCGCTGAGGTACCGCTGTGCTGAAAACCGCCAATGCAGGCGGTTTTCCGCACAGCACATCATGACTGCTGTCAGCCCTCTGCTCTTTTCCGGACAGAGAGCCGCCAGCAGCCATACTGGCGGTCGGCGGTGAAGTGGATGCTGCTCCATCTCCACCGCCACGTCATCAGTACACCGCCCACCGAATCACGTCCCAGGATTCGGTGTGGCAGTGTTCTGGTGAAGGGGAGCTGGCGGCAGAGCATCCCCCATGGATCCCGTTCCCTCCCGGAGGATCACCGGACCAGGTAAGGTGATCGTCCGTTAGGGGAGGGAGGTGGGGGGGTGTTGTGTGTTGTGTGCGTGCATGGGGGTGTGCGTGTGAGTGTGTACAGGGGGTGTGTGAATGCGTGTATGCATGCGGGGGTGTTGTGTGTATGGGAAATGTGTGCGTTTGTGTCTGTGTGCATGTGTACATGTATGTGTGTGTGTATGTGTAGTAGTTGTGTGAGTGTGCGGGTAGGTGGGTGGGGGCTGTGTGTGCCAATGTTTTTGGGGGGGTGGGGATGGGGGTCCTGCTACCTTTGGAGATGGTAGGGGGGTGATGGGTTTGGGGGGAGGACTCTGGGAGGGGGAGGGAGGTGGTGGAGACCCCTATCAGTGCCAAGGAACGAATTCCCTGGCACTGATAGTGCCTACCGCCATGGATTTCATGGCGGTACAGAACCCCACGAAATCCATGGCGGTATGCGGGTCATGATACCGCCGGTGGTCTATTGACGGCCCCCGGGCTGGATACCGAAGTCTCCAGCCCAGCGGTCGTTACCACCCTGGCGGTCAGAGTGGAGAAGTGGCAGTTTGGCATGGCGGTAATTGCCATGCTTGTAATTTCATTTACCGCCACTTCTGCACCGACCGCCAGGGTTGTAATGAGGGCCTAAGTGTATGCTACGCAATTCCTTTTGAGTGTAACTATAATATAACACATAAACTTCTTAACCCTTAACTCCCCCCCCCTGGTCCCGCCATCACCCCTTTTGCCACCCGGATTTAATGTAATCATTGCACCTCCCCCCGTGCTTCCCATGTACCTAACTGTGTCCTCAGGGTGTAGTGTTCGGGCATGCATACTATTCCCAGCGTTATCCCTCTAGCAAACTATTGTGCGTTGCATCCTGTCGAGTAGTAGCCGCAGAAGGTGGCTCCGCACCTTTTGTGCAGAACATCTTGTCATGTAGCTTATCGACAAGCTGGTCCTAGGCCTCCTTCGTCTCAGGAGAACCTCTACCCCTCCGAAGCTCTACGTGCAAGACCAGTCCTTCACTCTCTGACCATTTCTTTAGCTCCCTCCTCCAGTTGGGAAGATAAGGGCCAGTAATGCTTTTCCAGTTCTTCGTGAACTCTCTTTTGGCGAGTATGAATGCGAGATCCTGAAATCTGCTAGTTCCTCGATTCTTGGGGGTGTGTGGGAAGAAGTGTAACCAGCATTGTGCAGCCGTACAAGCAACTTCACGATCTACTATCTCCGCCACTTCCCTCACCACTGAGTTCCAGTATGCCTTCAGCAGAGGGCAAGACCACAGAGCACATGTATGAAGTCTGCCACCTCTATCCCGCACCGGGGCACTTCGCGTCAGGGACCCAGAAATGGTTCCACAGTCTCTGCGGGTAAGGTAAGCTCTGTGTAAGATATAAAATTGTATGAGCTGAAACCTAGCGTTTCTGGAGATCTTCGGTACCTTTTCTAGTATTTGGTCCCAGTCGCTTTCTGAAATCTGGGTCTCTATGTCTACCTCTCATTTATGTTTCAGCTCCTCAAGAGATCCCTGAGTCCCTGCATTGATTGACCTGTACTAATTTGTGACAGCCTTCTGGATCCTGTCCGACGTCACTATATAGATACTTGGGCAATGAGGGGCAGGCTCCCCATTCCCAGTCCTCCAGTGCGCTAGAATTGCGCGTGTGAACGCTCGGTACAAGAGAAATAAATTGGCCTTGTGAAAGATCATGAGCCTGCCTAAAGTCTTCGAATGGTAGAAGACTGCCCTCCCAGGCCAGGAGTCTCCATTCCCCTGCGCGGGTTAACCATTGAAACCAGGCCAGTGGAATCTCCGGCGCGTAGAGCGCGGATAAACCTGAGCGCCAGAGACAGCGCCTCCAACACTAGCCAAGAACCCCAACCTCGAAAGAGAGCCCGGACCCCAGGGTGGGGTGGCCAAAAAACATTCCTTGCAGCAACGACACCAGAGGAGCCAAGGTGTCATTGTCTCTCTTACCAGACCCCCGCTCCTCCAGCCAGCCACTGTAGTTAAGCAGCCAAGTAATAAGACTCAAAATCAGGACCCGCTAGCCCTCCCTCAGCCCGGGGTCTCTTCAACTTGGCGAGTGCCACTCTACGTCTCCCCTTTCCCCAGATGAACATCGTGAGTGTCATGACCACACAAACTTGCCAAGTCAAATCAAAGAAGTGCATGAGAAAAGCAAAGAGATATCCTCAGTGGAGACAGCAAAGCCCAAACTGGAAGAAGGTTTGCAGAGTAATCTTGCGCTTATTTCAAAGGAAGAATCAAGAAGAGAAGATCCAAGATGGCCGCTGAGAGTCCTGAAGGTTAGTTACAGTTCTAGTCTTGCAATCGGTTGGTTGCTAGGTTACGAGCTCTCCAGCTGGAAGCCTTGCACTTCAACTGAGGTGTGACAGGAATCAGCTGTGTGGAGAGAGAGCGCGCTTCAGAACAGAAACTCCTGTGAGGTAAAATTACATTTGAAAATTATATTACAGAAAACTGATAAATATTGTCAAGGTTTATTCGAAGAGTTTGATAGTAGACCGTTCCCGTGGAAGTCGGCAAGGCTACAGAGTTAATGTATGAATTAACCTTATGTTTACAAGGTTCTTGTTTAAGATATTAAAGTCAAAGAAAAAACGAACTTTAAAAGAGCAAGTATCTACAAATGTCAAAGTTATAAACAAAGGCCAAGTTTTAAGGAGAAACCAACTGTTAACAAATAAGCATTTACAAATTCAATGGTAATAAACCAAAATAGAGTTTAAAAGAGAAACAAACTTAAATAAACAAGCATTTACAAATACAAGTTATCAACAAATGTCGAAGTAAGAAAGGAGAAAGGAACTTTAATAAACAAGCATTTACAAATACAAGTATTGACAGAAGTCACAATAAGACAGGAGAAATTAAATAACATCAGCTGATTTGAAGAACGCATTATCACCAACTATATATATATATATAGCAACATAAAACCAATCTCTAACAAAGGTTGAGAAGTTCTTCCAGAATCAGTAATAAGCATTTTTTTAAGAAGAGCTATCATTTATAGAGAGAAGCAAGGCTACAGAGAACTCAGGGTGAGTGAAGAAATAATAGAATTAAAGAGAATTAAGTGTTGAGAGTAGAAAGTGAAAAACTGATGTTGTATGTCCCTAGTAATTGCGACTGTGACTCTTGCAGGTGCTGTATCCAATCTTAGATGTGAAGAGGCAGACTGAGTACTGGCGTTCATCATCTCTGTGGCAGTCTCTCTACCATCCCATTCCCCTTTCCCCCTCCGGGGTACTCAGCACGAAGGATTAATATTCGTTGTGAGTAGCTCGGGTCGGGACTGAGGAGTTATCTTCTGCTTCTGAGGAAATCGAATTGAAGTATCCTGACAGATTGAAGTGCCATCACCCTAATTTTAGGGAAAAAACAGATTTCCTCCTGAGCAGAATGGCAGAGGGAATTGATATAAAAGCATTAGCCACCGTTTTGGAAGGGTTACAGAAACAATTAAATAACACCATAGAAGAAACAGTCCAAATAAAACAGTGAATAAATGAGTTAGGGAACACCGCTAAATCAAATGAATCTGTGTTTTCACAAATCCCTAGCCCTTCACAGTGTGCAGGTATATCCACTCAAGTAATGCATGCGGTTTTCCCTATTATTCCTTTGGCTCAACCCGAGCGCTTCAGTGGGGATCTAAATAAGGCGCAGATTTTTCTGACCCAATACTCATTGCATTTTTTATGTAGACCAGTCATTTTTTACGAAGACCAGTCCAAAGTGGCATTTATATTGTCTTATCTGACAGGAGATGCGGCCGCATGGTCCATGCCAATAATTTCCAGAAATGATCCTGTTTTATATAATTTCCAAAATTTCAAGGAAGAGTTCTTAAGAATATTTGATCGGCGAACTGCAGCTCAAGCCACTGACAATGAACTACTGGAAATCAGGCAAGGTAATAAAGATCTAGTAGCCTATCTGGCTCATTTCAATAAACTCATTGTAGAGACTGCCTGGCCGGAGTCAAAAAGAGCCGCCATATTTTATCGTGGACTGAGAGATGAATTGAAAGATGCCTTAGCACAAGTTCCAAATAGACCCACCGAAATTTCGGAGTTAATTGATCTTGTGTTACAGATTGACCACCGGTTAACTGAACGAAGAGCAGAAAAGAGAAGAGAGTATCGACCATTTCCCCTGAGAATTGATCGTGTAAGAAATGATCATACGAGAGCCGGAGAAGGGATAACGATAGAAGAACCAATGCAAATTGGTTCCATCCGAGGTCCTTTATCTAAGGAAGAAAAAGAGAAAAGAAGAGTGAATCAACTATGTTTATATTGCGGTGCATCTGGGCATTTTGTTAAAAACTGTCCCAAGAAACCCAAAGCTCTTCAGTCGGGAAAAGGTCAGCTTCATCAGTAGAGGGAGTTGCCCTGATGAAAGCAGAACCCAAGACAACTCCTTTAGATCAACGAGTGGCGAATACCTTACAAACCGCAGCGCCACATTTGGTACAAACAGTATCAGTTAAGACCCTTGAGAAGGAAATTCAAGGGATCTCAGTTATGATAGACTCTGGAGCTACGGGCAACTTCTGTGATATCAAATACGCTCGTAAAATGGGTATTCGATTTATCAAGAAATCTACTTTGGAAGTAGTAAGAGCTGTGGATGGAACCAATCTTTCTTCAGGACCCATTTCCCATGAGACCGAACCAATTCAGATGCAAGGTTTTGGTGGACATCAGGAGTAGATAATCTTTAATTTGATAGATGCTCCACAATTTCAACTCATTTTGGGTCTGCCCTGGCTTACAGAACATAATCCACAAATTGATTGGAGCAAAAGAACGATCAAGATGAATTCCTCTTACTGCAAAGAGAATTGCTTTCATGATGGAGTGGAAGTGTCCACCAAGTCCCAAGCGGCCTGTTTATCATCACACTCTTCAATGATCTGGGCACTAAAGACAGCAGAAATCCCAAAAGAATATGAGGATTTAGTCGCCGTTTTTGATGAAAAGGAGGCTGAGAAATTGCCACCACATCGACCCTACGACTGCAAAATTGAACTGGAGCCAGGTGCGATATTGCCATGTAGCAGAATATACGCATTAACCGAAGCAGAGAATCAACATTTAAAGGAGTATTTGGATCAATATCTTGCTAATGGTTTTATTCGCCCTTCTGAATCTCCAGTGTCATCCCCACTATTTTTCATACCAAAGAAGGATGGGAGTCTTCGAACTTGCATTGATTATCGAGCCCTCAATCAGGTTACCATCAAGAATTGATACCCACTGCCTTTAGTGTCAGTTTTATTAGATCAAGTAAAGAATGCTAGAATCTACACCAAATTGGACCTGCGAGGAGCATATCATTTGATTCGAGTGGCTTCAGGGGATGAATGGAAAACTGCTTTTCGGACTCGATACGGATTATTTGAATATCAATTGATGCCTTATGGGTTATGCAATGCTCCCGCTGCCTTCCAGCATTTCGTTAATGATATATTACGAGAATTCCTCGACCGGATTGCCGTGGTTTATATAGATGACATTTTAATCTTTTCCGACAATCTACAGGAGCACATTTCCCATGTTCGATCCATCCTCACAAGGTTGCAAGAAAACCATCTCTATGTAAAATTGGAGAAGTGTGCATTTCATGTGGAACGAGTTGAGTTCTTAGGATTCATTTTGTCACCAGAAGGAGTTAGTATGGATCCTGCCAAGATAAAGACAGTGCAACATTGGCCTTCTCCTTGCAATGTCAAAGAGATCCAGAGTTTCTTGGGGTTCGCTAATTTTTATCGAAGATTCATATCCAATTTTTCTCAAACAGTTACACCCATTACTCGATTGTTGAAGAAAGGAGTGAAGTTTGAGTGGACAAAAGAAGCTGAAAATGCTTTTAATTTTTTGAAGAATTCCTTCGTCTCAGCTCCAATCTTGCTCCACCCCAATCCAGATGAGCCATATTATGTGGAGGCAGATGCTTCAGATGTTGCCATAGGAGGTATCCTTTCCCAGCGTCATAAAGATACAGGTCAATTACATCCAGTGGCCTATTTCTCTCGAAAATTAACACCACCAGAGATAAATTATTCAATTGCGGATAAGGAGCTATTGTCAGTCAAAGAAACTTTTCGTGGGGGGAGGAGCCAAGATGGCGGCCGGGACGGTCGCTTGATCCGAGCGCTCTGTTCCCGGCTACCTTGAAACATCCTGGAAGGCGCCCCCCCCGCGGCCTGGTAGCGGCGGCCGGGACGGCGGCTTGACCGGAGGAGACCGGGGCACCCAACTTGTGTGGCGGGCGCCCCTCGGTACGCGGGCAAGGCGGGGCTGGGACTCGCGAGTCCGCGCCGGGTGTGGCGCAGAGCGGGAGGAGCTGCGGCTGCGGCCCCGGTCGCGCTCTCGCCGGGCGCGGCCGCCTCCCACTTACACGCCTGCTCGTGGCCGGGAGGGCTGAAGAGACGTGTCCAAAAGCGGACCGCACGGTTGATTTCACTGGGTGCCCCGGGACACGTGAAGCCGGCTCGAGGAACTGGGGCGCCATCTTGAATTTTGCTGCGGCAGCAGGCGCGTGTGTAAACTGCTGAGGGACAAAGAAGAGGCCCAGCAGCAGCCGCGTGTGTAAGCTGCTGAGGGACAAAGAAGAGGCCCAGCAAAGAAGACGCGCAGCGGCGGCGGGCCAGCAGGCTGCGGCGGTCCCCGGTGCAGAATTAAAAAAAAAAAAACGAGGTCAGGAGGGCACCTGCGATGGGGGGGGGGAACACCAAAACTAAGCTGAGGGGAAAACCCTTGGAACGACAAGCACCCCCCCCCTCCACCCCACCTCTCCATTTACGCAAAAGGGCAAGATGGATGTGGATCGCGTGCTCCTGGGAGCTCGGACTACTCAATCAACGCAGAGTGGACGGCTGGGTTGGACCGCGGGCGGGTGGCCTGCCCTGGACTCCCCTGCAATGGGTCCCTGCCGCGACTGTCCTTAGCTGCACAAAGTTAATTTGCGGCGCCCTGCGATCGCCCTGACCCGCGATTTCTCCCGCGTGTCGACGCCTCTCCCGGCTGCCCAGCACTTCTCCCCTCTATCTGAGGGAGCCTCTGGTACCAAGCCCTCCCGCCACACAAGAAGAAACGAGGGTACTCCCCCAGCGTTTACACCCTCCGCATATTCCGGTGGGCCCGGAAGACAGCCCCACAAGAACTCATAGCTGGAACATTGAATCCATTAATGACTGCAGCATTTGTCATTGAATATCCAGGCCATAATAAGTCAGAATAAGACTAAGGCCCTCATTCTGACCTTGGCGGGCGGCGGAGGCCGCCCGCCAAAGTCCCGCCGTCAGGTTACCGTTCCGCGATCGAAAGACCGCGGCGGTAATTCTGACTTTCCCGCTGGGCTGGCGGGCGGTCTCGTTCAGACCGCCAGCCAGCCCAGCGGGAAAGAGGCTTCCACAATGAAGCCGGCTCGGAATCGAGCCGGCGGAGTGGAAGCTGTGCGACGGGTGCAGTTGCACCCGTCGCGTATTTCACTGTCTGCGCAGCAGACAGTGAAATACATGTAGGGGCCCTCTTACGGGGGCCCCTGCAATGCCCATGCCAGTGGCATGGGCACTGCAGGGGCCCCCAGGGGCCCCGCGACCCCCCCTACCGCCATCCGGATCTCGGCGGTCCGACCGCCGGGATCTGGATGGCGGTAGGGGGGGTCAGAATCCCCGCGGCGGTGCAGCAAGCTGCGCCGCCGCGGAGGATTCAATGGGGCCGCGGTACACTGGCGGGACCCCGCCAGTGGTGCCGGTCCGACCGCGGCTTTACCGCCGCGGTCGGAATCCCCAATGAAGCACCGCCGGCTTGTCGGCGGTGCTCCCGCGGTCCTCCGCCCTGGCGGTCAAAGACCGCCAGGGTCAGAATGAGGGCCTAAATGTCCCTTTGCTTTGCCGCCTAAATCTCACGCCCTCAACACCGGATGTGCGCTCCATGCCCAGGCAACTCAGTAAAAGTTTATAACATCGAATCAGGAAGATTAAAAGTGCGTAATCTCTGCAGATTGGGAGGTAATCTCAGAACAGCCAAAATGGCCGGCAGAGCCAAGTCAACCAAGAACCCAGACCGAACTACCCAAGCGATAACGCCTACTGACCAACAATCTGGCCCATCCCTACAGTCACTGGAAAGCACACTTCTAGCACATTCTGCTCAGTTCGAGAAAGTATTGCAGGCAATATTGGACACTAAGTCATCCTTGGAAAGCAGAATTGATGCAGTCGTGCAAGACTTGAATCTTTTACGAGTGGATCATCGAAGCCTAGCTGAAAAAGTGAAAACAACTGAAGCTGAAATAGCTGATCTAACTCCAATAGCGCAAGGGAACCAAAAACAGATTCAACGCATGGACGAGGAGCTGAAGATACTTTGGAGAAGATCGGAGGAAATGGAGAGTAGGGCGCGCCGAAATAACATGAGATTCCTGGGATTTCCGGAAAGTATGCGTCAACCGGAATCGGAAATCTCCCTAGAGCAGTGGCTAATCAAGGAGGTGTTAAATGGGGCTCCATCCAAGTTTTTCTCAGTTGAATGGGCTTACAGAATCCCGGGCAGACCTCCGGCCCCCGGCCAGTCCCCCAGGCCATTGATTGCCAGGTTCTTGAACTATAGAGACCGAGACGCAATATTGCAACAATTCCGCAATAAGGGCCCGTTCAAGTATGAAGACTCGAATATTAACGCTTACCCAGACTTTACGCAAGAGGTACAGAACCAACGCAATTCTTTTGTTAAAATCAAGCAACGCTTACGAGAACAGAATATAAAATATGCCCTGCTCTTCCCAGCCAAGCTAAGGGTAGTGACGGAGGACCGTACCCATATATTCACCAACCCCGAGGATGCCTGGACATGGCTCCACGCCAAGGGCCTTGCACACCCCCGGGAGGACGAAGAGGGGGACGAGAAATGGCAAAAACCTGCTGCAAGGAAGAGATCCAAATGGCGCACCAGAGGCCAGCCCAATGACTGGCAAGCAGCAGAGGAAAGAGCAAAAGTGCTAAAAGAGACGCCGTTACACATGCAAAGCTGCAATACAATTGCCAGTGGTCTTGAGGAGCTGGGATCGGACTCAGACACAGCCAGCTCCGCATCCACGGTAACAGGAGAACTAGGTGGGCCGAAGGTCACCCCAAGAACTGCCGACGATCTATAAACTATTCGTTCAGGCCCAGAGAGACTACCAGGGACGATGCTTGAAACTTGAAAATCTACAGAGACTCTGCGACACTGCAGAGACGTGGGGATAAAGTGCCTCCAACAATATGCATCATTGATATAAACACTAAGCTAAGTGATTGGGGGCATAAGTAGGTGGTACATGGCGGATGGGCGGGGCCAGAGGGAACGGATTTATGCCAAGGGGGGGCGCCTGTCGATATTGGCAGACTAAGTCTGCGGCACGATGTGAGCCCCTTACAAGAGCCACATCTGCACGATATGAGAATCCCAATATGCAAATCCAACCGGATAAGAGTTATTTTACACACTTTTAAGTTTTGTAGTTTCACTGTAGTTGTAAGTAGTATAGGGGGTTTAATTAGGGGGGTGGGGACTAACAGTTTAGCAGCAATGCAAGAATCGCAATTACTCAATGCACAAAACATAGACCTGCATCAGCTATATTTAAAAATCAGCAAAAGAAAGGCAGAGACCAGGCGGCCCAACACCAAAGCCCAGATCCACAACACAGCAACACATCCCCAGTACCCCATATGATGTCTTCCCGAAATAATACGAAAAACCAATATATTATATTAACATGGAATATCAGGGGCCTTGGGATGCTGAGCAAACGGGCTAGAGTGCACGCTCGACTTAAAAGACTAGGAGTGCATATTGCTATTCTGCAAGAGACACATATGCTAGAGGGGGACCTACGCGCTCTACGCATGAAGTGGGGAGGCCAGTTGATAGGCACAACGTACTCGGCTTTTGCGAGAGGGGTGTTGATCTGGATAGAGACGGGAGTTTCATTTCTCATGTCAGCACACAAGATAGACCAGGGAGGGAGGTACGTAGTAGTAGAGGGCAGACTAGACGGCAGACAAATGGCTGTGATCGGGGTATACGCCCCCAACAGTGGCATCTCGGGCTTTCTTACCACTCTCACCCCAACGTTGCTGTCCCACCCCATACCCCTAGCCATCTGGGGCGGTGATTTTAACAGTACCCCATCAGCAGCATTGGACAGAACCAGTGCCCACTCGAGCACACCAACTAGTAGGAAGCCCGTAAGTCCTCTGCAAGAATGGGCAAATGTTATGGGTCTATATGATGTATGGCGATTAGGCCATCCAGAGCAAAAAGAATATTCATTTTACTCGGTCCCACATAACACCCACACAAGAATAGACATAGTATGGGGCACCCGCGAAATAGGGGCGTTGATCACTGAATCTGAATACTTGGCAAAGACAGTCTCGGACCATGCGCCTCTGAGAGTAACACTGAACTGGGGCAGGGCACGTCAGGCAATTCACACTTGGAGATTCCAGGCGGAAGCTCTACAAGATCAAGCATTCGCCGCAACATTGGGGAAATCTATAGGCCAATATTGGGAAACAAACGCTATGTCTGCAACAAACCGGGCGATAGAATGGGATGCCCACAAGGTAGTAGCACGCAGAGTATGCATGTCCACTACGTGGGGAGTGAGACGTTCTTTACAGGTGGAAATTAGTAAACTAGAGAAGGAGCTAAGGATTGCGGAAAAAGCGGTAGCACGGGGGGAAATCGCTAGCACTGTCCTCATAGAAAAGCGCTCAAAATATAATGAGGCAGATAGCAGGCTCCGATGCCACGACTACAACTATTACTTAACCAGGTTGCAAACGGAAGGAGACAGATCAAGTAGAATGTTAGCGTGGCTACTCCGCGAGGATAGACAGCAAGCTCCGATAGGTGCCATCCGGGTGGGCGCGCATGAGATGGCTACTACACAAGTAGAAATAAACGAGACGTTTAGGAACTACTATTCAAACTTATACACTAAACGTACCTCGTGCACAGCTACACAACTTGAGGCTTTCCTGGCGGACTCCTTCCTACCCCAACTACCACAAACAGATAGAGATGGAATTGAAACCCCCATAACAACAGAAGAGATAGAACTAGCCCTTGCACAGCTCCCTAGGAACAAAGCCCCAGGTGCAGACGGCCTCCCCTCGGAGTACTATAAAGCCTATTTACCCAGCCTAAAATCCCATCTGCTAGGAGTGTTCCAGGAGGCGTGGACTAAAGAAAGCTTACCTATATCTCAAAGGGAAGCTATGATAGTGGTACTCCCTAAACAGGGTCGAGACCACACAGATGTTAAATCTTATAGACCACTATCGCTGTTAAACACAGACTGCAAAATATTAGGCAAAATATTGGCTAATAGGTTAGCCCCCCTCATGCAATTATTGATTCATGCAGATTAAAATGGCTTCATTCCAAAGCGTAACACCTTCCTAAATATTCGCAGATTGCTGAGTATAATAGGAGACACCCCCAAGACTGCACAGGAGGAAATGGTGCTCTCACTAGACATAGAAAAGGCCTTTGATACGCTGGAATGGGACTTCCTGATGGCTACGATGGCCCGTATGGGAATAGGCCCTAATTACATTCGTTGGGTCCGTACATTATATTCTAATCCAAGCGCGAGGGTGAAGTCAGGCGGGGTGATTTCTGATAGCTTCCCGATTTCCAGGGGGACACGGCAGGGATGTCCCTTATCCCCGCTACTGTTTGCCATAGCAATGGAGCCGTTAGCAGCAAAAGTACGCCTTATGGAGCACGAATGGGGAATTATTAGGAATGGGTTACATCACACGATTTCATTATATGCAGATGATGCTTTGATATATATCAGGAATGGTTGTGCAGCTATCCCACCTGTAATGTCTTTATTGGCTGAATTTGGAGGCCTGTCTGGCCTTGTGGTAAACTGGGAGAAGTCCTGTGTGTTCCCCCTGGCAAAAAGGGCCCCCAACAACCAAGACCCCCCAGAGGTAGGGCACCTAAAGTGGTGCCCGACTACATTTAAATATCTTGGGATAAACATATATCATGCCACAGAAGACTTAAGAGACGGGAACCTGGGGAAGGCGCTAACTTCCATAAAAGGCTCCCTACAATTTTGGAACAAGCTTCCGCTCTCGCCACCCGTTAAGGTGGCGATTGCTAACATGTTGATTCTACCTAGGCTCCTATATTATTTTGCGGCCCTGCCGATAACCATTCCCAAAAGTTTTTTCAGCAATTTAAGCACAGCATTACTGCAGCTCATTTGGGGAGGTGGTAGAGCGCGAGTGGCGCTATCCACATTGCAATGCCCGTTGGATAACGGTGGCCTGGGAACTCCGAATTTTGAAAGATACTATGCTGCTCCACAACTTCAGTGGGTCCAATATTGGATCCACAGACCAGAGCAAGCGGAACCCATGAGCCTAGAGCCTCGGCGGAACGGGACCCCCCTTTTAAATTGGCTGACGTCAAAGCCCCCAAAAGTGGTACTGGTTAACCCTTTGCTTGCAGCCGCGCATGCGTGCTGGGTTAAATATGTGCAAAGAGGAGCGGATAAGCTTCCTTTCTCCCCACACATACCGCTAAATTATCTATTGGCGGGGACTGCAGCTGGAATGCGAGCCGTAAAGCTGTGGAATGAAGCAGGAATACAGACAGTAGGGGATTGCTTTGAAGACGGCAAATTAATGACGTTCGAGGCTCTCCAGGCCCTCACAGAGATAAATTTGGGTCAGTTCCTGACATATCATACCGTATGTCATGAAATCAGAAGAATATAGGGAATAGGCACTTCAGAACCAGAGACCTCCCCAGTGCTCCACCAGCTTCTACAACACAGTGATCAAACAAAAATAATATCCAATCTATATAGAATCCTCAACAAGACTCCTGAAGCACAGGCAGGGAAAGCATGGAGTAGATGGAATGCAGTACTCCCCACTCCGATACCATTGGAAGACTGGCCCAAGGCCTTGTCTCACATCAGAGGCGTGTCAAGGAATCCCAGATTTAGATATACCCAATTCAATTACACGCATCAAACATATCTTTCCCCAGCAAGAATAAAGCGCATGTTCCCTGATTCAGTACCAACATGCCCCAGATGCAAAATACCGTCAGCACCCTTCTACCACATGGTATGGGATTGCCCTAATATACAAACGGCCTGGGCGGAGGTGGTAGGGGAGGTATCTGGGCTAACGGGACTTGCACTGTTAGCAGACCCTGGGTCCTGCCTGCTGGGACTGAGGAAGAGACCAAAAAAACAAAGACACCTGCACAAATTTATAGACTTGGCCTTCTTAATGTACAAAAGATTAATAGCAATGCATTGGAAAGCCCCTAAGGCACCCGATCTGAAATCCTGGTACTCTCTAATAATACGCTGGGCTCGCACTGAATACCAGGTACTAAAAAGAATGGTGCGCGAAGGGCGACAACACACAGGATGCTCCACTTGGGAGGATTTGGTAACAAAATTGGAGGCTAAAAACGATGAGAAGCCTCCTTGAATTGGGGCACATACAATCACGATAATCACGTCATAAATTCCCCTGCATCCCCCATTACGGAAACAAATTCATAGGGCACCCAGGTATCATAGCGCACACACATAATTTCCTCCCATCTCTCTAGTACTAATTGTTCATCAAATTTTCGTCACCACAGTCCCAGCGACACGTGAGGAGCAGAAAACCAGGGTAGCCATCTGCATACACTAATCCAGATGGTGCCCTCCTCAGGCAGCCAGGGAACTCATGCATGCAAAACAAGGCCCACACTGGTCATGAGCGAATGCCTATATAAAATAAACAATAAAGGATAAACCCATGGAGGGTGCAGCCAGAAATGATACTGTAAAACTTGAAGTGTTCCGTGAAGTGCATATTGGGGGGGTGTGTGATTGTTAAATGACCTAGATATTAGTTATTGTATTGGTTTATCCTGTGGTTGCAAATTGAATAATTTGTATTATATTTTGAAATATAAAATCAATAAAAATATTAAAAAAAAAAAAAAAAAAAAAGAAACTTTTCGTGAGTGGAGGCATTACATTTTGGGAGCTAAGCATAAAGTGACCGTTTACACGGACCACCGAAATTTACAGTTTTTAAAATCAGCTCGAACTCTAACAGCTAGACAACTGCGTTGATCCCTATATTATGCAGACTTTGATTTTGTTATCACTTTCAGACCAGGAAAAGTAAATGGGAAGGCAGATGCTCTATCTCAAATTGATACCGGTGCAGTTAAAGAGCCTCCAGAAAAAGAATTGATTATTCCACAAGAGAAGTTCATATCTGCCATATTGTATGAAAATTTAACCAAAGAAATTCAAGAAAACTTAACATTCGAAGGAATGCTGAAGTTGTCCAAAGAAGGCCAAGGAAGAGAAATCAAAAAAGGTTTGCCATACTTTAAAGGTGCACTGTATGTTCCGACTGTGGAGCTGCAAGGAAAAATTCTTCAGGCTTATCATGACAATCAATTGGCTGGACACAAAGGAATTCAAAAGATTCAAAATCTAATACGACGAGAATTTTGGTGGCCAAAAATGAAAACTCAGATAAGACAATATGGGGGTCATTCCGACCCCGGCGGGCGCCGCCCGCTGGGCGGAGACCGCCAGAAGACCGCCCCGCGGTCAAATGACCGCGGCGGTCATTCTGACTTTCCCGCTGGGCGGGCGGGCGACCGCCAAAAGCCCGCCCGCCCGCCCAGCGGGAAAGCCCCAGCAACGATGAAGCCGGCTCCGAATGGAGCCGGCGGAATTGCTGGTGTGTGACGGGTGCAGTGGCACCCGTTGCGATTTTCAGTGTCTGCTAGGCAGACACTGAAAATCATTATGGGGCCCTGTTAGGGGGCCCCTGCACTGCCCATGCCACAGGCCCCACGACACCCGTTCCCGCCATCCTGTTCCTGGCGGTTTTTACCGCCAGGATGGCGGGAAGGGGGTCGGAATCCCCATGGCGGTGCTGCGAGCAGCGCCGCCATGGAGGATTCTTTGGGGCAGGGGTAAACCGGCGGGAAACCGCCGGTTGCCCTTTTCTGACTGCGGCTTTACCGCCGCGGTCAGAATTGCCCATGAAGCACCGCCAGCCTGTTGGCGGTGCTTCCGCGGCACTCTGCCCTGGCGGTTTTCAACCGCCAGGGTCAGAATGACCGCCTATGTGTCAACTTGTGACAAATGTCAAAGAGGGAAATCAAATAGAACAGCTTCACAAGGTCTGTTAAGACCTTTGCCCACTGCACCCCATGCCTGGCATACTGTTACTATGGATCTTATAGTGGACCTCCATAGTAGCCAAGGTTTTAACACTATCCTAGTTTTTGTAGACACTTTCACTAAAATGGCGCATTTCTTTCCTTTGAAAGAAATCCCTCGAGCCCCACAGGTTGCACAGTTGTTTACACAACACATAGTACGCGCCCATGGTATCCCAAAAATTCTAGTTTCAGACAGGGGGTCCCAATTTGTTTCTCACTTTTGGAAGGCCTTTAGTAAAAGATTAGAAATTGATTCTCGTTACTCTACCAGTTACCATCCTGAAACCGATGGGCAAACAGAGAGAGTGAATCAAGAGTTAGAACAGTATTTAAGACTCAATTTATTCGATAAAGAGAAGGAATGGCCCGAGTTGATGTGGGCAGCTGAATTTGCTTACAATAATGCTGTTCATTCCACCACTGGGTTCACCCCCTTTTATCTGAACCATGGTAGACATCCTAATGTAATGTTGGGTAAAGAAGATGATTCAGTGCCTACAGTAGAAGAGATGGTGAGGGATTTGCAGACCACGTTAGTTAGGGCTAGAAAAAACATAATTCAAGCAAAAGACTCATATAAGACTCAGGCTGATAGAAAAAGAAGAGAGAGCCCCATTTATTCGAAAGGAGACAAAGGGCCTGATTCTAACTTTGGAGGACGGTGTTAAACCGTCCCAAAAGTGGCGGATATACCACCTACCGTATTACGAGTTCCATAGGATATAATGGACTCGTAATACGGTAGGTGGTATATCCGCCACTTTTGGGACGGTTTAACACCGTCCTCCAAAGTTAGAATCAGGCCCAAAGTTTGGTTATCCACTCGTCATTTACGCAAATTTCAGCCACGATTTATAGGCCCATTCAAAGTTGACAAGATGATCAATCCAGTGGCAGTTAAATTGCAGTTGCCAGCTCATCTAAAGATACATCCTGTTTTCCATGTCTCCTTGTTAAAGAACAGTCCTCCAAATTTACGTCAAAACTCCCCTCCAATTCCTATCCAGATTAGCTCTGCAGAAGAGTATAAGGTCAATCAAATCTTAGATTCCAAAATCCGTAATGGCCAGCTTTATTATCTAATTGATTGGAAAGGTTATGGTCCAGAGGAACGATCCTGGGAGCCGCACGAGTATGTACATGCTTCAAGATTAGTGAGAAACTTTCATAGAACCTACCCAAGCAAACCTAAATTGGAGAACTGTTCCTTGAGGGGGAGTACTGTCATGACCACACAAACTTGCCAAGTCAAATCAAAGAAGTGCATGAGAAAAGCAAAGAGATATCCTCAGTGGAGACAGCAAAGCCCAAACTGGAAGAAGGTTTGCAGAGTAATCTTGCGCTTATTTCAAAGGAAGAATCAAGAAGAGAAGATCCAAGATGGCCGCTGTGAGTCCTGAAGGTTAGTTACAGTTCTAGTCTTGCAATCGGTTGGTTGCTAGGTTACGAGCTCTCCAGCTGGAAGCCTTGCAATTCAACTGAGGTCTGACAGGAATCAGCTGTGTGGAGAGAGAGCGCGCTTCAGAACAGAAACTCCTGTGAGGTAAAATTACATTTGAAGATTATATTACAGAAAACTGATAAATATTGTCAAGGTTTATTCGAAGAGATTGATAGTAGACCGTTCCCGTGGAAGTCGGCAAGGCTACAGAGTTAATGTATGAATTAACCTTATGTTTACAAGGTTCTTGTTTAAGATATTAAAGTCAAAGAAAAAACAAACTTTAAAAGAGCAAGTATCTACAAATGTCAAGGTTATAAACAAAGGCCAAGTTTAAAGGAGAAACAAACTGTTAACAAATAAGCATTTACAAATTCAATGGTAATAAACCAAAATAGAGTTTAAAAGAGAAACTAACTTAAATAAACAAGCATTTACAACTACAAGTTATCGACAGATGTCGAAGTAAGGAAGGAGAAACTAACTGTAATAAACAAGCATTTACAAATACAAGTTATCAACAAATGTCGAAGTAAGAAAGGAGAAAGGAACTTTAATAAACAAGCATTTACAAATACAAGTATTGACAGAAGTCACAATAAGACAGGAGAAATTAAATAACATCAGCTGATTTGAAGAACGCATTATCACCAACTATATATATATATATATATATAGCAACATAAAACCAATTTCTAACAAAGGTTGAGAAGTTCTTCCAGAATCAGTAATAAGCATTTTTTTAAGAAGAGCTATCATTTATAGAGAGAAGCAAGGCTACAGAGAACTCAGGGTGAGTGAAGAAATAATAGAATTAAAGAGAATTAAGTGTTGAGAGTAGAAAGTGAAAAACTGATGTTGTATGTCCCTAGTAATTGCGACTGTGACTCTTGCAGGTGCTGTATCCAATCTTAGATGTGAAGAGGCAGACTGAGTACTGGCGTTCATCATCTCTGTGGCAGTCTCTCTACCATCCCATTCCCCTTTCCCCCTCCGGGGTACTCAGCACGAAGGATTAATATTCGTTGTGAGTAGCTCGGGTTGGGACTGAGGAGTTATCTTCTGCTTCTGAGGAAATCGAATTGAAGTATCCTGACAGAGAGCATAGAATCTAGCTCCCTGAACATTGCCGCAGGGATCCAGACAGGCAGAGTCACGTAGAAATGCAACAAGCGTGGGAGTGCCACCATCTTAATGACCGGTATTCTCCCAGCCACTGAGAGTGGAAGCAAGCTCCAAAAAGCTATGCTGATTCTCAAGGCCCTGATGGCGCCCCCGATGTTGCCCTTTAATAGCTCAGATCTAGAGTGATAAATTTTAACTCCCAAGTATGGAATGCACCTAGGTTCCCATGTCACATTCCCCAATTCCCCAGGTGGGTCACTGCGTGCAGACAAGGGCAACAAGAAAGATTTCTGCCAATTGACTTTCAAGCTTGTCAGTCAGCCAAATAAGGCCAGCATCGACTGGGCCCCCTCCAGCTCCCGATCAGTATTCTGCAAGAACAGCAGCAAGTTGTCTACATATAATGATATTGTATGACGCCTGCCGCCCGCAGTAATCCCCGGTACCAGTTGGCGGTTCGAGTCTGGGCAGCTAAGGGCTCCATTGCTAGTGCAAATAATAGCGGTGATAGGGGGCAGCCCTGCCTAGTGCCCCTCACCACTGAATATTGCTCTGACACTATGGTGCCCCATCTGACTCTTGCCTTCGGGTTCGTGTATAAGAGCCTCGTCAAACTGACGAAGCCGTCGCCCAGTCCCATATGTGCCAGCACTGCAGATAGATAATCCCATTCCAGACTATCGAATGCCTTTTCTATATTTACAGCCATTACGGCAGCCGCTGCCATAAGAGGGATAATGGTATCCTTAATATGCATTACTCTCCGAATATTCTGGGCTATATTTCTGGAGGGAATAAAGCCCGCCTGATCGGGATGTACCAATCGGGTCATGTGCAGGAGTAATCTAGTCACCAATATTCTGCTTAATATCTTGTAGTCTGAATTTAACATGGAGAGGGGTCTGTAAGCCCTACTGTCAGTTGGGGGCTTACCGGGTTTGAGCAGAGAGAGGGATCTTCCTCTTACAGGCAGGACGGGGGAGGAGGGAGGAGGGAAGAGGTCAAGGCAGGAAAGTAAAAGTTTATTAGGTCCAATGGGGAGGGCTGTGGGAGGAGGTTAGGGAGTGGAGGTAGAGGGAGTGGTTGTAGGAGGAGTAGGTGTGCTGGACTTGGTTGCAGGTGCATGTACAGTGTGCGTGTGTGAGGTGGATGGCTGTTGAGTGTGTGACTGGGAGTGTTTATGTGTTTTTGGAAGGGGTAGGCAGACAGGGTGGGAAAGGACAAACAGGTTGTGTGTATGTATGTTGTGGTGTCTGCAAGTGAGATGGGTGTACTGCATGAGATTGTGATGGTGGTGGTGACTGTGCATGTGATGAATGGGGTGCTAGTCTGCGTGTCTGCTGTTGTGGTGACTCTGGGCAAGGTTGTGCAGGTGGCAGGATCTGGGACTGATGATGCAGTGCTTGCAGGTGTGAGTGTTGATGTGACTGTGAGGGAGGAGGTGGAGACAGTGGAGGCAGTGGCTGTTGTATGTGCTTCTGTGTGTTGGCTGTGTGTGTCCTTGTGGAGTGAAGTGTGGTGCCTTTGCTTTTCTGTGTGAGTCCTGTTTGTTGTCTTGGGTGCGTGCTTGTCTGATTGTATGTGTGGGTTGGGTTGGGGAGAGGGCTTTGGGACTGGGAACATGTAGTTGGAAGGAGAACGGAAGAACCAAGGACACTGGCTGCCGTCAAGGAGGAGGCCAGAGCCTGAAAAGATCTCTGTAGGGCAGCCAAGACACTGTGAATGCCCTCCAGGTAGGCATTGCATTGCTGCATCTGGGATGCCAGCCCCTGGATGGCATTTACTACAGTTGACTGCCCTTCAGAGATGGATCTCGGAAGGTCAATAGCCTCCTCAGTGAGGGTAGCAGGGCTGACTGGGGCAGGGCCTGAGGTGCCTGGGGTGAAGGAGACGCCCACCCTCCTGGGTGAGAGGGCACAGGCAACTGGGTAGGGGGCTACTGGGAGGGTGGTGCTGGTACGGGGGTGGTGGAAGATGTAGTAGCTGGGGTGGTCCCAGAGGGATCCACCACCAGCAGGGAGCTTCCATCAGAGGAAGAGTCACAGTCTGTAGTCATGGCTCCAGTCTCCCCCATGGTGCTCCCCTCGCCCTCCAACCTACAGGTCCCCTCGGGATCAGTGGACTGTGCCTCCTGGGTCCCGTGGGCTACAGCTCCCCACTCGCTGGTGTCCCTGCTCCCTCGCCAGATGATGCTAGTGCACACAAGGACAGGATAAGAAAAGGAGAGATGGTGGGGTGAAAGAAAGGGAGCACAGAGTCAATCACAGCAACAACAGCACATATGGCATACACATCACAATCACTCACTGGGACTAACACTGTTCAGTATGAACCACAATGACAAACCATTACCTGGGAACAACAGCCAAAATGAACCCAAACACTACCATCTTCACACCTACTGAGACTCACTAAGCCATGTCTGCTATGGTATGCCAGCTACTTACCAATACCAAATATACATACCACCCTACATTGCTAAGCAGAACTCCACAAGATTAGCTAAACCGGCATATTGGGGCATCCACTAACTAGAACCTTGCACCCAAACCCAATGGCAGACAACAACAAAGAATACCACACAGTCTGTGCTCACCCCGTTGTGGCTGCTGTGCTGCCCTTAAGCGCCCATCCAACTCAGGATTGGCCACCGCCCTTAGCAGGCCATTAGGGGGGGTCAGGGTCTAATGGACACCCCTCCCTCATTGGCAGGCCATCCACAGCTAGGCTTCTGCAGTCTTCTGGGCCCAGTGTCCCAGGTCCTCCCACAGTTTCCTGCAGTGGGTCCTCCACTGGCTATGGACCGCCAGGGTCCGCACATCCTTGGCGATGGCACGCCACAACCCTGTCTTCTGATGGGCGCTGACCTGCATAGGGAACACAGACGAATGGACACCATGTAACAGAAATGGCTTCCATACTGCATAGATCCCACATGAAGCCTACACATGACCCGTACCTCTGCATACACAGTGCATGCAGCAAACCCCCCTAAATGACACAATGCCACCACACACACACATCTTCATGCAGCCATGTCGGATCCAACGGACCCATGAGGTACTCACCTGTTGGTCTGGAGGCTCATACAACTGGACATACAAGAGTAGGACCCCATCCACAAGCTTCTCCAACTCCTCTGATGTGAAGGCTGGGGCCCTTTCCCCTGTAGCACAGGCCTTTGCGGGTTCCAGAAACAGGACACAGCAGCACAAGCAGAGGCGGTGCAGCACACGCAGAGGCGGTGTAGAACAGGAGACAGTAAGGAATCGCGTGAAGTGGTACCTGGGAAAATGGCAGTCACGTCTGCGGCGGTGAACACCGTCACCGCCGGCGCTGATCATCATTGGTTCCTGTGCTCCATAGAGCTCCATGTTAACCAGTGAGGAGTTGCATAATGGTGCAGACCGCCTTCTGCCATGACGCCAAATGCCAGTGGAGTGAGGTCACTTCCACCTGTCCCTGCATAAAGGACAGGCAGTTGTCAATTCCTAATGCTGGTACTCATGTTGGACAATTTAATGTGCAGCATAGGAATCCTGGTACACACCAAGACAATTCCAGTCTGCTACATACATACATGCTCTGTGTACTGTGACATTGTGTGTCCATACTTCCTGTAGTCACACACTCCTCATGTTTGGTTTACTTAGTTACCTATCACTGCAGAGGAGGAGGCAAGCACCCTTGTACAGACCCCTAGTGGACTTGGCTACACTGGAGGAATGGCACATCATAATCACCTATCATCTGGCAGGGCTATGTCTGGACTCCAGCTACCCAAACCTGTCCTGGCTGTTGACCCCAGTGACGAATCCAAGGACAGGGCCAGAAAATTGGTACAATGAAGCACATGGGCGTGCCAGGAGGGGTATTGAACGCACATTTGGTCTACTGAAGGCCAGGTTCCGGTGCCTCCATTTACCTGGTAGATCCCTATGCTACGTCCCTAAGAAGGTCTGCCAAATAGTGGTGGCTTGCTGCATGCTGCACAATTTGGCCCTCAGATGCCATGTGCCTTCCCTGCAGGAGGAGGGGGGAGACAAAGCACTGGTGGCAGCAGAGGACACTGTAGACAGTGAGGAGGAGGAGGAGGATGTGGACAGCAGGACACATATAATACAGCAGTACTTCCACTGACACTCTGGTAAGACTGTACTTCTGGTCATATCTCCATTACAGTTAAGTGCTGTGTGCCTGCTGTGTTGTGCCGAGCACTACCTTTACTTTTCAATTGACTGTCACTTATGCTTTCCCTTTTTGCAGATGTTAGTGTGGTCACCACTGTGTACTGATGTGATGACAACAGACTGCTTAAGCACATTTGTTGGATGGATTCACACATTACAGGACATTTGCACAGGATATTGCAGTTCAATACATTGCATATTGTTGTATGATAAAGCACAAATACTTCAGTTGTGTTCAAGGGTGTCTATTGAAGTGACAAAAAGCATGGGATTGTGCAATAGAGTGGGGTGATGGTGGACGAAAACCTCAGTGTAGTGGCCCAGTTGGTTTGTAGCACAGGTCCATTATCCATGGGGCCATAGAAAAAGGAGCAATGGTAGACCAAAGTGAACAAGGTGACTCAGTGGCACATAATGGCACATAATGGTTATCTGCTGGACCTGTGCACGAACAGCTGTGGCTCTACCCTGATGATTTCCTCCACCATCACCTGTAACTCCTCATCTGTGAAACGAGAATTCTTCTGTGGTGACATGCCTATTGTGTGGTGGGCGTAGTGTGTGTGTTGTGCAGAGTGTGATGGGTGTTGGGTATGGTGTGTGGTGTTTGATGCGTGAAAGGTGAATAGGTGGCTGTGGCTTGTTTGTGCAGTTCTTGTATTGTCTTTTGCTGGCAAAGTGTGGTTCGTTTTTCGTGTTTGCAAAGGATTGTGGGTTTGTGGGGGGGTGTTTTATAGTGCTGTTGGCGGGTGTGTACGGTGTGAGTATATGTGTCAGGTGTGGGTTTTTTAATCTGGCCAATGTTGGTTTCTGTTGGTGTTGGTTGCCCAATTCTACCACGGCAGCCTGCACCGCCAGCGGGTGACCACCATTGAGTGTCCGCTGTGGTGATTCGTGGTCCATTATTTGGAGGGCGGTGTGTTGCTGGCATAGCGGGGAGGGTGGTGGGTCTGGCAGTTTTTCACCTCCGTTGTGTCTGGCAGAATTGTTGTTGTGGCTGGTTTCTGTCGGTTTTGTGTTTGTGTTTCATTATCTGCCAGGCGGATTCCCGCCTCTGCTGTGGTCTGTTGGCGGCCATCACCACAGTGGTCTTCAGAAAAGACCACCAATGTCAACATGTCAACCATTGTTGGTACTTGCAAACCCTTTGCTACCTAGGCCATACACCCATATATCAGCCTTCACATGTATATCCGGATTTGCTGTAGGCATGTGTAAAGACAGCAGATTTGTGTGACAACTGTGCATAGAATGTCAGGCATGGTAATGATGTGAGGAAAGGGCTAGGAATTTGCACATTGGCCACTTAACTGCATGTTATATTTTGTGGTGCATGGATCTCGGCCTTTAAGAGCCACATGCCCGTGAGTTATATGACACTGATGTGTGACATGGAGGCACTAGACTTTCTTACATCACAAACTATGTTGCAACCATACTTGTAACTATTGTGTTTCTTTCCTGCTCTCTGAGGTATGAGTTACATTCCAAAGCTATATGTAGTGGAGAATGAGTAGACCATGGAGATTCAGCTCCCAAGTAATTTATTGGTGATATTTACAAATTGATGATATTTATACAGTGACTATGTGTAGAAGTTCTGTACAATTTGTAGTCTCCTGTGAACTCCTGAAGCTGTGTTTTGTAGTTCCCCCTCCAAATGTGCTGCGCCATTGTCATCCTCCTCCTCATTGGGGACATCTACCTGTTCATCTACCTGTTCATCTACCTGTTCATCTGGTCCGTATACATATATTATGCAAGATTGCACATACCAGCATCATCTTACATACCAGTAGTGGAGCATACAATAGGCTTCCTCCTGTCAGGGCCAGGCACCAGAACCTTGACTTCAGAAGCCCAAATGTCCTCTCCACCACATTTTGGCCCACATTATGACAATGGTGGTCTTTTCCGAAGACCGCCGTGGTGACAGCCACCAACAGACCACCGCGGAGGCGGGAATCCGCCTGTCAGATAATGACACACAAACACAAAACTGACAGAAACCAGCCACGACAACAATTCCGCCAGACCCAACAGAGACGAAAAACTGTCGTACCCACCACCCTCCCCACTACACCAGAAACACACCACCCGCCAAATAATGGACTACAAATCTCCACAGCGGACACTCAATGGTGGTCACCCATTGGCAGTGCAGACCTCCGCAGTAGAATTGGGCTCCCAACACCAACAGAAGCCAACATTTGCCAGATTTAAAAACCCACACCTGACACGTATGTACATACCGCACATACTCACCAACAGCACTATAAAACACACCCTCACACAACCCACAATCCTTTGCAAACACGAAATATGAACCACACCCTGCCAGCAAAAGACAATGCAAGAATTGCAAAAACTACAGCCGCCTATTCACCTTTCACGCATTAAACACCACACACCATACCCCAACACCCATCACACTCTGCACAACACACACACTACACCCACCACAGAAGAATCCCCGTTTCACAGATGAGGAGTTGCGGGTGATGTTGGAGGAAATCGTCAGGGTAGAGCCACAGCTGTTCAGTGCACAGGTCCAGCAGATAACCATCGCCAGGAAGATGGAGCTATGGTGGAGGAGCATGGACAGGGTGAACTCCGTGGGACCATATCTACGCACAAGTGACCACATTCGCAAGAGGTGGAACGACCTACGGGGGAAGGTGCGTTTCATTGCATCCAGGCACCAAGTTGCCATCATGAGGACTGGTGGTGGACCCTCTTCTCCTCCCCCACAGTTGACAGCATGGGAGGAGCAAGTCTTGGCAATCCCACATCCTGAGGGCCTCACTGGAGTCACTGCTGGCTGGACACTGGTAATTCACCATTACTACCCTACCACCACCGATAGCTGCATGGCATGTCACCCCCTCACCCTGACTCCCCACACCCCACTTCATCCCATACAGTGCACCACCCCCATAACCACCCTCAATTGCGTATTCCTGCATGCCCTACCCACTGCAAGCACACCTCTCCAGCTCTGTATACACACACAACAGGAATGCATGGGCAGCATGTAGCACTAACAATCCCACAATCCATCACCATACATTACGAAAGGTGGGAGGACAACACCCAACATATAGGGAAAACCAGAAATGCTGAATATGTGACAGACAATGACTGTAACAAATCACTCACATGTCCACAGGTGCCCCAGCCAATGTCAGCGGTGAGCATGTGCCCCGGCAACCCAGTCCTCCAACAGAAGATGCCCTCGGTGATGACAGCAACTCTGGATGTCCCAATCTCTAAAATCTCCCTGGACCATCTGGGACCACTGGTCAGTCGATTCCACATCTCACACCCAGTCCACCACAAGGCCTCCCCCATCCGACTCCAACACCACAACAGCCTTCCAACATCCACAAACCTCTGTCCCCAGGACAATTCGATCAATAGTGTGCCCACCTGTACAAGGACCCTAGTCGACTCCACACAGGCAAAACGATGAAGGTCCTGGTGTAAGTGGGAGTGGGCACACCGTTCAGGGGACAGAGGCACAGGGGCCAGACCCAGTGGGAGGTCAGCTGTGTGCCAGGGGGAGGCCAGACCCAGGGAACCGACTGCCCAGGAAGCACTCACACATGCCCTGGGGGCCTACACGAACCCCAGACAGGATGGGGCAGGTGATTACCATCTTGCAGGAGAACCAGTGGCTGCAGGGGGTACACCACAAGGAGATCATGCAGCAGTTGCAGGGCCTAAATGCCAACATGCCCTCCATTGCAGGGGTGCTGGGTGACATGGCCAACATGATGCTTGAGAACAGAGCACACCAGCAGGCCTCTTCCACTAGCCAGTCTACTCACCAGCCAACAACATCTGCTTCAGCTAATGGACAGGAGGACCTGCCACACCACTCATAGGCCACCAGCACGCCCCCTCCAGAATGTCTCCTTTGTGTACCACTGAGTTACCTTGTTCACTTTGGACTGCCATTGCTCCTTTTCCTATGGTCCCCATGGATAATGGACCTGTGCTACAAACTAACTGCGCCACTACACTGAAGTTTTCGTCCACCATTACCCCACTCGATTGCACTATCCCATGCTTTTTGTCGCTTCAATAAACACCCTTGAACACAATTGAAGTAACTGTGCTTTATCATACAACAATATGCAATGTATTGAACTGCATTACCCTGTGCAAATTACCCTGCATTACCCTGTAATATGTGAATCCATCCAATAAATGTGTTTAAGCAGTCTGTAGTCATCACATCAGTACACAGTTGTAACCACACCAACATTTGCAAAAAGGGAAAGCATAAGTGACAGTCAATTGAAAAGTAAAAGTAGTGCTTGGCACAACACAGCAGGCACACAGCACTTAACTGTAATGGAGATATGACCAGAAGTACAGTCTCGCCAGAGTGTCAGTGGAAGTACTGCTGTATTATATGTGTCCTGTTGTCCACATCCTACTCCTCCTCCTCCTCACTGTCTACAGTGTCCTCTGCTGCCACAGGTGCATTGTCTCCCCTCTCCTCCTGCAGTTAGGGCACATGGCATCTGAGGGCCATATTGTACAGCATGCAGCAAGCCACCACTATCTGGCAGATCTTTTTAGGGGTGTAGCATAGGGATCTAGCAGTTAAATGAAGGCACCAGAACCTGGCTTTAAGTAGACCAAATGTGCTCTCAATAACCCTCCTGATACGCCCATGTGCTTCATTGTACAATTTTCTCGCCCTGTCCTCAGCCAGAACAGGTTTGGGTAGCCAGAGTCACCTGGAAGTAGTGAGGGACACACATTGCTCACGTACAATGGCATGGAGTACAACTTCAGTTGGCATTCACGGACATACATTGGGTAAAGACTCAAGCTCACCTATGAGCCACACTCCGTGCCTCTGTAGTCATGCCATCACCTGTGCGATGCTGCTAGTCCTCAACACATAGGCATCATGCACAGATCCAGGAAACTTGGCAGTGACGTGGGAGATGTATTGATCAGCAAGGCATCTGGACATTTAAAGAGTGGTAACTCTTCCTATTGTTGTAGACCTGCTCATTTGCCCTGGGAGAGACCAAGGCAATATAGCTCCCGCCAATGGACCCAATCACATGTGGTATGTGTCCCATGTCATAGAATGCAGCCTTCTCAGTGGGCAAAACTTCACTCTTGAGAATGAAATGTAGCTGCTCATGTGTTTGGGCAAGGCAGCCAAAACCCTTCCACGCACAATCAAAAACACTGGCTGTGACATTCCTGCAGCCAAGCCCACAGTCACCTGGAAAGAACCACTTGCCAGGAAGTGGAGCACTGACAGTATCTGTACTGCATGCAGTATTTCTGTAGTGCTACGGATAGCAGGAATCAGATCTGGCTCCAATTGTTGACCTGTGCAGGTGATAGTTGATTATGATGTGCCATTCCTCCAGTGTAGCCAAGTCCACTAGGGGTCTGTACAAGGGTGCTTGCCTCCTCCTCTTCAGTGGTAGGTAACTAAGTAAACCAAACATGAGATGTGTATGACTACAGGAAGTATGAACACAAAATATCACAGTACACAGATCATGTATGTATGTAGCAGACTGGAATTGTCTTGGTGTGTATCATCGATACCTATGAAGTATATTAAATTGTCCAACATGAGTACCAGCATTAGAAATTGACAACCGCCTGTTCTGTATGCAGGGACAGGTGGAAGTGAACTCACTTCTCCGGCGTTTGGCGTCATGACAGAAGGCGGTCTGCACCGCTGTGCAACTAGTCATTGGTTAACATGGAGCTCTCTGGAGCACAGGAACCAATGATGATCAACGCCTGTGTTGACAGTGTTCACTGCCACGGACATGACTGCTATTTTCTGTGTACCACTTCACTTGATTCCTGACTCTCTCCTGATCTACACCTTCACTGAATGTGCTGTCGTGTCCTGTGTCTAGAACTCGCGATGGCTCATGCTACAGGGGAAAGGGGCCCAGCCTTCACATCGTAGGAGTTGGAGAAGCCTGCGGATGGGTTGCTACCCTTGTATGGCTAGTTGTATGGGCCTCCAGACCAACAGGTGAGTACATCATTGGCACATTGGATGCAACATGGCTGCATGAAGGTGTTTGTGTGTGCTAGCAGTGTGTCATTTGGGGGGGGGGGTTTGCTGCATGCTATGTGTATGCAGAGGTACGGGTCATGTGTGGGCTTAATGTGGGATCTATTCAGTATGTAAGCCATTTCTGTTACAGAATGGAGTGTTGAGTTCATGGTCTCCCTTCGTCTGTGTTCCCTATGCAGGGCAGCCCCATCCGAAGAAAGGGTTATGGCATTCTATCGCCAACGAAGTGTGGACCCTGGCGGTCCATAGCCGGCGGAGCACCCACTGCATGAAACTGTGGGAGGACCTGAGATGCTGGGCCCGGAAGACCACGGAGGCCCAGCTGGGGAGGGCCTCCCAATGAGGGAGGGGTGCCTGTCGGACCCTGACCCCCCTAATGGCCTGCATACTGGCGGTGGCCAATCCTGAGTTGGATGGTTGCTTGAGGGCAGCACAGCAGCCACTAGGGGGTGAGTACAGACTGTGTGGTATTTTTTTGTTGTTGCCTGCCATGGGGTTTGAGTACAAGATTCTAGTCAGTGGATGCCTGTTTAGCTAATCTTGTGGAGTCCTGCTTAGCAATGTAAGACATAGCTTAGTGAGTCCCAGTAGGTGTGCAGATGGTAGTGTTTAGGTTCATTTCTGCTGTTGTTCCTAGATAATGGTTTGTCATTGTGGTTAATACTGCACAGTGTTAGTCCGAGTGAGTGACTGTGATGTGTATGCCATATGTGCTGTTTTTGCTGTGATTGACCCTGTGCTCCCTTTCTTTCTCCCCCACCCACTCTCCTTTCTCATCCTGACCTTGTGTGCATTAGGCAAAGGAGCAGGAGCACCAGCGAGTGGGGGAGCTGCAGCCCACGGGACCCAGGAGGCAGAGTTCACCAACGCCTAGGGGACCAGTGGTTTGGATGGTGAGGGGAGCAACACGGGGGAGACTGGAGCTATGACTACAGACTCTGATTCCTCCTTCTCAGATGGAAGCTCCCTGGTGGTGACGGACCCCTCTGGGACAATCCCAGCTACTGCATCTTATGTCACCCCCGTACCAGCTCTGCCCTCCCAGTAGCCCCCCACTCAGTTGCCCGTGCCTACTCACCCAGAAGGGTGGGCGTCTCCTTTGCCCCTGGCACCTCATGCCCTAACCCAGTCAGCCCTGCTGCCCTCACTGAGTAGGCTATTGACCTCCTGATCTCCATCTCTGTAGGGCAGTCAACCATAGTGAATGCCATCCAGGGGCTGGCATCCCAGATGCAGCAATGCAATGCCTACATGGAGGGCATTTACGGTGGCTTGGCTGCCCTACAGAGATCGTTTCAGGCTCTGGCCTCCTCTTTGATGGCAGCCAGTGTCCCTGGTTCTTCTGCCCCCCCCTCCAATTACCTGTTCCCAAAGCCCTCTCCCCCAACCCAACCCATGCATGCAATCAGACAAGCATGCACCCAAGACAACAGACAGGACTCGCACAGATAAGCAAAGGCACCACACTTCGCTCCACAAGGACACACACACAGCCAACACACAGAAGCACATCCACAGCCACTGCCTCCACTTTCTCCCCTACTCCTCCTCCCTCACAGTCACATCAACACCTTCAAGCACTGCATCATCAGTCCCAGATCCTGCTACCTGTACAGCCTTGCCCTCAGTCACCACAACAGCAGACACGCAGATTAGCACTTCATTCACCACATGCGCAGCCACCACCACCATCACAACCTCATGCAGCACACCCACCTCACTTGCAGGCACCACAACAACATACATACACATGTCCTGTTTGTCCTCCCAACCCTGTCTGCCCACCCCCTTCCAAAAACACCTAAACGTTCCCAGTCACACACTCAACAGCCATCCACCTCACACACGCACACTGTTCATGCACCTTCAACAAAGTCCAGCACACCTACTCCTCCTACAACCACTCCCTCTACCTCCACTCCCAAACCTCCTCCCACAGCCCACCCCATTGGACCTAAGAAACTTTTACTTTACCGCCTTGACCTCTTCCCTCCTCCCCCTTCCTGCCCAGAAGAGGAAGATTCCTGTCCCACAGCCAAGTTAATCCAGCTCCTAGTCCACTTCTGTTCCTCCCCCTGCAGCTACACCTACCACCTAGGGGCACAAGAGTGGCACTCTGGCCTCCTGCTCCAAGCAACCACCTCCGCCCCCTCCCAAACCCAACTCCAAGGATCCCCCTCCCAGGAAAAAAAAACCTCCACACCCACCTCCCACACCTTGAGGTGCCTGCCTGCCATCACCATGATGTCCCTGCCTAGTGGAGTGACTTGGGCTGTCAGGAGTCAGGTTGGGCCTTGGACATTGCCCTGTGGCTTTTAGCTAACTTTGGACTGGCCAATGGCCCTTTGTATATAGTTGACTATTTTTTTGTGGGCGCAGGTCCACTGAAATACAGAGGTGTGTGCCCTGGCTTTCTTTACTTCTAGCTTATGTTGTTGTAGGCTTTCTCTGCAGATTGTTTTCAGTGTGTGGTGTGTGTATGGTGTGTGTTGTGCGTTTGGGTGTGTCACTCTCCCCTCCCTCCCTTGTGTGCTAGGCGGCTGTACTCACCGTCTTCGCCTTTGTCGGCGTTGCTGCTCCTGGACTGCCATCACGTGGTACAGCATTGGCAGGACTTCCAGTTCGGGTTCCATGGCAGCCACGGACTACTCTGGGGGTCATTCCGACCCCGGCGGGCCGGGGATGCGGGAGCACCGCCAACAGGCTGGCGGTGCCCCGCAGGGCATTCTGACCGCGGCGGTTTGGCCGCGGTCAGAACAGGAAAACCGGCGGTCTCCCGCCGGTTTTCCGATGCCCTGAGGAATCCTCCATGGCGGCACAGCTTGCTGCGCCGCCATGGGGATTCCGACACCCCATACCGCCATCCTGTTCCTGGCGGTTCGCCCGCCAGGAACAGGATGGCGGTATGGGGTGTTGTGGGGCCCCTGGGGGCCCCTGCAGTGCCCATGCCAATGGCATGGGCACTGCAGGGGCCCCCGTAAGAGGGCCCCACAAAGAATTTCAGTGTCTGCTCAGCAGACACTGAAATTCGCGACGGGTGCAACTGCACCCGTCGCACCTTCCCACTCCGCCGGCTCCATTCGGAGCCGGCTTCCTCGTGGGGAGGGGTTTCCCGCTGGGCTGGCGGGTGGCCTTCTGGCGGTCGCCCGCCAGCCCAGCTGGAAAGCCAGAATGGCCTCCGCGGTCTTTCGACCGCGGAGCGGCCATATGCGGCTCCCTCCAGGAGGGCGGCTCCCGACACCCGCCGGGGTCAGAATGACCCCCTCTGTGTCCCTGGAGGTGGTTGTCTCCTTTTATATGATTCGTTTCCAGCAGGATTTTGTGGCAGTGGTCCCACCCCTGAAATCTTGACGTTCTGCTATGACATAGTATGGTGGGTGGGGTGGTGTCTTCCGCCAGCCTGAAGATAGCAACCGTCGTGGTCAGTGGATGGAACGCACTGGCGGTTTGGGTGGGACATTGGCTGTCAATGGGAGGGATCACCACCATAGTCATAATTTGGCGGTCTTCACCGCCAGCCTGACGACGGACCTACCACCATCGCCAGCATGGCGGTCAGCTGACCGCCAATGTCATAATGAGGGCCATAGCTCGTATTAAACCACCAATGAGTACTATTGGTTTGGGTAACTATCAATATCTGTTATTCAGCGCCAAGATGTCTACGGGTGACCGTGCGCTTCACAAATACACGTTATGTCACACAGCACATATCAATAAACACCACTCATTGTCACTCCATGCCAGACCAAGAGAAAGTTACCAACAGTGACAAAATTCCCTAATATATCTAGGTCTTCAACATCCCAATCATGCATAGGATGTGCAAGTATGTCCAGCAATGTCCAAACATGTCGAGGACCCATTAAAAAATTTATGGGAGTAGAAGTAGACAGATATGTTGAATGTGGGGAATAAAAAAAGCAGCACTGAGATGATTTCACACACTAACATCATACATTAATGGTAAGAGTGACATAGTTTGTGGAATTAATGCAGGAATAAATTTCAACGAAGGATGTGGATGGACAGCTGAGAGATACCCACAGATACTTGGACTGTGCAACACATCAATGTCAACATGTGATCACCCAACAAATGTACAGAGAGGATGGCTAGGTCAGTACATAACCCACTCTTGTTTGCCTCTACAATAATCTGTTGGTTGCCCATTGCATACCAACATGACAGGAGGCAGTGACCGATAACACCATCTGTCCCCTGACATGTTCCCAAATTAGAAGTCACAAAAGAGATACAACCTTTAACCAAGCTGCCAATTGAAATTACAAAGGACATAAAATTATGTCTGTCAGACCATGCAAAATGATGAGTCATGTCCTACATGTGCAAGTAGCCAGGCCTCAGTACATGATAGGGGAAGGCTGACATCAAGTACCCCACAGGAAAAATTATATCCCAGTCCTTTTGATCACAATTGTGCGTAAATCTGTCTGCAGGGGACAGTGCAGTGCTCAGCTGAAGAGCAATCAGGAAGAGACTAGATCCCCACCCAAAACACCCTAACACCACTGCTCAGGTTATATTGACTATTGACATTGTCAGGGGCCTGATGCATGTGCCCAGTGGAGTAGTGTGGAGCTCCGTAAACCTGCTCCTAAACATGCAACCATGGGTCTATGTGGGCATAAAAACTCCCACAGTAGTGATGATGAGTAGGCTGCCATCTTTGCCAGACTGCAACACTGCTAAACAGTGGTATGCCATTGTATGTGACAGTCAAAACAAACAGGATGTGGTCAATTGTGAGTACCTAGTTGGTGGCATGCACACATATGCCAGATATCTTTGCACACATGTAGCACTTAAATGGCACAGGCCTGGTAATTTGTATTGGAGTCTGAACAAAAGGCAACTTCCCACAAATGTAAATGCATATGTATCTGTCACGGTTTTCACGGGGCTTACCGTCGAAGTTGATGAAAGTTGGGGAACCACCCCGGTTCCTGCAGGTTCTGCTCTGGCCGAGGTAGGGGCGACCCCTTCCGGTAGCCATGGTGCTGTTTGACAATAGCAAGCCACTACAGTCCGTGCCCTCCAGAAGGAGTCCCAGAGGAAAAACCGCAATAGGGTAAAAAACCTCCAGCAGGAACTCCCTGAAACAGAAGGAGGGCACAAGGGTGTTAGAACTGAGGATCCGAAGTACAGGAAGACTGGAGATGAAAACAGATCAGGAAATACTGGATCAACAAGAAGAAACCAGCCGGAGCGTGACTACCACCAAAGGAGTGTTGCAACGCAATGAACAAGCAGCTAAATTCCCCTTATACACCCCTAGACAGGAAGTAGGAAACAGGAAGTAGAAACACCACCATCTTGAATTGGGGAAAAGATTATAACATTGAATAAAGAACATGCGTCCAACAAAAAGAAACAATGCATGCTGGGAAGAGAGGAAGTGGGTAGCATGCTGGGAAAGGGAAAAGGTCTGCATAAAAGCACCATCATGTGCAAGTATCCGGCTTTTGCCTGTGCATGCTGGTAAGTGCCCAAAGTACCTCATGTCAAATTGTAAAGCGCACTAAATGTGCTGTGTGCGGCAGGATCTAGACCCAACACGAGGTCTATCTCCTGCCGCGTTTGTAATTATTTATGAAGACAGAAGAAGTGGGCGCAGCGAGTGCCGCGACCCCTGGCCGTACTCGTGGCCTCCCCCGCGGCCTGCATGCACGCCGCGGCTTCCCCCACGGCCTGCATGCAAGCCGCGGCTTTCCCCGTGGCCCGCACGCAGACCGTGGTAGAATGCCGCGGCGCGGCTGCCCGAGCCCGCGGCCGCCGCGCCGCGACAGTAGGTCCCCCCCCCCGAGGCCCCAGGTTTGTAAGGGAAGAGTCGGAAAAAGCGACGGACTAAAAGAGGGGCATGTACTGAAGGGGCATCCTCCCAAGAACACTCACTCATAGGGTAGGCTTTCCAATGAATAAAATATTGGAGACGCCCATGAAAAAACCAAGAGTCACAGATTTCCTGGACCTCGTACTCGGGCACATTATCAACCAACAAAGGGGGAGGACAGGAGAATTGTCTATGAAAAGGACCAGGCAGGTAAGGTTTAAGTTGAGAGACATGGAATACAGGGTGTATCTTCCACGTCCGGGGCAGGCGGAGACGCACAGACACTGGGTTAATCTTTTGGAGAATCAGGAAGGGACCATAAAAACGGGGTCTGAATTTGTTCTGAGTGAGTCGGAGAGGCAGGAATCTAGAGGAGAGCCAAACTTTATCATGGACCTGATAGGGAGGAGCCTCACAATGTCTCTTATCAGCTATCCTCTTCATGCGAGTCTTAGTGGCCACAAGGTTGGAATGGAGAACACGTTGGACACCCCGTAGTTGTCGGACATAGGAGGAAATGGCAGGAAGATTGGAAGTATCTTTCAGGGGAGTCGGAAAGGCTTTTGGATGGAAACCGTAGGAGCCATAGAAAGGGGAAACCTTCGAGGCACTGTGTATGGAGTTGTTATAGGAGAATTCTGTAAGCGGTAAATAGGTAGCCCAATTACTCTGTGTAGCATTGCAGAAGCTACGTAAATATTGTTCGAGGCCTTGATTGAGTCGTTCCGTCTGTCCATTAGTTTGAGGATGGAACCCTGATGATAAGGCTACTTCGATCCCTAAGGTCTTACAGAATTGTTTCCAGAATCGGGAGATATATTGAGGACCCCTATCTGATATAATGACCTGAGGTAATCCATGGAGTCGAAAGATTTCTTGTGTAAAGATTTGACCTAAGTCTCTTGCCGTTGGCAACTTTCTTAAGGCCGTGAAGTGCGCCATCTTAGTGAAGGAGTCCACAGTTACCATTATTACGTGATTTCCATTGGAAGAGGGTAAGGAGCACATGAAATCTGTGGAGATGGTGTGCCATGGTCCTGGAGGAACTGGTAGTGGGCGAAGTAAACCTACTGGTCTAGTACGGGGTGTCTTGGATTGAGCACAGATAGGACAGGATGATACATATTCTTCCGTATCTGTCTTGAGAGTTGGCCACCAGAAGGAGCGAAGCAGAAGTTCTTGAGTGGCTTTCATTCCTCAATGACCTGCGATAGGGGAGTCATGGCACATGCGTAAGGCTTCGGTCTGTACTACTATAGTGGGTAAAAACAGGGCCTTTTCATGATAGTAATATCCTTGAACTCTATGAAGTTGCGGCCGCAACTTATTCAACTCGGTGTCTTCTAGATGGGCATATTCGGTCCTCACTTGGTCTAAAAAAGTCTGTACTAATCCAATGATTTTGTTATTGTCAAATAGGTTCTTAACAGGAGAATCACTGCAATCAGGGTAACGTCGGGACAAGGCATCTGCCAGGATGTTCTGTGAACCAGGGATGTATGTGATATAAAAGTCATATTGGCTGAAAAAGAAAGCCCATCGAGCCTGCCGGCTATTCTGACACTGAAAGTTTCTTAAGCACTGTAGATTTCTGTGGTCTGTCCGGGCTTCAAAGGGTTCTTTCGAGCCCATCAGAAAGTGTCTCCATTCTGTGCACGCGGTCTTTAAAGCGAGTAATTCACGTTCTAGCACGGAATAGTTCCGTTCTGAGTCAGATAAGATATGGGAAAGGTAGAAGACCGGGTGCTCTAGATCATCATCGTCTTGTCTTTGCAGTAAGGCAGCCCGATGGCTCTTTCGGATGCGTCTGCGACCACAATGAATTGTTTGCTTGTGTCTGGGTGTCGTAAAATGGGGGCTTGACTAAAAGCTTTCTTTAAGTCTTGAAAGGCTAACTCTGCGTCTTGTGTCCAACAAAAGCCCTTTTTTAGATGGTCTTTTTTAAGGGTTTGAGTGATATAGCTGGTTCTCTGTGCAAAGTCTGCTATAAATTGTCGATAGAAGTTGGCCAATCCCAAAAAACACTGGGTCTCCTTGATGGAAGAAGGAGATGGCCAATTCAATATTGCTTGCACCTTGTCGGAATCCATGGCAACTCCGGTTTGGTTAATGCAATACCCCAAGTACTTTACTTCCGTCTGGTCAAACTCGCACTTTTCCGGTTTGCATAATAAATGGTGTTGTCGGAGTCGTCCTTGAACTTGGCGAACATGCTTAGAGTGTTCCTCTGGGTGAACGGAAAAAATTAAAATATCGTCGAGATAAACCACTACTGTTTGTTGCAAAAGATCGGAAAAGATAGAATCCATGAACCTTTGAAAAATGGAAGGGGCATTGGTGAGCCCGAATGGCATTACTCGATATTCGTAGTGACCAAAAGGTGTTCTAAAAGCGGTCTTCCACTCATCACCTTCTTTAATTCTTAAAAGATGGTAGGCTCCCCTGAGATCCAGCTTGGTGAATCTTTTTGCCCCTCTGACTGCTTCTAGGATGTCCTTAATGAGGGGTAACGGGTACCGATCTTTAATAGTGATCTTGTTTAATCCTCTAAAATCGATACAGGGACGCAAATCTTTAGTCTTCTTAGGAACAAAGAAGAGAGGAGCCCCTGCCGGTGAAGAGGAGGGAGCAATCAACCCGCTCTGTAGGTTCTCATCCAGGTATTCTTTAAGAATCTGTTTCTCCGGTTCTGTGAGAGAGTACATTCGCCCGAAAGGAACCACTGTATTTGGTTCTAAAGGAATGGCGCAATCATATTCTCTATGGGGTGGAAGTTTAGGTTTTTCTGGCTTCTGGAATATGTCGGCGTATTTCTGATATTGCCTGGGAACTCCCTCTAGGACGTTAATAGAGCATCCCACCTTAGGGGGTGCGGTTAGAAGACCCTTTGGGGACCAATAATCCCCTGCTGGGTAGCAGTGGTGCTGGCAAAAATGAGAGGATAAAGAAATGGTTCTTGTTTCCCAGTTGATGTAGGGGTTGTGTCGTGTGAGCCACGGAATTCCCAGGATCATGACGTGGTGTGGTGATGAAATCAAATCAAACGAAAGGTTTTCTTGGTGTTTCCCAAACTGTAGGCAGAAAGTAGGGGTGGTATATTGTACGGGTCCTGAGGCTAAGAGTGACCCATCCACCGTGTGTACTTGTTCTGGTACTTCCTTAGGTAGTTGCGCTATCTGCTGTTCCTTGGCCCATGCTTCATCTAAATAGATGCCACTGGCTCCGCAGTCCAATAAAGCCAGGGTTCTTTCTTCTCGGCCATCAGTCAAGTGAAGGATAACTGGTAAAAGAAAAAGAGCAGTTCCTTCCTCCCTGGAAGAACAAATGGAAGGTATTTTGCGATATCCCATCCTCACCCTTCTTACAGAGGACGGGAGTTGGCGTTTCCCAAAGGCTTGGTTGGACGAATGGGACAGGCGCGAATTAGGTGACCAGCTGCACCGCAATATAGACAAAGTCCCTTCCTTCGTCTGTGTTCTTTTTCACTAGCTGATAAAGGTCCTCGAGCCGTATTGATCTGCATTGGCTCTTCTTCGGTAACCCCCTTGTTTTCAGGACGGACTTCCTCGGTACGATGAGAGAAGGTGCGAGAAGTCACTGAGTGGGATGGCAAACAACTCTTCCTTTTCTCCATTCTTCGTTCATTCAAGCGATATTCTATAGTCAGAGTCTGATCCATCAATTCTTTAAGGTTCTCTATCCTAGCAGAGTGCACTAGTTCGTCCTTAATGTCCTCTCTGAGACCTCTGCAGAACAGTGTCACCAAGGTACGTTCCACCCAGGACGTTTCTGCTGCTAATTGTCTGAAACGGGTGATGTATTGTAATACATCTTGATTTCCTTGTTGGATATCGCAAAGAGCTTCTTCTGCTGAAGCCTCGAGTCCGGGGCGCTCAAACATCTGTTTGAAGGTAGTGACAAAGGTGGAATAATTAGACAGGCAGGGATCATTTCTTGTCACTAAAGGAGTGGCCCAAGCCAAGGCTGGCCCCGATAAGGCGCTAATCAAATACCCCACCTTGGTCTTGTCTTGCACAAATTGCCATGGGCGAAAGGCAAAGTAAACCGTCAAGGCATCCAGGAATTCTCTCAATTTGTTGGGCTCCCCGAAGAAACGAGGTGTAGTGGCAGATCCTGCAGGGACATCAGTGGTCCTGGATGCAAAGGCTTGTCGGTAGACGGTATTTTCAGTTCGTAGCTGTTGGAGTTCTTGAGCCTGTTGTTGTATTGTCATGAGCAGGGTCTGACTGGTGGGTTCCGTATTTGCCACTGGATTATCCATGTTTCCAGACTGCAACTGGATTTGTGGGCGTTGCAATCTGTCACGGTTTTCACGTTGCTTACCGTCGAAGTTGATGAAAGTTGGGGAACCACCCCGGTTCCGGCAGGTTCTGCTCTGGCCGAGGTAGGGGCGACCCCTTCCGGTAGCCACGGTGCTGTTTGACAATAGCAAGCCACTACAGTCCGTGCCCTCCAGAAGGAGTCCCAGAGGAAAAACCCCAATAGGGTAAAAAACCTCCAACAGGAACTCCCTGAAACAGAAGGAGGGCACAAGGGTGTTAGAACTGAGGATCCGAAGTACAGGAAGACTGGAGATGAAAACAGATCAGGAAATACTGGATCAACAAGAAGAAACCAGCCGGAGCGTGACTACCACCAAAGGAGTGTTGCAACGCAATGAACAAGCAGCTAAATTCCCCTTATATACCCCTAGACAGGAAGTAGGAAACAGGAAGTAGAAACACCACCATCTTGAATTGGGGAAAAGATTATAACATTGAATAAAGAACATGCGTCCAACAAAAAGAAACAATGCATGCTGGGAAGAGAGGAAGTGGGTAGCATGCTGGGAAAGGGAAAAGGTCTGCATAAAAGCACCATCATGTGCAAGTATCCGGCTTTTGCCTGTGCATGCTGTTAAGTGCCCAAAGTACCTCATGTCAAATTGTAAAGCGCACTAAATGCGCTGTGTGCGGCAGGATCTAGACCCAACACGAGGTCTATCTCCTGCCGCGTTTGTAATTATTTATGAAGACAGAAGAAGGGGGCGCGGCGAGTGCCGCGACCCCTGGCCGTACTCGTGGCCTCCCCCGCGGCCTGCATTCACGCGCGGCTTCCCCCGTGGCCTGCATGCAAGCCGCGGCTTTCCCCGTGGCCCGCACGCAGACCGCAGTAGAATGCCGCGGCGCGGCTGCCCGAGCCCGCGCCCGCCGCGCCCACCGCGCCACAACAGTATCACAAGATCAGTGAAAGGAAAAAATGACCTTCACATGTGTTCCAACATACAGAAACATAGGTGGCACTGATATGACTACACAGGCATTTGTCAAAGTCCAACATATGTCCGTGCAGGAAGATAAATATGTGAGGTTTCATATCCCATGAACACACCGTTGTGGTAATATGTTACTGAAATGACACTACACTTGTCTTTCCAAACACACAGCACATAGCAACCTTCATTGACGTGTGTGTACACCATCTACTGCAACTGAGATGCATGGGGAACTATTTGTCACACGTGTAGCAGAACATCATGAATACTGAACCAAACAACACACCACAGAGTGGACACACATGCACACATATTGCCTTGGGTAACGTGATTTCAACCCAGCCGTAGTCCACTGCATCCTCTGAATACAATTTGTCATGGCTGTCACATGCTTTACCATGTATTGGACATAGCCCATCATATCTATTGTGTTGTTGATATAAGTACATTTGTATATCAGACATTACAATGTAGTGCATCCACAAATATGTGTTAGAATACATATTTAATCTGATAGTACACATGTGCTAACATGTATGTGGACAAAGTCTAGCTACACATAACATATGCACACGGTATCAGTCATCGCATGCATCACCCACATATACAAACATATAGGTAAAACATACCAATGTCACTGTCAAGATATTAATGGACATGCACACACATGTAGCCATACCATACTGACAACATAATTGTATAGCCCCTGTGACATCGTATGTGAATCTGGGTGCACTGTAAGCCTTTCTAAATAATTTCCATGCATTCTTGTCATGCGTCAAAATATTTTAATGCAAATGGCTAAATTCCATACTCCGCAAGCCCAGAAAAATTAACCCTGGGCCCCACAAGTCAATCGCACGGCCACAGGCCTTTTCAGGCTGTATCGGAAGGAATACCACACATGACCATCATGCATCAAAAATGTAGATGCAAACGCCAAAACTTCATACTTCCTATGCAGAAAAATGACACCTGGCCCCTGAGCATCAATCGCAATTCCACAGGCCTTGTCAGGCACAATGGGGAAAAATCAAGGCATGACTGTCATGCATCAAAAATATTAGGCATATCTGAAAATGTGAAGCACAGGCTCAGGAAGTGATGAAACTGGATATCCGGCCTGCATACATGGTAAAGTGCGTTCACATTCACTTTCACTTCACATTCTTATTGTCTGAGACTGTGAGAGGGTGTGTGGAGCTGGTGTTGTTGGTGGATTGGAGTTTTTGGAGTGATTTTGTATTGTTTCATATTTGCCTTTTCATCAGTCTTTTTTAGTGTTTTTGTAAGGTATCTATCACTGTATTGTGGGGTATTTGTCTAGGACTAGTATAGTTTGTTGGGTATTTGGGGTAGGCGGAGTAGTTTTATATATATTTTTGTGTTATTAGATTTGCAGTATACAAACACAGCATTATATCTGGGAAAGGGAGGATGTTGAAGATGGCGGCTGATGAACTGGGGGGCTTTATATGGCTTGTGCAGCATTACCTACCCATGATGCTGGTTTTGGGTGGCTGTGTTATCCAGGGCTACCCCACAGAGGCCAGGAAGCTGGGGTGGGCCAGGATGCTTCATCACCTATCAAGACTTTTTGGAGCCGGATGCAATAACCACCTACTTAAACACCATTGGGCTGATCTGATCTCAAGGGAGCAAGACCTACAGTATCACGTGGGGATTCAGATAGGTGGAGCAGTTGGTAAGTATCCCATTTGCAGAGCAACACCATTATTTGCATGTGCAGTACAGGTGGAGATTAAGTTGGGTTGCAGCATGTTTTGTCAAAGGATATGGACAGGCTGTATTGGGCCTGTATCAGGAGCCCCAGTGCCACCTTAGGGCTGCCATTGTGACTTACATTAATGAAGAAGATGCCAGGGCAGAAGTGCCATCTTGACTGCGCCATTATAACAAAGTGGTGCAATGGATGCATAGCGCCACTCACTTTAGACAAGTACAACATGAGGCCTGCTCCAGACATCATGTATGGGAGGGGGGCCTTACACCTGTATGGGGGCTAAAGTACATGGCTTTGAGAAATATGCCTAATTTCCTATTGCCATATTTCGTGCACTTTGAATAGCTGCTCAGAGCAGGTGTTAAAAGGGGGCATATCATTGTATATAATGGCCCCCTATGTACTCAGCAGAAGTCGTGCTAATCTTTATGTTGGTACTCCTGCTGAGTACATCATTTGCATCCATATAAGTTGACGCAATTGCCCCCTACCTGCACCATGCTGTGCTGTATGTTTCATAAGGTGCACACATGGTGGGGGAAAGGGGTGCACTAAGGGCCACAAGAACTGTAGTGATGCACTTGATGCAGCACCACTTTCCTTAAATCTGCCCCTTTGTATCATTGGCCAGTGCCATTTAAAGGAGCTTGTCTATGCACTAGGTCCCGACTACTAGCACTTTTCTCTTCCTGTACATTGTATATCACATACACCCCAAAATGTCTCTATTGCCCCACACACGTGCTGAATTTGTACCACAGGTCTGCTGCGTCTTACAGACAGGTTGGGGTAGGCCTGCATCTGCACCACCACTAGCATATTACTCTATGTTGAGGTGAATGTCTATGTACTTGTTGGTATCCCTTCCTGGAGAATAAATGGTATACCATGGCAACAATGGCAGGCCACACAGTATTGGCAAGACATCCGTAATTTCATTCAGTTAATGTGCAGGTAGGAACAGCTAAATGAACATAAGTAAATTGCCATGGCATAATAGCTCAAGTGTATGTGCACTGTAACAACACACACATACATCTTAGAAACAAGAAACAAGGATGTATCAATGCATTCCTCATCACTTTACAATACTCACACAACCCCTAGGCAGTTGTCCCTCTTTTTGTGGTGACAATGAGTTAGATGTTTTCAACATCTGGGGCAGGGGCAAAAGCTATGGGTGTCACAACGGGATGGCCACTGCAACAACCATCACATGCCCCTCAGATGCAGAATACTGTGTCATGCAGCCCCATATGGTCATGGAGGTGTAAAGCAACAAAACTCCTGGATGACAATTCTATGTACATATGGTGCAGTTAAATGCACCACAGGAGTGTCAGGGAAAGTGATGCTTTGTAGGTGCTAGGGTCTCCAGTATCTGACCCTGTGTCTGACTGACAGATTATAGCTGTTTGACAGTTGTTCTGATTTACCACTAGGTTAACTTGCTCACTCAGCTTAACAAGTTGATTTTTAAACTGTTGTCCATGCACAGAAATGTCCAAATATCACAAAGCTATGTTTTCCTTTCATGTATTGCAGGTGGGCCTCCACCCTACACCAGTGGAGAGGTGTCCAGATTTTAAGACTCCAATGCTGCCAGTAAGTGTCACTGTGTGCGTCACGTGTGGCAATCCAGGTTTTTGTGTGAAACAGTCTCATGTGTGCAATGCAATTGATTAAAAGTTTTGCATGACCAATGCTATGAAATCATCTGAGTTAGGATGTTGACATCTTGTCTAATGCAATGTTGAGCATTGAGAATGGCTTGATTGTTGCACAAGTGGCAACGTGTGCTGTTTTGGAATTGTCAGTGTTAGGAAATGGAAAGCATGCCTACAAATACACTGATGTCAATCACGATAGGAGTCAGAGCTGCGGTTTATGTGATTAGCATGCCTGTTCCAAACAGATTTGTCACAGAACTTTTGACAGCACTGTGTGCCACACGTCGCTTACAGTTACTCACAAAATGATACAGATGAAGGAAATGTATAGCAGTGTCTAGGGGGCTTCTGTTAGGGACATTTGCACCACTGGTGCCTCAGTACTCTTCAGATTTACATTGAGGCTGCAGTCATGCAAGGAGCCACATTATGCTGGGTAACAGTCAGTAGAGTACACAATTAGTATGCAACTCAGCTCTAGATGGTTGTGGGAAATGTCTTTGGATTGTAGCAAGCTAGATCTCAGCAGATTTAACAACATGGTCTAGCTATCATGATATTTGTGAATGATCTTGGTCACATCACATGTGCATATAATGTGAATGCTGAGTGTGTACCTGGTACTTAGGTGATGTCTGAGATGCATGTGCATGTTGTTCAATAGATAGGAATACTCCAGTACCAATCTTACTGAGGCCCTAAGGGCATCCATACAGACACCATGTGTGTGCTGCATTACACATTTTGCACAACATAGCACAGGGTAGGGGGCAATTGTAACAAAATCTGTGGACAGCTTTGATTTTCTGTTCAGGCTTTCCCCCAAACTATGTGGAAACTTTGAATTTTTTGTAAATGTAGACACATCATGAGCGATGGTCTGGCCCCTTGTAACGTATGCTCAGACCACGACTTAAACCAGGACATGAATGAAGCTTTACCGAACCCTAGAATAACCAGTGGAAAGTTTCCAGACCCCCTATTGACCCCAACTTGCACCCCCCTATCTCCCCCACCTTGCACCCATGATACCTGGGCAAGGATTGATGTAGCACCAGGGGTGTCAAAATGGTGGATTGCATACAAAGCGTCACATATTGACAATGGCACAGGGAATCTAGACTAGTTGGGCCACTTGATCCTCACTAGTTTGTTCACACAAATGTTTAGCAAAGAAACAGTAGTCCACTCACCTCTGGGCCCTGATGGTCAACAATGGATAGCCGGTATCCCAGTGACATGTACATAATACCGTAGATAACAGGTAGGAAATAGTTATAGGTTTGGAGTCAGTCATTGTTGTGGAATATGGGTGGACTGCATGTGTCATCTGTGAATGCTGTGTACCTTGCATGTCTGTTCTACCTCCACCCAAATCTGTATTTAATGCTTCATTCTCCTAATTTTTTAGCCACCAATATGACCCCAGCAGAACAACATGCTTTCGACAAGCGGGCAGATAGGTACGGGCACATATTGGAGGAGAATGCTGGGTACCAAAGGATGGAGAGGAGGTTTCGGAAGGAAAAGGCCATAGGGGCATGCCACAAACAAAGCAGGCCACATTCGGAAAAAGATCTGGGGTACAGGGGGCATCTGCGGGTCTGACCCCCTTCACATCAGCTGCATCTCAGCCAGACACCTGTACAGCCACCTGGTGCAGTCATGACATCAAACTTTGTACCTTACATGAGATGGAACATGGCCACCTTTATGGCCAGATAGGAACGTTTGGAGAAGGAGAGTGCCAAAAATCATAAGTTGCTAAAGTACTTTAAAATAAATTGAAAAAAATGTGGTGTCAGTGCCACAACCTCCCAATTCCTCCCCTCTCGTTTTTACAGTTATTTGATATTTATATTGGGTTTTAGATGGGTAGTGTTAGGTTAGTAAAATAGTGTAGGTTAGGCATAGGTTAGACTAGGTAGAGTTGGGGGGTGGGTTTTAGTAATGTTTTTATTTTTGGGGCTTGTGTGGGGGTTATGTTGGGGTATATATATATATATATATATATATATATATATATATATATATATATATATATATATATATATATATATATATATAATTAAAAAACTTTTAAAAATATATATTTGTTTAGGACATAGGTTAGGTTAGTAGATGTGTAGCCTTAGTCTATGTTGCCCTACTTGTATCTTATCTTGTCTCTTAAAGGGGGTGGGGGACAATATTTAGAGTGTGGCGTAACGTGTAAGATTAGTTTAGAATAAGTTAATAAGTTAGATAGGTGTAGGTGTAAGTTAAGTTAAGTTAGGTTAGTTTAATGTGGGGCAGTTTTTAGGATAGGGTTAGGTATGAAGTTTTAAATCATTTTAAATAAATCCTGTTTGTATTAGACCATTTGTTCTCCATGTTGATTGAGTGTCTGGTTGTTCTCATGTGTGCACTGGCCAAGTAGGAGGAATAGCTTAGGGTATGCTTCCTGTCTTTATTTCCATGGGTTACCATGTGCATCCCCTATAACTAAGGAGCTGTCAGATTGGCTACTAAATAACATCAACTAGTCAATATATTTGTCACACTTGACCCGTGTGCCGTTTTTTCCGCCGCCCTGTAAGTGGTTTTCTTTTTTCAGCGCCTCGCCTCCTGCGCTTCTGCCCCCCGTTGTGCCCCTCTGATTGCTGTGTCCCCGATAGTATTCTGTGCCATTAGTGTATTTCTGTGACTGTGTCTGTTTTTGGAAATTGTGCCCGACTTTTTTGTGCCTTGTTTTGGTGTCTTCGCCCCTTGTGCGCTCCCCCTCGCTCTCCGCTCCCTGCCACTGCCTCCCTGCGGCCCGCCCCCCTCGCGCCCCCATTCGCCGCTCCCTCCCGCCTCCCGCCTCCCAGCTGCTCCTCCTTCCCCCCTCCCCCTCCCTTCTTAATGGCTGGCGCTGCGCGTCTGTGCCGCTGGCGCGCCGGAGGCACACCAGAGGCAAGCCCGTCTGCGCCCGACCGCGACCGGACCGCGCCCAGCGCCACCCCCCCGGTCCTCATGCCCCCCCGCAACTCCGGCTTCCGATACTCTGCCATCGATCTCCTCGCCCTCAACCCCGGCCCCTCCACAGAGTGCTTCCTGGCCACCCCGAAGCACACCAAAAGACCTTTTTCCTGCCGCACCTGCAACTTCTCCTGTAACAGAACATCGAAGCCAGCAACAACCAACGCAAACCACCTGCACTGCATCCTCATCAACACACGCTCCGCACGAAAACACGCCATCGAACTCTGGGACTTGCTCGACACCACCGCCCCAGACGTGGCCTTCCTGACCGAAACCTGGTGGAACGACTCTTCGGCCCCTGACATCGCCATCGCCATACCGGACGGATACAAGATCACCAGAAGAGATCGAACCAACGGAGTCGGCGGAGGAATAGCCATCGCCCACAAATCTACCCTCAAGATCCACACCCACACGGACGACACTCTCAAGACAGCCGAACACCTCCACTTCCAGATTCACACGGACCCCAACACGACCCTCAGAGGTACCCTCATATACCGCCCTCCAGGACCAAGAGCCCCCTTCAGCGACACCGTCTCCGACCTCGCAAGCACCCACGCCCTCGCCTCTTCAGACTACATCCTCCTGGGAGATCTGAACTTCCACCTGGAAAATAACAACGACGCCAACACCGCATCACTGACCACCAACCTCCTCAACCTCGGACTCCGCCAACTGGTCAACTCTCCCACCCACATCGCCGGACACACATTTGACCCCCTCTTCACCTCAAGCAATCACATCTCTTTCAGCCACACCTCCGAACTCCACTGGACCGACCATCACTGCGTCCACTTTACCTTCAAGAAAAACACAGAACACCACTGCATCCCCCTACCGCCTCACCGCCGCTGGGGAAAAGTCACCGAAGACCACCTAACCAGCACCCTCGCCAAAAACCCACCACCCGACTCCACCGACCCGAGCGCCGCTGCCATCAACCTCCATCAATGGATCCTCGACTGCGCCAACACCTTAGCTCCACTCAAGAAACCCACTGCCAACCAAGGAAAGAAAAAAACAGCCTGGTTCACAGACGAACTGACCACCTCCAAACGCACCTGCCAGAAACTCAAGAAGAAATGGATCCTCGAGCGCACACCCGACAACCTTGCTACCCTCAAGGACGCCAACCGTGATCACCACCAACGGATCCGACTCGCCAAGCGCGCCCACTTCACAGAACGCCTCAACAACAACGCCCACCACTGCAAAGAACTCTTCGGCATCGTGAAGGAACTCTCCAACCCTAACGCCAACATCAATGACGTCCCCCCTCCCAAAAACTCTGCGACGACCTCTCCACCTTCTTCCACCAGAAAATCTCAGCCATCCACGACAGCTTCAACACCACACCTCCGCCAGACCCCACCCCGACGACTCCTCCCCCCCCTACTGCCTCACCGCCTGGACCCAAGTAGACGACGCCGAAACCCTAACAACCATGAATTCCATCCACTCAGGCTCTCCCACGGACCCGTGCCCACATCACGTATTCAACAAAGCCGACGCCACCATCGCCCCCAAACTCCGCAAGATCATCAACCTCTCCTTCAACACAGCCACCTTCCCGGACAGCTGGAAGCACGCAGAAATCCAACCCCTCCTCAAGAAACCCAAGGCTGACCCCAACGATCTCAAAAACTTCCGTCCGATCTCTCTCCTCCCTTTTCCAGCGAAAGTCATCGAGAAGATCGTCAACACACAGCTCGCCCACTTCCTAGAAGATAACTCCATCCTAGACCCCTCTCAATCTGGATTCAGACGAAACCACAGCACTGAGACCGCACTCCTCGCCGCCACAGATGACATCAGACAACAAATGGACAACGGCGAAACCTCAGCCCTCATCCTCCTCGACCTATCAGCCGCTTTCGACACAGTCTGCCACCGCACCCCACTGGCCTGTCTCCACGAAGCCGGCATCCAAGACAAAGCCCTCAACTGGATCTCATTCTTCCTCTCCGACAGAACCCAGAGAGTCCGACTCTCCGCCTTCCGCTCCAAAGCCACCAACCTCATCTGCGGCGTCCCCCAAGGCTCCTCTCTTAGCCCAACGTTGTTCAACGTCTACATGGCCCCCCTCGCACAACTGGCCCGTCAACACAACCTCAGCATCATCTCCTACGCCGACGACACCCAGCTCATCCTCTCCCTGACCAAAGATCCGCTCACCGCCAAAACCAACCTCCACGAGGGACTGAAATCCATCGCCGAGTGGATGAACAATAGCCGCCTGAAGCTCAACTCCGACAAGACGGAAGTCCTCATCCTCGGACGCACCCCCTCGGCCTGGAACGACTCCTGGTGGCCCACTGCCCTCGGACCCCCACCCACCCCAGCCAACCACGCAAGAAATCTCAGCTTCATCCTCGACTCCGATCTCACCATGTCCAAACAAGTCAACGCCGTCTCCTCTTCTTGTTTCAACACCCTCCGCATGCTCCGCAGAATCTTTAAGTGGATTCCAACAGGAACCAAGAAGACGGTGACTCAAGCCCTCGTCAGTAGCAGACTTGACTACGGCAACGCACTCTACACAGGCATCCCAACGAAAGACATCAAACGACTCCAGCGCATCCAGAATGCATCCGCCCGCCTGATCCTCGACATGCCCCGCCGATGTCACATCTCCCCCCACCTGAAGGACCTCCACTGGCTCCCCGTGGAAAAAAGGATCACCTTCAAACTCCTCATCCACGCCCACAAAGCTCTACACAACACCGGACCCACCTACCTCAACACCAGACTCAACTTTTACATCCCCACACGTCAACTCCGCTCTGCCAACCTCGCCCTCGCCATCGTCCCCCGAATCCAGCGCAAGACCTCCGGCGGCAGATCCTTCTCCTTCCTCGCCGCCAAGACCTGGAACTCTCTCCCCACCTCTCTTCGCCAGACCCAGGACCTCCTCACCTTCAGGAGACTCCTCAAGACTTGGCTCTTCGAACGCTAGCAGCACCCCCCCCCCAGCGCCTCGAAACCCTGACGGGTACATAGTGCGCTTTATAAATTATCTGATTGATTGATTGATACACTGTTCCAGCCATTCACATTGTGTATGTATACTTTATCTTGGTCAGATAAGTATGGAACTTCAACTATCATTGGTGGGGTTTAGCAGTATCATTGTTGGAAAGTGTGGCACATATGACAATAGCCAGATTTGGGACTGTACCCTGCAACACGTACAGCAGCCCATTAGTGATTAGATTAACCCCATCTGTACCACACATATTAGTTGTACTGGTGCTCCCATCTGGTAAATTACCATTGACGTGGTTCTCACTCATGCCATATGTCGACTTTCAAGGCTTTCTGTTCTGTAAGTTAGTTGTAGCCCACAACACCATCATTCACCTTTTTCAGGTTAGGATCCAAGTGTGTGGCTTTGTATCTGACAGTAATGTACTCACGTAATTATGTTCTGCACTCATTGACATGGCTTCACACAAATCATTCCTTTAGCTGAGTTGATGAATCACAGTAAACATAGAAATGTTACATGTGAAGAAGGTGCTTTATTTACGGGTGCAAGTGTATTTTCCAATGCTATACAATGTCCAGTTCACAGACCCCATGAGAGAACCTCAGCCATTTGTTGTACAATCAGAGTCCAGGAGTGAGGGACATGTAATGAGACATGGTTAGGAGAAGTGTGCATTAATGACGAGATATCCAAATTATCAATCGGCAAGATTTGAGACAGTGACAGTACATAGCAGACAAGTCAACAGTGGTTGAGTGAAAAGGGCACATTGCCTGCTGTCACAACACTGGCATGATCTTAAGCACAGGACTAAGGAGATACTGTCCATGTGGCACAGACTGGTGCTACGGGTGGTTTTCCTTGTGAATGTTGTTCATCGTCATCCTCTGATGTGTGTGGCACCTCCTGTGCCATGGGTGCTGGTATTGTTGAGGTTGAGGGGGCCACACACACATCAGGGGTTAGAGATGTGGAGTCAAAGGCCCAGCAGCTGCCATTTGTGGGAACACATAAGGCATCACTGCAGCAAGGAGGAACTGCCGATTTCTCAACACTGCAGCAACATCACCATGGAAGGCAGCCATGTTTTCCCTGAGGGAGGTCACTTCCTGCTGTATGGACTCCAGGGTATTCAGTATAGCCCTGAGCCTGTTGTCTATCATGCTGCCGCCACTTTGGGAGGGCCATTGTTGAAGCCTCTGCCTCATGACAGAAGCTATGTTGGCCAGAGACTGCTGGAGTCCATGTAGTGTGGAGTGGGTGCCTCTGATGGCAGCTGAGTTGACCTTAATTGAATTGAGGCACCTCTGCACTCCCACTCGTTTGCCTGCCATGGTCTCCATCCCCACCTATGCCTGCTTGGCCAGCTTATCCTACCACTGTCTTCTGGAAGGTGATGTCTGGGTCCTCAGAGTCCAGGGCTGTGTCATGACTGACTGGTGCTGTGTGTTGGTAGCTGGGTGGTTTATGTGGAGACCCAGCAACGCTGTGTGTCCTCCCTGTGACTGGGGGTGGTGTCTGGAGGGAACATAGGACATCCTGGAGGGTCTCTTCATTGATGGTCGGCAGCTGGTCATCCATGTCATTTGTAAAATCCAGGACAGGCAGGTCGGCAGGAGGTAAGGCATCATCCTCTGCAATGAGATGTGAAATATCAATCTCGGATTGTTGTGGCTATTGACATGGCCCATCATTTACTTGATACTGGAGGCTCAGTGACAAGTTACAGACCCAAGGATGTAGCTGTATATTATGTGTAGAATTGTGCATCACACATCGGGCAAGCTCACAAGGTATTTTGGGGCATAATTAGGAGCCCCTAGCGCCACCAGAGCGTCACTTTTCGTGACGTTCCAGTGAAACAATGCCCTATGCCAGATTTACAAGGTGGAACTAAGTGACTTATTGTGGCTTAACGCCACCTTGTAAAAAGGGCCCCTTCACACACAGCACATTGCATTGTAGGGGCGTGCAATGGGTGTTGCTGTGTGCATGCCACAGCAACATTCATTGCATTTTGACAGTGCCTCAGATTTACGAGTTTTTGTAAACCAGAGTCATTGACAAAACATAACTCCACCCCAGGGGTGGCGTTGGCATGGTGCAACAAAGTTAAATGCCATCTTTTTTTTTGTAAAATAGTTTTTATTGATATTTTGTTACAATAAAGTAAACATGGCAATTCACATAAGACTTCAGGCCTCTCACCTCATTCTGCGCTTTCTCCCTGTCCCTCCCCGCCCAAGTCAAAGCATAACAAATAGTAGAGAGATTCACATCTTATTACACCCTGCGTGCCTAGCAGTTGGTGAAGTAAGCCGCTAGCTTCAGTAACATTAAACAAGTAAAGAACAAAACATTACAACACAACAGGTGTTCCATCCCTTTTTGCGCTTCTGACGCAAATTAAAAGGCCATTGGATCAAAGGTCTCCTCCCTGACCCAGGAACGTCACTCCTAGTCACACTCACCCTCCCCTTGCAATCAGCCCCTATACATGAAAAGATGCAAAGCCTGAAGACGTGGGATACAAGCTGGAGAGGCAGGCCTTGTGAGAGGAACCTAACCAGGGGGTCCCAGATAAAGTCAACACCTCTTTGAGAGCCATCCATTTTATCTGCTAAATGCTCCATGGCGAGGCCGCGCCATAGCCTCATGAGCCACAGAGCTAATGGAGGTGGGTCCACTTTTTTCCAAAAAGATGCTAAGGTTGTCTTCGCCACCCCCAACGGCAGGCATATAATGGAGCGATCTCCCTGCGGTTGATATTTCAGCTCCGGGGCACGAGGGCCCAACAAGATCTGCTCTGGAGATGTCGGTATGGGGTAGCCCAACATCTCTTTTAAGTGGGAGAAGATTTTGTTCCAGTAAGGGCGGATGGCAGGGCAATCCCACCAAATATGTCTGAAATCTCCCAACATTCTGCAACCTCGCCAACACCAGTTTGATGCCTGCGGGTATATTTTCTTAAGCTTCTCAGGATAGAGGTACCAATTGTAAAGTAGTTTATAGTGTGCTTCCCTGGCACCCATCAGCAGTTATATTTGGATATATCTTGAAATAGGTGATGCCACTGGTCCTCCCCCACCGAGATACCAAACACCTGTTCCCAGAAGGGGTGTGTCGAGGGGCAGGCGCGCGTTGCGCCAAGTCCAATATGTTGTACAGTGTAGATATGCTACCCCTCGCCAGTCCTCCCCGCTGCACAAGTCTCTCAATAGGAAGAAGGTCCCTGGTGGCCGCCTCCCGCATGTGAGGCTGTGTAACCCAATGTACTGAGTGTAATGGAAGTGTTCGGATGGGGGCAGTTGAAAGTCCCTGCAACAGTTACCAAATGTACATAGCTGGTCCCTATGATACAGGGCTGCGATCCGCAGGCACTCCCCCCCCTCCATCTATCGAAGGGCCCGATGATTCCCCCGGGGGAAAAGCCGTATTGAAATGAATGGGGGTATCTGGCGAAGGAAAGGATGTAATCTCATAAGCTCTTGTCACCATGTCCCACACCTTAAGGGTAGTGGTGGTGGGGGTACCAAGGTATGCATCCTTTGGTCGTGCCCCTTTCGGTTTCCAAAGGACGTCCCACAATGTTCATCCCGTCACCACCCTGTCCATATGAGGCCACAACTTATCCGACTCTCGGGGGACCACTCAGCTATGACACGCAGTTGTGCCGCTCTATAATACCTGAGGAGGTCGGGGAGTGCCAATCCGCCCTCTTCCCTAGTGTGCATAAGTACCTTATGTGACAATCTGGCTCTTGATCCCTGCCAAATGAACCTCGTAAACACCGTTCGAAGTTCCGCAAAAAATCTGTAGGAATGTCAATGGGTAGGCTCTGGAATAAATATAGGAGGCATGGGAGCACCGTCATCTTGATGCTCTTGATACGCCCCAGCCATGTAAGCCAGAGTGATGATCATTGTTTAAAGTCTTCTCGTAACGATCTAAGTAGGGGTGGGTAGTTGGCTCTAAACAAATTGGCAACCATAGGAACAAGCTTAACACCCAGGTATGTAATTTCTTTTTTAGCCCATATAAATGGAGACGCAGAGGCTATCTGTCCCATTTCAGCGGCGTGTATGGTCAGACTGCAAGGGCATGATATCATAGTTATGATCATCAAAATACTTTCTCAGCTGTGACTGCTTATTTGGTGAGTTCAACCCCTTAACATTCCATGATAACAATTCCAACATTGCACCACAGCAACCTAAATTCCCCCATCCAAGCAAGCTTCGTCCCGTAGCAGACTTCCCACTCCCTCCCCCCTGCACTCCTCAGCCTGTTGCCCCAAGTGTTCCCCTGGCCTCCTCTAAAGCCTTCCCATGCAAAATAGTGATAGTGAACAATAACCAAACAGAAAGAACATTTCATAAGAGAAAAAAACCCACGAACAAGAGTTGGTGGGATATCAAACCTCCTTGTGTTGCTCATGGCGTGGACGGGGTATGCAACCGCCTCCCCCCCAAGACCATTCACAATTGCCAATTCAGCATCAAGGGTGGAGTTCCCCCTCATCTCACGTATGCAGCAGGAGAGTTGTCACGCCAGACCCAGCCCTCTGGTGGGTGAGTCAGTTCCGAGCTCCAAAACTCCGGACCCACCTCTATGGGGGAACCCCCCCCTCCCACCCGGGCTCCGAGATGACCCCCACATGGGGCCACTCAAGAAGCCTCCTCTAGCTCCTTCCTGGTTCTGTTGCAGGCCCCTGTCACGTGGATAGTGTCATTTCTTGGGAGGCTTCCTCCCCCTCCTCTGTTGTCTCCATTGTTCCACCCGAAGTGGAAGGCTCATCCCCTCCTCGCTTGTCTCCTTGTGCGGTGAGCCCATCACCCGAACTCTTCTCCTGTAAGCCCAGTGAGGACGCTGCCTCGTCAATGGTCATAAAGTGGCAAGCCTTGTTATGGAGTTTGAAAGCAAGACGAAAGGGAAATGTCCATCGGTACCTTATATTTTTCGCTCTTAATGCTTCCGTCACAGGGCAGAACTGCTGCCTTCAGGCCAGTGTTGCTGGAGCGATATCTTGAAAAAGGGTGCAGTGCGCACCCTGAAAAGAGACAGAGTCCTGGCAACGCGCCAGTTGGAGGATGCATTCCTTTACTTTAAATGAGCTCAGCTTCACCAATATGTCTCTGGGCCTCCTCCCTTCGTCTGCGGCCCAATTACCCACCCTGTGCACCCTTTCCACTTGAACCTCCAGTTGATCCTCACCCAGGAGGGTGGAGAAGAGGCCAACCAGAAAGGCCTCTAATTCCGCTCCCTCGCTGCCCTCTTCCAGTCCCCGCACTCTGATGTTGTCTCTGCAAGCGTGATTTTCCAAATCTTCGCACTTGAGCATGGTAAGGTGGTGTTGCGTTTTAATGCTCGTGACCTCCCTCTCCACTGGAGTAACCTTCTGTTGGACCTCCTGCACCCGCATTTCCAGATCCAAAGTGCGGGCCCCCACCGAGTCCACATCAGCTTGAAGTGAGGACAGTCTACCATTAATGTCTGCTTGGAACGCATCCAGCGTCGCCTTAATGTCGACTGTGAGCTCCTCTTGGAATTTTGCCTTGAAGGTGCGAAGGGAGGACAGGAGATCCTCCATTGTAAGCGCCATCTCTCCCTCCCGCAGCGAGGCAGTGCTTCCCGCCCCAGGAGGCATAAAATAGTTGGAGACCCTGTTGGCCTGCACCCTCCGCCAAGGCATATGTGCCCCCCAGGGATTTGTCTCCCAGTAACTGACACTGCCGCCACTGAGCGTTGGTCCCCGGGTATGCTCCCCCACTCAGGATCTTCTCAGCTTGATGGGAACCTCCTACCAGGGCCCCCTCACATGAAGGGGGGGAGATGGTCGCCCACCCCTACGGCCTGAAGCTTCTGCAGGAGCCTCCAAAGGTCAGGTCCCCGGGCGCCATCCCAGGGCCAGGCATCTGTCCTCCAAACACCCCTCCATCAGGAGATCGTGGGCTCACCTCCGTGCCCTTACTTGCCCCACCAGGCCCCCGTGGGCCCCCGACGTTGTCCGCCGTTGTCAGCCCTGGGCTCCTGGGCGTGGCCGATCGCCCCAGCGACCTTCAGGGTGTGGCCGTGTCGCTGCCACGCGGGCGCCCATCTCCTCAGGGGAGCCCGCCGGATCGCCTCAGTTGCCAAAGGGGGCCGGCACCTCCCCTTCCCTGTCTTCTATTGGCGGCTGCCACTCTGTCAAGGGGCCGCAGCCCACAGATTCATTTGGGCTGCGACCCCGGCTGCCGCCAGGCCCGAGCCACGAGGCGAGTCAGCCGTCCGTGGGGCCCCGGTCCGTGCCACTAGCGCCCGGGGGGCTCCACCTCGACATCCCTTCCGCCTCCCTGGCAGTCACAGTACCATCACCGGGCCATTGATGGCCTGGAACTCCCCTTTCGGCGCTCCTCTAGACGTAGTCTTGGGGAGTTTCGACGGAGCCTCAGGAGCTCACGTCCGGTCGGCCATGTTGGCTAGCCCCACCCCCCAATGCCATCTTTTTTCCTCATTTTTAACTTTTTCTATGTGTTCTGCATTTTGCAACACACATAGACAGAGCTAATGGTCGTTTAAGAATGCTTTTGTGCAAAAAGGTGTTACTTCCTGCACCAAAACAATCTCACCCTCAATGCAGCCATCCAGGGTTGCTGTGTTGGCCCACAATAGCTAATTTAGCACGGGCGCAGGGAGTAACACAGGGGAGCCCCGTATTCTAGTGAATACTGGTCATTGCTGAGTTTGGAAAATGATGGTGGGAAAGCTGCCAAATTTGAGGAAGCGTGGCACACCATCATTTACTATTACATCTGGCCCTTTGTGCTTTGATCCCACACCACCTACTTCCTTGCAGGCTCCTTGTCCCTGCCACTGACCCCATGGTGGCATGTAATTAGCTTTCTCATTCAGCATGATGGCCACAGTAGTGTAATGTGTGCTGTCACTCTTTTGGTGCTATGATGCATTGGCACCATGAATGATGGGACTAGGGCAGCATAGCACAGGTAGGTCCATTGCATACAATGCTTTTGTTACATTCTCATCTGCCTGTAGCAGGCCCCACACATGTGCTAATTGGAAGGGACAGTGCAACCATTATGGGTTGCCTGCCCCCATTAGATTGTCCCTCTCTAAATTTGGAACATTTCCTTGCACACAACATATTGGCAACAGGCATATGTTGGTGTAAGGATGTTGAATGTGGATCAATGCATGCATTTTGTGACTTTGTTGATAAGGCACAAGGGGAATGTGCAGCATGGTTTCACATGGGCTACTATTGGAATGATGATACAGTTGCATTACGGGCTTTTGACATTGTGCCAGTAGTGCCACATTGATGCCACTTGTGCCAGTTTAGGAAGGTAGCCTCTTTCTAGCCTTGTTTCCCCCACTTTTGGCCTGTTTGTGAGTATATGTCAGGGTGTTTTTACTGTCTCACTGGGAGCCTGCTAGCCAGGAACCCAGTGCTCATAGTGGAAACCCTATGTTGTCAGTGCGTTTGATATGTGTCACTGGGATCCTGCTAGCCAGGACCCGAGTGCTCATAAGTTTGTGGCCTATATGTGTTCCCTGTGTGGTGCCTAACTGTATCACTAAGGCTCTGCTAACCAGAACCTCAGTGTTTATGCTCTCTCTGCTTTTAAAATGGTCACTGCAGGCTAGTGACTAATTTTACCAATTCTGATTGGCACACTGGAACACCCTTATAATTCCCTAGTAGATGGTACGTAGGTACCCAGGGTATTGGGGTTCCAGGAGATCCCTATGGGCTGCAGCTTTTCTTTTGCCACCCATAGGGAGCACAGACAATTATTACACAGGACTGCCACTGCATCCTGAGTGAAATAACGTCCACGTTATTGCACAGCCATTTTACACTGCACTTAAGTAACTTATAAGTCACCTATATGTCTAACCCTCACTTAGCGAAGGTTAGGTGCAAAGTTACTAAGTGTGAGGGAAACCTGGTACTAGTCGAGGTGCCCCCACATTGTTCAGGGCAATTTCCCCGGACTTTGTGAGTGCGGGGACACCATTACATGCATGAACTATATAGGTCAATACCTATTTGTAACTTCACAATGGTAACTCCGAACATGGCCATGTAACATGTCTAAGATCATGGAATTGTCCCATGCATCCCCGGGGCTCCAGCATGGACCCCGGGTACTGCCAAACTAGCTCTCTGGGGTTTTCTCTGCAGCTATCGCTGCTGCCAACCCTCAGACAGATTTCTGCCCTCCTGGGGTCTGGGCAGCCCAGTCCCAGGAAGGCAGAACAAAGGATTTCCTCTGAGAGAGGGCGTTACACCCTCTCCCTTTGGAAATAGGTGTTAAGGGCTGGGGAGGAGTAGCCTCCCCCAGCCTCTGGAAATGCTTTGAAGGGCACAGTTGATGCCCTCCTTGCATTAGCCAGTCTACACCAGTTCAGGGAGCCCCCAGTCCCTGCTCTGGTGCAAAACTGGACAAAGGAAAGGGGAATGACCACTCCCCTGTCCATCACCACCCCAGGGGTGGTGCCCAGAGCTCCTCCAATGTGTCCCAGACCTCTGCCATCTTCAATGCGGAGGTGTTAGGGCACAATGGAGACCTCTGAGTGGCCAGTGCCAGCAGGTGACGTCAGAGACCCCTCCTGATAGGCTCTTACCTGGTTAGGTAGCCAATCCTCCTCTGAGGGCTATTTAGGGTCTCTCCTGTGGGTTTCTCGTGAGATAACGAATGCAAGAGCTCACCAGAGTTCTTCTGCACTTCTCTCTTCGACTTCTGCCAACGATCGACCGCTGACTGCTCCAGGACGCCTGCAAAACCGCAAGAAAGTAGCAAGAAGACTACCAGCAACATTGTAGTGCCTAATCCTGCCGGCTTTCTCGACTGTTTCCTGGTGGTGCATGCTCTGAGGGCTGTCTGCCTTCACCCTGCACTGGAAGCCAAGAAGAAATCTCCTGTGGGTCGATGGAATCTTCCCTCTGCCAACGCAGGCACCAAACTTCTGCATCACCTGTCCTCTGGGTCCCCTCTCATCTGGACGAGCGTGGTCCCTGGAACACAGGAGCTAGATCCAAGTGACCCCAAAAGTCCAGTGGTCCTTCTGTCCAAATTTGGTGGAGGTAAATCCTTGCCTCCCCACACCAGACAGTAATCCTGTGTACTGCGTGATCTGCAGCTGCTAGGGCTTCTGTGCACTTTTGCAAGACTTCCTTCGTGCACAGCCCGGCCCAGGTCCCCAGCACTCCGTCCTGCATTGCCCAACTTGCTGAGTTGACCTCTGACTTCGTGGGATCCTCTTTTGTTGTGCTGAGACAACCGCCTGAACGCCTGTTCAGGTGCTTCTGCGGGTGCTGCCTGCTTTTGCGGGGACTCTCTCTATTGCTGAGTGCCCACTCTGTCTCCTCCTCTAAGGGGCGACCTCCTGGTCCTTCCTGGTCCCTGGCAGCACCCAAAATCCTCAACCGCAACTCTTGCAGCTAGCAAGGCTTATTTGTCGTCTTTCTGTGTGGAAACAACTCTGCATCCTCCAGCACGCCGTAGGACATCTTCTGACCAAAGGAGAAGTTCCTGGCACCTTCTGTTGTTGCAGAATCTTTGGCTTCTTCCACCCAGAGGCAGCCCTTTTGCACCTTCATCCGGGGTTTAGTGGGCTCCTGCCCCCCCTTCCCCCAGGACACTTGCGTGACTCTTGGACTTGGTCCCCTTCCTTTGCAGGTCCAGGAATCCGTCTTCAGTGCTTTGCAGTCAGTTGTTGTCTTTGCAGAATCCCCTATCTCGACTTTACTGTCTTTCTGGGGTAGTAGGGTAACTTTACTCCTACTTTTCAGGGTCTTGGGGTGGGGTATCTTGGACACACAATGGGGGTCATTCTGACCCCGGCGGGCGGCGAGAGCCGCCCGCCTGGAGGGAACCGCCAGAAGACCGTACCGCGGTCAAAAGACCGTACCGCGGTCAAAAGACCGCGGCGGTCATTCTGGGTTTCCCACTGGGCTGGCGGGCGACCGCCAAAAGGCCGCCCGCCAGCCCAGTGGGAAACAGCCCTCCATGAGGATGCCGGCTCCGAATGGAGCCGGCGGAGTGGAGGATGTGCGACGGGTGCAGTGGCACCCGTCGCGTATTTCAGTGTCTGCAATGCAGACACTGAAATACAAAGTGGGGCCCTCTTACGGGGGCCCCTGCAGTGCCCATGCCATTGGCATGGGCACTGCAGGGGCCCCCAGGGGCCCCACGACACCCCTCACTGCCATCCTGTTCCTGGCGGGCGGAACCGCCAGGAACAGGATGGCGGTGAGGGGGTCGGAATCCCCCATGGCGGGATTCCCAGGGCAGCGGAAAACCGGCGGGAGACCGCCGGTTTTCCTGTTCTGACCGCGGCCGAACCGCCGCGGTCAGAATGCCCAAGGGAGCACCGCCAGCCTGTTGGCGGTGCTCCCGCGGTCCCCAGCCCTGGCGGTATTTACCGCCAGGGTCGGAATGACCCCCTTAGTGTTTTCTTACACCCCCAGCGACCCTCTACACACTACACTAGGCCTGGGGTCCATTCGTGGGTCGCATTCCACTTTTGGAGTATATGGTTTGTGTTGCCCCTAGGCCTATTTTCTCCTATTGCATTCTATTGTGTTCTACAGTGTTTGCACTACTTTTCTAAGTGTTTTACTTACCTGATTTTGGTTTGTGTGTATATTTTGTGTATATTACTTACCTCCTAAGGGAATATATCCTCTCAGATACTTTTGGCATATTGTCAGTAAAATAAAGTACCTTTATTTTTAGTAACTCTGAGTATTGTGTTTTCTTATGATATAGTGCTATATACGTGGTATAGTATGTCTCCTAGTTCAGCCTCAGCTGCTCTGCTATAGTTACCTCTATCAGCCTAAGCTGCTATAACACTACTAATCTACTAATAAGGGATAACTGGACCTGGCACAAGGTGTAAGTACCATCAGGTACCCACTATAAGCCAGGCCAGCCTCCTACAGCCAGTTCTTACACATGTTGATTGTACCATTAAGCAGTACACCAACCATTCACACAACACACTCTATCTTGTCAGATGGTGAGATTGCAGCTGCACACATGATGTTCACAGACATGCCCCATGTTTTCTATGTGTTGAATTGTGTGGCCATTAGCAAATGGTGCATGGAGCTGTGTGAGAGTTGCTGTTGGTTCCCCCAGTGCAGTTTGCGATCCACAGGTTGCACACTTTAGGCCTGATTTTTGCTCAAGTGCACAGGTCAGTGCAGCAGCAATATGTTTTGTAGGACGCTGCACCAGTTTAGAAACGCAGGGATGTGCCATTTGTTAGACCTGACAGCCTTACGGTGGTCATCCCCCAAATTTTTGCCTGCCTCCCTTTACTTTTCTGACACTGTTTTTGCTGGTTTGAGGACTCTGCACACTTTACTGCTACTAACCAGTGCTAAAGTGCATATTCTCTCTCCCTTAAACATGGTAACATTGGGTCATCCCCAGTTGGCATATTTGATTTACTTATAAGTCCCTAGTAAAGTGCACTATATGTGCCCAAGACCTGTAAATTAAATGCTACTAGTGGGCCTGCAGCACTGATTGTAAAACCCACATATGTAGCCTCTTAACCATGTCTCAGGCCTGCCATTACAAGGCCTGTGAGTGCAGTTTCACTGCCACTTCGACTTGGCACTCAAAAGTACTTGCCAAGCCTTAAACTCCCCTTTTTCTACATATAAATCACCCCTAAGGTAGGCCCTAGGTAACCCATAAGACAGGGTACTATGTAGGTAAAAGGCAGGACATGTGTATATGGGTTTTATATGTCCTGGTAGTGAAATACTCCTAAATTCGTTTTTCACTACTGTGAGGCCTGCTCCTTTCATAGACTAGCATTAGGACTGCCCTCATATACTTTTTGACAGGTAGCTTCTGATCTGAAAGGGGTACCCAGGTCATGTTTAGTATGGCAAGAATGGTAATAGAAAATCCTGCTTATTGGTGAGGCTGGATTTTATATTACTATTTTAGAAATGCCACGTTTAGAAAGTGAGCATTTCTCTGCACTTAACACCACCTGTGCCTTACAGCCTGTCTCCAATCAACGTCTGGTCTGTGCTGGTTGACATCCCCCTTGTGCATTTCACACAGACAACCACAAACACACAACACTTACATTTCAAAAGCCAGTGGCCTGTCCTCACACAATCGACTGTTAAACCCCCTACTTGGACCCTGGCAGACAGTACATGGCTGAAAGGGGAACTTGTGCACTTCAAAACCACTCTATGAAGTCTCCCCCACTTCAAATGCATTTTTTTTGGGTATGTAAGCTGGGTTTCTGACCCCACCAAATCAGACACCTCTGGACCTGAACCTGCAACCTGTCAAGAGGAACTACCTGGCTGCCCAAAGGTCTCATCTGGACTGCTTTGCTGAGAAGGACTGCTGCCCTGTTGTTGCCCTACTGCCCTGCTAGCCTCTGACATTGCTGAGAAGTGCTCTCCAAGGGCTTGGATTGAGCTTGCCTAATGTTTCTTGAAGTCTCAGAGCCAAAAAGACCTCATCTCTTCAGGAAACTCCTTGTGCGCTGAAAATCGACACACAGCCTGCCGGAAACGATGCACAGCCTGCCTTGCAACCAGGAAATTCGCCGCACAGCCGAACAGGAACAATGCAGCCCAAATTCCCGAGTGGAAACTCGACGCAGCGCCTGCCTTGCAATGGAAAATTTGATGCATCGCCTATCGGATCGACGCACGGCCTGCCGGAAATGACACACAAATGAACCGGAACAATGCAGCCCGACTTCCCAAGTGGAAATTTGACGCAGCACCTACCGGATCGAGGCAACGCCCATACCTGCTACCAGCATGTCAAGGATTTCCCTGCATCATCCCTGAGCGTCAAAAATATCCCCACATCCTAGTGAGGAGCCAAGACTGCGCACCAAAAAACAACGCAAGCCCCTTGCAGGGTGGAAAGAAACGACATGCCTGTGCCACGTCAGAAAATTTGACGCACACCTTATTTTTCCATGCATCTCGTCCTCTGCGGTCTCCGTGCGTGTTTGACACAAACCAGGTACTTTGTGTAATCAAGAGACAACTGTTGATTTCTAAGGGTGAAGACGTTTTTAAACTTGAAAATGTGATACATCTATTTTTCTAATCCTGTGTTGTGTGTTTTTGTGGTGTTTTCACTGTGTTACTATATGATTTATTGCACAAATACTTTACATACTGCCTTCTAAGTTCAGCCTGCCTGCTCAGCGCCAAGCTACCAGAGGGTGGGCACCGGATAATTTGGATTGTGTGTGACTTACCCTGACTAGGATTGTGGTCTTTACTTGGCCAAGGGTGTATATCTCTGCCAACTAAGGACCCCATTTCTAACACGTTTACTGGAATACGGTACACCCCTGCACCTGTGCAAACTTGTTTTCCCTGCACCAACACAGGCATTGTTGCAGGCTGATGAAGGGGTGCCTGTGTTGAGGTGATAGTTTGTTTGTGTGCAGGGAGGTGTCCCTTCCTGCAGATGTACAAACTATTTTTGCAAGGTGGCATTTCAATGTGTGCTGCAGGATGCAGCACACATGAGAATGACAATGACATAAGGAGGGAGAGAAGCATTTTGCCCTGTTACGCCATGCTGACACCACCCCTGGGGTGGTATTAACTTCAGTCCCAGTCTCTAATGTACAAGTTGGGTTGGATCAGGGGCTATGACAATATACAATGGGTGTTGTTGTCGCACAGCCACAGTCACACTAATTGCTCATCACTTTGGGGCAATGTGCTGCAAATTTACATGGTGGAGTATAGCCATAGTGAGTGGCTTATGTCCACGTTGTGTAAATGTCAGAGTGCGTTACGCAACCAGAGTATCAGTACAAGTGTGGCTTGTGTGGCGATGGGGCATTTTGATTCAGGGCCTAAGTGTCCCGATGCAACCCTTTAACATGCTTTGAGTGATTCCTATGTGCTTTCCCCCTCTGCCATTTGTGAGATTCCAGATAGTCCCCCCCCCACAACGTACCGTGCATTTGTGGTAGTTCTTGGTAGACTGCATTGTCCTGCAATTCCAGTGACCAGCTTCTCTGGGATGACAGCTACAATTATCTCCTCCAGCTCATCCAGGTCCTCCCGTGGTGCAGGACTTCCACCTCCAGTCTGCAGTGCTGCCTTTCGGTTCCTGGCAAGTTTCTCCTTAGTCCTGTGCTTGCAATCATGCCAGTGCTTCTTGCAATTGGTGACAGTCCTCCTCACCTCTGGGACGCTGTTGACTTTGTCTACTATTGTCTGCCATATGGCGTCTCTCCTACTGACTCGCAATGTGAAGGTGACGAAGAGCTGGTGTTGGTGTTCCGTCACCTCTCTGACCAGGATGTCATGCTCCTCCTCACTAAAGCAATAATTTTGCTTCTTCTTCTCCTTCTCCTGGGACTTTGCTGGACCCTCCTGGCTGGTATGGGGGTGATTGGGGTCTCCCTGTGGTCTCTCCTAGCCTGCATTCTCCATCTTGTCTTTTCAAATCATTTTTTCTTGGTTGTGTGTTTTTTTTCAACGCTACTGCAGTTAAATATGGCGCTAACCTGTTTTGTGTCAAAAATATGTGTTGCATAACAGTCGAGCACCAGTTTTGCAGCATTAGTGTAATTGTTTCTTACGGCATGTCACAATGGTTAGTATAAAAAAAAGTACGTTAAACATTCCTTAGTGCCATTGTGCGTCATTTTTTAAATACGGCACATGGATGGCGCTAGGGAACGACGGTAGTGCACTGCATAATTTTTCATAAATATGGGGAAGAGTTTTTTAGAGTTAATGTAAAAGAAATCCACCGACCCTTCTGCACCGGTACAGCACCAAAAATGAGCTCGTAATACAACCCCTGCAAGGCTGGGTAAAAATAGATAGCAATGCTCCATTAGGTGCCTCCAAATTATTTTTGAGTCACATTACAAAATCCCAGAAATTTGGGAAAGATTCCATTTTCTTTGCTTCAGTTAGTGTAGTATTCACGTTGACTCTAGCATTACAGGTTAAAAGCAGTACATCCTAGCTTGGATCATCCCCATTAAACATGAGCTGCTTCTCCGCCTCGGTAATTCCCGAACATACTGCAGCTAATTACAGTTATCATCTTTACTGAAGGCAGTAATCTGGAAAGTTCAGCTTCTAAACAAGTGAAATAAGGGAACAGAGAGTATAGCACACGGTTCACAGAAAGTCATAAAAACAAATAACAAAACTGATATATATCATTTGCATCAACCTTTCCATAGAAAAATGAACTCTCTCTGTGGTACACATGAGGGTCACTAGGGTAAAGCTGACAGAATAATGTTATGATTGAATACACGGTTAACTTCAACTTTTTTATGAGGCCTTGTTCAGAGTAGCCATCAAAATTGTAATTACCATATGCCCAACCAGATGGTTAAGGCCAGCCACCAATTACTGCCCTTCCCAACTCCTGATGAGAAAAGGTACATGTGATTTGGAGGAGATCCCTGCAGTCAAAAGTCTCATCTCAATAGACATTTCCAAACCCACTTTCTTATATTGAGGAGGGCACAAGGGATTTAGCAATCTTCTAAAGACCCACCTCTTTCACTAAGACTTGAGACAGCAGGTCTTTGGTTGCCTTGCCTCCACTTTCCATTTTCCCCCTTCCCCTCAAGCTCCCTGAAACACTCATCTGTCTACCCTAGCGCTATATAACAATAATTAACAAAGGCAATAAGTCAGTGAGTAGATATGATTTTATGGCTGGGCTGCTGATTTTGTAGCTCTAAGATGAGGATTATAATCTTGGAGCAAGCGGCTGGGACAGGGAAGCCTTTGGAGTAAGTGTGACTACAAGGGGCAGCTCTCCCCCCTTCCCAGACCTGGGGCTAATTGCCCTTTCATCATAGGGCCTTCCCTAACTCTTTTCTCAAACAGGTAGACCCAGTGTGCATTTCAACGTATTTGCTCACTCTTTAGCTTAGCCATCCACCATCATAAATACAAGGGATCCTAGGCCCTGACGAATGCCCCAGACCAGTTTGGCTATAGGAGAGAGCAGAAACAAGTTGGCCATAGAGATTTGGTCGACACCTTGAACCATTACATTCAAGATTGTCTCCCTTGTTTTTAATCTTACCAACAAACACCGTTATTAAAGGATTGAGCTATACAGGTGATTTGTGAGGTAATTTGAGCCTATATATTACCTTTCAACTGGATCCCCGCTCTATCCAAAAAGATTAATTTCAGCACTCCCTCATGGTTCTTTTAACAACGAGGTTGAGTCCGCCCAGGTGGTATCATCTTACCTGGGTGGGGGTAGGAGGTCAAATGATGAAGCATGACACTATAATGTGTGTGAAACCACCTAGTCCGTAAGGGGAACGCCCCCATCCTTCATTGAGCACCCGGCCACCACTACCACATCGCATGCCGACAATTAGATCACCAAATTGGTGACTTGTTGACCAGTGGAACGGGCCAGATTAGCCAGTTCACAGCATTCCCCATACACGTTGTGTTATTGATTCTAATCTGCAAAACTGTCTATAATTGTCATTTTAATGTAATATAATACAAATATGCCTAATTCTATAATATAAGGTCTCCATATCCAAATTTATACTATGTAAATATGTCAAAACCGACTGTAACATGTGATGAAGCAGAAAATGAAGGTTTTACATTTATTAACGCATAAACGTAGTGTGAAATAATCATGTGTGACTTTAACCGAACTAATAAAGATTGTACGGGGACAAGATGTGCCCTCAGAGTAGTTTGCCGATATTTATACGCGTGCTTTATATAACGTGGTGTATTAGAGTTGCACTAATCCGACATAATCATAAACGTGTGCTACGATTTGCTTGTTTGAAATGCTTTAGCTTAGCATGACTTTAGCGGAGGCTTTGGCCTAGTTGCCCGGTCTCACGGTTTAGATGCTCGTATTTTTCCACTGTGCTATTAAACGTGTATTTTTGCTTGAAGCTGTACTTTTCCACAGAAACCGTTCACATGCTTATCTTAAGGTTTCGTGCCAGCCTGGCATATTTTCTCCTTACTTCAAGGTCGACTTGCAGGTGCGGACAATGGAGGCTCTGAAAGTGAGCTAAGTGGTAGACAATGTTGCAATTTGCGTACCCATCTCCAAGGATAATGTATGCTTAAGTAAAAGCTTGAGAACTGTCGTTTTTTATTGGACAATTTGAAGCTAACCTATGAACCCTCCAATGGAGACCCTACTGGATTCGAACTGTTGTCTATAAAAACCAGGTGCACGAGAGGAAAGCTCTCTCTATCATCGGACATCCCGCCATTTTGACTTCGTAGCTATTATGGCCCACTTTGCTGCGACGCCATTTTGAGAGATTTTGATGCTTTCTCTAATCGAGAGAAAGAGACTTTAAATGATTCTGGCCCTAGAGACTTTAACTTTGATTTGAACCCTTTTGCATGAAGTAATAGTTTTCCCTTGCCGCCGTGAGGCAATTGCCCCGTTCACCCTTGCCCCTTTTGTCCCGTCCCATGCTGATCGAAACGGTACCCATGCTGACCGAAGAACGGTACCTGTGAGACGAAGACTTCCTTGTATGCTGATCGTAATTGGTAAATATGAAAGGAAATTGTACAATTGCATTGTGTTTCTTTTAGGTAACCAACTGCTGATTTTGATGAGGGCCCTAGCTAGGAGTTTTCTAAATTAATGTTGCTAAATTGTTTTTTTGCATGAAGTCCCACATGCCGATGCTAATTTGAGGTTAGACGAGGATTCCATATGTCGCACGATGCAATTTGAGATCTTGTTATGCTGACTAAATGTACGCAATTAGCTCATTACAGATTATCGTATTAGTGCTTTGCATTGCTATCATCGAATGCCTTGTGATTCAAATGCTACATAGATTACACCTGTTTCGACGCTATGGACAGCTATTAATGTTCATTTATGTTTATCATTTGGTGTTGAGACACATATATATTGTGCTAGCTTTATTAATATAGGGAAATAAAATTCACTAACTTTGCAATAAACTGGTGTGGTTATTCCTGACTGAAAGGTCAGGGTTTGTCGAAATGTATTCTGGATTAATTGTTAAGTGTTATGTTGATCAAGGTATTGCTTATGTTCGTTATTGATTATTGATTTGATGCAATCGGTTGATTAGGAGTACAGAGAGTTCCCACTTAGTCAAAAGATTCATCGGCCTAAAGAGCGTCCGAACACAGGTAAATTATTACTACGGACGCTCTATCAGTAGATGGTAGCAGAGGACGGTTACGTCTTTTGGGACCCTGTACTCTTAAAGTACATGGTGTTGAATTAACGGTTACGCATTTTGAGACTCCACTCGAGAAGTTGAATTAGATTTTTCTTGGATAAAATAGATTGACAGAATGATGATGGGCTAGGTCCACCGCGACTTTCCCGGGATCTCGGAGCTTGCGAATGGAGAGAACGGAGGTGTGGAAACAGCGTTGGCGGTACTAGTGATGGTATGAGTGAAGTTAGGGTTTTGCGCTTGCACAGCTTATTGCCGCAGGGTGTGTGAAAAGGTTGCGAGGATTTTTCTTTTTAGAGGATAGCGGAGGTGCGACTCCGAGTGTAGAAGTAGTGAAGTCGTCGAACTTCATAGAAATAGCGGAGGTGCGGCTCCGAGTGTGAGAGTAGGGAAGTCGTCGAACTTCATGTGCGTGTGGCGCTTTGTGCATAAAAAGGTCCACGTGGTTGTTGTTGTTGAGACGGGCCCTGCGAGGTCAAGAGACTCCGGAGTATGTTGATCCATGTTGTGGTCTGGGCGGTTTAGTAGGTTGATCGGGCGTGGTCAACAGGTCGGTACGGGTGTTAAGGAGTGAAAGAAACTTCGACTTCGGGCTTTGACAAGATTCTAAGTGCACTAGAATAGATCATTGACAAGTTGAGAGTAGATCTGCGGGTCAGATTTGCTTGCGAACGTGGGGACCGAGAAAGACGGAATAGCGGCCGAGGCTAGTGAAAGGTCCCTAAGGTCCTGAAGCGACTGTGTTACCCTTCCTGTAGTAAACTGACAGATCTGTTTTATTTTTGGTAGCTCGCGATACATGCAAGAAGTTGTTACGAGAGGAGCTGAGTGAAGGAAGACTAGCCGCGAGGCTTTGTCAGCCGCAGTGTGTGTGAGTGTGACGTCACTAGGAGCCGCGCTGGGATAGGTTGGTTGGTGAGAAGGGTCGCGCACAGATTGGACGCAGTCCGTGGGGCTCGATTGGAAGGGGAAAGGCAGGTGAAGAGTATTCCGGGAATTAAAGTCACCTATTGATTACAAATTTTGTGGAATTAAAGTCACCTATTGATTACAAACTTTGTGAAATAAAAGACGAGAAAATGAAATTCTTTAAAGCATTCAGGAGTGCGATGAAGGGGGAGTCTTACATTAAAGCGAGCGTAGGAGAGGAGACGCCACCCGAGGGTACACCAGCTTACATTGTAATGGAGGAAAAAGGGGTAGCTCCGTGCCTTTGGCTAAAGCAATGGCACAAACTGACAGAGAAACATGGGAGCGTAGCGTTCCCGATACATGGGACATTCAATATAAGGATCCTAGAGAATTTGAGATTCACGATGTATGACATGAAGGTGCCTCCAAGGCCAGCCCAGTTTGAGGCTCTAGCAATCTGGGAATTAATGGCTAGACAGCAACAGAAAAATAAGTTTGAAACAAGGATGAGGAAGGTAGAAAAGACACTAGCGGATGCTAGGTGGGATAATGCACAGAAGGTGTGGAGGTCAGATGTATTGCAGGGGATAAAATTGTTTCCAGCAATTACTAAAGAAGAAGAGGAGACAGGTAAGAAAGCTACCTGTAAGACGGACAGGAAGTGTTCCAAGGATAGAGAGGACGAGGAAAAGTTGAGAAGAGAAGAGGAGTTAGAGGATGAGGAGTTAATAATGCAATTGCTGAACGACCGTCCACCGCCTTATGCAGAGAATGGACAAGGTCCAAGTACCAGTTCTGCCCCTCCGGCATCGGTACAGAACAATGAAACCCAGAGTTCAGGAGCGTCATCGGGATCTAAAGACCCGAGTTTACTGTTTACCCCACAGATACCGCAGGTTAGGAGAATATATCCAGATGTGCCCGTGTTGAAACCAGCAGAAAATTATCAGCCGCAAATGCCAGGGTATTACAGCAGCGACAATAGTACAGGAATGATTATGGACCCAACCGTAAGGGGAGGACAGAATGGTCACAATCCAACAATGATACAGGCTGAATCAACTCAGTTTTTGATGCCCCAAAAGCAGATGCAGGGAGGAACTGCACATGCTCAGATGACGGGGAGTCAGATGGGCATGCCGGCAATGATGACCCATAGTATGGGAATGAACATGCCTCAGAACATGGGAAATGGACAGAACCCAGATGCGATATCCCTACCCATTACTGTAGGTCCACCGGTACCTTTGTACAGTCAGCCTAACTTAGGTATGAGCAGTCAGGGATCCATGCTGCAGAATGGGACAGAGAGGAGGTGCATAGAAAACACTCCGGGGATAACTCCTATAGCGGCTCAGCCAAATGGATCTGGATCCTTGATGGAGTTTAGTCCCATATGTGCTCAGTCTACACTGGTGAGGTCGAGTCCCCCACTGATAATACCTCTAACATCAAATACTGAAAAGTTGCCGCAACCGTCGATGGCAGTCGATGTGAATGCTACACTGATGGGGGTAAATGCGCAACAGCTGACACAGTGGTTCAACAGTTTAAATTCTACACAAAGTTCAGCCAGTGGGAAAGGAGAAGACTATATGAATAGGGTCAGGTTGAACATGGAAGCACAAGAATTGGTGGAAGGGACTATGGGTGTAAATAGGTTAGAGTCCTACACGGAAGAAGAGCTGAGGTATCTATGTCCCAGGATTACGAAGGAAGTGAACAAGGTACATAAGAGCTTGCAGGAAGCAGCTGACAGAAACGGGGTTGACATAGACAAGATGAAACACTTGAGCAGGAGCTACAGGTTAGATTTTGGGACCACAGATTTTGAACACATGAGGTCAGCAGGCATGAAGACACACCTTAGAGAATTGCTGCAGAGTGCACAAGTGTGGAGGTGCTTAGACAAATGGGAAAGCAGGTGGGTAAAGAGAAAGGAAAAGAGGAGGGACAGTGCTACAGAGCACAATGAGAAAAGACCGCAGAGTAGTGAAACAGTAACCATGTTACCAATGAGGGAGACAGCAGGGGGAAAATTAGTACATGTACCATGGCACAGAAGTGACATTCAGTCTTTTACGGACGATTTTCCCAAACTGAGAGAGAAGCCGATCGAATGGTATCAACAGACTGACAGGTTTGTGAAGCTTGCAAAATGTCTCTGGGAAGATCTGAACACTCTGTTCGAGATTGTGGTTCCGGCAGATTTGTGGGAGGATTGCAAAAGAGCTGTAGGTTGGCCGACAAGTGAACCAGAAAGAGACAGGGAGACGGGTGCACCATCACCTATGGTGATGAGCCTGTACTACAAGGTGATTGAGCATTTGAAGACGAAGGTGGCCGCGAAAAACGTGGATTGGCAAAAGATTGATCGAACTGCCCAAGAGACTAAAGAATCGATTCATAGTTACTATGAGAGGTTGTTAAAGGCGTTTAAGAACTACAGTGGCACGGAAACAATCGAGGCGAAGGATATGCTTCATTTTGTGTTCAGATTTGTGGAAGGGCTGAGACCAGAAATAAGTCAAATGATAAAGTCGCATTTGATTTGTTGGCAGTCTAAACCGATTGACGAGGTCTTGACTTATGCGAAATACTGTAGCGACGAAATTGAAGTGAAACAGAAAAGGTTGAAAGAGAAGGTGATGATGATGCAGCTTAAAGCAGCTCAAACAGGTTTACAAGGTTTGCAGGGTTTGCAAGGGATGCAAGGGTTCCAACAGCAGGTGCCGCAACCGCAGCCGCAGTTGCAGGGAAACATGGCGTTTCAGCCACAGGCCAGAGGCAGAGGCAGAGGAGGTTTTGTGAATAATGGTCCGGATTTGAACACTGTTGTGACGGGTGTGCAGGCAATGAAGAAGGTGATGCCGTGTCACGTGTGCGGAATTGTAGGTCATTGGAAACGCGAGTGCCCGATGCTGGTGCAGGAAGGTGCAGGTGCAGGTGCAGGTGCAGGTGTTGGTCAGCAAAACAATGATGTCAATGCATTTCAGACAATGAGGGGACCAAAAATGAGAGGTCCAAGCCCAAATTTTCAGACCGTAAATCAATTGCAGGGATTGCAACCTATGCAGCCGCAGCAGATGCAGATGCCCCGTATGCAGATGACGCAAATGCAGCCAATGCAACAGCAGTTACCTATGGTACCTAATCAGCACATGCAAATACCCTTGGCACCAATGAGTCAGCAGCGAGTGATGGTTCCTCCACAGGTCTCGGGTCAGGTAATGAGCACAAATGGCACCATACAACAGTTCCCATTACACAGTGAGAGTGGAATAAACAATGTATGGGAGAGTGAGAGTTCAGAAGAAGAAGGAGATTGTGTGCTTGCAGCATCCTTGGAAGTTGATCAAAAGGGTCCGTACGTAGAGGGAAGAGTAATGGGTCATCGTGTCTCGTTCTTGGTTGACACGGGAGCCACACGTTCAACTGTTAAGAGTAGTGAAGTACCGAATTTGCCACTCTCAGGGAGGACAGTTCAAGTGGTGGAAGTAGCAAATAGACATCTAACGAACCCAATAACAGATCTGGTACCAGTCAGCATCGGTAACTATCAAGGGGTACATCAGTTTGTGGTATGTGACTCAAGCCCGATAGCACTGTTAGGGAGAGACCTATTGTGCAAATTGGGTTGTTCGATCATGTGTTCGAACGAAGGAAGAACAATCCAGACGAGCAGCGATGGGGAAGAAGAGGATAGTGTAGAGGGAGATGAGATGGAAACGGTAGATGAAGAATATCCTCTGATTAGTCTTTTCCCGATGATAACTGAGGAAGATATTCCAGCTGAATTACGAGAGACAGTCGGAAAGGAAGTGTGGGACATGACTGGGAAAGAGGTGGGATTGATGAAAGGAGTGGAACCAGTGAAAGTGACTGTAAAGCCCAATGCAATCTTTCCCCAGACCCCACAATACCACATGCCACAGGATACCCTCATGAAGGTTGACCAACTTATTGACGAATTTGTAAAGCAGGGAGTACTGAAAGAAGTGTTAAGCAGTCCATGTAACTCACCAATAATGGGACTAATAAAGCCGAGTGGAAAGGTCCGACTAGTGCAGGACTTGAGGAAAATAAATGACATCATAGTCAAATGCTGGCCAGTAGTACCGAACCCAGCTGTGATAATGTTTCAAATTCCTTGCGATGCCGAGTGGTTCTCAGTCATCGATTTGTCACAAGCGTTCTTCTCGGTGCCTCTTCATGAGGACAGCCAATTCCTCTTTTGTTTCAAATTCCTAGACAGAGTATATAGTTGGTGTTGAATTCCTCAAGGGTTTTCTGAGTCACCGTCAATATTCAATCAGATTCTAAAGAAAGACCTGGAAGCATTAGAATTGCCATTCGAGTCAACCCTAGTACAGTACATTGACGACTTACTGGTTGCATCAAAGACAGAAAGTGGCTGCACAGCCGATACCATTGCTCTGTTAAACCATTTGGGAAGGAATGGACACAAGGTGTCTCCTGCCAAATTGCAGTTCTGTCAGGAGAAAGTGAAATACTTGGGTCACCAGATAGAGAAGGGATCACGGAGAATAATGAAGGAAAGAATAACGAGTGTACTTCAAATGAGTCCGCCCAAGACGAGAAAGGAGGTGAGGAAATTTTTGGGAATGCTGTGCTACTGTCGCCAGTGGATTCCCAACTTCTCGACTCTAGCAAAGCCTTTACTGAAGCTGACCCAGAAGGATGCCTTGGATCAGATTGAGCTGAAAGGAGATGAGATGGATGCTTTTGTTGAACTGAAAGAATGCATGTGCAGGGCTCCAGCTTTAGGTATGCCTGATTACACAAAGCCTTTCACATTGTTTTGTCATGAACGTGATGCATGTTCTTTGTCTGTCTTGACTCAAGCCCATGGTGGCGTAAACAGACCAGTAGCGTATTTTTCAGCTACTTTGGATCCGGTTGCAGCAGCACTCCCAGGGTGTTTGCGCGCCGTAGCAGCAGTTGGTATCAGCCTCACTCAGAGTGAAGGAATAGTGATGGGACACCCAGTAACAGTCATGGTCCCTCACTCAGTTGAGATACTTTTGACCCGCTCCCGAACGCAACACATGACTGGAGCAAGACTTACAAGGTATGAAACGATAATTCTGGGCTCACCGAACGTGCAGCTGAAAAGGTGCACTACGTTGAATCCAGCAACCTTGCTTCCTGGAGAAAATGCTGAAATTGAGAACACTGAAGACGTCGAGCATGACTGCCTTCAGGTGACTGAATTTTGCACAAAACCTCGACCAGACATCAAGGATACCAAGCTTGATGAAAATGACCAAATTCTTTTTGTTGATGGTTCATGTCTAAGAGATGGGATGGGAATTTTGAAAGCAGGATATGCTGTATGTACTGTAACAGGGGTCTTGGAAGCGGGATGGCTTCAAGGAGTCTATTCTGCACAAGTAGCAGAACTTGTAGCCCTTACAAGAGCATGTCAACTGTCTGCATTGATGAAAGTCACCATTTACACGGATAGTCAATACGGGTTTGGGATTGTGCATGACTTTGGACAACTATGGTCACAGAGGGGTTTCCTGACTTCTTCAGGATCCCCAGTGAAGAACGGGGAGAGGATAAGGGAATTGTTACACGCCATTCAAGTGCCAGCTGAAGTTGCAGTGGTAAAGTGCAGTGCTCACACGACAGGACAGGATTATGTTTCTCTGGGAAATGCATATGCGGATCAGGTTGCAAGATTTTGTGCCTTGAACTGTATATTACTCAGAGATGAATGGAATTCAATAAGTGAGCCAGAACTCGAACCAGCTGAAGCATTTGCCTTGAAGGTCGTAGATACAATAGAGGAACTAAAAGCATTACAAAATAATGTCAGGGAGGATGAAAGAGATTCCTGGATTAAATCACAATGTATAAAAAGACCAGATGAGTTATGGGTTTCAAATGAGGGAAAATTTGTTTTGCCAAACAGTCTCTTATCACAGCTTGCGCGGTTCTATCATGGGCAAGCTCACCTAGGGAGAGATGCCATGATAAGATTGTTCAAAACTGATTGGTTTAACCCTAGATTTCGTCAAGCTGCAGAAGCAGTTTGCCATCGATGTGTCACTTGCCAGCAGATGAACCCAGGAAAGGGAACAGTTGTGAACGCGAGCCACATTGGTAGGGCAAGCGGGCCTTTTAGTCGTATGCAGATGGACTTCATCGAGATGCCTGTACATGGAGGTCTAAAGTATGTGTTGGTGATTGTGTGCATTTTTAGTCATTGGATAGAGGCATACCCCACACGTAGAAATGACAGCCTTACAGTTGCGAAGCTATTGTTGAGGGAGTTGATACCACGCTTCGGATTCCCGATCTCTTTAGAATCAGATAGGGGAAGTCACTTCAATAACGAGGTGATAAAGTTACTTTGCGAAGCGCTGAACATTGAGCAAAAACTGCATTGTAGCTATCGCCCTGAAGCATCAGGACTGGTGGAGCAGATGAATGGTACGCTGAAATCAAGAATGGCGAAAATATGTGCATCGACGAATTTGAAATGGCCTGACGCATTGCCCTTAGTGCTAATGTCAATGAGAAACACCCCTGATAGAAAGACTGGACTGTCTCCGCACGAAATTCTCATGGCAGGGCTATGAGACTTCCTGCAGTTCCCGCAAACGCGCTTTTGAATATTACAGATGATATGGTGTTAGACTACTGCAAAGGTCTGGCTGACGTGGTTCGCTCTTTCTCTCACCAGGTGGAAGCGACCACCTTGCCACCGATCCAAGGTCCAGGACACGCACTGAAAGCAGGTGACTGGGTCGTGGTAAAGAAGCACGTGAGGAAGTCGTGTCTGGAACCCCGTTGGAAAGGCCCTTTTCAAGTGATCCTGATGACAACTACCGCTGTGAAGTGTGCAGGGGTTCCCAACTGGATTCACGCCAGTCACACAAAGAAGGTGTTGTGTCCCACAGATGAGGAAGTTGAAGCGCTGAAACTGCCAGTGCCTGATAAAACAGTGCCAAGTGCTGAGACAGAACCAAAGCGAACTGAAAACGGACAGGCAGAAGCAGGAGAGAGAGAGGTATTATTGGAGAACGAAGAGTCTGACTCACTTGGGGAAGACCAAGGAGAAAGTTCAGACAGCGACGAAGAAGCTGAAGGTGACAAACAACCTGAAGCAGCTGAGGGTAGCAAAAAGCCTGAAGCAGCTGAAGGTGACAAGGAGCCTGAAGCAGCTGAAAGTGATAAAGAGCCTGAAGAAAGTAACGGTGACGAAGGGCTCGGAAAAGGTGAAAAAGCAGGAGAGCCTGATCAGAGGAGGGCTTTCCCAGAAGCAGGCGATACAGAAAAGGAAAAACAGAACGTGATTGATTCCCCAGAAGGAGGGAACAAGGCAGGGCAGAACGAAAAGGTTCAAACCTCTACAGAAAAGGTCGCAGGTCCATCAAATGGACATGGTGCAAAGAGGAGACTAAGTATATCACCAGTAAAACAAAGGTCTGAAGAAGGTTTGAACGAAGGAGGAAGGCCAAAAGTGAAAGAGAAAAGAAAAGAAGTGTCTGTCGTGGTACCAACCTCAAGTGAAGAGAAAGACTTGACAAAAGAGGAAAGTACCAGCGAAGCAGAATCAAAAAGAGAAGCAAAATTGAAAAGAAAAAGGATACCAAACAGGAGATATTCCGGTCCTGAATGGGCATATGCAGTCAATGACGATTGGACTGACGAGTTTGTATCTCTAAGCATCGAGAACGAAGAAGAGGAAGAGATACCAATAGAAAAGAAAAGTTTTATGGACAGTGTTGATTGAAAGGGTGATAAATGACATTGCTTGCTACAATCTAACGTGAAACAAACAACCAGCTGAGACATAGCTAAACCGGATGAGACATTTGCTAAACCGATAAAGACTGAGTTATTGCCGAAATGAGACAAATGCTGCTAACCGATAAGTGACTGGCCTCTTGAAGAAAACTGTGTGAACATTGCGCTCGTTCAGCTTTGTAACTGAATTGCTAAACAGTTTTTATAGGTGCTTCTAGCTCTCTGATTCTATACAGATCATGACTAGGTACGCTACGCAAAATAATAGAAATAAATATTGTAAATATGTGTGTGTAGGCTTGGTAATTACATGTGTAATAATAATAATGGCAATTGTGCTTGGAATGCATGGAAAGGGTGAGAATGAGAATATTGAGGCTTCTACTTTTGCTCCTGTTACTGTCACTGAACTAACCCCATTGAAAAGACTAGCATTGGATGAGAGGCTCTTGCACGATAAGAAAGAGCTTTCGTATAACGTTTTCTATCGCTTGCTAACAGAATATGTTGAGACTATGGATGCGAAGGATTGTTATGTGTGTACACAGATACCGACATCAGTAAAGGAAGGGGTGACTTATCACCACATGCCTCTTACATACGGGATTACATTTAGTATAGTAATGTCTAGGTTTTATGGTCAAACTAACATACAGTATTTTTACTCGAATTATGATGTTACTTTTGCTTATGTTCCTATAATAGCGCAGCTAAGCCAGACTGCTAAAGATTGGGATGCTAAAATAATGAGGGAATTTTTCGAGCCGATGCAACCTTTTGAAACGGCTCACGCTCATAGGGAAAATCTTACCTGCTCGCTCTCTGCAGTAGAAATAAGCTTTTTAGATCGCACAGATGATAGAAGGGCTCAAATGAAGGCGAAATTAGAAAAGGAGTTACATAAGAGGACTTCAGTAGACAATTATGATTTTGCTGCAATAAAGACACAAGGGAAAATAGCTTTAGATGCTTGGCATGTAGGGAAATTTTGTATATATCGAGGTGAATCTTATTATGACAACATTTTTGTAGGAGCGAGTGAGTGTAAACACACGTTTATCTTTAAGGCCAAATGGACATTCATGATGGATGGACTTGACCCTGTCATTCCAGGTGTATATTACATTTGTGGATATAATGCCTATTATCGTCTTCCAAAGGGATGGTGGGGGAGATGTTATTTGGGTATAGTGTTCCCAAAGGTTTATCAACTGGATGACCTATCGATGATTCAAAAGACATCTGGATCCCATCGTATCCAGAAAAGAGAGACCGCAGCTGCTGTGGTAGGTGATATATTTGGAGCCATGATTCCTTCATTGGGAGTTGTGCTGAATTCCATCAAAATAAGAAAGTTGTCTACTATAGTGGATAACATGTTAACAAAGTTTTCAGGTGCTATAATCCTGATAGATGCTGAACTTGCAGCGGAAAGAGCTATGACTCTTCAAAATAGGCTTGCTTTAGACATTCTTTTAGCAAAGGATGGTGGTGTTTGCAAAATGCTTGGTGCACGACACTGTTGTACCTATATACCTGACAATAGTGTGAAAATTAAAACTATGCTTGCTAATCTAACAAAAGAAAGTGCAGATTTGAAGGAACTGAAAGAACCAGGAGTGTGGGAGAAGGTTGGAAAGGGACTTGCTTCAGTGGGACATTGGATTGGGGGAATTTGGAATGGAATATTGTTAAAAATAATAGAGGGAATTTTAATAGTGATAATTTGTGTATTTGGAATTTGGGGAATAAAAAGGGGAATAATAATGATTATGGAAAGAATTAAAAGAAGAAAGGAGGAGAAAATTATGAAAAGAATGGCAGAAGAATACAAAGCGCAAACTAGGGGAACTAAAAGGAAAAGAGAACTGACAGAATTTTAATGGAATAAAATTTGTGGGCTTAATTTGTGTGATGACAAGTAGTCATCAGAGGAGGGATTGATGAAGCAGAAAATGAAGGTTTTACATTTATTAACGCATAAACGTAGTGTGAAATAATCATGTGTGACTTTAACCGAACTAATAAAGATTGTACGGGGACAAGATGTGCCCTCAGAGTAGTTTGCTGATATTTATACGCGTGCTTTATATAACGTGGTGTATTAGAGTTGCACTAATCCGACATAATCATAAACGTGTGCTACGATTTGCTTGTTTGAAATGCTTTAGCTTAGCATGACTTTAGCGGAGGCTTTGGCCTAGTTGCCCGGTCTCACGGGTTAGATGCTCGTATTTTTCCACTGTGCTATTAAACGTGTATTTTTGCTTGAAGCTGTACTTTTCCACAGAAACCGTTCACATGCTTATCTTAAGGTTTCGTGCCAGCCTGGCATATTTTCTCCTTACTTCAAGGTCGACTTGCAGGTGCGGACAATGGAGGCTCTGAAAGTGAGCTAAGTGGTAGACAATGTTGCAATTTGCGTACCCATCTCCAAGGATAATGTATGCTTAAGTAAAAGCTTGAGAACTGTCGTTTTTTATTGGACAATTTGAAGCTAACCTATGAACCCTCCAATGGAGACCCTACTGGATTCGAACTGTTGTCTATAAAAACCAGGTGCACGAGAGGAAAGCTCTCTCTATCATCGGACATCCCGCCATTTTGACTTCGTAGCTATTATGGCCCACTTTGCTGCGACGCCATTTTGAGAGATTTTGATGCTTTCTCTAATCGAGAGAAAGAGACTTTAAATGATTCTGGCCCTAGAGACTTTAACTTTGATTTGAACCCTTTTGCATGAAGTAATAGTTTTCCCTTGCCGCCGTGAGGCAATTGCCCCGTTCACCCTTGCCCCTTTTGTCCCGTCCCATGCTGATCGAAACGGTACCCATGCTGACCGAAGAACGGTACCTGTGAGACGAAGACTTCCTTGTATGCTGATCGTAATTGGTAAATATGAAAGGAAATTGTACAATTGCATTGTGTTTCTTTTAGGTAACCAACTGCTGATTTTGATGAGGGCCCTAGCTAGGAGTTTTCTAAATTAATGTTGCTAAATTGTTTTTTTGCATGAAGTCCCACATGCCGATGCTAATTTGAGGTTAGACGAGGATTCCATATGTCGCACGATGCAATTTGAGATCTTGTTATGCTGACTAAATGTACGCAATTAGCTCATTACAGATTATCGTATTAGTGCTTTGCATTGCTATCATCGAATGCCTTGTGATTCAAATGCTACATAGATTACACCTGTTTCGACGCTATGGACAGCTATTAATGTTCATTTATGTTTATCATTTGGTGTTGAGACACATATATATTGTGCTAGCTTTATTAATATAGGGAAATAAAATTCACTAACTTTGCAATAAACTGGTGTGGTTATTCCTGACTGAAAGGTCAGGGTTCGTCGAAATGTATTCTGGATTAATTGTTAAGTGTTATGTTGATCAAGGTATTGCTTATGTTCGTTATTGATTATTGATTTGATGCAATTGGTTGATTAGGAGTACAGAGAGTTCCCACTTAGTCAAAAGATTCATCGGCCTAAAGAGCGTCCGAACACAGGTAAATTATTACTACGGACCGCTCTATCACATGTACTGTCCCAATCACATGTTCCTCCTCCACCTCATGTCATCATCGATTCTCTGTTCTGGCCCGATTACTGTTATATATACACCATGGATGAGATGCTCAATTTTATAATAAATAGCACTGCTCTTTGTGAAGTGCTCTATTTCAACTTGGAGATAATGTGCCCTATATTTATTGCTGACAATTTTAAAATAATTATTAACAAATATTGTATTTTTCTCTTTTGTTTTTCTAAAGCTTTAAATGGCATGCAATGTACTCAGTAGTTATAGAAAACAGTCAGTGTCATCTTAAGACTTTTTGGGGCCCTGGACCAAGCATATTTTGGGGCCCCCATTCAGAACAAACATACATTTTATTGCCTATCTTCTGCCAATTCGAGCCTGCATGAAGGAAGCAATATAAAAAATCTGACAAAGGTGAGATCTAATAGAAAGATCACGTTACCATGGGGCCCATTGGTAGGTCCGGCCCTGCACACTTTTACCAAGCCTTAAAGCGTCTCTGAAAACAGTCAGGGAACAGTTTCCGGTAGTGTGCAATCAGTTTACACAAGTACAGTTACAAACGTTGCAGAGAGTGTTGCAATAGTTACTACGCTCCAGTAACAGTTATATACGTATTAATGATCGTTTCGTTTCTTTGTTTTTATAAAGATCAGTATCAGGACTGCAGATCGTAACAGAGCTAGCTGAGGCAGATCATGAAACATAAAACACAGAGTTTCATATTTGTTTTCTTCGATTCTTCCTGAAGTTAGCTAGCATGAACAACTCCACCAAACATGTCCACCCTGGTTCTTGTTCCATTTGTTGCCAGATCTGATTTTACAAAGGGTTGACTCATGCGGTCTAATCCTTTTACTGAAGTTGGTAGGAAAGACTACACCTAACATGTCCATCCTAGTTCTTGCAGCATTTGTTGCGGGATCTAATTTCAGGAGGTGTTGACTCTTGCGGTGTAGTCCTTCCACTGAAATCGCTAAGAAAGAAGGTGGTTGCCTCCATGGAACGCATGTGAATATTTTATGGACACCTCTTGGGTCACTTTTTGTAACCAGTGCAGTTTTTTTCATGCTGCCCTACAGCCAGGGTGAGGGTGACGGGCTTGTAGGGAAGGTTTTATTTTGCTAAAAGCAGCATTTTGAAGGGAAACTTTTAACATTGGGTTGAGAGCAGGATCTAGATAACCAAAGATGGAAATTATTATAATAATTTAGGCATTATAACAGATGTTGAATTGATTATTTGCACTAGTTCTGTGGTTGAGACTTCGGATGACAAAAAATTAACTTATACTAAGACGTGAATCTAGTTAGGTGAACCTGTGGGTGTGTACTGAAGAATCACAGAAAGGTGAGAGGTTGGGGATAAGCACTGGTATGGAACTATACCTATTTACAGTAAGCTGGGAAGTGATTACTGTTTTCTTTCCAGGAGCAAGAAGTCTCTTGCCAGTGCTGCTATGTAGACTTCTACAAACAAGGAGGCCAGAATGTCTGGTGGTAGTGAGTACCAATGCAGAGGTCCTGGAAGGTGAATAGCTTAGACTACGGAAGAGGTGCATGGTGGTTTAGGTGGAGATAGGAGGTTGTGGTTGGTGAATCTTAGGTTCTGGCTGCGTGTGTGTTGTAAAGGGATCTCAGAGAGGTAAATTGAAGCCAGAAAATGTATCACTTAGAAGGCTAGTGCAAGCAATCCATTGAGACCCTGGTTTCTGACATTTGCCACATGTTTACTTGTGGCATTAGTTTGATGTGGACCTCAGCCTAATAGCAATAAGGTATACAAGTTGTACACAGTTTATGATATTGTCAACAGAAGTGAAAAGGTATTAAGGGAAGTCACGTAGAAGTCTGTTGAAATAGTCCAGTCTGATAAACACTAATAGGTTGATAAAAGAATTTGCTTTTTTACATGATACGCATGGTTGTGTCTTTAGTCTATTCAGTGATTGGAAGTGTGCTGCAGTTTCATGGATGGGCAGGAAAATAGCAGGAAGTTTCTGGCTGAAAGTCAGGACAAAAGTTGATGGAGTTGGCACAAGGGTTAAATACTGTTGAATAAGGACAATATAGGACCCTGGTTTTTTAGGAGTTTTGCGTCAATTACTGCAAAACCATGTACTGCCTGATCACAATGAGACAGTTTGTATTGCATGACCTGATACAAAATAAAAGTTGGAAACAGTAACGGGTATGTATGTGTAAGCATAGATGTGACAGGAGAAGCCAAATGAGGAGATAATATTACAGAGACAATAGGTTCAAATTGAAATTAGTAGGGAACCTCAAATGACCCCCTGGAGGACACTTACTGATAGCGCAGTAGATGATGATGTCTTGAACTCCATATGACAGAGAATGTACAGTCAAAGAGACCTGGGTGCCAGTCCCCTATTACCTACTGAGCATAGAGAGGTGATTAAAGTAGTTCGATCAACAGTGTTCAAGTCCAGGAGTATGAGGTTAAGCGAAAGTTGGTTTTGAGGGGCAGCAGAGATAAAGTAGTGTGTGTGTGAAAGTGCTGATTCTATGAAGTCAGACTGAGCATGATTGAAGAGGGCTAATAAGATTCTTAAAGCATAGTTAATGCATGAGGTGGCTAAAGGTCAAATGTTCTAGTAGTTTGGAAAGAAAAGGGAGCTGAGATACTGGATAATAGTTTGCAGAAGATGAAGAATTGTCAATGGGTTTTTATAAGCAGAAATAGTACCGCTGCTGATTTGAAACAGGTTCAGTATATGCCAGATATCAGAGAACAGCTATAGAGCGAGGTCTGATATAGCACAACACTGAATGTGACAGCAAAGGTTTCATAGTTTGGGAGCTGAAACAATCTCATGTGCACTGCACTATGAGAAAATGGGTTTTGGTTGAGTGTGATGCAAACCCTGCTCAGGAAATAGCCACAATCCCTGTCAGGGTGAACCACTAAAGACACCAAATGAACCTGTGCTTAATCCTCTGGTAAATTAACACAAACACAGTCAGGCTTAACTTAGAGGCAATGTGTAAAGTATTTATGCAGCACACAAACAGTAATAAAGAGAAGGCACAACACAGGAAAATTCCACAACAATTTAGAAAACCTGAATAAATTTTAATGAATTGACACCAAAATGTCAACAATTCAATCAGTAGCACCAGAGTTAGGAATCTTTAAAGTTTAAAGTGAAAACTAGTTCCCAAAAGATCAAAACACCAGCCACGGAGATCTAGCTACTCAAGAATGACACAAAGTCAAACGTTCTGGCCGACTGTGGTGGAGCACAGATCGGATACAAAAAGTCAATTGGGCCTAGTCTGCACTCCCCTTTCAACATAGATACATTTTCTAGGAAAAATGCTGAGAGTTTAAAGATCCTATTTTTATACTTGGTGCCTTCTTTTGTAGTAGGTTATGTTTTTTAGAGATTCCTTTTGAAGAGCGATTGGAATGTCCTGCCTCGCTGCTCTGGCTCCAGCCTGGCTGAGGGAACAATGGGCTAGGTGAAGTTCTTTGTGTGAAGGCAGGGCACTGCAAGTAGGGCTATGCCCAGCTCCCCCCTCCACCTCCATCTTGCCAGTGATGGCCCATTCAGGCACACTCATCCCTCTACTGTGTGGCTTTCTATTAGTAATATACATAGTCCAACTACCAACTACTCCAAGTCATGTGAACCCTAATTTTTTTGTAAACAGATTTTATTGGTTATTAAGAAACATCAATACCATCAGATGGCAACGCAAGGGGAAATAGGCATTGCAGTAAGCTAACATTAACAAGTCATAATGCCACGAAAATCCCTTATTTTGCGCCTCTATCCTACCCCTCCCTCCCTCCCTCTGAGTCGAAATATCACTTTCTTGGATCAATAGTAATGGGTTATAGGTGCAAAGCATGGCGTATAAAATCATTGTACAGGTCACCCTTAGTGGAGGTCGGCGATGAGCTGGCACGCATTGGGTACTATGATTGGGAGAGAGGCAGCCATTGGGTTACATTTAAGAAGAGGGTGTGGTGAGGGCGCCTCAGGAGGCATGGCCGCAGGTGAACTTGCATGTGAAAGCAGGACTGAATGCTGCAAATTGCCCAGGCATGAGTGTTTCATAACTTCCCAATTCCCCTCAGCCTCGCACAGCAGCAGTTCCCCCTCCCAACCCGCTCATTTCTCCAATTCCATGCACCATGCCAAGAGGCTTGGCTCCTTGAGTCTTTCCAGTGGCGGGTGAATTCACGTTTGGCCAGTAGCAATGCTAAGTCTGAGAATTTACTGGTTTTAGAAGTGTGCAGGAATTAGTGGAGCAGGCAAAGACCTGGCGTGGTGGGTACTTCTCTGTCAAATAGTTCTGCTAGTGGTCGGGTGACTCCCTCCCAGTAGGTGCTTAAGTGAGGGCAAGCCCCAATGATGTGGAGAAAGTTGGCACCTACCTCCCCGCATCTAGTGCAGGAGGCGTTAGCTACTCCAAAATATTTTTTAATTTTGTTCAGGGTAAGGTAGGCTCTGTGTAAGATATAAAAGCTGATTAGTGTAAAGTGTGCATTTTGGGAAATGTTGGGGAGTCGTTCTAGTATGGTGTCCCAAGCCTTTTCGGTGATGGAGATTCCTAAATCCTCTTGCCAATGGGCCCGCAGGGCATCAAGTGGATGTAGGGTGTCTGCTTGAAGTGATCTATATAGCCATATAATTGCCTTATAAGTGCCAGCTGATATTGCTATATAGTGACAGCAGAGCTGGGCCAGAGGATCCATGCCTCCTGATATCCAATGGCGACAGAGGGCCGCCGTTATCGAGCCATGGAGCAGGAAATGACCCGGGGGAAGGTCAAAGTCCACTCGGAAATCATCAAAAGGAAGGAGGGCCAAGTCACTGAACAATTGTCCTACCCTGTTGTTCTTGGCAATCAAACACTTGTGAAGGCCACCCAAATCTCCCCCCATGTGCTAGCGATGTCATAGCATATTAAGTGTGAGGTCCGGGAAGTAGGGGCTCTAGCTATGTGTTTTTTGCAGAGCTCGAGCCCAACATTTGACCAAAAACTCTCTCAGGACAGTTGCTGGAGTGCTGCTAATTCATAACAGCGTTGTTACAAGGTCACCTAGGGGTGGGACCAATGGGCCCATTTCCTTGTCAGGGTGTTGTTTCCTTGCCATCCATTGGGCATACCACTGGGGTTGGGTCTCCAAATAGTTTGTTTCAAAATCCAAAACTGCCAGTCCTCCATGAGAGGTCAGACTTTGCAGTGTGGTGAGGGCAACCCATCTGCAGCTCTGGACCCAAATAAAAGGACCTAATAACGTGTTGAGTTCTGTGAAGAAGGATCTAGGTATCCACAGGGGGAGCGTGCCAAAGAGGTATAAGAACGAAGGCAGTACCACCATCTTCAGTATGGCTATCCGCTCTGCTACCGACAATGAGAGGGTCCTCCAAAAATCCAAATGGGACTTTAGTTTTCTAATCACAAACCCCAGATTCCCCTCGAAATTGTCCAATTGTTTGTGATAAACTTTCACCCCTAAATAGGAGAGGCAGCGAGCCTCCCAAATAAAGATACCGAGAAAGTCAGGGGTCTGGTTATCTTCCCTAGTGGGGAAGAGGTGGTTCTTTTGAAAGTTGATTTTAAGGCCAGATAAAGCACTAAATCCCTCCAGTAGTGCTCTGGCCCCTGGCCAGATCCCCCTGGTGTCACTGAGGAGGAGCAGTAGGTCACCTGCATACAGTGTGAGTCATACATGCCAGAGGTTCCATCGCTATTGCAAAGAGGAGGGACGAGAGAGAGCAGCCCTGTTGCATTCCTCATTCCACTACATGGCTATCCAAGATGGTCCGTCCCAGGCGGACTTGGGCTGTGGGGTTATTATATAGTAGACACGTCCATTCTATAAAGTCACTCTCCATCCCCATGCGTAGCATCACGCAATAGAGGTAGTTCCACTGTAGGCTGTCAAAGGCCTTCTCTATGTCTACAGCTAGGATGGCTGCATTCTCTTTGTCGTACGTAGACGCATCCAGGAGTGACAGTAATCTCCTCACATTAATGGCTGTGTTTCAGCCTGGATAAAGACCGTTTGGTCAGGGTGTATTATCCACATCATGTGTGGGAGTAACCTATTGGCCAGGAATTTGCTCAGTATTATATAGTCGATATTCAACATTGAGAGCCACTGGTAGGCTTTGAAGTCTGTTGCTTGCCACTCAGGTTTTAATAGGGGTATGACCAATGCTTCTCTGGTGGTGTGTCAATGGCCCCCAGAGTTCTTGGTGGCCCTATAAAGGGTCTTAAAATACGGGGAGCTCTGATGAGTAGGTAGCATAGAATTCCACTGGTAATCCATCCGAGCCCAGAGTTTTGCCTCTTATGAGTCCTTTAATCACTCCGAGGATTTCCTGTGGGGTGATGCCTGCACCTAGGGCATCAACCTCCCCGGCTGTAAGTCACAGGAGAAGAACTGATGCCAGGACTCCCTGTAATGCTATGTCATCGCACTGGGGCCTACTTATGTATAATTCTTGATAATACTGCAAGAAGTAGTGATTGATATCAATTTGGGAATAAAGAATGTCTCCTGTGGGAGGTAGGAGTTCCACTATGGGCATGCCCCGTCTAGTAGGATTGATTAAGAGGCGTCCAGACCTGTCACACTCCACATGAGCTCTTTCCATGTAATCCCTATAGTAAAAACATCATAGTTGCTCAGTGTGAATCTCCACACACTCTTTTCCCTCAAGTAGTAAGGTCTGTAATTCTGGGTGATCAGGGCGTTTTTGTTTGACTTCCCTGAATGCAGACTCAGCATCATTGAGCACTTGGAGCAAGGTGCACCTGATACCCAATGATTCTGCCACACAATAACCCCTGATCACAGACTTGAAAGCATCCCACTCCACCTGGGTGGTGGAGGCAGTTCCTGCATTATCTGTAAAGAAGGACCCTATCTTCCCACTAATGGTTTCCTGAAATAATAGGTCTTCCAGCACCTCAGGCGTCAGCCTCCAGGTGGGAATCTTAGACTGTGGTCTATGCCAGTGCAGGTGTAATAGCACCTGGTTGTGATCCGAGATGGTACAGGTCAGGTATTCCACAACCTGGAACAGGGTGGAACACAGAACTGTGTTGAGGTGCATATGTAACTCATGCATGGGAGACACAGGAGTAATCCCGGGATCGGAAATTTTGGCGATGCCAGAAGTCCACTAGATCCCAGCTCTGTGGGTTAGGAAAGGGGCTAGCTGGGCTTATAACCTTATCAGAAAAACACTTTGGTCTGCATACATTTACAATGGTGATGTCCATCCCATCAAGTTTACCAGCGATTGCCAAGTACCTGCACTCAGGGTCAGTGATAGAGTTATTATGTTGGAAGGGGACCCCCTGCTCTAATCCAGATCAACAATCCACTTGCAAAGGCAAACAAGTAGGTATAATAGACCTGCCCCCTCCATCGGCACTGAAGGGCTTTGCCCTCACTAAAAGTCAAGTGTGTCTCCTGAAGAAGGTTAATGTGGACACCCCTCTGCTTCAAATAGGAGAACACTTTGGAGCATTTGAACATAGTATGAATGTTCCATACATTCCAGGATATCAGTTTATAGTCTGTAGTGGTTGCCATGTTCATAGAGCGGGGCAACCTAGTATTTCAGTTCTCCACTGTGGTGGTTGGATTGTCCTGCAAGCTATGCTGGCTTGTGTGATAAATGGACTTTCTAGTGGCTTCTGACTCAGAGGGTCCCCGATAAGAAGAGTAATAACATTTAAAGAAAACTATAACACCCAACTCCCTCTCCCCAGGACAAAGAAGCAATACCCCTCCCATCCAAACTTTGAATCAAAACTTATCACTTGGAATAGTTTTTTTTTTGGGGGGGGGTGCAGTTTAACCAACAACTAGTCGCCCAAGCACCCACCCGACATATGGATTCAGAATAAACATTAAGAGGTTGATGAGCATCAGGCCATGATAATTAGTATCACTTTGGGGACAACCAAGTTGTCCCAGGTCCCACTTTCCACTCTTGGGCCCCCCCACACACACTAGTTACATGCCCTTAGATTACTTCATCTGTGGTCACAGGAGTCACCACCAGCAAAATGACACTTGATGCCTCTGAGTTAGAAGGTCCGTGGTCTAAGTCAGTGTCTTCTCTCTCCATGTAATGCGGCCGAGTAGGTGGACCAGAGCTAGATCCGCTTAACGAGGCAACCACCTCCACCACCTTCTGCATTTCCCGCTGAGTCTTCACCACCAACAGTGCAGAGGTCTTCCTCAAGGCTTGTCCTCTACGGAGGCAGAGCTGGCGACTCGTCACTCCAGCTCCAGGTGCTTCACTAGATCCAGCCCTCGGCTGGAGATCTAACCTAGACCATACCTCTTGTGGAGTTTGTAAAAAGTAGGTACCCTCTGTGGTTATCACGCTCAGGTGGGCAAGAAATTGCCTTGAGTATGGAATATCAAGTTTTCTGAGTTTTTTCTTTGATTCCACAAAAGATGTGCATTGGCGCTGCACTTCTCGGGATAAGTCAGGGAAAATCATGACTTTTCTGTTCTCTATGGTGAGTCTTGCTTGTTTCAGTATGTGTTTGCAGTCTTTGTAGTATGGTAGGTGTGCTGCTACCGGCCTCGGGGGGATTTACAGGGTAAGGCCCGTGAAGGCACTATGTGGTCTCAATCCTAATGCAAAGAATGTTGAGAGGCCTTATGGGACTACTTCCGTACAAAGCTAGTTTTCCAAGTATGACACAATGTTTTTGCCTTCGAGTCGCTCGAAGAGACCCACGATTTGAATGTTGTTGCACCATGATGTATTTTGGCATTTTCTACTCTGGTTTCAAGCATTTTCAGAAGTGATTCCATGGTGGAGAGCTGGCCGTTGGTGGCAGCCAATGCAGGGAGCATGTTGGCCAGTTCTCTGTCAGCGGCTGTGACCCATTCAGCTAGGCACCTGTGGTCATCTCTCAAGAGTCCCAGATCAGAGCCAATGGTGTCTATTTTAGTTTCCAAGGCTTTGCGGAGGCATGATGGCTTACAATATGTCCTGTAGCATGGGGGTCAATATAGGGCTCCCAGGGTCTGGGTTGGTTGTGTCTTTTTTGCAGGGTGTTGCCAGGTTCATATTGTGTCACCTCTCCTAGGTTGCATGTATGTTTTCGGGTATTCTTACCCATGGTGTTTCAAGTGCGGAACTAAAAGAGGTCAGAAAAATGGCTGGGGCTCCCGACCACCTGGGTGAGCAATTCAAAGAGATGTTCGGCAGTGTACAAAATGTACCCACTATTCTCCAGGAGCCGGGTATAGATCCCCAGTGTAGTCGTTAGGGTATCCTACCCCTCAGTTGGTAAAGAGTTATAGCGGGGCCTCCAGGAGCCAGTAGGAAAGGAGCAGGTATGAAACATCTGGCGACCAAGAGGTTGTAGCCACTGTGCAATGGGGGTACCAGTAAGATTGTCACTCAAGGTAATGAGCTCATCCACTCCAAACCCTTTGGATAGTGTTCCAGGTAAAGTTATTGGAGGAAGAAAGCTGCTTCGCTGCCAGCCCTAGTAATCTCAAAGCTCGCTGGCAAGATCAGTTGGTGAATGCTTCGCCTACTGGGCCTCCCGCTGCCCACCCCCACCATGAGCCCGCATCTTCAGGCCTCCATGGCCCCAGTGAGACTTGACTCAGGTGGTCATTAAAGGGTGTGCTTCTCCTGATGCAGCAGGATGGGATAGTTCCTGGAGGGGACTGCCAGTGGCTCCCAGGGGTGGGGGGTAGCAGTATCCCTCGTTCAGTGTGGACCCATATGCAGAATGCACCCAGCGCTCCCTCAAGGCTTCTCTTGTCCTTATAGGCCACAGCCAGGGCGAACTCTGTATCCTCTCAGGACTGGGACAGGGAGGTCAGGCTCCATGTAAAGGCTATTGTAGTAAGGGCAGAGGTGGGTTCCCTACCGCCGGCCATGGCCCGTGGGCCCAACGCTGCTATCTGTCACAAGCCCCAGATCTCTCGTTGCCGTCTGCTGGTGAGGACCTCAGGGGGTGACTTCTCCTCTCTAGCGTGACTGTACCCAGCAGTCAGGCCTCCCTCTCCCCACAGCCCTCACCTCTGTTGTGGACCAGGACGCTGCAGCAGGTGTGATCATGCCATCTTGTATGTCTTTGGTGGGCAGAGGGGAGAACAAGCCCCCACCCAGCTCAAACAGCCACCCGGTGAGACCACATCCTGTGCTTCCTCAGGTGTGTGATGGGGTGGCCCATCAGGCTCCAGGCCCCTGGCGATGGGCAGTGTTGGCCTGTGGGCCCGTCACCGCTGCTGGTGTCAGTTATGCTGCTGGTGGGCAGGGGGAGAAACCAACCCCCCACACGGTGAGTGCACCCAGAAGCCCCGCCGCCAACTGCGGCCAGGGCCCCAACCTTGTCCAGGGGATGACCTCTTCTGTCCAGCACGGGGGTCAGCGCTCCTGCCAATGACCAGGTCTCCCTCACTCCAAGAGGCCCTCACCTTCGTTGAGGTCAAGGCGCTGCACCACTCCCGGGCCTTGCATTGATGCCTCATGGAACCTGAGGAACACGGGTGCAATACGTATGCCCCCAGTCTGCCGGAGGCGCCAAGGCCAGCCCCCCCAGCCCGAAGTGGAGCAGCTCATCCATCATCAGGTCTACCGGGCCCCGTTCTGCATGGCCGCCATTTTGTGTTTGGGGTGCCAGTTGTTTCGCTCGGCTCCAGAGTCGAGATTTTCCCACATCTGCCACTGTTATCCCTGCCGCTGGTTTCTGCAGTTTGTAGGGAGTCCGGGCTCTAGGTGGTGTTGTTCTGGGGTAGAAAGGATGAGCAGGATGGGGTCGGATGGGGTTAGGCATGCTAGAGCTCACAGGCTTGTGTCCTAATTCATTAGCTGCAAGCCACACCCCCCAAACCCCACATAGGGCAGGAAAATGCCAACTTTCCAAAAGAGGCTTTTTTTAAATTATGGTTAAAAATCTGACTTTACCATTAAAGAGGATTTAAATTGCAGTTTTTCAGACACCAAACATTCCTACCTGCTCCAAATCAAACGTTAGCATTTATTATGTAATAAGGCAACCCAAATGTATCCCATGAAAGAGGTAGGCCTCACAGTAGTTAAAAACTGATTTGTGAATTTTTCACTACCAGGACATGTAAAGCCTATTCGTACATGTCTAACCTTTTTATTACAATGCACCCTGCCCTATTGGCTGTTTAGGGCCTACCTTAGGGGTACCATATGTAATAAAAAGGGAGTTCAAGTCTTAGCATGGGGATTATTTTGCTAAATCGAATTAGCAGTTTAAAACTGCTAGCAGACTACAATTACAGTCCTCAGACATGTTTTAAAGGGCTGCTTAAGTAGGTAGCTCAATGTGTGCTGCGGGCCCACTAGTAGCATTTAATTTACCAGCACTTTACTAGCAACCTATAACTAAATTAAACATGCCATTCAGGTGTAACCCAATAGTCCCCCATTTTAGGGAGTAAGCACAGCACTATAGCACTAGTTAGCAGTGGGAAAGTGCACAAAGTCTTAAAGCAAACAAAAAACAAATTCAGAAAGATAGGAGGGTGAAGTCAAAAGGTTTGAGGGAAGACCACTGTATGGCCAGCAGGCCTAACATGCACAGGGTGAATTGGATGCTTTGATCATAGAAATGAGTTTTAGGCATGCTGAGTTGAAGTGTGAGTCTGACTGGTTGGAGATGAGGTGACATGTGGGTGTAATAGGGAGGGGATGGAGCAGTCAGATGAATGATGACATATTTTCCAATGGTGGTGACCTTTGAGAAGAAGTATGGTGCATACAGGTGATTCTTTAATGAGTAGCCCTGGAGGAGAGAGTAGATTGTTTAATTGTATTGTATTGTATTGGAGCACTAATATAGAGCTTACCACCTCTCTGTGGAGCTACCCCTGTGTGGTGCCCTGACGCGCTATAATGTTTGCTTGTGGCTTTGAAGTGAGGTCATGAGGTTTTAATATCATACAGGTATGTATATACTGTTTGCCTATCACCGCCATAAACAAAAGGCAGCAAAACAAGTACAAAGGAAAGGATACAATTAATAGGAGTTTTGATGGGTAGCTGGATTGTGAGCTGTGTTCTGATGGTAGAAGTAGACTGTTACTTCATTGTGATGCAGTTTTCTTCAAAGAGGTGTGTCTTCAGCTCTTTCCTAAATTGGAGGAGGGTTAGGACAGTCTTTATGGATACAGTAAAGGCGTTGGAGATCCTGGGTACATAAATTGAAAAAGCTTGTTGTCTTGTTGACTTATTTGTCTCCAGTCTGATGGTTTTCTGGCAGCGGGTGTGCAAAGAGCCAATGGAGGTGAAGGCAAAGAGCTGAACGGAGCTTGTGAAATTGATTTTGATCAGGCTGACAGAGCAGAACTGTTTCAGTGTGGGCTGACAAGTGCCTATATTAAAAAGTTTACAAATGAGAAGAGGGTGTGAGTGTGAAACTGTGACAGAAGCCACAAAGAGATTTAGAAGGCCCAAGGCGGCAGAGCTGCCTTGAGCCACGATCCTCCTGAGATCACATGTTACAAAGAGGACAGCAGAGTCTGTGTTGTAAGCTGGACTGAATCCTGATTGAGCAGAAGGGAATGGGATTCAAGGTAATTAGCAAGTCGCAGACTAGTAGCCTTTTCTAGACATTTGGAAGGAATCGGGAGCACAGAACTAGGCATTATAGTTGCTGAAAATAGTGGGGTCAGCTGTGGGTTTTTTAAGAAATGGGACAACCATGTCATGTGTCCAGCTGTTCGGGAGAATCTGGAATATTTTTGCACTGGTCACAATGGTGAGGGAAGATGACATATGGATCTAGTAAAAATACAAAAGCAACAGGGCTCAAGAGTGCGTATCGGGCAGGATCAATGGAAAAAGAATGAACATATTCTCAGAGAACAGTAGTTCAAAATGGGTTAAAGAGGAGGTCCTTGAGTTAGCTACAAGGGAGGTAGTTCACAAGAGCATCTTGAGTGGCAAACCCTGCTTGAATCTTGTCAATTTTATCCTTGAAAAGGCTAGATTTTTTGCAGAGATCGAATATGAAGTGATGTTATTATTACAGGCTGCGGTGTGAAGAAAGCTTTTGATAATAGATAAGATTTGCTTAGGGGTGTTGCTTCATTTTGCTGGCAAGGTAGGTAGTAGGTGTGGAGGGTGTGAGTTATATTGGTATTTTGGTGGCTTTCCAGAAAATGGAATTTGCCTTCAGTCCATAAATTGGTCTCCAAGCCCTCTTGAGTGATTAAAATGGCCTTTCTGAACTTCTCCATGTAAAACGACGGAAAGAGACGTTGTGAGCCCTGGTGGGTAGGAGGCAGAGGTGAATGCATCAGTCACTATAATGTAAAAGCGAGAGGAATTCTGGTGTAATTCTTCTGTGCAGAGGCGTTTTAAGAAATAGGCAAAGTGGACGCTTTCCCATGGCTCCAGCCTTTCAGGGGGCCCCGGATAGAGTCAGCTCTGTTCTGTAGAGACTCTTACCTTCATGACCTTGAATCAGTGCTTTATTTGTGCTTATTTTTTTCCAGTGGGGAACACCGGCACTTATTTTTGAGGGCCGGCGCTTAGTTTTCTGCCTCAAGCATTTACTGCGAGAAAAACACAAATATGGGAAAGATGGAGGAAGAGAAAAACGTAAAAGCGTCACAGAGGGAGAAAGCAGAAAGCTGCAGGAGTGAGCTGAAGGGGCAGGGAGTGGCTTCAAATGGATTGAAGAGGCCCGAGATAGCTTCAGGATTACGCTGCCTCAATATTCCGTGTTCGTAAATTAAATCGCAGCAGCCGCGTGTTTAAGAGGAGGGCTTTGGGCACCGGCACATTTTTATTTACAAATTAAGCACTGCCTTGAATACATCTTAAACAGACTGTTTCTAATACAGTTCTCCTTTAATGCATTTTTGATGTCGCTGATGTGTGGGAGCTAACAGGCATTTTGCAGAGAAATGTGTAAATGTTTCATGCAACATCCATAAAAATCGTTATTTTAGATTAATGCTCGACTTTTAGCGTGAGAATTGGGAAGGGGTCACAGAGATTGTTTGCAATAATATCAGTGTGCTGCTGCTGTGTTTCAATATTGAAAACACAATTCACTATCTCTGAATATTAAATGTAAACACACTGTTAGTGACCTCGCCAAAGAAAGTATGAAGGAGCTGAAACTGGTTCATAAATTCAAAGCTGTTCTGAACAGGGCACCCAAAATACTTTGGCCCAGGGCCTCCAAAATCCATAAAATGTGCATGCTGTGCTGTTTTGACTGCTGAGTTTGCACAGCCTATACCCGTGTTGGTGCCTTCAAGAGATTTCACTGCTGAATTCGTGGTTTTAGTCGGCCTGGAAAGCAACTTGAACTTTGTTTGCATAATTAGCAATTACCATGGTTACAATTTTATCAGAAATAATCCTTCCTGAACAAACGCTTGGTTCATAATATATGTGTAACAGATAATGTTCGATGAATGTATAGGAAATTTAAAGCGACGGCGATGTTTGCTAATTTATAAGGCATTTAAAACCATGTGAACTAAGGGAAGTGTTTTTTTCTTCAGTGGTTGGGAATGTCAGGTATTGTTGATCTTTAGGTAAATTATTTAGTGGAATAGAAGTGTTTCCCGGAGCCTACTCACAAATTCACAAAATGGCTGGCTATCCCCATTTTGCTATGCCTCACAGATTACGTACTGACGTGGAAGCTGAATGTTCTCGTTGCCTTTTGATTTTCATCGAAATGTAATCAGCTTTTTTCCCTGACCCATGTTTTCACTTTTTCTTATAGCGTGCTTTATGTCGGTTCTCAAACCTATTTTCATTCTTACTCAACTTGTCTGCCTCTAAGCTACATTTATGATTTTAAGATGTACAGATATGAAAAAAAACGTTTTGTAAATTGTTCGGAAGAAAAAAGCTTTTTCAAAATGAGTATCAAATTGAATAGGATTTTTTATTTCTGAAATGAGTAGCGAATGTGCGGTTTGCAAAATGTGATAATTATTTATGCATATTATTCTATTTTTGTACAGTATAAGGGCAAGAAGAGAGGCTGATGACACACTTGGGTTGTTGGCAGTGAAGTTGCTACAAAAGCCATCTGCATGAACCTCCTACTCGTTATGGTAAGCTAAAATGTCTTTTCAGCCTTCTTACAGTATTTTGGGTTTTTAGAATGTACAGTAGCGGTGGAAGCACCGGATATCACATGCAGGAATTACAAATGTTCCGGTCCTGCATCTTTACACCTCTCTTCTTTCCCCTATGAAGGTTCTTTCCACTCCAGCATCCTTCTAGGATCACTAGAAAACTCATCTTTCTCGACTGGTGTTGTCAAAGGTCTAGCGTATGTCTAGGAAGGTCTGATCTGTGCCAGACTTTCTGGATAGTCGCAAGAGTTAACTATTCTAGAGTGGGTTTATTTAAAGTCAGGTGCAATTTTGAAACTATTCTTTTCCCTTCCTCACTTCTTCTCCAGTGGAGGCTGGAGTTAGGGCACAGTGGCGGCGCAGGGGAAGGGGACATAAAACAAAAAAGACACACACACACAGACATTTTTTTACCTGCCGCATCTCTGCCAGTTCGCCGTTCTTCTGGGAGCATGAGAGCAGCGTCAGGATTGGCCTGAGCGCGCTCGACTTGCGCTCCCAGGCAGACTGGGAGCCTCTGTCTGCTCTCTCCAACCCGGCAACACAGTGCCGGTTGGAGACTGCTTAGTGCGCATGTGTGTCTGGCCGTCCTGAGATGACCAGCCAAAAAACACATGCGCTCTAATGGGAGCACCTACCACTGTCCCTGGTGCCTGTCATCCCCATGGCCTGTCCCGAAAAATATAACGATAATAAGCATAGTTTATAATTGTTTTATTTTTCAAGTTTGCGGCTGCTGGCAGGTGTGGGAGACTCTCCTCTGCCACAGCGGAGAAGCCGCCGCTGTTCTTCTCTCTCTCCCACAACCATTGGGCCTCCTCCCCTTCTCTTACTACTGGTTTCTGTGCCCTTTTTATCCCTATGCTTCGTTCCTCTCCCTTCTCTTCTGCCCCACTCAAATTAACGCAAGAAATGAGTGAAACATTTCCTTAATAATTTGCAATTTAAGATCTAGATTGATAATAAAAATAATAAACTGCGCTCGCTGTATGCATTCCTAGCATTCCAGAATGTTTAGAAAGCTTACTTTTATAAACGCCACTGGATTTCTTCCCCTCATACTCATTTCTCTTCAAGTTTGATTTTGTGCCCCCGTGGCTGGTTGCCTTTTCACTTATGAATTGGCAGGCAAAATTCTGGGAAAATGCAAATGACGTGTGTGTTTGGAAGTATGTTAAAAACAACCGCATAATGTACTGTCACAATTACATGTTTCTCTCCTCTCCCTTTGCATATTGTCAGAAAACAGCACCTCACGTGTGACATGCTCCTGCCACAATAAAAACATTCTGTGTCAAGTGTGCTGTAAATCCCAGGGTATAGAAAAATCCCTCTAAGATGGTTACAAATTTAGATGGAGCTGTGGCCAAGGTCTCATTACGCTCTTGTTAAAAAGGCTGCAGTTGAGACAGTGAATGCAGTGACTTTTTATCACCCATTGGTAGAGAGGGACAAACTCAAAACTCACACATACGGAGATGTTACCGGGTGCGCAAGAATGTCCAAACCAGTTACATTTACAACCACAAAAATGACGAGGAAAAATAAATGAGCAAAAACTGAAAAAAACACTTTTTAATAAAAGCTTCTGTGGACTACTGTTATTACTGAAATGTATGGAAACCAATTCTGCTACCTAGAGATTAGTGAAAAATGTTCAACTTTCAGCAAGAGTCTTTTAAGCATGACAGGGACAGTTAATTCACCAATGCACAGATAAAAAGCTGACAGTCGGTGAGATTGTGTCATGTTATGTAGATTTGTAGAACGTGCTGTTGCCCAGAAGGGTATCCTGGCGCTGAGTAGGTGCTAGCCTAGCCAAAGGTAAGGCTTAGTGGGACTACTTGAAAAGTCAGGTCTTAAGGAGTGTGGAGGAGGCATGTTTAGCTGAAGTCATGTCACACTTTAGCAGCAATGTAGGAGGAAGCTCAACCACCAGTTGTATTTTTCCATATGCGTGGAATGTATGCGACTAGGATTCTGGATGAGTGGAGGTGTCTGGAAGGTTTGTAAAAAACAGATGCGATTGTTAAGGTATGCTGGGCCTGTGTTATGTAGTGCCTTTAAAATGTGGTTGAGGAGTTTGTATTATGCTCATTTCTGTTTGGGGAACCAGTGGAGTTCTTTCAGATGTGGTGTGTTGTGAGTGTGGCATGGGAGATTGAGAGTGATTCTGACCACCAGGTTTTGAATAGTCTGCAGCCTTATGGTGAGCTTTTTGTTGATTCTTGCCTAGACAGTTTTCCTGTAGTCCACCTTGCTTGTGACAAGGGCATGTGTGACGGTTTTCCTGGTACCAATTAGGAGCCATTTAAAAATGTTCCTCAGTATCTTCAGGGTATGGAAGCATGAGGCAGTGATGACATTGACTTAGGTGGTCATGTCGAGTTTGCTGTTGATGACGATCCCAAGGTTTTTGCCATGGGCGGTGGGAGTGGGTATCAATCCTAGCTCTGTTGACCACCAAGTGGAGTCCCACAGTGAAGTGCTATTCATGAAGATCACAGTTACAGTCCTGCCGGTGTTCAGCTGTAGTCAGTTTTACTTCATCCAGGGGGAGATTTTAATCATGCCAGGGGTGGTTGGTGTTAATTGGCATGATTGGCATTGCCCTACCACCCTGAGGGGAGAGGCAAGAAGAGATAAAGAAATAGTGCTCGGCTGAATGAAAGGGCTAAATGTTTACTTGCTGTTGGTGCTCTATGATAAAATGGGCTAAATCAGTTTTATTCTTTGGATGCGAGGGGTTGGCATTTGGATGAGGCGTGCTGCGCATGTGCTGGGCTGGGCGAGGTTTTCTTTGGCCTGAAGGCACCATAGTGATGAGCATTTCTGAGTTAGAAAGGCGTACACGCAAGTGCTTTCCGGGCGCTAATTCAATGGCCCTGAGAGGAGTGTACTGACATCAATTCATTTTAATATCTGGGGCGGGCCAAGCCGATGGGAACCACGCTAGAAGTGGATGGAACAGTTTGCTGGTCATCAGGAGAGGGCTGGGCTGAGGGAGCCTTGGGATCAACACATGTGTTTTCACATCTTATACCAGTTTTTGGAATTAAGAATTATGGAGCCACTGCTTCACAGTTCTCCTGAGTCTCTCTTGTCCTTTCTTGCAGCACTGGACTACTGGCAGGCAGAAAACTGGCCAACGAGACGTAAGGAAGTAGAATGCAGTGTGGGCCAGAACAGAAGACAGGCAGACACACACTGATTGCTTGACAGTTTACGACCCGGCGGTCCAACTGCCACATTACTACCCTGGCGGTTTGACCACCAAGGAACCGGTCTGGAGTTGTAAGAGATCTTAATCCTCCAGGGCAGCGCTGCAAGCAGCAAGCAACACCGTCATGAAAAGGCTGGTGGATAACAGGTGTAGGTGGTCCCCCTGCCCAACACCATCTCAATGTTCACTGTCTGCTTTTCAGTGAACATTGCAAGGGTGCTGGTGCACCCTGTCGGCTACAGCATTGCTGCCGGTTTGATTACGAGCCGGAGACAATGCTATAGCCTGTTTTCCACGAGGCTGGCGGGCGGAAACCAAGGTTTCCACCCTCCAGCCTAGCAGGAAACCCTTAATAGGGCCAGCAAGGAGGTAGCCTGTGTGGCAGCAACCTCCCGTTGGAAGTTCGGCAGACAGTGAAAACCATCAGCCGAACTTGGAATGACCCCCTACGTGTTTCATGTACTCACAATCGGAACAGCCTTTCAGCTCACGGCCCCCAAGTCAGAAGCAATATATAAACAGAGCAGTTCCCCCTCCCCACAGACTGAGACACCTGCTCCAAGATTGTAACCTAACCAGGCATAAGGCCGTTAGCTGTTCTTAGTACCAGGTTCACAATCTGAAAAAAATAAGGCCCGAGACACTATCAGTACAGCAAGGAAGCAAATTTCTAAGTAAACTGTATCAACCAGGGTCGCCTTTCCCACCATGCTGTCTTCCCTTGCAACCTCCAGTGGATATCACTGCTGCAGTGAGATAATGGCTTTGCCCCAACACCTTCTATAGGAAGCCTGATGAGCTTATCCTGGTGTCAGAGAACATCATACATTTTACTGTGACACACTTACTGGAGGGCATCAGCATGGCATACAGGTACGGACCTCTCAGCATATACTCAATATAGATGGGCAGGCAGAGGAGACAAAAGTGTCATAGTGTGAGGGAGCATGTGACTCTCAAAAGATCCTTCTGTGAGTGTCTGTGCAGTGTGCATCTTTGCAGTCACTCCTAATCTATGAGTGAATGGAGTACTCTGTTTTTCCATTTCCCAGGTGCTGCATAGGCCTCAATCAACAATTCCACACATTACTCGTGTATGCATTTTATACCACAGCTTCAGAGGGAGGGGCTGTGGGCCTCTGAGTAGAGCAGAGAGATGAAATGGGAGAAGCAGAAATGTATGCACATAGCTGGAAAAAGTGTAGTGTAAGGTGTTAGAAGAGTGTGAGTGTAGCATGTGGGTGGCAAGAGAATGGGCAGCAGAAGTGTCTACGTGTGGCCCCTAAAAAGCAAAAGTATAAGGGAAACAAGTGTCAGAAGTGTGTGGTTGAAGGACAGGTGCTTGGAAAGAGAGTGTTCTCATTGCACATGAGTGGCAGAGACAGGAGCATGGTTCTTAGGAAGAAGGAGCACAAGAGTTCAAAGATAGGAGGGCTTGCATCTAGCACATGTAGGATGTATTAATGGGGTGGGAACCTACCACACTGTCTGTGTGCACCTTCTTTTTTCCATCCCTTCACATTCTGGTGTAGGTGCCCCTACCTCTCCTGCTTTCATGTGATCCCTGTTTGGGTTTCTGTACCTCTGTTGTTATATCCTGAGATCTGTAATGTTTGGGTGGCTGCAGGTTCCCTGGTCTCTCCTGTGGCCTCTGTGTGGATGTCTCTACGGGCTTAATAATTACCACTTTTCCCATTATTTACTGTGTTTTGCAGCTGCAGCAGCTATCAAGGGGAGGTGTGGGGGGCCGACGGGAGTATATAATTTCTTTTTTTTTTAAACTTACCGTTCATCACCGCTGTCCTCCCCTACCGCCTCGCTTGTCCTCCTTTCCTGTTATGGTGTCCCAGCATTTGCTGGGACACCAGAAGAGGCTCCCCAGCCAGTGGGTTTGTTGTGCTGAGAAACTTGATACCAAACTTCACAGTATTCAGTAGAGCCATTATGAAGCTGTGGGGTTCGTAACGACAAACTCCCAGACCATATACTCCATATGGCTACACTGCACTTACAATGTGTAAGAATGGACTTAGACACGGTAGGATCATATTGCTCATGCAGCTATGCCCTCATCTGTGGCATAGTGCACCCTGCCTTAGGGCTATAAGGTCTGCTAGAGGGATGACTTAACTATGCCACAGGCAATGGCTTGTGGGCATAGCACTCTGAGAGGGGTGCCATGATGACTTTGTCTTTTTCTCCCCACCAGCACACACAAGCTGCAAAGGCAGTGTGCATGTGCTTAGTGAAGCATAATACATGCTGCAGCCCTTGTGAACCTTCCCTGGCCACAGGCCCCTTGGTACCATGGGTACCTTTTACAAGGGACTTAACTGTGTGCCAGGGGTGTGTCAACTGTGTATACAAAGGTAGAGATTTGGGGAAAGAACACTGGTGCTGGGGCCTGGTTAGCAGGATCCCAGCAAACTCTCAATCAAAGTTGGCATCAATATCAGGCAAAAAGTAGGGGAGAGGGGGCTAACCATGCCAACAAGAGCACTTTCCTACAGCATGTGTGTTTAGACGGCCATCCTAGGCCATCCAAACATAGATGCGCACTTGGGCCCTGATTTATACTTTTTGGTGCAAAACTGCACTAATGCAGTTTTGCACCAAAAAGTTTAGCATCGGTTTGCACCAGCCGGGCACTATATTTGCACTATATTTATGGAATGGTGCAAGCCGGTGCAAAGGGTAGGCTAGCGTAAAAAAAAAAAACAACATTAGTCGGTGGGGCTGGCGGTATGGAAGAAGGGGGTTTTGCACCCAAAAATGACGCTAGGCAGGTTAAAGTAAAAAAAAAAGAGTCTAACCAGATTAGCGCCATTTTATGGCGCTAAACCTACCATGCCACATGACTCCCCCTGGGCATGGCCATTGCACTCTGCGCCATGTATGGGGGCCCATTTCAGGGCCCCCTATGGCACTTTAAAAAATAAAATTGAATACCTACCTGTACTTACCTGGGATGGGGTCCCCCATCCTCCGCAGTCCCTCTGGTGTGGGTGGGGGTGTCCTTGGGTCCTGGGGAGGGCACCTGTGGGCTTAGTCCAGGGTGTTCCACCATGGAAATAGGCCCACAGGTCTCCTAATGTGTGCCCTGACCCAGGCGTTAAAAAATGGGGCAAAGCAAGCTATGCACCATTTTTTTACTCTTCCTCCCTCCCGTGCACCATTTTTATACAGGAGTATAAATATGGCGTTAAGGCCGTAGAGTCATTTTTTGCACGGAAACACCTACCTTGCATCTCAATAAGGCAAGGGAGGTTTCCACGTCCAAAAAATGATTTTAACTCCATAAATTTGGTGCTAGACAGGTCTAGCGCCAAAGTATAAATATGGAGTTCATTTTGCACCAAATTAGAGTAAAAACAAATTATGCTAATTCTGTGGAAACAGAATATAAATATGCCCCTTAGTGCACTCAATTCCTCATCCCCACACCCACCTCCCATGGCTCAGCCCCACCCTCCCTGCTGGCTGAGCCAGCAGCAGAAAAATAAAATTATATTCAAATATTGTTTTATTTTTCTGCTGCTGGCTATTAGCCAGTTGGATGATGCTCCTCTGCCATTGAGGCAACTTGTGTTTTGCAACTTGGTTATCATGTTGCCATGTATGTGTTGCATAGTTATTTACCATGTTATTGTACTGTACTTTAAGTATATATGGCACATACTAGGCCTGATGAAGCTTTGAAACGTTTTTGTTTCTAATACATTGAGAGCATGCAGCTGGCAATATAATATGGCAAGGCGCATGTGTTGCAGATAAGACCCAACTAGAGAGCCCCTACGTGTAATTGCAAAATTGTCTTATTTTGCCCCTCTTCCCCACTCCACACTGACATTCCATTCTTCTTTGTTGGTCTGAAAAAATGTGACCAGTTGCCACCTCCTTTTTTCATCATGGAAAAATAAAATCAAAGCTTAGTGGTGGCCTGCAGTGGAGGGGGATCTGCCAATCCTTCGCTCTAAAGCTCTATTTATGGGACAGAAAACGATCCAGAGGAGGGAATATTTCTTCATTTTTTTAATCTACGGAACATACTGGATAAATGAGAACCTTCCAAAACACAAAAACACTGTGAACAAGTGTCCCTGTCCTCAGATGATTGCTAAGCTGGCAGCACCAGTGGTATCATTAAGCACAGGCACATATTTGCATAGCTGCTTGAACCCGCCCCCTAGACACTAAGATAGGTCTAACCACATCTAGTGCTGTCTCTATATTGAAAGGTTCTTACTGCTGAACATGCCATTCTCGACATCTAATTAAAAAAACAATAGTGGTATAAAACATATACCTATGGATAGCCACCTTACAGCCACCTTACAGGGAGAATGCACACATCTTTCCAGCTTGGGAATTATTCGTACAATAATAGATATTGGCACAAGGTTCCTTTCGCATATCTATAGCTAGCTAAGCATTCTAAACAAGGTTCTCATAATCGATTTAAAATAACCACAAGACCCTTTGAGCAAGTGTGGGGTGAGACGTTGCTGCTGTTCTGTTAGTCATTCTAAATGGGCATCAAAGAGGTTTTATGCCAGGGGTCATTATAAGGCTTGCTTCTAATGATTTCATGACGCTTGTGCAGTAAGTTCCCCAATTTGGATACCCTTTTTTCCAAACATTTGTTGTAAATGTATGCTACAAAATCTGCCATTTGAGTTCATTTTTTCACACTTTTCTTATGCGGGAGAACCCCCACCCCACCCGTCTTTTTAATGCTGGGCTTGCTCTCTGGGCTCACTCGCAAATTATATTCAGGTATAAGATTCACGCCCCACCACTGTAAACAATCACTAGCTTCCACTGGGTCATGCATGCAATGAACTTGATCCTGGTACTGGGTGTCTTGTCTGTGAGGGAGAGAATGAGTTGTGTGTCGTCAGCCTAGCAGAAGATGTTGATATTGTGAGATTGGAGGACACTGACTAGAGGGAACATGTATGCATTGAAGAGGGGCAGGCTCATGGAGCATGCTTGTAGAATTCCACTGGTCCTGCTGCCAGGCTGACTGAGTCCTTCCAGTCAGGAAGGAGCAGGTCCATCAGAGTGTGTCCCTTAGACTCCTATGTTGTATAGGCGTTGGATGAGAATGGGGTGGGAGACCTTGTCAAAGGCTGCAGAGAGTTCCAGGAGGATGAGGGCTGCTGTGCCTCCTCTGACCAGAGTCATGCGGATGTTATCTGTGGTGGTGATGAGGACAGTTTCCGTGATGTGGTTGGGTCTGAAGCCAGAGTGAGTGATGCTGAGTGATGTTGAGGAGTTGGTGGATGATTTTCTCTAAGACCCTGGCCGAGAATGGTAGGAGGGAGAGCGACATGTAGTTGAAGAGCGTTGAAGAGTTCACAGCTGGTGTCTTCAGCAAAGGGTGGGCAGTTGCATGTTTCTAAATGTTGGGTAAGGTTACAGAAGATGCAGAGGCCTTCAGAATGGATGTGATCCTGGTGCTGATGGTTTGAAGCCCTCTGGAGTAGGCATGGTAGGGGGCAGAGGTCCAATGGAGCCCCTGAGTGGATGGACTTCATGGTGGCAGCGGTGTCTTCTGGGGTGATGAAGGGACAATTGCTTAGTATTAGTTCTTTGAATGAGATCAGGTGGTGTTTGGCAAGGTCTCTTGGGTCCACTTGAGGATGATGAGAAGGGCAGTGATTTTGTTTCTAAAGAATTGAGAGAGGTTGTTGCAGAAGTTCTGCCAGGGGGTGATGAAGTTTGAAGGCTGCTGCTGGTGAAGTGAAATCTTTCACAATGGCAAAGATTTCTTTTATTCTGTTGTTTCTGGCATTAATGAAGTCTGCAAGAGTAGTGCATTTGGTGGTCTGGGTCATTTGGTGGTAGCGTCTTAGAGGGGACTTGTACATGCTCCTGTCTATATTGTCCTGGCTCATTCTCCATTTGTGCTCAAGCTGTGTCTTCTCTTGAGTGTTTATGCAGATTTTTTTCTGTCTCTCAAGAGATCTTTTCAGGTCGAGAGCGCAAGCACTTTGACCTGTTGTTAGTATTGTGGGCTTTTAACCACGCCCACCCCACACCCATCACTTTCACTTGTTTGTGGGCTTGCCTTTCAAAAATCACTTGATGTCATTGGTAATTGTTTTGAGTTCCTCCTGCCTTGAGGCTGTTTTTGTCATGCCTTGCACACTTCCCCTGTTACATGGATTAATTCATGACTGTCAATATACTTCAGCGTAGGTAAAATATTTTTTTTCTCTCTCCCCTTCGTGCTGCATCACGGCCAATTTGCTCAGAGCGCAAAAAGACACAACAGTGTGAACTTGATCGGCGGTATTGAAGCACTGGTCATATTGCTCAAAGTTACCTAATCAGTCATATTTGTGGCTCTCCTCTTAAAACACTTGAAATTGGTAAATTCTTTACATAAAACAGAAATCCTCAAAGTGAAAGCGGTTCTCCCAGCAGAGCGGGAGAGCAGATACTACAATATTCACTTCACTCTGGAAAACTCAACCCATAATTTTTTGCAAGCATTCTTTTTCACAACATTTTTGCCCATAACTCAACCAGTGGTGGTACTAGGACAATTGGACTGCCACCAAAACGTCCAGCATGGCACAATCTTTCTTTCCAGCTCATCTTTGGGTCCCCACACTAGGTTATTTGGGACCCCAAAATAATAATCCCTCCCAACATTCAGTTGTCTTTTAAGCATTCTTATAGCTGGAACTTTTGTTTTTTATCTGGGGATAGCTTGTGTTTTAAGGATCTTGTTTGTAATATCATTGCTGTAGACTAGTTACCCCTGAAAATATGTAATGCACTGTGCCCTCTAGGGGCTACATATATGGCTACTCTGCATTTATTATTGCCATTTTGTTTGTGTGGTTATGCCCTCTAGGGGCTAACTATATAGTTACATGACCGTGTTTCTTAGAAAGGCTATTTTCATTGTGGTGTCCTCTATCGGCTGTTCTAAGAATTACAGTCATATCAACATATTAATGTACTCTTGGCAGGGAAACATGCCCCATGATGCTTTGCAGGGCATTACTTTTACAAAACATTTTTGCTTATAACTCAGCCTGTGGTGGTCCTCTGACAATGGCACTACCTTCAAAACACTGACCTCTATATGCTCTTTCTGTCTACACATTATGTTAGTGGTGACTCCAAAATAACAACCGCTCCCACCATAAAGTGTCCTCTGAGCTTTCTCATGGGTAGAAATTTTGTTTTGTAGCTAGTTTGCTTTAGACCTGTTCTCTAGTTCTCTAGGGCTAGGTGTATGGTTACAGTGCATTACTTTCTTCTGGTTTTTCTTCATGGGGTTATGCCCTCTAGGGAATAACAATAGGGGAATATGACCATGTTTCCTACTGCTTTTAGCATTACAGTCTAATGCCATGCAGGAGAACAAGCGGCTGCAGGAGGAACACCATCAGGAGATCAGGCAGGATTTGCAGGCCCTCAACACCACCATGATCTCCATAGCAGGAGTGCTGTCAGACATGGCCAACATCATGAGGGATTTTGACAGGACACCAGCGGGCCCCTACCACTAGCCAGCCTACTGACCAGCCCTCCACCTCAGCTGCAGCTAGTGGGCAGGAGGCCCTGCCACAGGACCCACAGGCCACCAGCACCTGTCCCCCTGCAGAAAGTAAACCACCCTGCAAACATTCCCTGCGACCCAGGCAGAAGCCAGAGACACTTGCCAAGACCAAGACCACCACCAGGAAATAAGACCCTCCTGAATGTACCCATTGTGTCCCACCCTGTCACCTTATCCACTTTGAACTGCCTTTGCTCCCCTTCCTATGCTCATTGGACACTGGACCTGTGCTACAAACAGAATGGAACCATACCCTGGACTTTCCTCTACCATCACCCCATTCAATTTTACTTTCCCGTCAATTATTTGCACTACAATAAACACCCTTGAACACATCTTGACTGATAGTGTTTAATGTGATGAAAATGTGCATTTACGGAAACAATCACATCTTGTGCAAATGATTTGATTTGAAAAACTGTTACAATTAATGACTTGTAGCTGTCTGTGGTCATCACATCAGTACACTGTTGTAATATCACCAACATCTGCAAAATTAGAAGCCATTGGTGACAGTAAGTAGAGATGCAAAGGAAGTGAATGCCATCCTGCTACAGCTGCACAGATAAAGCAATAGTCAGAGGAATGGTCAGTTCCACTGACTCACCTGTGTGTCATTGGAAGTATTGAAGTATAACTGATGTTCTGTTGTCCACATCCTAATTTCTGCCTCCTCATCCTCACTGTCCTCAGAGTCCACTGCTGCCACAGGGGCATTTCCAGTCTCCACTTCCTGCAGATGAGGCACATGTCGCCCGAGGGCCAGGTTGTGCAACATGCAGCATGCCACCACTATCTGGCAGACCTTCTCGGGTGAGTAGCACAGGCATCCACCTGTCAGATGCAGGCATCTGAACCTGGCCTTCAGGAGGCTGAAGGTCCTTTCGATAATCCTCCTGGTTCGCCCATGTGCATCATTGTAACGATTCCCCTGTCCTGGCATTCCTCACAGGGATCACGAGCCACAATAGGTTTGGGTAGCCTGAGTCACCTGCAGGTATTGAGGGACAAACATTAGCCTAACACACCAGAAGGCATACAATGACATACATTGAGTGGGCACTCAGGCTCACCTATTAGCCACACTCTGTGTCTCTGTAGTTGTGCCATCAGCTGTGGGATGCTGCTATTCCTCCGAACAAAGGCGTAATGCACCGACCCAGGATACTTGGCAGTGACGTGGTGCGCCAGGCACACCATTTGCACATTGAGTGAGTGGAAACTCTTCCAATTCCTGAACACCTGTTCATTCTGGGGGGTGGGGGGGCAAACGCAATTTGTGTTCTGTCAATCGCCCCAACAATATTTAGTATATGTCCCATTGCATAGAATCCTGCCTTCACAGTGGCCAAATCTTCCACCTGGGGGAAAGCGATGCAGCTGCACATGTGTTTGACCAAGGCAGACAGAACCCTTGCCAGCACGATTGAGAACATTGGCTGTGACATTCCTGCTGCCAAGCCCACTGTCACTTGGAAAGAAACAATTGCCAGGCAATCGACCACTGATAGGACTTGCACAAGAGAGGGGATCCAAGTGGGATGACGGATAGCTGATATCAGGCCAGTCTCCAATTGGGTACACAGCTCTGTGATTGTGGCCCTGTCAAGTCTATAGGTGTGCATTATGTGCCTGTCCTCCATTGTAGCCAAGTCCACAAGGGGTCTGTTCACGGGGTCTTGTCTCCTCCTCCTATTTGTCCGCAGTGGTAGGTGTCTAAGGGACAAGAGAGTGAGGAGCCCGTCAAAAAATGAACAATGGAGCTACAACAGTACAATGCATGCTGTCAATTTGTAATGGGTTAGTGAGAATTGTCCTGTATGTCCAAATTTTAACAGTGACTCAGTTATTATCCAGGGCCTGCCGCCCCCCCCTGAAATGACATCCGCCTGTCCTGTGTGTAGGGACAGGTGGAAGTGAGGCAATTCCGCGGATGTTGTGTGCCGTTGTGGGAGGCGGTCGTGAGCCGCAGTGCAACTCCTCATTGGTTAACATTGGGCCCTGTGGGGTACAGTGGCCAATCGTGATGTACACCGGCGGTGACGGTATACACCACCACAGACGTGACTGCCATTTTCCATCTGATTCCTCACTTGCTACCTGACCGTCAACAAGAGAGGACCTACACTGCATGTGCTGCTGTGACCTGTGTCTGAAACCTACCATGGCTGATGTGACTGGGGAAAGGGCCCCTGCCTTCACTTCGGCGGAGTTGGAGAAACTTGTGGATGGGGTCCTATCCCAGTACAGACTGCTGTATGGGCCTCCAGACCAACAGGTGAGTACACTGTTGGCACCATGCATGTGGCATGAATGCATGGAGTGGTGTGTGAAGGCCTCATATAAGGGGGGTGGGTGGATGTCCCCTGGGCGGTGAACAGGTTGTGTTCTGGGCCATGTGTGTATAAATGGTGATGTGAAGGGTATGGTAGGCTATAAGTGTAACAGGCAGGACTGTTTGACTAATTCCATTTTCCTGTATTTCCTCTGCAGGTCAGCGCCCATCAAAAGAAGGGTATATGGCGTGCCATCGCCAAGGACGTATGGACCCTGGGGGTCTATGGCAGGCGGAGCACCCACTGTCAGAAATGCTGGGAGGACCTGAGACGCTGGTCACGGAAGACCGCGGATGCCCAGCTGGGGATGGCCTCCCAATGAGGAAGGGGTGCCCGTCGAACCCTGACCCCCCTGATGGCCCGCATACTGGCGGTGGCCTATCCTGAGCTGGATTGGCGCTTGAGGGCATCACAGCAGCCACAAGGGGAGGAGTACAGTGCCCATCTTTACAACCTACACATAGTAGGGTGGTATCCGGGTGGGGGATGTGTGTCAGTGGGTGTCCCTAGGCCAGGCCTGACATTGCAGCATAGGTCCCTTGGTGGCAAGGATCCAGAAGGGATCATCCTGGTACCTAGCTCGTAGGAATCCACTGCTGCCCAAGGCTGTGTGGGTCCCAGGTGTGCTGGATTTGCCGGTGTGTGCCCATCCCCATGCCTTGGTGGCTAGCAATATCACTGGTAGTGCAATGCATAGTGGGTATGTATGTACCCTGTGTGTGAGTGTGCTGTGTACGCCAATGGTGGTGTTGGTGGAGCCATTGACCAAGTGTATCCTTTGTCTCCTCCCCCCCTTTTTGTTTTGTCACCCTGTCCTTATGTGCATTAGCATCATCTGCCAGAGGAGCAGAGGCTCCGGCGACGGAGGGAGCTGCATCCCACAGGACCCAGGAGGGAGAGTCTACCAACGGTGAGGGCACCTGTGGGACAGAGGGCGAGGGAGCACCACGGCGGAGACTGGAGGTGACAGTTCAGACACAGATACCTCCTCCGATGGAAGCTCCCTGGTGGTGGCGGACACCTCTGTGACCACGTCAACTACAGGTACAGCCGCCACCCCCGTACCAGCCGCGCCCTCCCAGCAGCCCCTCAGCAAGTTGCCCGTGCCCACTCACCCTGGAGGGTGGGCATCTCCTTCGCCCCGGGCACCTCAGGCTTTGCCCCAGTGAACCCTGCTGCCTTGAGTGAGGAGGCTATTGACCTCCTGAGATCCATCTCTATAGGGCAGTCAACCATAGTGAATGCCATCCAGGGGCTGGCAGCCCAGATGCAACAGACTAATGCATTCCTGGAGGGCATTCACACTGGATTGGCGGCCCAACAGAGATCAATCCAGGCTCTGGCCTCCTCTCTGATGGCAGCCATTGTCCCTGTTTCCACCCTCCAGCTTCCTCTTCCCAATACCATTCCCCTCAACCCCAACCTATCCCAAGCACACAGGCAGACGAGCATGCACACAAGACAATACACAAGAGTGGCACAGGCAAACACAAGCACCACACATCATCCCACAGGCACTCACACAAACACCATCCAAATGCAGACATACCAACATCCACAATTTCCACTGTCTCCCCCTCCTCCTCCTCCTCCACCTCCCTCCCAGTTCCGTCTACACTCACACCTGCATGTGCTACACCATCATCCACTACCAGCATCATCACCACACCTAGCAGAACACACTCCTCACTGGCAGACACCTCCACAACAGCCATGCACACGTCCCCTGTCTCCTCTCCCACTGTGTCTGTCCCCCCACTAAAGGACACAAACGCAAGCACTCAGACATTCAACAGCCATCCACCTCACAAAAGCATCCAGCCCATGCACCTGCACCCAAACTCAGTAGACAGACACCTCCTACAACCACTCCCTATTCCTCCACTCCCAAACCTTCTCCCTCTTTCCACCCCAATGTCCCTAAAAATCTTTTCCTATCCACCATTGAACTCTTCCCTACCCCTCCCCCCCGTCCAGCACGTCTGGCCAGGGTGGCAAAAACCCAGCAAAGCACATCAGCCACCCAGTCCACGGGCCCAGTAGTCACCACACCCACTCGTGGTGTGAAAGGATCCACGGCACATATCCTGAAGTGAAGGAGCCTGCACCAGGCAGCTTCAAGGGTAAAGAGCCTTAACCAGCTGCTGCCATGAAGCCCAAGGGGCCTGCCCCAGCTGCTGCCAGGAAGCCCAAGGGGTCTGCCCCAGCTTTTGCCAAGAAGACAAAGGAGCCTGCCCCAGCTGCTGCTAAGAAGACCACGGAGCCTGCCCCAGCTGCTGCCAAGAAGACCAAGGAGCCAGCACCAGCAGGCAGGAAGGGCAAAAGGCCTGGGGCAGGAACTCAGACGGAGCCCCCACCACCAACCATGGTTGTGTAGCCATCCGAGACTGCAGGGGATGGGCTGGAGCTTCCCCCAACCAGCAGCAGCAACACCACCAGTGGGCAGCCATCCGAGGCTGCAGGGGATGGGCTGGAGCTTCCCCCCACCAGCAGCAGCAGCACCACCACCACCAATGGGCAGCCATCTGAGCTGCAGGGGATGTGCTGGAGCCCCCCCCTCCACCAGCAGCACCACCACCACTGAGCAGCCGGCACCGCCGGCGGACAGTGTGTAATCCTGCCTCCATGGGCTGCTGTGCGGGCTGCCCCCTGCAAATCCAGTGGGTATGACACCCACCTGAGAGACTGTGACCTTGCACTCCCAAGGATCAAGAGCACAGGGCATGATGCCCCCTCCAGAACCAGTGGGTAAGACACCCACCAACCCCTGCCTCCTCAGGATCAAGAGCACAGGGCACCATGCCCCCTCCAGAACCAGTGGGTAAGACACCCACCAACCCCAGCCTCCCCAGGATCAAGAGCACAGGGCACAATGCCCCTTCCAGAACCAGTGGGTAAGACACCCACCAATCCCAGCCTCCCCAGGATCAAGAGCCCAGGGCACGTTGCCCCCTCCAGAACCAGTGGGCAAGTCACCCACTTGAGAGACTGTGGCCTTGCACTCCCCAGGACAGAGCAATGGGCATGTTGTCCCCTCCAGAGCATGTGTGCAAGTCACCCACTTGAGAGACTGTGACCTTGCACTCCCCAGGACCAAGCACAGGGCATGTTGCCCCCTCCAGAACCAATGGTCTTCTTTCATCTCCCGGCTGAGCTGCCCCCCTGTCCCCCGTCCCTTTGAGGTGCCTACCTATTTTCCAACTGATGCCCCTGCAGTGTTCTCTCAGTGTTGATGCAGGTGACAAGTGGGGCATTAGACTTTGGCCTGTGGCCCTGTAGCCCACGCACACTGAGGACTGGGCAGTGTCTCTTGATCTGTACAATTGTATATATCTGTTACATTGCATATTTCTTATTTATACTTTGTTGATCTTATTACACTCACTTTACTAAATTCCTGTTGTCCTTGCATTATTCATCCGAGGGACGGGGTAAATATGTTTTATTACTGCAGCTGACTGTGTGTATGGTGTTGGGGTGGGTGTGTGTGTGTTGCGTGTGTGTGCCACTCTCTCCCCCCCCCCTCCCTTGTGTGCTAGGTGGCTGTACGTCTTCACCGTCATTGGTGTTCGTGGTGGAGCGGCACTTAGAAGAGCATGGGGAAGACATGCACCTCGGGCTCCATGGCGGCGTGGTTGTTCCCTGTGTCTCCAATGGTAAGTCCTTTCCCTTCTGTGCAGTGTTTCCGCCAGCCTTTGGATGTCATTCGTACCACCCTGGAAAAGGTAGCGGATTGTGTTGTTGTAATATGTTGGGCAGGACATTGACTTCCACCTGGCTGTTGGCGGCTACCTCTGTGGAGGCTGTTGTTTCCGCCCTGGGGGTCGGTGTAGGAAAGTGGCTGTGTATGGGAGTTCTCACTGCCATGGTCATAATTTGGCGGTAATTATCGCCAGCCTGTTGGGGGTATTACCGCCACTCTTACACCAACCACCAGGGTTGTATTGAGGTCCTATGTTAGCAGACTACAATATGCAGCTTGCACCTTTTCTCAAGTTTCCACAGCAGCCCAAACTCACTAGAATCTGTGCTAGAACCCCACAATTTTAGATAAATACCAAGTCCCCACTTTTCACCCAGCAGTTATGCTTTCTGATTCAGGGATGATGGGTCTAAAGCTGATTCCATCTCACGTTAGTCCATGGGAAAGACTGGGTTTTACTAAGTTCTCTGATTTTACAGCAGACAATCAAATCAAGACCTGGGCAGAATGTCAATACTCATTCCAGAAAGCCTTAGATTTTCATATCTTCAGATCTTGCATTTTCTGCTCCCAGTCGTACCAATTGAGGACCCATCTTCTCCCTTAATCTCTCAGGCTTTTTATGGAAATCAGAAGGGAATAGGCAATTGGTATTGGATTTTAAGCTCTCAGGCAGCATCTTGATTTGTCCCTCGTTTATTGATTAAGATAGAAAACACCACTGGTTGCAATATAGACCCAAAATTGTGGAGGAATTATAATAGTATATCACATAAAGCATTAAAGGGGGCCAATTTCAAGAGAATGGCATTGTATTAAAAATGGAGGCTCTATTACACCCTTGCGCGAATTAAGAAAGCATTTCCTGCCACTTCAGGCCTTTGTCCGTGATGTACCAATTTTCAAGGGGACTGGCTCCATATATGCTTTACTTATCCAAAGCTTGCAGACTATTGGGATAGAATGTTCCAGTGGATTAGTTTGGAGGTTCGGGTTGTACTCATCTCAGAGTCTATGGGAGTGTTGTTTGGCACCTCCTGCCACCCTCAGCTAACAATTTGGGCAAAGCAGATTTTATTTATAGCCTCGATGATTGCCAAATCACTAATTTTGCTAGCTTGGAAATCGCCTCTTCCACCATCTTATGAGGCTTGGGAAGCGCAAATGAAAGCTGTTCATTTTAAGGACAAACTATATGTTCAACGTGTAGGTCCAGTTTGAAAGTTTAAGGGTATATAGGGATCAACTCCTGACTCACAACATGATAATATGGTACCATATGACTTTAGAGTAATTACTATCTGGTGTTTTTTTGTTCCGTATTGCTAAGAAAAGATGTCTGTCCTGTTAATCCATTTTAGAATTATTTGCGATATTGTATGACTTCAGTTTTTTTCAGCTGTATGTCTGCTTCATCTACCCAACACTGTCAATCCTTTTTCAATGCTCTTTCTCGCTTAAATTATTATGGTTATATCTGCTTAGTAAAAATAAAAAAAAAATAAAAAATAAAAAAACTTGATGTCAGCTTAACTTAAACACAAGTGGAATGAGTGATGAGTGTGGGGTCACTTACAAATTCACCACACCATACCATCCACAAACCAATGGACATGTTGAGAGATTCATCAAGACATTGAAGAGCATGATCATGAGGCTCCCTGAAAAACTGAAAAGGAGATGGGATGTCCTCCTGCCATGCCTGTTTTTCACTTACAGAGAGGTGCCTCAGAAGGGAGTAGGGTTTTCCGCCTTTGAACTTCTGTTTGGCCACCCTGTAAGGGGACCACTGGCACTTGTAAAAGAAAGGTGGGAGAGACCTCTCCATGAGCCTAAACAAGATGTGGTGGACTTTATGCTTCAGGATGGCTGAATACATGGAAAAGGCATCCAAAAACCTTGAGGTCAGCCAACAGCTCCAGAAACTGTGGTATGGCCAAAAGGCTGCACTGGTAGAATTCAAACCAGGGCAGGAGGTATAGGGTCTGGAACCTGTGGCTCCCAACTCACCTCAAGACAGATGGAGTGGCACTTACCCTATCCTGGAGAAAAAGAGTGAGGTGACCAAGGCACCAGCAGTACACCAAAAGGGTGATCCATGTGAGCCGCCTTAAGCTCTATTATGATAGGGCAGATGTAACCATGCTGATGGTTACTTATGAGGAGCAGGAAGAAGAGAGTGAACCTCTCCCTGACCTCCTCTCAAATGACCCTAAGGATGAGACAGTTGATGGAGTTGTCTATTCAGACACCTTTACTGCCCAACAGCAAGCTGACTGCAGGCAAGTCCTACAACAGTATGCTGGGCTCCTTTTTTGACCCCTGATCAGACTTACATGTGTACTCATGATATAGACATAGGAGACAGTTTACCTGTCAAAACTAAAATATGCAAACAGTCTGACCACGTCAAAGAGAGCATCAAAGTGAAAGTCCACAAGATGCTGGATCTAGGGTTTATTGAGCACTCTGACAGTCCCTGGGCTAGCCCAATGGTCTTAGTCCCAAAAACTCATTCCAAAGATGGCAAGAGAGAAAGTAGGTACTGTGTGGACTATTGGAGTCTCAACACTGTCACTAAGACAAATGCTCACCTTATACCAAGAGCAGGCAAATTGATTGACAAATTAGGTGCAGCCAAATTCCTTAGTACCTTTGACTTAACTGCAGGGTACTGGCAAATTAGGATGGCACTTGTAGCAAAAGAAAAGACAGCATTCTCTACACCTGATGGGCATTATCAATTTACTGCTATGTCCTTTGGCTTAAAAAATGCCTCTGCCACCCTCCAAAGGTTGATGAATCAAGTCCTTTCTGGCTTGGAGTCCTTTAGTACAACATATCTAAATGTTATTGCTGTCTTTAGTTCCTCCTGGCAGGTTCACCTAATCCACCTGGGGAAGGTTTTGCAGGCCTTGCAATCAGCAGGCCTTAATATTAAGGCCAAATAGGGCAGGGCATTGTTGTATACCTGGGCCACCTTGTAGGTGGAGGCAAAGTGCAACCCTTACAACCCAAGATCCAGACAATTTTGGACTTGGAAGCTCCAAAAATCCAGACTCAAGTCAGGGCATTCCTTAGCTTGACTGGTTACTACAGCAGGTTCATGAAGGTGTATGGATCCATTGTGACTTCCCTCACAGAACTGACCTCCAAGAAAATGCCCAAAAAGGTAAACTGGACTTGACTGTCAAAAGGCCGTTGACACCCTGAAGGAGGCAACGTGCTCAGCACCAGTTCTCAAAGCTATAGATTATTCTTGGCAGTTCGTTGTGCAGACAGATGCCTCTGAACATGGGATAGGAGCAGTCCTGTCGCAAACCAATGATGATGGCGTTGACCAGCCTGTTTCTTTCATTAGCAGGAGGTTACTCTTCAAGGAGCCGCATTGGAGTGCCATTGAGAGGGAGGTCTTGGCTGTGGTTTGGTCACTGAAAAAGCTGAGACCATACTTGTTTGGTACTCACTTTATTGTTCAAACTGACCACAGACCTCTCAGATGGCTAATGCAAATGAAAGGTGAGAACCCTAAACTTTTGAGGTGGTCCATATCCCTTCAGAGAATGGACTTTTCAGTGGAACAAAGACCTGGGACAGCCCATGTCAATGCAGATGGACTTTCCAGGTTTTTCCACTTAGACAATGAAGACTCTTGTGGGAAAGGTAAGTCTCATCTTCTTTTGTTTGGGAGGGGGCTGTGTAGAAAAGTGTCCTTGTTGACATGGTTACCCCCCACACACTTTTTGCCTGATATTGATGCCAACTTTGACTAAGAGTGTGCTGGGATCCTGCTGACTAGGCCCCAGCACCAGTGTTCTTTCCGAAAACCTGCAACTTTGTTTCCACAATTGGCACACCCCTGGCACACAGTTAAGTCCCTTGTAAAAGGTACCCATGGTACCAAAGGGCCCTGTGGCCAGGGAAGGTCCCAATGGGCTGCAGCATGTATTATGCCACCCTGAGGGACCCCTCACCAAGCACATACTGCCTTTGCAGCTTGTGTGTGCTGGCGGGGAGAAAAAGGCAAAGTCAAGATGACACCCCTCTCAGGGTGCCATGCCCACAAACCACTGCCTGTGGCACAGGTAAGTCACCCCTCTAGCAGGCCTTACAGCCCTAAGACAGGGTGCTCTATACCGCAGGTGAGGGCATAGCTGCAGGAGCAATATGCCCCTACAGTGTCTAGGTCCATTCTTAGACATTGTAAGTGCAGTTTGTCATTACAAACTCCATAGCTTAAAGTTTAGTATCAAACTTCTCAGCACAATGAACCCACACTGATGCCTGTGTGGGATTTATTGAGAAATGCACCCAGAGGCGTCTTAGAGATGCCTTCTGTATGTTAGCCAAACTGCTAGTGCGGGACTGACCAGTCTGTGCCAGCCTGCCACTTTCTGATGGGTTTCTGGGCACATGGGGTGAGAGCCTTTGAGCTCTTGGTTGCCAGAAACAAAGCCAGTCCAGTCAAAGTGGTTCCCACCTCTGCCCTGCAGGAACTGTAACAGCTGGCGGTGAGCATTAAAGGCTCAGACCTCTTGTTACAGTGCCACAGGGCACTCCAGCTACTTTTGGCGGTAAGTCCGGCGGGAAAATTAGGAAAAGCAGGGAGGAGTGACCACCTCAGCTGGGACAACCCCTAAGGTGTCCAGAGCTGAGATGACCCCTTCCTTGCAAAATCCTCCATCTTAGTTTGGAGGACAGGGACCAGTAAGGTTTGGTTTGTGTCCCCCTCCCCAAAGGGAGTGGACACAAGAAAGGTGTAACCACCCTAAGGGACAATAGCCATTGGCTACTGCCCTCTGACCCCTGTAACACCCCCAAATCCAAGATTTAGGAGCTCCTCTGAACCCACTTCATCTGATTCCTGGCAAACTCACAAGGAGAAAGAAGAAAGAAGAAAGAAGAAAGAAGAAGGACTGCTAAGCTGAAACCCCAGCTGAGAAAACTGAAGACGCAAAATGACTTGGCCCCAGCCCTACCGGTCTGTCTCCAGCTTCAAAACCTCTGCAAAAAGAAAGTGACGCATCCTGCAGGAACAGCAACCTCTGAAAAGCCTCCAAAGGACTGCCTGAATCACAGAGGACCAAGAACTCCCATGGACAGTGGCTCTGTCGAAGAGGAGACTCCATCTAAGGACTCCAGAACTGCCCCGGATCCGCAAGTCCTGACCACTCTGCACCTGACTCCCACGGCCCGTGTCCAGGTGGCTAACCAACTAGAGGTGGTCCCCAGGCGATTCCAAGGAAGTGCCCACCCTGGGTTGACCCCTCCTGCCAAACCGCAATAATGCCGGCAGCCTAAATCCAGAGGACCCCCATGACCATGACAGAACCTGACAAAGATACCCTTTGGCAAAAGGTACACTGCACCCGCAGCCCCCTGGCCTTGGAGAATCCGAACTCCGGTGCAGCATCGTCCAGCAGGTGGCCCTCTTCCCTGTCCAGCTCATAGCTTTCCGGATCCGACTCCTTGGACCCAGTCTGAAGCATCTAAGTGACCCCCCGGGTCCACCTATAGGAAAGCATTGGGAGCCCGATGTGAGTTTGCACCCTGCACCCCGTCGCCTGTGTGCCACTGAAGGTGTGTGTTTGGTGTTTGTCTGTGCCCCCCCAGTGCTCCTCTAAATCCCCCATGTCTGCTCTACGAAGACGCAGGTACATACCTACAAGCAGGCCTGATTCCAAGTGCCTCCAGCGGAGCCATCGTTACATTTGCCCCATATTTAACCTCTGCACCCGGGTGGCCCTGTGTTGCTGGTGGTGGGTGTTTGGGGTTAACTTGAACCCCAACCTGTGGACTTCCTAACCCCTGGAGACTGGAACTGTAAGTCGAGTACTTACCTTAAAACCGTACTAACTTTTCTTCCTCCAAGGAACTGTTTCTGAAAATTTCACTGTCAACTTTTAACACATATTCTTGCCATTTATTCAAAAACTGTATAACTTGTGAATTCTAAACAAAGTGGTATTGATACACATGTTGAATACCTATTTATTCATGTACTTACCTGCAACTTAAATCTTGTGGTTCTAGAAATAAATTAACAAACAACAGAAACAAAACCTGTTCTGGGTGGAGGTGCTTCACACCTCCCCCCTGCAGGGACTGTAACACCTGGCGGTGAGCCTCAAAGGCCCAAGCCTCTTATTACAGTGCCCCTGGGGCACTCCAGCTAGTGTTGTTCCCAACACCCCCCAGAAAAAGCCCCACTGTTGGAAGCAAGTCCGACAGAAAAATTAGGGAAAGCAGGGAGGAGTAACCATGCCACCTGGGACCACCCTTAGGGTGTCCAGAGCTAAGGTGACCCCCTCCCTGCAGAATCCTCCATCTTAGTTTGGAGGACAGGGACCAATAGGGTTAGGTTTGTGTCCCCCTCCCCAAATGGAATGGACACAAGAAGGGTGTAGCCACCCTCAGGGATATTTGTTGATGCACTTATCTGCATCTTGAATCCTGTAGTTCTAGAAATAAATTGACAAAATATATTTTTGCTATTTAAAAACCATTGGCCTGGAGTTAGTCATTAAGGGGGTCATTACAACATTGGCGGTAAAACCCGCTTACCGCCGTGCAGAAGACCGCCAACACACCACCGCGGCCGCAGAATTCCGCCACGGTCATTATGACCGAAAGCCCGGAATCTGCCAAAATCTAGACACCCACACAAGTCCGCCACACCAAAGGTCAGTGATAAACTGGCGATAAGAAATCCTCCACCGTCACGCCAACAGGAACCCGCCCACACTACCACAACCCATAAATCCACGCGGCAGTCTTTCAACTGCAGTACTCCATTGGCGGTACACTCCGCCGCACTCAAAATACACACACACTTTCAAAACACATCCACATTGGACAATTCCAAATACACACACCTGATACACATACACACACCACTCCCACACACCCAATACAATATAAAACACACACCCACATTACCCACAAACCCTTACTACCACAATTGCGACTGAAGGCCACAGAGAGACACCACCATCTACAAACGAGCCTCCACAGGCACTCATCACCCACATAACATCCACACGCCTCACACAACACACCACTAAATATCACCCCACACATCACAACACACACCACCCCACACATCACCCACACCACCCCATGGCACGGCAAAGACACCCCAGGTTCTCTGAGGAGGAGCTCAGGGTCATGGTGGAGGAAATCATCCGGGTAGAGCCACAGCTATTCGGATCACAGGTGCAGCACACCTCCATAGCTAGGAAGATGGAGCTATGGCGAAGAATCGTGGTCAGGGTCAACGCTGTGGGACAGCACCCAAGAAATAGGGATGACATCAGGAAGAGGTGGAACGACCTACGGGGGAAGGTGCGTTCCGTGGTCTCAAGACACCACATCGCGGTACAGAGGACTGGCGGCGGACCCCCACCTCCTCCCCCACAACTAACAACATGGGAGGAGCAGGTCTTGGCTATTCTGCATCCTGAGGGCCTCGCAGGAGTAGCAGGAGGAATGGACTCTGGTAAGTCAAATCTTTACTATTACATCCCCCACCCTACCTGCATGCCGTCACACACCCCCACCCTCGCCCTCACCCCCATCACTCCTAGTCCTCACACATGTCCCAATATCACAAACCACCCATCCCTACACCAAGCCCTTCATGTAACACCAAAGCATGGACACCCATCACCAAAGCATGGCCACTGCACGTACCCATACACCCCCCTAACTCATCATCACACAAGGTCCTACACAGGAATGCAAGCACTGGGGTACAGGGTCACCCACCCATTGCACACCATGGCACACACTGATGCAATAATCATGCTTTTACACCCCTGCAGGACCCCTACCCAACGTCACCGGACAGGAAGGTCCAGACATGTCCACTCCACCCACAGAAGAGGCCCACAGTGATGACAGCAGCTCTGTCCAACTGGATCTAGATGACCAGCCGGCCCATCTGGGACCTCGGGACAGTCGGTTCCCCTCGCACTGGCACAAGCCACCACAGAGCTTTCCCCCTCTGGAAACACCAGCACAGCACCCACCCAGCGGGCCCAGACCTATGTCCCCAGGACACGTCAAGCAGCAGTGTGTCCACCACTACAGGGAACCCAGGCTAACCCACCAACCCAACAACACCAGGGACCTGGGGGCAGTGGCAGTGGGCACACCGTTCAGGGGACAGAGGCCCAGGAACACAGGGGAACTGGGAGGGCTGCTGTGCGACAGGGGGAGGACAGGCCCAGGGAACCCACTCTCCACGAGGCCCTCTCCAACATCATGGGAGCCTACCACCATTACCAGGAGACGATGGCAACGGTACTGGCCAAGTTTCAGGAGACCCAGCGGCTGCAGGAGGAACAGTATTTGGGCTTCAGGGAGGAACTCAAATCCATCAATTCCACCCTGGGCACCATTGTAGGGGTGCTGAAGGAACTCGTCAACACCAGGAGGGACACTGTGGCACAACAAGGGGGCCTTGACACTAGCCTGGACGAGGAACTGCCCACCACCTCTGCCAGCACTAGTGGACAGGAGGCACCGCCACAGGGCCACCACACCAGCATCCCACCCCCTGCAGATAGAGAACCACCCCGCAAACGGTCCCTGAGATCCAGGACAAAGACAGAGAACGATGCCAAGACCCCGCCAAGAAATGAGACCACCCTGATTGTCATCCATTTGTCCCATCTTGTCACCCTGTCCATACTTAAACTGCCCTAGCTCCACTTCCTATGCCCCTTTGGACAATGCACCTGTGAGACTAATAGACTGGACTCTGCCATGGACATTCCTCCACCATCACCCCAGCCCATTTTACAACCCCCTCCAATATTGAGCACTTAAATAAACTCCCTTAAAGCACAAAACAATCTGGAATCTGTCTGTGATTTCGAAATAGTGTATTAGCAATTACAGTGCCAAAATGCTCTTTCAAATGTGATGTCAACATACCTATGTCACACAGCTCTAGTCTATGAGGAAACAAAGCAGATGTCACACAGTGGGACCCACATCTGTGAAATCGTAAGGGAAAGTGTCAACTCATTGACCATACACTGGGTGAAAATGACAGTAGAGAGGTAGTAGATTTTAATTAGATGTAGCAGGCAGGTTTGTCTTCTTACCTGTGTCTCACTGGATGTATTGCAGGATCACTGTGTTCCTGTTGTCGATGTCCTCTTCTTCTGCTTCCTCGTCTTCACTGTCCACAGGCTCCACAGCTGCCACAACACCTTCATCTGGACCATCCTCCTGCAGAAAAGGCACCTGTCGTCGCAAAGCCAAGTTGTGAAGCATACAGCAGGCCACGATGATCTGGCACACCTTCTTTGGTGAGTAGAATAGGGAACCACCTGTCATATGGAGGCACCGGAACCTGGCCTTCAGGAGGCCGAAGGTCCGCTCTATAATTCTCCTAGTTCGCCCATGGGCCTCATTGTAGCATTCCTCTGCCCTTGTCCTCGGATTCCTCACTGGGGTCAGTAGCCATGACAGGTTGGGGTAACCAGAGTCACCTGCAAATGGCGAGGGACAACTTTTAGTCACACACTAACTCATAGGGACATCCACAGATCCAGACAACTATTCCCACTGATTGGGTCCAGGTGCTCACCTAATAGCCACACTCGGTGCCTCTGTAGTTGCCCCATCACATAAGGGATGCTGCTATTCCGCAGGATGTAAGCGTCATGCACTGAGCCAGGGAATTTTGCATTAACATGGGAGATGTACTGGTCTGCCAAACACACCATCAGCACATTCATGGAATGGTAACTCTTCCGGTTTCTGTACACCTGTTCACTCCTGGGGGGGGGGGACCAAGGCCACATGTGTCCCATCAATTGCACCTATGATGTTGGGGATATGTCCCAGGGCATAGAAGTCACCTTTCACTGTAGGCAAATCCTCCACCTGACGGAAAACGATGTAGCTCCGCATGTGTTTCAGCAGGGCAGACAACACTCTGGACAACACGTTGGAAAACATAGGCTGGGACATCCCTGATGCTATGGCCACTGTTGTTTGAAAAGACCCACTTGCAAGGAAATGGAGCACTGACAGCACCTGCACTTGAGGGGGGATTCCTGTGGGATACCGTATTACTGACATCAGGTCTGGCTCCAACTGGGTACACAGTTCCTGGATTGTGGCACGGTCAAGCCTGTATGTGATAATCACATGTCGCTCCTCTATTGTCGACAGGTCCACCAACGGTCGGTACACCGGAGGATGCCGCCATCTCCTCACATGTCCCAGTGGACGGTGCTATGGCCACTGTTGTTTGAAAAGACCCACTTGCTAGGAAATGGAGTACTGACAGCACCTGCACTTGAGGGGGGATTCCTGTGGGATGGCGGATAGCTGACATCAGGTCTGGCTCCAACTGGGCACACAGTTCCAGGATTGTGGCACGATCAAGCCTGTAGGTGATGATCACATGTCTTTCCCCCATTGTCGATAGGTCCACCAGCGGTTTGTACACCGGAGAATGCCGCCATCTCCTCACATGCCCCAGCGGACGGTGCCTATGGAGGAGTACAGAGAGCACAGAGTCAACCAACTCTGAGGTACGTAAACAGCTTACTCTGAACATCTTCATAAATTGAAATTTGCCTGTATGAGTGGTTAGGCAAGGCCTAGGTATGTGTGATGCAGTCAAAAATAAAGCCATGTGGGCCCCTGAAATGGCGGCTGCCTGACCTGTAAAGTGGGACAAGGGGATATGAGGTAACTGCGCTGGCGTTGTACACCGTCGTGGTAGGCGGTCGACGATCGTGGCGCAATTCTGCATTGGTTAACATTGCACCCTATGGGTCCCAGGAGCTAATGACGATGTACGCCGGTGGTGACGGTACGCACTGGCGCGAACGTGACCGCCATTTTCTCTCTGTTCAATCACTCGGTACCTGATCTTCGACAGGAGAGGACCTACACTGCAAGTGCTGCTGTGACCTCAGTCTGGAAGAGACAATGGCTCGTGTGTCTGGGGAAAGGGCCCCTGCTTTCAGCACGGAGGAGTTGGAGAAACTCGTGGATGGGGTCCTCCCCCAGTACACGCTACTCTACGGTCCTCCAGACAAACAGGTAAGTACACTGTGAGCATGCTGTATGGGCAACGCCTGTGTGGAGTGGGGTGGATGAAAGTTAGGGGGGTGAGAATGCGGCGTGCATGAAACGACAGTGAGTGCATGTGCGTCATGGCAAGGGTAGGGATGCGGGCCAATGACTGTGATGGTGCAGTTGGTAATTACTTCTCTTTTCCCCTGTACAATTCCTGTAGGTCAGCGCCCACCAGTAGAAGGACATCTGGCGTGCCATCGCCAAGGAAGTCCGGACCCTGGGGGTCTACCACAGACGGAGCACCCACTGCCGGAAAAGATGGAGGGACATTCGCCGCTGGAGCAAGAAGACGGCGGAGGCCCAGCTGGGGATGGCCTCCCAACGTGGGAGGGGTGCCCGTCGCACCATGACCCCCCTGATGTTCAGGATCCTGGCGGTGGCGTATCCGGACTTGGATGGGCGCTCGAGGGCATCACAGCAGTCACAAGGGGGTGAGTACACTCTCATTCTGCTGATTCAGCGCGCAGTTTAGGTGTCTGGGTGGGGGAGGTGGGCTGTGGGTCCCCCTAGGCCAGGGCGAGTTTAGTAGGCAAGGTCCCTTCTTCAGGCAGGCCCTGTGGCACCCCACCTGTGTTCAGTGCCAACTACACCTAGTCAGGCTTCTGTGAAATCCATGTGTGCAGAAATCGGCCATAGCCTTGTAAGCCATGTCCCTGGGATTGAATAGTGGACCCCAAGTGTGCGGTGTAGTGCAGGGGGCTTCTGTGTCTGTCGTGTCCGCCAACGGTAGTGGTATTGCATGCACTGAACATGTCTTTCTTCTGTCTCCCCCCCCTTTGTGATCTCCCTGTACTTGTGTGCATTAGCATCACCTGGCGGAGGAGCAGTGGCACCGGAGCAGGAGGGAGCTGCATCCCACATGGCCCCGGAGGGCGACACTACGGACTCCGAATTCACCAGTGGGACGGAGGGCGAAGGGAGCTCCACGGCGGGGACAGGAGCTGACACTAGCGAGACGGACTCCTCCTCTGATGGGAGCTCCCTTGTGGTGGCGGCCCCATCTGTGCCCCCCGCATCTACAGGTACAGCCGCCACCCCCTACCAGCACCGCCCTCCCAGCAGCCCCTCAGCCTTTGCCCCGTGCCCTCTCACCCAGGAGGGTGGGCATTACTTTCGACCCAGGCACCTCAGCCCCTGCCCGTCACCCCTGCTGCCCTCAGTGAGGAGGCCATTGACCTCCTCAGGTCCCTCACTGTTGGGCAGTCTACCATTTTGAATGCCATCCAGGGTGTAGAGAGGCAGTTGCAACAGACAAATGCATACCTGAGACTCTGGCCTCAGCACTGATGGCAGCCATTGTCCCTGTCTCTAGCCTCCCCCTTCCAACTTCCTCCACCCAGACCCACACCCCTGTACCTCAGCCTATCCCAAGCACACCATCAGACCAGCATGCACACACCTCAACACACAAGGTAAGCTCTGGCAAACATAAGCACCACACATCCCGCAGGCACTCACAGAAGCATCACACACATGCAGACACACCAACATCCACTGCCTCCACTGTGTCCCCCTCCTCCTCATCTCCCTCCTCCCTGCCTGTCTCGTCTCCACTCACACCTGCATGCACTACATCCTCAGCCACTACGTCCATCACCGGCACACCCACCACCACACCCCGCACACGTGCAGTCACCACCCCCACTACCATTCACACATCCCCTGTGTCCTCTCCCAGTGTGTCTGTGAGGCCACCTCCCAAGGTACACAAATGCAGCCACACACCCACCCAACAGCCATCCACCTCAGGACAGCCTCCAGCCCATGCACCTTCACCCAAACTCAGCAAACGTACACCTCCTACAACCACAACCTCTTCCTCCACTCCCAAACCCCCTCCAACTACCCGTCCCAGTGTTCCTAAGAAACTTTTCCTGGCCAGCCTTGACCTCTTTCCCTCACCTCCCCCACCCCGTTAGTCTCCAAGGGCCCGACTCTCCAGGTCCCAACCTAGCACCTCAGCCACAACATCGGCGGGACCAGTGGTGCCAGTAGTCACCGGATTATGGAGTGCACCAGGCAGCAGGGCAGCCAGTGTGGCAAGGAGCCACAGCACGGACTGTCCCCCACCTGTCAAGCGTCAAAAGTTGGCCAGTGCCCGGCGGGAGAGGGGAAAGAAACCACCCACCAAAGCCACTCCCAGGGGTCCAGTTGGGAGTGTGGAGACAGCTGCGACACCAATCAAGGTGGGAAAGGGGCACAGTAAAACCGGCAAGTCAGGGAAGATCAGCATGGCGGACAAGACCACCAGCAGCCACACTGCCCAGGAAGCGACCGCCAGCAGCCACACTGCCCAGGAGAAGACCGCCAGCAGCCACACTGCCCAGGAAGCGACTGCCAGCAGCCACACTGCCCAGGAGAAGACCACCAGCAGCCACACTGCCCAGGAAGCGACCGCCAGCAGCCCCGCTGCCCAGGAAGCGCCCGCCAGCAGCCACACTGCCCAGGAGAAGACCGCCAGCAGCAGCCCCGCTGCCCAGGAGGCGACCGCCAGCAGCCCCGCTGCCCAGGAAGCGACCGCAAGCAGCCACACTTCCACAGACAAGACCGCCAGCAGCTGAACCGCTGCCCAGGAGATGACCGCCAGCAGCCCCGCTGCCACAGACAGGACCGCCAGCAGCAGCCCCGCTGCCCAGGACACCGCTGCCAGCAGCCACACTGCCACAGACAAGACCGCCAGCAGCTGAACCGCTGCCCAGGACACTGCCGCCAGCAGCCCTGCTGCCACAGACAAGACCGCCAGCAGCTGAACCGCTGCCCAGGACACCGCCGCCAGCAGCCCCGCAGGCCAGGACAAGACCGCCAGCAGCTGAACCGCTGCCCATGACACCGCCGCCAGCAGCCTCGCAGGCCAGTGAGCGCCAATGATTCCGACGCTACTAAGTCCACCGCGGGCTGATGAAGCACTCTGGGCACAAGGCCCCTCCAGAACCAGTGGATATTCACATCCACTACCTCAGTCCTCGGCAGGATGAAGCACTCTGGTCACAAGGCCCCCACCGCAACCAGTGGAGTATCACATCCACTACCTCTGTCCTTGGCAGGATGAAGCACTCTGGGCACAAGGCCCCCTCCAGAACCAGTGGAGTATCACATCCACTACCTCTGTCCTTGGCAGGATGAAGCACTCTGGGCACAAGGTCCCCTCCAGAACCAGTGGAGTATCACATCCACTACCTCTGTCCTTGGCAGGATGAAGCACTCTAGGCACAAGGCCCCCTCCAGAACCAGTGGAGACTGTCATCCACTTGAGAGACTATGGCTTTGCACTCCCCAGGATTGAACAGTGGGCAAACCACCCACTGTAGAGATTTGAGAGACTGTGGCTTTGCACTCCCCAGGATTGAACAGTGGGAAAACCACCCACTGTAGAGACTTGAGAGACTGTGGCTTTGCACTCCCCAGGATTGAACAGTGGGTAAACCACCCACTGTAGAGACTTGAGAGATTGTGGCTTTGCACTCCCCAGGATTGCACAGTGGGCAAACCACCCACTGTAGAGACTTGAGAGACTGTGGCTTTGCACTCCCCAGGATACATCAATGGGCATGGAGCCCCCTCGTGGAGCTGGCGTCGTGCACACATCCGGCTGAGGTACCTCCCTTCCCTTCCCCCTGAGGTGCCTGTTTTATTTCCATCTGATGCCCCTGCAGGGTTCTCTCCGTTTTGATCGGGTATTGAGTGTGTGCCTCGCCCATGCCTTTTGGGCTCAGTGATCCACGGACTATGATGGTGAAATCCCTTGGACTTGTGTTCTTGGTGTACATAATTGTATATTGTATAAATGTATGTATTTGTAAATATTTTTGATGTACGTAATTGAATATATCACAATTATTCGACTCATTTCCTTTTGTCCTTGCATTCTTCCAGGGGGGTTTGGGGGGTGTAACTGTTATGTATCAATATGTATTAGCGTGTGTGTTGTAGTGGGTGAGGGTGGGGGTGGGGGTGTTGCGTGTGTGTGTCACTCTCTTTTCCCTCCCCCTCCCCTGTGTCATAGGTGCAGTACTCACCGTTGTCTTCGCCGCCAGCGTTTGTGCTCCTGGTAGAGGAGCAGGAAGATAAAGGCTGGGAGTATCTGCAGTTCTGGTTCCATGGCGTCCTGGTTCCTCGTGGGGTGTGTAGAGGTGAGCGTTTTCCCTTCGAAGTCCTGTTTCTGCCGTGTTTTTGTTTGCGGTGAATCCGCCCCGGAAAAGGTGGCTGATTGGTGGGTTGTAATAGTGTGGGCGGTACATTGTCCTTCGCCTGTCTGTTGGCAGTTACCGTCGCGGTGTTTGTTTGTACCTCCGTGGCGGTCGGAGTGTTAAAGTGGATGTCTATGTTGGCGGTTTCCGCCACGGTCGTAATTCCATTTTTTTTACCGCCGGCCTGTTTGCGGTTTTACCGCCGCTTTAACACCGACGGCCAGGGTTGTAATGACCACCTAAGTGTGTGCTTCCTTTATTGTCTGTGTGTGTACAACAAATGCTTTGCACTACCGTCTGATAAGCCTAACTGCTCGACCACACTACCACAAAAGAGAGCATTAGTATTATCTACTTTAGCCTCTGTTTAACCACTGGGGAAACCCTGGACTCTGTGCACACTATGGCCCTCAATATGACATTGGTGGTGAGTGATAAAGTGGTGGTAATACCGCCAACCGGCTGGCGGTAAGTACCATCAAATTATGACTGTGGTGGTGATAACTCCCATAGACAACCAATGGACCACACCAACTGCCACGGAGGAAACAACAGTCACCACGGCAGTAGCTGTCAACAGCCAGGTGGGAGACAAAGTACTGCCCACCATATGAAGACACTGCAAACCGCCGCCTTTTCCGGGGAGGTTTCAATGCCAACAAGTTTAATGGTGACGGACGTGTCCTGACTGTTTTCTCTACGCAATTCGCGCCTCGAATTAATTATATGGAATATTTGTTATGCTATTGGTTGTTCAGGAAATCCCTAAGAGGTTCAGTATGTTTCCTTATGCCTTGAGAAAGCCCAGGTGAATGCACCCGGTTGGGCGAAACACGTGTCGGCTGGTTGAAAGTTCACTCTGTTCTATGATCTAATTAATCAAGTACATTATGGAATTGATCTTTTTCTTCTGAATAAACATTAATTTGGATAACTCTTGGAGAAAGTTTTCGAATATTTCAAGGAATCTCAAGAACAATTGGCAATTGGTTGCTTTAATGTCATTGTTACAAGTGGGAACCTACCACATATCTGTTAGTTACCACTCAACACCAACAAATGCCTGGTGGAAACAGAGCTCAGAAGTGAAAGGACTCACCATTGGAGACACAGGGAAGAACCATGTTGTCATGGAACCCGAACTGCAAGTCTTCCCAATGATCTTCTACGTCATGCTCCACCTGGAACGCCAACGCCGACGAAAACGACAACAGTGAGTACAGCTGCAGAGCACACAAGGAAGAGTGGGAGGAAAACGTTAGTGACACACACACGCACAACACAGATGCAACACCACCATACGCACAACCAGCTGCACACGTAAACCAATCGCACAAGAAACATGGCATAATAACACACGGACCATAATGCTGGAGTAACAATAATGCATTAGTATAGCAATATCCACCACACAAACCAAATATACACAACTGCCCATAAAGGGCCAATGCCCAGTCCAAAGTCATGAGGGCACACAAGGCCACAGGGCACAGTCCAAGGCCCAACCTGTTTCCTGACACAGCCGGAGAGAACTCTGCAGGGGCATCATTTTGCAAGTGGGAAGGCACCTCAGGGGGATCGGGGGGCACCTCAGCCGAATACGGAAACGTCCCCACTGGTTCTGGATGGGGCAACATGCCCATTGCTTTGTCCTGGGGAGTGCAAGGCCACCGTCTCTGGAGTGGTTGACCTGCCCACTTGTTTTGGATGGGGCAACATGCCCATTGCTTTGTCCTGGGGAGTGCAAGGCCACAGTCTCTGGGGTGGGTGACTTGCCCACTGGTTCTGGAGGGGGAAACATGCCAATTGCTTTGTCCTAGGCAGTGCAAGGCCACAGTCTCTCAAGTGGGTGACTTGCCCACTGGTTCTGGCCTACCCCTGGGGGGTGGCCTTCATGGAGTCCTGCACTGTGGTGGTGGTGGTTGGAGGAGCCTCCTGGGCAGACCCTGCACTGACTGATATCTGCACTGTGGTGGTGGTGGTTGGAGGAGTCTCCTGGGCAGCCCCTGCAATCCCTGATGGCTGCACTTCCACAGCTGGCGGTGGGGGCCCCATGACAGCTGGTGGTGGTGGCGGTGTTAGCCTGACAGCTTCCGCTGGCGAAGAGTGCCTCGTCTCCTCATGTCCATGGGTCGTGGATCCCTTACCCTTCCTGGCAGGGTTGGATGTGCTCTTCTCCTCTCTGCCTGGTGGTGCAGGCTCCTTCCCCTTCTTCACGGTTGGTGCAGGCTCATTCCCCTTCCTCACAGCTGCTGCAGGCCCCTTCCCCTTCTTCAAAGCTGGTGCAGGACTCTTCACACTCTTCCCTGGTAGTGCAGGACTCTTCCCTTTCTTCCCTGGTGGTGCTGCTCCTTCCCCTTCTGTGTTGTAGGTCTAGTATCCTTACCACTATGAGTAGGTGGTTTTACGACAGTCCCCATGGACTGTTTGGCTGAGGTGCTGGGCTGTGTCCTTAGTACCCTGCCCATACATGCAGGATGGGAGGGAGGGGTAGGGAAGATGTCAATTTGGGAAAGGAAAAGCTTTCTAGGGGCGTTAGGGTGGGAGGAGAGAGGAGTAATGGGAGTGGAGGATCAGGGAGTGGTTGTTGGAGGTGTATATCTGCTGGATTTGGCTGCAGGTGCATGAACTGTATGCTGATGTGAGGTGGATGGCTGTTGGGTGTCTGAGTGCTTGCATTTGTGTCCTTTGGGGGGGGCAGACACGGTGGGAGAGGAGACAGGGGACGCGTGCATGGTTTTTGTGGAAGTGTCTGCCAGTGAGGTGTGTGTTCTGCTTGGTGTGGTGATGCTGATAGTGGATGTAGATGTAGTGCATGCAGGAGTGAGTGTGGACGTGACTGGGAGGGAGGTGGAAGAGGAGGAGGAGGAGGAGGGGGAGACAGTGGAGGCAGTAGATTTTGTCATGTCTGCAACTGTATGGTGTTTGTGTGAGTGCCTGTGGGATGAAGTGTGGTGCTTGTGTTTGCCTGTGCCACTCTTGTGTGTTGTGTTGTGTTGTGTGCATGCTCATGTGTATGTATGCCTGGGATGGGTTGGGTTGAGCAGAATGGGACTGGAAAGTGGTAGTTGGAGGGGGACGGTAAAAACAGGGACAATTGCTGCCTTCAGAGAGGAGGCCAGAGCCTGAATCGATCTCTGTTGGGCTGCCAATCCACTGTGAAAGCCCTTCAGGAATGCATTGCATTGCTGCATCTGGGATGCCAGCCCCTGAATGGCATTCACAATGGTTGACTGCCCTACAGAGATGGATCCCAGGAGGTCAATAGCCTCCTCACTCAGGCAAGCAGGGCTCACTGGGGCAGGGCCTGAGGTGCCTGGGGCGAAGGAGATGCCCACCCTCCTGGGTAAGCTGGCACGGGCAACTTGCTGAGGGGCTACTGGGAGGGCAGTGCTGGTGCGGGGTGCGGCTGTACCTGCAGCTACGGTAGTCACAGAGGTGTCCGCCACCACCAGGGAGCTCCCATCGGAGGAGGTATCAGAGTCTGTGTTGTCCCCTCCCGTCTCCGCCATGGTGCTCCCCTCGCCCTCCGTCCCACTGGTTCCCTCAGCGTGGGTGGACTCTGCCTCCAGGCTGCTGTGGGATGCAGCTCCCTCTGTCACCGGTGCCCCTGCTCCTCCGCCAGATGATGCTAATGCACACAAGGACAGGATGACAAAACAAGAAAGGGGGGGAGAGAGACAAAGGATACAGTGGGTCAATGACTGCACCAACACCACGGTTGGCGTACACAGCACCCTCACACACATGGAACAAGCCTACACACTATGCATTGCACTACCAGTGATATGGCTAGTCACCAAGGCATGATGAGGAGCACACACCGCAAACTGCAGCACACCTGGGACCCACGCAGCCCTGCCTAGGAGTGACTACTTACAAGCTAGGTTACCGGTATTTGCCATGCAACCATTACCCTTCAGAGGACCCATGCTGCAATGTCTGGACTGGCCTTAGGGGCACCCACTAACATACAACCACCACCCGGATACCACCCCACCAGCCAAAATATGTAATGATACCCACTGTACTCACCCCCTTGTGGCTGCTGTGATTCACTCCAGCTCCTATCCAGCTTAGGGTAGGCCACCGCCAGTATGCGGGCCATCAGGGGGGTCAGGATCCGACGGGCACCCCTTCCTCGTTGGGAGGCTATCCCCAGCTGGGCCTCTGCGGCCTTCCGTGCCCAGCATCTCAGGTCCTCCCACCGTTTCCGACAGTGGGTGCATGCCTGCCATAGACCCCCAGGGTCCGCACCTCTTTGGTGATGGCACACCATGGCCCATATTTATACTTTTTGACGCTAAACTGCGGTAACGCAGTTTAGCGTCAAAAAGTTTTGCGCCGTCTAACGCCATTCTGAAGCGCCATGCGGGCGCCGTATTTATGGAATGGCGTTAGACGGCGCAATCAGACTGGCGCTGCCTGGTTTGCGTGGGAAAAAACCACGTAGACCAGACAGCGCCGGCGTAGGGGGAAAATGGCGCATGGGCGTCTTAAAATGGGGCAAGTCAGGTTACGTCGAAAAAATCGTCTTAACCCGACTTGCGCCATTTTTTAACGACGCCCATCCCCCATCAACATGACTCCTATCATTGTAAAGATAGGAGTCATGCCCCCTTGCCCAATGGCCATGCCCAGGGGACTTCTGTCCCCTGGGCATGGTCATTGGGCATAGTGGCATGTAGGGGGGCACAAATCAGGCCCCCCTATGCCACAAAATATTATTAAAAAAAAAAAAAAAAATACTTACCTGAACTTACCTGAATGTCCCTGGGGTGGGTCCCTCCAGCCTTGGGTGTCCTCCTGGGGTGGGCAAGGGTGGCAGGGGGGGTCCCTGGGGGCAGGGGAGGGCACTCTGGGCTCATTTTGAGCCCACTTGTCCCTTAACGCCATGCCTGACCCAGGCGTTAAAAAGCGGCGCAAATGCGCCGTTTTTAGCCACGCCAACTCCCGGGCGTCTCTTTTGCCCGGGAGTATAAATACCACGTAAAGGCCTGGGAGTCATTTTTTAGACGGGAACGCCTCCCTTGCATATCATTAACGCAAGGAAGGGGTTCACGCTAAAAAATGACGCACATTCCGGGAACTTTGGCGCTATTCGCCTCTAACGCCATAGTATAAATATGGCGTTAGTTGGCGTTAGTTTTGCGTCGAAATTGCGTAAAAAAAAACGACGCAATTTCGGCGCAAACGGAGTATAAATATGGCCCCATATTCCCTTCTTTTGATGGGTGCTGACCTGCAGAAGCAATAAAGACAGGAAAACACCATTAAACTAACAGTCCAGGCTGTCACACACATGGCCCACCATACCCGTTTCCATCATCATTGGCACACACATTGCCCAGTGCACGACATGTACACCACCAACAGATAATCCCCCCTTACATAATGCCTTCACACACCCCCCCATGCATCCATGCCACATGCATCATGCCCACAATGTACTCACCTGTTGTTCTGGAGGCCCATACAGCAGTCCGTACTGGGGTAGGACACCATCCACCAGTCGCTCCAACTCCTCCAAAGTGAAGGCTGGGGCCCTTTCCCCAGTTACACGGACCATGGTAGGTTCCAGACACAGGTCACAGCAGCACATGAAGTGTAGGTCTTCTCCAGTGGAAGGTCAGGAAACAAGTGAGGAATGATTTAGAAAATGGCAGTCACATCTGCGGCGGTGTACACCGTCACCGCTGGCGTGCATCCCCATTGGCCACTGTACTCCATAGGGCTCAATATTATCCAATGAGGAATTGCACGGCAGTTCACGACCGCCTACCGCCATGACGCCCAACATTGGCAGACTTGCCTCACTTCCACCTGTCCCTTCACACAGAAGAGGCGGTCACTACTTCGGGGGGGTGAACAGGCCTATTGATAATTGCTGCGTCACAGGATAAATAGGCACATACTTTGAAAATTACACTGTCCCAATACATATATGCACGATGTGAACTGCTGTTGTGTTATAGCTGTTCCAATTGTGTCAGCCTACTCACTCTTGTGTCTCTTAGATACCTACCGCTGCAGATGAATATGAGATGGAGACATACCCCTGTGTACAGACCCCTGGTGGACTTAGCTACACTGGAGGACAGGCACATTATACTCACCTATAGACTGGACAGGGCCACAATCACATAGCTTTGTGTCCAGTTGGAGCCTGACCTGATCTTAGCTATCCGTCATCCCACTGGGATACCCCCTCTTGTGCAGGTTCTATCAGTGCTTAATTTCCTGGCAACAGGTTCTTTCCAAGTGACAGTGGGCTTGGTAGCAGGAATGTCACAGCCAATGTTCTTGACCGTGCTGGCAAGAGTCTTGTCTGCCCTGGTAAAACACATGTGCAGCTACATTGCTTTCCCCCAGGTGGAAGATTTGGCCATTGTGAAGGCTGGATTCTATGCAATGGGACATTTTCCCAATATTATTGGTACGATTGAAGGAGCACATATTGCGTTTGTCCCCCCGCAGCAGAATGAACAAGTGTACAGGAATCGTAAGAGTTTCCACTCCATGAATGTGCAGATGGTGTGCCTGGCGGACCAGTACATCTCCCACGTCAATGCTAAATATCCTGGGTCCGTGCATGATGCCCTTGTCCTGAGGAATAGCAGCATCCCAAATGTGATGGCCGAACTACAGAGGCATCGGGTGTGGCTTATAGGTGAGCCTTGGGCCCCACCCAGTGTATGTTAGTGTATGCCTCTGCTGTTAACCTAATAGGATAGTGGGTGGCTAAATGTTGTCCCTCAATACTTGCAGGTGACTCTGGCTACCCAAACTTATCGTGGCTGCTGACCCCTGTGAGGAATGCCAGGACAAGGGCTGAAGAACGTTATAATGAGGCACATGGGCAAACCAGAAGGATCATTGAGAGGACCTTCAGCCTCCTGAAGGCCAGGTTCAGGTGCCCCCATCTAACAGGTGGATGATCCCTGTGCTACTCACCCGAGAAGGTCTGCCAGATAGTAGTGGCATATTGTGTATTGCACAACCTGGCCCTCAGACGCCATGTACCTTTTCTGCAGGAGGAGGAGACTGGAGATACCCCTGTGGCAGCAGTGGACCCTGAGGACAGTGAGGATGAGGAGGTAGAAGTTGAGGATGTGGACAACAGAACATCAGTGATCCGTCAGTACTTCCAATGACACACAGGTGAGACAGTGCAACTTCACATTTCTATGACTATTGTTGTATTCTGTGTGGCAGTAGAATGCTGGCATTACCCACTTGTTACCTCTACTGACTGTCACCTATGGATTATCATTTTACAGATGTTGGTGATATGACAACAATGTCCTGATGTGATCACTACAGCCAGGTAATTCTTTCCATGCTCCCACTATGTACAGTTCATTTGCAATGGATGTAGCTGTTTCAATAAATTCAGATTTTCAATACATGAAATACTAGTAGTCGTGATTTCTCCAAGGGTGTTTATTGTAAAGCTAAGAAATAGAGGGTAAAGTGCAATGGAATGGGGTGATGATGGAGGAAAGTCCAGGGTATTGTTTCAGTCTGTGTGTAGCACAGGTGCAGTGTCCAAAGGGCCATAGAAAGGGGAGCAATGGGGGGTGGACAAGATGACTGAGTAGGACACAAGGGGGGACAATCAGGAGAGTCTAATTTCCTGGCGGTGGTCTTGGCAAGTGTCTCTAGCTTCTGTCTGGTTTGCAGGGAATGTTTGCGGGGTGGTTCACCTTCTGCAGGGGAGGGATGCTGGTGGCCTGTGGGTCCTGTGGCACGGCCTCCTGGCCATTAGCGGCAGCGGAAGTGGAGGGCTGTTCAGTTGACTGGCTAGTGGTAGGGGCCCACTGCTGTGCTGTTGCCTCCCTCATGATGTTGGCCATGTCTGCAAGCACCCGTGCTATAGATACCACGGTGTTGTTAATGGCCTGCAAGTCCTCCCTGATCCCCTGATACTGCCCCTCCTGCAGCCTCCTGTTCTCCTGCACGTTGTCTAGGATCTGGCCCATCGTATCCTGGGAATGTTGGTAGGCTCCCAGGATCTTGGAGAGTGGCTCCTGGAGAGTCGGTTCCCTGCTCCTGTCCTCCCCCTGGTGCACAGCAGTCCTCCCAGTTTCCCTGTTGGCCTGCGCCCCTGTCCCCTGAACGGTGTGCCCACTGCCACTGACCCCAGGTCCCTGATTGTCTTGGGGGCGAGGTGTGGACTGGGGTCCCTGTACAGGTGGGCACACTGCTGATTGACGTGCCCTGGGGACAGAGGTTTGGGTACGCTTGGTGGGTGCTGTGGTGTTGGTTCCTGATGGGGGAGGCTCTGTGGTGGTCTGTGAGTGGGCTTGGGTGACCGGCTGTCCAGTGGTCCCTGATGGGCCAGGTAGGTCCTCCAGATCAAGAAGTCTAGAGTTACTGTCATCACTGGGGGCCTCTTCTGCTGGAGGACTGGATAGTGGTGGCACCTTCTCTCCACTGACATTGGCTGGTGTAGCAGTGGGGATGTAAATGATGTATTATGCTTCAATTGTATGCCATTTGTACTTCCCTAGCTTCCCCTCTATGGTTGGTGTTGCATTTCCAGCTTTTGCTTGTGTATGGTAATGTATTGTGGTTATGTTAGTTTCCGTATGCTATGCATGCTTTAGTGATGGGTGTCCATGCAGGGCTGGGAGGGGTGTCCATGCATTGGTATGGCATGCAGGACTTGGCAGTGGGGTTAGTCATATGTGTAGATGCAGTGCGTGGGTTGTAGTGGAGTGATGGGAGTGAGGGTGTGAGATGGCATGTAGGTATGGGGGGTGAACAGTGAAAAATGTTGACTTGCCAGTGTCCAGTCCTCCGGCAACTCCAGCGAGTCCCTCAGGATGTAGTATTACCAGTACCTGCTCCTCCCATGCTGTGAGCTGTGAGGGAGGAGGTGGGGGTCCAACGCCAATTCTCTGTATGGCAAGCTGGTGCCTTGCTGCAAAGGAACGTACCTTCCCCCATAGGTTGTTCCAACTCTTCCTGATGTCGTTCTTGGGTGCTGTCCCACTGCATTGACCCTGTCCACGATTCTCCGCCATAGCTCCATCTTCCTTGCTTTAGATGTCTGCTGTACCTGTGCTCCAAAGAGCTGTGGCTCTACCCTGACAATTTCCTCCACCATGACCCTTAACTCCTCCTCATTGAAAAGGGGGTGCCTTTGTGGTGTCATGGGTGTCGTGTGATGTGTGTTGGTGAGGGCGTGTTGGGTAATGTGGTGGGGTGTGTGATGTGGAGTACGTGAGGGGTGTATGGGTGTAAGTGGTGTGTGTGTCTAGTTGTCTCTGTGCTCTTCTTCTCATTCTCCTGGTGGCAATTGTTGTTCGTAAGGGGTTGTGGGTAATGTGGGTGTGTGTTAAATAGAGGTGTGTGGGTGTGGTGTGTGTATGGATGTCAGGTGTGTGTCATTATTATTGGCTAATGAAGTGTTGTTTTGTATGTGGGTGTCCATTCTGAGCACATTGGTACGTACCAATGGTTTACCGCTATTGAATGTCCGCTGTGGTGATTCGTGGGTCATAATGTGATGGGCGTTGTTTTGTGGGCATAATGCTGTGGGTTTTGAGACCGCCACTTTATCACTGACCTCTGGTCTGGTGGATTTGTGTATGTGGCTGTATTCTGTCGGATTGGTGTGTGTGTGTCATAATATGGTGAACAGAGATCTGCCACCGCAGTGGTATGTTGGCTGCCGTCAGTGTGGCCGTAAGCGGAATTTACCGCCAGTATCATAATGAGGGCCTATATCTCATTTTGACATAGTATACAGAGCCAGCGTCCTACACCCGGGGCCCCCCAAATTGTTTCAATAACACTGGCCCAAATACACAAATCCAAATGCAAACACACGTGCACACACTCAAACACACACACTCAGATACACATCAAACACAGGTGCAGAGTGACATCCACCTACCAGAACATGTACAAAAAAGACACATGCACCCACACACATGCCACCCCCACCAGTGGCTTGCTCTTTTACATCTTCATATGCTTGTTAGGAGTGGGAGGGCAAAGACTGCCTTTTCATTTTAAGGGCTGAATTTATGCCAGCACAGGCTAGAATTAATTTATGTTGCTGGATGCCAGAAAGCCTGTTAAAGTAATAAAAAATTAAAAACATGATTTTTCTTTAGAAGTAATTATTCCTTAAGGGAAACCGAGAGAACTCGAGATCCAGCCTTTATTTTGAAGAGGGACTGCAGTAACTGTATGCAGCAAAACACAAATGCCATTCTGAATAGTTCAGTGTTATTGAGATACAAAGCTGAAGGAAACAAGCACGTGTCGGGAAAGCCGGCTGCGTGAAACCTTTCACATTATGAAATAGTGGCAGGAAACTTACGAATGTTTAGCAACTTCATTTTTCAATAGAGGCAGAATGCCCTTTTGCAGAACATGTGCAGCAGGATGTGGCGCCTGTTGGTGGTACAGCTCTGAAATGAAGCAGTGTACAATCTTATGAAGAACTGTGAAAAGATTACCCATTTGCTCCACCTCAAATTTGTTGAAAAACTTAGTGCTTCTTCATCAGAATGTCAGGGTAGCGGAAGTCACATCATACATCCTTTGGCCTCCAGTGGCATTTGGCCGGGCCCCATCATACACTAGGGGTTAGAGGAAGTAACCTCTGTTGCCATGGAGGGTTACTCCCCACCATATTTAAGTATATCTGCCTGTTTGGCAGAGATCCTTACGCATTTAGAGGAATTGCTACCATGGGGGCTCCTCCGAAGACAATGAAAGTTTGGTCAGCAGCCTCCATGTTTCATGCTTTTATGGTAAGCAGCCTCCATGTTTCATGCGTTTTTGTTTTGCAGACAAACTCAAAAAGCAGGAGTTTGTTTTAACAAAACAATCAAAATAATGCAGCTTGGAGTTTTTTCCAAGAGTTTGTGGATCATTGTTTTATTTTTTTGCTTGGGATCCCAGTCTTTTTTCGGCGGTGTCAAATATAAAAAAAAGCTAATTCAGAATATGTGCCCTAATTTGGACAGATCGACTGAGAAACTTGCACAGATGGCCACACGTCCATTTGTTGGGAGTGTGTAAGATTTCTGTCGTGGAACCAGTGGGGACACTGTTGGAAGAAGCCTGATGGCCTGCCTGACTCTAATGAGGAGAGTGGGCGGACTGTCAGATTGTTAGATAGGGTAATCCGCCACACTTGTGGTGCGGTGAAGTACTTGGTCCGCCAAACTCTAAATGAGAGCCACAGTGTTAATGTCCTGTCCCCATGGATGTCAGTTCATCAGAATGATAGCAGTAAAGAAAGTAAGTAATGATTTTCTAAAGCGTATGAATACTAGCTGTCTTGGCCCTAGCGTCCTATAGGAGAGCCAAAGTCTCTATGTTGAACAGGAGTAAAATCTACCACCTCCCTATTTAGCTTTCTTCATTTTTAAGATGACAACTAATTTGGCCAAACCTGATCTCAGATTATGGTTGGGAACGTGTCCGGAAAAAAATCTTCTGAAAATGAGAGGGACCTGTTCTGTGCAGAGCCTTATGGTCCATGCAAAGGGTCTTAAACTTGAGCCTCTGACAGGCAGGTAACCAATGAAGGTCACAAATATTCTTTGAAATGGGACTAAATTTAAGTATTTTTAAAAGCAGACATGCTGCCCAAATTTGGAGGGATTTTAGCTTCATTTGAAGGTATTCCTGGATTTCTTCATATAACTCATTGCAGTAATCTATCTTTGATAGAACAAGAGCAACCATAACCATTTTCTGCATGTCTGGGAGGATATAAGCAAACACTTTTTTTAAGTACTCTGAGTAGATATAAACACAAAGAAGTGACCTGAATTATTTGCTCAGAGAAGCAGAGGTGTTCATGAAATAAACCCTGAGACTTTTTACTTTCCTAGCAGGGCATGGAAGGGAGCCAAGATTAGCGGGCCACCAGGAAGTATTCCAAAAAGAACTGTTGTTGCCAAAGAGGATCACCTCAGTTTTCTCAGAGTATAATTTGAGACTATTTTTTCTGCATCCAAATTACAATATATGCCAAACATCAGATGAGATGGACACAACTATTTGTGTGTCTTCGGCGTAGGAGACTGCAGCGAAATCGTAGAACCGAATATGTTTTGCCAAGGGGGTGACATAGATGTTGAAGAGCGTAGCGCAGGTAAATATGAACCCTGGGGCCCCACAGGGGAGATAAAAAAGATGCAAGGTAAAATCCCCAAAGGCAACAGTTTGTTCACTACCAGAGAGAAAGCAGCTGAGGGCGGTAAGGCTGGGCCCCCGATTCTCTCTAGCACAGAGTGGCTTACCGTATCAAATGCAGCAGAGAGGTCAAGAAGAATCAGCACAACCCTACCTCCAATGTACACCAGTGTTCGGATCTCCTCAGTAGCAGCTACTAAGGCTGATTTGGTGCAGTGCTGAGGTCTCAAGGCGAATTGCGTAGTCTAAAAGATTATTGGCATCGAGAAAGTACATAAGGTCTTTGTGAATAGCCTTTTCTAATATTTTCGCAGGCAATGGTAATCAAGACATGGGTCGATAGTTTTTTGTGTCGCCTGGATCAAGGGAATGTTATTTTAGGATGAGGAGCACTGACACCTTCTTCCAAACAACTGGAAATTGTCCTGAGGTCAAAGCACTATTCAAGAGTTTGGTAAGATGTTTGGAGACCATTTATAAAACATAGGGTTGGCAAGGGTCTAGAGGAGACCCAGACTTAATGGTCTCTAAAAGTCTTATGACCCTGTGCTCGATAAGAGGGTTGAAGCTGTCCAGATGGTTTACAGCAGGGCCAACATTATCTTTCAACCCCAGAACAGATGTAGGGGAACAGGAGGAATCGACTAGGCAGTTGGTGTCAAGAATGGAGGAGAATTCATCAGAAATCAGAAACACTATTCACCTTTGCTTGAAAAAGTGACCTCACATACCCTTTGACCCCACAATGACAACACGGGGTTGAACGCTTGTTCCACTCTAAGCCCAAATACTGCTTCCAGTGTGCTGGAGATAGGGAAAGCCAGTAATTATAAATAAAAGAAGTCAGGAAGGCTCCTAGAACTAAGTTTACTTTCTTTTTTTGCAGCTGCCATCTTGATGTCCGAGATCAGGGGTAGCAAAAGCAGTGCCATGGGTATCAAAGGACAAGCCTGGGGTAGTAGCTGGCAACTCTGGCTTCCCTTAATTAACATATATAGTTATCTTGCCCATCAGCGTCTCAAAAGCCCCTTCTTTTCTGTTGAAATCTAGGAAAAGGGTAAGAATTCGGGATTGCAAAAAATGAACGGGGCTCTTAAAGACATGATTATTTCCCGTTTCATCACCTGCCTTCGTGAGCATTGGGACCAGGCCTAACAAGGGCAGTGCAAGGGGCACTAAAGAGCAAGCCGGAGGTAGTTAATGTTGTATTGACATCCATTCAGAATATGATCTGCAGAGAGAGCAAGGACTGCATATTACATGAATATACAAAGCCCAGCTGGGGATGGAGCCATTTCTTGCATAGTTACAGCACACAGAGCTGTGGCAGCGGAGTTCCCTGTTGCTGCGTTAAGGGTGTTTTGTGTGCACAAGATAAAGGAGGAAGGAAGCAGACATTGCTGTGTTTCATATAAACAGACGAAAATAGCTGTGTTCATTTAACCGGGGATCCCCTGTTTGCTAAAGGTCAAGTCTTTAAGCCTTGCTGCTAAACCGCAGAGAAAAAGCCAAAGTGGAGAGTCTCCCTACAGTTGAAAATTACCAAATACACTCTCCAAAGTTTCAGACATTTTTGGTAGATATAATGCGCGGTCCATGATTATTCATACAGCAAAAACCTTACTTTTGTTCTCAATGCACTTATTGAATCCACTGTTTGTACGTAGCAAGCTTGTCTACCCAAGAATTCACAGGACAAAAGCCCATCTTAGCGCTTCAAAAGACTAGACCCTCAGTACTGCACAAACTTACCCTTTTCGACTTACATCTGCATTTGATGTATATTTTCAACTTTTAAGAAATTCACAGCAAATTCTGCGACATTAGCAGTTTCCAAGGAGTAGTTCTGAAATTCCGTTGTGAAATGCTAGTTACCCAAAGGCAATTACACTTCTCACATGCATAAATGTAACAGGGGCACATCTATGCATGTGTACAGTGTGTCACCCAGGTGCAATTGGACTTGCTATTGTTTTTTTATTTACTTTTTCTCCATGGGGAAACTATTTTCCTTACTACAGAAATCGCATTCTATAAACCCCAAACACTTTTGGTGTGTTCCCTCTCAATTCCATTCCCAGTTACTGATGTACTCCTTGCAGAAGTAAATCTCCAACCAAACATTAATAAATATTAACAGACTTGCCCGTTTGTGAGTTATTTCCTACAGAGGACTGTACCGAGATCTATTCCACCCATCCTCAAAAGGCCTCACAACACCCTTCCCCCCACATTCAACCCTCCCTCGTGTGAGGTGGGAAGTTACCCCAGAAGTGACAGACAACCATACGATATTCCTGCATTAGAGAACACAACAATTCTCTGTCCGTATTTATTATAATCCATAAACACAATATTAAAAACATTTCCACAACATTCAAGCATTTTGTTTACAGTATGTACAGTACACCACTTCATTGTGAATAACTAATACATGAAATCTCCTAACAATAGCGCTCAAAGGAATCGTGGTTGACCACCCCCAGGTACCTATGGCATCGATTGTTCCAATTGTCTCGGGGGCCATGATCCCTCACTAACCATTTGTCCATCACAAGGTGAACTCACTTGCTCCTTCAACATAGAGAGAGCATGGTCCAGTATGAAATCTGGACCCCAAAACAACCATGCCAGAGCCAACCCAAAAAGGGATTCACGCCTGGCACCCAATGGAACCCCTGGCTATACCTTGGTTCCGTGGCACAATCACCTAATGTGTAAAATGATGAGCGCAGACGGCGGTAGCCGGCAGTCTAAAACTTTTTTGACGAGTTGACGCAGAACCTTCAGGTACAGACCACCTTTACCAAACCAATGGAACTGAAGACCTGCTTCTGCCACCTGCCCGTGCTACTGGTTGAAAAACGGTGTCGCCTGTCGAACAAAGGAATGGCCAAGTATCCAAACACTGGCTGGCCCTATGTGCCTAGGAAAAATCTGAGAGGAAATACAAAAAACTGAGTGTTATTCGTTATCCTATATCATGTGGAAACACACATAGTGCTTGTAGCAGTCTGACTTCCACCTGATGATACCTTTAACTGTGTTGACGCTAAGCCCTGCCCCCACTGCTGATGTTACTGTGCCTATCCTAAAGGAGTGTTAACTGAATTTCCCCTGGATGCCAGCTGCCTGCAAGGCCTTGCGCAATACATGAGCAAACTGATATCCCATGAGAGGTACGCCTGATGCATGACATATAGGGATATGGATGCTGCAGGGGGACGAATCTGCATAAATCTGCGAACTGCGACCACCGGGCACCCAATGAAGTCGCCTGACCTCCTCAAGTAACTGGTTCCCCTCTACCCAACTGGTCCATCTTAATCACTAAGTTGCCCCCCTTCCAACATATCTGACTGAGCAACAGACCCCCATGAGTATCCCGCTTAGAGCTTGCTGTAAGTTCGGAGAACTGAAAAGCCCCGTAGAAAGCAAGTGCAAATGCTACAGTGAACAGGATCCACTCATATTCTGAATTGCACACCCCTGCCAGGGTCCTTAGGATTCTCTCCAGCTTGTTAACATGGATGGGGCACCTCTGATCTGGGGGTACTCCCTCCAACCTTTCCCATCCCTTGAGCACCCACCTAGTAAAAAAGGACTAGGAAGCAATGGCAGAGGAGCGTTGCCCCAGTGATAAAAAGCAGAAAAATAAAGGGATAATAAAAAGTATTTTATTATCCCTTCATTTTTTCGTCTTCATAGGGTGGGGCGGGCCAGCCTCCTCTACGTCAAGTGGAGGAGTAGTGCAGTTGCGCTTCTAAGTGCGCATGTCAGTTTGGCTGGCAATCAGAGGCCTGCCAAAGTGACATGTGCACTTAGAAACTCTCTCCGTGGTTGTATTTTACAGCCAACTGGAGACCAAGCACAGTGCCCCACTCTCCCCCAAGGGGCATTTCGGAACACTCAGGAAAATTGCGGCACTACTTTCATGCTGTGTAACATTGTGATTGGTTAGGGAGGGAAGGCAAGGTGGCTGGAGCGGAGCGGTGCATCAGAGAGGGGTAGGTACATTTTGCTAAATTTATTTACCTGTCCTCCTGTGCCCCCCCCCCCACTGTCCACAGTGCTCCCCCACTCCTTCTGGGTAGCAGCCACGATGGCTGGGAAGGATTTGTACTTCCCCTTAGTTTTGTGAAAAAGGCCATGGCCGAGATGTGGCACCTGGCACTAAATACTGATCTACCTTGCGCTCGCATGTGTCAAGAAAATCCAACCAACTACTGAAAGAGAAAGGCTGAGCTATAGAGTGGGAGAAAGGGCTATGCTTTGGGATTACCCATAAGGCAAAATTGCTCTGTCCCACAAGCACATGTAATTGGTGTAGAGTGACCTTTTTTTGCCCCCAGACTGGTTTCCAGCAACCCCCGCCCCAAAAGCATTTGCCTTATCAAGGGGTAGTCTGCACTCCCCCCTTGCTGAATCAATTTCTATCCCTAGGAAAACCAATCAAGTGGCTGGCCCTGTTGTCTTATCACGTGCTAAGGGTACCCCAAAATCTGCCATTAGGGACTTGAATGTAGTCAAAGACATAGCACAGTCATCAGAGCCCCCTGGTCCCAGGAACAACAAATCATCCAGGTAATGATTAATGGAATTTGACGCAAATGTCTATGTAAATACCCATTTCAAAAAGGTACTGAACTGCTAAAAATATGCACAGGAAGATGGGCATGCATCTGTCATAATAGAACTTCCCCTGGAATTGGAAACCCAATAAATGGTAGTTGTCTGGATGAACTGGCAGCAGCCGGAAAGCTGACTCTATGTCTGCCTTTGCCATGAGAGCCCCTGGACCTATTTGGCTTAATAATGCCAGAGAACCATTCAGGGATGCATACTTCACAGAGCAGAGCATTGGTTCAATTGCATCATTAAATCATGCTCCACTAGGGGCTGAGAGGTTGTGCATTAACCTGAATTTGCCGGGGTCCTTTTTTGGTACCAGACCTAAGGGAGAGCAGACAAAATTATCTATTGGGGGGACTGTCAAATGCTCCAGCTGTTCTGTTCAAACCCAATTCTTTCTGAATCTTCCATTTGGCCACCCCTGTGCAAGACTTAAGGAGTGTTGGTTTTTACACGCTTCAGGCCCCTGTACACCCGGTGCTGGGATCCGGAAGCCATTTAGAAAGCCCTCATACAACTGTTGTGCAGCTTCCTGATGTGGGTACAAATTGAGCCAAGGGTTCAAGACCAAGAGAGACACCGGAGAAAGATCACCCAAAACCAAAGAAGGTTCTTCCTCACTTCTACTCCTCCCCCCCCTTTTCCCTTGACTTCTTGAAGCATTTGAGCTCTGGGTGTCTTGCTGTCCCGCAAAATGAACAATTGTACTTGAATTTTCACGACCTCTGAGGTCTGGTACATGCTTTTTTGTTAAATGCTCGACATGCCCCTTTGAGATTCCTGCCCGCTGTTGAAGCTCAAAAAGGCGACTGGCCAGGGGTCTCAGGTTTCTTCACATCATACATCGCAACCACCCATTCAGTCTTATCCCAACACCTGGATGGATTTGAGGCTTTTTTTAACTTGAATGCTTTATTGTAATCCTTCCAACTGGACCCTCCAAACTCTTCAAAGGCACACACTATCTTGTTCATATAATACACAGTCTTTGGGCCCCCATATGGGTATTTTGTGAGCAGACAGACTGATAAATGGTAAAACCTTTAATCCAGTTCTTTATGGTTTCCTCAATCTTAGGTTTCTTCAATTTATGAGTACAATACTTATTTTCTTTACAGCCCTCCTCTGGTGATTTTCAATGGTATGCTCAAAAAGGTCCCCATACGCCCCTTTTTAATCTTTGCCCTTATCTCCTCAGACAGGTGGTGGCCTAACTGGTCCCTGGGTAATAGAACCTGGTCACCTTTGGTCTCTGCCACAGGCACCCCTGAAGTGGGCCCTCCTACCGCCGGGGTAATCAAGGGGCCGCTATGACTGACTCAGATGATGCTCGTGCCGGACCCTAAGCCGCCTCCCATGTACCTGCTTTTTCCCCCTGCCGCCTGGATCCAGCTCCCTCCACCAAACTTCTTGCTATAGCAGAGCTGCATTTTCCCATTTGCTCCACCCGGCTCCCATCGCCCTGTCTTGGAACCAAGGTAATACTTTGGCTAAACTGTTCACTAGGTCTTCTTTGTCCTCGCTCCCAGACCTTGCCTCTACCTGCCTCAAGACCGTAACCTCATGGTGATGCTCCAGTTCCTGTTCCCGAACGATGGCAGCCATCAGGGTCAGTGTGAAAGACAACAAAACTTCCTCCAAGGGGCTCCTCGAGGCTACTGCCAGCCACCACTGTCAAAGCCCAGGGAGAGGTCAGAGGGTTGAAAGGCACAGGAGTTCTGGGCAGGAACAAGAGCCAGTTCGGGGCTGGTCAAAGGGTCACAAAAACAGCAAAAAACAGCAAGTTCTTGCTTGACCTGGAAAGGATGCCAGACCCCAGGTGGAGGTCCATTGGCGGTCGTCAGGGGCATCCAGGCAAAATCCAGTTAGCGGTGAACACGACAGTGCCCTCACTTGTAATTTTTTTTTATATATAGCTTTATTAGCAATTTAGACATCTACAAGTGACATGGCGAGCAAAGCAATTACACCAGGTATCATTATCAAAGTGTGCTAGTACATTTCTTATATGCACCACTGTATTTATGAAGATGGTGAAAATTCCGGATACCATATCTGTGTTGCAACGAGTCCATTCGTGTATAGTTTTGACTGCAATTGAGATAATACTAGTATAATATTAGTTAACAATTCCAACTGATATACTCGGGATGCATATTTACCCCTCCTGTCTGTGGAAAGAAAAGCAGAAGGGGGGGGATAGTAGAGGGGCATAGAATCAGCGCCGCTGCGCTGCCATGAGCAGGTCAGTATCTGTTCCATGCCGTAGTGAATCAGCCCATGGGGAACGATAGTCCCTCAAGGGAGGCCAATTGCAGGGAATATTGCTCTTAATTGTATTTCACTTTATAATGAGTGATCAGTGTGGCACTGTGATAATTTTGGCTTCCACTACTTCTAAGTATTTATGCCAGCTTGGGGGATTAGTTGGAATCTGGTGCCCCAGGCCTAAATTGTTAAGAGCCTCTTGTTCGGAAATAATGCTAGCTTTTAGATCTAATAACCATTGTCCCAGAGGTGGGGCAGCAGTTGATGTCCATTTCATGGCTATTCTACGCTTCGCCAAGACCAGCGCTAAATCTAAAAATTTGTTTAGGGACTTTTGGGCTGCTGAACGGAGTGTGATTCCTAATAGAAAATGTGGAGCATTTATCGTGTGTGCAGCCCAAGGCCTTAGTAAGGAAGTCTGCCACCCCCTCCCAATAGGGAACAAGCAGGGGGCACGCCCAAACCATATGAATAAAGTCAGCATCAGTATCTTGGCAACAGGGGCATGGCCCGGGAGCTCCGGGATACATATGGGACAGTTTTGTGGGTGTGAGGCAAATAATTAAATTGTGTGTATTTAAGGCTGGCAATTATGGAGACAATTTTTGGCATTGTCAGACACTGCGCAAATTGTCTGTGAGTGTTATGTCGAGCGCTTTGTTCTAATAATTACGTAGTGAAAGGAGTGGCGTACTCCCGTCTTCACGTAAGGATGTATATAACCATGTAATTGCATGGCGGCTAGCTCCATGGGTCAGCATCACCTGGAGGGTCTTCGAGGTGTGTGGCTCGTCATGCATTCTATGCCAAACTCTATACAGGTGTCTCATTAATGAGACATACATTAATAAGGTGCCCGGGGATATACCATAATCAGCTTCCAAATTGTCAAATGTGTATTTTATAATTAAAAAGGTCGCCCCATGTTGTGAGTAAGCCTCCGACCAGCTATGTGCGTCCAGCCTGGTGCCAAAGTCTACGCAATCCAGTATCACCCAGAGAGGCAACTCATAGGGGGGTGAGAGCGAGGTTTGACCAGGTATTTGATCCAGCACATCTTTGGCATTTGAATTAGAATGTTTTTGGTGGCTTTAGTGGTCACTGTGTCAGATCCCCATAACCACTTAGTACCCAAACTACCCTCATCTAACTGTGCATATAGTTTAGTGAGCGCCTCCTGTCTTCTTCCCTTGCCCCATATTAAGGAGGTTAGGAGTGAGTGTAGCTCTTTCAGTAACCTATGGAGTATTGGAATAGGTAGGGCTGAGAAAAAATATAGTAATCCGGGGAGGAGTAGCATTTTAGAGATAGCAACACGTCCCATAGGGGGAAGCGACAAGTCAGACCAGAATGGTAGGGAGGACCTGGCCCCTGTTATTGCTTGCTACCAGATCCCTATGCGTATTGAACACATAAACCCCCAAGTATTTAATTGATTCATAGGACCAGGGAAGTAAAGTGTGTGCGAGCGCCTGTCATTGTTCTGCTGTTAGGGATGTCAGTGGGAACAACTGAGATTCCTCCCAATTTACATGCAACCCAGAAGCGTCTTCAAATCGACCTAGTAATGCCATAAGGTGTGGAATCACTGCTCTGTCACTTTGCAGGTATACAAGCGCACTGTCTGCATACATGGATATTATGTGCCAGTGGTTTCATGCGTAAAGGCCCCAATTCGGTGCCTGGGCCTGAAGTGCACATGCCAGGGGCTCCAAGGCCAGCGCGAAGTTAATCGGAGACATGTGGCAACTCTGTCAAGTGCCACTTTCAATAGTGAATGGATCATATATAGTTGAACTAGTTTTCACTCGGGCTAATAGCGAGTTATATAATAATGATACCCATTTCAGGAAACTTGGGGCCGATTCCTAATCTGCACAGAACTTCCCTGAAGTATTGCCATTCTAGGGTGCCAAATGCCTTCTCTATGTTGAGAGATGGTACCCAGGGGTGGGTACCCATTGCTTGTGCCAAATCCATCAGTGAAATCAGCCTGCGGTGGTTTAGAAACGTGTTCTTGCTAGGTATAAACCCATTTTGATCAGAATGTATTATGTGTTTTGTGACGGGAATAAGACGGTTGGCTTAGACTTTGCCAAGGATTTTGTAGTCCATTTTCAATAATGAAAGCAGGCGATAGGAGTCTAGCAACAAGGGGTCTCTATCTGGTTTAGGTAGCACCACCAACACTGCCTCTCTTAAGGTTTTGGGTAACTTGTCCATTGTGTAAGCCTCTTGCTGTAATCGGGTATCTGGGTGAGTCAGACAGGAGGAGCTATACGAACAGTCTGCTGGCCTTATCTCGCTCCTTGTGTTATTTGGCTAGTTATTCCCGATAATGAAAGGAGCTCAATTTTTCCAGTGTTGCCTTGTATGTGAGTTTGGACTGAACTAAAGGGGTGGCAGCCTTTGGGTCAACCGATAAAAGTTCTTTGCAGTTCCTAATGTTTGTCTCCAGTGTATGAAGTTCATTACGCAGGGTTAATTTGATCATGTACACTGTCTTTATCACATGTCCGTGGAGTACTGCTTTGAATACATCCCACTCAATACCAATGTTAGAAGCTCTGTTAGTGTTTACTTGAAAGTAATGTGTTATATGATCAGCAAGCTCAGTGCCAAATGCTGCATCATGTAGGGTGCACGTAGGGAGGTGCCAGGTCAAGATATGTGATCGTCCTCAGGACAGTTGTACCTGCAGAGGACAATGGTCAGATATTCTCTTCCCAAGATGTTCCGCGTGTGTGACCTTCTTAAGTGCATCCAGGGTACAATAACAGATCTATCCTCGTATGTAAATCATGCAAGGCTGAGTATTATGAGTATTCTTTGGTGTTCGGGTGTAATCTACGCCAAGCATCCATAACTTAATTGTTAGTAGCCCATCTCTGTAAGTGGTGTGTAAGAGTGATAAATTGAGCCCAGGGGGTGGTGGCCGGGCTCGGTCTAGGTCCGAATCCGGAGTGCAATTGAAGTCTCCACCACAATAACACAGTGCCAAGGCATTCTGCAGGAGTGCTTGGGTTAAGGAGTGTAGAAAGTGGGCCTGGTTACTGTTAGTGGCATATAGGGAGATCAGTGTTAAAGGATGTTCATCTAGTAGCCTCTCTAATATCACATGCCTACCTCGGGGTCAATTTTGGTGTGCAGTGTCACTAGTGGTACCCCAGGCACCACCCATATTAATACTCCCCTAACGTAGCTGGAGTAGGTGGTCCCGATTACTGTACCCCTTCAGTGTTTATGCGTGGCTTCTAATGCTGTGGCCGTAATTTGTGTCTCTTGGAGTAACGCTATCTGTATCTTGTGTCTACGCAAGAACTGATGGACTTGGAATCTTTTCTTGTAATTAGCCAACCCGCGTACATTCCAGGATAGGAGGAGGATTGGTGCCCCGTGTGTCCTGCTATTAGTGGCCATTGATTTTGTTAGTTAGTAGTCAGTTTGAACCCTGTCCAAGTAGGGACCCTCACTCTAGTCAGGATTTGGGAGACACCCGCTCAGATAATCCTTGCTCACCCCCTTGGTAGCTTGGAATGAGCAGTCAGGTTTATCTCAAAAGCAATGTGTAAAGCATTTGCACATAACACACAGAAATACAGTGAAAACTCTACAAAAGGAAACCACACCAGTTTTAGAAAAATACCCAATATTTATATGTGTAAAACAAGACTAAAATGAGAAAAATCCAACATACAGTGCTAAAGATATGAATTTTGTAAGATTTAACTTAAAAATACAGTTCCTTGAAGTCGATAGCTCCACCTGGGGATATCACAGCGTTGTGATCAACAAACTCAATAGTTCAGGCCGGCCATGGCGTTGCGGGCCAGCTATGGTATCGGAAAGACACGCAAACAGTACCTTGGATTTGCAGGGAGTCGTGACCCTCGCGGTGAGTTCCGAAGAGTGGCAGCACTGGTGTCGTGGTGTTGTTTCTTGAGTCGCGCAGGAGTGCGGAAAGAACTCCGGGCTAATGAAGTCAGGAGTGCTGGCATGGACGGAGTTGGGGCAGTGGTGCAAAGTGGGATAATGTGATGAGCGGTGCCCACAGGTCACAGTGCATGCAGCGGCTCAGTGATGGCATCCAGCGGCATCGGTGAGACCAGGGCTACTGTGTGAAGTGGGGCGGTGCGATGTGCGGTGTCACCAGGTCACGTGCAGGCAGCGTCGCCGTCATTGCTGAAGCACTGTCGTCGGTAGGCCCAAGTGATCGGTGTGGCGCAGGACGGCTCTGGGCAGCGCCTACGGGTCATGGTGCAGACAGGGACATCTGTTGATGACACTGAAGTCGATGGTGCTGGTGTCGGTGGACCGGGGCTGCAGTGTGGAACGGTGCTTTGTGCTCCTCACGAGCGGTGTAACCAGGCCACGGTACAGGCAGTGGCATCGGTGTCAGCAGGAGCTGCATCATCGGAAATGCCCAGGCTGCGGTGTGAGTAGGCGATGCCGGAGTGCGGGCCCACAGGTCGCAGTGCGAGCAGCGGCCCAGTGAAGTCATCTCATGATGGCGTTGGTGATACTAGGGTTGCGGTGTGAAGCGGGCAGTGAGGCTCAGTGCGCCGTTGGCAGATCACAGTGCAGGCCAGCAGCATCATTGGTGGCGTTGCAGTGGTTTTTCCTCTTGAACCACAAAACACACAGTTTCCAGTGCTGCAGATCGAAGAAACTGAAGTCTGTGGTGTTCCTGAGACTTCCAACACGAGGCAAGCTCGTCTCCAAGCCCTTGGAGAACTTTCTCAAGCAGGATACACAGCAAAGTTCACCCTTTGCACTCTTTTAAGGTAGAAGCAGCAACTGTAGGCCAATCCAGAAAAGCAACACAGCAAAGGGACAGTACTCCTCCTCCAGCTCTTTAGCTCTTCTCCATAGCAGAGGTTCCTCTTGATTCCAGGAACATTCTAAAAGTCTGGGGTTTTGGGTCCAATACTTATACCCCTTTCTGTCTTTGAAGTTGGCAAACTTCAAAGCAAAGTCTTAAGTGTTTGCAAGATGCTACCTTGTCCAGGCCACGCCCCAGACACACACCAAGGTGTTGGAGACTGCATTGTGTGAGGGCAGGCACAGTCCTTTCAGGTGTAAGTAACCACTCCTCCTTCTCCTCTAGCCCAGATGGCTCATCCCGATATGCAGGCTACACCCCAGCTCCCTTTGTGTCACTGTCTACAGAAGAGGTGCAAACAGCCCATCTGTCAAACTGACACAGACAGGGAATCCACAAACAGGCAGGAATCACAGAATGGTTTAAGCAAGAAAATGTCTACTTTCTAAAAGTGGCATTTTCAAAGACACAATTTAAAAACAACCCTTACCAAAAGATGTATTTTTAAATTGTGGGATCAGAGACCCTAAACGCCATATTTCTATCTACGCTCAAAGGGAATCTGCACTTTAATAATATTTAAAGTCAGCTTCTATGTTAACATATGAGAGAGATAGGCCTTGCACAGTGGAAACCGAATTTAGCAGTATTTCACAGTTAGTACATGTAACACACATAAGTACATATCCTACCTTTAACATACACTGCACCCTGCCTATGGGGCTAACTAGGGCCTACCTTAGGGGTGCCTTACATGTAGTAAAAGGCAAGGTTTAGGCCTGGCAAGTGGGTACACTTGCCAAGTTGAATTGGCAGTTTAAAACTGCACACACAGACACTGCAGAGGCAGGTCTGAGCCATGTTTATAGGGCCACTAATGTGGGTGGCACAACCATTGCTGCAGTATCACTAGTAGTATTTGATTTACAGGCCCTGGGAACCTCTAGTGAACTTTACTAGGGACTTACCAGTAAATCAAATATGCCAATCATGGAAAAACCAATCAACAGTACAATGTCTATAGGGAGCACTTGTACTTTAGCAGATTACCAGTGGTAAAGTGTGCAGGGACAAAAAAGGTCAGAAGGCAAAAAGACAGGGGAGACACGCCAAAAAGCTGCCAGGTTGAACACTTTTATAATGTATTGCACTCCAATATATCAGCGCCCCTCCTTGTGCCCCGCACCCCGTCCCTGCCTGCCCCCCCTTCCAATGCATCCAATACTACTGTATGACAATAAACATAACAATAAACCATAAGAAAAAGATATGGAGAATTCCCAACTCCCATTCCCAGGTTGGTCTGCCAATGGGAGCCCAGCCATATGCAACGTGGTGCAAAAACAACTTTAGAGAAATCACTAGTTTACTGTAGAGTCACTTCAACTTATTGGAGGAGGGTTGCAATGTAGGTATGCAGACAACTATCACATTGTGTAGGTGAGTCCGCAGCCCCCAGCCATTCTGTACGCAGCCTGTCTTGTTGGTCTCCCACATACATACTCACAATAAATGGTGAAGAGGCTCAACCATGTGTGTAACCCAACTGTTTATACCAAGTCTTCAGCTGTTTGAGTCGTAACTGCCGCGCTTCCCAGTAGTGCGTCATTCAAAGATTTGGATGTTTCCAGAAGTCCCTCAGCTACACTGCCTGGTTCAGAGTCTTGGGTCGGGGGAATTGCCACTCGTTGCTCCACCTCTGCAATCACTTGCACTCTGTCTTTAGCTGCTTGTTCTTTGGATGGACCAATGATGCATCAACAGGTACGAGGTCTGCATCTGCTGTCCACTGTCCATTCAGTGGATGTATCCTTCCCTTCTCGTGGGGTAGACATGATGCCTTTGCACGCTAGCCAATTCTAGGCTTCTTCAGGTGTGGCACAAAAAATTGTTATATCATCATGCATGAGTCTAGTGTGGCGGGGAATTGCAAGGCATATTTAATGCCTTTCTCTTGCAGGCATTTTTTGACGGACAGGTAAGAGGATCTGCACCTTTGTACTTCAATGGTGAAGTCAGGGTAGATGTTTACCTTAGAGTTGTTAATCATCCATGGGCCCCTGGCACGTGTCAGCTGTAGGATATGGTCTCTGTCCCTTTAATTAAAAAACCTGACTAACACAGGGCGGTGAGGGGCTCAGAGGATCTTTGCCTGGTACCCTGTGGGCTCAGTAAACTGAGAAGAACATCAAATGTTTACCCTGTAGGATCGTATTGGTAAACCAGTCTTTGAGGTATAGCTCCATGTTTGGTCCTTAAATTTTTTCGGGCATGCCTACTATCCTCACATTATTGCGCTTTGATCTATCTTCCTGGTACTCCACCCGATTCGAAAGAAAGTGACTTCATCTTGTAGTGCTTGCAGACGTTGCTCTGTATCTGTAATGGAAGGGCAGAGGGGGGCCAGCAAAGATTCGGAGTTGTCTACTCGTTCTTTTAATATCTTATGGTGTTCCCATATATGTCCCATTTCTATGTGCAGCACGTCGATCTTTGAACCCAGCATGGATTTAATGTCAAGAACTGCTGTCAATAGTTCATCAAACGTGTGTGTGTGTTCTGCTAACGTGTTTGATAGGCATCCATTTGAGGTATTTGTCTCTCCTTCCCCCGCATGGTCTTCCCAAGTTCCATGCATTTGCGCCGAGGTCTTGTCGCTCTTTGTGCGTATCATGTTGCGCGTTGGCCTGTTGGCGCAGGTAGTAGACAGAAAGCGATCCGTCGAGGATCTGATCCCTGGTACAGATGTAGGATGCAACTTGCCGCAGCTTGCGATGTGTTATTTTAATGTGAGCCCCTGATGGTAACCCCTCTGTGGGCTGCTACTACTACTAGGTCCCTGTCTTATTGGAGTGAGTATGGGTTCGGTACCATGAGGTGGTAACACATCAAGGGTCAGTTTGAAGAAAAGTGGCGCTACGTTACACCTAGCGCCACTTTTCTTGCAGCCCTTTGCCCCCCCATCGCCACCGGGTGTGCAGGGTGCAGGGTAGGGGGCAATAGCATCAGAATTTCTGACGCTATTGATGTGCTGTTCAGGGTTAGCGCAAAAAATTTTGAGCTAACCCTGAACCCTACATAGGGGCCCATTGAAAACCATGGCATGCCCCCTCGTAATGCCTGCTGCATTACAGGCATTAAAAATGCCCAAAAAATTACGCAAAGGTGGAACGCCCCCATTTCATACATTATGCCTGGTGCAGGCATAATGTGGCGCAAGGGGTTACAAAGTGGCACAATGCATGCATTGCTCCACTTTGTAAATCTAGCGCTGCCATTTTGGCCTTGTTGGGCCACATTAACATAAAAGACAATGACGCTAATGTGGCGCAAGGAGGCGCTAGGGACTCTAAAATATGTCACCAAGTCTATATTTATGTTGTTAGATCTCGGGAGCTCCTATTCCAGGTGAAAGATAACTTTATAAAAGCCAGGACGTCAAGGGCCCAATTGGGGCCGTTTCCTGGCAGTGCGGTATCTACCTATGTCCAGGTCCTTGCGGTTTATAGTCTCTACGGAGCGTTCAGGGCTTATTTTCGCATGGGCGCTACTGTTTATAGAATGCGCGCTCTATATCGTCATCCGTAGTGGAGGCTCTTCAGAGGTCCCTAGTAAGTAATTGATGCTGCTAGGCTGGGAAGTAATGCCTTTTATTAGCGTTCACAGGGGCTCAGTAGTAGTCTCTTACCATATTCAATGTGGCTTGTTTCCTTTGGGCCTTTGATCACTCCCCCTGTCCCAGCGGCCTCCGAATGTTGGCACTGTGCAGTTTGAGGCCTCAGAGCATCACTGCAGGTTAGCTGGGATAATTATGGTAGTGTAAAGCCAGCAGGCATCTTCTCCGAGGGGAGTCCAGGCAATAACTCACTTGAAGGTGTGTAGTAAGTATGTCCTTGTGTATGTCATCCCCTGATATTTTGTTGATTCCAATGGAGTCAGGCCTCATGTGCGTTTGCCGTCTGCAAACAGTCATAGGGCCCCCACCTTCCACCCAATTACAGAGACGGTCACCTAGAGTCATCCGTTCAGCGCACAGGTATACAAGGGGGGCGAAACAGTTTAGGAAAGTTGGGCAGGGTGCTATAGTGTTAGCGGTTGGCTGCCAGGGTAGATGCAGGGTAGGCCGTACCTGGAGCTCCAATGCCGTGGCAACCTGCAGGGACATCGGGCCGCTGCACAGATGACTTGAGGGTGTGTATCAAATATGACCTCGTTTAGGTCATCTCCTAATATTTTGTTGAGTCCAATGGACCTGGAGTCAGGTCTCATGCATGTTGCCATCTGCAGTTGGTCGTAGGGCCCCACCTACCATCTGATCATGGAGACGGTTAGCAGAGTCATCCGTTTCGTTCAGCGCACACAGGGCCAGCTTTTGGGCGGTGCAAGAGGTGCGGCCACACAGGGCGCTGTCCTCAGGGTGTCGCTGTGTTTAGCAATAACTTCTGAAACATGCGATTTAGAAGTTAAACGTGCGATTTAAAAGCACCTGCTGAAACGTTCCTTGTGCGTCCAGACTTCAGGAAACAATTAAAATGTCAAGATACCTCTTGTGATTAATGTTCCTGCTAGGGAGAGAGATGGGAGTTTTGCCTAGTGGCAGCTTTGGCTTAACGTAAAGTAGGATTGAGGGTTAATATGCCTGCTATAAAAAACAGAACCATGGGGCATATTTAAGAAAAGTGGCGCTGCACACAATGCACCGCCACTTTTCTTGCACCCCTTAGTGCCCCCGTAACACCACCATGTGTGCGTCAGATTTAAAATACGGCGCTCCATGGTGGTAGTTAGGAGACTAGCGTCAGATGTTTTTACGCTAGTCCGGCGCTTTGCAGGATTAGTAGAAAAAATGTTGACTCTAATCGTGACAAGCATCCAGAGGCCCATCGTAACCAATGGAAGCCTCCTTTTAATGCCTGCTCGGAGCAGGCGTTAAAAGTGCCTGAAAAAAATGACGCAAAGAAATCTGCCAGATTTCTTTGCATAATTTTTTTGGCCTCCCTAACGGGGGGATGCTCCCTTTGCATACAATTTGCCTAGTGCAGGCATAATGTAGCACAAAGTGTTACAAAGTGGCGCAATGCATGCATTGCATCACTTTGTAAATATGGCGCACCGTTTTTGGCCTTCTAACACCACATTAGCGTAAAACAAATGACACTCATGTGACATTAGAATAGCACTAGTGGCTCTTAAATATGCCCCTATCAAGCATATTTAAAAAAAGTGGAGCTTCACAAGGGCTGCACCTCTTTTCTTTCACCCCTTAGCGCCCCCCTAATGCCACCATGTGTGCGTCATATTTAAAATATGGCACACCTTGGCAGTAGTTAAGTGACTAGCGTCAGAGTTTTTTATGCTAGTCCGGCGCTTTGCAGGATTAGCATAAAAAATGTTGACGCTTATCTTGCAAAGCACCCAGAGGCCCATTGTAACCAATGGAAGCCTCCTTTTGATGCCTGCTGACGCAAAGAAATCTATCAGATTTCTTTGCGCCATTTTTGGGGGGGGGGGTGCCCCCTTTGCATAAATTATGCCTGGCGCAGGCATATTGTTGTGCAAAGGGTAACAAAGTGGCACAATGCAGGCGCAGTGTTTTTGGCCTTCTAATGCCACATTAGCTTAAAAAAAATGACACTAATGTGGCATTAGAATGGCACTGGGGCTCTTAAATATGCCTCTGAGTCATATTAGAAAAAACTGATGCTGCACACAGTGATGCGCCACTGTTCTTGCGCCCCTTAGTGCCGCCCTAACGCCATCAAGTGTGCACTGTATTGAAAATACAGCACACCATGATGTTAGTTAGGGGAGTAGAATCAGATTTTTTACCTGCAAAGCACCCAGAGGACCATTGTAATCAACGGAAGCCTCCTTTTAATGCCTGCTTTAAGCAGGCATTAAAAGTACCGGATAAAAACTACTCAAAGAAATCTGTCAGATTTCTTTGTCCCATTTTTTTGCACCCCCTAAAGGGGGAATGCCACCTTTGCATACAATATGCCTGGCGCAATGCAGGCATTGCGCCACTTTGTAAATATGGCACAGAGTTTTTGGCCTTCTAACGCCACATTAGCGTAAAAAAATGACGCCAATGTCGCTCTTAAATATGCCCCTAGATTTTATGTGAATAGGTGAGTGGATTAGTGAAGCCAGCCTTTACAAGTGCTTTAAAACACATGAATGTATGTGAAAGGGGAGCGATGGAGAGATGAGGGGCACATTTGCTGGGTGGTAGTGAGTGAAATGGAGGAGGAGGTCGTGGGGGGGCAAAATAAACTACTGCACAGGGCGCCACCAGTCCTAAAGCCGGCACTGAGCACACAGGTATACTGGGGGGGGGAGCAGCAATTTAGGAACGTAGGGCAGGGCGCTATGGTGTTAGTGGTTGGCCGTCGGTGTATGTGTAGGGTAGGAGGTATCTGGAGCTCCAATGTGGTTGCAGCCTTCTGGGATGTCAGGCCACCACATAGATTACTTCAGCCGGTCACTGCTGTTGTCGGAGGGAACTGACTGGGGCTGTAAGCCATTGTGCGGCCTGCTGAGTGAGTGCCACCCGGGTGTAGAGGCAGCGAAGGGGATGCGTCCCATGGAAAGAAAGCACTCAGGAGCTTCCGCGGTCAGGAGGACAGGGACTCTCACTGTCACCAGCTGGTTCAGACAGTCATGGAGGTTTGAATGGTGCTATTGAGGCTCCCGGGGTGGACAGGATTATTGACTCAGGGCTGAGGGCCGTGAATCACTGAGTTTTCTTGACCTAGTCGGCTGCCATCTTGGCCACGCCCCCAACAGTGTCCCTCATTTAAAGTCACCTGGCTGCCCCTGCCGACCACCCAGGCAACCCTGCCAACCCCTGCCATCCAATGACTGGCGTTGCAGGTGCCCTGGCAAATTTAAAATGTAAACACATGGCCACTGTTGCCCAGGGGCTTCAGCCGGTCAGATTCAGCCTGCACCTGTCTTTGGGGCCCGCCATTCTAGCATTGCCCCGACTCCACTTAGGGCCTGATTAATATCTGATTACGAGTGCCCCGGAGGCAAGGTGTTATTTATCAGAGCCTGTAAAATCTGACTTCGCAGGGGTCGGTAGTTAACATGCAATAAATTGCACCATTTCACATTTTTGCAGAATACCATAAGGATTTTGGTGCTTATCATACCAAAATGTGTATGCCACAATGAGGAACGTACTCTTTTCTTCTGTTAAATTCGGGCAGATTTGACCTGATGAAGTTATTGAAGGGTGAGGATTTTATCGCAGCTGCCAATTATTGGGTGCAATAAACTCCACTCAACTCGTAATTCTGACCTCTGCACCAACAGGGATTTGCACCAGGGTCAGAAAACTCCAGCCCACGCAGAATCAGGACTCTAGCCAGGTATACCCACCATAGAATGCACGCAGCTTTCCCCTTAGAGCAAATATGCTCACACATACATATTACTTGTGAGTACATTTCTGTACAAGCGTATATTCGCATTTTATAAATATAAAATGAAATAAATTGTGATACATGAGTATCTTAGTTGAAGATATGGGGCAGATACCTATGTGAATTGGGCCCTTGTGATGACATTTCCATGCCTGAGGTTTCGAAGCATAGGTTTTGTCCAACGATATGTATGGTTGTGGTGAGTGAAAGAAGACATTTTATCACCAGTGTTGTGTGTATAGATGGAATAAAACATTCCACGAGATCTTTAAAAGGTCACATATGACATAGGGTCACTCGAAAGCAATGCGTTATGGTTATTCAGATACCTTTAAAGCACAATAGAAAGACATCCCATTATGTTTTGAATAAAAAAGTTCATTTGGATACTTATATAGTTATACGTTACATTGCAATGTCACTAGGTGTCAATTTAATCCACATTGAGAGAAGTGAGATTATGAAACATTGTAGTCTTGACTGCGATGTTAAAGCTGTTTTGTGTTGGTTCAAGTATTTGCTCATATAACACAATTCATTACACCCCCAATGAAGAACTTTATTCCCTTCGTGTATTGGAAGGAAATCCATTCATAGGCTCAAATCTTCAAAAGCCTCAACGCAAGGTCTTCATTAATCTCGACTCGGCTGATTACTGGATGAGTTGGAATTACATAGTACTCGGATATGTGTTGTTTCATCTGGAGCCTAATTAAAAAAAAAAACTATTGGAGCCAGCAGAAGAAATCCGAGATAAAAATGAGGAACTACCGATGTGATTGTGACAGGAACTACAGATTCTCCTGATAATTCCTCATGTGTGAGAGATCCCAGTTATACTCCCTGGTGACCTTTCATTTCACGTTGAACTGTGTGAAAACGAGCACACCATCCGAGTGGCTTTCTCCAAACTGCAACATTTAAGGCTAGAGCAGGCAGTTCACAACTGGATGGAAAATCCATGGAAGTCATTTAGGGATCCCCAGGGGTCACCAGGAGTTGCGGCTGCCACCCCTGGCTTGCCCCTTAGCATCCCTGGTGCTTTCCTTGTGACTGGTGGCCTCAGATGCTGCTGGGGAAGAGCTAGGAGTAAAAGCTACTGTTTACCTTGCATAGTGTCCATGCAGCCGGGGGTATCGTTTCCATCGGTGCAGCAGGTGCAGTGGCACCAGCACCGGGAGGCCTGAGGGGTCCACTGAACCCTGCTTATTGCTGCATTTCACAGTTCAAACAGTGCACAGGGCGCCTGTGTCCTTCCTCACACTAGGGACCATGACACTGTCTATGCTGCTGCACTCACCCCATCCTCAGGGAAGCACACTCCTGTCCCATGGTGGACAGCAAAGGTATCATTTTGACCTGAAGATGCCAGAAGGAAGATGTGTATTATTTTAAAAAAAATAAACGTTTACAGGGTAGGCCCCATCCATGACCCTGTGAAGCTTTCCACATGAACTGAAGAAAACATGCATTCCAAGGTCTGGTGGGATGAGTTTTAGGACCCTTATGTTACATTATGTACAATTTCTGATTTGAAAAGGCACAAACATCCCAAACCTTCTTGCACTTAACACCTGAAGAAAAGTGTGACACCAACGACTTCTTATTCCAGAGCATGTTGGAAAGGTAATTACCGCAAGGTAATGGGTACATGGAGAATGTGCAAGTAATGGCATAAGGACAAGTGCTTTTTAGATCAATGTGACAGACTATGTAATTGATTTAATGGATTTTTATGTTTGTAAATATGAATATGATCTAAATGTATGTGCACTATTACACTTTAGGCTGCCATGTGTCAATGCACATACCTTTGCATCATAAACCCATGTTTTAATACTTTTCCCGCTTTTTATGTTCATAATATAATGCAGCACAAATGCAAAATTGTAAAAATGTGGAGTCTTTTAAAATTTGCTCCATTGTTACGCCTACCTCCAGGAGATGTAACGTTTTTGCCACAAACCTCTGACTCCTGATGTTAGTAGGTAGGGATTTGCATCAAAGCCTTTTGGATGGCTGCAAGCAAATGCCCATGTACACATTTGTGACAGAGTATCCCATCAGCCATACTCTAATTCAGGCCCTAAGTGTCTTCTGTAAGATCCTAATGCACAATGAGTGCCAAGTATTCCTACCTGGCTCTTTGGTGGGGTTGATCATTTAAGGTTTAGTCTAGAATGAAATGAGAATTTTGAAATATGATTTAGTAAAACACAGGGAAATGCACTCACTAAAAGGTACTTTTCTCTTTGATGTTTATACAGAAGCTTGTAGCAAAAATAAATATGGACTCAGAAAGAGAAGGGCCTACTGTGTCCCGGTGTGGGAAAACTGCCACAATCAATATAAAAGTGCTTAGTCAGCAAGGCGCTACAGCTCCGAATAACATGGGCATCTACACACAATTGTATTTTATGTAGGAAAGATTTTGGACCGCTTTGTTAAAGCAATTTGCACGTGTGAGTCAGACTTAGTGAGCTCACTACCCTAAGAATCACTTACTCAGCTAGTAAAGATAGAGGCTTTAGTTGTGTTTGAAACAATAATTTTGCTGCTTTGGCAATCTATTTCCTTGTGAATATGGTGCAGCTATATGCACAGTTCAAATTTTTATATGCCCTAGTGTTAAACGCATCACCAGCTGCCTCCAGACAATAGCTGTGCCAAAACACATCATGGCAGAACCCTAGTTAATGAGGGTCAATGGTCATGTGACATCACTTCCTGAGATTCCATCGGGGCGGTGGGTTGGTCAAAGAAGGCGTGATTTCACTTAGCCTACCTGTGCCATTCTGATGAATTGCCTTCTATAGGAAAATATTCTTGGAGGTTTACAGGTTTTATCATTTGCTTCCATCTATTAGAGTGAGACAATATAAGGGGCTTGTTTTTTTAGGAAAATGGAAATAAACACTGCAAGGCATCCAACTAACAATTGTCAAAAACCGACAAACTGAAGGGGTTATTTACAGTGTCGTCTATTTACCGAAGAAGGGCGAGGGGATGCAATAATATATATATATATTTTTTTAAGAAAAGGCACTTACCTGACTGCGACAGGTCTCCCTCTCCTCAGGGCATCATCCTCTCCTCGTAGCTTCAATGCAGCACGGGGACCAGGAAACAGCACTACGAAATCCTAATGCTAGTTTCATGCTGGAAACTAGCATGAAACCACGGTCAGGATTGGTGGGAGCGGGCTCTCCCAGCACTCACCAGATTGCTGGAGTCCTGTGCTTTCTCTAACCCAGCTAGCTGTCTTAAAACAGCTAGGTTAGAGAAGTTTAAAGTGCGTGTGTCAGGCTGGCCTTTGCAAGACGGCCGGCCAAAGGGATATGCACACTTTAAACTAAAGTGCACAGCTCCCTGCTGCTGTCTACTCAGCAGCAGAGCAGAAGTGGCGCCGCCCCGTCATGATATTTAGTTCTGGGCGGGGCGCTGAAAAAATATATAGCTAAAGAAAATTTATCACCATTTTATTTTTCAGCTCTGGGGTATTTTGGGGGCATTTTTGTAGTGGAGCGACGCTCCTCTGCTCTTGTGGAGGGGCCGCCCCTGGAATTTAAACAGAGAAAAACACGTTCTTCTTCATCCTCCCTCTCTATCACAACAATAGGCACTAAGATATGTTCCTTTGATTGCTGATATCATATGGAGTTTTGAGACATATTGTGACATGACATCATCCAACGTATGGCCCCTTCAAATAAAGAAATCTCGGCAGTTAGAACATAAGGAGCGATCTTGGCGTCCCAGCTCCTTTTGCATCCGTTGCTGCTCTGCTCGAGATTTTCAGTCCTTTTAGTGTTTGCCCTTCATGGTGTTCTTTCTGTATGTAAATGCAAAATATATGCCCTCTGCTTGTACCTACAATCTGTTTATAGCCTTTAAATTCTCTAGTGCACAGGTGCAGGGGGCCTTGTGGGTCAGCAGATAAAAGCTTCCACTATCGGGATCTGTCTTTGATCTCAGGGGCACAGTTTCGACTCCTAGCATGTCTACTCAGCCTTTTATCCTTCCGAGGTTGATAAAGGGAGTTCCGTTGAGCTGCGCACAATAAGCGACTATTATTCAATGGCACAAGGGGTAAATGTAAAATGGACAAATAATGTTATGTTCCAATTGTCTGTCAGTAGCTCACTGGACCAGGAGAACACATTTATCATCACTTTGCATTGCTAGAAAGGTCAATTTCTCAATGCATCATTTGACTGAAAAGGTTGACCACTACCTTTTGGCATTGTAAATGCAAGAATGTTCTGCAACGCAGCAGCTCCTTGCACCCGACCTTGCTGACCTCTATTAAAGCATAACTACATTTTAGGAAAGACAAACTTCAGGCCATTACATTTGTGTATTATTAATATATATGAGTCATTTCGTCAGAGTGCTATGTTTTAATTGTAAAATGTTCATCTGTCAGTACAGGATGTACCAAAATATCAGATTACTGGTCATATACTCCATATGACATATAAATCAAATCGTGTGGCTGTATGTATTCTAGAATTTCCCAAAATGCCTTTTACAAAGTGAGGGTGTCGCGCCGCGTGGTGCGGTGCAAGCCGGAACATTCGGCTCGGGCCGCACAACGCGTCTACAGGACACGGCGCGCCCCAAGCCTTTTATGCACCTTGCGAGGCCCCAGATTTGGCATGGGGCCTCGCTCTGCTTTTGTGCACCGCGTTTCTTGTGCCTCCTGACCCCTCTTACCTGTTCTTTTTCCTTCTTTTTTCTTTTCTTCTTTTCTTGGGTCATTTGGTTGTACCTTCCTTTATGTTTTTTCCCCCTTCCCATGTTACCTTTTTCTTCCCAGCATTCCTTGTTCCCTATTCTCTATGGTTCCTACTCTATTCTGTTCTATGTACTTTTCCCTATCTAAGATGGTGTCCTTTTACTTCCTGTTGGTCATTTCCTGTTTCTTGGTATTTAAGGGATGTGTTTTCTTCCTTTCCTTGTGCTGCAACACTTTCTGTTTTGATAGTGTCTTCGCTCCTGATTCTTTGCCTTTCGGTTCTGAATCTCGTCAATTCTGTGTTTACCTGCATTTTGTTTCTGTTGATTCCTGTTCTTTTGTTCTTGTTTCAGGAATCTTTCTGTTTGGAGGTTTTTTCCCCTTTTTAGTTTTTTTTTCCCTCTGCCGCTATTTCTGAAGGGCACGGTCTGTTCTTGGTGTTTCCATTGCCTACAGAACCGTGGCTACCAGAAAGAGTCGCCCCTTTCTGGGCCAAAGCCGAACACTCAAGACCCACGCCACTCGATCTGCGGATTCCAGGCGTAAGCAGCACGTGAGTCGTGACAGATTGCAGCGCCCAACCATCCCGACGTCCTCTAACACCATGGATGATACAGTGGCGGCTGCTGCAGATCCTGATCAATCTCTTCTGACAACAATTCAGCAACAAGCTCAGGAATTGCAACAACTACGCAATGAGAATGCTGCGTTCCGACAGGCTTTGGCTTTCCGCAGTGGCGATGTTCCGACTATCTCCGCTTCTACTCCTCGTTTCTCCGGTGAACCAACTAAACTACGTGAGTTCCTTGATGCATTAACGGTGTATTTCGCCTTCCGACCTACCCAATTCTCCCATGACAGGACAAAGGTGGGTTATCTTATCAGTGCTTTATCTGGTCCTGCCTTGGCCTGGGCAACCCCGATGGTATCATCCAATGATCCGGTATTGTCGGACTATTCCGCTTTCGTGAATCGCTTCAAACAAATGTTTAGTCGTCCAGGATTGGAGGCCTCTGCGGAAGAAGCCTTATGTGACATCCAACAAGGCTCACAAGATGTCCTTCAATATATTACACGTTTTCGTCAGCTAGCGGCAGAGACCACCTGGGTGGAACGTACTTTGGTGACTTTGTTTCGTAGAGGACTTAAAGAAGAAATAAAAGATGAATTAGTACATTCCACCAGAGTTGAAGATCTTCGTGGCCTGATGGATCAAGCACTTTCCATCGAGTACCGTCTTCAAGAACGACGATTGGAGAAGAGAAGGAGTAGAGGGTCCTCCCAGCCAAGCACTTCACAGGTTTATCTGCATCGTTCTGAGGAACCTCGCCCTCCTGCTAGAGACATAGAGGGGGAACCCATGCAAGTGGATACTACTCGAGGCCCGCTCTCCGCTAGCGAGCGGGAAGACAGACGTAAGAAAGGATTGTGCCTGTACTGCGGTTCTGCTGGTCACATTCTTCGTACCTGCCCTGTACGTCCGCCAAGGCCATCGGGAAACGCCACTTCCCGTCCTCTGTAAGAAGGGAGGGGATGGGATCATCGGCTATACCTTCCTTCAGTTCAATTAATGACAATACGACATCCTTGTTCATGTTACCTATCATGTTACAACTACCTGACGGCCGTCAAGAAAAGACTATGGCATTACTAGATTGTGGTGCTAGTGGTATTTACATGGATAAGACTTGGGCCACTACTCAACAAATTCCAACACAACCCAAAGAAATTCCCGAACAAGTGCACACAGTGGATGGATCCTTGATATCCTCTGGTCCAGTCGATACTACTACCCAGATGTTAAGTTTACAATTTGGTAACCATCAAGAACACATCTCCTTTGATCTCATATCATCCCCCAACCATACCATCATTCTCGGAATTCCGTGGTTCATAAGACATAATCCGTATGTGAATTGGGTAACCCAGACTATTTCCTTGTCTTCACAGTTTTGTCATGAGAACTGTTTTGCTTCCGACAAATATTGGTCACCGAAAAGATTAACATCTACTGAAAGTACTACCGGATATTCCATTAATACTGTCCAAGGAGTCCCTGAACACTATTTAGAGTTTCAAGATGTGTTCCAAAAACCATCCAGACCTGTGTTACCTCCACATCGAGATTACGATTGTGCTATTCCCTTGGAACCTGGAACTGTCGTTCCCTTTAGGAGAATGTATTCCCTCACGGAACCCGAAAAGGAAGTTCTAAAGGAGTATCTGGAAGAAAATTTACAGAGTGGTCTTATTGTTCCATCGTCTTCTCCGGCAGGGGCTCCTCTCTTTTTTGTACCCAAGAAGACAAAGGATCTTCGTCCTTCCCTGGATTTTCGAGGCCCGAATAAGATAACTATTAAGGATCGTTATCCTTTGCCTCTCATCAAGGATATTCTAGAAGCAGTCAGAGGGGCTCAACGTTTTACCAAACTGGATCTACGGGGAGCCTACCACCTTGTACGTATTAATGAAGGAGACGAGTGGAAAACAGCTTTCAGGAGCCCATTTGGTCACTTTGAGTACAAAGTTATGCCTTTTGGTCTCACTAATGCCCCCGCAATCTTCCAAAGATTTTTGGACTCAGTATTTTCTGACCTTTTGAACCAGACAGTTGTAATCTACTTAGACGATATTCTTATTTATTCTAGACGTCCCGAACTCCATTCTTCCCATGTGAAACAAGTCCTTCAAAGACTCCGGGCACATCAACTATCTTGTAAACCAGAAAAGTGTGAGTTCGACAAGACGGAAGTCAAATATCTGGGTTATCATTTAAGTCCCACCGGCATAGCTATGGACCAAGAAAAAGTACAAGCCATTCTAGATTGACCTTCTCCTTCTTCTATTAAAGAAACACAATGTTTTCTAGGATTAGCAAACTTTTATCGGCAGTTCATCTTAGACTTTGCGAAACAGACCAGCCACATAACTCACACTTTAAAGAAGGAAAATTTAACGAAAGGGTTTGTCTGGACTAAGGCGGCTGAAACAGCCTTTCAAGGTTTAAAGAAGGCTTTCACTCAAGCCCCCATCTTGAGACACCCAGATACCAACAAACAATTTATTGTAGTTACCGATGCTTCCGAAAGAGCCATCTGAGCTGTCTTACTCCAAGAAGATGATGGTCTTGAACATCCTGTTTTCTATTTGTCCCACATACTCTCTACATCAGAACAACATTACTCAGTACTTGAAAGGGAGTATTAGCTCTGAAAACAGCCTGCCTAGAATGGAGACAGTTTTTGATGGGTTCCAAGGAGCTTTTTGAGGTGAGAACAGACCACCGTAATCTACAATGTTTACGTAATTTTGTATGCCAGAATAGTCGCCAGGCTCGTTGGGCCTTTTTCTTCAGTCAGTATGATTTTTACATCACCTATATTCCTGGATCCCAAAACATTCTGGCTGATGCTCTGTCTTGCCGTTATCCAGATTGTACTCCTTCCCCATCTCAGTATCTACTTGAACCTAGTAAGATCATTGGAGTAGCTCAGTCTCTCCTGGAGGAGGTACAACTGGAATACTCCAGCCTGTCTGACCGCAAAGTAGAGAAACTAAGACCCTTTTTATGTAAAAAACAAGGATATTATTATTATCAGAATCTGTTATTCCTCCCTACTAACAGAGTTAGAGAAAAGGCATTACAAATGTGCCATGATTCGCCGGTTGCTGGTCATAGAGGCATCAAGGCCACACAAGAACTTGTTTCGCGATTTTTCTGGTGGCCTACCTGGAAGCCGGATGTTGAAAGATACGTTCAGGCTTGTCCCATATGTGCTGAAGTCAAGATTCCCCGTACCAGACCTGCAGGATTACTACAGCCTTTGCCTGTTCCACCAGCTCCATGGCACACCAATTCTACTGATTTCATGTGTTCGCTCCCACCATCAGCAGGAAACCGGGTTATCATGGTCACTGTTGATTCCTTTACTAAAACGGCTCACTTCACTGCCCTGAAAAAGCTACCTACATCCCAAGAACTAAGCCAGATATTTATCGACCATATTTTCCGCCTCCATGGACTTACACATACCATTGTATCTGACAGAGGACCTCAGTACATTTCCCGGTTTTGGAAATATTTTTGTAGGACACTAAATATCAATATAGCACTGTCATCGGGTTTCCATCCTCAGACCAATGGACAGACCGAGCGTCTGAACCAAGGATTAGAGCAATACCTTCTCTGTTTTTGTAATTCTACCCAAAGCAACTGGAACACTTATCTCCCTATTGCTGAATTTTCCTACAATAATACTGTCCATAGTGCCTCCAAGGTCACTCCTTTTTTCTGTTCTTATGGCTATCATCCTACCTCTTTTCCTACTTCTCCTCAGTCTACCTCTCCTCTGCCCGCGATTACTTCTCTTTCCAAACGACTTCTACAAATCCATAGACTAATTCGATCCAATTTGTTAAACACCAAGAGATATATGAAGAAAATAGCAGACAAGAAACGTAGGAACACTCCAGACTATCACCTTCAAGATAAAGTCTGGCTTTCATCCAAATTCTTGCCCTCACGCCTTTCTCAGAATAAGTTCACACCTCGCTACTACGGGCCTTTCCGTATTCTTCAGTTGATTAATCCTGTCAATGTCCGTCTTCACTTGCCTCATACATGGAAAATTAATCCAGTCTTTCATGTTTCCCAGCTCAAACCTTATGTACCTGACCCTTACTCTCGTCAGTTTCCTTGTCCTCCTCCTGTGTTAGTGGATGATGTACCTGAATATGAGGTACAAGAAATTTGTGACTCTCGTCTTTTTCGCAAACGTCTTCAGTATCTGATTCATTGGAAGGGTTATCCTCTCAGTGAATGCTCTTGGGAAGATGCATCTTCTGTTCACGCACCTCTTCTGATTCATCGCTTTCACCGTTTATTTCCACTCAAACCTGGGCCTTCGGAAGGGGGACCTACTGTCTATGCGGCGCGCCCCAAGCCTTTTATGCACCTTGCGAGGCCCCAGATTTGGCATGGGGCCTCGCTCTGCTTTTGTGCACCGCGTTTCTTGTGCCTCCTGACCCCTCTTAGCTGTTCTTTTTCCTTCTTTTTTCTTTTCTTCTTTTCTTGGGTCATTTGGTTGTACCTTCCTTTATGTTTTTTGCCCCTTCCCATGTTACCTTTTTCTTCCCAGCATTCCTTGTTCCCTATTCTCTATGGTTCCTACTCTATTCTGTTCTATGTACTTTTCCCTATCTAAGATGGTGTCATTTTACTTCCTGTTGATCATTTCCTGTTTCTTGGTATTTAAGGGATGTGTTTTCTTCCTTTCCTTGCGCTGCAACACTTTCTGTTTTGATAGTGTCTTCGCTCCTGATTCTTTGCCTTTCGGTTCTGGATCTCGTCAATTCTGTGTTTACCTGCATTTTGTTTCTGTTGATTCCTGTTCTTTTGTTCTTGTTTCAGGAATCTTTCTGTTTGGAGTTTTTTTCCCCTTTTTAGGGGTTTTTTCCCTCTGGCGCTATTTCTGAAGGGCACGGTCTGTTCTTGGCGTTTCCATTGCCTACAGAACCGTGGCTACCAGAAAGAGTCGCCCCTTTCTGGGCCAAAGCCGAACACTCAAGACCCACGCCACTCGATCTGCGGATTCCAGGCGTAAGCAGCACGTGAGTCGTGACAGATTGCAGCGCCCAACCATCCCGACGTCCTCTAACACCATGGATGATACAGTGGCGGCTGCTGCAGATCCTGATCAATCTCTTCTGACAACAATTCAGCAACAAGCTCAGGAATTGCAACAACTACGCAATGAGAATGCTGCGTTCCGACAGGCTTTGGCTTTCCGCAGTGGCGATGTTCCGACTATCTCCGCTTCTACTCCTCGTTTCTCCGGTGAACCAACTAAACTACGTGAGTTCCTTGATGCATTAACGGTGTATTTCGCCTTCCGACCTACCCAATTCTCCCATGACAGGACAAAGGTGGGTTATCTTATCAGTGCTTTATCTGGTCCTGCCTTGGCCTGGGCAACCCCGATGGTATCATCCAATGATCCGGTATTGTCGGACTATACCGTGGCTACCAGAAAGAGTCGCCCCTTTGTGGGCCAAAGCCGAACACTCAAGACCCATGCCACTCGATCTGCGGATTCCAGGCGTAAGCAGCACGTGAGTCGTGACAGAGGGTTTATAAAAGAGATCTTTTTATATAGCAGACCGTATGGCCTCCTGCATTGTTAATGAATGTCACGTTCTCCATGTGACTAACTTCTTCGAGTAAAAAAGGTATTTTCATGTAAGTCCCCGTGGTTGTTAGGCCTCTACATAGTTATAGCCGCCTGTCAGCCAGACCTATTGTTCCCATTATACACAGAGTGGGATTTGGGTCAGCTCCATGCTCAAGAGTGAATGAGATGTTTCTCTCACATTCCTGCTCCTGAGCCAAACTCTTTCCTTCCTATTCTTCTGCTTGTCCCGCCCAGGAGCATTTTGGTCTCACATTGTTCTTATTCGATGGGTTGCATCCTTCCAAAATTTAGCTGAGGGGACTCTTGTTTTATGTTTTCTTTTTATCTCAACTTCGTGCTGCTTCTCCCTCCCGTCCCTGCATCCTCTCCTCCAAGTTCATGCGTTGCTCCATTTCTCCCCCTCGCCATTGTCGCTTTTTATGTTTTTCTTCAAATATCACTTTTCTGCTGCCCCACCTTGGATTCACTACTTGTTAGCATGTACTTTTCCCCACCCCTGCATGCTCCGCCATTGCTCTGCTGCTCACCCCTGTCATGTCTGTTTTTTTTTTTTTAAATGGAGGGCCAGCACGTTAAGCTTGTTGCCAAGCCACCACTTCTTTTTATAATCGCTCTTATGCCTATTTGTTTTAGTTTCCAAGAAGGGCATTCACCTTCTTGGAATGGTAAATTTAAAAAAACAAAATGGTAGTTGATGTATGAGGCATGCGCATGAGTAATAGCACACATGCATGTGCATGCATCATGACAAAAGGTGGCCAACTTGGAATTGATTTCCTTTATTGAATCCCATTCCAGAATTGACAGGCATACATCCGCACGTCTTGATGCACGTATTTGCATGCCGATGTACACAACATGTATTACAAAGCCAATAGCTTTCTCATTTAAAGCTGAGACCTGTTCAGTTTGGATCTGCTTGTTCTATCTGCCAGCAAAATGGTGGATCACCCTGCCCCAAGCTTTGTTTTTCCTTCATTGAGAACTCAGTTTTAAATATCTTTCTGATATTAGTCCCGGTGTGCAAAGTCAAATGTAATTGAGAGTTATACACTGATCATCTAGATGTATTAAAGGTCAAAGTGTTTTTTCTGGAGATGACATTCACACATATTGCCGATTTTTTTGGTCCAATGTTTAGCAAGGATTCCAGCACATATTATATGCCATCCCAAATTACAATTGTCACACAGGACTTGAGGTCTGCTTTACCGGTGGGATACAAATAGCGGTGGGCAAAGTCGCATAGTATTTCCTCTTGTTTCACCCACAATTCTCATGAGAACTATGGATTTTGCTCATTCTATGTGAGCGGGAGATTGTGACCTTTCCACTTCATTTTAGTACAAATCACAATTTTCACCATCTTTTTGTTAGATGTTTCATATATTACCCTATTGACTGTCCATGATTGCAATACACTTCTGCTCAAACCAACTCCACCACCAGGGAAATCTATCTATTTGGCATAGGCATAAGGAAAAGAGGAAACTATGCAAGCTACCATTTGAGCAATATTATGTCTCAACGTGAGTTTACGCGTGTGTATTAAAATGTATGGATGGGCTCAGGGACAATAAAATACAATTAGACAATTGTCACTGGAATAGATCGATGCCACACACATCCAGCAAAATACACTCTTGGAATGTTCATCTGGGCTTCACTCAATTATCTCACTAACACACTCACGAAAGTATTTGCACTTTGGCATATCCACACTGCATAAAAAGGTATTACTATGTGCTTTTGAAAGCAAAATTCAAATGACAATGGCCCTCATTACAACCCTGGCGGACGGTGCTAAAGCAGCGGTAATACCGCAAACAGGCCGGTGGGGAAAAAAAATGGAATCACAACCATGGCGGAAACCGCCAACATAGACAGCCACTTTAACACTCCGACCGCCACGGGAGTAGAAACAAACACCGCGGCCGTAACCGCCAACAGACAGGCGGAGGACAAAGTACCGCCCACCGTATAACAACAGGCCTATCCGCCACCTTTTCCGGGGCGGAACCAACGCTATCAAAAGCACAGCGGAAACAGTACACAGAAGGGAAACCACTCACCTCTCGACACCCAACGAGGAACCAGGACGCCATGGAGCCCGAACTACAGGTCCTGCCCATGCTGCTCTTCCTCCTGCTTTATCAGGAGCAGGACAGACGCCGTCGACGACCACGGTGAGTACTGCACCTACAACACAGGGGAGGGGGGAGGGAAAAGACAGTGACACACACATGGAACACGCAATACCCCCACCCTCACCCACAACACCATACACACAAATGCATGCAGCAACATTACATACACACACCCCCACCCCCTGGAAGAACGCAAGGACAAAATTAAATGATTATAACGATTGTAATCATGAAAAATCTGATAGAGAAAGTTCAAAATTCAGTATATACATATATGTACACCAACTACACAAGTCCGGATAGTGTATCAATCATTGTCCGTGGACCAGTGGTCCCAAAATGCATGGGCAAAGCCCACACAAGATACCTGACTCGAAATGGAGAGAACACTGAAGGGGCATCAGATCGAAATGAAACAGGCACCTCTGGGGAAGGGAAGGGGAGGCACCTCAGCCGGATGAACACATGATGCCACTGCTGCACGAGGGGGCTCCATGCCCATTGCTGTATCCTGGGGATTGCAAAGCCACAGTCTCACAAGTCTTTCCAGTTGGTGGTTTGCCCACTGCTTAATCCTGGGGAGTGCAAAGCCACAGTCTCTCAAATCTTTCCAGTGGGTGGTTTGCCCACTGCTGTATCCTGGGGAGTGCAAAGCCACAGTCTCTCAAGTCTTTCCAGTGGGTGGTTTGCCCACTGCTGTATCCTGGGGAGTGCAAAGCCAGAGTCTCTTAAGTCTTTCCAGTGGGTGATTTGCCCACTGCTGTATCCTGGGGAGTGCAAAACCACAGTCTCTCAAGTCTTTCCAGTGGGTGGTTTGCCCACTGCTTTATCCTGGGGAGTGCAAAGCCACAGACTCTCAAGTGGATAACACTCTCCACTGGTTCTGGAGGGGGCATTGTGCCCAGAGTGCTTCATCCTGCCAAGGACTGAGGTAGTGAATGCCTTTCTCCACTGGTTCTGGAGAGGGCATTGTGCCCAGAGTGCTTCATCCTGCCAAGGACTGATGTAGTGGATGCCTTTCTCCACTGGTTCTGGAGGGGACATTGTGCCTAGAGTGCTTCATCCTGCCAAGGACTGAGGTAGTGGATGTGATTCTCCACTGGTTCTGGAGGGGGCATTGTGCCCAGAGTGCTACATCCTGCCAAGGACTGAGGTAGTGGATGTAATTCTCCAATGGTTCTGGAGGGGGCATTGTGCCCAGAGTGCTTCATCCTGCCAAGGACTGAGGTAGTGGATGCCTTTCTCCACTGGTTCTGGAGGGGGCATTGTGCCCAGAGTGCTTCATCCTGCCAAGGACTGAGGTAGTGGATGTGATTCTCCACTGGTTCTGGGGGGGCCTTGTGCCCAGAGTGCTCCACATGCAGTGTGGCCGGTCCCATTCCCTAACCTGGGTGTGTGTGCCACGAGATTGCCTTGGAACAGGTAGCATGATAAGCCATGGAGGCAGAGACATACCCCACACTGCTGAGGCTTCACCTTCCACCAGCAGGTGCAAACAGTGATGGAAGTCATGCCTCATGGAAGCTGGGCAGGGTCCAGGAAGTCTCCTCCAGCCTCGGACGGCTGAACACTGGGGATGGTAGCCATATCAGCGGTGGTGCCACTGCCCGAGCACGTCGCAGGGCTGGTGGCGGTGCTTTCGGCGGTGTCTGTGGTGGCAGTGCTGGCGGTGGTGCATGTGTCAGCACCTGTTGAGGGACACAGCAGGACGTCTCCTGCAGCCTCGGACGGCTGCCCACTGGGGAAGATGCTGGGGACTGTTGCTGAGGCTGCAGATGTGTCGGTAACGGTGCCGGTGGCGGTGCAGGTGGCGGTGCTGGTGGCGGGGCAGGTTGCGGTGTTCGGCACCGTACAGGTTGGTGTAGTCGTGGACAGAAGGGGTGACACTAGTCCCTCAGTCGGTGCCACCGGGCCCTGTCTTGACCGGCTTTTCTGCTTTTGTCCCTTCCCCACCTTTGATGGTGCCACAGGTGTCTTGCCACTGTCCCCTTTTGTTTTGGCTGAGCCCTTGGTGGCTGGTAGGTGCAGCTTCTCCGTCTGGGATGTGGGCACCTTCTTCACCTTGGCAGGTGGTGGAATGTCCTTGCCCTCGCTGCGTGGCACACTGGCAGCCCTGATGGGTGGCGCACTCGATGACCCCGTAGTTGCTGGCACCACTGTGCCTAGGGATTTGGTGGCACAGGTGCTGGGCTGGGACCTGGAAAGCCTGGCCCTAGGGGAAGGACAGGGGGAGGTGAAGAGGTCAAAGTTTGCCAGGAAAAGTTTTTTAGACACACTGGGACGGGAAGATGGAGGGGGTTTGGGAGTGGAGGATGAGGTAGTGGTTGTAGGAGGTGTACGTTTGTTGAATTTGGGTGAAGGTGCATGGGCCGGAGGCTGTTGTGAGGTGGATGGCTGTTGGGTGGGTGTGTGCCTGCATTTGTGTACTTTGGGAGGAGGGCTCACAGACACACTGGGAGAGGACACAGGGATGTGTGCATGGGAGTGGGGTGGTGATTGCACGTGGGCGGTGTATGGTGATGGGCGTGCTGGTGATGGAGGTAGTGGCTGAGGATGTAGTGCATACAGGTGTGAGTGGAGACGAGACAGGGAGGGAGGAGGAGGACGTGGGGGAGGGGGACACAGTGGAGGCAGTGGATGTTGCTGTGTCTGCATGGGTCTGGTGCTTGTGTGAGTGCTTGTGTGATGTGTGGTGCTTATGTTTGCGATGTCCGCTCTTGTGTGTTGATGAGTGTGCATGCTGGTCTGATGGTGTGCTTGGGATAGGCTGAGGTACAGGGGATTGGGTCTGGGAGGAGGAAGTTGGAGGCGGAGGCTGGACACAGGGATAATGGCTGCCATCAGTGCTGAGGCCAGAGCCTGAAATGTTCTCTGTTGGGCCGCCTGCCCAGAATCAAAGCCTTCCAGGTATGCATTTGTTTGTTGCAAATGCCTCTCAACACCCTGGATGGCATTCAAAATGGTAGATTGCCCAACAGTGAGGGATCTCAGGAGGTCAATAGCCTCCTCACTGAGGGTAGCAGGGCTGACTGGGGCAGGGGCTGAGGTGCCTGGGGCGAAGGAGATGCCCACCCTCCTGGTTGAGCGGGCACGGGACACACGCTGAGGGGCTGCTGGGAGGGCGGTGCTGGTAGGGGGGGTGGCGGCTGTTCCTGTTGATGCGGTGGGCACAGAGGTGCCCGCCACCGCAAGGGAGCTCCCATCAGAGGAGGAGTCGCTGTCACTGGTGTATGCTCCTGTCCCCGTCGTGGAGCTCCCCTCGCCCTTCGTCCCACTGGTGGCTTCAGACTCCGTTGCTTCACCCTCCAGGGCCAAGTGGGTTGCAGCTCCCTCCTGCTCCGGTGCCACTGCTCCTCCGCCAGATGATGCTATTGCACACAAGAACAGGGAGACAAAACAAAAAGGGGGGGGAAAGACAGAAGAAACACATGTTCAGTGCATGCAACACCACTACCATTGGCGGACACAACACACAGGGAGCAGCCCTCTGCACTAAGCCATGCACTAACAGTTCCTAGCAAATTCACATGCCCATGGGGTACGAGCCCTACGCCCAATTGCTGCACACCTGGAAGTCACAGGAGCCTGACTAGGTGTAGATGGCTATTACCACTAGTGGGGTTGGGGTGCCACAGAGCCTGCCCAACAAGGGACCTTGCCTACCAAGTTCACCCTGGCCTAGGGGAACCCACAGCCCACCTCCCCCACCCAGACACCTCGTAATGCGTGCAGAGTTAGCTGAATAAGAGTGTACTCACCCCCTTGTGGCTGCTGTGCCAAATACTGTTCTTCTGGTGGGCGCTGACCTAGAGGAAAAGTGAAGTACAAATTGATGTTTCTAGCCCGTACATTTCATCTCATGCATTGCCAAACACCTCAAACACTGGCCCTGCCATACATACACACACAATCCTGACATGCTGACCTGTCCCCCTCACCACCCTCTTCCATCCACGACACTCCATACACTCCAGTGCCATCCACCATGTTCACAATGTACTCACCTGTTTGTCTGGAGGACCGTACAGTTGCGTGTACTGGGGGAGAACGCCTTCTACCAGTTTCTCCAACTCCTCCGAAGTGAAGGCAGGGGCCCTTTCCCCAGACACTGTAGCCATCAACGCTTACAGACACAGGTCACAGCAGCACTTGCAGTGTAGGTCCTCTCCTGTGGAAGGTCAGGTCAAGTGAGGGAAACAGTAAGAAAATGGCGGTCACGTCCACGGCGGTGCATACCGTCACCACCGGCATACATCGTCATTGGCTCCTGGGACCCATCGGGCCCAATGTTAACCAATGCTGAATTGCACCGCGGTCTTCGACCGCCCACCACAACGGTGTACAACGCCAGCGCAGTTACCTCATTTCCCCTTGTCCCACCTTACAGGTCAGGCAGCCGCCATTTCAGGGGGCCACATGGGATGGATAAAAACTGCGTCACACCTATCTAGGCCGGGAATACAGACAGATACCGGCACATTGCGATTTACCAACATTTCAGCAAATAACACATTGTGATATCTCAGTGTTGGGTGACCCTCTGCTAGCTGTTCTCCTCCATAAGGCATGTCTGCTGGGGCAGGTGATGAGATGGTGGCATCCTCCGGTGTACAGACCCCTGGTGGACCTGTCAACAATGGAAAAGAGACACATCATAATCACATACAGACTTGATCGTGCACCAATCATGGAACTGTGTGCCCAGTTGGAGCCAGACCTGATTTCAGCTATCTGCCATCCCACAGGAATCCCTCTCTAGTGCAGGTTCTGTCTGTACTCCATTTCCTGGCCAGTGGGCCTTTTCAAACAACAGTGGCCATGGCATCAGGGATGTCCCAGCCAATGTTCTCTAACTTGTTGTCCAGAGTGTTATCTGCCCTGCTGAAAGACATACGCAGCTACATCGTTTTCCCTCAAGTGGAGGATTTGCCCACAGTGAAAGGTGACTTCTATGCCCTGGGACATATCCCCAACATCATTGGTGCCATTGATGGTACACATGTGGCATTTGTCCCCCCGTAGTAATGAACAGGTGTACAGAAACCGGAAAAGTACCATTCGATGAATGTGCAGATGGTGTGTTTGGCAGACCAGTACATCTCCCATGTGAATGCCAAGTATCCTGGCTCAGTGCATGATGCTGACATTTTGAGGAATAGCAGCATCCCTTATTTGATGGGGCACCTCCTGAGGCACCATGTGTGGCTCATAGGTATGGCCAAGGTCCCAACACAGTTGACGTAGGTGTCTGGGAATGGGGTTGTCCCTAAGGGTTAGTGTGTGTCTAACAGTTGTCCCTCGACATTTGCAGGTGACTCTGGTTACCCCAACCTGTCATGGCTACTGACCCCAGTGAGGAATCCCAGGACAAGGGCATAGGAACGCTACAATGAGGCACATGGGCGTACTAGGATTATAGAACGCACCTTCGTCCTCCTGCAGGCCAGATTCCTGTGCCTCCATCTGATGGGTGGCTCCCTATACTACTCACCGAAGAAGGTGTACCAGATAATCGTGGGCTGCTGTATGCTGCACAACCTGGCTTTGTGACACCACGTGCCTTTTCTGCAGGAGGATGAGCCAGATGGTGGTCTTGTGGCAGCTGTGGAGCCTGTGGACAGTGAAGAAGAGGAGACAGAAGAAGAAGATGTCGACAACCGAAACAACATCATCATGCAATACTTCCAGTGAGACACAGGTAAGAAGATGTAACTGCTTCCCACATCTCATACTATTGTTGGAGCTAGCATGAATCTGTCATTTTCACTCAGTGTATGGACCCTGACTTGTAACTTTGCCTTTCCATATCATAGATCTGGGTCCCACTTTGTGCCCTCTGCTATGTTTACTGCTGGCCTACAGCTGAGTTATATTGGTATGTGAACAAGTACATTGACACCTCTATATTCCAGAAGTTTTGCAACTACACATTTGTGAAAGCACAGACAGACTCCAGATTGTTTTGTGATTGAAGTGTGTTTATTTCTGTGCAAATAAGTGGAGGGGTGTGTGAAATGGGCTGGGGTGATGGTGGAGGAATGTCCATGGCAGAGTCCAGTCTATTTGTTTCACAGGTGCATTGTCCAGTGGGGTATAGGAAGTGGAGCAATAGTAGTTTAAGGTGGACAGGGTGACAAAGTGGGACAGAAGGGTGACATTCAGGGGGGTCTTATTTCCTGGGGAGGGTCTTGGCAAGGTTCTCTGTCTTGTTCCTTGATCTCAGGGACCATTTGCGGGGTGGTTCTCCTTCTGCAGGGGGTGGGGTGCTGGTGGCCTGTTGTTCCTGTGGCGGTGCCTCCTGTCCACTAGCACCGGCAGAGGTGGAGGGCTGTTCATTGTCCAGGCTAGTGTCAGGGGCCCGTTGGTGTGCCACTGTGTCCCTCCTGGTGTTGGGAAGGTCTGCCAGCACCCCTGCAATGGTGACCAGGGGGTGTTGATGGACTTCAAGTCCTCCCTGATCCCCAGGTAGTGTACCTCCTGCAGCTGCTGGGTCTCCTGAAACTTGGCCAGTACCGTGCCCATGGTCTTGTGGGAATGGTGGTAATCTCCCATGATATTAGAGAGTGCCTTGTGGAGAGTGGGTTCCCTGGGCCTGTCCTCCCCTGTCGCACAGCAGTCCTCCCAGCTTCCCTGCTATCCTGTGCCTCTGTCCCCTGCACCATGTGCCCACTGCCAGTGCTCCCAGGTCCCTGATCATCCTGTGTTAGTGGGGTTGCCTGTGATCCCTGTAGTGGTGGACACACTGCTGATTGACGTGTCCTGGGGACAGAGGGATGGGCCCGCTGGGTGGGTGCTGTGCTGGTGTTTCCTGAGGGGGGAGGTTCAGTGGTGGTTTGTGACTGTGTTAGGGGAATTGACTGTCCCGAGGTCCCTGATGGGCCTGGCTGGTCATCTTGATCCAGGCGTGCAAAGCTGCTGTTGTCACTGTGGGCCTCTTCTGTGGGGGGACTGTCCGGTGACGTTGGGTAGGGGTCCTGTTGGGGTGTAAATGCATAGTAATTGTATCCGTGTGTGCCATCTTGTGCAATGGGTGAGTGACCCTCTACTCCGGTGCTTGCATTATTGTCGTGGCCCTTGTGTGATTGGTCATTTTGAGGCATGAGTGAGTCTCTCTACTGGACATGCTTTGGTGATGGGTGTCCATGCATTGGTGTTACATGCAGGGCTTGATTTTGGGATGTGTGGGTTGTGTTAGTGGGGTATCTGTGGGTTGTTGGGGTGATGGGTGTGAGTATGTGATGGCATGCAGGTGGTGTGGGGGGGATTAAAGTAGTAAAGAATTGCCTTACAAGAGTCCAGTCCTCCTGCTACTCCTGCGGGGCCCTCAGGATGCAAGACTTGCTCCTCCCATGTTGTTAGATGTGGGGGAGGAGGTGGGGGTCCACCGCCAGTCCTCTGTGCAGCAATCTGGTGTCTGGATACTACGGAACGTACCTTCCCCCGTAGGTCATTCCACCTCTTCCTGATGTCATCCCATGTTCTTAGATGCTGTCCCACTGCATTAACCCTGTCGACAATTCTGCGCCATAGCTCTATCTTCCTTGCAATGGATGTCTGCTGCACCTGTGATCCGAATAGCTGTGGCTCTACCCGGACGATTTCATCCACCATGACCCTGAGCTCCTCCTCAGAGAACCTGGGGTGTCTTTGAGGGGCCATGATGTGGTGTGGGTGATGTGTGAGGTGGTGTATGTTGTGATGTGTTAGGGGATTTGTTGGTGTGTGTTGTTTGAGGTGCGTGGATGTTGTATGAGTGATGGTGTGTGTCTGTGGATGCTGGTGTTGTGTTAGGTAGTCTCTCTCTCTGGCCTTCTTTCTGAATTTTGGTTGTAAGGGCTTGTGGGTGATGTGGGTCTGTGTTTTACATTGGATTGGGTGTGTGGGTGTGCATGTGTATCAGGTGTGTGTATTTTGAATTGTCCATGTGGTTGTGTATTGTAAATGTGTGTGTATTTTGAGCGCGGCGGTGTGTACCGCCAATGGAATACCACGGTTGAAAGACTGCCGCTTTGATTCATGGGTCGTGATACTGTGGGCATATTCTTGTTGGCGTAATGGTGCAGGTTTTGGGATCGCCAGTTTATCACTGACCTTTGGTGTGGCAGACTTGTGTGGGTGTGTATATTGTGGCGGATTCCGAGCTGTGAGTCGTAATGCCTGTAGCGGAATTCTGCTGCCGCAACAGTATGTTGGCGGTCTTCTGCATGGCGGAAAGTGGGATTTACCGCCAGGGTTATAATGAGGGCCAATGTCTTTTCGTACTGTATAATTTATGCTGGTGCCTGGAACTAACAGGTTGTATCACTCCGGCAAATTGTTGGCGGGATGCAAAGATGTTAATGACAAAAAAAGACACCCATCCAGGTTTGGTCATGCATATTTGCATCAGGTACCCAGCATGCTGCCATCATGATTATTTTAATTTTACCGAATGTTGAGATTTTTTTCAGACAGGTTGTAAAGTTTATTTGTTTCTGTTTTTAACACAAATCCCGCTCTCTATAGCATTTGTTTTGTTAAATTAGCACCTAGGAGAAATATTGCACCTTTCCTATACAAGTCATTTCAAGTGGATGTGGAGTTGAAACAAATTCCTGTAAAAGGCAGTTGTTTCATCCTCAAGTGCTAGAGATCATTTGCAGAAAAAAGAGAGAATTAGACACAAAACGGTATTCACAATTTACTTTTATAGCAGCTTTGTTGCCCATGTATCCTTTCCTCATCCCTCACCCCATCCAGTGAGGGAATAAATGGCTCAATTGATTAACAAGTCTCCAATAATGGAATAAGAAATTAATCAAAAGTGTCAGCATTACAGGAATCTCAGTAAAAGTTCTGCAGAAGAGAGATTTGCGTAGCATAATGCCACAACAGTCAAAGCAAGTAAAAGAGGTTTGTACCTCTTTACGTCTCTAAGGGTCCACTCTAGTCAAAGGGTAAAAGGAACCAGCGTGCCTCTAAAAACGAAACACTTTATTTTCTGCAGAATTTTCAGTAGCTGACATCATTAGCAGTAACTTTACACTTTCCATGAACAGTTTGAAATTTGCTTCTCTCATTAACCTTTCATCTCTCAGACCAAGCATCTGGACTACCTTGGATCACTCCTGTGTCCAGGAATTTGGAGGGGAGTTCTTCTTCACAGGTCCTTTTTAACACTCCTTGTCCTTGGCAACTTCTCTTCCCATACCCCTTTATCTACAACCAACAATAAGCTCTTCATTACTGAAAACTTGTGCAGACGCACCTGCAAATAAAGAAATACGCATCAAAAGCAAAACTTCAAGTTGAAGGTTAAACACAGAAAAACATTTCAGGCCTTGACTCCAGTCAACTTAACATAGAATTAATTGCATATTTGAATACATGATTCTATGTGCATTTCTCATGAGCACAGTAAATGAAGAATAGCTAGGAAAATATACCAGTTAACTACGATATCATAGTACATTTGAATAATATTGCATACATGTGTATTTCTTCAATCAATAAGTGTCATTACAGTGCATGCATATGACTTTTCTAAATTTCTACTTATAAGGGCTCCTCGATTATATGACTTTTCACTGCACCACATTTATATGAATACACTTCAACATACATTATAGATGTCGTTGATTACGATTTCTTATCATTTCTGAAATGTATAATGGCACAGACAAGTTATGCTGTCTCAATCCCCCTCTGATGACTTATTAATTCATCACAAACTTACTCCTTTCTCGAATGAGACTCTCTAGCAACTTTGTTATTTTCATAGTTTTCGTATAGATTCATCCAGCTGTTTCATATCATCATAATATTTACATTGACTATCTTCCAGCTCAAGATCTGCCCTCCTCCTTTTCTTTGCTTTTTCAGCCTTCATTCTCTGACAAACCTTATATCCCACTATCAGAACTTTTGCTCATATGGCAATAACCAGCAGCTTCTTCAAAATAAAACCCACAATTCCACTTCCTAAGTTTTCAAACCATGTGCCTTTAGCAGAAAACCTATTTCCAATTGCTTCCCACTCACCTGTTGCTTCCAGGTCTTTCAAATCCTTTGTCCACCCAGAAATGTCCAGAATATACTTTTCCAAGTCCATACTCTTGTCTGGGAGGTAAGAACAACATTGCTGAACTTTCAGCATCTGACTGACTCTGACCTCTTTTACGAGCAACAGGTCGATAGCAAGTCTATTCTGCAAAACCATAGATCTTATCACTACCATCTCTATGTTCAAAACCAATAAGGAATTGTTGTGCTAATTGTCAACTTAGCAACTATGGTAGACAACTTTCTAATCTTCAGGTCACTCATAATCACACCTACAGATGGAATCAATGCACCAAAGATGCCTCCCAGTACTTTTTCAGCACTAATACCTCTTCTAGTTCTGGGTTTCGTATTCTTCACAGGATTCTCAAAATGCTCCACATGATAGATCTTTGGAAACACTATTCCAAGATAACGTACCATGCCATACTTGGGCACTTGAAATAAGCATGATGTCCACAAATTAAGTACACTCCAGGTATCACAGGATCTTTTTCATCCAGAAAGAACTCAGTCTTCTCTCTGACATCAAAAACATGTTCACAATCAATCTTCCCTATGAACAGTGGTTCTATGTAGCTCTAATCTATGTATATGCACAACATTCCTTTGTGGTGCCAATCTAAAGTTAAAGCTGGTAGATTTCCCTTCACTTGATGTTCAGTCTCCTCATTATTCCATCTGAGTTGTGCTTTGAGATCTTTGTCTGTCTTGGATTTGGACTCCAATTCCCTTTTTCTATCTTCTACCTAATTCAGGAATTTCTTCTCTATATCGGTCACGAAACAGGCTTTGTGTGCTTATGCAGTGTTTTAAGGCTTAACTGATACAAAATATTTTCCCGCTATTTCTGCACCCTAAAAATAAGGATTCCTATTCAGGTGTTTAAATGAAAGAACTTCTGGAAGTACTAAATCATTGTTCTAAAAATAATACTGGAAAACTGGTAAATTATGTTGAGCAAAAGACCTCAAGAAAGTCCATAAATCAAAGGAATATGATGATATGTAATGCCTTCTGACACTGAAGCAGGTAATTGCGTACACAGTAGCAATCCCTTGCATTCATTGTATTGATATCTTCATAAAGCAACCTAAAATATACATTTGCAGAGTAATCTCCTCCTGAATCATCCATGTGTAGAGCCTTTTCATCTAATCTATAAAGGTTACTATCTCTAGGGCTGAATGTTTGTGGGGAAGCACTAGGAGGTAACTCTTTCTGTGCAGAAGTTGTAGGGGAATGCACTCCTATTAACAGCATTACCAATTCTATAAGGAAAGCAAGCAATACTGCTCCTATTATGTACCTTTGTGTATTTTTTTTATTTGCTTCCATTAATTCCTTAAAGCCAGATCTATTTTACAATGAAATGCAGCAGCAACAGAGTATTACTCTGTCCATTCCACTTGTGTGAAGCGACAAACAAAGTTCGAATGATGATGAACAAAGTATATACAAACCTCTGTGAGACTTCCTTAACCCTACTCCATGTTCTTCTAAAATGATAACCCTCTTTCCTTCCTATACCTAGTTATTCTTCTTCAAAGATTTTGCAAAGTCTAATATATGCACAGTACACTTCATCTTCAAATGCTAGAAATCATCTGCAGAAAGGAGAGAAAACTAGACACAAAACGGTAGTCATAGATGATTTTGATATCAGCTTTGTTGGCCAAGCACCCCTTTCCTCATCCCTCACACCATCCAGTGGGGGATTAATGGCTCACATTTGTGCCGTTATCTCCTGTAGGGGCACAATCTTGGGGTTGCATGACTAAGTCAATCCACTCAGATGATCTTTTTTGTAGAAATGGTGTTATAATTTCAACTTTACTTTTAAAAGAACATTAAATATTTGGCCATCCTAGTACAGATTGGCTGTAGATGTCAACTACTGGGTTTCCACACACCCTTGGAATTGTGGAAGTTTCCCAGGCAATGACCCCTTTGGGGTCAACTTGTATTCCACCTTTCAGTGTTTTGTATGAGGTACCCTTTCTGTTATAGGCTTGGGGGCATATTTATGGGGATTTGGTATAGGGCAGCGCAGCACGTCACCTTGCTGCGCTGCCCTGCATCAATGTGAAAGGGTAGGAATGTGCCATATCTTTACCATATAGTGCATTCCTGTCTTACCTCCCCTGCGCTGGCGCACAATGGACTGCCTAGCACCAAGGCAGGCACCCTTGCACCATGCACCAGGATGCAGCACACATAGAAAGAAGACAAAACAAGGATAAATAAAAATATTTCTCCTTGTTGCACCTCCCCTGGAGAGGGGTACGATTTTGGCACATCCCCATGTTTACTAGCTCTTCGAAATCTGGAGATGCATCAAAATCCATGGGTGTAGCGTCGAAACACCCACCGCAACGCCTCCCTAGCGCAGAGTAAGGCAATGCAGTGACTTGTGCTGCCTTGCTTTCCTCCATATCTATGAGGTCATTCAAAGCCACACAAAGTCGCTTTGCATGGCCCCATAGATATAAGTTCAAGGTTTGCGCTGCTGTTGAGTCAAAAAAAGTGACACAACAACGGTGCAATGGACTCATAAATTTGCCCCTTAGTTTCTTCCAGTCTCACTGCTGTCCAAGGAGTCTTTTTTCCAAATTATCTCCTGATCCATACAATTGATCCCAGAATGTAAGATCTTCCTCAGGAAATTCCCCTACCTCTTTGACAATCATATCTCCTTCCCTAAAAGATGAGGACTCACCTTTATGATCTTGTGGATTTCAGCTGTACCTTTTCACCCATTGACAGAACTTTTCTTCTGCATCTCCAGGCATGAGACAACGCAACTTATGGATCTAGGATTCTCTTGCCTCAAATAAAAGTGATTAGAATGTTAACATATCTTGCCCATTCACTCATTTTCTAGGTCTTATGAATCGTTTAGGAGTTCCAAGGGGTAAGGAGAGATACATTAATACATTTAAAGAAATTTACAGTGGAACCCATTTGGTCACACATTGAATCTTGGAGGCGGAATTAAAGTTCAAACGATTCATTACAAATTCAAAAGCAGAATTATATAAATGAGTCGCAAACATACTCAACATACTATATAAATACAGAATAACCAAAGGCGAGTTCTAGCATCAAATCAAATTAAATTCTACAAGCATAAGGCACACCAAAATCTCTGTAGCGGCAATGCAAAAGATTAAAAACAACATTTGGTGTTCAGAGTTCAATCTTTGATTTTCTGCCTAACCCTTGAATCTAAATGAATCTAGCTATTTTAATAAAGCTAAGCTAAACCTAAGGTTTCTCTAATTCATGGAAATTGGAACTGAATCAAATGTGTCAGCATCACAGGAACTTCAGTAGAAGTTCTGCAGAAGAATGATGTGCATAGAATAAAGCCACATCAGCCAAAGCAAGTAAAAGAGGTCTGCACCTCTCTGTTACTGCTAAGCCGCATTGACAGCGGACCCGAAAATACCATCAAGTCGACAGTATTTTGCCTGCTGTATTTAGATGTATTGCGGCTGAGCCAAAGACAATCACGACGGAGTTCACTCCTTTGCGCAAGCTGCATCCTGCAGCTAAATCGCTGGACTCCAATGCAGACGATTAGGTCCTCTGTAGCCATATTGATGGTGGGATCCCACAGAGCCTATTTAGATCACACAATCGTACTGGCAGTGATACAGCGGCAGGCCCATGACTGTGAAGTCCGTTGCAGGACCCATTCAATAAAGTACTATGGCAGTGGCCATAGCTTTGATGCTAGAAGCCCACAATTGTTGTATATTGAACAATTATGAACACCTGCAAAAACACTATAAAACACACTCCATTTGAGACTATGATCCTTTGAATCACACTGCAGAAGTCCAGACAGCCAGGTGAATTCACAACCCAGGAGATAGCTTTTTTCTGTGTTCCTCTCCCTCTGTAGTTTTTGTTACTTTTACTTTCTCTCAGTATTCTTCATTTTTGGGCACTAGATTTGTTTAGAACAAAATCACAATGTCAGGGAGAAGAAACCCCTATTTCACAGAGGGAAATCTGTCTGTCATAGTGGATGAAATCATTAGAATAGAGGAACACTTGTTTGGAGCACAAGTACAAAATACAACCACATCTCAGAAAAGGCAAATGTGGTCCAGAATAGTTGACAGAGTGAATGCTGTATCTAACAGTGTACACACAGGAGGAGATTAGAAGAGGTGTAATGACCTGCGGGGGAAGATGTCATTCCCTTGCCTATAAGCATCAGCTGGAGCTCCAGTGAGGAGAAGATCTTGCAGATCGTAGATCCTGAAGGCTTGACTGGAATCCCTGGTGGAGTGAAGTCTGGTAAGTTGCACTTAGCAATGTCTCAATAATCACAAATGGAGTCCTGCCCTTGAGTTTTACCTTTAGAATAGTTCAACGCCCTTAGTAAAGCAGATATATCTAAACCTGACTCCACAATATATTGTCTCATACCAATTACTAGTATCATAGTTGTATTTCTCTTTTTAACAATGTGCAATATGTTTAGTCAGGTTGGGTGATCCCCATGGATCATCCCTTGGATTTGCTCAGTCCCTTGCTTTTTATCAATGTGTGTTCTCCCAAAAACAGGTCCAAAACTCCATCCATTTGCACATAGGGGTTATAGTGTTTGTAAGTGGTATGTTCACAAAAGTGTGTACATGTTGTAAATGTGTGTTCATCTCCACTATAGTCATTGAACTACATGTGTGTAACTCACTTTAAAAATTTCTTTAAATTGTCTATGGTGTCAAAAACTAGCATGATGCCATGTTTTTGGATCCGCAAAACAATAGTGCAACATAATGTTACTCAACCTTCCTTTATTTTATTTCCATATGTGCACACATCTCACAAACCTGTGCATTTGACAGTCACCATGTCATGCTATAGATTAAAATCTCACTTGCTATAAACTAACCCTACTTAGTCTGGGACTGACGCTTGTAAATGTGACATAGCTGCAGAGTAGAAGGCGGTAGCCCCTCCATCATTATTGGTGTGGAAAAAAGGAATGGACCACTGCATGGGCATAGAGATCACGATGTATAAAGCTAGAGGTGCGCCCAAAAACACCCCAAAAATATGGAAGTGGTATGCGAAATATAGAGGAATTGTCCTAGCACCACTCCGCCAGATCCACCAACTCATGGGTGAAGCAATTAAGACATCCCATGGCCGCAAAGAGACAGCCCCATACTGAACTGAGGAACGTCACGTGTTACATAGTCAAGAAGGTTTTTTTTCAGATTTTTTCTCTTGGTATTTACCAATAGATGGATGGTGGAGGGAGAATGGCAGGACAGTTGTTTTTATGTCTATGATATATTCGATATACTTGCTTATTCATAATATGGGCTGCCTTGGCCACGTTGTTACCTTCACATATACATCAGTAAAATGTGTTAAAAAAACATGTTACTTGTGTATCTCAAGCATGTTGACATCTTCTCATAGCTACAATGAAATTATGTAAATACTCACATAATTCATAGGGGGGTGATTCTGACTATGGCGGACGGCGGAAGCCGTCCGCCATAGTACCGCCGCCAAATGACCGCACCGCGGTCAAAAGACCACGGCGGCCATTCAGACATTTCCTCTGGGCCGGCGGGCGCTCTCCAAAAGAGCGCCCGCCGGCCCAGAGGAAATGCCCCTGCAACGAGGACGCCGGCTCAGAATTGAGCCGGCGTAGTTGCAGGGGTGCGACGGGTGCAGTTGCACCCGTCGCGTATTTCAGTGTCTGCAAGGCAGACACTGAAATACTTTGCGGGGCCCTCTTACGGGGGCCCCGCGGCACCCCCTACCGCCATCCTGTTCATGGCGGGTTTCCCGCCATGAACAGGATGGCGGTAGGGGCTGTCAGAATCCTCATGGCGGCGGAGCGCGCTCCGCCGCCATGAAGGATTCCCCCGAGCAGCGGTAAGTCGGCGGGAGCCCGCCGACTTGCCGCTTCTGACCGCGGCTGAACCGCCACGGTCAGAATGCTCGTGGGAGCACCACCAGCCTGTTGGCGGTGCTCCCGTGGTCGGTGGCCCTGGCGGCCACCGGCCGCCAGGGTCAGAATGACCCCCATAGTCTTTTGAATCCAAGATTTCCTACAATGTGATGTGGTATGCTGAATAGAAGTAGTTGCCACAAACAATTTGCTTTGTACTGTCCATATGATGACCAGTGACAGTTTCAATATTAAGTTGAACCATAGCTTTCCTAATGTTTTGTAGCCTACCAGGCCTTCGAATGGTCTGGTGCTCTAACCTACTCACCACTGTGTCCGGTTGAATGTCTGCTACATGCATTGTACAGTTCAGGAATAACATTTTTGTATTTCAGGACATCTTTACAATGTTATTACTGGAGTTGGCATCTTTGTAAATCTGCCTGCATGTGTAAAACAATGAAAATCACACAAAGGCCTAATCAGTCTATTAGTTTGTTTTTACTTTTTTAGGTTGCCACATTTGTAGATAAAGACACATATGATGTACAAACTAGATATTGAGTGCATATTCTCTGTATTCTTCTCAGGTCCCACCCCCAGCCAGTGGACTACCGTCTGCCTCCCAAGACACCTCCACTCCAGACCAGGAGCAAGCCTTCAGTGAGGACTCCACTCCTGTAAGTCCGGATGATCGGAAGCCAGCTGCTTCATCTGGTCTGTCTGGCAAGACAGCTCCAGTGAGTCACACTTGGCCCACACCTTTACCTCTCACTCCAGCTGCAGCACCGTCTCAACATGAGGGCAACTTCAATTCCTGTGTACTGAGAAGCTTCACACCAATCCTGTGCCCCCCCCTTTCCTGGCTACTGTTGAGGCAACACTGCCTCCTCCAGATATGCAAGCACCAAGTGGGATGGGGCATACTGCTTCAAGGGCACAGGGTAGTGGGGTATGGGTCATGGGAGGGAATCTGTGGCCCAGCCATGTGAGGCCACTGTGGTCATTGTCAGGCAGACCACCACTGACCAAGTCTTGGGGAAAGTGCAACAGTCCCAAGATGTGATGGGCCAGGTTGTAACTGAGCTCCGGGAGATCAAGGAGGTGCAGAGGGAGCTCTATTGAAAATACACAACCACAATGAAAATATGAGCTCCCTGACTCGGGTGCTTTACGACATCTACCACCACATGAGCAGGGCTTTTCCCATTCATTCTGCCCCTGTCTGTGTTCCCTCTACATCTGGACTAGTACACTGCTGCCAGCCACAGACAGGGAAGCCCGCCACATGAGGAGCCTGCTCTTCCTACCTGCTCCCACCCAGTCGCTACGCCCCCCCCCCCCACCCTCGCCATAAGGGACGGACATCTGGACCACCAGGAAAGGATGGCAAGACCTCCAAGAGACACAGATCCTAATGGCCTCCGATGAGTGTCTACCATTCACTCTGTGGACTATTTCAGAGACATATTTACCTTTTTGGAGGACAGTTGTACTTTTTACATTGAACTCCAAACTGTTTTTGACTCTGCTACTATAATTACATCCACCATAATGTACCTTTCTTGTTCATTTTCACATTTTTGAATCACCTTTCTGTTCTTTTGTGACATGCAAATAAAGGATATGAACACAAACTACAAGACTCTTGTGGGATTTATGGTGGAATTTCATTTGTCATTTATGTATTCCACCATCATGTTGTCAAATATTTTGATCATTTATTTGCGAAAGAAAATTAGAAGTGACAAGGAGGTAATGTGTTACCCTTTTCATTCAAACAAAGCAAAACAAATTCACAAAGTATTAGTAACATACAAATGTAGGTAACAAGTATTTGAAGAAATCATAGCTGAGTTTCACAAATCATGCATAACCCCATTAGTCTGTGCCATTTAGAGATGGACACACCCTGATCTTGATCACATGGAAGAAAGGGAATATTGCATGGAATCAAATTAAATAGGGAAACTATAATTGATGCATGACCTCAGCTGGAGCCATAAATCCTGCCTTCACAATAAGAATCCTACATCAATAACATCAATAGTCTTTATCATGGCAGTATAAGAATGTGATGCCGCATGACCATTACAGGACAATGTGGCAGTATCTAGTGCAATGTCCCAATTGACATTCAGTGGTGTGCTATAAAAATATACTATCGACTAGGAGAAGACACATCAACAGCTACTTCCACTGCACACAAATTGAAGATTTAGCCAATGTGAAGGAAGAACAGAATGCTATGTTTGACATACACGTGTGGGTTGAGCAGGTTAAGTGGCACATATTGCATTGATGGCAACAAAACACAGAAAACAGGTCTAATCCAATCGCCAGAACTTCCATCCAATCAGAGTGCAAGTTGTCTCTGTACAAGATCTGTCCATCCCAATTGGGTGTCTGTCCCAGGTTCAACACATGTTTACATTGTACTTTCCAACAGCAACATATCACTGCAAATGTCATAAATTTGTAATGTACAGATTAAAATGACATGGCGAAGGAACCTGAAACAGAATAACAAAGGATAATGAATGATTCCACATAATAAATGTCACTCAGCTAGCAGGTTAGGAGGACACATATACTTAGCACAAGCAAAGTTAATCTATGCCTATGAACACAGTAGTCAATGTGGTGAAACTCTGCTCCACTAACATCTTTGCCTTGGACATTCCTAAACTTAACATTCTTACCAAATTACCATTGCAGACTGATATATACACTATGTCACAAGTTGTACTGACATTGGACATTACAGTATTTAAAGGTACACTTACACTCAGGTGAAGAATGGGTCAATTACATTTTGATGTAGATCAGTTCCTTCTTCTTTACAACTGTCATCTTCATTGGGCATTTCAACCTCCTCACCCAGTGGCTTTTCACTGTCTCCCTCCTCTGCGAATATTGGGACGTACCATCACAGGGCAATGTTGTGGTGCATGTAGGAGACAACCACGAATTGGCAGACCTTAACAAGTGAGTAGAGGAAGGATGTAGACTCCAAACACACACGCAGAGTATGTATATAGGCGTGTTTATTACAAGATAGCACAGTACACTTCTTCCACCAAAGTCGTACATGTAATGTAGAATCCAAACACTTATGCAGAGTATGTATATAGGTTTGTTTATTAGAAGACAGCACAGTACACTTCTTCCACCAAAGTCCTACATGTAATGACTCCCCTTCACATTCTTTCTTCTAGAATCCCATAACATTCTACTCCTCCCATTCCGTTTCATTACACACCCCACATTCTACTATATTAACATATAACATATTTCCCTCCTTTAAACAAACACAGAAAAAAATAAATGAATAAAAGAAAGTTTATACTATACACTACCTTAACCGTTCTAAGAAAATCCTAAATATGGATGGCCACATAAAATTATCAATCCGAGACAAAGTCCTCAAATTTGGCTGGCCAACATCTTGTTCTAGCATCAGATTTCACCAGTGACGCTATGGAACTACTATTTAATACTGTATCACTATCCCCACCGATAGTCTCAGTGTAATCTTCTTCTATATCAAGTTCATTTTCCACAATCATCTGTTCTAGGTTCATACTTTTAACACAATGTCCTGCTGACAGCACTACTCTCACACCAACATTAATTCCTGCTTTTATTACATAACTATCATAACCTTCACTACCAAAGCACTTCTTGTCATTATTGCACTTCGCTACTCTCCTCACATTCCACACTTTCCCATCCTGTGTAATAACACTCTTGTTATATAATTCTTCATTTTCAAAGCTCTCCCAAACTTTGACATACCTTTCCTCACAAACCCTGGTTTGCGTATCCGGACCCAATCTCCTACAGCAATTCTAGATTCCTTCACACTCCATTTGTTAACATATGCTTCCTTGAATTTCTCCTGTGTTCTCCTCACTTTTTCTCTGACCTCTTCAACACACACATTTTCCCACTCTTTTCTTGAACCACCATGGACCTAATTTAGACACAGGATGTCTTCCTTGCAATAACCTAAAAGGGCTTACTTCTGTTGTATTCTGTGGTGTTATGCGATAATACCATAACTTTCCCCTTAATTTCTCCTTCCACTGCCCGCCAAATCCACATGCCGATCCAATGCTTTCTTTAAGTACACGGTTGAATCTCTCAACCTGACCATTGTCTTGCGGTTCATACAGAGGAGTGGTAACATGTTTGATATTACTATAACTGAAAAAACGTTTAATTTATTTCGCCACTAATTGAACCCCATTGTCAGATATCAGCACCTCAGGATATCCTTCCCTGGCAAACACTTCTTTGAAGAACTCAATAATGGTACTTGATGTAACCTGGGAAACCAACCTCACCTCTGGCCACTTAGAATAATAATCAATCAAAACCAATGCATAACGGGCCTTTGCAGGAAGAGAAAAGAATGGACCAGAAATGTCAAACCCTAACTTCTGTCAGGGTGAATCCGGCCAGGGCACTGGCAAAAAAGGAGCTGGAACCGTCCTTAACATCTTTTCTGCATTGACACACACACTACACTCCCTCACAACTCTGTCTGCCATTTTATCCAACCCGACCACCAAAACATGTACGTATCAACCTCTTCATGGAAGACATTCCTGGATGTCCTTCATGTGCCAGTTTCAAGATAACTTCCTGCAGTCCTTTAGGAGGAACACACTTCCCTTTTTTGAACAGAAGTTCATTTTCTATTTCCAATTCATCCTTGACTTTCTGGAACAACATGATCTCTTCTGAAACTCTCTTCTTATCAGGCCAACCACACCGCAAATAGTGTTTCACCTCTTGCAATATCAAATCCTCCTCATCACATTTCTTCCACATTTCTTCTAATACCGCCAAACTCACTAGTCATGTAACCAGACACAACTGACACAACATAATTTTCCAACTCATTTTGAAACATCTCAACTTCCTTTACATCATCATGAGGAAGTCATGACGAACAATCTGCCACAGCATTACTCTTACCAGGTACATACTCAACCTTGAAACAATACTCCTGCAATCTAGAAACTAATCTGGCAATGCGAGCAGTAGCGTTCCACGCACCACCAGGAGAAAGAATTCCTCCTAATGGTTTATGATCCATCTGCAAAATAAAATTTGAACCCCAAATATAGTTCTGAAAATGTTCAACTGCCCAAACACACAATAACAATTCCTTTTCTATCACAGCATACCTCCTCTCTCCATCCGTTAGCGTCCGAGAAGCAAAAGAAACATTCCACTTGTCCTTGCCGTAACACTGAGATAGTACTCTTCCTATTCCGTACATAATTGCATCCACCGTTATAATACACTGCACCCCCACACTAAAAGGTTGCAGAGTAGGAACGTCCACAATTTCTCTATTAATCCTCTGAAACCCAGACTTTTGTCTATCAGTCCAGACATACTGAACCCCCTTATGTGCAAGTTCTCTCAGTGGCTCCATTAAAGTCATAAAATTTTCAATGAACTTACTATAATATTCACAAAGTCCTGTAAATGATAACAATTTATCCCGATTGTCAGGAGCATGAGCATTGACAATAGCTTCCACCAATGATCGTTTCGGAATTACTCCTTCTCCTGATATTGTGTAACCCAAGTATTCCACAGATTTGGAGAAAAATTTGCACTTTTTTTCCTTTAAGGACAAACCACTCTTCCTTAATACCTCACAAACATTTACTACATGCTCTCTGTGTTCACTTTCATTCTTTAAAAATATCAGAACATCGTCTTGGAAACACTTCACATAACTATTCATATCTTTGAACAGATGATATATAGCTCTCTGAAACACCGACGCCGCAGAGGCTAGCCCAAACGGCACCCTTTTAAATTGGTACAATCCCTGTGGTGTGATAAATGCTGTGAGATGTCTAGAATCTTCCTTCAGTTCAATTTGTTGATAAGCCGATCTTAAATCCAGAGTGGAGAAAATGCTTGCTTCTTCCAACATGCTGATTACCTCATTTATATCGGGCAAAGGATGACAATTCACAATAATATTTGCATTAACAGCCCTCAGGTCCCGCACAATCTCAAAGATTTGTCAGCCGTCCGAGCCAAAACAATTGGAGAAACCCATTCAGATGATTCAGTTTCATTAATTACATTTTCTTTAACCATTTCTGACAAAATTTGTTTAAATTCTTCTCTGACGCTAATTGGAACATTCCTAAGTTTTTGCACCATAGGTTTAGCATTTGTTTTAATTATGATTTTGTGACTGTAATTTTCCAACTTTCTCAACTTGCTAGTAAAAAACTTGAGGAAACCTAGATATAATCCACTACCTTGTCTCGCAATTCTCTATCGCTAAGACAGGTTCTCTACTTCTTGGATTCAATATGATTCCCAACTTGCCTTGGTCTCTCAATCCCAGGACATCAACTCCTTTCTTAGCTACATACAACTTAATCACAGCACATCTTCCCTTAAAGACCATGGCCCTCCTTATGAACACGGCAGTAAACATCGTCGACCGCCGTGGCGACGGTGAACAGAAGACCGCCATTGGCGGTGAACAGAAACCCGCCATATAAAGGTGCAAAAATCAGAATCTGCAAAAAAAATCCCAGCCTCCAGTCACCGTCAGGACCTTGGCCATTGGTAATGCAGGACATCCCACCCCGCCGAGCACACAAACTCCCCGTCCTCCAAATAATGATGCACAAATCACCGCGGCGGTCAGTGGAAGCCGAATGACCATTGGAGGTACAGACCGCTGCAGCCTGCAAGTGGACCCAACAGTAAGAAATGCATGCATTGGCAAGTCTGAAACCCACACATCTGACACACATCCACAACACTATAAAACACTCACAGACACACCCCCACAGTCCTTTGCAATGACATTAGGACAACTGATACAGAGAATTCCAAAAGCAAGACACTGAATGCCACAATACATACACCCAACCACACAAGAGCACCCCCACCTAGATCCACACAACACGCCACTCACAACACACACCATGGCACCCCCCAAACACCCACGCTTCACAGAAAGGGAGCTAAGGACCATGGTGGACGAGATACTGAAGGTCGAGCCACAATTATTCAGAGCACAGGTCCAGCACACATCCATCGCCAGGAAGATGGAGTTATGGCAGACAATAGTGAACAAGGTCAATACCGTGGGACACAATCCACACACGAGGGAAGACATCCACAAGAGATGGAACAACCTGCACGGGAAGGTGAGGTCCATGGCATCCAGGCACAACATTGTAGTCCAGAAGACTGGGGGAGAACCTCCACCAACACCACCCGACTACACAGACTGGGAGGAAAAGGTACTGCCCATCCTGCACCCTGAGGGACTCATTGGACTCACTGGAGGAATGGACTCGGGTAAGTCGTTTACAATTACCCCATATCCATCACACCTGTAATGCATGCACCACCCCACCCCTCCAACATCCACCAGGACCACTACCCCACCTAGGCCAAATTCACAACATCCAGTCACCCTACATGCCCACAAACCCACTAACAGGCACACATCCCTCCCCCTGTGCACAGCCACCTACCCCTGCTAGGAATCACAAAGGCACTACACCACCCACAATGCACTTCCACATCCTAAGCTAAATGCAATGGAAAGCTTACAAAGGCATGTCCCAAAAGTGGAAAAACCTGCACAAAACAGCTCAGACCTGTGCATCCCATCCGATCATGCAATTGTAACAGACATGTCCATTCCCCCCAACAGGCACCACCACCCATGCCACCCTGCCAGACAGGACAAGGAGTGGCAGTGCCCCACATGGAGAGAGGCCCCCCCAGGACACTGGAGAGGGAACCCTGGACATTGATGAACACCCTGGGCCCTCACACAGTCCTGGACTGTCACCATCCAGCAGCCCCACCCAGGACACCACTGACACCCTTACCACCCAGCCAACAACATCAGCCCAGGACAACCATCCCCACACCTGTGTATCCAGGCCACAGATTGGTGGAACACATGGACAGAGGCCACAGTCACCCCGTACAAACAGGCAGGAAGACAATGGCCCCACTACAAGTGGTACCACGAGACCTGTGCAGTGGACACAGGCACAGGGGGCTAGGCCCAGTGGGAGGGCATCACTGACCCAGGGGGGAGGCCACAGGATGGATGCTGCAGCCCAGGACGTGATATCTGAGGCCCTGGGAGCATACCACCATACCCAGGACAGATAGTCCCAGATAGTTTCAACCCTGGAGCAGAGTCAAAGGATGCAGGAAGCACACCACCAAGAGGCCATAGATCAGTGGAAACTGCACAATGCCACCATGGCCACCACAGCAGGTGCGCTGCTGCACCTTGTCCCAACACAGCCTGAGGCCCCCACAGACCAGGAAGCACCTACTACAAGCCAGGATATTGACCGGCCAACAACATTAGCAGCAGCAACTGGACTTGTGCCACCATCTCAGGACACACAGGAGACCTGCATCTCAACCCGTACAGGCCAACACCAGGCACCCAAACGGTCCCTCAGGCCCAGATATGGCACAGGAACACCTGCCAAGACCAAGGCCCCCTCAAAGAAGTGACTCTGGCAAGAACTGTCCTCCAAGTGTGCCACTGAACCAATGTCCACACTGTGTAAAAACAACCCCAAAAACTGGAAATGATAGATGGACATACCACTACTGCCAACAAACACTGTGACCAAGTAGCCATATTGGACATCCACCAGTAGCCCACTCCCATCACTGTAAACTGCACAATGTAATCTCTGCACCAAATAAAACACCCATTCACCAATTACAATGTCTCCTGTCATTATGTTGAAACATATGGAAGTGTGGATGCAATTGTCTTATAAATCATTTATTCTTATTTGAGTAGCAGGAATTGCACCTCACGCATAACATGTGGTTGTGCCAACAGAATTGTCAAACAGTTTGACCATAATGTTACATGTGGTATGCAAACCTGGTCACAGTGACAATGTCTAGAGGCCCAACACCCCCATAGATGACAATGCACACTGACAGCATGCTTACAGACTGCAATCTCATCGAATAGACCCACATAGTTACTGGAAGTAGAGTTGTATCAGTTGGTTCCTGGAATGTACATCTTCCCCCTCCTCATCATCACCAACACTCTCATCCCCTCTCTGAGGAAGCTGGTCTGGATATACAGCACCCTCCTCTTCCAAGAGGGGGATAGAATTCCTCACAGCCACGTTGTGCAGCATGCAGCAGGCCACCACTATTCTACACACCTTTTTAGGCTCATAGGCCAGGGATCCACCAGCGATATGGAGGCAACAGAATCTAACCTTCAGGAGACCTATTGTGCGCTTGATCACCCTCCTAGTCCATCCACGGGCCTCATTGTAATTCCTCTCTGCATCTGTCCTAGGATTCCTCACTGGTGTCAGGAGCCAACGCAAGTTGGGGTAGCCAGAATCACCTACAAAAGGGGACAAAACAGGATTGTCACTGACAACCCACAGTGGCAGACAGCCTGGATGTCTGCTATGTGCCAAAAAGTGTCAGACACACCTACCTATGATCCATCCTCTGTCCCCTTGTAGTTGTTCCATCTTGTGTGGCACACCAATGTTCCTCAGCACAAAGGAATCATGGACTGATCCAGGGAACATGTCATTCACATGTGAGATGTACTGGTCTGCAGTACACACCAATTGAATGTTCATGGAGTGAAAGTTCTTCCTGTTTCTGTGCACCTGTTCACTGACTCTTGGGGGGATGAGAGCAATGTGGGTTCTATCGATGGCACCTATCACGTGGGGTATGTTGGCAAAGGCATAGAAGTCCGACTTGATGGCAGGGAGGTCAGTACTTTGGGGAAACCTCACATAGGACTGCAGGTGTCGTACAAATGCATTCAGGAATCTGGACAGTATAATGCAAAACATTGGCTGTGAAAACCCTGCCCCCATGCTCACTTTCACTTGAAATGAGTCTGTGACCAAGAAATGGAGTGCAGAGAGCATCTGAACTTCAGTAGGGATGGCATGCTGGTTACGATTAGTGGGTCTCAGTGCTGGATTCAGTAATGCACAAAGTTCATGAATAGTAGCACAAGTGAGTCTGTAATTGATAATGATGTGACGCTCCACCATGGTTCGCAACTGAACAAGTGGTCTGTACACCGATGGGGCCCTCCCTCGCCACAAGGGTCTGTACCTAGGAGGAGTATAGAACACATGTGAGGAACACACATACATCTGCCCACGATGTTTCCTATTCAGCACAGCTGGCATGATTGTCGACGACACATATGCATAGTAGGTGTGAAACTATAGTAACATGTCCTCAATGATACATCAGGACTGTTCAGGTGAGTAAATGTATATTTGTTCATGCCTATGGGAGTTTGGGGACAATAGGGCCTGCATGGGGCAGATGAGCATTCAACAAATGTGTAGTAAAGGCCAAAATGTCTGCCCCCTGTAATCCAGAATTGTTGTAGTGGAAGTGACCTCATACCGCTAACGGTTGACGTAATAGCGTAAGGCGGTGTTCACTGCTGTGCGCCAATTCATTGGTTAACATGGTTGTCAATGGAGATTCTTAGCATATCATAATCGCCGCCGGCGGTGATGGTGCACACCGCCACAGTGCGTACGCTAACTCGTCACCCCAACTTCACTTGACTCCCAGATCTCGTGCATGAAGGTACTCCACTGAGTGTGCTGCTGTGTCCTGCCTCTGATCATGTAAATGGCACTTGTGGCAGAGTAAAGGGCCCCGGCCTTCACCAGCGAGGAATTGGAGAAGCTCGTGGATGGGGTCCTGCCCCTGTACACCAAGCTCTACGGTCGACCAGAGGTACAGGTGAGTAGGTGGATTGGAGGGCATGGATGTGTGTAATGGTGGTAGATGGCTGTAAACATGTGTGCATGTTTGACACTGTATAGTCCAGGGTTCCTGACATGCTGTGTGTGCTGTTATGCTGTTGTACATGTCCATCCCATAGTGGACGTATAGCCAGCTGTATGTAATGGCCATTGTCTGACCTCTGTGTTCCTTTTTCTGTGTGTCCCATATAGGTGAGCGCCCATCAGAAGAGGGGACTATGGCAGACCATCGCCAGGGAGGTGCGGACCCTGGGGGTCCACAACCGGCAGAGCACCCATTGCAGGAAGCGGTGGGAGGACCTGCGGCACTGGCTGAGGAAGATCTACGAGGCCCAGCTCGGGAAGTCCTCCCAACGAAGAAGGGGTGCCCGTCGGGCACTGACCCCCCCTTATGCAACGCATTCTGGCGGTGGTGTATCCGGACCTAGACTGCTGCACAGCAGTCACAATGGGGTGAGTACATAAACCATAGTATGGCTCCCTGATGGATGTGTGAGTGTGCTGTGGTATGTATGCTGTCTAGTGGCAGAGACTCTGACTGATGTCCATCTACATAATTGCCCTGTGGGGTGTAGGGTTATAAGGGTCAGGTCTGCAGTACTTCAGGCCCTTCAGTGCTGTGGGGGATGGCTGTAGAGCAGGGTTGTGACCACTAGTCAGGGGCATAGCCATGTGTATAGTGGCAGGTGCTGCATGATCTAAAAGTTGCAGGGTGGGTGTATATGTGGACCAGTTATGTACCTCCATTCAGCTATTTACAATTGTCTCTCCTGTTTTGTCTCCCCATCCCTGTTCTCTTGTGTTGTCTGTGTACATCAGCATCATCTGGCGAGGGAGCTGAGGCACCGGTGAGTGGGGATGCAGAGGCCCACGGTTCCACGGAGGCAAAGTCATCCGACGTCAAGGGGACCAGTAGGTTAGAGGGCAAGGGGAGTACCACGGGGGAGGCAACTACCACCCGAGGTAGTGACACTGATACCTCCTCCGATGGGAGCTCCCTGGCGGTGGCGGACCCTAGTGGGCCCACCCATTCTGTGTCATCTTCCGCCACCCCATACCATCACCGCCCTACCATTTGCTCCCCACCCAGTTGCCCGTGCCTGCTCACCCAGAAGGGTGGGCATCTCCTTTGCCCCAGGCACCTCATCCCCTGCCCCAGTCAGCCCTGCTGCCCTCACGGAGGAGGCTATTGACCTACTGAGAACCATCTCTGTAGGGCAGACAACCATTGTCAATGCCATCCAGGGGCTAGCATCAGAGGTGCAGCAGACCAATGCCTTTATGGATGGCCGTGTCTGGCCTACAGAGATCTTTTCAGGCTCTGGTCTCCTCATTGACGGCAGCCAGTGTCCCTGGTCATTCCGGCCCTCCTCCAACCACCTCTACCCCTTCCAGCACCCACTCCCTTCACCCGTCCAAAGCACACATTCTGACACGCAGGCACACACCTCAACACACAAGAAGCACACTTTAAAACACACGCACCACACCTCCCACCACAGGCATACCCACAGCCAACATACACAGCACACATACCAACATCCACTTCCCCCAGTGTGTCTGCATCTTCCGCCTCCCTGTCTGTCCCCTCTACATGCACAGCCACAGGCACTGCACCCTCATTCAATGTTGATGACCCTATTCTTGCAGTCACCACAAAATCAGACATCTATTCATGCACCCCAGACACCACACCTGCACTTACCAAAACGACTTTAGTTGACACGTGCAGCACACTTACCAAACTTGCAGACACCCAGACAACATACATTAAGACTGCCAGCCTGTCTTGTCCCACTGTGTCCACCCCCTCCTCCCAAGACACTCAAATGCACCAAAACAGCCACCCATCACACATCCACCACACCTCAGCATACTGTCCCGTCATCTGCAGCCACGTCACGCACACCTACACCTGTCACGACCACTCCCTCTACTATCACGCCTTCCTCCAGGTCCACCCCAATTGCCCCTAAAAAACTTTTCCTATCCCGTGTTGACCTATTCAAACCCACTGGCCCACCCCATCTTGTCCCTAAACGTGCCCACCTCCTTGCCCTGTCCACTCCTCCCACGTCACAGCCTGCCCGTCCACCCTTCCCATTCTCATGCTACCTCCCCTGTGAGCAGGAGATCCCGTGCTGGCCCTAGAACATCTGCCGCACCCCAGGCCAAGTCCACTCCACCTGCTTCCACCTGCTTCAAGGTCCAGATCCAAACCCCCTCCACCTTCCAAACGTAAGGAAAAGCCCCCCGTCCCAGCCGTATGTCCCGGCCCCCACCACCCCTGCCCCTATTCCCTGAGGTGCCTGGTTGCCCCATTGTTGCCCCTATGAGGTGGAGTACCATTGCACTTGTGGGAGTCAAGTTGGGGCCAATTTGGCCAATCGGACTATTTACTCTGGACTGGCCATTGGCCTTATGTTGCGCTTTTGTTGCTCATTGAGCTGAATTAAAAATCATGTGTGGCCAGTGTTGATTATGGCACACTCTGGATCCGAGGTTCATCGTTTCTTTGATTGGGGGGGTTGGGCACATGTGTGTACTTTGGGAAGGTTGGATTTGCTTTGTGTCGAGTAAATACCTCTTGCTGTGGGGTGTATGGCTTGTGCTGTTGTGAAGGGTTGTGGGTGCTTGCAGGGTGGGTAGAGTGGGTGGGTATGTAACTGTTCCCTTTCTTCCCTTGTTTAGTAGGTTGCGGTACTTACCGTCGTTGTCTTCGTCAGTGGTCTCGGTCTTGGAGTTATATGGCAAGGAGCAGGGCTGGCATGATCTGCAACTCTCTATCCATTTCTGCTTCGGCATGTTGTGTGTGCCTCCGGTGAGTGTTTCCTTTTACTTGTTTTATTTCCGCCTGGCTCTGCGTGGTGGTGGTTCCTGCCGCGGAACTGACGGTGATCTAGTGCTTCATTATTTGATGGCAGGTATGGCCTTTCCGTCAGCCTGTGTGCGGGCTCTGCCGTCGTTGTCGGCACTTCTCTGCCGGCGGTGAGTGGTTTTCGGGCTGCCTGTTTTTAAGGTGGTTCAAAATTTGGCGGTCCAGACCGCACAACTGTTGCCGTTTGTTACCGCCACTACCGCCGGAGCGGTGTTTACCACTGTGTTCATAATGAGGGCCTATATCTGTCTCCACAAAACCAATAACATCAAAACCGCACCATCAAAACTCTTAGCTTTTATGTTAGATGCTCTTAAATCTGACATTTTCCAAATTCTTTCAAATTTCTGCTTAAAGTATTCCTGTGTAACAATTGTCCAAGGTGATCCCGAGTCTGCCATCAGATCTAAATTTTTTCCCATTACCTGTACTTCGCACCTGGGTTGTCTAATACTACCACCCACTTTTTCATCACAATTTTTAAGCGATAGGACCATTCCTCTATGTTCTTCTCTTCTGTCCGTGCCATCCTTCATCATATTTACCACTATTCATATAAGCCACTTTTCCTTTCTTACCACTACTGTTTTTTTTAAAAGTCTTTACGTGCACGAGCAAAACGACCAATCCTACCACATTTCTGACACTTCTTCCCAACAGCGGGACACTGAGGTGAAGTCGCAAGATGATTCATATTACCAGAGGGATAGCATAATAATCTTTCCATCTTATCATATCTATCGCATTTCTTACTGAACATATTATTTCTGGTATTTAAGTTACCACTGGTACTACTACTCCCCATTGCACCCACAACTTTAGACTCTATACTTTTAATTTGATCTGAATCCTGTATAGATTTTATCAATTTTTCCGACTGTTCTAAAGCTTTTGCTGTGGTAATAACATCTTGTAACTTGGGATCTCCCATTACCCACAATTGTTCTTGAATTTTCCTGCTCTCAACATGCACTATTATCTCATCACGTATCATCTTATCTGTCATCTCTCCAAAATTACAATGCATAGACAATCCTCGTAATACAGTAAAGTCTCTTTAGATTGCTGTGTTCTTGTATAAAATTTAAATCTATTCAATGCTATGCTTGGAGTAGGTTTAAACCTATTCTTTAATCTCATCAATGCTTCCTTGAACACATCTATCTCCTCATCAGACTGTCCCTGAATGACGACTTGAGGTATAGTTCTGAACACCATTTGTCCTTCTGAACCTAAACAATGCAACAAAATATTTGTTTTCCTTTCTTGAGACATATCATCATCATCAATAGCCTTCTTGCAAGTCAGAAACTCTTCTTTCCATCTCGACCATGGCATGGGTGGATCGCCTTTGCTTTGCAAAAATTTTGCAGGTGGTTTGAATTGCATTGTTCTCATTATATCTTTTTTCATTTTAAAAAAACATTAAATAAAGAAATACATCTGCACAAAGTGTAAGTGTGCAAATCACTGTGAAGTCTCCAGTTCAGTTCTCCTGGTTCCTGTAGGTTCCAACTGGTTTTTTTAAATTTTGTTTCAAAACTTGTTAAGTTGTTAAAGAAGATGATATAAAAAATATTGTTTCACTTAAACAAACAACAAACAAAATCAAACTTTTCATGTTTTTTAAAGAGTAACCAGTTATCTCAACTCCTCACTTCCTTGTTGTCTTTCAACAGTTTTTATCTCTAACCAGGGAGTGGTAGAAAAAAAGAATCGAAGTAGTCAGTTCCTGTTTAAAACAGAGGCAGCCGAAGGGAAGAAACAAAGAAACGAGAAGGTAAGTGTTTTCCTTCTTTTTCCCTTTTTTTTTGTTACTCATCCAGAACGGGCGAACAGACGACTTCAAGTCTTTCGCATGCGCATCTAAGGACTTGCATGCGTTTCAAAGTAAATACTAAGACGCATGCGCCTTTCTTGAAAGTCGAATCCACATGCGTCTCCCTGTGAACAGCAGAGTATGTCGCATGGCGCGTCTTTTAAAAGACGGAGTCACGCGACAGCTTGAACGGCCACCGGGAAGTCTCTTTCTTTTAAATAAAGAAATTGCAGTTTAATAGCGGCAATTCTCCTCTGCAATAGCATGCAGCCAATAGCGTCACTATAAGTAGGGCTTCCTACCGTCACTCGACCGTTGACAGCTACCCGGTGCACTGTTGCCTGTTCAAACAGCATAAACTGGGTTTGGTGGAGCCGATGCTGCTCCTGGGTTTGATACTGCTCCTGTGCTGTAGAATGTAGTAACAAGTGTCGTCCCTCCTAGCCACTTGTAGAATCCAAACACACACGTAAAGTATGTATATAGGTGTGTTTATTAGAAGACCTCACAGTACACTTCTTCCACACCAAAGTCCTACATGTAATGACTCCCCTTCACATTCTTTCTTCTAGAACCCCATAACATTCTACTCCTCCCATTCCGTTTCATTACACACCCCACATTCTACCATATTAACATATCACAAAGGATCTACCAGTCTTGTCCAGGCACCTAAGCCTGGCCTTGAGGAGCCCAAAAGTCCACTACACTGGCCTCCGTGTTCTTCATTGGGCTTAACTGAAGTGGACTTCCCCTGGGGTTGTTGGATTCCTCAGCAGTGCCAACAACCGTGGTTGGTTAAGATAAGCTGAAATGCCTACGTGGATGCAACATATCAACAGATTAATATCATAGCATGCATTTGTCCCTTCCTAAACTAGGATTCAGGCAAAAGATCCTCAAGTCATATTGTACTTGCCAACAAGCCAGGCCCTCTCAGACCCAAGGTGTGACATTTGCAGGGTATGGTGCTGTCCTATAGTACAAAGGAATCATGTGTTGACCCAGGAAAGTAGGCACACACACTTGAGATGTACAAATCCAGAAAGAAGACAACTTGCATATTGACTTGCAGTAGACCTGTTCCCTTGTGTGCTGGCACCAAGGCAATATGTGTGCCAACTATTGCTCCAACCACATTTTGTAGTCCACTCAAAGCATAAAATTGTCCCTTCACAGTGGCCAAACCCTGTTGTCATGGGAACGGGATGTAGCTGTTGATGTGTCTCAGCAGTGAAGAAAAGACTCCTTGTAGCACTCCACTAAAAATGGTTGGGACATGTCCCCAGACATTGCCACAGTGTATTGAAAAGAGTCACTGGGCACAAAAAAGTACTGCCATGAGCATCAATATTGGTGTTATTGCTGTTGTATTCCTATTGTGGAGAAAGAGATCAGGCTCCAGCTGGTGACACAAATCCAGGATAGTTTGGCTATTTAGCCGAAACGTTTTTATCACATCCCTCTCCTCCATGATGGCAAGGTCTGGAAATGGCTTGAAGACCTAAGGCCGTCGTCTCCTACCCATGGCTGGGTTCAATGTTTGCATGTATTGAAAAGATAATATCAGCTTAACTGGTCACACCAAACCTTGATAATTAGCACACATCTGATATCTTTGTAACATTATGAATCTCATTGGGACATATATGTACATAAAATGTTTCCAAATATTTTTTTTAATCAAAAAACACTTTTTCCCTGTACACTCAAAATATATTACTTGCACATAATTGATTTTTTTTTCTCAAAATACCGTCAACAAAGGTATTACTTCCCCTGCAGCACTATCAATGTCAGATAAAGTCACGGTTCACTTTTAATGTGTCATCTTGCCAAAAAAATGTCATTCGTATCTGACATTTGTACATACATCAGCCTCCATTTTAGGTGCTAGTGATGCACTGACAATTAAAAAATGCACAGCTGCACACCCTAAAATGGCGGATGCCAGACCTTGCCATCAGGACATTGGCTACCTGATGGCCTTCGGCAGAAGTTGACCACATAGTAGGTGGTACCCTCCACAACGGTCCCTGCCATAGGCTAACTTGTGTGACGGCTTTGCACAAAAGCCATTAGCTGTGTCCATCTTCATCACGGATCCTGTCCACCGTGTACTTGTACATAGCTTATTGAAGAAAAGCTCACTTGCCGCCTAACACTGCAGCCAACAAGACCGCCTCATATTTTTGCTGCTGTTACTGACCTCCGGGAGCCAGGATGCCGGGCAAGGCAGGTGATAGGGCCCCTCCTTTCAGCACAGAGTAGCTGGAGCTTCTTTTTAGAGAGGTCCTGTCCCTGTACAGCCAGCTCTAGAAAACCCCAGAGGAACAAGTACATGTCTGATTGGGACATTTTTGACTAACCAACCGTATCTGTCCCTTTTTGTTCATGAATGAAATGTTGTGATTGAAGTGTAGTGAACTGAATGATTTTGCTGGGGAGAGAATATTGTTTGCCACTGTTAGAAATGTCTGTGCATGGAAATGTAAAGTCACCTGAAAGGGGAAGCTGTAACATCTGTCCACGTAACTAACAATTCCAGTTCCGTCTGACAAACTGCAGGCTTCTTACTACCAGTGACCAGTAGACAGTGTACTAGTAGTATGAGTGATAACATACAGCCAATATCAATATGATAGTGATGTTAAGTGACAGAAAATGTTATGGAGTTGTCTGATGCTGTCCTGTCAAGTGGGATTACAGCATATATTGTGGAATAGGATGCTCTGTATGATTGTATACATGTTATGGTGTCACATTTATAGGGAAAGTTATTTCCTGTGCTGCAAGTTCGAATGCCACAGGCTCTCAATCATCTACATAAGTGTATCCCATTCCTATACACACTTGTTCATACATCTCCCTTCTCTTGCTGACACATAGCTGCCCTTCCATACTTACCTTAGTTACTGTATCTGATGCAAACCATGGTTTCTAACTCTTAGGAGTTTAGGCATGAAGCCAATGTAGCTGTGCGTAGGGTTCTGTGCAAGGATTGTACAAGTTGTTTAGCCTTTAGTAGCTTACAATGATTGTGAGTAATCAGGAGTGGATCTCACAGCAGGAAATGATTCATAGCCCTTGCCTAGATGTTATTTTGGGCCTGAATTGGTAACATGAGGAGATAAAAACTATTGAAGGTGCTCAAACGATCACAGCAAATCAGTATTTCCGAGGAACCTCTAAATATTTTAGGAAAAGATGAAGTTACTCTTTGGTGAATGCATGTGAGAGCTGCAACAAAATTGTGGCACAGCACTACAGACAAACCCAATCACTCAAAACTTCTCTTCTCGTTCTTTTCTATCATCCATACAGGTCATCTCCCATCAAAAGTGCAGGCGCTGCCTGAGTTGTTGGAAGAGGTGGAAGGACCTGCGATGCTCAATGTGGAAGTCTGCAAAAGGCCAGCTCGGAGAGTCCTCCCAACGATCCAAACAGGTGCACTGCACCCTGACCCTCCCAATTTCCCACATCTTTGCGATGCCTACACGGAGTTTGATAGGCAGTTGAGAGACAAACAGCAGCATCAAGGGGGAACAATATGGTCTGTAGCTGTTCTTGTTGTTTAGCATTTATAATTTCCAGCAATGTTGTATGGCATCACCATGACAGATGACACACATCCAACGCACATGAGGATTTCTGGAGGTGTAAGTTAATCAAACAGTGTCTGATGCTGTTTCTGGTGTATTGCTTTGTGATAAAGGTTGCCACTAGAGTCCTCATCACAAGTCAAGTACTGTTTTGAGCAGACACAGGGCTGCATGTGAACAAAGAGTTACCTGTGTTTTCTCTATGTCATGAGGAACAGTTGGACTAAACATGCCCCATTCAATGATTGGGTCAGGTGAGATGCTCCATCACAAATTCAAGTAGGTAATGTAGGCCCTATTACTGGTGACCGAGCAAACTGCGCACTTATGGCGCAGTTGATGTATCAGACTTGACATTAGTAAGTTGGTGCTATGACACTATGATATGATAATAAGCATCTGCTCAAAAAGGACTGGAAACGTGTACAGTGGCATCATTCCTTGTCTGGAACATGTTTCAAACTTGTTTGTATAGCACATTTCTAGTCACTTCATGTGGACAGTAACAAGTTTGCATAATGCCTTATGACAAATAGATACAAATGTGCATACAGGCCAGTGTGTGTGAAACTACATGACATTTTATGCCAAACTGTATTGATTGCAACAGATGGGAATGTGTCCACATTGCGGAGAGACTTCAATATCCCCTAGACAACATTTTGGTGTCCTCAGTTCTGTCCAGATGAGAAAATAATGGTGAGAAATGTGGTACTAAAAGGGACATTTGCTGATGGAAGGTTACAACACATGGACTTTGTGGTATCTCACCTTGAGAAGTCAATTTCCAGCCCAACACATGGCTCTTTTGGGAAATGTGAATATATTTTAGCACTGTACTGCAGTGGGTTAGAAATGTCTCAAGGCCTATGTCTTTACTTATGCTGTCGAAGCCCTTTGTTAGGGAGTGGACTACCAGTGGGTAAGAGACAAAGGCGTACATGTTATAGGAGCTAGCATGGTGAATTCCTAGACTTTGAGCAAATGTTGTGTGATCAAAGGTCATGTCCAATTGTATTTGCACAGATACCCTCAAAATGTTGTACCTGTCTTTTAAGCATCATCTGGGCAAAGCGAAGGTGACAGCGGCCACATCAGCGGGGAGAAAGCTGGCCACTGTGGCTCTGGGGTTGACACCAGCCAGTGGCATGGAGGTGAGAGGACTGGAACGGAGACCATGAGTGACTCTACATCTTGTTCAGAGGCTTCCAATGGAAACCAGTCCCTAGAGCGACTGTTATGTGCATCATTGTCTGCCACCCACATTTCTATCAATACCGCCCCACCCAGTTGGCCATAGCCGTCCCCTAAAAGGGGTGGCATCACCTTTGCTTCGGGCATCTTCTTCCGTACCCCAGTGTCCCAGGCTGCATTCAGTGAGGAGGCTGTCGATCTTTTAAGGCCTATCACTGTAGGCCAGATCACATAACTGAATGCCATCAGGGGCCTGCCTGGCCAGAATAACAAGATGCTGGCTTACCTGGATGGCATTCACAGTGCCCTCTCTGGCCTACATCAGTCCTTTCAGAGTCTAGCCTTCTTTTTGAGCGCAGCCTCCCACCAACCCCCAATCCTGAGCCCAGCCTCCCACCCCTTCCCAATCCAAAATCCATCCACCCAAGTACACTCAAACATTTGCACGCACCCACTGCAATGACCATAAGCAGCACATCCTCACTCACACCGACATAGCAAGAAACACAGACACACACATGAAGACAGCACACACCCCACCACCACAAGCATGCCCACAGGAACCACACCCACCACGACACAAACACACACACTCACCACCAGCACACCTCCACTCACCACACCCACCACAACACAGACATTCACACTCACCACCAGCATACCTACAGACACCCCACCCACCACTAAACCAACACTCACACATACCACCAGCACATCCAGTCAGCTCACCCACCACTACACGAGCACCCACATACACCACCAGCACACCCACAGTCAGCACACCCACCACTACACCAACACACACACACAACCAGCACACCCACAGACACAACACACACCACCTCCACAACAGACACATTCACACACACACATACTGACACAAACAGCCACACTCACCCACCAACAGACACCCAATAAGAAACACAAAGCAAAACATACAGCACATACAACAGACCCCCAGGTACCCACACCTTCAACATACACATGCACATCAGACACTTCAACTCCATCTACGTCCCAACCTGAACTCCCTGACAGCCACCCTACCCATTTTCTCAAGGAAGACTTTTTCCCTGGCCCTGACCCCTTACACATCTCAAACCACCCCTCCCGAACATCTTTTCACCCTTTCCACGTCCCAAACCACCCCTCCCAAATGTAAATCCCCCCTCACAAATGTCTTTTCATCTCCTCCACATTCTAAACCACCCCTTCCAAATCCCAACCCACCCCTTCCAAATCCTAACCCACCCCTCCAAAACCCAAACCCGATCACATCCCTCCCAAACCTCCCCCTTCCCAGTGACATCACTGAGGTGCCTGCTGTCTGCCCCATAGATGCCCCTTCCAGAGGAGGTTTATTTTGGCAGTCACATTAGGGGAAGGTTGTGGACATGTACCTACACAATGGGCTGCTGGCCTATTGCTTTTATTGTTTATGTCCTGTTTATTTTCAAGGACTTCTGAGAGAAATAGCTGATTTCTATAAATCATTTGTATATTGAGAATACCTTTGTCCTGGCCTTATTGAATGATTATTACCCACTTTTTGCTGATAATGTTATTTCAGCTAAAGTGTGTGCCATGCACTTACTTTCTTTTGTGACAGTGACCAGCATAGTTTGTGTTTTTTAGTTATTTTTTTAAATGCATACATCAGTGGTGTACATTTGTGATGGATATGTTTATTTTGGTGCAAACATTCATCTTGTTAGTAGACACTTACACCAACATTAAATGTGTTTCTCTTATTGTGACTGGTGAATGCATGTGTGTTTTCTAGAAAGCTGGCTCTGTATATACCATACCAAAATGAGGTATGGTGTGCACAGAGTCCAGAGGTTGCACAGAAGCCTAACAGAGGCCAAAGTAGATAATACTAATGCTCTCTCTTGTGGTAGTGTGGTCGAGCAGTTAGGCAAATTAGAGGGTAGTAGAAAGCATTTGTTGTATACTCACAGTCAAGAAATGAGGCACACTCTCAATGACTAACTCCAGGCCAATGTATTTATATGGGGAAATATATTTCTTACTTTATTTCTAAAACTAAAAGACTATTGTTGCAGCTAAGTACATTTGTAAGTATGTATCAAGCGTATGTATCAAATGTACTTTGTTTAAGTTTGGCAACTAAAACAGTTTACACGCAAGTAACAGTTTTCACTTTCAAAAGTTGACAGTGCAATTTTCAGAGCAGTCCTAGAAGTGGAAAAGTGTTGGTGCAGTTTTGAGGTATGTACTTGACCTACGGTTTCAGTGTCCAGGGGTTAGGATGGCCACTGGTCAAGCTTCAAGATGATCCCAAACATACACCACCAGCAACACAGGGCCAGCCAGGTGCAACCAAGAGATGAAAGAGTAATGAGAGTAGCTGACGTCATTAGCAGTAAGTTTCCACTATCTGTGAACAGTTCAAAATGTGCTACTCTCATTAGCCTTTCATCTCTCGGACCAAGCATCAGGATGACCTTGGATCACTCCTGTGTCCAGTAATCTAGAGGGGAGTTCTTCTTCATAGCTCCTCTTTAACACTCCTCGTCCTTGGCAACCTGTATTCCTGTACCCCTTTATCTACTATTAAAACTAAGCTCTTTAATAACTGGAAGATTGTGCTGACACACCTGCAAATGAAGAAATATACAATAAGAGCAAAACTACACCTTGAAGGTAAAATACAGAAAAACATTTCAGGCCTTAGTTCCAGCCAACTTAACATAAAATTCAATGTACATTCAAATTCATGATTATACATGCATTTCTCATGAGCACAATAAATGAAGAATGACTATGAAAATATATCAGTAAACTAAGATATCATAGTACCAATGCATTTGAATAATATTGAATACATGTGTATGTCTTCAATCAACACATGTAATTACAGAACATGCATATGACTTTTCTACATTTCTACTTATAAGTGCACTTAGATTATATGACTTTTCAGTGCACCAGGTTTACATGAATACATTTGAACTCACATTATATTATATATGTTATTTATTACGATTTCTTATCATTTCTGAAATGCATAATGGCACGGCCAAGTCATGCTTTTTCAACCTACCCTCTGATTAATTATTAAGTCATCACAAATGTGCTCATTTCTTAAATGAGACTCTCTAGAACTTTGTTGTTTTCATCAGCTTTCGACCTGTCGTAGTTGGACTCTTGCTCCTAGCGAGACTGCTGGTGTAGGGCTGACAGCACTTTTGTTTGTAGGTGACTTGGCCAATCCTACAACAAGTCGCAACTGTCAGACCAACCCTCCTGGCTCACAAGCAGCACCTCCCCATATATCCAAACATTAAAAGGTGATTTCTGTTAGCCTTATGCATGGACTGCATGGACTCCAGAGTACTACATCTCTGGTGGAACGGAGATTACCCTTTTCTCACATGAGCATTAAGTCTCAATCACACACAGGCAATAAAGGAGATGCAGTAAAGTTTTCAATAGCTTTTATTAACAAAACTGCGATCTACTGTAAAATGCATGAGCTGCAATGATTAGGATAATGAACAATGCAAGAAGCAGAATGGTAAAGATGAGAGTTGTGAATACAAAGACCCCCACCACATTGCAACAACACAAGATGTAAAATATCCCTAAAACCCTAGCTTGGAGAACCTAATCTCTAACCTAAGGAGAGCTAGGTGTGATAGACCTAATCTGCCAGTACCATGTCCATGAGAAGTGCCCCCCAGCCCTCGTTACCTTGGAATGAGGTCTCTAGGTCACACTCCGTGGTGACACGAAGTCTGGGTCTGCATCAAGGTGACGTGCAGCATAGATTGCGTCAATAGCATCTGGTAGGAAACCCTCTGATAACCTTGTCTGTGTGAGATGTACTTTTTACAGATCTTGTAGGACCCCTGACACAGATATATTCCTAAACAATAGATAAGGAGATATGCTTGGGGCGGCAATTATATAAACAGTTCCCTCCAAAAGTACATTATGTTCCTGTTGCACGTAAGTGGGAAAGGGACATGGTGTGAATACCTACGTATCTCACTTCACTTTCACGCTGATAGTGACACTTTTACAGAGTGGCACTGATAATGTAAAATCAAAATAATTAAATCAATAAGCTTAGACAGAGCAGGCTAAGTAGGTTAAAAGTCACTAGGTGACGGGGGCACAGGCCTACAAGCCAGAAGGCTAAGCTGAACACCTGATTCCCATTAAAACTAAATAGGATACACTACACACCCAGCCATTTCATATCATTGTAATATTTACACTGACTATCTTCCTGCTCAAAATCTGCTCTCTCCCTTTTGTTTGTCTTTTCAGCCTTCATTCACTGAAAAACCGTATATCCTGCAACCAGAACTATTGCATATATGCCATAACCAATAATGGTTTAAAAATAAAACCTACAATTTCACTTCCTAGGTTTCCAACCATCTGCCTATAGCAGAAAACCCATTTCCAATTGCTTTCCATGCCCCTGTCACTTCCAACTCTTTCAAATCCTTTGTCAACCCAGAAATGTTCTGAATATACCTTTCCAAGTCCTTACTGTTGTCTGGGATGTAAATACAAGATTGTTGAACTTTCAGCATCCAACAGACTCCACCCGGTTTGCAAGCATACGGTTTAATTCAAGTCTATACTGCAAAACCATGGATCTTATCGTTACCATCTCTGTGTTAACAACCAATAAGGAATTTGGGGCCACGTGAATGAACATTTGTAATTGCGATTTCCTAATTGCGATTCCATCCGAATCGCAATTAGGAAATCGCAATTCCAAATGTAAGAAACTCCATTGAGTTTCTTTTGCGATTCCCAGTGGGTCACAAATAGACCTACCTCATTAATATTAATGAGGTAGGTCGCAATTTGCGACCCACAGGAAATCGCAAAAATCACAGTGATGGTGGCCTGCTGGTGTCAGCAGACCACCATGTCTGTGATTGCTTTTAAATACAGCAATGTATTTTTTAAACGCAGCCCGTTTTCCTTAAAGGAAAACAGGCTGTGTTTAAAAAAAAAAAAATGAAACGTTTCAGTTTAATTTTTTAAGAGTAGGCACTGATCCGTGGGACCACTGCCTGCTCTTAAAAAAGTTTTTGCATACATTCACAAAGGGGAAGGGGTCTCTGAGGGACCCCTTCCCCTTTGCGAATGGGTTAACACCAATTTCAAATTGGTGATAACTATGATTGTTTTGTGACCGCATTCACGGTCACAAAACAATCATACGTACCATTTAGAGTCAGTAATAGGAAGGGATGCCCTGAACAAGCCCCTCACTAATACCGAATCGTAAAACCCAAATTGCGATTTGGTAACAAGTTATTGAATCGCAATTTGGGCTTTGTACATCCCAAAAAGCAGAATCGGCCTGTTTGCGAGTAGAAAAATGGTTCATACATGTGGCCCTTGCTGTGCTAGTTGCCAACTTATTCACTATGCTAGACAACTTTCTAATCTTCAGGTCATTCAGAAACACACCTACAGATGGAATCAATGCACCAAAGATGTTACCCACTACTTGTGCAACACTAACATACAGGATTCTCAAATTTGCCGCTCCCTCCCGCCTCCCGCCTCCCAGCTGCTCCTCCCTCCCCCCTCCCTTCTTAATGGCTGGCGCTGCGCGTCGCGAGTGAGCGACCTCTGACCTGTTTCAGGTCCTGAGCTCGCCCCCCACGACCGCAGCACCAACCTGCTGCCTCCTGCCTCTGTCCCCTGACCACGCTGCTGTTTGCGTGTTCGAGGCCCTCCTCCACCCGCAGGCATCCTCCTGCGCCTCATCCCTGGGGTCTAGTGGGCTCTGACTAGCTTCACTTGACCCGTGTGCCGCTTTCCGCCGTCCCGTAAGTGTTTTTCGTTTTTTTCGCTTTTTTCAGCGCCTCACCACCGGCGCTTCTGCCCCCTTTGTGCCCCCCTGATTGCTGTCTCCCCGATCGTATATTGTGCCATTTTGTTTTTCTGATTGTGTGCTTTTCTTATTGTAACTGCTTGTATTTTGCTCGTTTTCAGTGTTTTGCCCCTTGTGCGCTCCCCGTTCCCTGCCGCTGCCTCCCTGCGGCCCCGCCCCCCTCGCGCCCCCATTTGCCGCTCCCTCCTGCCTCCCGCCTCCCAGCTGCTCCTCCCTCCCCCCTCCCTTCTTAATGGCTGGCGCTGCGCGTCGCGAGTGAGCGACCTCTGACCTGTTTCAGGTCCTGAGCTTGCCCCCCACGACCGCAGCACCAACCTGCTGCCTCCTGCCTCTGTCCCCTGACCACGCTGCTGTTTGCGTGTTCGAGGCCCTCCTCCACCCGCAGGCATCCTCCTGCGCCTCATCCCTGGGGTCTAGTGGGCTCTGACTAGCTTCACTTGACCCGTGTGCCGCTTTCCGCCGTCCCATAAGTGTTTTTCGTTTTTTTTGCTTTTTTCAGCGCCTCGCCGCCGGCGCTTCTGCCCCCTTTGTGCCCCCCTGATTGCTGTCTCCCCGATCGTATATTGTGCCATTTTGTTTTTCTGATTGTGTGCTTTTCTTATTGTAACTGCTTGTATTTTGCTCGTTTTCAGTGTTTTGCCCCTTGTGCGCTCCCCGTTCCCTGCCGCTGCCTCCCTGCGGCCCCGCCCCCCTCGCGCCCCCATTTGCCGCTCCCTCCCGCCTCCCGCCTCCCAGCTGCTCCTCCCTCCCCCCTCCCTTCTTAATGGCTGGCGCTGCGCCAGAGGCAAGCCCGTCTGCGCCCGTCCGCGCCTGGACCGCGCCCAGCGCCACACCCCCTGGCCCTTGCGCCCCCCGCATCCGCTACTCGATCAACGAACTCCGCGCCTTCAACCCCGGCCCCTCCACTGAATGCTACCGGGCATCCCCGAAGCACACTAAAGGACCTTTTTCCTGCCGTACCTGCAACTTCTCCTGCATCAGAACGACCAATCCAACTACGAAAACATCCAACCCCAACCACCTGAACTGCATCCTCATCAACACCCGCTCCGCACGAAAACACGCCATCGAGCTCTGGGATTTGCTCGACACCACTGCTCCTGACGTGGCCTTCCTGACCGAAACCTGGTGGAACGACTCCTCGTCTCCGGACATCGCCATCGCCATACCGGACGGCTACAAAATCACCAGAAGAGATCGAACCAACGGAATCGGCGGCGGAATAGCCATCGCTCACAAAGCTACCCTCAAAATCCACACCCACTCGGACGACACCCTCAGGACAGCCGAACACCTCCACTTCCAGATCCACACGGACCCCAACACGACCCTCAGAGGAACCCTCATTTACCGCCCTCCAGGACCAATACCCCCCTTCAACGACACCATCGCCGACCTTGCAAGCACCCACGCCCTCGCTTCCCCGGATTACATCCTCCTGGGAGATCTGAACTACCATCTGGAAAATGCCAACGACGTCAACACCGCGTCACTGACCTCCAACCTCCTCAACCTCGGTCTCCGCCAGCTAGTCAACACACCTACCCACATCGCCGGACACACCCTTGACCCCCTCTTCACCTCTAGCAACCACATTTCCTTCAGCCACACCTCCGAACTCCACTGGACTGACCATCACTGTGTCCATTTCACCTATAAGAAAACCACAGAGCAACACTGCATCCAGCTACCTCCCCACCGCCGCTGGGGCAAAATCACCCAAGAACAACTGACCAGCACCCTCGTCAACAACCTTCCACCCGACGCAATCGACCCGAGCACAGCCGCCATCAACCTCCATCAATGGATCCTCGACTGCGCCAACACCCTTGCCCCTCTCAAGAAACCCACCACCACCCAAGGAAAGAGAAAACCAGCCTGGTTCACAGACGATCTCACCACCTCCAAAAGCAACTGCCAGAAACTCAAAAAGAAATGGATCCAAGAACGCACACCCGACAACCTCGCCGCCCTCAAAAACGCCAACCGCGAACACCACCAACGGATCCGCACCGCCAAGCGCGCCCACTTCACCGAACGCATCAACAACAACGCCCACGACTGCAAAGAACTCTTCGGCATCGTGAAGGAACTCTCCAATCCGAAAGCCAACTCCAACGACATCCCGCCCTCCCAGAAACTCTGCGACGACCTCTCCACCTTCTTCCACCAGAAAATCACCACCATCCACGACAGCTTCATCACCGGTCCACCGCCAGACCCCACCCCCGACGTCTCCTCCCGCGACTGCCGCCTCACCGCCTGGACCCACGTGGACGAGGCAGAAACCATAGCAACCATGAACACCATCCACTCAGGCTCCCCCACGGACCCCTGCCCCCATCATGTTTTCAACTCAGCCAACGCCACCATCGCCCCCGAACTCCGCAAGATCATCAACCTCTCCTTCACTTCTGCCACCTTCCCGGACAGCTGGAAACACGCAGAAATCCAACCCCTCCTCAAAAAACCCAAGGCTGACCCCAACGACCTCAAAAACTTCCGTCCGATCTCTCTCCTCCCTTTTCCAGCGAAAGTCATCGAGAAGATCGTCAACACTCAGCTCACCCACTTCCTCGAAGACAATTCCATCCTGGACCCCTCACAATCCGGATTCAGACGAAACCACAGCACTGAGACCGCCCTCCTCGCCGCCACAGATGACATCAGACATCTAATGGACAACGGCGAAACCTCAGCCCTTATCCTCCTCGACCTATCAGCCGCTTTTGACACCGTCTGCCACCGCACCCTACTGACCCGCCTCCAGGAAGCCGGCATCCAAGATAAAGCCCTCCACTGGATCTCATCCTTCCTCTCCGACAGAACGCAGAGAGTCCGTCTCTCCCCTTTCCGCTCCAAAGCCACCAACCTCATCTGCGGCGTCCCCCAAGGATCCTCCCTCAGCCCCACGTTGTTCAACGTCTACATGGCCCCCCTCGCTCAACTGGCCCGCCAACATCATCTCAGCATCATCTCCTACGCCGACGATACCCAGCTCGTCCTCTCCCTGACCAAAGACCCGCTCACCGCCAAAACAAACCTCCACGAGGGACTAAAATCCATCGCCGATTGGATGAACAACAGTCGCCTGAAACTCAACTCCGACAAGACGGAAGTCCTCATCCTCGGACGCCCTCCCTCGGCCTGGAACGACTCATGGTGGCCCTCCGTCCTCGGACCCCCACCCACCCCTGCCAGCCACGCAAGAAACCTCGGCTTCATCCTGGACTCCGCCCTCACCATGTCCAAACAGGTCAGCGCCGTCTCCTCCTCCTGTTTCAACACCCTCCGAATGCTCCGCAGAATCTTCAAGTGGATTCCAACAGAAACCAGAAAGACGGTGACCCAGGCCCTCGTCAGCAGCAGACTTGACTACGGCAACGCACTCTACACAGGCATCCCAACCAAAGACATCAAACGCCTCCAACGTATCCAAAATGCCTCCGCCCGACTGATCCTCAACATACCCCGCCGAAGTCACATCTCCCCTCACCTAAAGGAACTCCACTGGCTCCCGGTAGACAAGAGGATCACCTTCAAACTCCTGACCCACGCTCACAAGGCACTTCACAACACCGGACCCTCCTACCTCAACACCAGACTCCACTTCTACACCCCAACACGTCAACTCCGATCCGCCAACCTCGCCCTCGCCATCGTACCCCGAATCCAGCGCAAGACATCCGGCGGCAGATCCTTCTCCTTCCTCGCCGCCAAGACCTGGAACTCTCTCCCCACATCCCTTCGCCAGACCCAGGACCTCCTCGCATTCAGAAGGCTCCTCAAGACCTGGCTCTTCGACCACTAAACCAGCAGCGCTCCCCCCCCCTCCTCAGCGCCTCGAAACCCTGACGGGTACATAGCGCGCTTTATAAATACTATGATTGATTGATTGATTGAAAAGATGATCATAGATCTTCGGAAACACTATTCCAAGTCAACACATACCATGCTATCCGTTGGGCAGCTTGAAATAAGAGAACTGTCCACAAAGGGAGTGCACTCCAGGAATCATAGGATCTTTTCCATTGAGAAAGAACTCACTCTTCCATCTGACATCAAAAACATGCTCACAATCACTCTTCCCTATGAACAACAGGTCTATGTAGTTCTGATCAGTGTGTATGCACAATTTTCCTTTGTGTTGCCAATCTAAAGTTAAAGCTAGTAGATTTCCCTTCACTTGATGTTCAATCTCCTCTTTACCTGTGTTGTGCTTTGGGATCTTTGTATTGGATTTGGACTCTACTTCCCTTCTTCTATCTTGTACCAAATTCAGAAATTTCTTCTCTATATCGGTCATGGAACAGGTAAAATTGTGTCTGTGTGTATATGCGGCATCTAAAGGCTTTAGTGATACAACATATTTTCCCACTATTTCTGCACCCTTAAAATAAGGGTTCTTCTTCAGGTATTTAAACAAATGAACTTTTGGAAGTACTAAATTGTAGTACAAAATATAATACTAGAAATGTCCCTCATTGTAAGATATGCTTAACAAAAAACTGCAAGAAATTCCATTAGGCAAATGAAGATGATGGTATGTAATGCCTTCTGACACAGAAGCATGTGATTGTGTACAGATGTAGCAATCGTTTGCTTGCATTCATTGTATTGCTATATTCATAAAGCAACCTAAAATAAACATTTGCAGAGTAATCTCCTCCTGAATCATCCATGCGTAAAGCTTTTTTATCTAATCTATAAAGGTTACTATCTCTAGGGCTTAATGTTTGTGGCGGAAAACTAGGATGTAACTCTTTCTCTGCAGAAAGTGTAGGGGAAAGTGTTTCCATCAAAAGCATTACTAATTCTATAAGGAAAATAAGCACTACTGCATCAATTATGTACCTTTGTCTGCTTTTCTTATTTACTTCCATTATTTCTCTAAAGCCAGATCTATGTTACGGAGAAATGCAGCAGCAACATAGAATTTCTCCATCAGTTCCACTTGTGTGAAGCAAAAGTTTTTGAATGATGATTAACAAAAGTATATACAAGTCTTTGTGAGAGTTCCTTAACCCTACTCCATGTTCTTCTGAAAAGATAATCTTTTTTTCGTCTTATACTCGGACCTAGGTATTCTTCTTCAAAGATTTTGCAAATTATCTAAAACATGCACAGTTAAAAATCACTGATAATAACTTCCAAAATGAAATGTCTTAATCTATCCAACAGCACAGCAACTTTGAAATAGAACTCAGATGCAATGTTCAATTCAAGGACGTTCAGTTGCATCTGCAGTATTGTCCCAAAACTCCCAAAACTGTATTTGTCCATCATCTGCAGCAAAATTTGTCCATTCAAGTGAAGAGTACCTCCAACAGGGCACTCTTGTTTGCTTTGATCTCCTCAGTGTCACATTCTCATCCTCACTTTCACCCAGGTCAAAGTTCTCAGTACCCTCAAGGATTGGTTATGGCACACGTTTTTTAGGCAAACTCAATTTCTCTCTTTCTTGCCTTCTGAGTCATCAGTCTCCAGCTTCCACTTGCCTTCTTTCAGTGCTAGGTCCTTCGTCAGGGTCTGATTTTGAATTTGACTCATTCACAAGCACAGGGCAGGATTCACTTGCTTCAACTGTGGCTTGCTCAAGACCCCCCTCACAGCAATCATGTGCTGTTTCAGGCTCTGTTTGACCCCCAGCAGCTTGACTAACCTGCTCCTGTCATCTCTCTATCACCACCTGCACTTCTGGATCAGGTGCTGTTGTATCAAGGGGACTTTCGACTCTGTGGGTATGGAAGTGGTGAATCCAGTTGGGGTGACCACAGCAGTCGTTGTGACCAAGATAACCTAGTATGGCCCACGCCAATGGGATTCCAAGCACATCTTTCTTACGTGTTTCTTGACTAAGACCCAGTTGCCGGAACTAAGGTCATGGCATTGCTCCTGGTGTGGAGAGGCTGTTGCTGCTCCAGCCTGATGAGACAGAGTATGCATCATGTCAGCAAGCCCTTTACAATAGTCATGGACCATATCATTTGTGATGTTCACAAGTGCATTCAGAGGAATCACTGACACTCTCATCGCTCTCCTCAAGATGATCTTGTGGGAGACAGACCAGTCTTTCGATCAGGTACACTCCAAAGACTCATCAACACACAGGGCAAAGCAACAGGCCATTTCAGAGATGTTGAAGCACACACCTTTGCTAGTCTGGATTTCAGTGTCCCATTCCCTTACTCAATAAGAATTGAATCCTCAAGTCAGTAACTGCAGTGCAGTCTCTGTTCCACTTGCAATGCTGTGCATAACAATATCAGGACCTCACTATTGAAATTAGTCCCGCTATTTGATTCTAGAGAAGTTGGGAAGCCAAATCTAGGTATGAGCTCCCTCAACAGCAATTTTGCTACATTGAGAGTATCAGTTCTTCTGGTTTGGTAAGCTTTGACCCACCGCAAGAAAATATGCACAATCACCAGAACATAACTCAACTCATTGCACACAGGCATTTCGATAAAATCCAACTGCATCCTGTTAATGGGCCCTTCTGATCTCCCTATGTGGCTCAATGTAATTGTAGTTCTCTTTCCAACATTGTTCTGTTGACACACAATACATCTACAACATAACACTTCTGCCATCAAACTGAACTGGGGATTAAACTATGTTTGCCTAAACAATCTCACCATGGCATCTCTACCAACATGAGCTGGACCATGAAAATACCTAGCTATTGGGGTAACAAACTATTCAGCAACTTTGGTCTTCCATCCATCGAAACCCAAAAGTCATCATTTCTCTTGACACAACTGACTCTGACACAATTCTGCTGTTCTTTGTCTGACACTTCCTCTTGAAGCCTCTTTATCTCTTCCCAAGCGTCAGCTCAGCCGTGATGAACAGGTTGTAGTAAGTCTCATATATTCCCTCATTTGTATACTCTCTATTAAAGGTACAGACATTGTGAGCACAGTACTTTGCGACCTCCTCAGCATAATTATTCCTTAAGGTCGCATGATCTAACCATGTATGATGTGAGGACACTTCACTACTGCAAATTGTTCAGGTAACTGTAATGAATCAAGGAGGTTTCTCACGTATTTGCCATTCCGAATTGGTGATCCAGAAGACATAATCTGGGACCATAGTTGTCCGAAGTCATGAAGGACACCAAAGCCGTACTGACTACTAGTAAAGATTGCCACTTTCATCTGGGCTACAACACAGCATACCCTAGTAAGAGCAACCAATTCAGTACCTTGAGCAAAGAATACTCCTGGAAGCCAGGAAGTTTCAACAATTCCTGAAATCATGCAGACAGCATAAGCTGCTCTCAGACTTCCTCCATTGTTTCATAAACATGAGCCATCAACATAAAGCACAAAATCAGATTCAGGTAGTGGCTTATCTCGTATATCTGGGCTTGGCTTGGTGCATAGTTCAGTAACATCGAGACAATTTTGGTCATCATAATTTCTATGATCAACTACAGGTTATAGTGTAGAAGAACTTAGAACACCACCGCGCTTAACAGTGATGTTTCTGTAGCAAGTATAACTTGCTCATATTTCGTGAACAACAATTCAACTGAATTGGGGACAATAACAGTTAACGCATGACCCATAACTATATTCTCACATCTCTTTATGCTGACATTGACTGCTGCTATGGTTGTAAGCCAGTCGGCAGTGCAGAAGCTACATGATCTAATGTGACAATGAAGTAGACCACAGACCACCTAGTATTTCCATAAGTTTGTATAAGCACTGAGAGAGCACAACCCTCCGTCTCACTGCAGAAAAGTGCAAAGGACTTATTGTATCAGGTGTCCGCAGTGCCGGGGCAGTTCTAGGAAGGCAATCAGACAACAGTTATCCCAGGGTACCGGATCAGGGACATCCTTGTGTGTCAGCCTCTGTAAAGGTGTGGCCTATGGCGAAAAGTTGGGTATCCACCGGCGGCAGTAGACCACCATTCCTAGGAACATCCTGACTTCTGCCTGTGTGGTTGGTGGACTAATTTTCAGAATGACCGAAATTCACTGTTATCACACTTTCCTCCCTACTTTCTGAATGTGATGTTCAAGATATTGAACTTCTGTCTGACAGTACTGCAACTTTCCTGGGGATACTTTATGTCCATTTTCAGCCAGGTGGTATTCAACACCACCAATCGGTCATCGATATATTGTATCCAACCTGAATTACAAGGCATGACCAGGGACTCCAGTTTTTTTCTCGTTAACCATAGAAAGAATCTCAGTATACCCTTGTGGGACTCGGCACCATGCCAAAACACAAATCACGAACCGCAATGCGAAGAGGAATTGGCTATCCTCATGAAATTGTATTGAGAAAAAGGCTTCACACAAATCAATGACAGTGAACCACTCACATTGAATCTGAAACAATATCATAGCTGGATTCAGTACCACAAGACAATAAAGAACAACAATGTTGTTCACCTTTCACAGTTGTTGTGCAATTCTGTACTTCCCATTCAGCTTCTGCAAGCAGATAACAGGAGAATTGCTAGAACTGCCCATTATTTCTTTCAACATTCCCTGCTGGATAATGAACTAGATTATAGGAGTTATCCGTGCAATCGTCTTAGGTGTCGAATTATATGGTGGTGTTCTCAGGTACTCAACATTTGGCTCGATTGTGATTCAGACAGGCTCAACACCTTTAATCAGTCTGATGTTTTTTCCTGAAACTTCCTGCACTTCAGATTTAACTGTGTCTTTCAAATCTGGTGGTAAATCATCAACAGTCAGCAGAGTAAACTACATACAGTAAGACACATCATTGGTCGCTTTAAAAGTGACATCCTCATCATGAGTCTACATCTCTATGCCTGTTGGTGCACAAATAGATGATGCAGTTCAATTTACAGAGTAGATCCCTTCTTGGAAAATTTACCAGGATGGTACTCCACAAAGTTGTGCTTCTCTTCAAAGGACCCTATTTCACTGGAATTTGCTGCAGTTTCCTGAGTTGTAGCCTGTTACAACTTGAACTGCTTTTTCCTGAGAGGGGTAGGTTCGGAACTTTTACTGTTCTTAGAGTAGAATAGGTAGCACTAGTGTTAATCCAAAATAATACTATGTAGCCATTCTCTTTACCATCTGTAAATGGACCACTTTGATCTACCTCCAATGCTGCGCTAAGTATGCAGTGGTCCTCCCCTCTCAGGCACCGTCAGGCTGACTGATCAGAGCCATAACTCTCATGGGTCTGAAGTGTGGGAAACTGTTGAAAAGGATTATTGTCATGAACCACATTTGTGTACACATTTCGAACCTGAATCAAAGTTAGCCTAGGACCAGCAGCATTCTACTGTGGCATTGGAGGTTGTGGGACCTGCATCACTGGAGCTAGGGGCACATTCAAATTTTGGCCTCTCTGTATATTCTGCATTTGTGTTAGGTTAGTGTTCTGAGATGCCACAAACCCTGAATTTAGGGTCTAATTAGCTGGATGAAGATGACATTCCCTCTTCCAATGTTCCAGCTTATTACAGATGTGACAAGGGGTTGTCCTTTTCAAACTATTGACATCCATTCCAGTACTAGGACCAATAGGGGCTCCTCTACCTCTACCCTGCATCGGATTCGGTCCTTTGTGATACATACCTTGACATATCTTGCATAGCACCAACATTCCCTACAAAAAGTTGAATCTGACTAGTTCTCTGAGTTGCTGTCATCAGAGCAACCATTAATTTCTCCTTTAACTTCTTCTGTTTCATCTCAAGCTCGTCGCTACAATACTTGGCATTCTAAAAATTACATCAACTGACTCATTCTACCAACAAACCAAATGCTTCTTAATCATCATGCTAATCTCAGCTCTCAATCCCGTCACAAACCACGAAACAAAGTTTCTCGTATCTTTGGTTTCAAGCTTCTCTCCAATCCACTATGCTGGAATGCTTGCCGCAATCTATCATAATAAGCATAAATCAATTATTTTGGGCTTCTGTCGTCCTATCAATCTTAACCCAATCAATATCTTGGGGTGGTACTTTCGACTTCAAAAATGTCATAATCTGTTGATATCTTTTCACCACTAAGGGCAAGGGAACATTCGCCACTGCACTTCTTGTCAGCTCTGTTTCAGGCCACTGACCAGCTACTTTGCATTCTGCCCACAAATCGTTTGGAACCACAATGTCAAACAAAGTGTTCAGATCAACTCATAACACCTGCAATGTTTTCACAAACCTCTCAACTTCTTTGTAACATTCCACTGGCTTTTCTCTCAATTTTGGGAAATCATTAGTAAATGATGCAAGATGAGTTCTGTTCCAAGGCACATGTACCTATCCTCCACCAGGCACTGCTCTCAATGCAAAATTTGCTGCACCTCTCTCTCCTGTTAAGGAGGGGGTTCTCCTGGTGGTTTCTTTAAACCTTTCTTTTTTTGCTCATCTAGCTTCCCACTTATCCAATTTATTCCATTTCTGAATTATTTGAATTAATTCTCTAATTTGGGTTTTTATTCCCAGTATTCTCATGTCAGTTATGTCTCTGTCATGAAAAAAATACATACTTGATAACTCCTCTGTAAAGCTTTAGTTTTATTCAAATCTACCTCATACCTTTGGGCTATTTCCGCTAGTTAGTCATGAACTTGACATGCACACTTGGTACTGTCCTTACACATGAACACAAGTTCATTCTCATGGTAAGTATCTAGTCAATCCTATCTAAGATTCCTGTTAATCATCTCATCTAATTCTAATTTGAATTTTAGCACATCCACAAAATTCTCTCTTGGTGGTCACTGAATTGTCTCCTGACTCAACTCTGTACTCACACTTTCTCTTGAGGGGATACCCTCATTAAAAGCCTTCACCCACTCATCTATTTCTTTGGCAATAATAGTTTGAGTCAACACAGGAATTTTAGACATATTCTCACTTCCGCTGCTATGATTTAAAGGCGGTTCCCATATAGAGAATCCAGTAGTTGGCATTCTCTGGTAAGTACCTATAGAAGTACATCCAGAGAGATTCAAGTTGAATGCGCAGTCGCCGCAAATGGAGTACTTGTTTGCATGGGAACCAAATTAACAAATTCTCTAGTATAAGGACTTGCTGGAACTCTACTGTGCCCACCAACTGTATTTGGAGCAGCTAAAGTACAAGTCATTTTTCTTGGTGCGCACAACTCTTCGGGCTCTACCTTGATATCTCTCTATCTCTCTCTCTCTGACATAGCAGCACATTCTCCAGCATTAAGTGCTTTTTATTGTGTGGGTCTAGGAGGTGGGTTTATCTTGTAACAACACCCTCCTCAGATTCTCAATAATTCTCAAATTGAATGTGCCATATTGTGGAAAACACAATGCACCTTCGTCTTCTGTGATCTTGTTCCACTGACTAAGTCAAACACATGTATGGAGCCCTATGTAAATTGCCATATAATGACCTGAGGTATCTTCAGGAGGTGCCTCTTCTCCTTCTCTACTAGGTATATGAACATCTTTAAACAAATCTCTCATAATTTTGAAACATTTTATTTTTTCCCAATCAAATGGCAATAATCACAATAGAATTTTGTTTCAAATCAAAACTGTTGTATCCGCAATCCCTTGTTCCTCAATGACCATCAATCGCAGAGTGACCCCTTATGACGTCTTCAACCAACAGCAGCGTGGCAAGACATCAACCAACCTATACAGTGCAGCACACTGTGACGTCACTCTCACTCCTCAAGGCAGTTCACCTGTTTTTCAATATACACAAACACACACACTCTCTCTCTTCAATGATGCACACATATAACAAAATAAAATATGATAACTTTTGTCTGTTCCACTAAAGAATCAACAACTTTCAATCACACAAGAATTTTCCCAAACACTTTGAATGAAATCTCAACCTGCAGGTATCTTTCAGATTAATATAGGTTCACTCTACGCATTAAGTCCCATTATACCTATTGTCTCACATTCACACAAAGATAAGTCCCTATCTAAACTATGCTACCAACGACGTCTCACAACGAACACAACCTCATTTAGCAGACAATTGGAATATGCCCTCTTCCGCAGCTTTAATATTATACTGGGATCTTAGGCCAGGTCGGACTCGATAACCTCTTCAACTTCTTTACAAATTACCACACTAACACAACATTCAGAACATCTCCGCAAGACACCATGCAAACCCACAAACATCGCAAACTAAACATGAAGTGCTGAAATTCACACCCTATTGATAAACACACCTCTATCGCCAATATGACTCTCTTCTGAATCTCCACAACTTTGCCAATCTTCCAAAGTCTGGACATGGACACTAGGGACTGGGCTCTGGGGAATAACTAATCTAGAAACTAGAACTCTAGCTTTTCTTGCTTCGGGATCCTAATCATCATCACTCTGCTACCATCTGATAACGTGTCTCGCCCATTCACTAATTTTCTAGGTCTGAGGAATCTTTTTAGGAGTTTTGAGGGGTAAGGAGAGACACATTAATACATTTAAGCAATGCACAGTGTAACCCATTTGGCCACACATTGAATTTCAGAGGCAAAATTAAAGTTAAAATGACTCATTACAAATTCAAAGACAGACTTACATAAATGAGTCTTAAAAACATAGGTCCTCATTATGAACACTGCGGTAACAACCGGCGTGTTCATGCTGACGGTCAAAACACGGACCGCCCGAACATTGTTTCCGCCCGCCGTCCCACAGGAAGGCCTGGCCGGGACATTGACAGCGGCTCTACATGGAACCTCCGCCAATGCCTCTGTGCGGCGGGTGCAGCTGCACCTGTCGCGCAGATCACTGCCCGAAAATCGGGCAGTGACCTGCACAATGGGGCACTGCACTGGGGCCCCTGCACTGCCCATGCAAAGTGCATGGGCAGTGCAGGGGCCCCCAGGGGTGCCCCGGTGCACCCCTTCTGCCAGCCTTTCCCTGGCACGGAAACCCACCAGGGAAAGGCTGGAGGATTAGGAAACATTATCCGAGGGGTAGCACCGCTGCCCTGTCAGATAATGTTTCCGCCCGCTGCCAGGCTGCCTAACGGAGGAAGCCTGGCGGTGAGTGAGGGCTGCAGATGGCGGCCCTCACTGGGATCATTATGTGGCGTGTTGGCCCTCCATGCCGGCCTGCGGTTTCACCCGCCAGCGCCGGCATGTCGGGCCAACCCGCCATGTTCATAATGACCTCCATACTATCTAAGTATTGAATCATCAAATATGAGTTATAGAGTAGAATCAAATTAAATCATACAAGCAGAAGGCACACTAAAATCTCTGTAGCAGCAATGCAAACGATTAAAAACAACATTTGGGCAAAGATTTACAAGAATCTGGTGCATCAGTACTGATGTGCCAGATTTCTTGCACCCCCCCACCACCACCTAACAACACTGACAACATGGGTGCACCGTATTTGCAATACGGTGCACCATGGCGCACGTTAGGCCAATAGCGTCAACATTTTTGATGCTATTGTCGCGCTTTGCTCCACTAGCATAAAAAATGTTGATGCTAGTGGAGCAAAGTGCAAGGAGGCCCATAGGTTTCTATGGGTGTGTCCTTTTACAGCCTGCTTTGAACAGGCGCTAAAAATGACGCCAACAATGGCACAATGTGGCACAGGGGGTTGCCAAGTGGTGCAATGCATCCATTGCGCCACTTTGTAGATATGGTGCGGCGATTTTTGCTTCATTGAGCCACATTAGCATAAAAATAATGACGCTAATGTGGCACAAGGATGTGCTAGGGCCAGATAAATCTGCCCGTCGGTGTTCAGAGTACATGTTTTGGGCCTCACTACGAGTGTGGAAGTCCAAAGACAGCCACACATGAGGTGACGGTAGGACCGCCGCACTCCAGCCGGTCTGACCGCCACATTACGACCCTGGCGGGCAGACTCACCTAAAGACTGCTGTCGCTACCAATAACATTGTTCCTAACATGGTGATGGCGGTCGGGGTTGTACTCAGCCAGGACAGTGCTGAATTCAGCAACACCTGGCTGATTACAACCCCACTTACTGGCAGCATTTCCATGGTGTTTGCACCTCCATGGAAAGGTTGGCGGTAAGCCAGTGCTGGGGGGCACTGCGTTGGAATGCGCACTGTCTGCTTTGCAAACAGTACGCACTCCTAAAGGAGCCAGGGCCAATATCGTAGCACTGTTCCTGCCAGGCAGCCACGTGGTAACGTGTATTACAGTGTTCTCACCGGTCAGCCCAAGTGGGAACATTGTAATACGCTCGGGGGCTGACTCCAGCACAATGGCGATGGCATCCTCCCCATAAGTTTGGTGGTCCTGCGGTGGGACCTCTAAATTCATAATTAGGCCCTTTGATTTTCCTGCCTAACCATGAAATATAAATATATCTAATTATTCTAATAAAGCTAAGGGAAACCTAAGGATTTCCTATTTATGAAAATAGGGAATAAATCGAAAGTCTCAGCCTCAAAGGAACCTCAGTAGAGGTTCTGCAGTAGAGAGAAGTGTGTAGCATAAAGCCATATCAGCCAAAGAAGGTAAAAGAGGACTGTACCTCTCTAAGGTCCTGATTCAGATCTAGGCAGTCATAGTGCCAAGCCGCGTCGGCTGCTGACCCGAAGACCGCCACGACAAAGTGCTCTTCTAGCTGTCAGGCAGGCAGGTTCCCACCGACCATATTTAGATGTTACAGTTGGACGAGCAGTGTACTGGTGGCCGTTTGCTGATGGAGGGAGGACTTCACTGGACCCAATGGACATCAGACAATGCCAGTGGCAGTGGAAAAGAGGTAAATCACACACGCGCTCTCTACCCTTCACATATGCATCCCACTGCATCACTCATGACACACCACATACACACCATTATCCATTGCCATTACTCCACAACACCTACAGGCTGCAAACACACATACATATCCATCCATCACACAACAAACACACGCTGGTGACACTGCACCAACACAAGGCACAACCACAACAATCAACACACTCATCTAAACAAATACGCACACACAAACACAACTAAACACATAACTAAACACATAACAACAGTGACTGCCACATAACAACATGCACCTGAGTTCTGCAAGCAACAGCACAACACAACAAACACAACAACATCCATGCCATATGTAAGTAGCACACATATTGACACAACCACATCATGCCCAACACTTCCCTCCACCTCACCCAGCCAATAGCATTGCACACACATACACACGTTCTGACTCACACTGACAACTCAAGCACAACACGACAGGTACATGTCCCCTTGCAATGTGCGCATATCAGCACAGTTGACAAGTGTGAATGTACCTTCATTCTGGTGTCAGCATTAATTTGGCAATGAATACTGGCACCATAATGGCAGTTGTGCATGTGTTCGATATGTGCTGTGTACAAGTATGTCCCCACCCATGTATAACCCACCTATGTCCCGATATAGGAAAATGCCTCTAATGGCATGGTTACCCCTAACTTTTTGCCTTTTGTTGATGCTAGTTATGATTGAATGTGTGTTGGGACCCTGCTAGCCAGGCCCCAGCACCAGTGTTCTTTCCCTAAACTGTACATTTGTCTCCACAATTGGCACAGCCCTGGCACGCAGATAAGTCCCTTGTAAATGGTACCCCTGGTACCAAGGGCCCTGTGACCAGGGAAGGTCTCTAAGGCCTGCAGCATGTATTATGCCACCCTGGGGACCCCTCACTCAGCACATGCACACTGCCTAACAGCTTGTGTGTGCTGGTGGGGAGAAAATTACTAAGTCGACATGGCACTCCCCTAGAGTGCCATGCCCTTAACCCACTGCCTGTGGCATAGGTAAGTCACCCCTCTAGCAGACCTTACAGCCCAAAGGCAGGGTGCACTATACCATAGGTGAAGGCATATGTGCATGAGCACTATGCCCCTACAGTGCCTAAGCTAATTCTTAGACATTGCAGGGTAGCCATAAAGAGTATATGGTCTGGTAGTCTGTACAACGGGAACTCCACAGTTCCATAATGGCTACACTGAATACTGGGAAGTTTGGTATCAAACTTCTCAGCACAATAAATCCACACTGATACCAGTGTGGGATTTATTGAGAAATGCACACAGATGCCCCCTGTATACCAGTCCAACTACTGGTGTTAAGCTGACCAGTTTCTGCCAGCCTGCCACATCCAGATGGGTTTCTGGCCACATGGGGTGAGTGCCTTTGTCACTCTGTGGCCAGGAACGAAGCCTGCACTGGGTGGAGGTACTCCTCACCTCCTCCTGCAGGAACTGTAACACCTGGCGGTAAGCCTCAAAGGCTCAAGCCTGGAGTTACAGCGCCCCAGGGCACTCCAGCTAGTGGAGATGCCTGCCCCTCCAGACACAGCCCCCACTTTTGGCTGCAAGTCTGGAGGAGATAGTAAGAAAAACAAGGAGGAGCCACCCACCAGTCAGGATAGCCCCTAAGGTGTCCTGAGCTGAGGTGACCCCTGCCTTAGGAGATCCTCCATCTTGTTCTGGAGGATTCCCCCCAATAGGATTAGGGATGTGTCCCACTCCCCACAGGGAGGAGGCACAAAGAGGGTGTAGCCACCCTCCAGGACAGTAGCCATTGGCTACTGCCCCCCAGACATAAACACACCCCTAAATTGATTATTTAGGGGTGACCCTGAACCCAGGAAATCAGATTTGTGCAACCTGAAACAAGAAGAAGGACTGCTGACCTGAAAGCCCTGCAGAGACGGCGGAGACGTCAACTGACTTGGTTCCAGCCCTACTGGCCTGTCTCCAGACTCAGAGAACCTGCTCAGTGACGCATCCAGCGGGACCAGTGACCTCTGAGGACTCAGAGGACTGATCTGCCCTTAAAGGACTAGGAAACTCCCGTGGACAGCGGCTCTGTCCAAAACTACAACAAAGAAACCATCTTTAAAGAGACTCCAGCCTCACTCCGGAAGCGTGAGTCTCCACACTCTGCACCCAGTGCCCCCGGCTCATGTCCAGAAGGACCAATGACGTGGACATCCTGAGTCGACTTCCCTGCACCCCCACAGCGGACACCTGCAGAGAGGATGCAGAGGCTTCTCCTGACCGCGACTGCCCGGTAACAAAGGAACCAGACGCCTGGAAGAAGCACTGCACCCGCAGCCCCCACAACCAAGAGGAACCAACTACTGGTACAGGAGTGACCAGCAGGCAGTCCTCATCCTAACCCAGTCGATGACTGGTCCGAGAAGCCCCCCTGTGCCCTGCCTGCATCGCCAGAGTGACCCCCAGGTCTCTCCATTGATTCCTCTACAACCTGACACCTACTTTGCACACTGCACCCTGCCGCTGAGGGTGTATTTTGTGTGCCTGTTTGGGACCCCCCTAGTGATCTACAAAAACCCCCGGTCTGCTCCCCAAAGACGCAGGTACTTGCCTGCTAGCAGACTGGAACCGGAGCACCCATATTCTCCATAGGCGCCTATGCTATTTGTGCCCTACTTTGACATCTGCACCTGACCGGCCCTGTGTTGCTGGTGCTGGGTGTTTGGGGTTAACTTGAACCCCCAACGGTGGGCTGCGTATGCCCAGGAGACTGAACTTGTAAGTGCTTTACTTCCCTGAGAAACTATTATTGACCTCCCCCAGGAACTGTTGAATTTTGCAGTGTCCACTTTTAAAATAGCTATTTGCCATTTTTGCCAAAACTGTGCACATTGCTGTTTTAATTCAAAGTTCCATACTTACCTGTGTGAAGTTCCTTACAATTTATGTACTTATCTCAATTCTGAATCTTGTGGTTCTAAAATAAATTAAGAAAATAATATTTTTCTATATAAAAACCTATTGGCCTAGAGTTAAATATTTGAGTGTGTGTTCTCATTTATTGACTGTGTATGTACAACAAATGCTTAACACTACCCTCTGATAAGTCTACTGCCCGACCACACTACCACAAAATAGAGCATTAGTATTATCTAATTTTGCCACTATCAATCTCTAAGGGGAACCCTTGGACTCTGTGCACAATATCTCTCACTGTGAGATAGTATATACGGAGCCAACTTCCTACACCTGACATATGTATGTCACAGTAATTTTACAAAAGTGTTGCCTACCTTTGTGTCCAGTGACTGAGGGGTCATGTTTTCTCAAGGGTCCCATGGCAGCAGCGACAGAGGGTCCTGTCTAGTCATGTCCAGCCAGAAATAGAAGTATAGACTGGAGAAAAGGTGAGTTTTCCTCTCTTTCCCCCCAATCCTCCAAATCTAAAGTGGAAATCATACCGCCACTTATTGCTTGGCAGTATGGTACTTTCAGATCTGCGCAATGATAAGTGTGGCTGGAGTCTCGCCTTCAGCCACTCTTTCATATGGCGCCGTGGCGGTAGATGGGAATCCTTGGGGGAGTTGGTAGAACTTGGGCGGGTAAAAGTCTATGGGACCACCAACATCTAAATACAGTGGGTGGACCATCATAGCGGCGGGCGGGTTTTCAGTCAGAAAACCAGCGGCAGGTCCATTACCGTAAAGATCCAAATCAGGCCCTTAGTCCCTCATGGTCCACTCTAGTCAAAGGGTAAAAGGAATCTGCTAGCTTCTAACTAACTAAACACCACTTTATTCTCTGCAGAACTTTCAGTAGCTGAAGTCATTGGCAGTAACTTTCCACTGTCCGTGCATAGTTTGAAATTTGCGACTCTCTACTTATAAGTGCACTTCATTTATATTACTTTTCAGTGCACCACATTTACATGAATACATTTGAAGACATTATATATGTTGGTGATTACAATTTCTTATCATTTCTGAAACACATAATGGCACAGCCAAGTTGTGGTCTCTCAAGAACAAAGTAGATCAGCTCAGCAAACTGTACATTAATGTTCACATTGCGACTAGAACTACCCACATCTGAGTTGCCATTGGTGGGAAGTTCTATGTTTTAGAAATGCCATTGTTTGTCTATATGGACTATGTAGGAAAGTGCCCCTTTTGGCATGGTTAAACCCTCACTTTTTGCCTGGTAGTGATGCTAACTTGACTGAGTGTGTGCTGGGATCCTGCTAACCAGGCCCCAGCACCAGTGTTCTTTCCTCAAACTGTACCATTGTTTCCACAATTGCCACACCCCTGGCACTCAGCTAAGTCCCTTGTAAAATGTACCAGTGGTACCAAGGGCTCTGTGACCAGGCAGGGCTCCTAAGGCCTGCAGCATGTATTGTGCCACTCTATGGGACCCGTCACCAAGCACATGCACACTGCCATTGCAGACTGTGTGTGCTTGGGGGAAGAAAAACGTCCAGGGTGCTGTGCCCACCTACCACTGCCTGTGGCATATATAATTCAACCCTCTAACAGGCCTTACATCCCTAAGGCAGGGTGCACTTTACCACAGGTGAGGGCATAGCTTTATGAGCAATATGCCCCTACAGTGTGTGAGCCCATTCTTAGACATTGTAAGTGCAGTGTGGCCATATTAAGTACATAGGCTGCGAGTTTGTCATTATGAACTCCACAGTTCCATGATGGCTTCACTGAAGGCTGGGAGGTTTGGTATCAAACTTCTCAGCACAATAAACCCAAACTGATGCCAGTATTAAATGTATTGTACAGTTCACACAGAGCCCCCCCTGTATTTTTCCCAACCCTTTAGTGCAGGACTGACCAATCTGTGCCAGCCTTCCACTAACAGACAACTTCCTGACCTCATGGGGTGAGAGCCTTTGTGCTCTCTTGGGTCAGAAAGAAAGCCTGCTCTGGGCGGAGGTGCTTCACACCTCAACCTGTAGGAACTGTAAGACTTGGTGGTGAGCCTCAAAGGCTCAGGCCTCCTGTTACAGTTAGTGGAGATGCCCCCCCAGACAAAGCCCCACTTTTGGCGGCAGGTCCAGCAGGAAAACTAGGAAAAACAAAGAGGAGTGACCACTTTAGCTGGGACCACCCCTACGGTGTCCAGAGCTGAAGTGGACCCCTCCTTGCAGAATCCTCCATTTTGGTATGGAGGAGAGGGACCAATAGGAATAGGAATGTGCTCCCCTCCCCAAAGGGAGTGGGCACAGCATGGGTGTAACCACCCTCAGGGACAATAGCTACTGGCTACTGTCCTCTGACCCCTGCAACGCCCCTAAATTTAGTATTAAGGGGCACCCTGTACCTTACTTACCAGATTCCTGGTGACCTCACGAAGAAAGATGAAGGACTGCCAAGCCAAGCCCAGCATTGAAGACTCCAGACGACAACTGACTTGGCCCAACTCTACCGGCCTGTCTGCACCTTAAAGACCCCTGCTCCAAGAAGGCGACGCATCCTGCAGGTCAGAACCCCCCTGAGGTCTTCCTGCCTAGCAGAGGACCTAGAACTCCCGAGGACAGCTGCCCTGTCCAGAAGAAACCCTCCAAAAGTACTCCGGACCGCCCGGATCCTGTGAGCCTTGCCCACTTTGCAACAGATGCCCACGGCCTGAGTCCAGATGGTCTATTGGTCCAGAGAAGGTCCCCAGGTGATTCTGACCCAGAGTCCACCCTGGGTTGACTCATCATGGCCAACACAACTACATGTGCATCCTGAATCCAGAGGACCCCCCTGACCGTGACCAGATCCGATGAAGATACTTGATGCCCAAGGAGACCCCTGCACCTGCAGCCCCCTGGCTTCCCCTACCTGTTCAGCCTTTGGTGTCCAAGAACTGACCCCCTGGACCCAGCCTGCAGCATCTTCAGGGACCCCCGGGGAACCCGTATTGAAAAGCATTTGGCGCCCAGCTCTGTGTTTGCACCCTGCACCAGGCCACCCAGAGCTGCTGAGGGTGTGTGTTTGGTGTGAACCTGTACTTACCTGTAACAAAGACCTTCTGGTTCGAGAAATAAAGTCACAAAATATATTTTTGCTATATAAAACGATTGGCCTGGAGTTAGTCATTGAGAATGTGCCTAATTTCTTGACTGTGGAAACCCCTGGACTCTGTGCACACTATACCTCATGTTAGTATAGCATATACCTAGCGAGCTTCCTAGAGAGAACATTCAGGCATTCATATGGCTAAGGCCTAGGGAACTAAATAACCGAAAAAATACTAAAAGAGTGAGACGTTGCATAACTTCAGACTCTCCAATTCACCCAACAGTGATCTCTGCAGCAGAAAAGTAAACTATGTAAATGGGGTTTGAGCTCTCTATCAAGCCTGTTCTGACTCCTGGGTGACAGGATAAAATGGACACCCATTGAATACCATGGTCTGAACTTTTGAAGTCTACCTTCAATTTGTACAGAAGAAATTCAGATTTCTAATTGAGGAGGGCCAAGATGGGGTTTTACAGTCGTTTCTGTTGATTCAGAGCACAGCATCTGGAAAGACACAATGGATGGGATATTCTATTTTGAATAAAGGCATTTAGAACCAAGCAATGTATCTTTGTTGAATAATTAGTATCTCTGGTAGTGACGTCCTCGATCACCATATGCCTGCAATTCCAATTAGTAAGATGTTGCACTTAGGCCTAATTTAGAGTTTAGTGCATGGTATACTCTTTCATAAATACGATGGATATCCTATCCACCATATTATGGATGTCTTAGGATACAATGCACTTGTCATACAGTGGCTGGGATATTCACCAAACTCTAAATCCTGCCTTATATATCGGTATTGATAAATCGAGCCGTTTATACCCAGGACTCCAAGTCTAGACATGAGATACACAGGTTTTGTTTAGATAAAAGAGCAGTGGTTTCATACCAGTCCAACATCTTAAAAGGTGTACTGTCTTGCTGACCAACCACAGTGGGTTATATTCTGAGTATGGTATGAAATTACTTACTACCTTCCATCTTACCAGAAATTGGTTGCTGTGATTTGAATATAACAAACAGGAGCTATAGAGTGACAAAGGCGATCACTAGGGTGCCCTCCACTCAAAATCAATACATAACAACAAGAACTCCACTCTCCTCCTGCCGTAAATGTATATATTGTAGTATATGGCTCCCTTGACAACTTCTAAACTAAAGGCCGGTCCCGTATCCTAGAAGTTCTTTTTGTATATGGGGTGAAGCTACACGAACACGAAGGTGTAGTGTCAAACAGTGACAGACAATTCATGTGGAAGCAATCACCAGAAGCCAGTCGAAAGGTACTACAGACTGGCTAACATGTCACCATAGGCAATTTTATATATCTGGGTGGCAAAAGCCACTATTCCAGGATCTGCTATGGAGAGTACCTTAAATTATAGTATTTGCAAAATCTTACGCACTGATACCTGCATCAAGAAAAAAGGCACTCTAAAAAATGTGAGTTCTATCTTCACTCTCTGAGTCACATATGACCACTGGATTTCAAAGCATTTAAACGCTCAGACCTCTGAGTTGCAGACATGTTTCATTGCCAAGGAAAATTTGATGTGATTTGAAAACAGGTCTTCCTTATCATCTGCTAGAAAGACTACTTTACTAGAGTGAAGCAATCTCTGCTTGGTTGTAGCATCCACGGTTTTGGGTATTTCCCTGCCAACCACAATGCTTTATCTATTTCTATTTGTATTTTCCATTTTAAAACACTCGTATAGTGTTTAAATGTTGTTCATGGTTGATTACAGTAAGTTATTTAGCTTGCAAAGTATTTCCCTGCCAACCACAATGCTTTATGTATTTCTATTTGTATTTTCCATTTTAAAACACATGCATAGCGCTTAAATATTGTTCATGGTTGATTATAGTGAGTTATCTAGCTTGCAAATGCTAACTTTAATTTGTTTCAGAGATTAGCAACATGATGACAAAATGACCAGACACCTGTCCTAAACCGATCACCTAACTGTTATCGAACCACATAAGTCATGGTAGTGAATAATTCATTTAATACAGTGATACTGTACATCTGTTGACCTACCTCGTGGGATTTTATGGGCCAAATTTGGCAGTCTGAGCTTGATGTTGCACTTTACAAGCATCCAGTGAAGGTTCCACAACACTGGGTGGAGAGTTGTTTTTCGGGGTAATCTGTTGCCTACCCTAGTAGATGAGTTGGGATGACCTGAAACCACTGCAGCAGTCAGTGAGAGGTGCCTACACTAGAGTAGTGAATTTCGGGTCAGATAATGACTCGGGCAATGGTGGTAAAGTACATTCTGAAAGTAAACACTATTAGTTTGTATCGCTCTCCGATTCAAGTGGGGTGAACTGTTTACTCACTGGTAAAAAGAGTCCCTGATAATGTCTAGGCTAGGGTACTAACCTTCATTAAAGTTGTGAAAGCGTGAAGAATGGTAATTAAACATTAGAATGACCGAATATTGCTATACCTATTAAATTTGCTATGACTAACCCGAGTCACCGCTTACACTTTTAATCCTTAGGTTTTGTAAAAAAGTGGTGGGCGAAAAAGGTGGCATTACTGTTAGGGTGACCAGACGTCCCGGATTTCCCCGGACAGTCACGGTTTTTAGAGGGGCGGGCCGGTGTCCAGATGCTTCTCCTAATTTTAAATAAATGTCCCGGTTTTTGGGACAAAAGTCAGATCATCTAGGAAAGCATAAGTTAAAAAGGTCTACAAAATATGAAATAATTAAAGTATTTTATCAGTTACTGTCAGGCTATACTGTCCCCTGTTTGCTGCGAGCAGAGAGATGGAGTGGGGAGCAGAGAGTGGTGGGTGGTGCCGGGTTGGGGGTGCAGGGTGGAAGGTCAAGCCATAGCTAATTTTATGTATGTAGTCTTGTACATGTGTATGTAAACACACACACACACATGCATAGGTACACATTCACAAAGCTACGCAAAAAAACAGGACAGGCCAGATATAAAAGTGAGTAATGTCTTTAGTCCTTTTTTTATGTCTGACCTGTCCCTGTTTTTGCTCCTCAAAATCTGGTCACCCTAATTACTGTGCAAAGAGGGAAGAAAGGCCACACGCCGGTTCACTCTAGACGGCCATGTCAAAGATGGAACGGCATATTGTTGTGTCAAAGCCTTCCACGGGAGCATTTGATCCTATCCCTGCTTCTCCACGCCCCAGACAGAGCTGGTACCTGTCCTCGTGATACCCGCGGTGTCGTTGCATGCTGAGAGCTGCCGCCTGCGCTCATATTTGCTCGTTTTGACTGGGTGGCCACGTTTCGCTCTCTGGAGTGAATCTGTTTCGCCGAGATCTGGAGGAGGAAACTCGCTTCGTGAAACGCTGACCTTTCTGTGGCTGTTAATAGCCCGGGCACGGATTGCCTTTTTTTTTTCCTAACCTGGGATGGAAACTCCTGCACCATACAATGCCAGCCAGGGAAACCAACCCAGGAGGGAACAGTGACTGCGGTCTTCAGAAACAAAGCAGGGAAGCTTGTGTTTAATAGTTCAGAAAAAGAACACTCTGTTCGAAAATAAATCCGATGCTTTGATAAAGAAGGATTGAAAAGATTTTTAAAATGGAAAGAGGCGATAAATAACCAACCCGCACAAATTTAGCAAGGTGTAGAGAGGGCACACAAAGGATACATTAAAGAACAGATTGAGAACTTGCCAGGGCAAACAGCTTTTTAGAAATATGATTGAAGCATCACGCGCCCTTCCACAGCTGCATTTTGGGGCATTATGGTGGATTAAACTAGAAACTAATATATTCACTATTGGGTGATAGTGACAAATAGTGGATGTTTACCAGAATGCAAATGGATGTATGCCACAACCTTGATCCCTTCTCAGAGACTGTTTACCACTTGGATCTTGCGATGACATCAGCTATTACCTCGACTTGACAGATTTACTATTCTAATTTCAGTCCCAACTTCTGAGGAACAGCCAAGTAAATCAAGGGAATGTCAAGTCAAAGTAAAAATCATTGTGGGTACTGTGGTCCACTCGATGTAAACTGAAGTCACTGTTTTTGACGACTCCAGGAATGAGGTTCATCCAGCAATGATTCGTTGTTTGGTTTGGTATCTAAGGGGAAAAATGAAATCCTTGTCAAATACACTGGAGTGAACTAAAGTAGCGGTGCAGCAGGTTTTACCTTCTGCTTGCTCTGATTTCATTTGTCATTCACGGTGGGAAGAGATGTTGACAAGTCACTAAAATGCTGCTGTTTGAGTCAAGAGACATGGGGGGTTATTCTAACTTTGGAGGAGTGTTAATCCGTCCCAAAAGTGACGGTAAAGTGACGGATATACCACCAGCCGTATTATGAGTTCCATAGGATATAATGGACTCGTAATACGGCTGGTGGTAAATCCGTCACTTTTCCGTCACTTTTGGGACGGATTAACACCTCCTCCAAAGTTAGAATAACCCCCATGGTGTCAGATTTATCTAACTTTCACGCAGTGCAACCCAGCAAGCCGCCTTGTTGCACGAAAGGGAGTCGGGGGAATGTGTCGTATTTAATATTATTAGTGCATTCCAGTTCTCTGCCTGCACTGGTGCACAATGTGTGGCCTAGCGTCAACTCAGGCACCCTTGCGCCATTGTGTAAGGGTGCCTGCGTTGCAAGCAGGATTGTTTTTGTGCAGGAAGGCATACCTTCCTACACAAAAACAATCCTGAGAGTCGTCCAACCACTCGGGGTAAATCTCTACATGTCTCATAGGTAGAACTCCAAGGGGTGCCCTTGGAATGAAGAAAGAATATAGATGAAGTATAGGGGTTTTAGGGGGCCTCTTTGTTCTGTGTCATAAGTCACCCTAACATGCTCCAACAGATATACAGACAAAAGAGACTGCCCTATGGACGAGAAAATGATATGGATAGTAGGCCCAGGTGGAGTTCACAGAGTCCAACTCTGCAGAATTCCACGGAGTTGAAAAAAACTCTGTGGAATTCCACGGAGGCGGAGTTCCGTGACCCGCAGAGTCATGAATGTCCCCTACCTTGGAAGCAATAAGCAGGGTCGGGCCTAGCCAGCCAGGCCTGACCCTGCTTAGCGCTTCTGTGATTGAGTGCATTCAGGAGAAGACGTAGGCAGTGAAAGCTGCTGTTTCAGCCATCTTGTGCACCGGCCTGTCCTGTGTGCAGTGCACACGGGGCAGGCCGTGCACAAGAGGCCTGAAACGGCAGCTTTCTATTGCTGCCTTAGGCCCTGGGCCAAACTCTGGCCAGGGCCGTAGGCAGCAAAAGCTGCCAGGCCTGTTGTGCACCGGCCTGCCCCGTGTGCAGTGCACACAGGAGAGGCCGGTGCACAAGAGGCCTGAAACGTCAGCTTTCACTACCTTCGGCCCTGGCCTGAATTCAGGCCAGGGTCGTAGCCAGCGAAAGCTGTTGTTTCAGTTGTTGTGTGTGCATGAGTGATCACAAACAACGATAAAAGAGATGATGACTTACCTGGGTCTTCCCGGGGCTCCTCTTCTCCTCCTCGTCCGACGGTGACGAGTCTCTCCCTGCAGCGGCTGCCTCCATCTGTACTCTGGTGCATGCTGCAGCCCAGTTATAGGCTGCACAGCGCATGCGCAGACTATGTATGCCTGTGATGTGCAGCCTACACTGGACTGCAGCACACACCGGGTGAGCTGCGCTCCGCTGGCGGGGCTAACTGAGTTTTTGGACTTACTCCATGCTCCAAGCAGAGTGCGGAGTTCCAAAAACTCTGTTAGCTCTGCCAGTGGAGCAGAGTTCCCCGCACACCCCTATTGGATAGTCTCCATTGATTTATCTCGAGTGGTTTGACCGATTGGGGCCATTCTCTATAATGCATCTTAGCACGTGTCATTTTATCTAGCCTCTAGGAAAAAACTTCTGGAAACACATAATGCATTTGCACTTTAGCACGTGTCACTTTCCTGAGTTTCACCTTCGACATGAAGGAATAATGTGGATCAACAATAGAAATGTTAGTATGGCCTAGCACTATAGTACATGTCACTTTAATATGCCTTGATGAAATAAAACAAGCATTTTCAATGCAACGGGTCTCATATTTGCTCGAGTTCGAGCTATTAGCGTTTATAAAGAAAAAAAAACGCAGTGCGATCGCACTATGTAAAATGCAGCGTGATTGTGCTGCATGGAAAATAAACAGATAAAGTAGTCTGGACCCCAGACTAAAAACATCGAGCCTCGTATGTTTTTAGTAGTTTACGGGTGCTGTGTAGGTGGGCTAAACACCGGAAAAGGCATGACGTATGCATGCCTTTCACAAATGAAAGCAAGTGGATTTTAAAAGGCAAGCCCACGAACCAATGTAGGTGACTGACGTGTCATGGGCGTGGTTTGAAGCCCAAAGAGAGATTACAGAATAGACGGAGCGCTCGCAAAAAAAACAGGGGACGCCCAGGGATAGAGAAATGATACGGGAATCGAGTTAGCCTGACAGGTTGGCTCAATTGGAGTTAACAGCTATAATGCACTTTATCATATGTCACTTTATCTGGTTCATGGAAATGAATAGCCAAGACCTATATAATGCATTTGCACTTCAGCACATATCACTTTCCGTTGTTCCAGTGAATGAAACTGCAGGGAATGCCTTTGGATGAAGGAATAATATGGATGAATGGTTGGAATATTAGGCTGCCCTTGCATCGTAGCACGTGTTATTTTGACATACCTTAATAAAACAAAAGTATCACGGGACGCCCTAAAATAGAGAAATGATAGGGGTAATTTCCATTAAATTGATCTATTGAACTGGCCGAGTTAAAAACCTTTAAAAATCCCATGTATTTGCATCTTAAATTCATGCTATTTCATTATATTTAAGCACGTATTTTATGACATGCATACCCACATTACATAAAAGAACTAAGTGAATAGAAGTATCCCGTATGTGAACCAAAAACTGGTATATGGGCGACGTGGGATAAATGTGGGTAATGATTTGAGAACACAAACATGGGGTTTATGTAAAACATGGAAAAACCGTTCATTAAGGGAATGTTGTGATTAATGTCCAGGGCATAAAAGTATGGGCCAAGTACATGCATGACTATTTTGAGACGTGCGGGGTGCATGCAACAGGAAGGGGTAGAATTAAACCACTTTTGGGATCAATCATAATATATAAATTAGAGTTGTGCATTCTGGACATTATTGGGAAATGTGCATTGTATGTAAAAAGGAGGTTATGTGCAAAACAACACAGAAACAGGTTACATGCATCGGATAACTGTATGGACACCTGGGGGGTGTAACTGTGACCCGATGGACTATGTGCAATATACGTGATTGTAACATAAATTCTGAATTTTAATGTAGCACTGGACACTTTTTGTGAAATGAATGACAACTAGGCCAACTGAACAGGGACTGCGGAAAGGAAATCGTATGAATTGAACGTTCCATTGAACACCTTGGAAATGGTGTATTTTATTTATGAGTATATAAATAGTGCTATATAAAATCAAATGAAGGAATGTATAATGACATTTGTAATGTTGCAATCAGAATCTGAACGAAGTCTGCATTGAGAGTTGCACCAGTGAATGATGAGAATGAATCGTTATGGCGATGGGAGGGAGCCACAATATGCAGAATTACCTATTCTAGTATTTAACTGGGTAATGAAATGGAGATAGGAGGAGGAAAATAAAGAGAAACATTACATGCCATGATGGTTGTATAGACCCAGTACAAGACAACATGCCGAAACGCGACTTGCCGGTGAAACTGTATTCTGTATTTTCGGACACTTGCACATGGAGTTCTTTTTTGTTAAAATAAATCATTATAGCACGAGGAAGACGGCTGTGAAATAATTTTTGGGATGCTTGGTGCCTCTGTATCGCATGGTTGTAAAGTAACAACGTGTGGGAGTATATATATATATATTTACCTACTTTTAGTTATAGTTAGGACCTAGCTTCCACAGAAAAAAAACATTTTTTGACTTGCCTATATCTTTGGCGCCATTTGATGAATCTTCAAAAAAAATTCCAAAAAAAAGTGTTCCAGAGAATCTCACTGTACATTAGAAGTTTTGGGGTGATCCGTCAAGCGGGGGCTAAAAAAAAAGGGGGGGAGGAGAGTAAAAAAGTTTGTTTCCTATTATAATTCCCATAGAGATTTTGAACACAACTATAGCCCGAACAGCTGGATGGAATTACACCAAATTTGTCAGAATGGTTGCTTTTGGTCTAGAAAGAAGCCTTTTAGTTGTTTGGTGTAATTCTGTTAAGTAGTTTTTGAGATATTAAAAGAAAACTAAATATGTATATCTGGAGGCTCGTAGGCTTCACGAATACTGCCGATGTCATGTAGAGATCTGATTGGCTGCCAACACTTCAACCAGGAAGTGTTGCCAGCCATTTTAAGACTCGGCTTCATTCAAGTCTCCCAAAAATAAAGTGAATAGTGGGTAGGGTACTGTTACTCTACCCCTCTAGCCTTGGTGCAGGGGCCCCCCAGGACCTGCCCCCCCAGCCCCCCCAGGCTTAAAAGTATTTTTTTAAAATCATGGTGAAAATTGCAGCGGATCCATAAATTTTACCGTGATTTAAAAAAAAAAGTGCAGCCTCCCATGTTTGCTTTTATTTTTGCCCCTGGGTGGGCCAGGTCCCAGAGGCATTGGGAGATGAAAAAATGAGGGAGCGCATGGGTCCCCCCCTTCTAGGACTTTTCAAGGCCCCAGGGACTGCCACCACCCCAGGGCACTGTAAAATAAGTATGCAGGGATGTGTGCGGTCCTGCACCCGGGGAACCACCCCCTCCCCCGGGCAAAACATTTTGTACGGCCACCTTCTCGGGGCTGAATAAGAAATTAATACAGGGGGCCCGCACTGATGCCCCGCAGCCACCTCCCGGGGGAAAATCATTCAAATTAAGGGGAGGGCCGTGTGCCCCTCCTCAGCCCCAGGGGCTGCCACCTCCCACCTCCCACGGCTGAAATAAAATAATGAAGGGGTCCATCTCAGACCTTGGGGACCACCACCTCCCTGGGGATAAATTAAATGTTGGGGGGGCAGAAGGCCTAAAGGAGCCAATAATGGCCCTGGGGACCACCACCCCCCAGGGCCGGCCCCTGCTGTGTCCCAGGTGCCCACCCCCGGGACATAGCTGTTTGCTCTGACTTGGCAGGAGCTTTGACAGTTCCCACCAAGTCAGAGCAAATACTCTGCTTCCAGAAGGCGAGAGCTGTCAAAGTGCTCTTGCCCGCTGTAAGCAGAGGTTTCATCTCTTTCATTGCCCGCAGAAATGCGGTAAATGAAAGAGATGAAACAATTGCTCTTGCACACAGGGAGCTGCATGTTTAGGAGCTCCCTGTGTGCAATAGAAATGCTGGCTCCTGCAAAAGACGGGAAGCCGGCTGGGACCATGAGGGCCTTAGGGCTCCCCGTGGTCCCATTGGACACTGGGTGTCCTGGGGGGCATCCAGGAGACATGGCTGGGTCCAGGGGTTGGTATCTCCAGGGCTGAAATCGGCCTGTGGAGGGTGGCAGGCGGCACCCCTCCTCCATTTTTTTACAGCTGTGGCAGTGGGGATAGGCTCCCCGGGGCTGAAATTGGCACACGGAGGGGGCTTGGTGGCCCCCCTTTCCTATTGAATGAAGGTCAGGCCCCAGGGGATGGGGTCCCCGAGGCTAAAATTGGTCCGAGGAGGGGGCCACGATGCTCCCCTCCTCCATTTGTTTATGGCCAGGTCCCCTTCTTTTATTAAGTGTTTTTTATTCTTGCAATTCCATATTGAAAAACAATCTGAAATCCTTTGTGGTAGTGATTGCATCGTTGACCTATTGAAGCACAATCTGTATGTGACTGTGAAAAATGGGTTCTTTCTTGTCCTCTCCTGGTGAGAGCAGAGTCCATGGTTCACCCCTTAAATTGCTACAAGTATGCAAATCACCTGGAAGCTCTGCCCGCTTAGCCCCCCATCATCCACGTTAGTAGTATGCAAGATCTTCCTGCCTTTTCCCAGGATGATGGACAGCTTGCCAAAGGGTCCCCAGTGTGTTTTCTGCTGATTTTGGTGGCACGTTTTTGATGCCAAGAGATTTGGGGAGATCTCCACAAAACAAAGAAGCACTTACGTCACATAGAAAAGAGGAATGACCCTGGTTTGGTGGAGATTTACATCTTTGAAGTCTCGTTGGCCTCTCTGTAGGAGGATTCATGTTATCACATATTTCTAGATAAAGACACACCAGGAACAATCATATTGCCAAAATACACACAAGGTCACTGATGACATTTCCTTGTGCTTCATTGCACAGCTGTAGTGTGGAATACGTACTGGACATTTACCCAAGGAGGCAGAAAGAACTCCACTTGGGTAGTTATTTTGTGAAAAACTGTGGACTCTTGCTGGATAAAAGGGCAGATGAGATTCCTCAGTGGCCGAATCACTCACACAGCTACTGACACACCCACACACACACATACACACACCCACACACACACACACCTACTCACAGATGCAATCAGACACTCAGTCATGCACTCATGCACCCACTCAGAGATTCATACACCCATTCAAAGACCCACTCTGACTCACACACCCACTCACAGACTCACTTAGACACTCACGCACCCACTCACAGAACCTCTTAGACACTATTGCACTCACTCACAGACCTACTCAGACACTCACACACCCACTCGGAGATTTCACTCACAAACCCACACAGAGTGTCACACACCCACTCACAGATCCATTCCGACACTCAAACACCCACTCAAAGACACACCTTCACACCCACACTCCTACCCAGAGAGGCCCTCTCACATCTACTCTCACACCCAGGCAGACACTCTCATACCCATCCTCACACCCAGAGACACCCTCCCACACCTATTCACACCCAGAGAGACAGGCCCTGCTGCCAACCCACGCTGGCCGTGCACAGCACAGGGTTGGGTGGTTATATGGGCCCTGCCGCCAACTGAAGCTACCCACTGCCGAAGGCAGTAGTTGGATTAATGTATAGCAATTCAAATTACTTTACGTTAAAAAAACATAGAAATGCACTTAAAAAACAAAGGTTACAGGAACAGTAAAGTGAGGTTCTGAATTTACTTGTGCAAAACCATGGAAATTCGGCATTTATAGTTATAGTTATTTCAAGTAACTCTAACTCGTGCCCTAAGGTAACTATATCTCGCACCCTTGCCATGTAGTTCTAATTACCCCAGATATTACAGCACTCATGACAACTCTTATAATGTCAATAAAAATATAAATGAAAGATAAACAGTCAAATTATTGAAGAAAAAACTGTGCATGGTGGGGCACAAGTTATAGTTACCTTAGGGCGCGAAAATATGATGTTTCTGGATGTAGAAGTAGCAACAGTGGGCAATAGGGTTATCTCCAAATTACACCGCACGTCCACAGTGGGTAATAGCCTCTTACATGCTCTCAGTAGCCACCATGGACAGTTGAAGTGGAGTATTCCTTATCAGGTACTACTATGAGCGAAGAGGAATTGCAGTGATGATAATAGTTTCCAGGCAGAAAAGCCCACTATATTAGAACACTTTTCCCAATGATGTTACCCTAGATGGTTGGTGGACAAAGCCAGCCAGAGGGTTGATACATGGACTAGTAGGAAGGAACAGACATGACACCAGAATCATTACCACATACAATGCTAAATTAGGAAGCATATAAGAGATTCCTAAAGAAAATTGTGTCCTCCTACAATGTGACCCAGTGATAGGCAAATCATTGGGGAATAGGTCCAAGATCACTTACTACAGGACAGGGGTGGTCATTACAACCCTGGCGGTCGGTGTTAAAGCGGCGGTAAGACCGCCAACAGGCCGGCGGTAAAAAATTTGCAATTACGACCGTGGCGGAAACCGCCAACAAAGACAGCCACTTTAACACTCCGACCGCCACGGCGGTACAAACAAACAGCTTGGTGGTCACCACCAACAGACAGGCGGGAGACAATGTAACGCCCACACTATTATGACAGGCCAATCCACCACCTATTCCGGGGCGGATTCACCGCGGATAAAAACACGGCAGAAACAGGAATCCCGAAGGAAAAATGCTCACCTCTACACACCCCACGAGGAACCAGGATGCCATGGACCCGGAACTCCAAATTCTCCCTGCAATAGTCTGCCTGCTCCTCTACCAGGAGCACGAACGCCGGTGGCGAAGACCACGGTGAGTACTGCACCTACGACACAGGGGAGAGAAGGGGAAAAAACTGTGACACACACGCAACACCCCCACCCGCACCCACTACAACACACACACACTAACGCATATCAATACATCACAGTTACACCCCCACAACCCCCTGGAAGAATGCAAAGACAATAGAAAATCAGTGTAACCATTGTAATATATTAAAAGCAAGTAGGAAGAAATATATATATACACACCATGTACATAATATATACCAAGCATAGTAGTCCATGTAGTGCTCTAAGAAAGTCCGTGGAACACTGGGACCACACGGTATGGGCGAGGCCCACACAAGATCCCCGACCATGACGGAGAGAACACTGCAGGGGCATCAGACAGCAACTAAACAGGCACCTCAGGAGAAGGGAAAGGGGGGGCACCTCAGCCGCTTGAGTGCACGACGCCAAATCCACGAGGGGGCCACATGCCCACTGTTCAATCCTGGGGAGTGCAAAGCCACAGTCTCTCAAGTCTCTACAGTGGGTGGTTTGCCCACTGTTCAATCCTGGGGAGTACAATGCCACAGTCTCTCAAGTCTCTACAGTGGGTGGTTTGCCCACTGTTCAACCCTGGGGAGTGCAAAGCCACAGTCTCTCAAGTCTCTACAGTGGGTGGTTTGCCCACTGTCCAATCCTGGGGAGTGCAAAGCCACAGTCTCTCAAGTCTCTACAGTGGGTGGTTTGCCCACTGTTTAATCCTGGGGAGTGCAAAGCCACAGTCTCTAAAGTCTCTACAGTGGGTGGGCTGCCCACTGTTCAACGTGGGGAGTGCAAAGCCACAGTCTCTCAAGTGGATAACAGTCTCCACTGGTTCTGGAGGGGGCTTTGTGCCCAAAGTGCTTCATCCTGCTAAGGACAGAGAGAGTGGATGACAGTCTCCACTGGTTCTGGAGGGGGCATGGTGCCCATAGTGCTTCATCCTGCTAAGGACAGAGGTAGTGGATGCCTTTCTCCACTGGTTCTGGAGGGGGCTTTGTGCCCACAGTGCTTCATCCTGCCAAGGACTAAGGTAGTGGATGTATCTCTCCACTGGTTCTGGAGGGGGCTTTGTGCCCAGAGTGTTTCATCCTGCTAAGGACAGAGGGAGTGGATGACAGTCTCCACTGGTTCTGGAGGGTGCTTGGTGCCCAGAGTGCATCATTCACTCCGTGACGGACTCAGTTGCGTCAGTGCCCTTGCCGCTCATGGGCCAGCGGTGCTTGAGATGGCGGTGCCCTGTTCAGCGGTGCTTGAGATGGCGGTGCCCTGTTCAGCGGTGCTTGAGGTGGCGGTGCCCTGTTCAGCGGTGCTTGAGGCGGTGCCTGAGATGGTGGTGCCCTGTGCAGCAGTGCTTGAGACGGCGGTGCCCTGTTCAGAGGTGCTTGAGAAATAGCGGTCTCCATTGCAGGGTCTCAGCTGCTGGCAGTCCTTCATGGCACAGCGGGGCTTTTGCTGGCGGTCCTTCATGGCCCAGCGGGGCTAGTGCTGGCGGTCCTTCATGGCCCAGCGGGGCTAGTGCTGGTGGTCCTTCATGGCCCAGCGGGGCTAGTGCTGGCGGTGGCCTCCTGGGCAGGTGGGCTGGTGCTGACTGTGGCTCCTGGGCAGCTGGGCTGGTGCTGGCGGTGGCCTCCTGGGCAGCTGGGCTGGTGCTGGCGGTGGCCTCCTGGGCAGGTGGGCTGGTGCTGGCAGTGGCCTCCTGGGCAGCTTGGCTGGTGCTGGTGGTGGCCTCCTGGGCAGGTGGACTGGTGCTGGCGGTGGCCTCCTGGGCATCGGGATGATGGCAGTCTTCTCCGCCGTGCTGCTCTTCCCAGACTTGCCGGGTTTCTTGTGGTCCTTCCCCACCTTGGAAGGTGTCACAGCTGACTCCACACTCCCACCTGTACCCCTGGGAGCGGCTTTGGTGGCTGGAGTCTTCCCCCTCTCCCGCCAGGCACTGGCCAACTTCTGATGCTTCACAGGTGGGGGACTGTCTCTGCTGTGGCTCCGTGCCACACTGGCTGCCCTGGTGGTAGGTGCACTCCAGATTCCGGTGACTACAGGCACCACTGGTTCCGCAGATGTTGTGGCTGAGGTGCTAGTTCGGGACCTATGAGATGGATGGGGTGGGGGAGGTGTGGGAAAGAGGTCAAGGTTGGACAGGAAAAGTTTTTTGGACACACTGGGATGGGTAGCTGGAGGGGGTTTGGGAGTGAAGGAAGAGGTGGTGGTTGTAGGAGGTGTACGTTTGGTGACTTTGGGTGAAGGTGCATGCGCTGGAGGCTGTTGTGAGGTGGATGGCTGTTGGGTGGGTGTGTGCCTGCGTTTGTGTATTTTGGGAGGGGGCATCACAGACACACTGGGAGAGGACACAGGGGACGTGTGAATGGTAGTGGGGGTGGTGACTGCACGTGAGCGGGGTGTGGTGTTGGTGTGCTGGAGAGGGACATAGTGGCTGAAGAGGTAGTGCATGCAGGTGTGAGTGTAGACGAGACTGGGAGGGAGATGAGGAGGAAGGGGACACAGTGGAGGCAGTGGATGTTGGTGTGTCTGCATGTGTGTGATGCTTGCGTGAGTGCCTGTGGGATGTGTGGTGCTTATGTTTGCCTGAGCTTCCCTTGGGTGTTGACGTGTGTGCATGTTGGTCTGTAGGTGTGCTTGGGATAGGATGAGGTACAGGGAATTGGGTCGGGGTGGAGGAAGTTGGAGGGGGGAGGCTAGAGAAGGGGACAATGGCTGCCATCAGTGCTGAGGCCAGAGTCTGAAAAGCTTGCTGAAGGGCCGCCTGACCAGAATGAATGCCCTCCAGGAATGTATTGGTTTGTTGCAACTGCCTCTCTACACCCTGGATGGCATTCAAAATGGTAGACTGCTCAACAGTGAGGGACCTGAGGAGGTCAATGGCCTCCTCACTGAGGGCAGCAGGGGTGACTGGGGCAGGGCCTGAGGTGCCTGGGGTGAAGGTGATGCCCACCCTCCTGGGTGAGCGGGCAAGGGGCAAAGGCTGAGGGGCTGCTGGGACGGCGGTGCTGGTAGGGGGGGGTGGCGGCTGTACCTGTAGATGCGGGGGGCACAGATATTGCCGCCACCACAAGGGAGCTCCCATCAGAGGACGAGTCCGTGTCGCTGGTGTCAGCTCCTGTCCCCGCCGTGGAGCTCCCTTCGCCCTCTGTCCCACTGGTGAATTCAGACTCCGTAGTGTCGCACTCCAGGGCCATGTGGGATGCAGCTCCCTCGTGCTCCGGTGCCACTGCTCCTCCGCCTGATGATGCTAATGCACACAAGAACAGGGAGACCACAAAAAGGGGGGCGGAAGACAGAAGAAAGACATGTTGAGTGCATGCATTACCGCTACAGTTGGCGGAAAAGACAGACACAGAAGCCCCCTGCACTACGCCGCGCTCTTGGGCTCCACTGTTCAATTCCTGGGAAATGGCCTACAAGGCTATGGACGACATCTGCACACATAGATGACACAGGGGCATGACTAGGTGTACTTGGCACTCTACAGAGGTGGGGTGGGGAACCACATGGCCTGCCTTATGGAGGGACCTTGCCTACGGAACTCGCCCTGGCCTAGGGAAACCCACAGCCCACCTCCCCCACCCAGACCCCTCCACTGCGCGCAAAGTCAGCAGAATGAGAGTGTACTCACCCCCTTGTGGCTGCTGTGATGCCCTCAAGCGCCCATCCAACTCCGGGTAGGCCACCGCCAGGATCCTGAACATCAGGGGGGTCATGGTGCGACGGGCACCCCTCCCACATTGGGAGGCCATCCCCAGCTGAGCCTCCGTCGTCTTCTTGCTCCAGCGGCAAATGTCCTCCAATCTTTTACAGCAGTGGGTGCTCCGTCTGTGGTAGACACCCAGGGTCCGGATGTCCTTGGCGATGGCACGCCAAATATCTTTTTTCTGGTGGACACTGACCTACATGAAATGTACAGGGGAAAAAGAGACGTTATTACCAACTGCACCATCAAAGTGATTGGCCCCCATTCCTACCCTTGCCATGTGGCGCATGCATTCACCGTCTTTCATGCCTGCAGCACTCTCCCCCCTTCCTTCTTACATCCAGCCCTCTCCACACAGGCATAGCCCATACAACATGCTCCCTGTGTACTTATCTGTTTGTCTGGAGGACCGTAGAGTAGCGTGTGCTGCGGAGGACCCCATCCACAAGCTTCTCCAACTCCTCCGATGTGAAGGCAAGGGCCCTTTCCCCAGACACTCGAGCTATTGTCTCTTCCAGACCGAGGTCACAGCAGCACTTGTAGTGTAGATCCTCTCCTGTCGAAGATCAGGTATCGAGTGATTGAACAGATAGAAAATGGCGGTCACGTCCGCGGCGGTGCGTACCGTCACCGCCGGCGTACATCGTCATTGGCTCCTGGGACCCACAGGGTCCAATGTTAACCAATGCAGCATTGCGCTGCGGTCTTCGACCGCCTACCGCGACGGTGTACAACGCCAGCGCAGTTACCACACATTCCATTGTCCCACTTTAGAGGTCAGGCAGCCGCCATTTCAGGGGCCCACATGGATTAATTTCTAACTGCGTCACACATACCTAGGCCTAGACTCAACACACATACAGCCCACCTTTTGTGTCTGATTGGTGTTCTGGGTAAACTGTGGGTACGTACCTCTAAGTTGTTTGACTCTGTGCTCGCTGTTGTCCTTCATAGGCACCGTCCACTGGGACATGTGAGGAGATGGCGGCATCCTCCGGTATACCGACCGTTGGTGGACCTGTCGACAATAGAGGAGCGACATGTGATTATCACATACAGGCTTGACCGTGCCACAATCCAGGAACTGTGTACCCAGTTGGAGCCAGACCTGATGTCAGTAATACGGTATCCCACAGGAATCCCCCCTCAAGTGCAGGTGCTGTCAGTGCTCCATTTCCTTGCAAGTGGGTCTTTTCAAACAACAGTGGCCATAGCATCAGGGATGTCCCAGCCTATGATTTGCAACGTATTGTCCAGAGTGTTGTCTGCCCTTCTGAAACACATGCGGAGCTACATCGTTTTCCCTCAGGTGGAGGATTTACCTACAGTGAAAGGGGATTTCTATGCCCTGGGACACATCCCCAACATCATAGGTGCGATTGATGGGACCCATGTGGCTTTGGTCCCCCCCCACAGGAGTGAACAGGTGTACAAAAACCGGAAGAGTTATCATTCTATGAATGTACAGATGGTATGTTTGGCAGACCAGTACATCTCCCATGTGAATGCCAAGTTCCCTGGCTCAGTGCATGACGCCTACATCCTGCGGAATAGCAGTATCCCTTATGTGATGGGTCAACTCCAGAGGCACCGTGTGTGGCTATTCGGTGAGCACCTGGAGGCAAGTCAGTGGGAATGGTTGTCTGGGTCTGGGGATATCCCTCCAGGTTAGTGTGTGTCTAACAGTTGTCCCTCACCATTTGCAGGTGACTCTGGTTACCCCAACCTGTCATGGCTACTGATCCCAGTGAGGAATCCCAGGACAAGGGCAGAGGAACGCTACAATGAGGCCCATGGGCGAACTAGGAGGGTGATCGAGCGGACCTTCGGCCTCCTGAAGGCCAGGTTCAGGTGCCTCCATATGACAAGTGGATCCCTATTCTACTCACCAAAGAAGGTGTGCCAGATCATTGTGGCCTGCTGTATGCTTCATAACTTGGCTTTGCGACGACAGGTGCCTTTTCTGCAGGAGGATGGTCCAGATGGCGGTGTTGTTGCAGCTGTGGAGCCTGTGGACAGTGAAGACGAGGAAGCAGAGGAAGAAGACATGAACAACAGGGACTCAGTGATCCAGCAATATTTCCAGTGAGACACAGGTAAGAGTACAGACCTGCCTACTACATGTACTTTAACACTACATTTTGTCACTGTAATTGCTAATACACTATTTCGAAATCACAGACAGACTCCAGATTGTTTTGTGCTTTAAGTGTGTTTATTTAAGTGCTCAATATTGGAGGGGGTAGTGAAATGGTGAGGGGTGATGGTGGAGGAATGTCCATGGCAGAGTCCAGTCTATTAGTCTCACAGGTGCATTGCCCAAATGGGCATAGGAAGTGGAGCTGGGGCAGTTTAAGTATGGACAGGGTGACAAAGTGGGACAGTAGGATGACAATCAGGGAGGTCTCATTTCTTGGCGGGGGTCTTGGCATCATGCTCTGTCTTTGTCCTGGATCTCAGGGACAGTTTGTGGGGTGGTTCTCCCTCTGCAGGGGGTGGGGTGCTGGTGTGGTGGTCCTGTGGCAGGACGTCCTGTCCACTAGCGCCAGCGGAGGTGGTGGGCAGTTCATCGTCCATGCTAGTGTCAGGGGCCCCTTGTAGTGCCACAGTGTCCCTCCTGGTGTTGAGTACTTCCTTCAGCACCCCTACGATGGTACCCAGGGTGGAGCTGATGGTTCTGAGTTCCTCCCTGAAACCCATATACTGTTCCTCCTGCAGGCGCTGCGTCTCCTGAAACTTGGCCAGTACCGTTGCCATCGTCTCCTGGGAGTGGTGGTAGGCTCCCATGATGGAGGAGAGGGCCTCGTGGAGAGTGGGTTCCCTTGGCCTGTCCGCCCTCTGTCGCACAGCAGCCCTCCCAGTTCCCCTGTGTTCCTGGGCCTCCATCCCCTGGACTGTGCGCCCACTACCACTGCCCCCCGGTCCCTGTTGTTGTTGGGGTGGTGGGTTATCCTGGGATCCCTGTAGTGGTGGACACACTGTTGATTAACATGTCCTGGGGACGGAGGTATGGGCCCGCTGGGTGGGTGCTGTGCTGGTGTTTCCAGAGGGGGGAAGGTCTGTGGTGGCCTGTGACTGGGTGAGGGGAACCGACTGTCCCGAGGTCCCCGATGGGCCGGGCTGGTCATCTAGATCCAGTTGGACAGAGCTGCTGTCATCCCTGTGGGCCTCTTTTGTTGGTGGTGTGGACATGTGTGGACCCTCCTGTCCAGTGACGTTGGGTAGGGGTCCTGCAGGGGTATAAAAGGATGGTTATTACATATGTGTGTGTCATGATGTGCAATGGGTGGGTGACCGTGTACCCCAGTGCTTGCATTCCTGTGTGGGACCTTGTGTGATGATGGTTTAGGGGGTTGTATGGGTATGTGCAGTGGCCATTCTTTAGTGATGGGTGTCCATGCTTTGTTGTTGCATGCAGGGCTTGGTGTTGGGATGGGTGGTTTGTGATGTTGGGACATATGTGAGGAGTTGGGGTGCTGGGGGTGAGGGTGGGGGTATGTGATAGCATGCAGGTATGGTGGGGGATGTAATAATTAAGATTTGTCTTATCAGAGTCAATTCCTCCACCTACTCCTGCGAGGCCCTCAGGATGCAGAATCGGCAAGACCTGCTCCTCCCATGTTGTTAGTTGTGGGGGTCCGCTGCCAGTCCGCTGAACCGCCTGGTGGTGTCTTGAGACCACGGAACGCACCTTCCCCCGTAGGTCGTTCCACCTCTTCCTGATGTCCTCCCGAATTCTTGGGTGCTGTCCCACTGCGTTGACCCTGTCCACTATTCTTCGCCATACCTCGATCTTCCTTGCAAATTGAGGTGTGCTGCACCTGTGCTCCGAATAGCTGTGGCTCTACCCGGACGATTTCCTCCACCATGACCCTGAGCTCCTCCTCCGAGAACCTGGGGTGTCTTTGCTGTGCCATGGGGTGGTGTAGGTGATGTGTGGGGTGGAGTGTGTGGTGATAAGTGTGCTGATATGTTGTGGTGTGTTGTGTGAGGTGTGTGGAAGTTCTGTGGGTGATGGTGTTGTGTGCCTGTGGATGCTGTTGTTCTTGCTGGTGCTGTCTCTGGCCTTCTTTCAGAATTTTTGGTCGTGGGGGTTTGTGGGTGATGTGGGTGTGTGTTTTATATTGTAATGGGTGTGTGGGAGTGGTGTGTGTATGTGTATCAGGTGTGTGTATTTCGATTTGTCCAATGTGGCTGTGTTTTGTAAATGTGTGTGTATTTTGAGCGCAACGGTGTGTACCGCCAATGGAATACCGTGGTTGAAAGACCGCCGCGTGGCTTTGTGTGTCGTGATAGTGTGGGCGTATTCCTGTTGGCGTGACGGTGGAGGTTTTGTTTTCGCCAGTTTATCACTGACCTTTGGTGTGGCGGACTTGTGTGGGTGTCTGAATTTTGGCGGATTCCGAAATGTGGGTCATAATAGCTGTGGCGGAATTCCGTGGCCGCGGCGGTGTGTTGGCGGTCTTCTGCACGGCGGTAAGCGGCTTTTACCACCAATGTTGTAATGACCGCCAAGGTCTCTTAGAGACATGCTAGTCAAGACTGATGTTTGTATGTGTGTTAACACACAAGTAACACTCAGCTAAACCATGCCTGGCTTTTACATATGTGGTGAGTGTAAGGCATGTGAACAGTCATCTAAATGCAAAGAGATCAGGATTCCTGGGACTAACAGGGTGAAGCCCATTACAAAATTAATTACATGCTGAATACCATTTGTGTTATAAATTTTGGAGTGCCCCTGCAGCCTCTGGTATGCAGGTAGTACTATATATCCGTTACACAAAAAAACATGCAAGGGCGATCCTGAATCAGGATGAACATTATCCTGTGTCTAGACACTTTAGAACACATCATTATAGTGACAGGAAACTTTTGAGATTCATTGGGATTGATCATATTGCAGCCGACCCCCTGGGGGTGACCGGGTCTCTAAGCTGAGGAAAGAGGAATCTAAATGTATTAGATGGGTTTAACATCAAGGCCTCACAAGGTCTCAATTCTGATGAAGAACTACATGCCCATCTGGATTAAGTGTAATGTTAGAACTAGAGCGTAGTTCTCTGTTATTTGTGGTTGCTGTACATAGTTCCTAGCTATGCCCTCTCTATAATGTGTGTAGCCGGTTTGATAGATTTTTTAACAGGGGGAAGAGGAAAGGACTCTCACCTGGCATACTGGGTTTGAAAGGAAACCCTGGCTAGAACACCCTACCCATTTCTTCTGGCAGCACTTGGAGCACCTGGGTGATTTATACATTTGTTATTTTTGATTGATCGATGGAGGACATATCAAGATGATGTATATTTATGATGATTTTCATTGCTTGTCATCTTCCTCATATGTGCTCCCGATATGTTGTGCAACAATTTATGAATCTGACCACCTATATAATTAACTTGTCTCATCGGGAGCATATTGAGTCTGCAAACCACTAACTACTTGCTACTTCGCCCATTTGGGCTGTATGTTTATATATCATTCCGGTGCAGGACATGCACTTTATTTTATTTTGTGAGGTGGTTTACGTATGTTATTGTCATAACCAGGTGATCCTTAGGGGTTTCTCCCTGTTTTTTGTCAAACTGCAAATTTGGGTGTGTGCACATCTCACGTATTACATTACAGGGCTGACATCATAAGGATTTTGCCCTTGAATCCTTTACGTGAACTAGCCTCCTTCGGAGCATATTGGGTCCCCAGATATAAGCAACATCGCCCACTTGGGCTGTATATCTATATTACTCTGATGCATGAGGTGGGATTTGTAAAGTTGCCCAATGGGGCTGCATGTTTACATTATTCTAGTGCATGAGGGAGGATATGCTTCCTTTCTTATGGGGCTACTAATGTATATTTCTGTATTACATGGCTATCCTCTGCAGCTTCCCCTTAAATTTTATGAAACATTGTAGGGTGCGCATTACACACATTATAGAACGCAGGGTAGATATTATTATCTCAGACTTTTTGTGGTATATTTAAAAACATATTAACATGTGGGAGACACTCTTTGGCAAACATCATGCAATTACATTATGCTGCAATTACCATTGTTTGTTTTACATTTATGAATTCATTTTCCTTTTCAAGTCAAAGATGGCGGTTGTATTTAGATCATTGATTTATTTATTTACTGGTACTCTTTCAATTTTTTTTTGTTTTGTTCACAGAAGATATATTGGTTTGGGAAACACAGCCACCCCGTGTGTGAACAAACATAGTGGCAAAACGTGTCGCAGGTCTGGATTCTTTGGAATAAAGCAATTGCTGTTTACTGCAAGAGCACATGCTTCATCTTTTTCGGAGACATTTGGAATATATATATATGTATATATATATATATATATATATATATATATATATATATATATATATATATATATATATATATATCATATATGGATAGATATATAAAGATATATATAGATATATATAGATGTATATATATCTTACTTTAAATATACTTACCTTCCATTGTAAGGCATGCATGATTAAAGCATATTTGTGAAAAGGGTAAAGTGTTGTGGTAAAGGCATCCTGTTGTGAAGATAGTGTTGTTAAGGCATTCTCCCCGTTCTCATACCCTTCAGGTTCTCTCTTTTCATCTGCCATTGTATTAAATGTGCTTGTTGGTATTTGAGACCCGTGGTCCTCAAAACTTTGTATACCAAGTCATTCTCCTCCCCTCCAACTAAAACTTTTTAAGCTAGGCCCCCCAGACTTTTTAGGTGAGTATCAAGGAAGAGGGCAGTTGCTGCTCATGAGTTGGAGACCTATTAAAATTTAATAAATATTTAAATAGGTGACGCTGTGCACAGTGGGGGGGGTTGGGGAAATATTTTAACTAGAGGGGCATAAAACAAACACAAAATATATATATTTTTAAAGTTAAAACTTACCCTGCACTGCCGGCAGCATAGTCAGCAGAACGTCCTCGTTGTTGCTGGCTCCAGAGCTGACTTCAGTCCAAGCACGAGGTCCCACAACCACCTCCTTTAGCCAATCAATGCTGTTAGGCAGCATGAGTGAATCAACTTGATTGGCTGGAGCGGGCTGCCTCGGCGCTCTGCAAAGCACTGGAGGCATGTGCCTGCTTTCCAACCCAGCTGTCCAAGACAGCTGGGTTGGAGTAGTTTGAATTGCGCATGTCAGTTTGGCCGTAGCAAGGTAGCCGGCCAAACCAACATGCACAATTCAAACTGAAGTGGCCACTCCTCACTGCTGCCAATCATTGACAGCAGCCGCGCCCTGGCCCGCCCTGCCCTCCCGCTTGCTGGCAGAAAGAATAAAAAATAAAATGGTAATAAGATCATTTTATTACCATATTATTTTTGACATTTTCTGCACGGAAGTGTGAGGGATGATGCTCCTCTACTTCTATGGAGGAACCACTGCTGGCTGTGAAGCGGCAGTAGGTTTACAGGACAGTGTACTGTCTCTTCATCTCTTTCCCTATTCTCAACATTCCTCTCTTCTTGTCATTTCTCTTTCTCTGTCACATCCACCTTTCCATTACTGCACACCTTTAGTATTATTGCCCATATCGCTGGTCAGAATGGCACTGCCACCTCACTTATCACTCTGCATCTATACTAACACTGCCCCTCTAGTTCCTCAGTGTCCATAGTTCCTCTTACAGTCTGGCTTCTTTTCCCTTACCCTGACCCAACACTCAAAGTTCATAACTCCACTTTCTCCTGTCACTGGTCTCTTCCCTGGTACTTTTACCTCTGTCCTGCATTGTCCCCTCATGGGTCACAGTCTCCTACTTCATCACTACACAATAGCTGGGCTTGCTGCATTGCCTCTTGCTACCCTCACTAGGCATCCCCAACTCAAACAGTATGCTCTCAAAATGGCTCTGTGAGCTAAACACACATTGCTGCGTTCTCATGTGCCTGCAATGCCCCTACAAAAGCCACTTAGCTTTTCACCCATCTCAGGTTGTCAAAAGCAACACCAATACATTGATTAATAGGGGTGCACCCTGAATATGGAATGCACTATACTAGTGGGACAGACAATTGAGGACAAAATGTAAAAAAAAGATTGACAGGTAAATAAGGTGGTCATTCTGACCTCGGCGGTAAAAGGCGCCTACCGCCGGTCAGAAATCCTCCATAATCCCGCCGCGGTCGCGGAAACCCGCCACGGTCATTCTGACCCGCAGAAGGCAAACCTCCGAAAATCCGACCGCCACAACAGACCGCCAGACCAGCGGTCGGCGGAAAGGTGGAGGTGACCAAACCTCCACCGCCACGCCAACAGAAATACGCCCATGCCATTACGACCCACGAATCCACGCGGCGGTCATTCAAACGCGGTATTCCATTGGCGGGACACACCGGCGCGGTCAGAATACACACAAACGAACAAAACTCACCCACATTGGACGATTTGAATCCCACACACCTGATACACATACACACACCACTCCCACACACACAATACAATATAAAACACCCACCCACATCACCCACAAACCCCTACGCTTAAAAATTCGTAAAGAAGACAAGAGCGAGACACCAGCATCCAAAACATAACAGCCACAGCCACTCAACACCATCACCCACACACTATCCACACACAAAACAACACACACCACCACACTCAACTCACTTAAATACACATACTCCACCCCACACATCATACACACCACCCCATGGCACCCCAAAGACAACCCCGCTTCACAGACGAAGAACTCAGGGTCATGGTGGAGGAAATCGTTCGGGTAGAGCCCCAGCTGTTCGGCACACAGATACAATACACCAGCATTGCCCGGAGGACGGAGCTATGGCAGAGGATTGTCGACAGGGTGAACGCAGTGGGACAGCACCCCAGAAATCGGGAAGACATCAGGAAGCGATGGAACGACCTACGGGGGAAGGTGCGTTCCATGGTATCCAGGCACAACATCGCCGTGCAGAAGACTGGCGGAGGACCCCCACCTCAACCCCCACAATTCACATCATGGGAGGAGGAAGTCTTGAACATCCTGCATCCTGACGGCCTCGCAGGAGTCGGCGGAGGAATGGATACTGGTAAGTTGAAGCTTCAATACTGCTTCCCCCCCCACCTGCATGCCAAATCATACCCCAACCCTCACCCCCATCCTCGAACCCCACCCTCACCCCCACCCCACCACCATCCTCACCCCCACCACCATCCTCACCCCCACCACCATCCTCACCCCCACCCTCACCCCCACCACCATCCTCACCCCCACCCCCAGCACACCTATTCCCCGCCAATGTCTCACCATCACAACCCACACATCCCAAAACCTAGGCCTGCATGCGTCCACTAAGCATGGACACCCATCACCAAAGCATGCCCAATGCATATACACATCCCCCCCACAAGCCACCCTCACCAAAGCCCCCACACACGAATGCCAGCACTTGGGGACACGGGAACCCACAGATACACCCATATGCCACACATTGAAACTATAACCATACCTCTATACCCCTGCAGGACCCGACCGTCAACACACCGCGGCGGAGGGGCCAGAATTATCCACACCCCCCACCCAAGAGGCCGTCAGCGATGACAGCAGCTCTGTCGATCTGGACACCGATGACCAGCCCGGACCATCGGGGACCTCTGGACAGTCGGTTCCCCTCACACAGGCACAGGCCACTATAGACCCTAACCCCTCTGGGAACACCAGCACAGCTCCCACCCAGCGGGCCCATGCCTCTGTCTCCAGGGCGCGTCAATCTGCGGTGTGTCTACCACTACAGGGCACCCAGGATAACCCACCACCCCAACAACAACAGGGACCTGGGGGCAGTGGTAGTGGGCACACCGGCCAGGGGGCAGAGGCCCAGGGAAACAGGGCAACTCGGCGGGCAGCTGTGCGACAGGGGGGGGAGGAGAGGCCCAGGGAACCCACTCTCCACGAGGTCCTCACCACCATCATGGGAGCATACAACCGCTCCCAGGAGACGATGGCGACGGTACTGGCCCGGTTCCAGGAGATCCAGGGGCTGCAGGAGGAACACTATCGGGGGTACAGGGAGGACATCAGAGCCATCAACACCACCCTGGTTACCATGGTAGGGCTGCTGCAGGACCTCGTAAACAGCAGGGCGGACACTGAACAACACCCAAGGGCCCCTGCCACTAGCCTGGACCAAGAACAGCCATCCACCTCCGCCGGCGCTAGTGGACAGGAGGCCCCCGCACAGCAGCAGCCCACCAGACCCCCACCTCCTGCAGGAGAAGAACCACCCCGCAAGAGGGCCCTGAGATCTCGCAAGACAGAGTAGGATGTCAAGACCCCCGCCAGCAATGGATACCACCTGATGTCATCCCACTGTCCCACATTGTCACCCTGTCCATCCTTGAACTGCCCATGCTCCATCTCTCCACAGGCCTCTGGACAATGCACCTGTGTGACTGTTACTCTGGACTCTGCCATGGACATTCCTTCACCATAGCCCCCACCCACTTGAAACCACCCATCCCATTTTGAGCACTTCAATAAACACCTATTTTGCACCAAAATATCAGGAGTCTGGCTGTGATTTCAATAGATTGTAATTGACATGACAGTGCAAATATGTCCTTGTACATGGTGAAGTCAACAAACAGCTGCCACAAAGCTGTAGTCCATGGGGAAACGAAGCACAGGACTCGTAGTGGGGACCCCAGATCTGAAATAGGGAGGGAAAAGCCAAAACCCAGTCATCATACACTGGGGCAAATAGACAGGCAGCAGAGATGCTGCAGAGTAGTTAACATTTACTAAATTATCTTTGAAATGTTACCTGTGTCCTATTGGAAGTACTGTTCAATGATTCTGTCCCTGTTGTCTGTTTCAGCCCCGTCGTCTTCCTCCTCGTCACTCTCCTCAGGTTCCACCGCTGCCACAACACCACCGTCTCGACCATCCTCCTGCAGGAAAGGCACCTGGCGGCGCAAAGCCAGGTTGTGAAGCATGCAGCAGGCCACGATGATGTGACACACCTTCTTAGGTGAGTACATTAGGGATCCACCGGTCATATGCAGGCACCTAAACCTGGCCTTTAGGAGGCCAAAGGTGCGTTCGATCACCCTCCTAGTACGCCCATGGGCCTCATTGTACCGTTCCTCTGCCCTGGTCCGGGGATTCCTTACTGGGGTCAGTAGCCACGACAGGTTGGGGTACCCAGAGTCCCCCACTAGCCATACACGGTGTCTCTGTAGCTGTTCCATCACGTAAGGGATGCTGCTATTCCTGAGGATGTAGGCGTCATGCACTGACCCTGGGAATTTGGCATTTACATGCGAGATGTACTGGTCAGCCAAACACACCACCTGGATGTTCATTGAATGGTAACTTTTTCTGTTCCTGTACACCTGCTCCCTGTCTCTTGGGGGAACCAAAGCCACATGGGTCCCATCAATGGCACCAATTACGTTGGGAATATGTCCAAGGGCGTAGAAATCACCCTTCACTGTAGCCAATTCGCCCACCTCAGGGAAAATGATGTAGTTCCTCACGGATTTCATCAGGGCAGACAACACTCTGGATAACACCTTCGAAAACATGGGCTGAGACATCCCGGAAGCAATTCCCACGGTTGTCTGAAATGACCCACTTGCCAAGAAATGTAGTACTGACATGACCTGCACCAGAGGGGGAATCCCTGTGGGTTGGCGGATGGGGGACATCAGGTCGGGCTCCAGCTGGGCACACAGTTCATGGATAGTGGCACGGTTAAGACGGTAGGTCAGGATAATGTGGCGTTCTTCCATTGTCGACAGGTCCACCAGCGGTCGGTACACGGGAGGATTCATCCGTCTCCTCGCCCAACCCAGCGGACGGTGCCTAGGAAGGACAACATGGAGCACACAGTCAGGCAACCCACAGGTACGTACTCACAGCTAGCACAGTATACGATTCTCTATGCAGTGAATGGCGTGTCTGAGTGGCTATGCAAGGCCTAGGCCTGTGTGACGCAGTTGAAATTGAGCCATGTGGGCCCTGGAAATGGCGGCTGCCTGACCTGTGAAGTGTGACAATGGGATGTGAGGTCAATGCGCTGGCGTGGCACACCGCGGCGGGCGGCGGGCGAAGACCGCGGCGCGAAGCCGCATTGGTTAACATTGAAGCCTATGGGTTTCAGGAGCCAATGGCGAAGGGCGCCGGCGGTGGCGGGACGCACCGCCGCGGTACGCACCGCCGCGGACGTGACCGCCATTTTCTATCTACTTATCCACTTGCGACTTGAACTTTCACAGGAGAGGACCTATACTGCAAGTGTTGCTGTGACCTCGGTCTGGAAGGGACAATGGCTGCTGCGACTGGGGAAAGGGCCCCTGCCTTCACTGGAGAGGAGTTGGAGAAACTTGTGGATGGGGTCCTCCCCCAGTATGCGCTACTCTACGGTCCTCCAGACCAACAAGTGAGTTTAATTCAATATGGATTTGGGGCCACTGGCTGGCTTGGGGGCCTGGCGGGGATGGGGGGCATGTTGGGGCTGGCGGGGGGCCTGGCGGGGGGCCTGGCGGGGATGGGGGGCATGTTGGGCATGGCGGGGGGCATGGCGGGGATGGGGGGCATGTTGGGCCTGGCGGGGGGCCTGGCGGGGATGGGGGGCATGTTGGGGCTGGCGGGGGGCCTGGCGGGGGGCCTGGCGGGGTTGGGGGGCATGTTGGGCATGGCGGGGGGCATGGCGGGGATGGGGGGCATGTTGGGCCTGGCGGGGGGCCTGGCGGGGATGGGGGGCATGTTGGGCCTGGCGGGGGGCCTGGCGGGGATGGGGGGCATGTTGGGCATGGCGGGGGGCCTGGCGGGGGGCCTGGCGGGGATGGGGGGCGTTGGGCCACTGGAAAGGAAAATGCAGACAAACTTGAACGTGGTATTTCTCCCTCCCTGTACGTGTCACATAGGTCCGCGCCCATGAGAAGATCGGGATTTGGCGTGCCATCGCCAAGGAAGTCCGGGCCCTGGGGGTCCACCATCGACGGGGCACCCACTGCCGCAAGAGGTGGGAGGACATCCGCCGCGGGACCAAGAAGACCGCCGAGTCTCTGCTGGGGATGGCCTCCCAACGTAGGCGGGGTGCCTGCCGTCAACTGAGCCCCCTGATGTTCCGGATCCTGGCGGTGGCCTACCCTGATTTGGATGGGCGCGTGAGGGCAGCACAGCAGACACAAGGGGGTGAGTACAAGCATTATCTACTCTGTTGTCGCGCAGTGGAGGTGTCTGGGTGGGGGAGGAGGGCTGGGGGTCCCCCTAGGCCAGGGCGATATCTGTAGGCTGGGCACCCCCGTAAGCCCCTGTGTCCCCAGCCACCACCCTCAGTAGTTTGTCAGTACAGCCATCCCTGGGCCGTGTCATCCATGGGTGCAGTTGTCAACTCTAGGCGTGTAGGGCATGTTCCACGGAATGCGTAGCGTACCCCAAGTGCGCAACTTAGTGCAGGGGGCATCTGTGTCTGTCATGTCCGCTAACTGTACCGGAGATCCATGTACTCAATATCCCTTTATTTCTCTCTCCCCCCCCCTTTTTGTTTGTCTTTCTGTGCTTGTGTGCATCAGCATCATCAGGCGGAGGAGAAATGGCATCGGGGCAGGAGGGAGCTGCATCTCACATGGCCCAGGAGGGCCATGCCACAGAGTCAGACTGGACCAGTGAGACGGAGGGCGAGGGGAGCTCCACGACGGGGACGACTGGAGCCTGCAGCGACACGGACACGTCCTCGGAAGGGGGCTCCCTTGCGGGGGTGGCACCATCCGTGCCCCCCGCCATTACAGGTACAGCCGCCACCCAGCGCACCATCTACGCCCTCCCAGCAGCCCCTCCGCGTTCGCCCCGTGCCCGCTCTGGCAGGAAGCCGGGCATCTCCTTCGCCCCAGGCACCTCAGGCCCTGCCCCTGTTACCCCCGCTGCCCTCAGTGAGGAGGTCATTGACCTCCTCCGAACGCACATTGTTGGGCAGACTACCCTTTTGAATGCCATCCAGGGGGTGGAGAGGGAGGTTCATCGCAGCAATGCGTACCTGGAGGGCATTCATTCGGGTCAGGCTGCCCATCAGCGATCGTTCCAGGCTCTGGCCTCAGCACTGACGGCAGCCATTGTCCCTGTCTCCTGCCTGCCTCTACTAACTCCCTCCTCCCAGTCTCCTGTTCCTCTGCCTGTCCCACCCACACCATCAGACCAGCCTGCACACACCTCAACACCCAAGAGAAGCTCATCCAAACATAAGCACCACAGATCACGCAGACATTCACACACGCAACATTCCGATGCAGACATGCCAACAGTCACTACCACCTCTGTGACCCCCACCTCCTCGTCTCCCTCCTCCCTCCCTGTGACGTCTACACTCACACCTCCATTCACCTCACCATCAGCCAGTGTTTCCATCACCAGCACACCCTCCACTCCAGTCCGCACACGTGCAGTCACCACCCCCACTGCCATTTACACGTCCCCTGTGTCCTCTCCCACTGTGTCTGTCACCCCCTCTTCCACACCACACAAACGCAGCCACCCACCCACCCAACAGCCATCCACCTCACGACAGCCTATCCCTCCTGCACCTGCACCCAAAGACAGCAAACGTGACTCACCTACAACCACATCCTCTCCCTCCACTCCCATTCCCACTATACCTACCACTCTCCATTGTCCCAAGAAGCTCTTCCTCGCCACTACTAACTTCTTTCCTGACCCTGAGCCCCCCCCTCCTTCTCGTCGGGGTAAGAAGAGCACCTCAGCCACCACCAGCCCTGCAGCCCCCTTGACAAGGGTGCAGGGGTATTGGAGCCCGCCAGCCCGCATGTCTGGATCTTCGCCCAGCAGCAAGGGGACAGCCAGCCCACCCCCTGGGAAGAGGAGCAGAAGGCGGAAGGGGCGCCGCAGGAGCCCGCCTTCTACATCCCCCCCGGACACCACCCAGAGACAGTCACCAGCCACAGCTCCAAAGGGAGGAAAGGGCCACAGGCCGACGACTAAGGAGGGCAAGGGCAGCAAGTTGGAGAGGTCAGGCAGCAGGCCTGCTGCCCAGGAGGAGCCCACAACCCCCATAGCCGCTGCCCCGGGAGGAACCGGCACAGCTGCCCCGGGAGAGCCCACCAGCCCCATAGCCGCTGCCCAGGGAGGACCCAGCCCAGCTGGCCAGGAGGGCCCCACCACCCACAGCCCAGGTGGGCAGTGAAGGAGCACCATCCCCGCTGCCCAGGAGGGCACCACCAGGCATTTAGCAGTTGGCCATAGACCGTCCGCCGTCTCAAGAACCGCTGAACTGGGCCCTTCAAGGCAAGAACCGCTGAACTGGGCCCTTCAAGACAAGAACCGCTGAACTGGGCCCCGCCGTCTCAAGAACCGCTGAACTGGGCCCTTCAAGGCAAGAACCGCTGAACTGGGCCCTTCAAGGCAAGAACCGCTGAACTGGGCCCCGCCGTCTCAAGAACCGCTGAACTGGGCCCCGCCGTCTCAAGAACCGCTGAACTGGGCCCCGCCGTCTCAAGAACCGCTGAACTGGGCCCCGCCGTCTCAAGAACCGCTGAACTGGGCCCTTCAAGGCAAGAACCGCTGAACTGGGCCCCGCCGTCTCAAGAACCGCTGAACTGGGCCCCGCCGTCTCAAGAACCGCTGAACTGGGCCCCGCCGTCTCATGAACCGCTGAACTGGGCCCCGCCGTCTCATGAACCTCTGAACTGGGCCCTTCAGGGCAAGAACCGCTGGCCCTTTGGCAGACGTGGCAGGGCAGGATCTATCTCGGGCAGGGCTGCAGGATGTCCTCTGGCCAACTTGCCTCCTCCAGTGGCAGTGGGGTCTGTTATGGACTGTATGGACTGTGGCTTTGCTCTCCCCAGGATGGCCCAGTGGGCAGGCCACCCACTGTATGGACTGTATGGACTGTGGCTTTGCTCTCCCCAGGATGGCCCAGTGGGCAGGCCACCCACTGTATGGACTGTATGGACTGTGGCTTTGCTCTCCCCAGGATGGCCCAGTGGGCAGGCCACCCACTGTATGGACTGTATGGACTGTGGCTTTGCTCTCCCCAGGATGGCCCAGTGGGCAGGCCACCCACTGTATGGACTGTATGGACTGTGGCTTTGCTCTCCCCAGGATGGCCCAGTGGTCATGGAGTCCCCTCGTGGATCTGGCGTCGTGTACTCAAGTGGCTGAGGTGCCCCCCCTTCCCTTCCCCCTGAGGTGCCTGTCCTATTTTCTTTCTGATGCCCCTGCAGTGTTCTCTCCGTGGAGTTCTTGTCGTGGGACTGGGCCTTGCCCCTTTGCACAGGACCCCTGTGATCCACGGACAGTGGTTGGACTACATTTAGTAGCTGTATATATTTTGTACATAGTTTATTTATTTATTGGGATTAATGGTGTACATATTTCAATATATCTGCCCGTTTAAGATCTCTTCTTTTGGTCTTTGCATTATTTCGGAGGGGGGGGTTTGTGGGTTGTGACAGTGATCTGTGGGAATGCATTGATGTGTGTGTTGTAGTGGGTGTGGGTGGGTGGGTGTGTGCCGGTAATCTTTTCCCTCCCCTGTGTCGTAGGTGCAGTACTCACCGATGTCTTCCGCGCCGCCGGGCGTGCTCCTGGTATATGAGGAGGAATAGGAGTGCGGGGATGACCTGTAACTCTGGCTCCATACTGCCGGAATCTCGCGTGGAGTGCGTAGAGGTGAGCGTTTTCCCGTTCGTAGTCTGTTTCCGCCGTGTTCTTATCGGCGGTGCTCCCGCCCCGGAAAAGGTGGCAGATTGGTGGGTCGTAATAGGGTGGGCGGTACTTTGTCTGCCGCCGGGCTGTTGGCGGGAACCGCCACGCTGTTTGTTTGTACCGCTGTGGCGGTCGGAGTGTTAAGTTGGCGGGCTGTGTTGGCAGGTTCCCGCCAGGGTCAGAATTGCATATTTTAGACCGCCGGCCTGTTGGCGGCTTGGCCGCCGCTTTATCACCGACCGCCAGGGTCAGAATGAGGGCCTAAGTCTTGATTTTCTGTATCGAACTGTACATACATGTACCTACATGGTGCATATATCATCAAGGTTCATAGATGTGGAATTAGAAATAGTACATCTATAATTCCTTCAATCCGCTTACCTTTCAATATTTTGTCCCTTTATATTCTGTCCTCAATATTCTTCTATCTTGATATTGTTGGTGTTGATATTCAATAGTACATCAATTAATAGCAATACCTCATATTTACAGGAATTAATAATGAATACAAATGCAGTATTAGGTGCTATTTACTAATTCAAATGAGGTGGGTGTTGCAACAGGTGCATCCTTCCCCTGGTGGTGAGGGTATGCCAGGTGGAGCAGGAGCCTGTTCAAAAGGAAAGCCCTACCCCAACCAGTAGATGAGGAGGGCAGATGGCAGCTGCTGGAGGCTGGTGGATTGGGGAATGCTACAGCCACTGGTGAATCGTCATGCAGAGGCCGGCAATGTTGGCCTCCTGCTCCTGATAGTGGATGGAATACCAAGTAGAAGCAGCCCTGATGTGGAGAGATACAGCTCCTGTTGATGTATGTGGATTCAGGGGCGTTCCCTGGAGTTCTACTCTCCCTGCTGGTGAAGGGTATGTAACATGGGTGACAAGTCCTGCTCAAGGGGGTTAACACATGCCCTGCTTCTAGCTGCTGATGTGGGCAGCAGTATGGATTCAGGTGCCTCCTGTCCCCGTTGGGTTCAGTTTGTGACACATGCGGTCTGGGACCTAACACTGTGTCACATGTGCTGGTTTTAGATGGGGTGTGCCTTTTCTGAACATAACTTAGGTAGAAGTATTGTAACCAGAAGGCGAATCAATAATATATAAAGATTCAAATTACCAAAACGCATTCCTACATTACCCCTTTTAGAGGGATTCCAGCAGCCACCCCCCTCATTTGTTCCATGTAATCTTTTACCCAACAAATGTAAAAATTATATTTGAATCATCACAGGTGAAGGTACAAGTATCACCTATGTATCCAGTTTCACCTATTATGTAAGCCTGTCAGTGTAGTCAAAATAAGTGCGAAAGACCACAGACATGTAAAAAAAAACACTACTGCAAATATCCCATAGCTTGTTTGGTAAGAACGCTAACAATCATCATATCCACCCAACCATCCACCATCGAGGGATGAATTTCAGAGGAAACCTGGAGAGTCCACTTGGGTCCCCTGTCCTGGAGTGTTTCATAGCAGCACTGACTCTGATTAGATTTTCCTGTGAACAGTGGAGTAACAGGGTGCCATGTGCCATAGTGCACTCAATGAAAAAAGGTCCCACTTTTGTTGTTTGGATAGCAAAATACAACAGCAATTGGTATTCAATGGGCACTCTAGGCCACTAGGCAGTGGTGCTACAGCACCTGCTGTACCATTGATGCCCACACCTTTCAATGTGAATAATCAATTTAGAAAGAGTTGATCCCAGCCCCAGAGCTTTATTGTTTTTTAGGGTCGAGCCTGCATTGCATGCGCTTACACATGCGTTTCGCTTGCGAGACGCTTTAGGAATTAGAAAAGGGCTCGGAGCCCCGTTGGTCAGTGTCTTTCTTTGGTTCGTGGGCTTGCCTGTTAAAATCTGCTTGCTGTCATTAGTGGAAGGCACGCATATGTCATGCCTTTTCCGGTGGTTAGCACTCCTCAAGCGCAGCGACCAAGTACTGGAAACATGCGAGGCTCGCTGTTTCCCAGCAGGTTTGTGGACTACTTTCTATCTTTTGTTTACAGCGTGATCTCGCTTGGCAGAAGTCGAGCGCTTTGCATACCATCGACCCTGTTACAGTTCACTAGTAATGAAACCTATCGGCAAAAGTGCCATTAAAGTTAAAGTTAATTGCACTTTTGCTGATAGGTTTCATTACGAGTGAACTGTAGCAGCGCGATCACACTGTTTTTTTCTTTCAATTTGGAAAGAAAAATCCGGTTGGGAGTTTACAACTGCTAATAGCTGTAACTCGGAGAAATACGAGACCCTAGTGCATTGCAAATGCTTGTTAAACTTCCACAAAACCTTTCATCCCATGCCTCCTCCTTAATTGGGAGCCTATTCAATAGTCTTTTAAACTCATTTACTGCCATCCCTCGAAAAAGACTTGAGAAAATCTTTGATTAAGATATTGGTGATGTCACCTGCAGTTTGGCAACATTTAACTGGGTTATCTCCGAGGTATATCCGTACTCCTTGTTGTTTTGTAGGATGGGCTGCAACAAATTATGACATGCAAGAGACAAGGGTACAAAACCAAAAACCTTGAGAATCGCAGTTGTCAGGATATTGTTTGACTAACTAGAGTTCAAGAGGATGTCTCTCAAATGCAAAATTGGGCATTACTTGAAGGCTGATTCATTGTTCTGAATGTCTTCCATGAAGTTTAACTTCCACTGAATGTGCTCACATGCTGTTGGCGCCTGTGTCTGGTGAAAACAGAAAGCAGTTTTAAATCATTGTTAACTTCTTGTAGTATGGTGCAGAAGGAGTTGTGCTCAGTGTCTTTGTAGATTATGCAACAGAACAGATTCCTACAAATTACTTTACTTTGGTAATCTCTTTTGTTTGTGGATCTGGCATTTTACAATTGTACGCAAAATCATAAGGGTGAGATGATCAAATATTCCCGGTGACATCCAGTGTGGCATGGGTACCCAATGCCTGATAGGTAATGACTTGTGGTGCTATGCACCAAGACACTGGTTCACACCAACGATGATTGACATTTGGAATCCAACTTGCCAGACCAGATCACTCAAAGGAGACATGCCCACCACTCAGATATCTAGCTATACTTTTAGAAAAGCCATGCTCTCAGCATTACATAACAAGAAAGGTTGCCCTTACTTTCAGGTGTTTCAGGGAAAGATGTAAACTTTTTTTGGAGGAGGGCTGAGGTTTTGGTTCAACAGGCACTTATGATGTGTTTTCCGCTGATGCAGAATATCAGAGAAAGGTTGAAACTTGTTTTGTAACAAGGTAACAATTGAATATATGCTGAAAATCCCTCCTATAGACTCTATCGACCTATAGGTCTCCAACAAAAAATTAGAATCAATATAAACATTACTTAGCCTCTGCATGGTCTTGTTTCTTTAGCTTTCTTTTTTCTCTACAGGTAGTTTACCTAAGGCAGTATTACGGTCTCTTAATTTAGGGGCATAAATTCATGAGAAGCTTGCACTGCCGTTGTGTCACTTTTAGTGACGAAACGGTGGTGCAAACCTTTAAACATATCTATGAGGCCATGCAAAGCCATTTTGAGTGGCTTTGAATGGCCTCAGCTATGGAGTAAGGCAAGGCAACGCAGAGCACTGCATTGCCTTACTCGGCGTAAGGAAGGCGTTCCAGGGACGTTGCGGTGGGTATGCCCATGCAACACCCATGGATTTTGATGCATCCCCAGAATTACAAGGCCATGTAACCTGGAAATGCACCAAAGGTTTATGCCTCTCCAGGGGAGGCGCAACAAAGAGAAATAACTTTACGTTTCCTCGTTTTTTCCCTCTTTCTGTGTGTGTTGCATTCTGCAGCACACATAGAAAGAGGAAAAAGCCTACCAGGATTGTTTTTGTGCAGGAAGATATGCCTTACAGCTCTAAAATGATCCTACCTGCAACGCATACACCCTTGCACCATGGTGCAAGGGTGCCTGCATTGGCGCTAGGCAGCCAAATCGGCGGCAGAGCAGTGGGAAGGGACAGGAATGTGCAATATTGCATAGATACGGCGCATTTCTACCCTTTCCCTTTGACACAGTACAGAGCAGCATGGTGACTTGCTGCACTGCCCTGCACCAAAAAGTCGTAAAACTGCCCCTTAATATATAATACCCTCAGGTAGCTGGTTTAGCTTCAAAGACTATCATATCGACTCTTGCCTAAGCACAAAGCAATTGGGGCCAGATGCAGGAAACGATTTGCGAGTCGCAAACGGCAAAAATTGCCGTTTGCGACTCACAAATCACATTTTCCTATGCAGAAATGCATATTGCGAGTCGGGACCGACTCGCAATATGCATTTCAGAATCGCAAATAGGAAGGGGTGTTCCCTTCCTATTTGCGATTCGGAGTGGCATGCAATACCATTTGCGACCGCATATGCGGTCGCAAATGGTGTCGCAGTTACCATCCACTTCAAGTGGATGGTAACCCACTCGCAAATTGGAAGGGGTCCCCATGGGACCCCTTCCACTTTGTGAATGGACCCAAAACAATTTTTTCAGGGCAGGTAGTGGTCCAAGGGACCACTGCCTGCCCTGAAAAAAAAACGAAACTAAAGGTTTCGGTTTTTTTTTTAAGTGCAGCTCGTTTTCCTTTAAGGAAAACGGGCTACACTTAAAAAAAAAAATACTGCTTTATTTAAAAGCAGTCACGAACATGGAGGTCTGCTGACTACAGCAGGCCTCCATGTTTGCGAGTGCCTATAGTCGGTATGGGGCCGCAATTTGCGACCCACCTCATTAATATTAATGAGGTGGGTCTCTGCGACCCCATACCGACTCGCAGACGGTGTCTGAGACACCGTTCTGCATTGGAAATTGCGACTTGCAAATTGTGAGTCGCTCCGACTCGCAAATTGCAAGTCGCAATTTCCAAATTTGCTACATCTGGCCCTTGGTTCATTAACAGGTGTCCAGCACTTATTTTAAGAAGAGTTTGAAATACATAGGGCCAGATTTATGCTGGCCTTGCACCAATCCAACACCACATTAGCAAAATTTCTTTTTACGCTAATGTGGCGTTGGAGTGGAAAAAACGCTGCACCATATTTACAAAGTAGCGCAATGCTTGCATTACTCCACTTTGTAACCCTTTGTGCTACATTATGCCTGCATCAGGCATAACGTATGCAAGGGGCCGTTCCCCCATTAGGGGGGACCGAAAAAATGGTGCAAAGGAATCTGTGAGATTCCTTTGTGCCATTTTTATTGGCATTTTTTTAATGCCTGCTAAGTGCAGGCACTAAAAAGAGGCTCCCATTGATTACAATGGGCCTCTGGGTGCTTTGCAGGATTAGCGTCAACATTTTTTATGCTAATCCTGCAAAGCGCCGGACTAGCGTAAAAATGTATGACGCTAGCCACCCTAACTACCACCATGGTGCACCATATATTAAATACGGCGCTACCATGGTGCCGTTAGGGCGAGCGCTAATGGGTGCTAGAAAAGTGGCACTGCACTAGGTGCAGCACCACGCTTCATAAATCTGCCCCATAGTTTATGAAATTCAGAATATCAGTACGTCAAAGGGCAATGCTATCAACTTTAGTCTTATTCAACACAGACTGCTGTTGTTAACAGGCACAGACAAAGTCAATAAGTCTCACCTTTAAAGGGTGTAAGTCATCCAAAATCTAGCCCCAGCACAATGGCTTTATACTCACGCATGCATCACCACATTTGCGTACGCATACATCATGACTCGGTGAGCAGTGTTTTTATTTACCATTCTAAGATTGAGTACGCCTATCTTGGAGTGGTAAATAATACATAAATACATAAAAGGTGTGCAAATGGAAAGGAGCACATTACTAGCACGTTGCAACTGCATCTTTTCTTATAAAATGTATGTTGTCTACACTTGATCTCTGTTTATACTGTCCTCATACCCTTTAGAAATTTCTATTTATTAACATGTAACTATAAAGGAACGTTGAGTATTTTTTTTAAAGAAATCACCTTCACATTAGCAGATCAAATGACTCCATGTTCTTGTGCTCAGGTGTCTAGATTGAGGGCTACCTTCGATGTGTGAATGTGTTATGAATGTGGATTTCCAAAGAATTCTTTTTAGCCAAGAGCCTTTTCTATTCAGGTTTTTCTACTTTGACATCAGCAACCAGACTTGAATGAATTGGAAAAATGTAACCATTCAAGGTAAACCCTTTTAGCAGCACAGGTCAAAATCATTACAATCTGGTGGTTTTAAATTTTGCTTCTGTTAGGCACATGCTACTTAGTTTTAGACATATAGGGAAAGTTCAGAGCAAGAGACAGTGGTGCTTTTAGAGAGTCATATTTCACACCAAACTCTGATCCACCAACTAAAAGTGCACTTGTTATGAATGATAGAGAAACATTAGCGTGAATACAGAATTCTGAATCCGGTTTTTCGTTACTATGAAGTTGTTAAAATCTTTACCATTGTTACATCATGAGGGAAAGTGCTCACTTCCTCGGTGGTCCGCGTGGGTCCTTGGGCCACCAGAGAGCTAAGCAAGGTGGGGGAATGCAGCTTGTCCCACTTCTCTTGGCCTCCATAGACCCAAGGGAGTAAGGGAAAAGTTGGTGGTCTTCTGCCTTTGTCAGCTGCCACATTTCCTGTCATCACCAGCACTGACAGCAAATTGAAAGCTGTGTTGACACCGCTCTCAGCCTGTTAGCGTGACACCAGCTCTCATCCCGAGGGGGAGCATAGAGCACAGCTTCGGGTGGGGAGGAGGAGTAAAGCTGCAGAGCAGTGGTTCCCAAGCTATTGACTTCTGTGTAGCCCCCACTTTATCAATACTGGAACCCGGGGACACCCAATGAATCATTACAGGAATCCAGGGACCTCCCACTGAGTCATTACTGAAAGCTGGGGGGACTAATCTGTTAATATTATTTAATTTTCTAAGCAGTTGCAGGCCCCCTGAGGAGGCTTTGCAGACCCCCAGGGGTCCCCGGACCACAGATTAAAAATCACTTCTGCAGAGGATTTTGTGGGAAGGTAGGGGGTAGCTGGGTCATTGCAGCTATTCGCATAGGAGAAGGGCCGGCAATGAAATATTGTTGAGGTTGGCTTGCCAGACACCAGATAATATTAATATTTGGGCAGAGGAGAGAAATTGCTCAAGATATGTGGGTGGAAGAACACCAGGTCACTTTTAATATTTGGGCAGGACATGGTAATGCTGATTGGGCGGGTATCATTTTTAATTTACAAACTGCACTGGTCAAGGGGGCAGATGACTTCCTCATGCTGCTTCTACCCCTGCGCTTCTGATCTGAGCAGTGGAATAGAATGTGGGAACCACGCGGGAACCACGTATAACATGAAATCGTAACTGGGTAATAGTAAATAAAGGGAGTAGTTTTCACCTCAGGAATCTGAGTGACATCGTAGACACCCCGCGTTTCACTTTCTGTGAAGAAACGTTCCCCTTGTTCACAGTTACGCATCTATAAATCTAAGTTTTTGGTCATAGTAGAGAACAGCTTGAATGAAGTCATATTGCCCACTGCTCAGAGGGATAGAAGTGTTAACGCCCACTGCAGAGGACACTAGCGGTTTGTTATTGCTCACATGGCAATTATGGGTGCAAACCAAATGTGACAGAACATAACCAGTGGAAAGTCAATTAACAGTTGTTTATATCTCAAAGCATAGAGACAATAAAGCTATCGGCATCAATCCATCTAATGTCACCTGACGGGTGCCTGCTGTGTCATAAATAAAGTGATTAACTGTTTTGTTAAAAGCCTGCTCACAATAGTGGACGACAAAGGAGCCCATAAATAACATGTACACCTATAGATGGGTAGCAGTGACTTATAGGGCCTTTTTTCCCCAAGAGGTTTGAAGTGACACCAAATAGACTGTGATAGTAAAGCTCAAATTGCTTAGATATCACTGAACACCTTGAGGTTCTGGTCTCTGAGAGCCCTGTCAGGGAAGCCTGGAATTATTTTAAGGCGTGGCAACAGTGGGAAATAACTCATAACAGGAAATAACCAAGCTTAGGATCTGATATACACATCAGAGTCTCTCAGTGTGAATCATATATAACAAATAAATAGATTTTGCCCAGGTACTTTGTCTGCTGAAAACAGACGAAATATCTGTGTGAAAATCCGGCCGAAACTGTAAGAAAAACAGGCTGGAATCCAGGCACAAACACAAAGTTCTGCACTTTAGTCCCCATTATCTACAGTAGTAATTCTTCCCACCTTGGACTTAAAATTCCCACGTCATTGGTAGTTTGTGTAGTTGGGGAGGGTACATGGGCTGTAGTTCGTTATTATGCCAGTTCATAATAAGCCACAAAAGGTAAATTACTCTGGAAACAGAATAACAAGGTGTCACCATGCAAGATTGATGCTGGTTTGGTCAGGCTTCACGGGGGATCATTGATTTTAAGCAAAAACTCAAAAATTATCACAAACGCAAGGTATAGAAACTAGAGAACTGATTCCTTGTGGCATGTGCTCTTCTTAGCTATTAAAATGCTGAGATACATTCAAGTGGTGAATAGATCCACCAACCTTCTTGAGGAAACAACAGATCATCATGAGAAAACATGCACACTTTCTCTAATTCTAAATCAAGGGCAATGTTTTAAAGTTTCAGTCTTTTTATTCGAAAGCGAAAGTAACGGATGCATATCTCATGAACGCTATAAGACAGTCACAACTGCAAATATAATTCTTGCTTCTATTAAATCATCAACATGACTTTTCAAAATGCACAGTTATTTAGTTTCAATTGTCCATCTCTAAGATTACCCTGCAGAGTGATATTTATGTCCTTCCCATTAGGAGTATCAGGACAGTGTAAGGGGAAATGAGATGGACAGAAGCCCACAGCAATACCCATAACAAAATCATATAAAAACATCAATCTATGTATAAAGGTACACCATGATCCTGAGACACTAGTCCTGGCCTAGTAAAAAGCGACATGCATAGTATCCAAGAAGCATGACTGCCACAGCCAGTTACCTTACTCCAGGCTGCTCTCAAGTACTGGGCTCAGCTTGGAGCACAACATCATCAGAAACACATCTGAAGCCAAAGCCTGGGAGAAGACATGGAACCATCCTTCTTAGATGACTTTCAATCACCCTGGATGACATCACTGTGCCTCCACCTTTAGAGCCATCAGTTTTGTATTCACCTGCTAGAAGCTGCTGACATATCCTCATGGTTAAACAGACGTAGTCTGAAAATATTAGGATCTGCTCGCCCTTCACCTGGATGTTTCCTCTTTGGCGAACAGCCTGAAGAATCATCTCTCTTTTCTTATCATTAGTCACTTCTGCATTCATGGTACTTCTCACCTGGGTATGACTACTCATTTACTTCATTAGGGACCTACATGTCCTCTGCATTGTTACATTGGGTTTTGTGTCAGGCCTCAGCACCTTTGAACCCAAGAAGCTCTGCATCTGTACCAGAAGAGGTGTACCCTGCAGCAGTCAAGGGACGCGGGCATTCACAACCTATGGAGTATCCTTAAGCTGCTCCAGCTGACCTTCCTGAGAAGCAACAGAACAGTCTTTAAACAGCCAGTTCTCCACTGCTGGCAGTAAAGAACTGACCATATGTTCAGTCTGCGTCATCCGCACATTTAGGAGGCAGATGATCTCTTCAATTGTCATTTTTATCTATTAATTTAGTGTTGTGCTAGAACTCTCTTAGCACATTGGGACGATGCGCTCACAGTGTGATGCTGTTTGAGCTCAGTAAGTTTCCTCTCTGAAAATATCTTACATAGAGTGACATTTAAGACTTAAAAAGATCTTCTTATCTCTTACTCATCCCCTTATCATCCTTGGGTGACTTATTATTGTGGTGCCGTCTACATTTCAGGTTTATAGAACTTGCATTTCAAGATGAATTAACTTTGATCACATCCTGACCAGACCTTTATCCTTCACCAGTCCTTATGCAGGTCCCTTCAAATACCGCCTCAGCACCATGAGTCTCGACGCTGTCTCACCTCTAGGTGGCCTCTTGTTCCACAGCCCCATGGTCCCAGTGGGAGTGCGATGCAGGCTACTACGTTCAAATGCCACTACTTGTTTTCTTACAGTGCAGTCTCGATGTCTCCTGTTGCAGACCAGATCTCTCAAAGCCATGCAGCCATGAAGCAACAGGTGCCATCTTGGAAGTGTTTGTAGCTGAGAAAAGAGTTGTTTGCTGGCTGCTAATCAGCCTACGGTGGTGAATCCAGAGGCTACAAATGTATCTGCAGGAGCAGTTTCTCCTCCCACACCTTTGACTGGTTCCATCTGGCTGCCCCGCTAGCTCCCCGGCTCTTGATGCCCGTGAAAAATTGGCCTCGCTAAAGTGCCAAGACACCACATCTTCCCCAGAGCCTAGTTGGCAAAGACCAATGTTTTTAACATGTTATCAAGAGATGCCTCCCTTTCAGGAACAGTGGTCTGCAGTTATTTCACAGAAAATGTGGGTGGTTATATAGAGCAAGATGAATTTTTCAAGGCCAAATCCTAGACAATAAACTAGATTTCTGGTTTTCCCAAGGCCAGCCGAAGTGATAAAGGTCTTCTGAACCTAGTTTAAAAGAAGACAATGGCTCTTGCCCAAGATTACACTGTTTTTGGAGGAGGGAGATGAACGTTAACTCAGAACAGTTGACTTAAAACCTATCCTAAGCACCATGTCACACAACCTCAAAATCTAAGCTTTGAGCTATCTGCAAATGTAACTATCACTTAGCACAGTATTTAGTTGGCATGAACTACTGTCCAAATTTGCTACCCTCTCACTCTTTTGAGACACCCCATTCCTGTGCGTTCATATTTACTATGGCACCACATCCTCCCTGGAACTCCTGTTGCTTTTCACAACGGTCGATAATTAGTAATCATATCAGCAATTAGCCTTTGTTGTGATTTTACATTCTGTCCAACATTTGCATTTTCGGTTCAAAAGCTACCTTGTCTACAGGAACACGCCCCACATCACACTGTAGGATGTTGGCATAATTGTATTGCTTATTAGTCACTTCATGGTTTAGTGGTGGTATAGAGGCACTAACCTATTGTATTGTTGTTGCATTTGTCTAGCACTTCATATTCCTGAAGAGATGTGAGGGATAAAATGCTTAAGCTAAATGCTATTGCTGTGTCTGGTCGGAAGGGGTGGCCTCTGTGGTGTCCTACCTGATGAAAAGCGACAAGCTGTTCTCATGTTGCTGTGATCACATAGTTGCGCTTAAAGACAGTGAGGGTAAGGAAGAGTGAAAAAACAGTTCTGCATGTGATTATGACTATCTTTCTCGTGCAGGAGGATTTGCTTTTGAATTTTGGAAGGATATGGTTCTGAGACATCTTTTGTGAAGACTCTCCTGGTTTGGTTGATGCGTTTCTACCCCATCTTTGGGAGAAGAGCCAGGTCTTTGCCGCCTTCCTGAATTCCTGAGCTATTTAAATGCAATAATAGTGAGGATCTGTGTTGCCTCAAATAAAAGGTAGTTTTGTGAATTTTATGCCTTCTTTTTTATCCCTCTCAGCAACTTAAATCTGGCCACACCTAAAGATGGCGTCATAAGCATTTGCTCACCTAAAGGACTCGTGAGCCCTGTACAATTTTTACACATCAAACCATAAATGTATCATGAAGTGAATTCCTGCCATACTCCAGATGAGATCTGTGCTTAATGGGGTTTGATACCTTCCTTGTGGCTCTATGTTGAAGAGCATACCTGTCAAGTGGCAACATCTCCAATCTTCCTCTCCAGTCTGGCTTTCCACTGGCTTGCCAGTGTAGGTGCCCATTCAACATAATCTGGTACCTATCATCTTTTAATTGCTAGCATTTAGAAATGTCAGTCAGGTTCTTCCTATCCAACGTTTGCAGCTAGATAAGCCACATTTCTTTCAGGGTTTGCTACTGCAATGGGCACTCTATTATATCACATCTTTTTGCTTATCTAACACTCAAAAACTTTGCAGAGTATTTTAGGCCACAAAGGACAACTAAAACAAGACGCAGAATCATACTGTGAGCAAGTGCAGAGGGTCAGTGGACTGTGCTAAGGTGAAGGTTTGGCCTTGTCCAAGAAGACGATCTGCAGCTAGAACATTACAATCAAATCAACAAAGATGTGGATTATTGCTATCACACTATGGACATAGTGAACAAATTACTACCACCCAGTTAATATCCTATTGGATCACCACCACAGTCTGAGCTGAATGTTCTTGCTCTAACCAAACTGAAATCCAGGTTAAGTACTATGGGACATATTTAAGAGCCCCTAGCGCCTCATTGGCGTAATTTATTTTTATGCTAATGTGGCCCAGCGAGGCCAAAATCGCAGCGCCAAATTTACAAAGTGAAGCAATGCATGCATTGCACCACTTTGTAACCCCTTGCGCCACATTATGCCTGAGCCAGGTGTAATGTACGCAAGTGGGTGTTCTCCCGTTAGGGGGACAGATAAAATGGCGCATGGAAATCTAAAAGAATTCTTTGTGTCATTTTTTTCGGCATTTTTAGGGCCTGCTCAGAGCTAACCATGAACAGTACATCAATAGCGCCAGAAATTCTGATGCTATTGCCCACTACCCTACGTCATGGTGTGCAGTATTTTAAATACGGCACACACATGGTGGTGGTAGGGGTGCAAGGGGCGGCAAGAAAAGTGGCGCTGTAGGAGGCTGGACTGGCTTGTAGTGAGTACCAAGGGGTACTTGCACCTTGCACCAGGCCCAGTTATCCCTTATTAGTGTATAGGGTGTCTAGCAGCTTAGGCTGATAGATAATGGTAGCTTAGCAGAGCAGCTTAGGCTGAACTAGGAGACGTGTGAAGCTACTACAGTACCACTTAGTGTCATATGCACAATATCATAAGAAAACACAATACACAGTTATACTAAAAATAAAGGTACTTTATTTTTATGACAATATGCCAAAGTATCTTAGAGTGTACCCTCAGTGAGAGGATAGGAAATATACACAAGATATATATACACAATAGCAAAAATATGCAGTATAGTCTTAGAAAACAGTGCAAACAATGTATAGTTACAATAGGATGCAATGGGGAAACATAGGGATAGGGGCAACACAAACCATATACTCCAAAAGTGGAATGCGAACCACGAATGGACCCCAAACCTATGTGACCTTGTAGAGGGTCGCTGGCACTATTAGAAAATAGTGAGAGTTAGAAAAATAACCCTCCCCAAGACCCTGAAAAGTGAGTGCAAAGTGCACTAAAGTTCCCCTAAGGACAAAGTAGTCGTGTTAGAGGAATAATGCAGGAAATACACAAACCAGCAATGCAACAACTGTGGATTTCCAATCTAGGGTACCTGTGGAACAAGGGGACCAAGTCCAAAAGTCACAAGCAAGTCGGAGATGGGCAGATGCCCAGGAAATGCCAGCTGCGGGTGCAAAGAAGCTTCTACTGGACAGAAGAAGCTGAGGTTTCTGCAGGAACGAAAAGGGCTAGAGACTTTCCCTTTGGTGGACGGATCCCTCTTGCCTTGGAGAGTCGTGCAAAAGTGTTTTCTTGCCGAAAGAATGCCAACAAGCCTTGCTAGTTGCAAATCGTGCGTTTGGCGTTTTTGGACGCTGCTGGGGCCCAGGAGGGACCAGGAGGTCGCAAATTGGACCTGAAGAGAGAGGGGACGTCGAGCAAGACAAAGAGCCCTCACTGAAGCAGGTAGCACCCAGAGAAGTGCCAGAAACAGGCACTACGAGGATGCGTGAAACAGTGCTCATCGAAGTTGCACAAAGGAGTCCCACGTCGCCGGAGACCAACTTAGAAAGTCGTGCAATGCAGGTTAGAGTGCCGTGGACCCAGGCTTGGCTGTGCACAAAGGATTTCCGCCGGAAGTGCACAGGGGCCGGAGTAGCTGCAAAGTCGCGGTTCCCAGCAGTGCAGCCCAGCGAGGTGAGGCAAGGACTTACCTCCACCAAACTTGGACTGAAGAGTCACTGGACTGTGGGGGTCACTTGGACAGAGTCGCTGGATTCGAGGGACCTCGCTCGTCGTGCTGAGAGGAGACCCAAGGGACCGGTAATGCAGCTTTTTGGTGCCTGCGGTTGCAGGGGGAAGATTCCGTCGACCCACGGGAGATTTCTTCGGAGCTTCTGGTGCAGAGAGGAGGCAGGCTACCCCCACAGCATGCACAAGCAAGAAAACAGTCGAGAAGGCGGCAGGATCAGCGTTACAGAGTTGCAGTAGTCGTCTTTGCTACTATGTTGCAGGTTTGCAGGCTTCCAGCGCGGTCAGCAGTCGATTCCTTATCAGAAGGTGAAGAGGGAGATGCAGAGGAACTCGGATGAGCTCTTGCATTCGTTATCTAAAGTTTCCCCAGAGACAGAGACCCTAAATAGCCAGAAAAGAGGGTTTGGCTACCTAGGAGAGAGGATAGGCTAGCAACACCTGAAGGAGCCTATCACAAGGAGTCTCTGACGTCACCTGGTGGCACTGGCCACTCAGAGCAGTCCAGTGTGCCAGCAGCACCTCTGTTTCCAAGATGGCAGAGGTCTGGAGCACACTGGAGGAGCTCTGGACACCTCCCAGGGGAGGTGCAGGTCAGGGGAGTGGTCACTCCCCTTTCCTTTGTCCAGTTTCGCGCCAGAGCAGGGCTAAGGGGTCCCCTGAACCGGTGTAGACTGGCTTATGCAGAATTGGGCACATCTGTGCCCAACAAAGCATTTCCAGAGGCTGGGGGAGGCTACTCCTCCCCTGCCTTCACACCATTTTCCAAAGGGAGAGGGTGTCACACCCTCTCTCAGAGGAAGTTCTTTGTTCTGCCATCCTGGGCCAGGCCTGGCTGGACCCCAGGAGGGCAGATACCTGTCTGAGGGGTTGGCAGCAGCAGCAGCTGCAGTGAAACCCCAGGAAGGGCAGTTTGGCAGTACCAGGGTCTGTGCTACAGACCACTGGGATCATGGGATTGTGCCAACCATGCCAGGATGGCATAGAGGGGGCAATTCCATGATCATAGACAAGTTACATGGCCATATTCGGAGTTACCATTGTGAAGCTACATATAGGTAGTGACCTATATGTAGTGCACGCGTGTAATGGTGTCCCCGCACTCACAAAGTTCAGGGAATTGGCTCTGAACAATGTGGGGGCACCTTGGCTAGTGCCAGGGTGCCCTCACACTAAGTAACTTTGCACCTAACCTTTACCAGGTAAAGGTTAGACATATAGGTGACTTATAAGTTACTTAAGTGCAGTGTAAAATGGCTGTGAAATAACGTGGACGTTATTTCACTCAGGCTGCAGTGGCAGGCCTGTGTAAGAATTGTCCGAGCTCCCTATGGGTGGCAAAAGAAATGCTGCAGCCCATAGGGATCTCCTGGAACCCCAATACCCTGGGTACCTCAGTACCATATACTAGGGAATTATAAGGGTGTTCCAGTAAGCCAATGTAAATTGGTAGAAATGGTCACTAGCCTGTTAGTGACAATTTGAAATAAATGAGAGAGCATAACCACTGAGGTTCTGGTTAGCAGAGCCTCAGTGAGACAGTTAGGCACCACACAGGGAACATATACATGCACACCTATGAGCACTGGGGCCCTGTGTGACAGGGTCCCAGTGACACATACATATAGGCCACAAACCTATGAGCACTGGGGTCCTGACCAGCAGGATCCCAGTGACACATAACAAACATACTGAAAACATAGTGTTTTCACTATGAGCACTGAGGCCTGGCTATCAGGATCCCAGTGAGACAGTGAAAACAGTGACAAACACCCTGACATACACTCACAAACAGGCCAAAAGTGGGGGTAACAAGGCTAGAAAGAGGCTACCTTCTCACACAACCCCCCCCCAAACGAAGGACAATAAGGCTAACCTTGGCCAGTTGAGACTTTATTGTCTAAGTGGTGATAAGTAGAGAGTAGCTCTGCAATAGACTGGTTACTCCCTTTATCATCCACTATATGGTTACTTCCCTGGGGGATGTAAACCACCCTGTTTGAAGTTTTTTAGCTAAGCAACAATGTGAAGATGTATTTTCAGAGTTTCTATCAGTATGTTTTAGTTTAGAGCAGTGGGAATTTTCCACTGAACCTATTTGTAGTGATGGAAATGCCAGACAGGGATGCTGTCTCAGAAAAGCCATAGCTGGGCAAAAACTTTGTCCATGTGGCTGGAAGAGAGAACAGGGATGCTGTTTCTCTTGGGTTGGAGCAGGGCAGGGATGCTGTCCTATGAGCTCCACACTAGGGCAGGGATGCTGTCCTAAGTGTTGTGAGGCAGTGCAGGGTTTCTGCACTAAAGTTTCTCTGGTAGGGTTGGAGGGATGCTCCATGTTAACTAAAATGTTGCTCTTTTTCTCACCAATGTTAGTTATCCCACAGAGAGGTACTTCCACCTCAGGGAGTCCAGCTTTGCCAGCTGATGATTCCCTTGGAACAGGTACCACCCCAGGAGAGGTTTCTCCCACCACAGGAATGGTATCCTGAATGGTAGGGTGGCTTTTTACTTGTTGATGGAGAGGGATCCTGAGTTTTCAGGCCTTCTCTCCTTTGCTTTTTCATTTCACTTGAAATGAGAGGGAACAATTCCTCAGGGATGCCCAGCATGGCTGCATGGGCATAAAACTCTACATCAGCCCAACCTGAGGCCTCTAGGTCATTACCTAAGAGACAGTCTACAGGTAAGCTAGGTGATACCACCACCTGCTTAGGGCCAGTAACTCCACCCCAACTAAACTGAATTATAGCTAAAGGAAGAAACTTAGTGGAGTTATGGACATCAATAATCTTATACTGTTGTCCAATGATGTGTTGTTCAGGGGCCACAAGGTTTTCAGTCACCAAAGTGAAACTGGCACCTGTGTCCCTGTAGGCCAAGGCCTCAACACCATTTATTGAAACTGTCTGCCTGTACTTATCCATTGTAAGGGGACAAGCAGCCAGTGTGGCAAGGCCAATGCCACTAGGTGTGACAGAAACTGTCTTGGGACTGATTACTTCAGTTTCCACTATGGACCCATAAGTGAACCCAACTACACCCTTTGCTTGACTGTTGCCAGCAGTCCCACCACTAGTACCACTACTGCTAGGGGCACTAGAGCTTGATGTATTAGTGGTGGTAGGCTCAGGGGGTTTACCTGGACAGGACTTATCCCCTGGCCTATGGCCTCTGTTTTTACACACAAAGCACCAGGGCTTTTTAATGTGTGCAGGTTGAGAAGAAGAGGAAGAATTATTTTTATCCCCACCCTCTGAAGAGTGTTTAAGATTTGAAGTGGGATCTTTGGTTTTACCCTTGTCCCCATGCTTATCTTGAGATTTTTCACCATCTTTCTTCTTATTGCCATCTTTGTCACCCCCTGTATGAACTTTTCTGTTCACCCTTGTTCTGACCCATTTGTCTGCCTTCTTTCCCAATTCTTGGGGAGAGGTCAGATCAGAGTCTACCAGGTACTGGTGCAACAAATCAGACACACAATTATTAAGTATATGCTCTCTCAGGATTGTGTTATACAGGCTTTCATAATCAGTAACTTTACTGCCATGTAACCACCCCTCCAAGGCCTTCACTGAATGGTCAATGAAATCAACCCAGTCTTGTGAAGACTCCTTTTTGGTCTCTCTGAACTTTATCCTGTACTGTTCAGTGGTTAAGCCATAACCATCCAGGAGTGCATTCTTAAGAACTGTAAAATTATTGGCATCACTTTCTTTCACAGTAAGGAGTCTATCCCTACCCTTTCCACTAAATGATAGCCATAGGATAGCAGCCCACTGCCTTTGAGGGACATCCTGTACAACACAGGCCCTCTCAAGTGCAGCAAACCACTTGTTAATGTCATCCCCCTCCTTATAAGGGGGAACTATCTTGTGCAGATTCCTGGAATCATGCTCTTTTGCAGGATGACTATGGGGAATACTGCTGCTGCCACCATGGGTATCTAAACCCAACTTCTGTCTTTCCTTCTCTAATTCAAAAGACTGTCTATCCAAATCCAGCTGTTGCTTTTTAAGCTTCAGTCTGGTTTGTTCCACCCTCAACTTATTGAGTTCCCTCTCTAACATTCTGTCATCAGGGTTGGTGGGAGGGACATTTCTAGAAACAGAGCTATGATGGGAATGAACAGAAGGAGACCTGTCCCTTACAGAAGCCACCCTAACAGCTTGGTTTACAGAAACATTACTACCAGTATGGTGAGAATAAATGCTTTTGCTATGATGTGAGACAACACTATTTATATGGTGTGGCTCATCATCATTACCATCTATGCTAGATTGTCTAGTAATGGGCAGGCTAGGAAGTTTCTTTCCTGAATCTTTTCCTGGGGGAGTCCCTGAATCAGATTGAGAACTATTAGGTACTTTTTCAACAGATGAGGCACCTATGGCCTTATCCTGTTCTCTAAGCATGTTAAGTAACAGTTCCAAGGAAGGATTCTTCCCTACACTCAAACCTCTCTCTATACAGAGACTCCTTGCTCTTTTCCAGCTAAGGTTGTCATATGCAAGTTTGGACAGATCAACATTTTGGCCTGTGCCAGACATTTTTTAGAGAGAGTTAAAGTGATAGAAAAAGAGAAAAAAGTTTTCAGAACTTTTTGGAAAGACAGAAAAAACTTTTTAAACTTTTAAGAACTTTTTGAAAGTTTAGAAGTACTTTTCAGCACTTAGAAAAGAGTGAAAAGAGGAAATGCAAAACTTTTTGGCTATGTGTATATACACTGACCTTGTTTTGTATATTTTTCTCTTATGAAAAGTACAATGACAAGAGTGGTAAGTAGTCTCAAGCACTTATCCCACCACTGCACAACCAATGTAGGAGGCTGGACTGGCTTGTAGTGAGTACCAAGGGGTACTTGCACCTTGCACCAGGCCCAGTTATCCCTTATTAGTGTATAGGGTGTCTAGCAGCTTAGGCTGATAGATAATGGTAGCTTAGCAGAGCAGCTTAGGCTGAACTAGGAGACGTGTGAAGCTACTACAGTACCACTTAGTGTCATATGCACAATATCATAAGAAAACACAATACACAGTTATACTAAAAATAAAGGTACTTTATTTTTATGTTTATTTTTATGACAATATGCCAAAGTATCTTAGAGTGTACCCTCAGTGAGAGGATAGGAAATATACACAAGATATATATACACAATAGCAAAAATATGCAGTATAGTCTTAGAAAACAGTGCAAACAATGTATAGTTACAATAGGATGCAATGGGGAAACATAGGGATAGGGGCAACACAAACCATATACTCCAAAAGTGGAATGCGAACCACGAATGGACCCCAAACCTATGTGACCTTGTAGAGGGTCGCTGGGACTATTAGAAAATAGTGAGAGTTAGAAAAATAACCCTCCCCAAGACCCTGAAAAGTGAGTGCAAAGTGCACTAAAGTTCCCCTAAGGACAAAGTAGTCGTGTTAGAGGAATAATGCAGGAAAGACACAAACCAGCAATGCAACAACTGTGGATTTCCAATCTAGGGTACCTGTGGAACAAGGGGACCAAGTCCAAAAGTCACAAGCAAGTCGGAGATGGGCAGATGCCCAGGAAATGCCAGCTGCGGGTGCAAAGAAGCTTCTACTGGACAGAAGAAGCTGAGGTTTCTGCAAGAACGAAAAGGGCTAGAGACTTTCCCTTTGGTGGACAGATCCCTCTCGCCTTGGAGAGTCGTGCAGAAGTGTTTTCCCGCCGAAAAAACGCCAACAAGCCTTGCTAGTTGCAAATCGTGCGTTTGGCGTTTTTGGACGCTGCTGGGGCCCAGGAGGGACCAGGAGGTCGCACATTGGACCTGAAGAGAGAGGGGACGTCGAGCAAAACAAAGAGCCCTCACTGAAGCAGGTAGCACCCAGAAAAGTGCCAGAAACAGGCACTACAAGGATGCGTGAAACGGTGCTTGCCGAAGTTGCACAAAGGAGTCCCACGTCGCCGGAGACCAACTTAGAAAGTCGTGCAATGCAGGTTAGAGTGCCGTGGACCCAGGCTTGGCTGTGCACAAAGGATTTCCGCTGGAAGTGCACAGGGGCCGGAGTAGCTGCAAAGTTGCGGTTCCCAGCAATGCAGCCCAGCGAGGTGAGGCAAGGACTTACCTCCACCAAACTTGGACTGAAGAGTCACTGGACTGTGGGGGTCACTTGGACAGAGTTGCTGGATTTGAGGGACCTCGCTCGTCGTGCTGAGAGGAGACCCAAGGGACCGGTAATGCAGCTTTTTGGTGCCTGCGGTTGCAGGGGGAAGATTCCGTCGACCCACGGGAGATTTCTTCGGAGCTTCTGGTGCAGAGAGGAGGCAGGCTACCCCCACAGCATGCACAAGCAGGAAAACAGTCGAGAAGGCGGCAGGATCAGCGTTACAGAGTTGCAGTAGTCGTCTTTGCTACTATGTTGCAGGTTTGCAGGCTTCCAGAGCGGTCAGCAGTCGATTCCTTATCAGAAGGTGAAGAGGGAGATGCAGAGGAACTCGGATGAGCTCTTGCATTCGTTATCTAAAGTTTCCCCAGAGACAGAGACCCTAAATAGCCAGAAAAGAGGGTTTGGCTACCTAGGAGAGAGGATAGGCTAGCAACACCTGAAGGAGCCTATCACAAGGAGTCTCTGACGTCACCTGGTGGCACTGGCCACTCAGAGCAGTCCAGTGTGCCAGCAGCACCTCTGTTTCCAAGATGGCAGAGGTCTGGAGCACACTGGAGGAGCTCTGGACACCTCCCAGGGGAGGTGCAGGTCAGGGGAGTGGTCACTCCCCTTTCCTTTGTCCAGTTTCGCGCCAGAGCACGGCTAAGGGGTCCCCTGAACCGGTGTAGACTGGCTTATGCAGAATTGGGCACATCTGTGCCCAACAAAGCATTTCCAGAGGCTGGGGGAGGCTACTCCTCCCCTGCCTTCACACCATTTTCCAAAGGGAGAGGGTGTCACACCCTCTCTCAGAGGAAGTTCTTTGTTCTGCCATCCTGGGCCAGGCCTGGCTGGACCCCAGGAGGGCAGATGCCTGTCTGAGGGGTTGGCAGCAGCAGCAGCTGCAGTGAAACCCCAGGAAGGGCAGTTTGGCAGTACCAGGGTCTGTGCTACAGACCACTGGGATCATGGGATTGTGCCAACCATGCCAGGATGGCATAGAGGGGGCAATTCCATTATCATAGACATGTTACATGGCCATATTCGGAGTTACCATTGTGAAGCTACATATAGGTAGTGACCTATATGTAGTGCACGCGTGTAATGGTGTCCCCGCACTCACAAAGTTCAGGGAATTGGCTCTGAACAATGTGGGGGCACCTTGGCTAGTGCCAGGGTGCCCTCACACTAAGTAACTTTGCACCTAACCTTTACCAGGTAAAGGTTAGACATATAGGTGACTTATAAGTTACTTAAGTGCAGTGTAAAATGGCTGTGAAATAACGTGGACGTTATTTCACTCAGGCTGCAGTGGCAGGCCTGTGTAAGAATTGTCCGAGCTCCCTATGGGTGGCAAAAGAAATGCTGCAGCCCATAGGGATCTCCTGGAACCCCAATACCCTGGGTACCTCAGTACCATATACTAGGGAATTATAAGGGTGTTCCAGTAAGCCAAGGTAAATTGGTAGAAATGGTCACTAGCCTGTTAGTGACAATTTGAAATAAATGAGAGAGCATAACCACTGAGGTTCTGGTTAGCAGAGCCTCAGTGAGACAGTTAGGCACAACACAGGGAACATATACATGCACACCTATGAGCACTGGGGCCCTGTGTGACAGGGTCCCAGTGACACATACATATAGGCCACAAACCTATGAGCACTGGGGTCCTGACCAGCAGGATCCCAGTGACACATAACAAACATACTGAAAACATAGTGTTTTCACTATGAGCACTGAGGCCTGGCTATCAGGATCCCAGTGAGACAGTGAAAACAGTGACAAACACCCTGACATACACTCACAAACAGGCCAAAAGTGGGGGTAACAAGGCTAGAAAGAGGCTACCTTCTCACAGGCGCTACACGTAATGTAGATTCACGTTTCTTAAATCTGGCCTAATGTGTGCAGTTCACAAATCTTTCTTCCGTAACAACTGAAGTAAGTCGTTAGAAGGGCAGGTGTAATTCAAGCGTAAATAACCGCTGGTCCTCGAAAATTATTTGAGAATCATCAGGCAGTTAACTGAATCTGAATTGTCATCATGTCTTGTTTCGATTAAGAATTCACTCACGCTCAGTCGACTGCATTGGCAAAGTATGTTTGGTCAGGCCGGTTAATAGATCTGATGACACAGTCGCTGTGGCACTTGAAAAGTAGTAAATCTGCATAAACTCATCGTTTTGGTACAATCAGGGAGAACATTTTGGGGTCACCAGGTGTCGTAACTGCAACCCTCCTTATGGACATCAGGCTCCACTCTCTTTGTTTTCTGTGTATTTTTTTATTACACTAATAGTGAATAATAGCATATAATAGCATATTATTCACTATTAGTAAATTAAAATGGAGTACAATTAGCTGGAAATGCCCTTTCATGGCAGCTGAGGTAAGTTAAACAAAAAAGCTTTTAAATATGTGTTTGCATGCATGCTGGTGAGAGTGTGTTTATGTGAGAGTGTGTGTAAGTATGAATTTGTGTGTGTATATGTGTGTCTGAGTGGAGGTGAAGGGGCGTGTGATGTCACTTACGCTACCCCTTGCATTTCAATGAATTGATGTCCATGGGTACAATCCGTTATCTATTTAACTTTTAATTAATATTTTTACTTGAGTGTTTTACACTAAACCAGCATGCCGCCTTCCGGCCAGTTTCGGAGCACTGTACATATAATTGAATGTACTGTTCAGTAGTGGTTGGCTATGGGGGTCTAAGAAGGTTGATAATGGACTTGGAATGATTATGGCAACGTTCAAGTCAGGAGCCAGATTTGTTTTGGGGGAGTGTGCTTACCAGCTTGAAAGTGGACAGCTAGGGAATCTTACATATGTGGCTCTAGCGTTGCAAACTGTTTGTGCATTGCAGAAGGCAGAATTTAATTTAAGGACCTTCTGTAGTCAATCACCGCTTCTGTGTTTATTACCTTCACGGCTATATAAGTCTAACTATTTACTGTAATCCAGAATTTCAAACGCTGATGTCAAACTAAATCCTTAGTCAATATGGGAGCAAGAACTAAAACAGTCCACTTTGAATCTATAAACAAGAACTGAAAGCATATTTAAGAAAGAAATCTCAGAAGAAAGTCCAATGAATTGAAGACTTCTCTCTCAAAATGGCTGGCCTGAAAATGTCATCACAAACATTTTTTTGTGCTGAATACATAGGCGAAGGAAGCTGGTAAAAGGTGGGAAATGATGAAAACTAATAAAGCGCAAAGTTTGCTTACTTTACTCAAAGTGAACGCTAATTTTAGAATTTAGCCCACGTGGTGAGCTGTGTATAAAAGTTTATGTGAATGAAGTTAGACAACATTTTCTAACAGGAGCCAACTTGCAGTAGCATATTTGTTATACAAATCTAGTACACTCTCATATTGAGGACCAGATTTACAAACACTTGCATCGGGTTTGCGTTATTTATTTTTTTTAAGTGCAGACGCTGTATTTTAATCGAACGGAAAACGCGATTTTTCATTGGACTAGAACCGAAAGTAAGACTGAGCTGCGCGCTGCGCGACCTTGCTTTGCTTTACACCAAGGGGGCTTTTCCTGGGTGGTGCATGGCCATTCCCATGCAACCACCAATGAGCTTTGATGCAAATTCTCATGTGCGAAGAACTGTAGATAGGGATTTTAATAAAAACCTGTGCCTCCTTTTGGCAGGTGTAACAAGGAGGAACACTTTCCCCTTCATGTTTGCATCTTTAAATGTGTGCTGCTCTCTAGAGCACACCTACAAAGTGGCAAACTCCTTAAAGCACAGCTTTTGTACTGAAAGGGATCCATTCCCCTACAAAAACTATACACCCCACCCACAACCAGGCACCCGTGCACCGTGGGGCAAGCGTGTGTGCATTGGTGCACTGCAGCCACAGTGTGTCAGTGCAAGGAGAGAGAGCAGTGCCTGGTTTAGTAGATTTGGCGCTATTCTGCTCTCTCCCATTCACAAAATGCAGTGCAACAACTTTACTTGCTGTGCTGCGTGATTTTTAGTAAACCTGGCCCCTTATAGTTAAATTAAAACATTTTGGAGATAGTTTAAAAAATACAGCGAAATGTTAAGGTATGTTATCAGTTGTTGTTAAAATATGTAATTGAAACAAAATTTAGATTCAGTCCATCGTATGCATATAATTGGTCCAAATTTCCAAAGTGCTTCTGAAGTGGCCTCATAAGCATAATCCATGTTTTAAATGATGTCTTTCCTTTGAGAACTGGTGTTGAGCTAGAGTCCTGATGTTAGGATAATGAATTCTAAGGCAAAGTTCTGCCTCACCTTTTTCAATAATGTCTGTCATCAAGATCAAACGTCAGTATCCCAGCAGGATTTGCGCAGGCGTGGACACACACCTAGGATCCCTATGTGGACCTAAGGACTGCCACAGCACAAGTGCAGAATGGGACTCCAGCCACCACTCTGAGGGTCCACAGACACTCACCATGGTCCAGGAAGGCTTGCAGTACACAAGGGCGCAAAAGAGGCAACATTGTTTCCTCAGTAATATGTCACCTGTTTCAATACAGCACTGCGGTTTGTGGATGTTTTCACATAATGCCGTACCATAATGAGGCTCCATTCAATGTAAATTGGTTCCAAGGAATCGCAGAATTTCTGGTTTGTATACCTCCATTCAGGTCCCTTTTAGAAGCCAGCAGTGCCGCATTTCTCCAGAGGGGATGTGTTTGAACACACTTAAACAGCTGGTAGTCTTATCCATCCCATTAACGCTCATCTGGTGGCTCTCAAGAAGATAAAAGAGTGAGTCTTCTCACTGATGTTCAAATTTGTGACCTGGCTGCTCTCATTCAGTCAGTTGGGTTCTCCTTCTTTGCCTATGCAGATGTCACACAGATCCTCACACAACTGGATGGTGTAAGCTCGGACCTACCTGGCACTTTCTGCAACTGCTTTATGGTGGTAAAGTGCTGGATCTTCAATAATCTATCAAAATGAAGCCATAACAAGACATAGGTCCTCATGCTTGGAAAACAAGGATGGTCATCTCCTTTTTGGCCTCCAGTTCCCAGTCCTCCTCCTACACCTGCAAAGACAGTCAGAACTGTTGGGGTCATCATCAATGTATTTTATTCTGCATGTGAATAAAATGTCTACTACTTGCTTTGTTCCTCATAAAAAAATCAAAAAGAGATTTCCCTTCCTCCCTTGGAAGAGAAAACAGCTTGAAGTCCAGGCCACTACAAAGTGGATTGTCTGCGAATCTTTATGCATGGCCCTTGCTGGCTCTGGGACAAGTTTTTCCTTCTCCCTCATACCCCAGGCACCTATCGCAGACCATTCTCTCCGAAGCTCTGCTGAGAGTACTCAATAACTACTACGCCATACCAGATAGTAGGTCACTCTTTTGCTGGTACACTGCTCAGGAACCTCTCCCCCAATCCCCTGTATCTGTGTCTATGCTCAGACCTACTTGCACTTCGTTAGCAGCTCAACACGTTCTTCTTCTCTATTATCCGTAGAGACTGATCCATACTGGTGAAATGTTTTTTCTAGCAGTATAAGGTCTGGTTTGGCAATTGCACATGTTAGAAAAGTGTATAGGATGGACCACAAGTGTATTTGCGCAGAGTGCAGTATTCCCGGACTGATGTCACCAGCAGAAGATGAGAAGCTCAAAGATTCCTATGCTACAGGTCCAAGAGGACAGACTCAAGAAGGTGAACACAGAAGGTGCTACAAAAATGATTTTTGGGGGTATTTATTTAGGGACAGGTACTGCAGGAGAGGAATGTGATAGGAATTGGTGTGTATTGTATGATCTGTTTATGTGTGTGCTAAACCTGACAGCATAGTTTGGTCACCTCCACCCCAAATTCTTGCCTACCTCCTCCACTCTTTTGACCTCGTTCTTGCTGGATTTAAGACTCAGTGCACTTTAACACTGCTAACCAATGTTAAAGTGCTTGTGCTCTCTCCCCTAAACATGGCAATATTGGTTTATCCTCAAGACATATTTAAGTTACTTATAAGTCCATAGTAAAGTGCACCACATGTGCCCAGGGCCTGCAGCCACCCATTTGAGTAGCCCTCTAACCATGCCCCAGGCCTGCCACTTCAGAGCATCTGTGTGCAGTTTTACACTTACATGGACCTGGCAAAATAACCATTTAGCCAGGCCCAAACCTTCAGTTTTTATTCATATGTCACCCCAACTCTGTAAATATCCTAGGTGTGGTGCGAGTCAGGCATGTATCAACTGAAGAAACAACAGGAATTGTCGTTCTCAGCCTCTCCTTGCCTCCCAAAGTCATTTTTCACTACTGCAAGGTCTATCTCTCCCATAGGATAACATTACAGTACCATATTACATCTTATAAGTGTAATTCACAATCTGGAAGAGATACGTTTTTTGAGTTTGGTGTCTCTGAAATCACAATTTAAAATCACAATTTATGTTAAAGTCAAATTTTAAATTGTAATTCTGAAAATGTCACTTTTAAAAAGTCTGCAGTTTCATACTTCAGCCATTTGGTGCATGCTGCCTGTCTCTGATCACTTGTCTGTGGTGTGTGACAGCTGGACTTTGTGTATTCCCTCTACACAGCCACACACAATGGGAGCTTAGGTGTGACTTGATGGGCTTTGATGGACCATCCTGGTAGTATGAAAGGGAGGACCAGGCCACAGCCTCACTTACAACTGAATAGGCTGTGTCCTGTCTCCACAAAAGGGCTGCATAACACCCTGTAGTGAGTCTGGAGCCAGGACAGAACCTCTGTACACTTCAAAGGCCTGTTTTTGAAGTCTCCCCCATTTCAAATGCCAAACTGCGTGTAAGTACTAAACCTCTGACACCACCAACTCAGTACACTTCTGGACCTGTGACTACTCTGCCAGGAAGAAGGACTGCTGTGATGCTGAAGGACTGTTACTCTGGTGGACTGCTGCTCTGCTGGACTACTGGTTTGGTGGACTCCTTCCTTCCTGTGCAGCCCTACTGCCTGCTGTTTCCCTGCCTGGGTGGGAAGAACTAGACCTGCATTACTTTGACATAGAGTGGCTCCCCAGGTGACTGGTCTCCTGATCTGAAGTCTCAGGGACATAAAAGACTTCCAACCAACCTACTTCTGTACCTGGACCTTGGCAGCTGTGAGTCTGCTCTGTCAAGTCATGCCATCCCAGTCCTGGACCCTTGGAAGTGTGTCTAAGGTGCTTGCTCCAGCAGAACCAATGCATCCGCTGTCAACCAGACGCATCGGTGCAGCTGCATGGATCAGAACCAGTGCATTGCTTCTGTTGCGGTGATCAGAACTGGCGCATTGCTTCTGTTGCGGAGATCAGAACTGGCGCATCGCTCCAATTGCATGGATGGGAACTGACGCATTGCCTCTGCTACGAGGCTCGACTCTGACATATCGCCACTGTTGCATGACCTGCCTCATCTCGGAACTGACGCATTGTTGCCGTTGCATGTAGGAAATCAATGCATCTCCTCTACTGCGTGGGGAAAATCAGCGCATCTCTGCTACAGGGATCGACGTTGACTCATTGCTTCTCCTGCACCCTGCATCTTTAATGTCGATGTAACAGGATTAAGGTACTTTTTTTCAGCAGTGCTCACTGGGTCCCTATGTACAGCCCTCTCTCCATCGCAGTCAGCCTGAACTTTTGACTTTGTCCTGGTCTGCACAACCAGATATCCCTGATTGACACTTCTTGCTTCTGATCGCTATTTTACAGTTTAATCTTTAAATATTCATAAGCCAAGTTCTACTTATTAGATTTTTTTGTGTTTTGGTCTTGTTTCATTTATTGAATCAAGTTCTATTTTTCTAATCTGGTGTGGAATCTTTTTGTGTGGCGCTTTCACTGTTTTACAGTTTGAAGTGTTGCACAAATATTTTACACATTGTTCTTAGGTTAAGCCTTTCTGCTCTTACCAAGCTACCAAGGGTGAGCACAGGTTAATTTAGGGTGTGTTTGTGACTTACCCTGACTAGGATTTTGGTTCATGCTTGATCAGGGTGCAGTCCTCTGTCAATCAGAAACCCAATGTCAAACAGTGTGTACCAATAAATGATATAGAGACAGTAGTGCTTGTCATTTTAATTGGAGGGTCAGAATGAACAAAGACAAAAGGTGAGAAGAGACACGAGGGGCACCGTGAAAGACACCTCTTCAAGGAGCTGCTTGTTAACCTTTTCTAAAAGACATCTCCTTATGATAAGAGGTTTATATCTTACTACTCATTGTCGTGCCTTGTGCTGTTCTTAAGAACGCCCTCTTGGATGCCATCCTACTCTCTCTGATACAGTTTAGCATTGCAGTAGGCTAGGTTTGTAATATTTAAATATCAAGGCATATATACATACATCCACACATCCATGCATGCACATAAACGCAGATGAACCACACTAGACACTGACAGAAACACACTTAGATGCAGCAGAAAAGTAAGGTTTACATAAAGTTGTTGGCACCAAAGTCCTAAGGTTTCATGTCACCTTAAATAAAGGACGTTAACCTTGCCCAACTTCGCGCTTTGAGGTACTCATGTTTTCAACCTCCGAAAGATGAAAGGTTGAGAGAGTTCGACTGGGATCTCCACATTCAACCTACACAGTGCACCTGGATAGATGCAACAGGCATGTAAACCCGCTGGGCGTTTTTGTTTAATTTTCCACGACTCCCGCCGGACCTGCCCTGCTGTGTATTTTTTAGTATGCCTGCAAAGAAAACTCTTGCAGGATATGTTCGAGGACGCTGATGCAATACGAACAATGGTAACGGCATTTAAAAGAAAACCCTTCACCTGGAAACTATAGGAGGGGTGGGCTCCTGTGAGGGGCGTGGCTAGGAATGACAATCCATGTCCCGACCCCCAGGTTCCCACAGCTGAGCGGCTGTTTGTATGTGAAGTCAGGCAGCGCCGCGCCAGGGCAGGGCGTTGTTCTGTTTGAGGTAGCGTAGAGTACCTTCGAGTTGTCCCCAGGCGGACATCGAGTGGGTAAACGTCAGCAGCTCTGTAAATATCCTAGGTGTGGTGCGAGTCAGCCATGTACGAACTGAAGAACCAACAGGAACCGTTCTCAGCCTTTCCTCGCCTTCCCCTGTGAACTCTAACTTACACCAGAAAGATTCGGGTCTTTGCCAACAGCTTTCAACTCGGTGCCAGGAAACTCAGTCCAGTAAATATCAGCGCTGAATGGCGTGTTTCCCTCACTTTCTCTGAGGGGCCCGCGCTTTTGCCATGAAAAGAAGTTTGTAAACTGTTTATTCCTGTGGCCTCCGATGACCACTAAGGGCCTGATTTTGAGTTTGTCTGATAGGCAGTTATTTCTCCGTCATGGCGGTTAACCAGCTATTGTATTTAAGGTTCTGGCTGATGGACCACATCGTGGGGCAAAGTCCATGGTCCAGTCCTCCCTTGTTGGTTCCAACGTCCGTCTTTGAGGAACAACCTTCTGTCAACATTTGTATGGCAGTCAGGATGCCATATTTAGAGTTTTTCGTCGTGACAGCAGGATGGAGGAACCCTCACTACAGAGGACAGAAATGGCAGACCTGGTTACAGCGGTGATAGACATGGTTACACCGGTGGACAAGTTTGTCAACACTGACTGAAGCATCCATCAACGTACACCAGGTCAAAATAAACTCACCAATACCTATATCTCACTCTACACAGACGCTACTAAAACCACACAAACCATTTACCAAGCACGACATTTAACAGCACACAAGCTCCTGTTAGGAACTTTCCTACAATATACCTGGTAAAAGACAACCAAGATTCTCAGAAAATTACCTAATTGTGATGGTGGATAGGATAATTAGGGTTCAGCCCCCATTGTTTGGAGCACCAGTCCAGGCAACATCCAGGAGCCAGAGAAGGGAAATGTAAATGCTGTCTCCAATACTGGATGCTCACAGAGGACATCCGCAAGCAGTGAAACGACCTATGAGGGAGAGTCCATTCCCTCACGTCTATGGCTTAGAAAGATACCCTGGTAACTGGTAACCTGGTAACTGGTGATGTTGTCTCCCAGGCAAGGGAGTAGCTAGAAAATTAGAATGCCCCCTACTTTGAACCATACATCCATCCTTTCACTCATCCATGCATCCACGTTTTCAACCCATCATCCACTCTGCCTTTCACTCCATCCATCCATCCATTTACCCTTTCACTCATCATTCGTCCTTTTAGTCACTCTTCCATCTATTCTTTCATCATCCCTCCATCTACCTTTTCACACATTCATCCATTTATCTATTCTTCCTCCCTTTTAATCATCCATCCTTACATCCATCCTTTCACTCATTCATCCATGCATCTATCCACCCACCCCTTCACTCATCCATCCATCCCTCTTTTCGCTCACTCACCTCCCCACCTTTATGTGTTAATATTGAGCCTTTGACTGCCGAGCTGCAGGTGGAAGAGACCTTTGATAGCCTACCCCCACTTTAACTGCTTAAGCGGGGGGTAGATGACGCCTCTGCTCCCGAAGACTATCAACCTCATGCCCTGGTAGAAGGTGCTGTCCATATTCCATACTGAAGGCACAGTGGGAATTGCAGGTGGAATACATGCTGGTAAGAACAAACACTATGGCCCTTATTTAGAGTTTGCTGGATGTGGGATATCTGTCAAAAAGCAACAGATGTTCTGTTATCTGTATTTAGAGTGTATAGACAGTCTCCTCCCTTTAAATAGGGCAGACAGGACATCCACCACTTTTTGGTGAATGTCCTGCATCCACCAAATTCAAAATAAGGCCATATCTCACTCTAACAAAAGTCACCCTGTCTTCACTCTAGGACCCCTACTCCCTTCCTTAACTGTCTTCACTACTACTAACCCATTCTTGCAGTTGTGCTTCTGAATATCTGTCACAGTTAACACCGCTCCCTGAGCAATTGAAATCTACGGTTTCCTCACTCTGTAACACCATTCTCGTTCACATAACTCAGATTGGAAACCCATTACAACAGGTGTGCTTTATGATTTCAGCCACAAGTGAAAACGTACCCTATGTTATGACAAAATATAGCAAGTTATTTATCCCACCACAATGTGTAACCACTCCTGTCACAACCAGATAGCACATACTAGCCCTATGAGATGCTACAGCACCATGTCAGAAATAGTCAAAAGCACACTACAGTGGCATACATGCTTCTCACCCATAACAAATATAAGGTTGAGTAGAGAAAGTGTACGTTTTCCTCGGCTTTAAAGGCAACCCACAACCATTGTCCATTTACATTGAAGTGGGAATAAAGAGAAATATATAAAAGTCCCCCCAGGGCACTACCAACAGCCCTGCACCCGAGGACCACAGTTGTGTAGCTCTGTAGCTTATGACACTGTGCTACACCCTGTCCTCGTTCAAAGATTAGAAAGGTGTGGCATCACAGGTACAGCACTAAAACGGCTCACATCTTTTTTAGCCAATAGAAGTTTTAAAGTTAGTGAAGGGTCATTCTGCTCCAAGATACATCAGTTAAGGTGTGGTGTGCCGCATGGGTCTTGCCTCAGCCCCACACTGTTTAACGTGTATGTTCGTCCACTGGCAGACATTATATGCTCTCTTGGCTTCACTGTGCTCTCTTACGCTGACAATACCCAGATCATTGTCTCTCTCTGTCCTAATGGTGAACTTGTATCCCAAAAACGTAATGACTGCCCAGAGCAAGTTACGAAATCAATGGTAGAGAGTTACCTCAAGTTAAATGGGGAGAAAACGGATGTCATGGTGGTTGGCAACAGTCCATTGTTGTGGGATCAGATCACTTAGCCCCTACCTTTAGGAAATCACCCTTCCCTTAAAACAGAGGTAAAAAATATGGGTATTATTTTGGACAATCATCTCTCTATGGCCATGCAAGCAAAAAGAGTCACAGCATCTTGTTTTGGCCTTCTTAGGGTCTTGAGAAAAAACAAAAAATGGCTCATTGTAGAACTGCCAGAACAGTGGTACAGGGTCTGATTTTGATTTTATCACACCTTGACTATGGCAATTCTCTATTTTTAGGCAGCCCTGTTTCAGTGATCAATAGGCTGCAAGTCATTCAAAACGTGGCAGCTCGATTGCTGCTGGGTGTACCTAGATCTCACTCACATCACCTGGCACTTGCCAGACTGCACTGGCTGCCGATAGGGAAGAAAGTCCAGTTCAAGGCACTTTGCAAGGCTCATTGTGCCAAACATAACTCAGTTGTCAGATTCTCCAGCATCTTGTAAAACCATAGAAGACTTTCAAAGAACTTAGGTCAACTAAATTAGGCCTACTCACTGTTCCAGGAATTAAAAAGGCCGGAAGCGGCGTCCGGTCCTTCTCTTACCTGGCTCCTAAACTATGGAACTCACTGCCAGTCACCCTCAGACTTTATAAAAACGTGCTCAGTTTTAGAAAGCAACGGAAAACTCATTTATTTAAAATGTAATAACGGTATTCTAGCAGGGATGGCTAGCTCTGGGAAGCCCATGTTCGGGTAGCTATGTGCTTTATAAATGCTGTAATGAGTAATGAATGAATGAATGCAGCCCGCATACTTCTGGTGAGCGCAGACTGTGAGCCAGAGAATGGGTAACAGTATGTAAGAAAATATAGGCAGAAAGACTGAGGGCCTGATTTAGATCTTGGCGGACGGGTTACTCTGTCACAAAGGTGACGATTATTCCATCCGTCATATTACAATTTCCAAAGGATATAATGGAATCGTAATATGGCGGATGGGAAATCCATTACATCTGTGATAGAGTAACCCTGCCTGCCAATATCTAAATTAGGCCCAGTAATAACTGAAGGTTATTGATCGATCTGTACAGTGTATTTTGTCAAATACTCCCGATACTACAATGAAAGGTTGTTAAATGACAGATTCAGTAAATCTGGATGTCTGTCTCACACTTGCATGTTGTCTATCTTCTTCTTTTTAAAATGTGAGTAAAGATGTTTTTTGTAGTGTCATAAAGTACTGTCTGTACTAAAAGACAAGCACTGGCATGAACGCTCATTTAATTGACTCTTCGATGTGCGTTGATATCTGAGTCTTACGTACCCCACACTAATCTCTCTGAGCAGCCTCTGACTGCTTAGCATTGGTACCACTGACAGCTAAGTGCTGGAGGGGTTGTACCTGGCCCACTTTTGCTAATACATAGTAGTATGGACCCCAGGACAGCAGAGGCAAACAACCATATTCCCCACAGCTGAGACCCAGTTGCACAGGCTCGTTGTTTTTCTAATTTTATTTGTGAGGATGAATCTGTTTTTATCACACAAACATTCAGATCAGAGGCCAGTTATACTCCTAAAGTCCTCCTATTTATCCACATTGCAAATGTCGGGTACTGGCCTGCCACAGAAAGCTCTGTTTGCCGACCCATAATGTTGAATCTCATAATTGGTAATACACCAAGTTGTGAGGTATCTCAAATGTTAATACTCAAAACACACACACTGCATGCAAAATATACAAATGTAGGACATGTAGGAAATGTTTACTTTGTCAAGATCTTGCAACTCCTACCACTACAGCTAAATCTTAAAACACCCAACAAAAAAGACAAATCATGGAATACCAAATGTTTGCAGGAATTTATGTGGTTAAGAAATTGGCTTCTATAAAATCATATGTGGAAACTACCTAATAAATAGGCTGCCACACACTGAGCTGCACAATATACACACCTTCCTCATCAAAGTCAAGAGGCACAATAGGCCACAACCACCATGCTACCATCAGTCTCTTCAAGTACAAATCAATCTGATGTGCAGTAGCAATACACTACATTCAAACATTGTCAAATGATATGTTATAGAAGAAAAATCAAAGTATCGAGAACAAACCCATCAGCTGTATCATCTCCAAACTTAGGTTGAGTTTTAACGTTGTAGGACATTGAGCAAGATATCAAGGTCATCAGTTAGACTTAGAAGGAATGTGTACCAATAGAAATCCTTAGGAAAGATAATATCTAAATACACCAAACTACACTGACTGTATGTCCTTCTATAAACAATAAAGGGATAGTTAAATGATGGACATTCAGTCACAACAGTTCATATATTACAAGTGCAATATAGCCTATGGCACATGTAATACAGCAGACGGGCTCTATGTCCCTTTTATGATGCTGTATCCCATCTGCTGCACACTTCAATTAACGTTTAGTTTGATGGATGAGATGTTCCAATGCACATGTGGTGAATATCACCCTTATTAAAAAGTGAATTTTATCCTATAGCACTTGTAGTACTGAGAAGAGAATATCCATTATGTTTTCATAAAATATCACACGCATCAGTCTTTAATGAAGGCTCAGAAAAACAGAAATTAGCTGATTTTTTTTGGTATTTCTAGTTTTGGTGACTGGGTACTGCAACGTAAACCCAGACCAAATGTAAAATCAGACGTCTTATAAGTCCATTACAAGTATTAAGGTATCATAAAGTGGATGGGATATCTGCCATATTTGTGATGGATTCCTTGTGATGGAGGGTGGAGGTCCTGACACTTGCATGTCAAAGGACAGTAGCCTGCCTTCACACAAAGGACTGCCACACCCTCTATCGGACCCTGGCAGACAGGATTGAACTGAAAGGGGACGGGACCTTGTGCACTTCTAAGCCACTCTTTGAAGTCTTCCCCCACTTCAAAGGCACATTTGGGTATTTAAACAGGGCCTCTGCCCCTACCAACTCAGACACTTCCTGGAGAAGAAACTTGAACCAGAACCTGCATCCTGCCAAGGCTGCCCAAAGGACTCACCTGTCTGCTTTCTGTGAAGAACTGCTGCCTTTCTGTTGCCCTGCTGCCTTGCTGCTCTCTGACTGTGGTGAAGACGTGCTCTCCAAGGGCTTGGATAGAGCTTGCCTCCTGTTCCCTGAAGTCTCAGGACCAAAAAGACTTCATCTCTACAAGAAGAACTCCTTGTGCGGCGAAATTCGACGCATAGCCTGCCAGAAGCGAAGCACATCCTGCAACGTGTTGAAAATTTCACCGCACGCCGAACCGGAAAGACGCAGCCAGACTTCTCATCGAGAAGATCGATGCAGCACCAGCGTAGCAACCGGAAATTAGACGCATGGCCCACCAGAATGATGCAGAGCTGAACCGGAACGACACAGCCTGACTTTCAGAGAGGAATCGACTCAGCGCATGCCGTGCGGTAGAAACTTTGACGCACCGCCCACCAAATCAACACAGCTCCTGTGACTTCGTCCTGCCAGTGCAGAAAATCCACGCATCGTTCCGGGGGGGGGGGTCTGAAAACCCCGCAACCCAAAGAGGATCCACTACCGAGCGCCGGAAATCAATGCACAGCCATCCCTGCGTGAAAACTAAATAACGCATCGCCGTGTGTGGCCAGAGAAATCAACGCACACCCCTTTGTTTTCACACATCTCTGCAGTTCTTTGTGGAGATTTTTCATTCGAACCAGGCACTTTGTGCTTGAGAGAGACTTTGTTTGCTTTTAAAAGACTTAAGACACTTTATATCACTTTTAAAGTGATATCTCAACATATACTTATTGCATTTTAATAGTTTGGACTTGCATCTTATCAGATACATATTATATATTTTTCAAAACACTGTGTGGTGTATTTTTGTGGTGCTATATGGTGGTATTGTAGGATTTATTGCACAAATACTTTGCACATTGCCTTCTAAGTTAAGCCTGACTGCTCAGTGCCAAGCTACCAGAGGGTGGGCACAGGATAATTTGGATTGTGTGTGACTTACCCTGACTAGAGTGAGGGTCCTTGCTTGGGCAGGGGGTAGCCTGACTGCCAACCAAAGACCCCATTTCTAACATTGGTGATCAGCGGTGAGGATAGGACTTGTATGTATGCAGTGACATACAGTAGTTTCACTACCTACCCACGGTTGAAGGTCAACTTGACTTTTTATCTCTTTTTGCAATTTCATTTTTCCAGACAATTTTCTAACTAAAATCCTCACTCAAAATGTCTCAGGCTGGGTCTTAAGCTGGAGATTTTGACCTAGCCCTGTTGGAAGCATATACTGTCAAACAGCTGAAAGGGTTCTGCAGGATATGGGAGTACCCACCCAAGGTGCCTCTAGAAAGAAGGAATTTCAAATGGCGCTGAGGGCCTGGACAGAAGCCCCTTCAGAGGAGGATGCTGAGGAGGAGGGTCCAGAGGATGGCCCCTCAGAGGATTTTTTTCCATCAGTGGATGATGTTACCACTGCAATTGTGCCCCCTGCCAAACCAGGGAGCAGTGTCTCTGATCAATGCCTGACCGCAGATGAAAGGAGAGAGGAGAGACAGTTTAAATTGCAAATGGCAAGGTTGAAAATTGAGGCTCAACAGGAGGAAAGGAGGGCAGAGAGAGAAGGCAAACACGCTGAAGCTGAAAGAGCAGCCAAGCAGATTGAAGCTGAGAGAACTGAAGCTGCAGCTGAGAGAGCCTTGGCTGAGAAGAAACCTTTTTGGCTCATGAACTGAGCCTCAAGGAGATGGAGATCAAGGCAAGACAGCCTGAGTCCAGTAGTGATGGTGGCAGCATACATGTAGGACCTATTGGGGAGAAAAAGGTTTGTATACCCAAGAATGTGGTGCCAAGTTTTGTGGTGGGAGATGACATTGACAAGTGGTTGGCTGCCTATGAAGTTGCACTAAGGGCCCATAGGACCTCTGAGGAGCAATGGGGGGGCGGCCTTGTGGTTTTATGTACCAGCAGTGGGGAAGGACACACTTCTTACACTAGCTCCACATGATCAGAATGTCTGTGCACCCATGAAAGCCGCTTTACCGGCCAAGTTTGGACTGACCCCTGAAAAATACAGTCAGAGGTTTAGGGACAGCACCAACCTTTCCACACAAACTTGGGTAGATTGTTTTGATTTCTCCAATAAGGCACTGAATGGATGTGTAAGGGGCAGCAAAGTAAATGATTACAAAGGGTTATATGATTTGATTCTGAAAGAGCAAATGCTCAGTATTTCTTTTACAAAGTTGCACCAGCACTTGGTAGATAGTAAACTGACTGATCCCAGGAATCTTGCTGAGGAGGCGGACCTCTGGGTTAGCACCAGAGTGTCCAAGAAGACATCTTGGAGGGACACCCACAAAGGTGGTCAGGGTTCCCAACAGACGAAAGAGGGGGGAGAAAAACTTAAAGATAAGGAACTCTCAAAAGGCCCCCAAACAATCCCCAAGGGTGGGAGGGAGTGGTAACCACTCTTCTTCTAGATTTGGGAAGAAACCAAGTTTCTTTGACAGGAAATTAGGGAGGTTGATCCCCAAATGCTTAGAGTGCTACCAGCATGGACACTCTAAGGGCGACTCCCAGTGTTCCAAGAGAGCACACTCCACCACTGGACAGACACCTGGGTTGGCTAGGGTAGCGTTCGGGTGGAGATAGTCCCAGTTAGCTTTGGGGGGCAGACAGAGGTGTCCCTAGTATCCCTGGGAGATAGAGAGATGGTGCCTAAAGCCCACATGCCTGCAAATACTTTAAAGTATAGGCAGTGGGTCATCATTGATGGGCAAAGGGTGGAGGCTCTGCGTGACACAGGAGCCAGTATGACTACTGTCAAGAGTCAGCTGGTGTCAGCAGAGCAGATAGTCCCCAATACATTCCACCAGGTCATAGTCGTTGACAATCGTGAGAGTCACCTACCGGTGGCTCTGGTTCCCTTTGAGTGTGGGGCGGGGGCTCTGGTACTCTGAAAGTAGCTGTGAGTCCTGCCATGCCTGTAGATTGTCTGCTAGGCAATGATCTTGAGCATACTGCCTGGAAGGAGGTAGAGCTCAGATCCCATCTGGAGTTGTTTGGTTTGCCTGAGTGGGTCTGCCTGACCTCAAGGTCCATGGCTGCCCAGGAAGGGAGTCAAGGGCATCTGGAGCCTGGAACAATGGCCCAGACAGCTGCAAAGAGGAAGGGCAAGAGGCGCGGGAAACCCACCTCAGATGTTCCCACGGTGGAGGACGGGGCCCCTGAGGAGGAGGAGGCCTCTGAGCCAACTGGAGCGGACATAGCTGACCTGGGCAACCTGCCTGAACTTGCTGGCTGGCAAGTACAGGGTGGGCCAACCAGGGCAGAATTCTGCAAGGCACAGAAGAAATGCCCCACCCTTGAGGGTCTGAAGCGACAGGCCACAGCCCAAGCAGCTGGTGAAGCCTCTGGTGATCACCATATCTACTGGGAGAATGATCTCCTTTACAGTGAGCCTAAGGTTCCAGCCATTGGGGCAGCACGTGTGCTGGTGGTCCCCCAGTGTTTCCGCGCCTTCTTACTGGGTCTGGCTCACGACATCCCCCTGGCAGGACATTTGGGCAAAGACAAGACCTATGCCAGGCTTGTCACCCACTTCCATTGGCCTAGAATGCGGGTAGCCTCAGATAATTTCTGCAGGGCCTGCCCTACCTGCCAGTCTAGTGGGAAGACAGGGAAATGGCTTAAAGCCCCCCTGATCCCACTCCCTGTCGTTGGCACCCCCTTTGAAAGGGTGGGAATCGATGTCATTGGTCCCTTGGACCCCTAAACTACCTTGGGCAACAGGTTTATCCTGGTTTTAGTGGACCATGCCACCCGCTATCCAGAGGCAATCCCTCTGAGAACAGTGACTGCACCGGTGGTGGCCAGAGCCCTGATGGGAATATTTACCCGTGTGGGATTTCCTAAGGAAGTTGTGTCTGACAGCAGCACAAACTTCATGTCTGTGACATGAAGTCAATGTGGGATGAGTGTGGGGTGACCTACCGGTTTACCACCCCTTATCATCCTCAATCCAATGGGCTTTTTGAGAGATTGAACAAGACCCTTAAGGGCATGGTCACTGGCTTACCTGAGCCCATGAGGCGTAAGTGGGACGTCCTCTTGCCATGCCTGCTGTTTTCTTATAGAGCGGTGCCCCAGAAAGGGGTGGGGTTCAGCCCCTTTGAGCTTCTCTATGGTCACCCTGTCAGGGGACCACTCAGCATAGTCAAGGAGGGCTGGGAGAAAGCTCCCATTACACCTCCCCAGGATGTGGTCAGCTACATACTGGCCCTCCGCAACCAAACCCAAAGCTTTTGGAAGCAGGCCAAGAGTAACCTTGAGGCCAGTCAAGAGGTGATGAAGGAGTGGTACAACCCGAAGGCCACTCTGGTTGAGTTCTCACCTGGAGACAAGGTTTGGGTAATGGGGCCAGTATAGCCTAGGGTTCTCCAGGTCAGCTGGTCTGGCCCATTTGAGATCAAGGAGCGGAAGGGGGAGGCCACTTACCTAGTGGACCTCAAGACCCCTAGGCACCCCCTAAGGGTTCCCCATCATAACAGACTCAAACCTCATTTTGAGAGGTCTGAAGTCAGTATGCTCCTTTTGACGGTGGATGGCACGGAAGAGGAGAGCGAACCTCTCCCCGACCTCCTCTCTGCCAAAGAAGGTGATGGGTCAGTGGAGGGTGTCAATCTCTCTGACTCCCTGGCTCTAGATCAGAGAGGAGACTGCTATGAGTTGTTGGAGCAGTTCTCTTCCCTGTTTTCCCTTACTCCTGGACTCACCCATCTGTGTGTCCATGACATTGACACGGGAGACAGTCCCCCTATAAAGAACAAAATATACAGGTTGTCAGATAAGGTGAAGGCCAGCATCAAGGAGGAGGTCTCTAAGATGTTGGCCCTAGGGGTTATTGAGAAGTCCAGCAGTCCCTGGGCCAGCCCTGTGGTGCTGGTATCTAAGGCTGCTGCCCCCGGTGCAAAGCCAGAACTCCAGTTCTGTGTGGACTACCGGGGTCTCAACTCAGTCACATGGACTTACGCTCACCCCATCCCCTGAGCTGAAGAGCTCGTTGACAGGCGAGGCGCTGCCAAGTTCCTGAGTACTTTTGATCTCACATCAGGGTACTGGCAGATCGCCTTGACTGAGGGGGCTAAAGAGAGATCTGCATTTTCCACACCTGATGGCCATTACCAGTTCCGGGTGATGCCCTTTGGGTTGAAAAATGCCCCCACTACCTTCCAACAGTTGGTTAATGGGGTCCTAGCTGGCAAGGATGCCTACTGCGCAGCCTATCTAGATGACAGAGCTGTCTATAGTTCCAGCTGGGAGGAACACCTGCTCCACCTCAAGGAGGTGCTTCAGGCTCTGCAACAGGCAGGCCTGACCATCAAGGCTAGTAAGTGCCAGATTGGGCAGAGGTCCGTGGTGTACTTGGGACACCTAGTAGCTGGTGGCAAGGTATAGCCACTCCAGGCCAAGATTGAAACCATCAAGTCCTGGCAACCACCTAGAACTCAGACCGAAGTGAGAGCCTTTTTAGGCCTCACTGGATACTACCGTAGGTTTGGCAAGGGCTATGGTACCATTGGGTCACCCTTGACAGAACTTACTTCGAAAAAGCAACCTAGGTTGGTGAATTGGACAGAGGCTTGTCAGAAAGCCTTTGACTCCCTGAAGGAAGCCATGTGCACAGCCCCCATGCTCAAGGCCCCTGACTACTCCCAGGAATTTATTGTGCAGACAGATGCTTCAGAGCATGGCATAGGGGCTGTTCTAGCACAGCTAAATGAGGAGGCCTCAGACCAACCAGTAGTCCTTATTTGCAGAAGACTATTACCACAGGAACAGAGTTGGAGTGCTATTGAAAGAGAAGCATTTGCTGTGGTCTGGGCACTGAAGAAGCTGAGACCATACCTGTTTGGGACTCACTTCCGGGTTCAGACAGACCACAGGCCCCTCAGATGGCTCATGCAGATGAGGGGTGAGAATCCTAAACTCTTGAGGTGGTCCATTTCCCTACAGGGGATGGACTTTACGGTGGAGCATCTCCCGGGGATTGACCTCGCCAATGCTGATGGTTTCTCCAGATACTTCCGCCTTGGCGATGAGAGCTCCCAGGAGGTTGGGTAGCTCTCCCCACTTTCAGCTGGGGGGGACACATGTTAGACCTGACAGCCTTAGGGTGGTCACCCCTAACTTTTTGCCTGCCTCACTCCACTTTTTAGATACTGTTTTTGCTGGTTTTAAGACTCTGCACACTTTACCACTGCTAAACAGTGCTAAAGTGCATGTGCTCTCTCCCTTTAAACATGGTAACATTGGATCATACCCAATTGGACTATTTAATTTACCTATAAGTCCCTAGTAGAGTGCACTATATGTGCCCAGGGCCTGTAGATTAAAGGCTACTAGTGGGCCTGCAGCACTGATTGTGCCACCCACTTAAGTAGCCCCTTAACCTTGTCTCAGGCCTGCCATTGCAAGACCTGGGTGTGCAGTTTCACTGCCAATTTGATTTAGCATTTAAAAGTACTTGCCAAACCTAAAACTCCCCTTTTTCTACATATAAGACACCCCTAAGGTATTCCCTAGGTAACCCATAGGGCAGGATGCTGTGTAGACAAAAGGCAGGACATGTACCTGTGTAGTTTACATGTCCTTGTAGTGTAAAACTCCTACATCTGTTTTACAATGCTGTGAGGCCTGCTCCATTCATAGGCTAACATTGGGGCTGCCCTCATACATTTTTTGAGTGGTAGCTGCTGATCTGAAAGGAGAAGGAAGGTTATATTTAGTATGGCCAGAATAGTGATACAAAATCCTGCTGACTGGTGAAGTTGGATTTAATATTACTATTTTAGAAATACCACTTTTAGAAAGTGAGCATTTTTCTGCACTTAAATCTTTCTGTGCCTTAAAATCCACGTCTGGCTGGGTTTAGTTGACAGCTCCCTTGTGCATTCACTCAGACACACCCCAAACACAGGATACTCAGCCTCACTTGCATACATGTGCATTTTAAATGGGTCTTCCTGGGCTGGGACGGTGGAGGGCCTGACACTTGCATGTCAAAGGACAGTAGCCTGCCCTCACACAAAGGACTGCCACACCCCCTACTGGGACCCTGGCAGACAGGATTGTACTGAACTGAAAGGGGACCTTGTGCACTTCTAAGCCACTCTTTGAAGTCTCCCCCACTTCAAAGGCACATTTGGGTATTTAAACAGGGCCTCTGCCCCTACCAACTCAGATACTTCCTGTAGAAGAAACTTGAACCAGCACCTGCATCCTGCCAAGAACTGCCTGGCTGCCCAAAGGACTCATCTGTCTGCTTTCTGTGAAGGACTGCTGCCTTGCTGTTGACCTGCTGCCTTGCTGCTCTCTGGCTGTGGTGAAGAAGTGCTCTCCAAGGGCTTGAATAGAGCTTGCCTTTTGTTCCCTGAAGTCTCAGGACCAAAAAGACTTCATCTCTACAAGAGGGACTCCTTGTGCTACAAAATTCGACACACAGCCTGCCAGAAATGACGCACAGCCTGCCAGAAATGACCAACAGTCTGCACCTCGGTGAAAATTTCACTGCACGCCGAACCGGAATGACGCAGCCCGACTTTGCATCGAGAAGATCAACGCAGCGCCAGCGTAGAGACCGAAAATTCGACTCACGGCCGAACCGGAATTACACTGCCCGACTTCCAGAGAGTGCGGTAGAATATTCAACGCCCACCGAATCGACGCAGCTTCTGTGACTTCGGCCTGCCAGTGCAGGAAATCCACGCATCATCCTCGGGGTGTCCGAAAACCCCGCAACCCGAAGAGGATCCATGACCGAGTGTCGGAAATCAGCGCACAGCCACCCCTGCGTGAAAACACACGATGCAGCGTCGTGTGCGGCCCAAAAAATCGACACACACCCCTTTGTTTCCAAGCATCTCCTCCTCTGCGTTCTTTGCAGAGATTTTTCACGCAAACCAGGTACTTTGTGCTTGAAATAGACTTTGTTTGCTTTTAAACGACTTAAGACACGTTATATAACTATTACAGTGATATCTCAAAATATACTTATTGTATTTTAATCGTTTTGACCAGCATCTTATCAGATAAATATTATATATTTTTCTAATCGCTGTGTGTTGATTTTTGTGGTGCTATATGGTGGTATTGTATGATTTATTGCACAAATACTTACACATTGCCTTTTAAGTTAAGCCTGACTGCTCAGTGTCAAGCTACCAGAGGGTGGGCACAGGATAATTTAGATTGTGTGTGACTTACCCTGACTAGAGTGAGGGTCCTTGCTTGGACAAGGGGTAACCTGACTGCCAAACAAAGACCCCATTTCTAACAATGGCCCCAAACAAGTCTGAAAGTCATATAAGACAATGGCTAGGAATATACAAGTATGACCACTTCCACTGGCGCATATGTGACTTGAAACATAAAGATATGCTGTTTTATAGTGCCACATGATGTAAACATTAGAAAAAAAGTCAACATTCTGAGTGTACTATATATTCACTGAGCATACTATATATATTTTCATTAAGAAACAGAGGAATGGCCTCATTGTTAGTATAAAAATGAAATAGTTTGCTTGACACTTAGGGGGTCAGTATGACTTCGGCGGACAGTTTTCACCATCCGCTGAAGTCGCTTGTTCAGGTTGCCGCCAGTGCGTCTGCCTTCCCGTGGGCCCCATTAAGAGTTCTCCATTGGGTCAGCGGGCGGAAACAGTGTTTGTGACCCAGCGGATATCGGCCTACAATATTGATGCCAGCTCATTATAGAGCCGGTGCCAATGCTGTAGTGCATTGGGTGCACCAGCAGACAATGAACATCGCGAGGGGCTGGCCAGGGGGGCCCTGCACTGCCCATGCCAAGTGCATGGGCAGTGCAGGGCCCCCCGGGACACCCTGCACCCCGCCTCCACCAGCCTTTACATGGCAGTGCTACTGTATGTAAAAGTTGGCGGAGAGGGGGGGTCTTAATCCCCAGGGCTGCGCTGATGGATTACGGCAGCCAGCACCACCAGCCTCTCCTGTGGAGGCTGCTGTTAGACCGCCACCAGGACCCTGGCGTCGTAATCAGGCCCTTAGTGTCATTGTAATGTCCTGATGCCCTCCTAAAAAGTTAGGATTAATGCAATATTTCAAGTACTGTCAGTATGTGTGTGAAAGTAAGGTCACATAATATATCATTAATATCTTAATTTACACTGTGATGTCATCTGTTACATGCCTATTATTTGTATTCCTTTATTTTGTTCTATTTCCTTCTGTGTAGGCTCACCCCCTTAACAAGAATAAAATATGGCAGGCCATTGCCTGGAGTAGGACTCCAAACAGCACAGCATATACTGCCACAAACATCAGGTGGGCCTTTGGTGATGGACATGCGTTTTGACTTTGAATTATCTTGAAGAAAAAGCAGTTGCAGTGGTGGCTGACCTCATGATGCGCTAAATGCTTGGGTGGCGTACCCCAGTTTGGATTGGAAGCTGAAGGCCTAGCAGCAGAAACAAGGTGGTAAGTTGGATCTCCTTTGTAACAGCTTATATTGCTTATGATGCTTTGTATATGAATGCTAGCCATGCTTAATTCAATATCTACATGTAGGATTGCATGTTAACATCATGTCAATGTGATATGTCTACTAATATATGTATGATTTTGCTGTGTAACAACCAATAACTTTGTTGCAGTTTTTTGTGACACTGCGCCTGATAAAATATTGTCCATTCGTTAGACATTTGCAGACAGACTACTCTATCAAAATGCGGTGGACGACCAATCAGAAATATTACAAGTGCAATAGACTATAAACCAGTTTTAAAACAGCAAACAGGAAATCAAATAGGACCTCACCCACATTTGCGGTGGAGTATCTACCTGCCAGACTCTAAATAACACCCTTTGGGCCAGATGTAGGTAGGTCTGATTTTGCGAATCGGAAATTGCGAGTCGGTGCAACTCGCAATTTCCGATTCGCAAAATCTGATGCAGAACGGTGTCTCAGACACCGTCTGCGAGTCGCTATAGGGTCGCAAAGACCCACCTCATTAATATTAATGAGGTGGGTCGCATTTTGCGACCCCATAGCGAGTCCCTGCACTCACAGGGATGGTGGCCTGCTGAAGACAGCAGACCTCCATGTCTGTGACTGCTTTTTAAATTAAGCAGTTTTTTATTTTGATTTTGCAGCCCGTTTTCCTTAAAGGAAAACGAGCTGCAAAATAAAAAAAATAACGAAACCATTTGGTTTCGGTTTTTCAGAGTAGGCAGTGGTCCATTGGACCACTGCCTGCTCTGAAAACCCCTTTTTGGCAACATTCACAAAGGGGAAGTGGTCCCATGGGGACCCCTTCCCTTTTGCGAATGGGTTACCACCAGTGTGACACTGGTGCTAACTGCGAATTGCTTTGCGACCGCCTTTGCGGTCACAAAGCAATTTAGCATAGCGATGCGAATCGCAAATAGGAAGGGGACACCCCTTCCTATTTGCGAGTCGCATTAAAATTGTGAATGAGCATCGCAATCGGCATTTTGCATGGCGCAAACTGCGATTTTCGCAGATTGCACCGTGCAAAATGCTTGCTACATCTGGCCCTTAATTCCTAAGGGGAAGCTTATCTCCTCTTCCCCCACTTCAGTATCCAGTTTCAGTCCCTCTCGCTTCATGATTGGAAGTAATGTGGTGGGGTCACACACGCACACATACACCTCAGTCAAACCCATTCATTCACAAATGCATGCACACCCATACACAACACTCACTGACAAATAAACATACATTCACACATGCATGCATACAACAAATATAAAAAAAACATAATACTTACCTCAACAGCAGCAGCTCTAACAGGGAAGCCTCGGTGGTCACTGGAGGGTTGGGAGTGCTGCCTTCCCTCACTGGCTGACGTAAGGTCCGTCAATGAGGAAAAGAAGCAGTCCCAATCTCACCACAGAGTGAAATGAGGTCAGTGAGACTACTCACCCCACCCCAATCTGTTGTGAGGTGTCACTGACTGACACTTGGCCCTGGGCACTTCAGGGCTTAAAATTGCAGTGACCAGGCCTGAGACGAATCAGTGACGCTCTCCCTGGTCCAGAGGGGGAGGACCCCAAGGCACCTTTGCCAGGCTGAGGAGGTCACACCCCCAGGATCTGTGGCTTCTTCAGTCTGGCAAAGTTTAGCTCAGGTAGCCAGGAGCCTAAAGCATATAATGCATGTCTAGCTCCTGGCTGCCTGTCCTGAACCCGAAGAGTACCTATCAGGCTGACCTTTGTTCAGCCTGACAGAAACTTTTCTTGCCTGGAAAAAGTTGGGGGCATGACTCTGGGGCTCCACTGTTGATGTTTTCCATGATTTAGAACTGAACCTTTCTGGCTCCCTGAGGACTCTGTATTAGTGTTTGACATAATTGCTAGAATAGAATGTATGAAAGCTTGTATAAGAATGTTGGAGTTCATAGGTACACACAGAGGAATGAAGACGTGTGCTTAACAGCTCTGTGTGTGACGTAGTCATTCAGTGGGTACCACGCTGGGGAAGATGCTGCAACTGGCGAAGAGATAGGTGATAATTAACACCAAGAAGCAAGTGCTGTCCTGGAGAGTTTACTGTGGTTCAAGCAAACTGCTCATGCCTGCCATGCGTGCCTTCGTCAAAGTGCCAAGTTGACAGTTGGCATATGTGAAATCAAAGCGCAACTTCAGCCAGTGTGAAGCATGTGAATGGAAAGAGAGATTCACGGAAGAGTCTACACATTGTTGGTAGAATAAACTACAACAAAGATCCTACCGAAAGGTACTGCACTGCTGTGCAAATTAAACTTATATATTATACGGAGCATTAATACTGAAGGCAGATTCAAACAGGTTTACAAAGCGCAGTTAAAGACAATTATCAGATAACAAATAGCGCTGAAGACAGATCAACCAGGTGTAAGACAATACAAGCTGAATTATACAAAGAATAAAGTAAAGGACTTACGAGCCTGCTAAAGAGAGTCGCTGCATTACAGCCGATGCTGGACCCAGGAAGAAGCACAAGGGTTGTTGTGCTAAAAGATTGGTCCATATTTAAAGTGGCAAAAAACTCAGCTGTGACAATGTGCAGAGCAAAGGAAAAAGTAAGTGCGTCATAGTGCGAAGACAAAATGGCCACCAGAATGATCCAGAAGCAACGTTCGACATGCGCCCACAAGGCCAAGCGGTGACATCAGTTGAGGCAAATAGATACTAAACAAAGTCGATTGTCCTCTAAATCATTGTCAAACAGTTCTTCAGCCTCAATAATAAGTAACAGTGAAGAAACTGATTGTGACGTGTCAATGCTTACCTCAGAAAAACGAGCACATGTTGGACTGGTTGCCTGTGAGGAGAAAAGCAGTAAAAAAAATAAGTTGACATGTCAAAATAACAAAATCATGCAAGCTCTGCCCAAAGAATACATTGAAAATAAATGGTTGTTCAAATACTTACATTATCGATAGTGGTGCTTTGATAAAAAAAAAGGCCTGGAGAAAAGTACAATGAACTGTCTCCTTTACCACAGCTCACGCTGTCAAATACCAAAGTATACACTTGGACTGCTTCGATACCCATGAAAAGTAAAGGTTCATTTGTAGTGACAGTGAACCATAAGAAAAGAAAAGTACAAGCAGTGATCTATGTACTCCAAGATACAACGGCAAATACCTACTTGCTTAGTTTGAGCACAGATGCTGACACAGGACTAATTTCAGTGAAGTACAACATGAATGCTCATCACAAAATAGAAGTCAAATCCCTTCATTGTTTCAAGATTCAGAAAGTTAAAGACCATGAAAGTAAAACTGCATATCAATGAGGATGTCCATTCTGTTGCTCAGAGACATAGATGAGTTGCTTTTCATTTAGAAGAAGCTGTTGAAAAAGAACTTGAATCATTACTCAAGCATGGCTTTATTGAACATTTCATTGGTCCAGCACCATGGGTTTCTCACATAGTAGCAGTGGCCAAAAAGGACCATGAAGGAGTTGTGCACATATGCGTTGACATGTGGCAAGCAAACAAAGCGATTCAACGAAAGTGACATCCAGGGCCACACATTGCTGACATAATCACGCAATTAAATGGTGCCAAAATCTTCTCCCAACTTGATGTGAATAAACGTTATCATCAGTTAGAACAAGAAGAAAACGGTAGATATTTTACAACCTTTGCTACACAAGTTGGTTAGTTTGGGTAAAATAGACTTAGGGCCTGATTTAGATCTTGATGGTCTTACAACCAAGCTGCACCAGCAGCAGACCCGAGAAAACCGTCAAGTTGACGGTCTTCTGCCCACCATACTTAGATGGTACAGCTCTGCAGGTGTTGTACTTACGGCAGATTGCTGACAGAGGGAGATGGCAGCTGGACCCAATTGACTTCATACAATGGCATGGGCTATGAATAGAGCGAAGGTACTCACACACACACCGTACCTTAGGCATATGTGTCCCCCTGCACTACAAACTACACAACACACCACATACAACCACCATCCATTACAATTCCAACACAATACCAGTGTGTTCCTATCCATGTCTGACACACTCGTGTCCTCGACATATGCATGTCACAGTAATTTAAATAAATTACTGTGACACGTATGTCTGCAGTGGTCCCGAGCCAATGTGCAGTGTCTCCCCAATGTACACAGCCAATGTGGGTTCCCTACCTTCGTGTCCAGCGATGGGGTGGTCTTGTTTTCTCCATGGGCGGGAGGGTGTTGTCCAGTCCTGTCCTTTTGAAAATGGGAGTGGAATCGAGATAAAAGGTGAGTTTTCACCCCTTTTCCCACCAATCCGCCAAATGAGGCTTGGCGGTCGGACCACCTCTTTTTGTTTCTTGGTGAGGCACATCCAGATCTGCACAGCGGTAAGTGTGGCTGGAGTCCCGCCACCAGCCACTACTTCCTCTGGTGCCGTGGCAGGGGATGGGAATCCTTGGCGGACTTGGCGGGACTGGGGCGGTCTTTCGGCTGTGTTCCCACCAACATCTACATCTGGTGGGCAGACCGTGGAGCCGGCAGATGGGGTTTCTGTCTGGAAAATTTTGGCGGACCTGTTACTGCCAAGATCTAAATCAGGCCCTTAGTTTTGGTGTGTCATTGGCAGCAGAACTTTTCCAAAACCTCATATGACAAATCACATAACCTGTTCTGAATGCCTTTAACTATTGCAATGACATACTGGTTTTTAAAGGTTGTTGGATTTTTTTTCCTTATGCAGGGTCATCCCCAATCTTTTAGCCTCCTGCCTCCTATTTTTTCTGATCTGTTGTTGTTGGCTTTTGAACTCTGAGCAATTTACCACTGCTAACCAGTGCTAAAGTGCATATACTCTCTGTCTTAATTGTATTGTTCATTGGATTTCCATGACTGGTATATTTGATTTACTGGTAAGTCCCTAGTACAGTGCACTAGAGGTGCCCAGGCCCTTTAAATCAAATGCTACTATTGGGCCTGCAGCACTAGTTGTGCCACCCACATTAGTAGCCCTGTAATCATGTCTCAGACCTGCCATTGCAGTGTCTGTGTGTGCAGATTTAACCTGCCACTTTGACTTGGTACCCACTTGCCAGGCCTAAACCTTCCCTTTTCTTACATGTAAGACACCCCTAAGGTAGGTCCTAGGTAGCTCCATGGGCAGGGTGCAGTGTATGTTTAAAGTAGGACATATACTAATGTGTTTTGTATGTCCTAACAGTGAAATACTGCCAAATTTGGTTTTCATTGTTGCAAGGCATATTCCTCTCATAGGTTGACATGGGGGTTGCCTTTAAATATGATTAAAGCGTAGATTCCCTGTGGGAGCAGATAGACATGTGGAGTTTGGACTCTCTGAGCCCACAATTTCAAAATACAAATTTTAGTAAAGTTGATTTTAAGATCGTGTGTTTGAAAATGCCACTTTTCGAAAGTGAGCATTTTCTTGCTTAAACCATTCTGTGACTCTGCCGGTTTGTGGATTCCCTGTCTGGGTCAGTTTGACTGTTGGGCTGTTTGCACCTCTCCCTAGACAGTGACACAAAGGGAGCTGGGGTGTAGCCTGCATATCCTGATGAGCCATCTGTCCTAGGAGGGAAGGGAGGAGTGGTCACTCACACCTGAAAGGGCTGTGCCTGCCCTCACACAATGCAGTCTCCAACCCCCTGGTGTGTGTCTGGGGCCTGGCCTGGGCAAGGCAGGATTTCACAAACAAGAGAGACTTTCCTTTAAAGTAAGCCTACTTCAAAGGCCAAAATGGGTAGAAGAAGGGCACCCAAAACCACAGACTTTAGATCACTTCTGGAAATCAAGAGGAACCTCTGCCTGGAGAAGAGCTGAAGAGCTGAGGAGAAGTGCTGCCCTGCCCGGGACTGTGCTTTGTGGAGCTATCCTGCAAGTGCAGTTGCTGTTTCTGCCTGGTGAAAGGGGACAAAGACTGGACTCCTGTTGTTGAAGTCTCAGGGCCATCAAAGACTTCCCCTGCCAGCACCTGGACTCTCTGCTGAGACTCCTGCTCTGCCAAGTAGTGCCCTTTCCAGTTCCTGGGGCCTTGACAGGTGAAGTTGGCAGACCAAGATTGAAAATCCACGCACAGACTGCCGTGCGAGGAAATTCCTGACGCAACTTCTGAGATGCAGCTGGAGAAACGACGCGCCCGCCGGTTTCGCGGCTGAAATCAACACTGGAAGATTGACGCATGTGGGTGGAGAAATGATGCGCCACACCGCTAACAGAGGCTGGTAACATCGCAACCCACACAGTGCGGTTTTGCTGATACCGTGCGGCAGAACTTTCGACGCAAACCTTGCTGGGCATGGAAAAACGATGCAACATCTGCCTGGACCCGAGTGCTTGCCCGGATCGACTCGTCGTTCTCCTGCGGAGAGGAAAAACAATGCACGCCGACCCGACTGGGGTAGCAAAGCTACCAAAGGGGTGAGCGTGGTTAGCTGAGGGTGATTCTCCTTTACACTGACTAGAGTGAGGGTCCTTGCTTGGACAGTGGGTAACCTGACTGCCAACCAAAGACCCCATTTCTAACATTGGTGATCAACGGTTGGGATTGGACTTGTATTTGTACTTGACATACAGTGATTAAGTGTACACTCCTGTTTTCAGTCCAGACCATTACGTGACCACATACAGTTTTTCTTTTTGTTCTCAGATGTCGTCCTGGATATATTGTTAATACTTGGACTCTTGTTAGGGGGTTGCACCTGTGAGGCCTTGACAGAATGGAAATCAACTTCTGGCACCTATTGATCTATACAATGAGGGAGCTAAAAGTATTCTGCAAGGAAAGGGGACTGGCTGTAAAGAAGAGGTCCAGAAGGAAGGCTCTTGAGTCAGCCCTGTTTTGTTATGAGTTGAAAAGCTGGCAGGCAACACTACCAGATAATTCTGAGGAGGATGACTACTCTGAGGAGGAGGGCAGTGGCCCTGAGAGGAGAACAGAAAGCGATGAATGGCGTCTAGCTCAAGAGCAGTGGCTGAGAGAGCTAGATGAAGAGCTTGAGAGGGCTGAGGCAGAGAGAGCCCTAGCCCTGGGAAAAGAAATGTTTGCAGCTCAAGAGATGAGCTGTGAAGAGCTGAAGCTGGAAGCCATGAGGGCTGAGTCCAGATCAGATGCTGGCAGCAGAAATCTTGTATCCAGTGCAGATGAAGAAGTGCACATGCCCAGAGACTTGGGGCCAGATGTAGTAAAGGTTTTTACCCATTCTGTGTCTATGGGAAAAAGTGTTCGTACCTATGGCCCTTGGTGCCCAACTTGAAGGAGGGCGTTGACACACACCAGGAGATTCAGGGGTATGAGGTAGCTCCAGTGATGCACAGGGTCCCTGAGGTGGATTGGGGAACTGGCATGGGGAGTCATATTCCTACTGGTGGGAGGGACACTCTACTGGCTCTAGGTGAGAGCCACAGGGAGAGGGGTTCCCCCCAGGTAGAAGTCCTGGTTATGGAGTGTGGAAACATCCCAGAAGAGTGTGGGTTGAGTGTCAGGGACAGTCAGGTATTGTCTCACCAGTCTCAGGAGGGTGATGTTGGGTACTTTTTCAAGGCTGAGTCACTGGATGGTTGGGTGAAGGGTAGTTTGGTTAATTCATGTGAGGGGCTGGGTGATGTAATTGCTGAATAGCATATGTCTAGTTTTATGCCAACACCCAGTGGAGTGTGAGTTCTCTGACCCCAGGGAACTTACACTGGAGACAGGCCTCTGGGTAAGTACCAGAGAGTCTGAAGAGGCATTTGGGGGTGCTCCTGAGGAGAGTGGTTTAGGTATTTCCCAACCAGGTGAGGTAGGGAAGGATTGCAGTGTCCCAGGTAGGTCCCAGTGTAGTGGGATGGGTGAGGGAGCCCATGTGCAGTCTCAGAGGAGAGGGAAAGGAGATAGGCTGAGGCCCAAGGTGCCCGAGATTCAGTCTCAGGTCCTGGAGGGTTCCATGAGGGAACACCATGAGGGGAGCCTAGCCTGTACTGTAGGGCCATCTGCTGAGGAAGACCCCACAGAGTCAGCAGAACTTGGTGGGGACTGGCAGTACCACTCCTAGTGAGGGGGTGCAGTAGTCCAGTCAGAGGGTTGAGAGGGGGTTGCAGACCCCAGTGGAGAACCTGGAGAGTCAGGGATCAGCTCTGAAAGCAGAGACCCCAAGGAATGACCTTGGTGAGATCATTTCTGGGTTGGGGGTAATCCAGACTCTGCCAGATGGGCAGGGGTCAGGAGACCTGTGCCAGCAAGACTCTTGTGTGGCCCTTGGGGATGGTGTGTCCCTTGTGGGGGGTAAGTGTGCTCCCCAGGAAGTCCTGGTGCGCCAGGCAATGGTTCAACCGCAGGGTGGTGCCTCTGGGTTTGATGGTCAGGTTCAGGGGTAAACTCCGACCTGATGGGGAGTAGGTGTGCTCCCAAGGAAGTCATGGTGCGCCAGGCAGTGGTTCAACCGCAGGGTGGTGACTCTGGGTTGGATGGTCAGGTTCAGGGGTTAAACTCTTACCTGGTGGGGGGTCGGTGTGCCCCCAGGAAGTCCTGGGTTGCCAAGCAGTGGTCCAGCCTGACGGTACAGACTGGACTGGAGGATGAGGTGCAGGGGGTAAACCCTGGCCTGAAGGAGGGGCGGTTTGCTCAATCACCCCCCCCGGTGTGATTTCCAGGGGTACTCTCCATAATGGGTGGTGCAGAACCCTGGGAGAAGGGGCAGGGGAGGGAGAGATGCACCCCTGACCCCAGTTCAATCTAAGGGTACAGACCCTGGATTGGAAGGCCAGGTTCAGGGTGTCCCCCCTGACTTGGAGGGAGGGGCTACTGCAAACAGTGCCCCTACCATGTTGTCTTCTGGGGGGCCACTCCTAGTTTGGGGGTGCAGGACCCGGGAAGGAAGGGCAGGGGGAGGGAAGCCTCACCCCTGGCCCAACCTGAAGGTACAGACCCCAGGTTGGAAGATCAGTTGCAGGTTAACATCCCTTCACTGGTGGGAGAATTGTGCAGGACTGCTTCTACAAGCACCCTGGCAATTCTGGTCTCTGGGGGTGGCACTCCTAGACGGAGGGTACAGAGCCCCAAAGGGGATACCAGGGTCAGGCTGTCATCCCTGACCTGGTGGAAGGGAGAGTGGTCAAAGGGTGCCAGGCACCTGGGGCTACTGCCCCCCAATCACCACAGTCACAGTGGTTGGAGAGCTTTGAGAGGCCTGGGGCCTGGCTTTCATCTCTGACAGCTGTCAGTGGCCACTGTGGTTTGCTATCCTTGTGGACAGAGTTGCCCCTGGCAGGTGGAACAAGAGTCAAAACCCGAGGGTGGAGTGGGCCGCACCACTGTGTTGGCCCTAGTGGTACTATCTATACCCTGGGATACCTATGTGAGCAAAGTAATGTTAGCTGCTGCACATATGGTATCTGCAGATGAGGAGAAGGGTTCCGCATGCGTTAGCTTATGGGGACCTGAGAGTATGGACAGAGGGATCCAAGTGGAGTCAGGAGGGCGTAGAACTGTAACATGCCCCTGCTGTTGTGGGCCTGGGTCCCTGTTCTGTCGCCCCAATCAGGTAAGTCCGTCAAGGTATTGGTTGGTCTCCCCTGGCTTTGGGCTGGTAGGGGGTCGTGTTGGACTTTTTTTTTCCTTATGCAGGGTCATCCCCAATCTTTTTGCCTCCTGCCTCCTATTTTTTCTAATCTGTTGTTGGCTTTTGAACTCTGAGCAATTTACCACTGCTAACCAGTGATAAAGTGCATATACTCACTCTGTAAATTGTATTGCTGATTGGATTTCCATGATTGGTATATCTGATTTACTGGTAAGTCCCTAGTACAGTGCACTAGAGGTGCCCATGGCCTGTAAATCAAATGCTACTAGTGGGCCTGCAGCACTGGTTGTGCCACCCACAGTAATAGGCCTGTAATCATGTCTCAGACCTGCCACTGCAATGTCTGTGTTTGCAGATTTAACCTGTCAATTCGACTTGGCAAGTGTACCCACTCGCCAGGCCTAAACCTTCCCTTTTCTTACATGTAAGACACCCCTAAGGTAGGTCCTAGGTAGCCCCATGGGCAGAGTGCAGTGTATGTTTAAGGTAGGACATACACTGATGTGTTTTGTATGTCCTAACAGTGAAATACTGGCAAATTCGTTTTTCACTGTTGCAAGGCCTATCCCTCTCATAGGTTAACATGGGGGTTGCCTTTAAATATGATTAAAGCGTAGATTTACTGTGGGAGCGGATAGACATGTGGAGTTTGGGGTCTCTGAGCTCACAATTTAAAAATACATCTTTTAGTAAAGTTGATTTTAAGATTGTGTGTTTGAAAATTACACTTTTAGAAAGTGAGCATTTTCTTGCTTAAACCATTCTGTGGCTCTGCCTGTTTGTGGATTCCCTGTCTGGGTCAGTTTGCCAGTTGGGCTGTTTGCACCTGTCTCTAGACAGTGACACAAAGGGAGCTGGGGTGTACCCTGCATATCCTGATGAGACATCTGTGCTAGGAGGGAGGGGAGGAGTGGTCACTCACACCTGAAAAGGCTGTGCCTGCCCTCACACAATGCAATCTCCAACCCCCTGATGTGTGTCTGGGGCCTGGCCTGGGCAAGGCAGGATTTCACAAACAAGAGAAACTTTCCTTTGAAGTAAGCCTACTTCAAAGGCCAAAATAGGTGTAAGAAGGGCATTCAAAACCACAGACTTTAGATCACTTCTGGAAATCAAGAGGAACCTTTGCCTGGAGAAGAACTGAAGTGCTAAGGAGAAGTATTGCCCTGCCTGTGACTGTGCTTTGTGGAGCTATCCTGCAGTTACTGCTTCTGCCTGGTGAAAGGGGACAAAGACTGGACTTTGTTGTGCATTCCTGCTTGTGAAGAAATCTCCAAGGGCTTGTCCTGAGCTTGCCTCCTGTTGTTGAAGTCTCAGGACCATCAAAAACGTCCCCTGCTAGCACCTGGACTCTTTGCTGAGACTCCTGCGCTGCCAAGTGGTGCCCTCTCTAGTTCCTGGGGCCTTGACAGGTGCAGCTGGGAGACCAAGATTGAAAATCCACGCACAGACCGCCGTGCAGGGACATTTCCGAGGCAACCTTCGAGACGTGGCTGAAGAAATGACACGCTGCTGGCTTCGCAGCTGAAATCAACGCTCCACAAGGAGTGCAGCTGGAAGATTGATGCACGCAGCTGGAGAAACAGCGCACCACACCGCTAACAGAGGCTGGTAACATCGCAACCCACACGTGCGGCAGGATTTCGATGCAAACCTTGCTGGACACGGAAAAATGATGCAATGCATGCCCAGACCCGAGTGCTTGCCCGGATCGACCGACCCGACCGGAGAAGGAGAAACAGCGCACGGTCTTGCTTGCTGGTGAGAATTCGATGCATTGCTAGCCCTTTTCAACGCACACTCGCCAGTGCGTGTTATTTTTTGCTTTTAAAATTAATAACTTGTTTTGTGTATATTGGATTTTTGTCGTTTTGGTCTTGTTTTGTTTAGATCAATATTTCCTTTTTTTCTAAACCTGTGTTGTGTCACTTTGTAGTGTCAAACTGAGTTACTGTGTGTGTTGGTACAAATACTTTACACCTAGACTCTGAAAATAAGCCTGCCTGTTCGTGCCAAGCTACCAAGGGGGTGAGCGAGGGTTAGCTGATGGTGATTCTCCTTTACCCTGACTAGAGTGAGGGTCCTTGCTTGGACGGGGGGGGGGTAACCTGACTGCCAACCAAAGACCCAATTTCCAACAAATCTACAAAGAAGGTGCGCAATAGAGCCCTCACACAATTACTCAATGATGCAAGTTTGACTTTTTATGCAGACTAGTGTGAGTTCAGTAAGACAAAACTGAAATTCTTTGGCCAAATCTTTTTTGATGGGGGCATGACACCTGATCCTGCAAAAGTACAAGCTTTGACAAATGCTGATGTATGTTCTTCCATTGGAATGGCCAGTTACTGTTCACGATGCATAAAGGACTTTGCCACTGTTAATGCTCCGTTACAAGTTAACAAAGAAAAGGTTTCTTTTAAATGGTCAGAAGAATGTGAAAAGAGTTTCAAGACAATCAAACATGCCATAGAAAATACTGCAGAAATGGCATACTTCAATCCAAAACTCCATACTGAGATTGTAGTTGACGCTAGCCCCATTGGGTTAGGCACTATACTTTCACAGCATATTGGACACCCAAATGCAAGACAACACATTGTTGCCTTTGTTAGTAGATGTTTATCTCAAACAGAATGTACTTACTCACAGCCTGAAAAGGAAAATTAGGTCGAAGTATGGGCTTGTGAACATTTCCATGTATTCCTGTACGGAAGGCCTTTTACACTGGTGACTGATCATCAAGCCTTGTGGACCATCTTCGGCAATCCAAAAGCCAAGATGCCTCCTCAAACTGAACAAGGGGGACTACAATTGCAAGTGTATAATTATACAATGGTGATTGCCCAGGAAAGGATCAAAATCCTGCTGACTACTTTTCGAGAGTGCCCTTTCATGTTCCTGGTACTCCTTCCAAAGCATCTGAGGCGTACATCAACTTAATTGTCAACTGAAGTACACCAACTGCTGTATCATTAGCCCAGATTGTCACTGCTAAGAGTCATGATAGTGACCTACTCAAGTGAAAAAAAATAATTACACATCAGTCATGTAACCAACACGCTTGACCTCTCAGTAATCTTGGTGAATATCAAAAGTACAAGAATGTCATAGATGAATTGTCCATAACTCAGGAGCGAGTTATTCTGTGAGGATCAAAGAGCCTGATTCCAGAAAGTCTATGTCAGTGGTTCCCAACCTTTTGACTTCTGTGGACCCCCACTTTATTATTATTGGAACCCGGGGACCCCCACTGAATCATTATTGAAATCCAGAGACCCCCCACTGAGTCATTATTGAAAGCTGGGGACCTAATCTGTTAATAATATTTAATTTTCTGGGCAGTTGCGGATCCCCTGAGGAGGCTTCGTGGACCTCCAGGGGTCTCCGGACCACAGTTGGGAACCACTGGTCTATGCCAAAAGGTGATAGAAGTGGCTCAGAAAGAACATAGTGGTATTGTTACTACAAAGAGAGCTCTCCAAGACAAAGTTTGGTTTTCATACTTAGATGAAAGAGTTGAAAAGGAACTCAAGACCTGTCACAAATGCCATTGCCTGTCAACCAAAGTTACTCAACATACTGTGAACATGTTAGAACCCCCTACGCATGCCTGGGAGTGAAAGCCATTGATTTATTTGGTCCACTTGACAATGGACATCATGTAATGGTGATAATAGATGATTATTCATGTTTTCCTTTGGTTGAAGATCTCTCATCCGCAACACATGAGTGAGTAATCAAAAAACTTGATGGCATATTTGCAACATGGGAGTTTGCAAATATGCCATATGAAATCTGACAATGTTCCATCCTTCAACAGCAAAGACTTTAAAGAATATCTGGAGCATCTGAACATAAAGCATCAAAAGATCACACCCTTGTGGCCACAGGCCAATGGACGTGTTGAGCATTTTATGAGTACACTAAAAAATCAGTGCAGCATGCAACTCTTGACAAACTCAGTCTAAAAACAGTGATGAACTCTACTTTCTGAGCTTCTCATTCGACACCCACCTCGACCACAGGTGCAAGTCCTGCAACTTTGATGTTCGTGAGAGCAATGGCAACCAGGATACCCCAATGGACCACCTAAAAAAGAGAGTAATGAAAACCCGATTCGTACAAGGGACTTGGTTCAAAAACAAAAAATGAAAGTCTATACAGACAAGAGGCGACATGCGAAGGACCTCTTATTCAGAAAAGGAGATTTGATGATCGCTCAACAGCTATGGAAAAGAAAATCTGATGTTCCTCACTATACTGAACTTTTTCAAGTAGTGGGAAGTCCCTTACCAGAGACTCTTCTCACTTCATGCTGTGTTTCATCGGTCTTCAACTTGAGATGGAGAAAGAAAGACTGATTTTGAAAACTCAATGATTGTTGCTGATTCATTACCATCATTTGCAATTTCTGACATTGAAGACAACCATTTACAGCTTCTAGTAACTAGATGGGGTCGACAGATCAAAGCGCCAAGAAGATTAATTGAAGAGATATAGTTGTACATGTTTCTATATATGTCGATATATGTGCCTGTCTCATAATTTTATTTCAAAATTGTTCATTTAACAGAGAGGGAGATGTAGTGTCTTGCATGAGTTAGAATGAAACCTTTCTAGCTCTCTGAGGATCCCGTATTGGCGTGTGACGTAATTGCTAGAATTGAATGTATGAAAGCTTGCTTTAGAATGTTGGAGTTCACTGGTACACACAGAGGAATAAAGACATGTGATTAACAGCTCCATGTGTGGCCTAGTCATTCAGCAGGTACCAGGCTGGGAAAGACGCTAAAGTTTTAAACTTTTGTTTAGTAGTTGATGATGGAACAGTTAACAATGGATGTGGCTACTTTTTTTATATGTTCTGTATTTTGTGGTCTTTTGCTCATTACAAGTCAATAATGTATGTTGAGGCTCCATGGAAAGTGTTCTTGCATTGCGGCGCAAACCATTTTCTGTCAGGCCCCATGTTGTATAAAGTCTTCATTGTTCCCTTTTCTTGTTAAGGGTTAGTTGACAGATTTTGTGCTGTCATATTGTGTTTTCTTTATTGCAAAATATTATCATTGGTTAGAGTGAGTCCCAACATCTTTGTTGTAGGTACATTTGCATATTGCACTATGTGCTGTTTAACTGGTGTGTGCATATGTCTGTTTCCATCTTGCAAAGAAGCAAGCAAATGCTGGCCAACCTTGAGTGACAGCACAGAAGGGCCACTGGGAATCAGAAGGCGTTCACATGGACACTGAGGAACCCAATGGCACTGAGGATGAGGAGTCTGGTGATAAGCCCACCTCCCTATTTTGAGGGCTCTGACTCTGGCCAGTCATTTGTGGTGACAGCTAAAAAATCAATCAGTACATCTGCACCTGTGATCACCATCCCTACCACTACCACCAGCACCAGCCTGGCTCTGCATACTCCTATACCAAGGCAGCACCCAGTCAGAACATGGACTGAGGTCTCTGTACCCTGGGCACCTATCCCCCTGCTCCTTTCCCACCAGCACTGGTGCCAGATGAGGCACTGAAGTTTCTCTGTGGGGTAGATGGCATTGCTGAATGCCGCCCAGAGTGTTAATCAGCAAATGGACACAATGATTGGCATTGGAGGGGACATCTACTCTGTCTTGTCTTCCTTACAGAGATGTTTTGTTTTGAAAGCACGAGTGGCTCATAAGGCACCAATGGTTCTGGTGGGACATCTGCCCCAATACCTTGGCCTGCCTCATTCCTCCACCTTAGCCAAACTCCGTCATGGCTGGTCCCAAGTCCAACTGTGAAAGGAGGAGGATTGTACATGGGGCTACCTATCACACCATGTAATAAAATAATCCTAGCTACAAACAAATGTCAACCAAAAGATCAAAAGCCAACCAGGCCTTGGGGAGAGAGGAATCCCTTCCATGGAGAGCTATGATGCTTTGTAGTGAAATCCAGAGAACCCTAGATGCCACAAAGCTGATCCACCTGCTTTCGACCAAGACCATCACCATCGGGACATGGAATATGAGGACCATGGCCTGGACAGGTAAGACAGCCCAAGTGTCAGTAGAGATTCAAAATACAACCTTGCCCTGCTTGGCATCAGCGAGACCAGGTGCACACAGTCCAGACAGAAAGACTGGCTCCAGAAGGAATGCTGATATACTCTGGACAAGAGTAGGAGAATGCCCCACATAGTCAGTGAGTAGCACTGATGCAGCAGCCAACAAAGATCTGATTGGATGGGAAGCAGACGGTGCCAGATTCATCACAGCGACCGTCCACACAAAGAAAAAGAGGATCAACATGAATGTTATCCAGTGCTATGCACCTACAAAAGACAGGCAAGAAGAGGAAAAAGAAGAATTTTACAACAGACTCAAGTCCATCCTGGAGACATGCGTTGAAGAAAGACATCACTATACTGATGAAGGACCTCAGTGCCAAGATTGGAAGTGACAAAACTGGTACAAAGACCTCATGGGCAACCATGGTGACACGAACGAGAATGGTGAAAGGCTCACAGATCTCTGTGCCCTGAGAAGTCTGATGATAGGCTGTAGTGTATTTACACACAAAAGAATAGAACACACAAGGCAATGTGGGTGTCACCAGACCATTCAACAGAAATTCATATTGACCCTGTCTGCATTGTCAAAAAGTTCTGGAAGTCCCTGCAGGATGTGAGATTGTTGAGAGAAGCGGATGTGGCGTAAGAACATCACCTTGTCATTGCTAGCCTAAAGCTTAAGCTGAAGAAAGCATGGAAACAACTGTCAAGACGATGCCAGCTATATAACACCACCCTCCTCAAAGATGCACAAAAACAAAGTGAAAACTCAGTCACCCTCAGTAACAAGCCCTGCAAGAACTAGAGGACGACAGATACCCAGTAAAAAGTCAGTGGGAGAAGATCAAAGAAACAGTGATATCAACCTGTCGGAAGGTACTGGGACCCAAGAAACATCAGCATAAAGAATAGATATCCATTCACAATCCTTGCAAAATACAAGTGAGAAAGCAAAAGAAAGCTGCAGTCAACACCAGCCAAACAAGAGCAGAAAAAGCAAATGCTCAAGGTGAATATACGAAAACCAACAAGGAAGCAAAGAGAAGCTTAAGAGCACATAAGCAAAGATTCATCAATGGTCTTGCCACAGAAGCCCAGGAAGCAGCAAGTCATGAAAACATGAAAGAGCTCTATAATAGAACAAGGAAAGTCTCTGGAAGACACAGCAAGCCAGACAGGCCCGTTGAAGACAAAGCTGGGAAGACAACCATGGATAACAAAGGCCAACAATGAAGATTAATGGAGCACTTTGAAGAATTGCTGAAGCAGCCCGTGCCACAGTTTCCACCAGATAAACAGCCACCTGACAAGGACTTGTCATTTGACAGCAGTAGACTATCCAAGAAAGAAATACAGCAAGCCATCAAACATCTGAGAAATAGGAAGGCAAAAGGAACTAACAACAGTCCTGCAGAGGCACTGAAGGCAGACATTTGGACATCAGTAAAAGGACAGAGAAGAAGAAAAGGTGCCGTCAGATTGAATAAGAGATGCCTGATCAAGATCCCCAAGAAAGGTGACTTGAATAACGGCGCAACTAACTCTTCTATCAACCCCAGTTAAAAACTTCAACAGAGTCATTCTGAACAGAATGAAGGAATAAGTCAATGCTCAGTTGTGAGAGTCCAACAAGCTGGCTTTTGCAAAGATGGATCCTGCACAGACCAGATTGCAGCACTGCACATCATCGTTAAGCAGTCAAAGGAATGGAACTACTCCCTGTATATCAACTTCATGGCCTATAAGAAAGCATTTAACAGCATGGAAAGAGAGACCCTTTGCCACTCCACCACTATGGTGTGCCAGATAAACTTGTAAGAATTATCAGGAACTCTTACTAGGAAATGACGTGCAAGATAGACCATGGAGGACAACTCATGAAAGCCTTCTAAGTGAGGATTGGAATCCGCCAAGGATTTTTGCTCTTGCCTTTTCTCTCCCTGCTCACCATAGACTGGATCATGGAGACATTCACAGCAAGGGGAAGAAATGGGATCCAGTGGACTCCTTCGATGCAGCTCAACAACCTGGAATTGCTGATGACATGGCCCAAATGCGAGAGAAGACTGACAAAGTGGCAGCCACATCAGCACAACTTACCCTCATCATCCACAGGGGGAAAACCAAGATCCTGAAGGCTAAGATGCCCAGCACAACTGCAGTCACTCTTACATGTGATTCACTGGAAGGAGTTGAGACCTTCACCAACCTGGGTAAGGACATAGACAAGCAGGGCAGCACAAACGCTGACATTAATCCAAGAATTGGCAAAGCAAGGGATGCCTTCAGTCAGCTACAGAAAATCTGGAGCCCCAAGAACCTAACGCTGCAAACCAACATCAGGTTTTTTAATACGACGTAAAACCTGCCCTTCTGTATGAAGCAGAAACTTGGAGGACAACAGGGACCCACCTGAGGAAAATCTTCTGAATTCGCTGGCTACCCACCATCAGCAACAACGTCCTATGGCAGCATACTTTCTAACTCCCTGTTCATGAAGAAATCATGAAAAGACCCTGGTTCTGGATAGGTCACACCTTCTGGAAGTCCACATCAAACACCACCAGGCAAGCCATCACCTGGAACCCACAAGGGAAAAGGAAAAGAGGAAGGCCAAGAAACACCTAGTGTCAAGGCCCTGAGGCTGACTGCAAGGAGATGAGCTACAGCTGGAGTCAGATTGAAAGAAAATCCCAGGATAGAGATGGCTGGTTGATGGCCTATACCCCAGGAGGGTGGTAGGCATAAGTAAGTAGAATGAGTCAGGACATCTTTGTTATAGGTGCATTTGCATATTTCACTATGCACTGTTCAACTGATGAGTGTCTAAGTCTGCTTCCAGCTTGCACAAGAAAAGGCAAATGCTAGCCAGCCTTCAGTGATATGGCAGGAGGGTCACTGGGAATCAGAAGGCACCTACATCGACAGTGAGGAACCTGGTGGTACTGAGGATGAGGAGGCTGACGACAAGCCCACCTCCCTAGTTTGAAGGCTTCGACTCTGGTCAGTGCCATGTGGTGGAAGCTGCAACATCCATTAGTACACCTACACTTGTGTACGCCATTCCCACCACTACCAACAGCATCACCCTGGGCCTGCCAACCCTTCAGATACCAAGCCAGCACCCAGTTAGAAGATGGATTGGGGTCTTCTTTGCCTTGGGCAGCACTCTCCCTGCTCCCTTCCCACCAGCACCGGAACCTGATAAAGCACTGAAGGTTCTCCATGGGATAGATGGCATTGCTAGATGCCATCCAGAGTGTCAATCAGCAAATTAACACACATCTACTCTATCTTGTCTTCCTTACAGAGATGTTTTGACAGCATTAGTGGCTCCCCAGTCAGCAATGGTTCTGGAACGCCTGCCCAACACCTCCACCTGCCCCACCCCAATCACTGTAGCTACTCTGTGTCGTCCTTCCCCAGAATTCCTAGCCCCTGTTGGTTCTGTCTGAGGAGGGAGAGGCCTTGTATAATGATTGGAGACAAAATCTAATTCACCATTATTTTTATTTTTTTATTAAAAAACACATTTGGACTGTGATAGGACAGTTTATCATCCCTCGGAGGCTTTGGATTTATTATTATTTTGTAATTGTTGTGGACATTATTTTTTTAATTCCCAGAGGATGATGATTGATGCTGTTTTTTTTTTTTTTTTTAAATAAATTCACATAAACGTATTTACTTTACAAACTTTGTGCTGTTTGGTGGTACCTTGTCTTGATTAAAATGTTATGTGATTGTGTTTTTGAAAATATTGCTTATGATAACCATTTGATTTGATTTTCAGTTATTGTTATTTCCTAGTGATGCATTGTAGGAGATGTCGTACATTACCTTTGTCATGTAAGGCATTCACAATGGGAGTGGTGGTGTGTTGGGATACTGTGTATGGCAAGCAGAGTAAGGGCGTGTATGACATCATTTAGCATTAATATTTGGGTGATGACTTGGAGGTACACCATCAGGTGTAGGTTTTCATGTTGAGTATGTCATACATTTAGTGTGTATACACCTAAGTTTATTATAATTTCAGGTGGATGTGTAGCCTGCCATTGCTTTTATGTAAAACATTTTAACACATAATATATCAGTCAGTGGGTTATTTGTACATGGTTATTTCACATGGTTGGATTGTGTGAGGTTTGTCCATAGACAGGAATTCAAGGGGAGCCTCATATTAGGTGTGTTTTGTAATTCAAACATGTCTCTTTAGAGCCAATACAAGTGTACTTAAACTTGAAAAAATATGATCAAGTAACGAATTTCTTATTATATGTTGTGTTACATGTTGTTATATATTTGGCTTCCCATTTACATTCCAAAAAATGTGAGGTACATTAGAGATTCGGGGGGGTGAATAGCAAAACTGTGTTTGATATGGGGGTATTGTGAGGCATCTGGGCAGAGTGGGAAACCGAGGACATTGGTGCTACGGTGAAAATAAAAGATTGTGCTTTAGAAAACCTTTGCAAGTTGTACTTATCTTATATTTTGTGCAGATAAGGCTGATGATGAGCCAGTTACGAAAATGAACTGGATTTAAAAAACATCACAAATGATTTCGTAATTTGCACAACTTTTGTCGGCAAACTATAGATTTGGAATACAATATTTATTAAGCGTTCAGTGCCAACAGTGTGGAGAGCTGATAAGTATAGTGGGGTCACTGTACCAACTGCACCATCTAGGAGAGTGTGCTCTTTTCCCTGTCCAAGACAGGCATCCAGTGTAAGCTGGAAACCTCCCTGGTGAAGGCCTAGTGGCCCATGTCTGCCCTTCCAAAGAGTGCAATCTGCTATCACCCACTCGTCCTGTGGCTGGGCACAGGTCCACTACCCTTACTGTTCTGTTGGAATTAAGGCAGCGGACTCGTCCTCAGGCCCTCAATGTGCCTGATCAACAGAGAGGGATCCATCTAATCCATAGGGAAGAAAGCATCCATTCTATATATGTGTCTAACCGTCATTCACTACTCAGAGAAGGCCAGCGCTGAGCCCCACTGATCGATCCCCTTGTCTACAAGATCATATAACTTCTCCCTGTTCCTCAAAGCAGAGTATTCCTCTAAGGCCTACAGCAGATTTCTTCCTAATTGTTTAATATGTTCGTATCTCAACAAGGTCCGATGCCAAAGTATTAAACAAGCCAGGCACTATACGCTTTCTGAGCTACCTTGATTTGTTACCTAGCCTAGTAGTTCAGCACTTCCAATGGTCATGTTTTCACAAACGTGCAGTTGTTTTTTTTTGGTCAGGCATACATTACCACAGGGATACGACTGGGCCTCTATATCCCAGTTATGACTATCCTTTACTACCCAACAGGCGGGGGCACTGTTTAATAGCTTGCTTTAGTTCCTTTGGCACCCTTGGTACTTCTTTGGCTACTGTTTACCTCAAAATTATTGCATCTGGAAATATTGGGTCAGATTCACAAAGCCCTGATTCAAAATAAGTCCTCCTGCGTTTCAATTATATTTTCAACTTGTTGGACATCCACAGACATCTCTTCAACTAATACTTGAAGTATAGGGTGGTTATGCATTTTGGGGAGTACCTTAGCAACCGATATTCACTCTAGACTACGTGTCACTGAAATTAGTATCTGCTCTTCATTTTCTTTTGCTTTTTACCTCAACAGGCAAAACCCTTTTCACCTTGGAGAGAAAAGTTCCCTCAATGAAAAAATGTGGCTGTACCACCCATTTCACCAAGGTATCTCAATGTGTTAGAAAATATGTGTAACTATCCTTAAAGCTACAATGGTTTTCCCACTTTCGTAAGTGCCTTAATGATTCTAAACTCCACTTACCCTGATACTGTGACTAAGGATATGGAATTTGGAATCACAAATGCCTATTTATGTGCACTTATGCTGGACCTGGGCGCACAAAAATGTTTGTTAAACAGGCCCAACATTTTAAAAATGCCAAAAGTACAAAAAACTTCGACATTGTCAGATTGCATAACATGCAAATTTTGTTCTTTTGTGACTCTCTGGTAAATTAAAACATGTCCGGATATTCAGGTAAAATCACTAGGTGCATTAGAATTCCTCGCTTTTCAATAATCACATATAGAGTTTGTACTGTTGTTTGGGTATGGCCATGCTGTGGCTGGCTCCTATATATATCACACACAGAACACACATGGGATTGGCACAGTGTATTGTGCACTTGCTTTTGTGTTGATTGCAAAGTTAAGTAAAACATAAATGTCAAAAACCTGTTTACATACAAAAAAAACAGCTGACCCTTTAAGAAAACTACGATGGATATGTGTACATAATGCAGCAGATGTTGCTTTGACGTCACTAGGGTAGGCACAGCTAGCAAAGGTAGAAAACAAGTAAAGCATCTGTTTTCAGAAGCCATCAATGAGAACGAAACCAACTATAAAAGAACATTGTGTGACGTGGCAAGATAAACAATATTGTTCTTTCATGGAGGGGTCCGAGTGGAGGAACACGATATACACAGAAGTATCCTCTTCTTATGATAGTCATTGCTACAAAATCAATATAGACACGTTAATCTACATGCTGTATCGGTATCTCTAAGCAAATATAAGACAGACATCACATAGAGGATATCTTTTGTGCAAGTCACATTTTTCAGACATTTTCATATATCGCTATGCAAATAGCTGATATATAAGTATATAGGACCTATGCCTCCATCTACAGTATAAAATTGCATATCGTCAAGCTAACATCACATACAAACTTGGGAAGAACTAATTATTATTATATAAATATATATACAACATATACCTTGAGGTACATACAGTATTATCTACATATACAGGGCCGACAGTTTTATGTCTAGTGCATTTCCCGAGGAAATGCCATACTTTGAAGTCTCCAGTCGTGTCACCTATACGGTAAATTAAACTACCACTAAACATTCTCCAGGGCTCCAGGTTTATCACAATGAGAAAAAAATGTTTAGTGACATATGAGCATGAACAGAGAAAGCAGGTTTCCGTATATGATTACAAATGAGATAACCCTTCTCAAGTTACAGAAGCCGCGATTTCCATCGGTAAAACGAAACATAAATCTCTGATGCTTCACACTCTGGTTGTGCCTCTATTTCATGGGTACTCACAAACTTTTTCTCGGGGGCCAAAATTGCAGTATGGTTTGCGGCCGAGGGCTACACTGAAGTGACAGCGGGGGGGGCTTAGAGGGGGAACAACCACCCGACCCCTTTTTCAAAACATTGCTAAACAATGCTGCATTTTGAATCCAGGTATAACTACAAACCTACAAAGAGGACATTTTGAAAAACATTTTTATTATCAGACAATAGTAATCTTAAGAGGCATGGCATGGTAATTCTTGTGAACAGGATATTCAGCACAGGCCCAATGCAGCACAGTTTTCTCTGAGTCTGGAAAATAGGTATGTCAAAGGAAGACATACTAAGAACTTATTTTGCACTTCATGTATCTTATTAGTGTTCTGTAATCTGGTATTATGTCTGAAACGGCAAGCCTTAAGAGCTGATCCAGATGTAAGTCTGTTAGCTTATTTCTGAATTTACTCTTCAAAAGTCCCATTGTGGAAAACTTTCGCAAACATATGTTGACCCAAACATACAAATAATTTTCTGGGCCACTGTAAAAAGAACAGGAAATTTGTCAGAAGGCACAGTGTTCCAGAATTCTTCTGGTGCCTGCCCCAAAAAAGATGCTTCGAGAGCTGAGTTGTGCTTGCGGTCTTTTCACGCCAATAAGTTCAACAGCATCAAGATTTCGTGCACTCACCATCCAGGGGTTTTCAACCAGCCTGAACAGGGGGGTGAGGGTTCTGAATTGAGAAAATCGCCTTTTGATCTCCCCAGAAATTTCCTCAAGACATGCACCAAGATTTAGCGTTGGGCAGCATTTCTTGTGCATTTGGAAACCTCTGAGTCACAGCCAACAGTTTTGGAAAGTGGGTGAAGTCAGCAACATCCAGTTGTTCTTTGAATAGCACAAGCTTACTTTCAAATGAGTAAATACCATTCATCATGGGCCACACAAGCTGTTGTTTGCCTTGCAGCATCAAATTAAGAGCATTGAAGTGTGCAAATAGATCTGAAAGAAAATGGAGCATTAAAAGCCATTTCACATCCTTTAGTTCTGGGAATGTTTGACCTCTGCTGTTTGTAAAGTGTTCAATTTCAGGAAGCAAAGCAATGAACCGCTCCAGAACTTTCCCTTTGCTTAGCCATCGCACTTCAGTGTGCATCAAGAGGTCTGTACTGTATATTCAGCTTCAGAATCCTGCAGCATAGCCTTAAAATGTCTATGGTTAAGGGCTTTGGCACGAATAAAATTAACAATTTTCACTGCGAGTTTTAGGACGTTATTCAGTTCTCCATGCTTTAATTTTGCACACAGAACTTCCTGATGAATAATGCAGTGGTAGTCTATTACAGGCTGTCCAGTGAGCTTCTTTTTAAGCAAAGATACAAAGCCTCTGTCATGGCCTACCATAGCAGACGCGCCATCTGTTGTGATGCTAACAAGACTGTCCAGTGGTATGTGATGTGTTTCGAAGTAGTTGCAGATACTGTCCAGAATATCTTCTCCTCTTGTGTGCCCGTGCAGTGGTAGAAGGCACAGGAGCTCTTCTTTGGGATGAAGCGATTGGTCCAAATACCTCACCCAAACTAATAACTGGGCCACATCGCCTATATCTGTGGACTCATCCATGGCAATGCTGAAGAACGGTGACTCTCTGACAGCTTTGATCACCTGCTCCTGGATATTTTCACCCATTGCCTCTATTCTGCGTGCACAAGTGGAATCCGATAGCTGTAATGCACCAATTTCTTTTAAAATGCTGGATTTGTTGCTATAGTTTTCAAACAAAATTTCAGCTGCTGAAAGGAAACATTTCTTCACCAGCTCTGCCTCCGTGAATGGCTTCTTATGTTTGGCAAGCAGGTAGCATATTTGGAATGATGCTTCTGTAACAGCCTCAGATTCCTTCATTTGGCAAAGGAAGAGCATCTGCTGGGAAAGAAGTGTTTGCTTTAACGATGCCACTTTTGCTGAACGCAGTTGTGAGTGCAATGGGAAGTTCTCACTATAACTTGCGTGTCGAGTTTTGTAGTGCCGTTCCAGGTTATATCTCTTAGGAACATTTACTTTCTCTTTGCAAAGCAAACAGGTAGCTTTCTCCTTTGGCCATTCAACAAACAAGTACTCTTCTTCCCATGCTGCCTGGAATGATCTGTGTTCACTCTGTATGGATCTGGGTCGTTTGCAAGGCTTGGTAACTGGACTGTAGGCCATTGGTCTCAGCGAGTTTGTGCAATGATTTTCAAGGGTCAGGAATCAGATTTTCCCCTCACAGCTAAAGGACCGACACCACTTCACGACCGACAACACTTCACGAGCGACCGATGGACCGACACCGCCTCACGACCAATGGACCAACACTGCGTCTCGCTACAGACCTCTGTGCACAACACCAAAGTAATATAAAGTGATGTGTAAAAGGAAACAAAGCATACCGTGATCTAACAATTGGCAACACACATGCTGGCCTTTGCCGATTCCCAGAGGACCATGTTATAAAAAGTATTTTTGCAATTATGCTTGCAACCTGCTAGGCATACTAGAGTGATAATGAGGCCAATGAATGTTATACGGGCCCCTTTTTAGAGACTGTTTTCTTTCAGCATGCTGGGTCACACAGCAATAGAAATCAACTGTGCACGAAATGCCAGGGGCCAGATAAAAAAAAGTGTATTATTGTAAGACATTTTCAACAGCCCTGGCTCTAGTAGTATATTCCTACACTAATCACAAGAGCCAAATGGGAATGTTCCAGAGTATATCCCTATCCTAATCACAAGAGACATTTAATTAGATGCAGCAGCAATTTATCAACCGCACCCCTGGGCCCATCACACAAAGTGTACCCCACTGGACACTTCACAAATGGTTTGATTTATATTGGGATTGTCATCTGATTTTTGGTAGTTTTCATGGGTGGGTGGTTTCTCTCTGGCTGTACTGGGTTGGTGGGTATGGGTTATAAAAGTAAGCATTATTGTTTGGAGGTCGCACAAACAAAGGTCTAACTTGGTGCCTAAGCATTACAAGACAAAGATACAGCAGCACAGTTCTTACCCTTGCAGGGTCCGGTCTATCACACACAGCGCCATCTGCTCTCACCCCTATCGCCATCTGCACACAGCGCCATCTGCACACAGCGCCATCTGCTCTCACCCCTACCCCAGTAACACACACTGCGCCATCTGCACACAGCGCCATCTGCTCTCACCCCTACCCCAGTAACACACACAGCGCCATCTGCACACAGCGCCATCAGCACTCTCCCCTACCCCAGTAACACACACAGCGCCATCTGCACACAGCGCCATCAGCACTCACCCCTACCCCAGTAACACACACAGCGCCATCTGCACACAGCGCCATCTGCTCTCACCCCTACCCCAGTAACACATACAGCGCCATCTGCACACAGCGCCATCTGCTCCCACCCCTACCCCAGTAACACACACAGCGCCATCTGCACACAGCGCCATCTGCTCTCACCCCTACCCCAGTAACACACACTGCACCATCTGCACACAGCGCCATCTGCTCTCACCCCTACCCCAGTAACACACACTGCGCCATCTGCACACAGCGCCATCTGCTCTCACCCCTACCCCAGTAACACACACAGCGCCATCTGCACACAGCGCCATCAGCACTCACCCCTACCCCAGTAACACACACAGCGGCATCTGCACACAGCGCCATCTGCTCCCACCCCTACCCCAGTAACACACACAGCGCCATCTGCACACAGCGCCATCAGCACTCTCCCCTACCCCAGTAACACACACAGCACCATCTGCACACAGCGCCATCAGCACTCACCCCTACCCCAGTAATACACACAGCGCCATCTGCACACAGCGCCATCTGCTCCCACCCCTACCCCAGTAACACACACTGCGCCATCTGCACACAGCGCCATCTGCACACAGCGCCATCTGCTCTCACCCCTACCCCAGTAACACACACTGCACCATCTGCACACAGCGCCATCTGCTCTCACCCCTACGACAAAGCCCCGTAAAAGTTAGCTGCAAGCGCTGACTTTTATGGGGCTTTGGCTTCCAGGATCGTCACGGTAACGCCATAAACAATGGCCGCCGTAAGTAAACATAGAGGAGGGCCGCGGGAGCATGCGCAAAGAAGCCACTGTTGCGCATGCTCCCGCGGCCCTCTTCTATGTTTACATACTGCGGCCATTATCATATGGCGTTTGTTGTGCGTCTCGCGGGCCGCCAAGGTAGGTTCGTGGGGCCGCTGGCGGCCCGCGGCCCGTACTTTGAGTAACGTCGCTCTATTTGGATGGGAGGAGGAAAAGACTTAGCGCAAAAGAATATTCCGCATTTAATGGTTTTAAGTAAGACGCAAAGATGAAGATGCCACGTAGAAGGTAATTGTATAAGTACTGTCAGTGGAAGGCCAATAGAAGTAATATAAAATGGTACTAAAAAATAAGAACAAAGCTTAAGATGACATCCTCTGGAAAGTATACAACGATCAGATAAATACACCCTGTGACCTACAGAATACTTCAGTCCAAGACATTTGGGGTGATCAACCTGGACTTTCATCTGAATCTGGGCTGCTTGTAAACTCTCTCTGACTTTATCACGGACCTGTTCGATGTATGGAACAAAAACTGAAGCCAAAGATACCTAGGCATATGCCATGAAGGAATTATCTCAGGAGTTATCCTAGGTGAAAAGAAAGCAGATGTTTTGGTAGATCTATGTGCATCATGCAAACTGTTCCTAGAGCAGCAAAGAAACCGACTTATGATCCTATAATGACAGGTTAATTACAGAAGCTGTGTGATTCATACATTCTGTCATCTCAGTTATCTGAGGATAAAACCATAAACCCTAATGATAAAGTCCTTGAAATTCCTACAGAAAAGTGCAGCTTTCTGGACCAGTTCTAAGAACGAGGAAGTCGTAAACTCAAACTCAGTTCTGATACCAATATATGTTAAGGAATATAGGCCCTCATTACAAAATTGCCTCCCGGCAAGTTGTAACCGCTGTGCGGCCGCCAATGCGGCCTCACTCCCGCAGTGCCCATTAAGACATCCCCGCTGGGCCGGCGGGAGGAAACAGAGTTGCGGCCGTGCGACGGGTGCAGTTGCACCCGTGGCGCTTTTCACTGTCTGCAGAGCAGATGGTGAAAAGACGCATGGGGCCCTGTCAGGGGGCCCCGCGACTCCCCGTACCGCCAGCCTTGAACCGCCAGGAAAAGGCTGGCGGTAGGGGGACTCGTAATCCCCTGGGCAGCGCTGCTAGCAGCGCTGCCCTGGCGGATTACTACCGCCGGGGCCATTGTGGCGGGAAACCGCCGGCCCCGGCGGTGCGACCGCGGCGGAATGACCCTGGAAGCACCGCCAGCCTGTTGGCGGTGCTTCCGTCATTTCAGCCCTGGCGGTCCTGTACCGCCAGGGTTGAAATGACCCCCATAGACTGGAATTACTGAATGATGCAGGATAAGGCATCACGTAAAGTGTTCCCAAAACCTGTTATAAAGTGAGCAACACATTTGAGTTGTGTAAAAAAGTAAACCCACTGGGTCTGATGGATGCTCTTGGCTTAAAATTCTGCCTCCAGATTTATGTAATTGTTTTTTATTTCAAATGGATGCTAGCCCCCTCAAAAGTAAATGTCTCCATAGTGGACGAGCTTCTTTCCTGGTCAACAACGCTACTTCTGTTCTGCTGAAGTCAAGATGCAGGTATTGTAGAAAATAACATGATCTAGATTATCTTCGTCTTGCAATTGAACATGTGCCATTCCTACATCATTCTCAGAAGTGTTTGTGACCACTATGAATTCTTCTCTGGATTAGTGTGTTTTATACTAAGTGCTTATGTAAAAGTCTTCTTTGATTCTTGAAAGGCAGTTTCTGCTTTCTGATGCCTGGAAGTCTATCTTTCAGATTCTGTTATTTAAAATCTGGGGGAATGGGAATGGAATAGATAGAGGAATTCTTAATTAATTTCCCGTAAAAATGTCCACCCAAGAAAACACTGGATTTATATAATAGGATTCAGTGAAGGCAGGCCAGCCCACCACAACTGCAGGGTCCATTGTAAATCCACCTGGGTTTAGAAAAATATGCGAATATTCAACTTCAGGTCTTTCAAACTTTAGTCATTTATCAGGTTTGAATATTAACTGATTTGAACTTTAATGACATGTCTATAGTAATCACAAACAGATCTGGAAAATACCAATATATTGTACATATCAGAAAAAAAAAAAAATCATAAACCTTTACAGCACTGCAAGGGCTTTGCTTAGGCTGAAAGGCATCACTCTATATTTAAAGTGGCTGAAAGGAGTACAGAAGGCCGCCTTCCACTAGTCGTAATCCTTAATTAGGAGCAGGTGATAAGCTCCTTCTAGGTCTGACTTGGTGAATACTCGAGCTTCTCTAACAGATTCCAAATTGTCCGTAATCAAAGGCAGAAGATAATGGTTCTCGATAGCAATTATTCAGTGTGCTATAATTTATGCAGGCTGTTAACTTCTTGGATTTCTTGGGCACAAAGAATAGAGGAGCTCTAACCAGGGATGTCAACCATTTTAATGATCAATTTTCAAGTGTTTCATCAAAGTATTGTCTAAGAACCTTCCTTCAGATTTGGAAAGTGAATATGTTCTCCCATAAGGAATCTTGAACCAGATTGACCCTTGGTTTCTCAAAGACATCTTTAACCACATGAGATGGTTCAGGAATGAAAAAGAGAGGCACTAAAGTTGCTTCTGATCTGGAAGACCTTGTCATTTTGTGCTTTGCTATCTCGGATTCAGTTTCAAGACAGTTCTTGTAATAGTCTCCAAATTAAGGAAAATCATCCTAGTCCTCCGATTCATATAAAGATTTTGTCGATTTAGCCAGGGAATACCCGAAAGGTTAACTAGGTGCAATGAAATCAAAGGATAGGCTTTCCTGATTATTAGAAATTGCAACCTATAAGGCAATGGTAAATTCATTGACTGGACCAGATGCCAATAGAGTTCCACCTAGAGTGATGACCATATCTCCTCTTTGTTTAATCAGTTTATTAATCTCTTTCTTTTTGGCCCACTGATGCACCATATAAATCCTGGTTGCTCCACAAGTATAGGCTTGATCGCTTCACGACTGTTTGTTAGGTGTAACTGCATAATGTGGAGCCATTTGTCCTCTCTCTCCACAGTATAAGAAAAGACCATCAGTATTTCACTTCTCTTCCTCTTTTAAGGGCCAATAATGTTCTTTCAGCTCAAGTGGTCTCTTCAGCAGGCCACACAAGAAGGTCCATCCTGAGTTTGTACAACGCTTCTTCTGCAGAATTCTGTAAATCAGGCCTCTCAAATATGTGAAAAAAGCTCAAAATGAAGTGGCATAATCATTTTGACAAAAATACTTTTAACTTATTGGGATTGCCATCCTATCTCAAATTTCCAAATGGAACTGGTGGCAATTCAAGGACACTTGTGTTCTGAGTTGTAATCCTGTTTTCTCACTTCGTAAAGACTTTAACTTAACATTTTGTTGTTAAATGGTATTCCCTTGTTAATATTGGATTAATTGATATCAATGAAAACAGTGATGCCTTTATATACACAAACAAAGACATATCACCATAGTTAGATTACCCTGTCATGACCTCTCTGTCACCCCCAGCACGTAGATGCGTGGTCAGGCAGGCTCTGAGACCTAGGCCTGAGGTTAATGACTGACAGGTCACAGGTGGGGTAACACTTAGCAAGCAACCAAATGCACAAACAAGAAAAACTTAGATGAGATCCCACAGATAGGCAGAAGCACCACACCGGTCCCAATAAAACACACATGGCCAGAGGGATGCATGCATTCCCAAAATCATCATAAAGTTAGATATCACATGTAGTTAGATACACTTAGCCAGTCAGAACACACCACACGAAGTGACCTTGTGCCCCTCAGATTGGACACCTGGACACGTACTAGCTGTCCCACATTGTGTCCACGCCAGGTCGAGGCCCACCTGCGTCCCCTATCTGGAAGTGCATTTACGACTCCCTGACAGCTGTTCTCATTTTAAAAAAATAAAAGAATGTCTTTTATGGTTTTATTGCACTCAGAGAAATATATAAAAACTTGCTTCAATTCGATGTACAATGAGAGACAGTCCTCAGGCTCCGGTTTTGTAACTGCTCGCCCGGCCGTAATGTGTAATTAACCAAACCGTTCCTGTTTTGAGAGATGCCTCTTGTCTTTTGTTTTTTTAAAGTAAATTCTCAATCGAGCAACACCATAAATCTTTGACTGGATCCATTAAGAATTTGGATTCAGAACTTTATTAGCATTGTAATCTCTCAAGCACTTGATGTGTGTTGTTCTGATGGTTATTGTTTTGAAGACAGGGCAGTCACTTTTAAAATCACTTTACCAGCCAGTGTTCTAACACAAAGCTAGCGAGTGTCCCCTTCAAAATGCCACCAAGTTGGAGGAAAAGGCCTGAGACATAAAAGAGCCTCTAACCTGGAGATGATGAAGGCAATAGCACTTTGGTTGCTGCAGAAGGTAGCCGAACTGACCACAGGAATAATGCACCAACCCCAGGGAAAATGTAGACATGAGAAAAGGAATCCTATACATAAGGTCACTGACGCAAAATTCAGAAGCATAATATACTAATGAGGATGGGGGAGGAGAAGTTTGAGAAATTTAAAGGCCCACAGTACAGCCTTCCTTGAACATTATGAAACAAAATGTAAGTTGACCCTGTAGTGACAAGCATTGGTGAAAGTCTGTCAGTCCACTCAGATGTAGTCCTTTTTTCAAAGATAAATAAATAAAATAAAATAACATTCTGATTCTTGCATTCACAAACAGAGGAAGAACAAGAGGAAATTATTAACCCAGGACTATGAAATAAGACATTGTTTCAACCCACATCACAAAGTATCCTATAAGAGTTTTCACATATGAACAAGTGGTTATTAAGGAGGTGGAATCCCTAAACAGAATAGGGACCCACACCTTGAACAATTTTTTGAGAGAAAAAAGATGGCCATATGCAAAAACACAGAAATAATAATAAAACCTCAGAATCTGCTTATAAGAATGAATGAGTCAGATCATGGAGTATGACTCTGCAGAGCGCCTAATTTCAGAGATTAAATCTATGGTCAAAGAAGCAGAAGCTAAGGGGTAAATCACTAAGAAGGAGACAGACTTCTTCACAGCAAAAGACCACCAAACACAGTAGTTTCATACACAACCACCAATCCACACACCACAGTGTCCTCCATTGGGCCACTCTATATTCTTTGTCACTGGCTTTGTCTTTGAAACTTTGTCCAAAGTCTGTGACTGTTTTTTTAGACCTTTGGTCACTTCTATGCTCTCTTATCTTAGGGATGCACTAAATATTTTGAACCTGATTTAAAATGAAAATTTTGACTCCGTTACTGAAAGTATTATTAGTCTCGACATCAAATCACTGTACACAAATATACCACAGGAATAAACCATGTGTTCATTGAGGATCCTCTCATCAGCAGTTCCTGGTCACACAGAACACCAATACAATTTGTGACACACTAAAACTCACTTCATGTTTGGAGGGATAATTTACCATCAAATCCATACGACATCCATGGGAAGTACATTTGCCCCAGTCTAGCCTGTCTACATGTTCACCACATTGAGGCAACAACCATTTCTATAGATATAGTAACCCCTGCAAAAACTCATACACAAGTAGCATATACACATTGATGACATCTTCATCATTAGAACAAGCAACAAAGATATACCTCTCAAATTCTTTACATGGCTCTACAGCAGTGGTCTCCAAACTTTTTAATGCCGCGCCCCACTGTTGAAAAATAAAAATCATCGGGCCCCCTCAGAATTTTTCACAATTACTTTATAAAGATGGCAATGTTTAAATATGTCTAGACCTATTTAAACATTGCAGTTAAGTAATGTTACCCTTTTAAAAATACAATAACATGCCTCTGCTTCAAGCAAAGGCCTGTTATTTGTAGAATACTGCTTCTGGCCAGAGTCTGGAGCCCCACCTGGGATCAATTTAGGACCCCCTGGGGGGGGGGGGCACCCCCCAGTTTGAAAACCTCTTTTCTACAGCCAAATGCCCTAATTTAGAGTTTGTTATCTGAGTAGTCTGTCATAAACAAGTACTCTGTCCACTTTATTACCAGTGCCTTATATCATAATGCACTTGTAATAATACAGACAGGATATCTGCCACGTTGGTGACGGACTACTTGTCCCCCAAACCTCTAACTCAGGCCTTAAATCTCTTTCTCAGGGTCACACACACTATCATCAGTGAGGAACTTGGGGCATATTTATAAGCCCGTAGCGCCACCTTGCGCCACATTAGCGTAATTCTTTTTACAGTAATGTAGCCCAACGAGGCCAAAACCCTCACGACATATTTACAAAGTGGTGCAATGCATGCAAACCTTTGCGCTACATTATGCCTGTGCCAGGCATAATGTATGCAAAGGTGGCGTTCCCCCATTAGGGGGGGCTGAAAAAATGGCGCAAGGAAATCTAAGGGATTTCCTTGCATCATTTTTTATGGCACTTTTAACGCCTGTTCAGAACAGGCGTTAAAAGGGGGCTTCCATTATTTACAATGGGCCCCTACGCACTCTACAGGAGAAGCAGCAATATTGTGGCGCTACTCCTGCAGAGTATATCAATAACATCAATAAAAATGATGATTTTGTCCCCTACCCTGCGCCATGGTGTGATGCATCTTAGATACAGTGCACACATGGTAGCAGTAGGGGGCGCTAGGGGGCGCAAAGAAAGTGGCGCTGCACTGTGTGCAGTTCCACTTTCATTAAATATGCCCCTTGGTTTCTTATTTCTAAAGTTCGTGTCAGGCATTGGGACACTGCCCACTGACTTTTATCACAAACCAATCTATAAGAACAGCCTTTTTGATTTTGACTGTTTTTATCCTGAAGCCGTCTGGGAAAAAGTGTCCTTTCAACAGTTTTTATCACTGAGGCAAAATAGCACTAAAATGAATTATTTAGATTTCACTAGTAAACTAGAGAACAGATTACACACCCTAAAAATAATAATAGATAAAGCAAGAAAGTGAGCACAAAATAACAATCATGAAGTCTTGCTAGAAAACCACCTTCAGGCAGAGAATGATGCAAGGATCATTACCAACACGTTTTGGCACATTCTCAACATAGAATCCTTAATAATGGAAAGACCACTTTTTCCCTTTAAAACAGGCATCAACTTACTTGTCATGTCTGTTCATTTCTGGATATCTGGCCAATTAAACCTAAACCAGAACCGGTAACGTCTACCCTACAGGGACTGCCTCCAGTATCTGGGCATTCTCCATCTGGAAGATGCAGTGTCTGTCAATTCACAAACCCATAAAGGAAGTGGATCTTAGTTTAACCATACCTTTACGTCTAACAAAACATACAAACTGCAGTTCAGGCAACATTGTTTATATGATCACATGCCACTACAGACCCAACTATATTATGCAAGTCACACATCAGAATCATTGAACACAAAAGCAGTTTTAGGTGCCTATGGATCAAAAGCCACAGCCAAAATGACATTAAATAGTTAGTACTGGAAAAGTTTAACATCTTTGGTGGGTCTGTCAATTCCTAAATGATGATTACTACAGAAGGCAAAAAGAAGGGTCTATAAGCCACAGACACTTGTTGTGACATTAAACAATGACATAGCACAGGGCCAACTTAATTCTCTGTAACCAGGCACTATGACCAATTGCCCTTGTATATAATGCATTCCTCAATCATTCTACCATATACTTAACATAATTTATCCCTTAATACAATGTTTGGTCCTTTTTACTTTGACTGCCCTATACAGTACAATCTCTCTACCGGGGTTCTCCAGTATCAAACCATAGAGGTGAGAGAATCATAGATATTTTTTTCGATTCAAATATGCAGAAATTTGTTACACCTTTTCCTTACTACTAATAATTTAGACCCAATCTTTTTTCATACACATTTATGTCACTTCCCTCCAGCACTTCCTAATATATATTATCTCCCAATTGACAATTAGATATCTACTACAATAAATCTAGACTACAATTCCTATAACATCTTGGTTTGTTGCCTAATATCTTCAATAATATTCCTAACAGTAGCAGTTACGAGGTGAATTTTTCTTTCATACTCCGAGGTGGAGTGTCGCACCATGCACAGCGAGTGCCTCACGTCACATGCATGCAATGGCTTACGTCATGCTATTGAATAGTTCTGGCTTAGTAAGGGCAGTGAGCTCCACTCCGCTGGTGGAGTTAACAGATTTTTTGGCAGTTTGGCCAAAAACTCTGCTCACCCCTGCAGCATAGCATAGCTCACCAGCATGTCTGCGCACTAGTCTGCAGCCCAGTTATGGGCCACACAGTGCAAGCGCAGACAGTCTGCGCCTGCGCTGTGTGGCCTATAACTGGGCCGCATGTTACACTCGGCCCACAACATTTGCCCCACTACGCCCACAACAGACTCCGCTTTGTGCCAGTGGGCGTGGAGCTTCTACAAGCTGCTGCTGACGGGCTGCACCAGTGCCAGCTTTGGATCCAGACCTCCCTCCTTTCATTGTCCTCAGCAGCGCGGGAGCAGGGGGCAGAGGAAGGCAGAGCCAGGCCGCTGGCAATGGGAACCATCCTGGACCCAGGCCAGGCCAGGCCCTTGTTTCGCTTTCTCTTCTGTGTGCACAGGACCTGGGCATGGACAGTATTTGCATATGGGGGGGCTGTGCTTGGAAAAAAGGAAAACGTGCAGTCACAGCTCTACTTGAAAAGAACCTGTCTCCCCAGAGTACCTGGGAAAGGAAGTGGTGTTATGGGGTACGATGTTGAGGCCAGCAGAGAGAACTGGAGACGGGGGAGCATCAGCTGCTGAGTGGTAGTCCGGCAGCCCCCACCAGATAGAGAATGTGTTGCCTGAGAGAGTGCCTTAGAGCCCAGTGGCAAGCCAGGCTAGGCACTTTGTGAAAATACCAGGCTGCTGGCAGTGAGCTGGTTTGCTGCTGCTAGTGCTGGGCCCCAAAGAAAGGAAGGTCTGAGGCTATGTGTAAGAGCAGAGGAAGCGATTGCAAGGCTGGTGCAAGACAAGGGCTGTGCTTGGCCCTTCGTAGCAAGTTTATGAAGGAGGGCAGTTGGTGAAGGGAAGTGTGCAGGTGTGGAGAGCAGCAGGCTCCAGGCGGGTGGGTCAGAGGTCAGTACAAGTGGCCTGAAACTGCAGCACTTGCTGCCTACAGCATACCACCCTGGGCTGAATGCACCTGATCTCGGAAGCACTAAGAAGGGGCAGGACGCCCGACTCGGCTTAGTGCTTCTGAGATCGGGAGCATTCAGCCCAGGGTGGTAGGGCAGGCAGCACTCCACTGTACGCAAAACTCTGCTGAATTCGACTGAGTTTGAGCCAACTCCACAGAATTCCGCAAAGTATGACTGCGTGAGCTCCACCGACCCCTAGTTCTGGCATTATGACTTCCCATTCCCAACTGTTAAATAACTTTGCTTTTATACTTCTATCACCTTAGACCACTAACCAAGCATATGTTTTTTCTTTAGGGCACTGCGGCCATACCAAATCTAGCCCTCTTCTGATAAAACTTCCAAAACAAATGGCGAGCTTTTAAGGAACCTGATTCCCAAAGAATATTCTATATACTGAGGGTCGGGAGGGGAGTAATGCCTTATGGGTATTTTTTTACAATACCACTATTCATCATCATACCTTATGTTTCTCTTCATAATTTTGTTTCTCTGGAGATGGGCCCTGTTCTGTTTTAGTATTTGTGTCTGGTACCATACTGGGATGTTAGCATCCACTTAGCTCTCATTAGTTCATTACACTGGGTTACACATTCTACTTTTTACTCCTGGTTCATTATTATTACTACTCCTGACCTTGAGGAACTAACTTGTGGTCCACCTCCCCAAATAAAAGTGAGAATATGACACAGCACAACTGCATTTATTATTGGGTATCAGAACTCCAACATACAATGTTTAGCAAAGGCAAGACAGCAGGCTATGTCTGAGGAGGAGTTGTTGACACCGCAGAGCCATTGGATGAAATTTCAGTGAAGCCGTCAACAATGGAAGTAAAAGCTCCAAAAAGGAAAAGCTGGATTTCCAGGCCGGCCGAGGATGTCATCATTAGTGAATAGCTGGTCATTGTCAAGCTTTTGGTCTTAGACAACGTTTTGGAAGTTGAAAATCTCTAGCTGGACAAAGCTGCAGACTGTAGCTGAGGAGGGCTCCAAGAGGCCGGATACCATCACTGGGAGATCCAGCTGAACAGGATTTGCTGCTGCAGTGAAGACCATAGCAGGAACATCTGACCGGCAATGCACTTTGGTGGATTGGCTGGCAGGTAAGTCCAGGTCTTATGTTGGTTCTCTAGGAAGGTTTTGTGGAAACATTTTCCAACTCCCAGTTTTTGAAAAAGTACCACCAACATCACTACCAAGGGCTTATGACCTGGGGGGGTCACCACTTTGAGGTTTAGGACTCACTCTAGCAGAGGCTAACATCAGGTTCAAGGCCTCAGGTGCTTGTTATGTCTCTGCAGTTCACACAGGAGGCCAGTCAGATAGCCCTGTTGGAGTCACTTCTGGTGGTCCTGGGTTCAAAGAGATGGTCCAGCTCTCCTTCAAGCAGCAAGGAAGCCCGTCAAGTAGCAAGACACTCCTTCTGAATCTTCCACAGGTCCAGGAGTGTACTGAGGAGAGGTTCTGAGGGATCAACATTTCTACCCAGTGTCAGACTGTGGAGTTAACACCCTGTCCTACCCCCATATCTTGTTCTCGATAATTCTTCCCTTTCCCTTCTAAGGTTTCAAAAAGTCTGGGGTGACAAAAGTCTGATGTCTGGGTCTTTTGCATGTGCTGCAGGCAAGCCCTTTGAAGTACAAATAAGGCAGGGCATAGCTCCGCCCCAACCATCTCAGCAGGATGGCTCATTCTGTCACAGCTAGTTCACTTTGTGCCACTGTCTAGGAGGAACACACAAACCCCAACAGCAGAGCCATTCACAGTCATGTGACCCAGGACACTGGCAGAGCCACAAAATGGTTAAGAGAAGAAAAAGCCAGCTTTCTAAAAGTGGCATTTGTAAAATTGTGGATTTAAATCTGACTTTACAACTAAAGAGGATTTTAAAGTACAATTCATTTGTGTCTCAACATGACATCTCTACCTGGCCCCAATTCAAAGTTACTTGTTTAGCAACCCAGTGTTAGTCAATGGGAGAGGTGGGCCTTACAGTAGTGAAAAGCGACTTTAGGAGTTTTTGACTAAAGTTGTTTTTCACTACCATGACATATAAAACCTAAACCTACATGTCCTAAGTTTTACATACAATATACCATACCCTGTGAGACTTTAGGGCCTACCATAAGTGTGACATATATGTATTAAGAAGGAAGGTTTAGGCCTGATAAAATGTTTATTTTGCCAGGTCAAAATAGCAGTTTGAAACTGCAGGGCTTAGAGCAGTCTGTTCAACACCTCCACTCAATGAAGCATAGACCTCGTCATTCTAGGGTAAGGCAGGAATAATCAACTAACACAAGTGTGTTTTGTTTTTTTCTCACATTTTTGTGATGTGTGCGGTGGTGCACTTGGGTGCAGTGTGCTGGATTTTTGGATTACAGAACAGATTTTCTAATGATGTGACCATATCATCCTGCTCTTTTTATGTACTATTAGCTTGTAGGAAGTCTTTTTTATTCTTGGAAAAAAATATTGTCATTTTTACTACTATTTTTATAATTTCAACCTTGAATATTGCCTCATATATTGTGATTATCTTTAGGTAAACCTCAGAACACACTACACCACATACATTGTGAAAAAATCTAGGGACCCTAAGGTTCTGAGAAAGGCTGTAGACTCAGTGCGAGTTCCTTGTATATCGCCATGGATGTTGACCAGTGGATGTGGGGATTGCTAATATTCCAAAAATCCCCAATTCTTCTTCTGCTCTAAGTCTTACCAGGTCAATTTCAATAAATGCCAGATGGATTGATGCCAGATATTCTTATGTCACACATTACTTGTTGGATCCCACCTGGCTTCTCCTGCAAATCCTCTTTTTAGTAAATGTGGAAAAAGGATTTCCCTAACAGCTCTGATTAATAGAAGCCCATTCAGACAGGTATGATGTCTGAGCTGAATGACGAGGGAACCCTATGATTAAGCATGCCACCAATGGTGAGTGAAGGTTTCACCTCCTATAAAAGGACTTTCTCAGAGTCGACCAATAGATTTTTCCAGTGCTTTTCAGCATGGGAGGGTCCTTCGTGATGGCGAAGGAGTAATGCCCCACTGGCCAAGAGTCAGCAACTGAAAAATAAAACAATATTTTGTTTCATTTTTCAGCTGCTGGCTCAACTGAGCCAGTGTGTGAAGGGAGGGGTGGGGCTGGGCCATGGGAGGGGGGAGGAGGAGTGGAGTGAGTGCACTAAGTGTGCCGGTCAGTTTGGCCGTTCGTTTTCAGCCAGCCAAACTGACATGCCCACTCAGGTTTCTCCAACCCAGCTGTGTTGCACAGCTGGGTTGGAGAAACTGCACAGACTCCCATGCAGTGTCTGAATGGCAGACCAAGCTGCTCAATTAATCCTGGTGCTTCTCTCATGCTGCTCTCATGCTAGCCATAGCATGAGAGCAGTATGAGAGAAGCACCAGGATTGCTGGGGAGCCTGTGCCGGTGTCCCATCAGAAGAAGACGTCTGGCAGCGTTGAGACAGGTGTGTTTTTTAGTATTATTAATCATTTGTAAGTGTTATTTATTGTCCCCTCTCCTGCCCACCCCTTCCATTGAGATTTGTGGCGACCGACGCTGCTTTTCAGTACAGCTTTCCCTAACTTCCAGAACAGTACGCAGGGAGTGAATTAGCAAAATTCACACCAGAATAAAACATAACTTGAAGCCTTCCAATGCAACCCTTGATGTGTGTAGCACCTTAACTGCTTCAAAACAGGAACTGAGGCCCAGAATGCCCTTGAAGGAAAAAAAAGTCGTAATGAGTTTTCATAAAACCACTGCAAGAGACTACAAGAGTCAATGGAGCAGAGGTCAAGTACACCAAACAGGTTATTCCAGTTAAAGCTTTTACCTCTGGGTTTTGTCTTTATTTTGGAGATAAATGTGTTCCAGGGATTTAAGCTCAAAGGCCCAAGTTGGTGGGGGGTACCGTGAAGTCAGATATGTCATCATCGAGTTCCAGTTGAAGCTACTGGCTTTAACGCCCCACATGTCAGTGATCAGCAGGGTTTCTAAGGTTCTAGAAAGATTACAAAAACAGCATTGAGAAGTTTTAATTTAAGGCCAGGGTATACTGGTTTATGGTGGCAGGGGCACAATGAGTAGCAAAACAGCTACTCAAGGGTGGGTCTTCTGTGTCACGAAAGGCAACAGCAGTATTTAAACCCTTTTAGGAAAGCACTGGGCAGCTGCTTATCAACTTTCTGTTGCACTGGCTTTTCACTGTAACTAGTTAGCCTACCACTCCTTTACCTCACCTTATTTGTTTTCTCCTTTTATGGTTCCTCAATTTCCTTGACCTCCGTTCCTATGTACACTGGCCTTTTTCTTTGGATTCTGTTTGGCTTTGGCTTCTATGTCTCTTTGACACTTTCACTGGTTTGGTTTTGTCTTGGGCATTTTACTGCACGTTTACCTGTGCGACTCTCTGCCCCTTTTTCCCCTGTTATGCTGACCTTGTTCTTTGGAATCTGCTTTGGCTTTCCCTTCTCGCTGTGTTTCTCCCACTCCCTTTCTCTGCTCAGGCACATCTTAAATACTTGCCTTAGTTTGGGGCTTACCAGCCTTACGTCCTCCAGACTTAGGTTTATTGTCGTCTGTCTTTCAGAAGCAAGTGTACAAGCATGCTTGGTATATGCCTGTTTCAAATAAAATGTACTTCTGGCTATCACTAAGATATTGCCTGTAGCTTTTTCAACTAGTGAGTCATACTACCTCCTGAGAGTTTTGGTGAATACCTGGAATGTGACCAGAGACGTAACACCAGAGAAAGCCGTACCAATGATGAGTTGGGTGTGCCGCTTGACCCTCTCTCTCCTTCATTCAGAGGTCCCGTGGGGGGGGATCTGAGGGGCACAACGTGCCCATGCTTTATTAATTATAGAAAAGTAGTTCCCCTTCTTTTTGTGAAAAGAAGGCCACTCTAGGTGGTTAATCCTGAGAGAGGAAATGCTTCAGCCGAAGCGTACATCAGGGGTCTGCTGTGAAACAAAGGGAGGGGCAGACAACAACACAAGCCTTCTTGCCAGGTGCCTGCTTGCCTGAAAGAAATGTTATTGTGTGTAGCTGGTCAATTTGCAAGGGTGCTTGGAAGGGTGATTGGCTTTGATTAACAGACTCACTTGAACTTTCCTCCTGACACATATTTATTCTTTTGAGAGGTATTATAAGGGAGACTCCAGCTAAGCTGTGAAGTATGTGCTTTTAATAGACAGTTACAAAAAAACGTTGCACTACATACATTCTGGGTATTCCTAGAATCTCTATTTGGAAGCACCTTTTTATCTTCAGCCTTTTAGCGCATTTTGTAGCACCCTCTTATACTGTATGTAATGTAAGCTTAGAATAATGACTTAAATATTCACATTGCTTTCTGTCAAAGACAGTGACCTTGTAGCACTGAATATAGATGAGCCACTATTCTCTACTGCACCAACCAGGAGTCAGTTCTGTGGCCCGCTGGTGCAGTGCATTAACTCACAAAGCTTTCGTAATGTACGATAGTGCATTTCCCACTCATTAATACAACTGGCATTTAATTTTCATTTAAGCTGTATGATATTTTATTTGTAGTTACCTGAAGGGAAAAGACCGAAAATAATTACCAGAATATTTTGTTTTTCAGCCATGCCTTTGACCACGCCCCCATGCTCACTCACTCAGCCCCCATTGGGTGTAGCATCACAGTTTCCATACTTTTTTAATGCACTTCAACCTCCGCCTTCATTCCACTACCTCTCCAGTGTCTGATCCTGTGTGTTGCTGTCTTATTACTACACACAGGGATACATTCTGGAAAATGAGACCTATTAGCTTTGGATGGAACTAAGCTAATTTCTGTAGTTGCCCAGATCACTTTGCCACTGTACTAGATTTAGCTCCACACTCTGGTCCAAGGTTTTACTTCAGATTCAGCCACATTTTTGGATCTCACCCTGGTCCTAGGTTTAACCTCAGATTCTGCAGTTTTTAGTTCTCAAAATACTGCTGGAAGCAATAGCTGGTTTATCCTCTATAAGGCCAGATACCCTTTCATTTGGGGCCAACAGAGCCCATTTTAACTGAGGTAAAAAAAGTCAGAACGGGCAAACCCAACCATATGTTGCATGTGTATTTGTGTGTTAGGTCTGGGAGGATCTTGCAGGCTTTACTGCAGCCATAGGTTCTGAGGAAACCCATAAAAACAGCAAGTATCAGGTGAGATACCACACAAAAGAGTTAAAACATACCATTTGAAGGAGATGGAGAGAGGGGTCACAGAGGCTACAGTCAAGGAGGACACCAGCCTCAGGGTAGGGTCTGAAATAGCAGAGGACCGGCAGCTGACTTCCAAGTCAGAGAGAGCAGAGGCCTATAAACAAATAAATAGAGGGGACCCCACATAATATTGATACATCACACTTGTCGCACAATGTTTATGTGTAGGAAACAAAGTTTATTAACTTATAGATTTATACAGAGTAATGACATTATATTAGGCTTCTCCAGCAAGTAGCATGTGATATACTGGTAGCCCTCTATCTACCTTTAACTAGTTCTCCAGTGTGCAGACCAGCTTCCTAAATTAGAAGCGTTTGCTTCATTGAATTCAAATGTGTATACCAAAATTGAGAAGCATGCTTATGAGGTAAAAACGTGTGCATTATTAGAACTTATAAGCTGACATGGAGAGACTTGATGCTAAAATGATTACCTTGGTGCCAGAGGCATTTCTGCTGCGGCTGTTATGTACCATCACATAAAGGCAATCTACATTGACAAAGCCTTGTTTACATTACTGCTGGTAATCATATCAGATGAGCTGATGTGCTAGCTGCTAATAATCTTACATAAGGTGGCCACTAATGTAATCTTTTCTGATGTGGTCACTATTATATTTCTAATAATATCAGAAGCTCCAGATCATTCTCATTGAAAACAAGTAGCTCTTATTACAGAAAATGTTGGAGACCCCTGAATTATATACATATGGCAACCATAAATCCATCTGATTCTTATGTTTATTTGCCACAGAACACAATGTTGCATAAATTCACTATTCAATATCCAAAAGTGATCATATAATGACCTTTGTCCAGAGGTAGTAAATACACTCCTGTGAGTCATATTGTTTTTGTGATGCTGCAAACGTGATCGCTTTGTCATGGAGTGGCATAAATACGAATTATTCAATTACCCGCAAATGAACATTTGAAGTGTTTTGAGGCTGCACCACTGAGTGAGTTATATTGCATATAAAGTTGTTTTCATAGACTAGGCTCACTACTAGATCAACTATATGGAAACATCACTTTTTGCATGTAATTACTTGTTTTGAATCAGACGAACATAAAGCAAAACACATGCTAGATTAGCCTTGCAAAAGTGAAGTGAGATTGTACCTGTGAAACAGGTTTCGGCTGTCACTTTATATGTTGTTAGATTTGACTATTTGTTAAGATAATTTCTGGAATTTGAATCTTAAACCACAAGATCTTCTTTCCTGCCTTTGGACAATCGTCATGAAATGATCAATTTTGGATATTGGATAATGAATTTATACAACAGATTGTGGTGAAGAGTCAGTTGTATTTATTGCTCCCATATGTATATAATGGCATGACTGTCTGTATAAATCTATAAGTCTAGTAAATGTTGTTCTCATGTACATATAAGTTGTTCTACAAGTGTGATACATCACTATTAGGTGGGGTGCCCCTCTGATTATTCAATTAATTTGCAACTTTGAATAACAGTGGGTATGTGGTATTAGAGGTGTGCACCCAGATGCCGGGCCTTATAACCACCTTACCCAAATTACATTTTAAAGCTGTACAATGGGTTAGTAGTTGCAGAAGACGGTCTCTGACAACATTGATTGCTTTGATTCCCTAATTTGAATTTACAATTCACACCCATAATTTTGGTCCCACTCTTTTGTTGTTTTTCTCCTTTGACGGTTTCATTGGTCTCTTTTCTCCCACTTTCTTATATTGATCTCTGTATTTGTTTTTGGATGGTTCTGGTGTTTTAACTCGGCTACTATTTTTTGATAATGCTCTATTTGTCCACTGTATTTTACTTAGTCGACTATGAATGTGTTTTTGACCTGGCTTTAGATTTACCCTTTTGGTTAGTGACTCCTTTCAGCTCTCCGGTGGAGGGAAGTACTGTTCATCTTCTTCGGTTCATGGGCAAGTTTCTGAGCTAGCCTGGTACATAGTTATAGCGGCGCTTCACCGCACACCAGATAAGCTACCTCATGTATTTCTATATTACTTGCTTATTATAGGAACTTTTCTTCTGTTATCTGATACTCACAGCCAGAGAGTCCAGCCCCAAGTCTTCTACCAACCACTCAGCACTCTCTAATCCCACACCCATTCATCCTCATTTTACAATCAGGTGTTTTCTACTTTCCTGGAGTGTGATACCGGAGGTAGCACCACCTAAAAGGGGAAAAAGGGGAGTTCCATTGCTGTCCTTTGGCCTAATTTGCAAGGATTGTGACAAGATGACAGATTTATGACCAATATATTGAAAAACGAATAAGCACTAAGGGAAGAGGAACAAACAAACATAGAAGAGTGACTAGATATAGACAGCAAAGAAAAGACTATATATACAAAAAGTGAAGAAGGACTGCACCCTTGTTGACAAGAATGAACAATTTAATTTCTCTGTTGATGCCAACAAGGATGCGGAGGCTCCCTAGTAGAGAACCCCAAGGTCCCAGTCCCAGATGCTGCCTTAACCTGAAGTTTCCTGAGCCTGAACTGGGCACAATGGGAAGGCTGACAGCAATAGCAAGGAGCATGTGGACTCTGAGGAGGAAGAACTGGATGATCCTTGGAGTAAGGGGAGAAAGGAGTGGTGGCACTCTCCCACCAGTTAAAGCCCTCTACCCTACCACAATCCAAGAAAAAACATTGGTAACCTGAAATGGGTAGAATAATGGGGAAGAATGCTGGTTTAAAAGCCAGCAAGTGATAATGGGTCTGTTGGTAAACAAGGATTATTTGACAAGTCAAGACATTTTTCTTTCATTTGACACTTTTGACAGAGCACTAGCGTAGCTTTAGTAATGCCTTTTCCTTTATATGAGAAGGCTCTTTTCTTGTCGCAGTGGAACTCTGAGGAGACAATATTATCAAGTTTAAAGAAGAAAAGAGAATGAACAACAGAATTGTTACGTGTATTGAGAATAATACAAGAAAAACACCAAGAAGGAGAAGGGATTTCACACACAACAAGCAGTAGGGGGAGACATCTATTAAGGAAGGAATAAAAAATGAACAGATAAAAAGATGAGCACTTTAGTTACTCTCAGGTAGCATGTTGTTCTCTTTTTTATTTTTACATTTTTGTGAATACTTAGGTAGTTTTCTTCTGTGGAGGAAATATTGCTGGTGGAAAAGAGGAACAAAAAAGGAGGTTTCCTATTCTCGGAAGCCTAGAAAGACAAATAGGGACCAATTGTGAGAATCCCCTTTCTTACGTATTCCTTCTAACCCAATCAGCCTGCTATTTAAAATTAATTATACTGTGATATGTTATGAATTATCATTTAAATACTCATAATATTCTTCCAATTCACTGGTGCTTCCTATCCAAATCATAATCACTATGCCAATGTACAATACACAGTAAAATATGTGATTTGTTGTTTATCCACTGCTGGGGACCAGACATGCCCCATCTATAAAAAAAAACATAAAATGTTTGGCATAGTACGGGCAAACCTGGACCCCAAAGGAGTACCCTATGTTTGGTGATACCATTTATTAGCATTGAGGAAGTATGCAGAAAGACACTATGGTGTCTTCCATGTTTATTAGCATTATGGCATGTGATGCGCTTCTTGCTCTTTGGTTTACTCTTCTTGTGCCCAAATAATGATCCATTGCTAGTAGGTCAAACTCTGATTTAACTTCTGTATAGAGACTGCAAATGTCCATTGTGACAAAAGTAACTTGGAGTTCCTATTTTAAATTTCTGGGCTTGCTTATGATGTCCTAAGTACCTTGTATGAAAGAAGGTAGTTTACACATTAATTGAGGATATCTATTAACATTTTCTGATAGATAGTCAGTGGCAGAACACATCCCTGAAGGTATTTGTCTCTCTGGTGGAAAAGGGGCTTCTGAAAGATCCTTAATAAGAATATGAATGCAGGGGTATCTAGGGTTAAAAACATGAACCTATCAGAATTCTAAGTCTGAGATGGGGGCCTTCAATCACCAGAGAAATTACTTTTTCTTTCATTTCAGTGATATTTGTGTGGATTGTCCATAGTAAATTGTGTGAGATGTTGTAATCATTAACATGTTCCTCTAAACACTAGATCCTATTCATTTCTGGGGCGGTCTATGTAGCTGTTTCTTACAAAGTCTGTTTTCATACAGTTAATTTCCTTGGATACTACTATCAAGAATTATATGTATTTACATCACTACCTAGCTTGAAAGACGGAATGAATCCAAATTTGTGTTGGAGGCCTCTGCCATCCATCAAATGTCCAAGTATCTTAAATTCAGACAAAACAATAGTGAATTCTTTAACTTTCAGTTTCTTGTTTCAGAGATAACATTGTTTGCCTGTTGCTGACATATCCTGTAATGTGTTTAGAAAGTGTCTCAGCCACATGCGAGAATGGCGGGAGTGTATTTATGCATCAGTGTTTATTTGATAAGACCTGTTTATAATATTACAATAACGTACCTCCCTTGGGTTTACATGCAATGTTTTTGCATCTTGCATTCAAGATGTTTAAGTAGCGCAAATAAGTAGGATACATGGTGAAGGCAATGTGTTATCACTAACGAACAGTTAGTTGAATGAGCACATTTAAGAAATAGAATAGGCAATGACCTAAAACAATTGTTATAACTGAGAGAATTTAGCCAGTAGCCATGGTTCTTCCATTTCTTAAGATCACTGAAAGGACTGTAAAACAGCAGAGCCTGTCTGTGTCAACTGTGAGGTTTGTTCTGTAACAGCAGGTGAGAGACTGCACTGATCAATTTGTAGATCACCTTTCTTTAAGCTTACATTAGGCCAGGAGGCTGTGCTTTTTAAAAATATGATTCAACAAAAAAAGAATGAGACTCATTAGAAAGCTCATATTCAAATCATAATAGCAAATTGTGATAACATTTTAGTTACTTTCCCTCAATAGTTTTCAAATAACACATTTATCAACTGACTTTATTTTTTCATATTTAGCATTTAAAGTAATGCAGCCCTAACTCAAAGGATCACCTGACCTCTTTGAAGAAACCATTTTTATTTAAGCAGGTGCTACCCAAACACAACATGTGCACATAGAGAGGCAATTAGTTTTTAGTATAGAGACTGTAATACAGAAATCGAGATATGTTGAGGGGAAGGACGGGAACATATAAGTGGGTATTTATAACACATCACTTTCATATTACACAGTTCTATATTGCATTTAATATGTACCACAATACAGGGTCAAATATCTAAAACACCTCCTACTTCTGAAATGCAGAGTCCAGCCACAGAGTACATAATTAATTCTCAAGCCTTTTCCTAATTTAGATACTGAGGGGTCATTATATTAATTAATATTTCACATTCTATCATGCTTTAAAAACTTGATATGCTTTGCTATTAAACATATATGTTTATCCATCCCTACCAAAACAAAGGCTAATATTTGCTCTGTATCCCCAAGCACACATGTATTCTAATTTTGTCAGGAAAAGTCATTTAACCTTTGGGCTTATACAGACCTCCACTGCACTATGTAAGCCCCCCTCAACAAAGAATTTCAGTGAGGTGTGGAACAACATTAATTCATCATACCTAATGGAGTGCAGATGGTGTATTTCTATACTGTTGTGATTAGTGTGCCTGCTAAAACAATCAGAGCTGCAAGGGCTCACTCAAAACTTTGGGAGAGGAAATGCATAATTCTGGTAGCCCATTCCTTTGACCATATGGAGTTTCCCGTAGTATTTAATTGAGCATATTTGTTTAAACATTTGAACAAAATCCTTGTTTTAAAGGTGCAGAAATAGCAGGTAACCACTTTGTATCTCTCACAACATTAGACACTAAGGCGGTCATTACAAAATTGGCGGTAAAAGCCGCTTACCGCCGTGCAGAAGACCGCCAACACACCGCCGCGCCGCAGAAATCCGCCACAGCTATTATGACCCACAGCACGGAATCCACCAAAATTCAGACACCCACACAAGTCCGCCACACCAAAGGTCAGTGATAAACTGGCGATAACAAAACCTCCACCGTCACGCCAACGGAAATACTCCCACACTATCACGACCCACGAATCCACGCGGCGGTCTTTCAACTGCGGTATTCCATTGGCGGTACACACCACTGCGCTCAAAATACACACACATATAGAAAACACAGCCACATTGGACAATTCCAAATACACACACCTGATACACATACACACACCACTCCCACACATCCAATACAATATAAAACACACACCCACATCACCCACAAACCCTTACGACCACAAATCACGAACGAAAGCCAGAGAGAGACACCACCAGCAACAACACTAGCATCCACAGGCACACAACACCATCACCCACAGAACTGCCACGCACCTCACACAACACCCCACTACATATAGGCACACTTATCACCACACACACCACCCCACACATCCCCTACACCACCCCATGGCACGGCAAAGACACCCCAGGTTCTCGGAGGAGGAGCTCAGGGTCATGGTGGAGGAAATCGTCCGGGTAGAGCCACAGCTATTCGGATCACAGGTGCAGCACACCTCCATTGCAAGGAAGATGGAGCTATGGCGAAGAAAAGTGGACAGGGTCAACGCAGTGGGACAACACCCAAGAAATCGGGAGGACATCAGGAAGAGGTGGAACAACCTACGGGGAAGGTGCGTTCCGTGGTCTCCAGACACCACCTCGCGGTTCAGCGGACTGGCGGCGGACCCCCACCTCCTCCCCCACAACTAACAACATGGGAGCAGCAGGTCTTGGCGATTCTGCATCCTGAGGGCCTCGCAGGAGTAGGTGGAGGAATGGACTCTGGTAAGTCAAAGATTTACTATTACATCACCCACCCTACCTGCATGCTATCACATACCCCCACCCTTGCCCTCACCCCCATCACTCCTACTCCTCACAAATGTCCCAACATCACAAACCACACATCCCAACACCAAGCCCTGCATGCAACAACAAAGCATGGACACCCATCACCAAAGCATGCCCACTGCACATACCCATACACCCCCCTAAACCATCATCACACAAGGTCCCACACAGGAATGCAAGCACTGGGGTACACGGTCACCCACCCATTGCACACCTTGACACACACAGATGCAATAATCATGCCTTTATACCCCTGCAGGACCCCTACCCAACGTCACCGGACAGGAGGGTCCACACATGTCCACACCACCAACAGAAGAGGCCCACAGTGATGACAGCACCTCTGTCCAACTAGATCTAGATGACCAGCCCGGCCCATCGGGGACCTCGGGACAGTCGATTCCCCTGATACAGTCACAGGCCACCACAGAGCTTCCCCCCTCTGGAAACACCAGAGCAGCACCCACCCAGCGGGCCCATACCTCCGTCCCCAGGACACGTCATTCAGCAGTGTGTCCACCACTACAGGGAACCCAGGCCAACCCACCAACCCAACAACAACAGGGACCTGGGGGCAGTGGTAGTGGGCACACGGTCCAGGGGACGGAGGCCCAGGAACACAGGAGAACTGGGAGGGCTGCTGTGCGACAGGTGGGCAGACAGGCCCAGGAACCCACCATCCACGAGGCCCTCTCCTTCATCATGGGAGCATACCACCACTCCCAGGAGATGATGGCAACGGTACTGGCCAAGTTTCAGGAGACCCAGCGCATGCAGGAGGAATAGTATATGGGCTTCAGGGAGGAACTCAGAACCATCAATTCCACCCTGGGCACCATTGTAGGGGTGCCAAAGGAAGTACTCAACACCAGGAGGGACACTGTGGCACTACAAGGGGCCCCTGACACTAGCCTGGACGATGAACTGCCCACCACCTCCACCGGCACTAGTGGACAGGAGGCATCGCCACAGGACCAACACAGCAGCATTCCACCCCCTGCAGAGGGAGAACCACCTCGCAAACGGTCCCTGAGATCCAGGAACAAGACAGAGAACGATGCCAAGACCCGTGCCAAGACATGTCATCCTACTGTCCCACTTTGTCACCCTGTCCATCCTTAAACTGCTCCAGGTCCACTTCCTATGCCCATTTGGGCAATGCACCTGTGAGACTAATAGACTGGACTCTGCCATGGATATTCTCCCGCCATCACCCCTCACCATTTTGCTTCCCCCTCCAATTTTGAGCACTAAAATAAACACCCTTAAAGCACAAAACAATCTGGAGTCTGTCTGTGATTTCGGAATACTGTATTAGCAATAACTGTGGCAAAAAGCTCTTTCATTTGTAGTGTCAACATACCTATGTCACACAGCTCTAGTCCATGAGGAATCAAAGCAGATGTCACACAGTGGGACCCACATCTGTGAAATCGTAAGGGAAAGTGACAACTCAGTGACCATACACTGGGTGAAAAAGACAGACAGTAGAGAGGTAGTAGTGTTTAAGTACATGTAGTAGGCAGGTTTGTATTCTTACCTGTGTCTCACTGGAAATATTGCTGGATCACTGAGTCCCTGTTGTCCATGTCTTCTTCCTCTGTTTTCTCGTCTTCACTGTCCACAGGCTCCACAGCTGCAACAACACCACCATCTGACCCATCCTCCTGCAGAAAAGGCACCTGTCATCGCAAAGCCAAGTTGTGAAGCATACAGCAGGCCACGATGATCTTCTTTGGGGAGTAGAATAGGGATCCACCTGTCATATGGAGGCACCTGAACCTCGCCTTCAGGAGGCCGAAGGTACGTTTGATTACCCTCCTAGTTCGCCCATGTGCCTCATTGTAGTGTTCCTCTGCCCTTTTCCTGGGATTCCTCACTGGGGTCAGTAGCCATGACAGGTTGGGGTAACCAGAGTCACCTGCAAATGGCGAGGGACAACTGTTAGACACACACTAACCTGGAGGGATATCCCCAGACCCAGACAACCATTCCCACTGACTAGCTTCCAGGTGCTCACCTAATAGCCACACACAGTGCCTCTGGAGTTGACCCATCACATAAGGGATGCTGCTATTCCACAGGATGTAAACGTCATGCACTGAGCCAGGGAACATGGCATTCACATGGGAGATGTACTGGTCTGCCAAACGTACCATCTGAACATTCATCGAATGATAACTCTTCCGGTTTCTGTACACCTGTTCACTCCTGTGGGGGGGGACCAAAGCCACATGTGTCCCATCAATGGCACCTATGATGTTGGGGATATGTCCCAGGGCATAGAAATCACCTTTCACTGTAGGCAAATCCTCAACCTGAGGGAAAACGATGTAGCTCCGCATGTGTTTCAGCAGGGCAGACACCACTCTTGACAACACGTTGGAAAACATAGGCTGGGACATCCCTGATGCTATGGCCACTGTTGTTTGAAATGACCCACTTGCAAGGAAATGGAGCACTGACAGCACCTGCACTTGAGGGGGGATTCCTGTGGGATGGTGAATAGCTGACATCAGGTCTGGCTCCAGCTGGGTACACAGTTCCTGGATTGTGGCACGATCAAGCCTGTATGTGATTATCACGTGTCTTTCCTCCATTGTCGACAGGTCCACCAACAGTCGGTACACCGGAGAATGCCACCATCTCCTCACATGTCCCAGCGGACGGTGCCTATGAAGGACAACAGCGAGCACAGAGTCAAACAACTCAGAGGTACATACCCACAGCTTACACAGAACACCATTCATACACAAAAAGTGGCCTGTATGTGTTTTGAGTCTAGGCCTAGGTATGTGTGACGCAGTTGAAAATGAAGCCATGCGGGCCCCTGAAATGATGGCTGCCTGACCTGTAAAGTGGGACAATGGGATGTGAGGTAACTGCGCTGGCGTTTTACACCGTCACGGTAGGCGGTCGAAGACCGCGGCGCAATGCTGCATTGGTTAACATTGGACCCTATGGGTCCCAGGAGCCAATGACGATGTACGCCGGCGGTGACGGTACGCACCGCCGCGGACGTGACCACCATTTTCTATCTGTTCAATCACTCGATACCTGATCTTCGACAGGAGAGGACCTACACTGCATGTGCTGCTGTGACCTCGGTCTGGAAGACACAATGGCTCGAGTGTCTGGGGAAAGGGCCCCTGCCTTCACCTTGGAGGAGTTGGAGAAACTCGTGGATGGGGTCCTCCCCCGGTACACGCTACTCTACGGTCCTCCAGACAAACAGGTAAGTACACTGGGAGCATGCTGTATGGGCTATGCCTGTGTGGAGAGGGGTGGATGTAAGAAGGAAGGGGGGAGAGTGCGGCATGCATGAAACAACGGTGAGTGCATGTGCCACATGGCAAGGGTAGGGATGGGGGCCAATCACTTTGACGGTGCAGTTGGTAATTACTTTCTCTTCCCCCTGTACAAATCATGTAGGTCAACGCCACCAGAAAAAAGATATTTGGCATGCCATCGCCAAGTACGTCCAGACCCTGGGGGTCTACCACAGACGGAGCACCCACTTCCGGAAAAGATGGGAGGACATTCGCCACTGGAGCAAGAAGACGGCGGAGGCTCAGCTGGGGATGGCCTCCCAATGTGGGAGGGGTGCCCGTCGCACCATGACCCCCCTGATGTTCAGGATCCTGGCGGTGGCGTACCCAGAGTTGGATGGGCACTTGAGGGCATCACAGCAGCCACAAGCGGGTGAGACACACTCGCATTCTGCTGACTTTGCGCGCAGTGTAGGGGTCTGGGTGAGGGAGGTGGGCTATGGGTTTCCCTAGGCCAGGGCGAGTTCCGTAGGCAAGGTCTCTCCGTAAGGCAGGCCATGTGGCACCCCAGCCCACCTCTGTAGAGTGCCAAGTACACCTAGTCATGCCCCCGTGTCATCTATGTGTGCAGATGTCGTCCTTTGCCTTGTAGGCCATTTCCCAGGAATTGAACAGTGGAGCCCAAGAGCGTGGCGTAGTGCAGGGGGCTTCTGTGTCTGTCGTGTCCGCCAATGGTAGCAGTAATGCACGCACTCAACATGTCTTTCTTCTGTCGTCCCCACCCTTTTTGTGGTCTCCCTGTTCTTGTGTGTATTAGCATCACCAGGCGGAGGAGCAGTGGCACCGGAGCACGAGGAAGCTGCATCCCACATGGCCATGGAGGGCCACACTACGGACTCGGAGTTCACCAGTGGGACGGGGTGCTAGGGGAGCTCCACGGCGGGGACAGGAGCTGAGACCAGTGACACGGACTCGTCCTCTGATGGGAGCTCCCTTGTGGTGGTGGCAACATCTGTGCCCCCCCCATCTACAGGTACAGCCGCCACCCACCCTTCCAGCACCGCCCTCCCAGCAGCCCCTCAGCCTTCGCCCCGTGCCCGCTCACCCAGGAGGGTGGGCATCACCTTTGCCCCAGGCACCTCAGGCCCTGCCCCAGTCAGCCCTGCTGCCCTCAGTGAGGAGGCCATTGAACTCCTTAGGTCCCTCACTGTAGGGCAGTCTACCATTTTGAATGCCATCCAGTGTGTAGAAAGGCAGTTGCAACAAACAAATGCATTCCTGGAGGACATTCATTCTGGTCAGGCAGCCCTTCAGCGAGCTTTTCAGACTCTGGCCTCAGCACTGATGGCAGCCATTGTCCCTGTGTCTAGCCACCCCCTTCCAACTTCCTCCACCCCAACCCAATCCCCTGTACCTCACCCTATCCCAAGCACACCTACAGACCAGCATGCACACACGCCAACACACAAGGTAAGCTCAGGCAAACATAAGCACCACACATCCCACAGGCACTCACGCAAGCATCACACACATGCAGACACACCAACATCCACTGCCTTCACTGTGTCCCCCTCCTCCTCCTCTCCTTCCTCCCTCCCTGTCTCGTCTACACTCACACCTGCATGCACTACCTCTACAGCCACTACGTCCCTCTCCAGCACACCCACCACCACACCCCGCTCACGTACAGTCACCACCCCCACTACCATTCACACGTCCCCTGTGTCCTCTCCCAGTGTGTCTGTGACGCCCCCTCCAAAGATATACAAACGCAGGCACACACCCACCCAACAGCCATCCACCTCACGATAGCCTCCAGCGCATGCACCTTCACCCAAAGTCAGCAAACGAACACCTCCTACAACGACAACCTCTTCCTCCACTCCCAAAACCCCTCCAGCTACCCTTCCCAGTGTGTCAAAAAAACTTTTCCTGTCCAACCTTGACCTCTTTCCCACACCTCCCCCACCCCGTCCGTCTGATAGGTCCCGAACTAGCACCTCAGCCACAACATCTCAGTGGTGCCTGTGGTCACCGGAATCTGGAGTGCACCGGCCACCAGGGCAGCCAGTGTGGCACGGAGCCACAGCACAGACAGACCCCCACCTGTGAAGCATCAGAAGTTGGCCAGTGCCTGGCGGGAGAGGGGGAAGACTCCAGCCACCAAAGCCGCTCCCAGGGGTCCCGGTGGGAGTGTGGAGTCAGCTCTGACACCTTCCAAGGTGGGGAAGGGCCACAAGAAACCCGGCAAGTCTAGGAAGAGCAGCACGTCTAAGACCGCCATCATCCCCGCTGCCCAGGAGGCCACTGCCAGAACAAGCCCAGCTGCCCAGGAGGCCACCGCCAGCACCAGCCCAGCTGCCCAGGAGGCCACCGCCAGCACAAGCCCAGCTGCCCAGGAGGCCACCGCCAGCACCAGCCCAGCTGCCCAGGAGGCCACCGCCAGCACAAGCCCAGCTGCCCAGGAGGCCACCGCCAGCACCAGCCCAGCTGCCCAGTAGGCCACCGCCAGCACCAGCCCAGCTGCCCAGGAGGCCACCGCCAGCACAAACCCCGCTGGGCCATGAAGGACTGCCCGCAAAAGCCCCGCTGGGCCATGAAGGACCGCCCTCAAAAGCCCCGCTGGGCCATGAAAGACCGCCAGCAAAAGCCCCGCTGGGCCATGAAGGACCGGCAGCACAAGTCCCGCTGGGCCATGAAGGACCGCCAGCAGCTGAGTCCCTGCAATGGAGACCGCCGTCTCAAGCACCGCTGAACAGGGCATCGCCGCCTCAAGCACCGCTGAACAGGGCACCGCCACCTCAAGCACCGCTGAACAGGGCACCGCCGCCTCAAGCACTGCTGAACAGGGCACCGCCATCTCAAGCACCGCTGAACAGGGCACCGCCGTCTCAAGCACCGCTGAACAGGGCACCGCCACCTCAAGCACTACTGAACAGGGCACCGCCGTCTCAAGCACCGCTGAACAGGGCACCGCCGCCTCAATCACCACTGGCTCATGAGCGCCAAGGGCACTGACGCTACTGAGTCCGTCAAGGGCGGAATGAAGCACTCTGGGCACAAGGTCCCCTCCAGAACCAGTGGAGAGATACATCCACTACCTCTGTCCTTAGCAGGATGAAGCACTCTGGGCACAAGGCCCCCTCCAGAACCAGTGGAGAGATACATCCACTACCTCTGTCCTTAGCAGGATGAAGCACTCTGGGCACAAGGCCCCCTGCAGAACCCGTGGAGAGATACATCCACTACCTATGTCCTTAGCAGGATGAAGCAGTCTGGGCACAAGGCCCCCTCCAGAACCAGTGGAGACTGTTATCAACTTGAGAGACTGTGGCTTTGCACTCCCCAGGATGGAACAGTGGGCAGACCACCCACTGTGGAGACTTGAGAGACTGTGGCTTTGCACTCCCCAGGATGGAACAGTGGGCAGACCACCCACTGTAGAGATTTTAGAGACTGTGGCTTTGCCCCACTGTAGAGACTTGAGAGACTGTGGCTTTGCACTCCCCAGGATGGAACAGTGGGCAGACCACCCACTGTAGAGACTTGAGAAACTGTGGCTTTGCACTCCCCAGGATGGAACAGTGGGTAGACCACCCACTGTAGAGACTTGAGAGACTGTGGCTTTGCACTCCCCAGGATAAAGCAGTGGGCTACCCACCCACTGTAGAGACTTGAGAGACTGTGGCTTTGCACTCCCCAGGCTAAAGCAGTGGGCAACCCACCCACTGTAGAGACTTGGGAGACTGTGGCTTTGCACTCCCCAGGATTTAACAGTGGGCATGTGGCCCCCTTGTGGATTTGGCGTTGTGCACTCAACCGGCATACTGTGTGGGCCCAGTGTTCCACGGACTTAATTGGAGCACTACCTGGACTACTATGCTTGGTATATATTTTGTAAATGGTGTATATATATATTTTTGCCTACTTGATTTGAATATATTACAATGGTTACACTCATTTTCTACTGTCTTTGCATTTTTCCGGGGGGTTGGGGGGTGTAACTGTGATGTATTAATATGCATTAGTGTGTGTGTTGTAGTGGGTGAGGGTGGTGGTGTTGCATGTGTATGTCCCTGTTTTTTCCCTCCCCCCTCCCCTGTGTCGTAGGTGAAGTACTCACCGTGGTCTTCGCCGCTGGCGTTCGTGCTCCTGGTAGAGGAGCAGGAAGACTATCGCAGGTAGAATTTGGAGTTCCGGGTCCATGGTGTCCTCGTTCCTCGTGGGGTGTGTAGAGGTGAGCGTTTTCCCTTCGAAATTCCCGTTTCCGACGTGTTTTTATCCGCGGTGAATCCGCCCCGGAAAAGGTGGCTGATTGGCCTGTCATAATAGTGTGGGCGGTACATTGTCTTCCGCCTGTCTGTTGGTGGTGACCGCCGCGCTGTTTGTTTGTACCGCTGTGGCGGTCGGAGTGTTAAAGTGGCTGTCTTTGTTGGCGGTTTCTGCCACGGTCGTAATTGCAAAATGTTTACCGCCGGCCTGTTGGCGGTCTTACCGCCGCTTTAACACCATCCGCCAGGGTTGTAATGACCACCTAAAAATGCCCATAGACATTATTTGACTTGTGACATGACTGAAATAGAGAATACATTTTTTAATTTAGTGGAGGAAAGAAGGAGAGATTTAGAGTCTAAGGGGGTCATTCTGACCTCGGCGGTAAAAGGCTCTTACCGCCGGTCAGAAGACCGCCATTCTACCGCCGCGGCAAACCGCCACGGTCATTCTGACCAACAACTGCCAAGCCGCCAAAAACCCGACATCCACAGAAGGCCGCCTCATCAGCGGGCAGCGATAAACTGGAGATGACCAAACCTCCACCGCCACGCCAACACAAACATGCCCATGCCATTACGACCCACCAATCCACGTGGCGGTATTTCAACCGCGGTATTCCATTGGCGGTACACACCGCCGCGGTCAAAATACACACCCAGGCTCCAAAACCCAGCCACATTGGACAATTTGAAATACACACACCTGATACACATACAAACACCACCCCCACACATCCAAGCAACTATAAAACACACACCCACATCACCCACAAACCCCCACTAGTTGGAAATCGGAGAGAAGGTGAGAGAGAGCGAGCGAGCGAGCACAGCAATCGAAAACCCCAACACACACAGGAACCCAACATCATCAACCACACCACATCTACGCACACATCACCACACACCACCACTCACATCACCGCAAACACCACCCCACACCTCATCCACACCACCCCATGGCACCCCAAAGACACCCCAGGTTTTCGGACCAAGAACTCCGGGTCATGGTGGAGGAAATCATAAGGGTAGAGCCCCAGCTCTTCGGCACACAGGTGCAACACACCACAATAGCCAGGAAGGCGGAGCTATGGCAGAGGATTGTCGACAGGGTCAACGCTGTGGGACAGCATCCCAGAAACCGGGAAGACATCAGAAAGCGCTGGAACGACCTACGGGGGAAGGTACGGTCGATGGTCTCCAGACACAACATCGCTGTGCAGAGGACTGGCGGCGGACCCCCACCCACCCCTCCTGAATTCACAGCATGGGAGCAAGAGGTCCTTAACATCCTGCATCCTGCGGGCCTCGCTGGAGTAGGCGGAGGAATGGACTCTGGTAAGTCTAGTCTCAACTACTCCCCCCCCCCCAACCACCAGCATGCCAACCCACCCCCCCACCCTCACCCTCACCCCAAACCCCCCAGCACACAGCCTCCCTGCCAATGTCTCACCAGCACAACCCACCCAACCCAAAACCAAACCCTGAATGCCAACACAAACCATGGACACCTATCACCTATGCATGACCACTGCACATACCCATCCCCCCCACAAACCACCCTCACAACTCCTGCCACAAGGGGATGCCAGCACTGGGGGACAAGGGCACCCACAAATCGCACACCATGGAACACACAGAAGCAATAACCATACTCTTTCACCCCTGCAGGGCCCGAACGCCAACACACCGGCCAGGAGGGTCCAGATATGTCCATCCCACCCCCAGAACAGGCCCGCAGTGAGGACAGCAGCTCTGTCGACCTGGAACCTGATGACCAGCCCAGACCATCGGGGACCTCTGGACAGTCGGTTCCCCACACACAGACACAGGCCACAGCAGACCTAACCCCCTCTGGGAATATCAGCACCGCTCCCACCCAGCGGGCCCATGCCTCTGTCTCCAGGACAGGTCAATCAGCGGTGTGTCCGCCACTACAGGGCACCCAGGCTGACCCAACACCCCAACAACAACAGGGACCTGGGGGCAGTGGTAGTGGGCACACCGTCCAGGGGACAGAGGCCCGGTGAAACAGGGCAACTGGGAGGGCTGCAGTGCGACAGGGGGGGAGGACAGGCCCAGGGAACCGACTCTCCAAGAGGCCCTCACCACCATCATGGGAGCATACCACCGCTCCCAGGAGACGATGGGGACGGTAATGGCCAGGTTCCAGGAGATCCAGGCACAGCAGGAGGAACGGTACATGGGGTACAGAGAGGAGCTCAGGAACATCGTCCAGGCCCTGAACCTAATAGTCACCACATTGCGGGACCATGTGGCACCCCAAAGCGCCCCTGTCACCAGCCCGGACCAGGAACAGCCTACCACCTCCGCCGGCGCTAATGGACAGGAGGCCCCCACACAACGACGGGCCACCAGAACCCCACCTCCTGCTGAAGATCAACCACCCCGCAAGAGGAGCCTGAGATCACAAAGGAAGACAGAGTAGGATGCCAAGACCCCCGCCAGCCTAAGATCCCCCCGGATGTCATTCCACTGTCCCACATCGTCACCCTGTCCAACCTTGAACTGCCCCTGCTCCATCCTTCCACAGGCATATGGACAATGCACCTGTGCGACCGAGAACTGGACTCTGCCATGGACATCACTCCGCCCCCACCCATCACCGTTTTACTATCATGGACCTATATGCAGCACTTTAAATAAATCACTTATTGCACTAAAAACACTCAGGAGTCTGCTTGTATTCTTAACAAATGTATTACACATAACGGGTCAAAAATGTACAGTTACATTGTGATGACAACATACCAATGTCAATTTGCTTTACTCCATGGCCGAACAAACCAGAAGTCACGCAGTGGGTCATACAGCTCTGAAAAGGGAAGGGAAAGTCACAATTCAGTTGAAAGGAACTGGGGGGAAACCCAGAAAGTAGAGATGCAGGAGGCCAGAAGTACATGTAAAATGACGTGGGGGATTCTTACCTGGGTGCTACTGAAAATACTGTTGTATGACCGTGTCCCTGTTGTCCGTGTCGTCACCGTCGTCTTCCTCCTCTTCACTCTCCACAGGCTCCACAGCTGCTACAACACCACCATCTGGACCATCCTCCTGCAGAAAAGGCACCTGGCATCGCAATGCAAGATTGTGAAGCATACAGCAGGCCACGATGATCTGGCACACCTTCTTGGGTGAGTACATTAGGGATCCCCCTGTCATATGCAGGCACCTAAACCTGGCCTTCAGGAGGCCGAAGGTCCTTTCTATGATCCTCCTAGATCGCCCATGGGCCTCATTGTACCGTTCCTCTGCCCTGGTCCGGGGATTCCTCACTGTGGTCAGTAGCCACGGCAGGTTGGGGTAACCAGAGTCACCTATTAGCTACACACGGTGTCTCTGTAGCTGTTCCATCACATAGGGGATGCTGCTATTTCGCATAACATACGCGTCATGCACTGACCCCGGGAACTTGGCATTTACATGGGAGATGTACTGGTCAGCCAAACAGACCACCTGGACATTCATCGAATGGTAACTTTTCCTGTTTCTGTACACCTGCTCATCGTCTTTTGGGGGTACTAAGGCCACATGGGTCCCATCAATCGCACCAATGATGTTGGGGATATGTCCAAGGGCATAGAAGTCAGCCTTCACAGTGGCCAAATCACCCTCCTAAGGGAAAATAATGTAGCTCCGCATGTATTTCGTCAGGGCAGACAACACTCTGGACAAAATCTTAGAAAACATAGGCTGAGACATCCCTGATGACATGGCCACTGTTGTCTGAAAAGACCCACTTGCCAAGAAATGGAGGACTGACAGAACCTGCACCAGAGGGGGAATTCCTGTGGGTTGGCGGATGGGGGACATCAGTGCTGGCTCCAGCTGGGCACACAGTTCATGTATAGTGGCTTGGTCAAGTCGGTAGTGAAGTATTATATGACGTTCCTCCATTGTCGACAGGTCCACCAGCGGTCGGTACACGGGAGGATTCATCCTTCTCCTCGCAAGTCCCAGCGGACGGTGCCTAGGAAGGACAACATGGAGCACAGAGTCAAACAACCCACAGGTACGTAACTACAGCTTGCACAGTACACGATTGTCAATGCATTGAATGGCTTGTATGAGTGGCAATGCAAGGCCTAGGCCTGTGTGACGCAGTAGTAATTAAGCCCTGTGGTCCCTTGTAATGGCGGCTGCCTGACCTGTGAAGTGTGACAGTGGGATCTGAGGTCAATGCGCTGGCGTGACACACCGTGGCGGTAGGCGGTCGAAGACCGCGGCGCAAAGCCGCATTGGTTAACATCGAACCCTATGGGTTTCACGAGCCAATGACTAGCTGCGCCGGCGGTCGCGGAACGCACTGCGGCGGTACGCACCGCCGCGGGCGTGACCGCCATTTTCTATCTGATTAATCACTCGAGACCTGATGATCCACAGGAGAGGACCTATACTGCAAGTGCTGCTGTGACCTCGGTCTGGGAGATACAATGGCTGCTGCCACTGGGGAAAGGGCCCCTGCCTTCACTACAGAAGAGTTGGAGAAACTTGTGGATGGGGTCCTGCCCCAGTATGCGCGACTCTACGGTCCTCCAGACCAACAGGTAAGTACACTGGGTGCACGTTGAATGGGCTATGCCTGGGTTGTGTATGGTGGATGTAAGATGGTGGGGTGGGGGGACAATGACGAGTGCAAGGCACGACAGATGAGAGCATGTGCCACATGGCAAGGTTGGGGAGGGGGGGCCAATCGCATCTATCATGCGGAAAATTGATGATATTTCAATTTCCACCCTGTACATGTCAAATAGGTCAGCGCCCATCAGAAGATCGACATTTGCCGTGCCATCGCCAAGGAAGTCCGGAACCTGGGGGTCCACAACAGACGGGGCACCCACTGCCGCAAGAGGTGGGAGGACATCCGCTGCGGGACCAGGAAGACCACCGAGTCACTGCTGGGGATGGCCTCCCAACCTAGGAGGGATGCCAGTCGTACCCTGACCCCCCTGATGTCCCGGATCCTGGCGGTGGCCTACCCCGATTTGGATGGGCGCGTGACGACATCACAGCAGACACAAGGGGGTGAGTACCAGCACATTCAGCTATCTTTACGCGCAGTGGAGGTGCCTGGGTGGGGGAGGAGGGCTGTGGGTGACATTAGGCCAGGGCGCTTTCTGTAGTGTAGTCCTCTCCTTTAGCCATGTCCCTGTGCCCCCGCCCCCCACCTCTGTACGGTGCCAGGTACAGCTAGCCATGGTCCTGCATCACCCATGTGCGCATTTGTTGTCCCTAGACCTGTTGGCCCAGTCACAAGTACTCAGTAGTGTATCCCGATTGCGCGGCTTAGTGCATGAGGCTCCTGTGTCTGTCCTCTCCGCCAACGGTGTTGACAATGCATGTACTCAACCTTTTATTATGTCTCCCCCCACCCTTTTTCTTTATCTTCTTGTGCATGTGTGCTTCAGCATCATCAGGCGGAGGAGACTTGGCACCGGAGCACGAGGGAGCTGCGACTCACAAGGCCCCGGTGGGCCATGGCACAGACACCGAGGCCACCAGTGATACGGAGGGCGAGGGGAGATTCACAACGGGGAGCCGTGGTGAGACCAGCGACACCGACACGTCCTCGGAAGGGAGCTCCCTAGCGGTGGTGGCAACATCCGTGCCCCCCGCCTCTACAGGTACAGCCGCCACCCAGCGCACCAGCTCTGCCCTCCCAGCAGACCCTCAGCCTACGCTCCGTGCCCGCTCGCCCAAGAAGGCGGGCATCTCCTTCGCCCCAGGCACCTCAGGCCCTGCCCCTGTTACCCCTGCTGCCCTCAGTGAGGAGGTCATTGACCTCCTGAGGACCATCATTGTTGGGCAGACTACCCTTTTGAATGCCATCCAGGGGGTAGAGAGGGAGGTGCATCGTAGCAATGCATACCTGGAGGGCATTCATTCGGGTCAGTCTGCCCATCAACGATCGTTCAATTCTCTGGCCTCAGCACTGACGGCAGCCATTGTCCCTGTTTCCAGCCTCCCTCTTCTAACTGCCTCCACCCTGTCTCTGTCTCCTATTCCTCTGCCTATCCCATCCACACCATCAGACCAGCCTGCACACACCTCAACACCCAAGGGCAGCTCATCCAGACATAAGCACCACAGATCACACAAGCATTCACCCAAGCAACACCCAGATGCAGACATGCCAACAGCCACTACCACCTCTGTGTCCCCCACCTCCTCGTCTCCCTCCTCCCTCCCTGTGACGTTTACACTCACACCTGCATGCACACCACCAACAGCCAGTACACCCATCACCAGCACACCCTCCAGTACAGTCCGCACACGTGCAGTCACCACCCCCACTGCCGTTTACACGTTCCCTGTGTCCTCTCCCACTGTGTCTGTCACCCCCTCTTCCAAGACACACAAACGCAGGCAGCCACTCACCCAACAGCCAACCACCTCACGACAGCCTGCAGCCCATGCACCTTCACCCAAGGACAGCACACCTGACTCTCCTACAACCACCTCCTCTTCCTCCACTCCCATAACCACTGCACCTACCTTTTACCTTGGTCCTAAAAAGTGTTACCTCTCCAATCTTGACCTCTTTCCCTCACCTGACCCACCCCCTCCATCTGCTAAGAGTCCCAAGAGCACCTCAGCCACCACCAGCCCGGGTTCACGTGTCAGCGTAGTCCATGGATTTTGGAGTCCCCCCTTTGCCAGCAGTGAGACATCGGTCAGCAGCAAGGGGACAGCCAGCCCCCCCCCCTGGAAAGAGGACCCGGAAAGTGAGGGGCCGCCGCGGGAGGAGTGCCACGGCTGCCCCCAAGGACCAAAGTTCGGACACTTCACCTGCCACAACATCCAGGGGAGGCAAGGCCCAGAGAGCCACAGCGAAGGAGGGCAAGGGCAGCAGGGCGGAGAAGACAGGCAGCAGGAGCGCGGACCAGGAGGGCCCCACAAGCCCCATCCCGGGTGTGAGGGAGGACACCCAAGGGCCCAGGACACCGTCACCGAAGGGTCCAGCAACTGCACGGTCAGAGGGCGACTGAGCAGGGAGTCCTGCCCAGGTCTGACTCCCTGGTATTACAGGACAAACACCGCTGAAGAGGGCCCCGCCGTCCAGAAAGGCACCGCTGAAGAGGGCCCCGCCGTGCAGGAAGGCACCGCTTGAAGAGGGCCCCGCCGTCCAGAAAGGCACCGCTGAAGAGGGCCCCGCCGTGCAGGAAGGCACCGCTGAAGAGGGCCCCGCCGTCCAGAAAGGCACCGCTGAAGAGGGCCCCGCCGTGCAGGAAGGCACCGCTGAAGAGGGCTCCGCCGTCCAGAAAGGCACCGCTGAAGAGAGCCCCGCCGTGCAGGAAGGCACCGCTGAAGAGGGCCCCGCCGTGCAGGAAGGCACCGCTGAAGAGGGCCCCGCCGTCCAGAAAGGCACCGCTGAAGAGGGCCCCGCCGTGCAGGAAGGCACCGCTGAAGAGGGCCCCGCCGTCCAGAAAGGCACCGCTGAAGAGGGCCCCGCCGTGCAGGAAGGCACCGCTGAAGAGGGCCCCGCCGTGCAGGAAGGCACCGCTGAAGAGGGCCCCGCCGTCCAGAAAGGCACCGCTGAAGAGGGCCCCACCGTGCAGGAAGGCACCGCTGAAGAGGGCCCCGCCAAGACAGGCCCCGCTCCGCTGGGCCCTTCATCTCAAGCACAGCTCCACTGTGCCCCGCCGTCTCAAGCACCGCTCCGCTGGGCCCTTCCTGTCAAGCACCGCTCCGCTGGGCCCTTCATCTCAAGCACCGCTCCGCTGGGCCCTTCCTGTCAAGCACCGCTCCGCTGGGCCCTTCATCTCAAGCACCGCTCCGCTGGGCCCTTCATCTCAAGCACCGCTCCGCTGGGCCCTTCCTGTCAAGCACCGCTCCGCTGGGCCCTTCATCTCATGCACCGCTCCGCTGGGCCCTCCCTGTCAAGCACCGCTCCGCTGGGCCCCGCCGTCTCAAGCCCCGCTGGGCCAATGACTGTGCCGGTTCTGTGTCGTGCCAATGTTCACGCTGCACTCGGCCCACCCTGCCTCCTCCATTGCCTTTGGAGACTGTTATCCACTTGATGGACTGTGACTTTGCACTCCCCAGGATATGACAGTGGGCAAGCCACCCATTGTAGAGACTTGAGAGACTGTGGCTTTGCACTCCCCAGGATTGGACAGTGGGCATGGTGGCCCCTTCTTGGATCTGGCGTCGTGGACTCATGTGGCTGTGGTGCCCCCCCTTCCCTTCCCCCTGAGGTGCCTGTAGTTTTGTCATCTGATGCCCCTGCAGTGTTCTCTCCAACGGACTCAGGTCTCCTGTGTGGGCTTTGCCCATGTGTTGATACACTTCGGCCCACGGACATTTGCAATTTCTGTGACTGTGCGGGACTTTCTGCCTCTATTTCTCGGTCACGCAATGTTTACATTTGAAATTTTTTCCATCATTTTCCTATTTTGACATGTCTTCAATGAACCTATTTTGTACATAAATGTTGTTTCTCACTTGAATCATATCTTTTCGTTATTCCGGGGGGTTTGGGTGGGGTCACTTTGACTTGGTGCTCTGCATTGGTGTGTAGATAGTTGGGGGGTGGGTGTGATGCGTATGTGTGTGCCCGTAACCCTTCCTCCTCCCCCCTCCCCTGTGTCGTAGGTGCGGTACTCACCGTTGTCGTCTGCGCCGGAGTTCGTACTCGTGGTAGATGAGCAGGTAGACGAGAGCGGGTAGGATGTGTAATTCGGGCTCCATGCTGTCCTCCGTCCTCGTGGAGTGTATAGAGGTGAGCGTTTTCCCGTTCGTAGTCTGTTTCTGCCGTGGTTTTATCGGCGGGGCTCCCGCCCCGGATGAGGTGGCGGATTGGTGAGTTGTGATAGGGTGGGCGGACATTGTCTGCCACCTGCCTGTTGGCGGTGACCGCCGCGCTGTTTGTCTGTCCCGCCGTGGCGGTCGGAGTGGTAAAGTGGCAGGCTCTGTTGGCGGTTCCCGCCAGGGTCAGAATTCCATTTTTTGAACCGCCAGCCTGTTGGCGGGTTGGCCGCCGCTTTATCACCGACCGCCAGGGTCAGAATGACCCCCTAAGTCTGAGTCAGATAAAAACCTTAAAAGACAACATAGGTGGAATAGAGAAGAAATTGAACATCAAGTGAAGGGAAACCTACCAGCGTTAGCTTAAGATTGGCAGCATAAAGGAAAGTTGTGTATTCAAATTGAGTAAAGCTATTTGGATCTATTGCTTACTGGAAAGAGTGAATGTGAACACACATTTAAGGTTAGAGGAAAGAGTGAATTATATTTAGATGGAAGAGATTCCGTAATACCTGGAGTATACTTTATTTATGGAGAGAGTGTGTAAGGGGTGGTATGGTACATGTTATTTAGGTGTAGTATTTCTGAAGATTTATCATGTGTAACATTATGATGATCCTGTATGGAAAACAAAACCTAGAACTAAGAGAGGTGTAAGTTCTGGAGAAGTAGTGGTAAATATTTTTGGTTAATTGATTCTATCTGTAGGTGTAATTCTGAATGATTTGAAAATTAGAAGCTTGTCTACCATAGTGAATAAGCTGGCAGTGAGTACAGACAATTCCTTGTTGCTTGTAAATACTGAGATGGTAGCGATAAGATCTACGGTGTGGCAGAACAGACTTCTATTAGACCTTATTCTCGCAAGTGAGGGGGGAGTCTGTGGGATGTTAAAAGTTCAGCAATGTAGTACTTACATCCCAGATGAAAGTATGTATCTAGAGAAATACATTCAGAGCATTACTGGGTTGAAGAAGGATTTGAAGGAATTGGAAGCAACAGGTGCATGGGAGGCTATTGGGAATGATTTGCTGCTGTAGGCAGACGGATTGGAAATTTGGGAATTGGAATTGTGGGTTCTATTCTGAACCTGTTGTTGTTTATTGCCATTTGTGCAATAATAATAGTTGTGGAAGAGAATCAGTGTAAATATTATGATGACATTAAGTGTCTGGAGGAGGTTAGATGGAAACTGTTGAAAACTACAAGGATCTAGTCAGTCTCATTAAAGGATTTTATTATGATTGTGATGACTTAACTCGTCATCAGAAGGGGACTGGGAAACGCATAACTTTGGTTGCACCATCATGTGTTACGGAAGTGCCATAACCATATAATTGACAATACATATATTGTGTGATTTAATGTTACTAATGTAAAGTGGAGTCCAAGAATGTATTACTAAAGGTGTATTCACAGTAGAAAATTTGAAGTTCATTTATATGTGTGTTCTAATATTTTATTTTAACCTTCTGAATCGTAATACTTATTCATGTACATTTATACTTGTTGAAATGTAACATGGTGTATCTGCCTATAATCATGTTTCATTTATGATTCTTGTTTCCATTCATAATTGCAAGGTGCACTAATATTCATGTATTTTGAATGTGCCTTATTAAGTTAGCATAATTGAAGGCCTGAAACATTTGATTTCTTGTATTTAACCTCAACATGGAGTTTTGCTCGTATTCCAATTTGTTTTCTTTGCAGGAACGTTTGTGCAGGCCTACAGTTAATGAAAGGCAAATTGTGTATTTGAGATAGTGAGGTACTGGAGGATACTTTTGCAAGGAAAAGGAGTGCCAAGGAACTGGGAAGAAAAGACTCCTGTTTGTGTACCAGACACCAAGAGACACTCAAGGTTGTCCTGATGTTCAGTTCATGGGATGTGAGGTTCCATGGGAGTTGCGAACTTCAACTGTGCAAGGAAGATGGAAAACTACTGGGATTGATTTTTTTAAAATCTGTTTATTGTTTTACATTAGTAACCAAAGAAAGAAGCCATACATAGGATACATTGCATGTCATGGGAAATATACCATACATAAATGCATCAATCATCATTACAATATTTGATACAGTATAGAGCATCATGTTGAATGAAAAAAAAGACAAAGAAGGTATGTAGCTTCAAAAGCCCCAATTCCATGTGATGGCAGGGGGGATAAAATGAGAGATGGGGGACTAGTAGCAACGTGAGTGTGTCATCTGCTTTGGCTCATTGCAGTAATGTATTTAACCATTTGTGAATGTCTAAAGCCATTGAGGTTTCCATTGCATTGCAATCTGTCTTTTAAGGAGGACAAATGCTAGGTTAATGTAGTGGTGCAGGTGTTCATCACCCTTGGCTCGGGGTGAATGCCCAGGAGGCAGGACCCTGGGTAGGCTCCAAGGTGTGCTCCGATGTTTCTAACACTATGATCATGATTTTAATCCATGTACAGTTTAAGGTGGGACAGCCTGCACTATATGATAAAGCCCAGCATCTGCCAGCTTACATCTTGGGCATTCCGGCTTGGAAGTGGGGTATATTTTTCTGATGCATAGGGGAGGGAGATATATTTAATGTAAACAGTTACGCTGTGTATAGTGGAAATGTGGATTCTAAGAGTCTTCTTTGACGCCCTGGAGCAATCACAACCAGTCCATGTTAGACAGTGGTTGATAAAGTACCTCATTCCAACAAGGCAGTGATTTGCCTATGTCAATCAAGCTGTTAGACAACAGAACCTCGTATATAATTGAGATGGCCCGGCGCATGCAGCTGTATGTGAGCAAAATTTGGAGGGAGAGCAAGTGAGTTGGTTCTGTTGTGCCACTGCTCCATGTGGTTCTTATTACATGTTTGATTGCTTGATATGTTAAGAAATGTCCACTGCCATTTGGTATGTTTCCTTAATGTCCTCAAATACATTAGAACGTCATCCTGAAAAAAATCAGCTAATGAGTCAATTCCCTCATCCCTCCACGGCGTCCAATCATGTTGACTAGCTATGTCTTGTATACCTGGAAGGTGTATCAAGAGGATCGCTGGCGAGTATGGGATGGTAGGTGTTGGGCCATAGATGTATGCCTGCAACATAATTGTGTCATCATCATCAAACTCGATCCCTTGTGAGGCAGACAAGGGTGATCCTTTTAACCAGGTATAAACACTCAGTGCGCCTAGTGGGTGATCGGTTGATCATCCAGCCAGCACAGAAGCCATTGTAACAGGACGTCTGCATAGTATAATTCAAAATTAGGATGCCCATTCCCCCTGCAAGAAGTGGGTGCTTTGCCATTCCTAGGGCCCCCTATCGGTGTCTTGTACCCAATATTAGGTCTGATAAAAGTCCATGGAATTCCTAGAAGAAACTTTTAGGGAGTATTATCGGCAAGGAAGCAAAATAATACAATAATTAGGGAAGAACAAACATTTTGGCAATCGCCACTCTTTCCATTGGGGGCAGTGGTAATAAGCCCTTATCGATCTCTCCACCTTCCTTAAGTTACCCTCCTCTTGTGCCCCATTAGTATAGTAAATCTGGACTCCTAGATATGTCCATGTATCATAACACCATTGTAAGTGATGTTCTGGAGAGGGGTCCCTGTAGGGTTCCGGGGTGGATGTCAGAGGGGATACACAAGTTTGGGCCAATTGACTCTGAGACCCAATACAGCTCCAAAGTCATATAGTGAGCGTATCAGCTCCAGGGGTGAGGTTGCAGCATCTTGCAAGTAAACCAGAGCATCATTTGCATATAGCAAGATAATGTGCTGTACATCAAGTTTCGGGATTCCCCATACCCACGCTCGCAATCATAAGTGGCAAGCCAATAGCCCGATCGCAACTGCGAAGAGCAATGAAGGCAGTGAGCAACCTTGTCTTGTACCTCACAAGATCGGAATACTATCTGAAATCAGTTGCCCCATTCATACCCTGATGACAGGTTCGGAGTATAAAGCACCCACCCAATGAACCTCTCACCAAAGCCCATACGGTGTAGTGTGGCTATTAAAAAGCCCCTGCATATGGCATAGAAGGCTTTTCAATATCAAGAGATACCGCAACCCTAATATACGCTTCTGGGGGTATGTCCTGAATAATTAGCAATAAACGCCAGATATTAGGGAAAGTGCTGCGACCTAGTATAGCGCCCGATTGGTCCTCCGGGACCAAGGTCCCCAATATGGGAGCAGCCTATTGGCTGATGTCTTACCTAGGATCTTACAGTCTAGGCTCTGTAAGGATAATGGACGATAAGACTGTACGTCCCAGTTTAGGCAGGACCACTATCAGTGCCTCAAGTAGTGAGTTTGGTAGCTGACCTTAAGAATGGGCCTCATTTAGCACCTCCAGGAGGGGTTGAGCCAAATGTGTTGAAAAAGCAGCATAATATTCAATGGGCAACCCATCCGTGCCAGGGGTTTTGTTTATAGCCATCTCAGTGATAGCTAATTGAATTTCAGATAATTTAAGTGGTTCTTCCAGTTTCTCTCTTTGCAGTTGGGATTAAAACGGCAGCGTAATATCAGATATGTCTGTAGTAAATCAGGGTTAGTTGAAGTAACATCCCCATAATGTGCGCAGTAATAGTCACAATACACATCATCTATATCCGTTAGTGACATGGCCAATGCGCCGTAGCCCCGTCAGATTGCACTGATCGGCTGTTGCTGCTGTGTGTCCTTGAGTAGCAATGCCAGCAACCTGCCCGATCGGTCACCCTCTGCATGTTGTCTAGAAAGATGGTATTTGTAGTCATGCTTACCCAGTCTCGTCTCTGTCTCTACATGTGAAGGTCATGGACCAGTGAATAAAAAGAGAACTAACGTTCCAGTGGGTGGCCCAGTCTCCACACATCATGGAGCCTACATTGAGTCAACCACTAGTTGAAGTGTTGTGTCACCTTGATTCCCTATGTTTCGCAGGGGAATAGTAGGAGCTATTTAACTTCTAGAACGTGGAGCCCTTGCTTGACTTTGGAGTAGGATACCCGGCGGCACTGAACCTCCATTGTGTAGTCTTGTATGCTGTGATTGTGGCATTAGCAAACAAACACAAATGATGGACGGAATGCAGAACCAATCAAACATTCACCAATAGTCACAGATCTGGGATAAATCCTTTAATTCTTTTGCCTACCATGCCACCCCAGTTTGGACCCAGCCATATGCAAAACAGTCTTGACCCTGTTCCCCATGGGAACAGCCCAGCCTGAACTGCCAGGCCAGGTCCTCTCTGGGACAGAAACAAGCATCCTGGGACCAGTTTCAGGGTATCACCCTTCATCAGCCAGGCTAGCTTGAATCCAGTGGCATAGTGAGCCCGGTACCCACCTCTGGGCATACCAGGTGCACTTAGGGCAGCAAATGGAAAAAAACACAAATGATGGACAGAATGCAGAACCAAATAAACATTCACCCCACAATCACAGATCTGGGTTTAATCCATCAGTTCTTTTGCTCACCATGCCACCCCAGTTTGGACCCAGCCATATGCAAATCAGTCTTGACCCTGTTCCCCATGGGACTGTACAGCCCGAACTGCCAGGTCCTCCCTGGACCTGAAACAAGCATCCTGGAACCGGTTTCAGGGTATCACCCTTCAACAGCCAGGCTAGCTTGAATCCAGTGGCATAGTGAGCCCGGGACCCACAGCTGGGCATACCCAGCGCACTTAGGACGGCAAAAGCAAAAAAATACAAATGATGGACCGAATGCGGAACCAATCAAACATTCAACCCCCAGTCACAGATCTGGGTTTAACCCATCAATTATTTTGCTCACCATGCCACCCCAATTTGGACCCAGCCATATGCAAATCAGTCTTGACCCTGTCCCCACTGGAAAAAAGTCCAGCCTGAACTGCCAGGCCAGGCCCTCCCTGGACTGGAAACAAGCATCCTAGGACTGGTTTCAGGGTATCACCCTTCATCAGCCAGGCTAGCTTGACTCCAGTGCATTGGGAGCAAGGGACCCACATCTGGGCATACTCTTTCCACTTGGGGTGACAAAAGCAAAAAGAACCAGTGATGGACGAACTGCTGAACAATTTCAAACATTCACCCCTAGTACAGAGATGTGGGCTTAAATCCATCGTTTTTTTGCTATTTCACCAAGATCGGCCTTCCATATCTTCTGCTCTGCGGTGAAGGTGGGCTACCTCCTTCTCCACCCCCTTCGGTTTCTCCTGTAGTTCTTGCACTGTAGGCCGTGTTGTGGCCAGTGTGTATTACGTGTCATGTACTCTGTCCATTAGTCCGATGGTCAGCTCATAGCAGGTTCACATCGAGCAAGTCAGTATCAATCCGGGCCTCCAAAGACATTTTTGTGTCCAAAATAGCCTGCAATATTTGGTAGAGTGAGCTTGGAGAGTTACTTCGAGTTTTTGTAGGCTATCAAGGGTTCTGGCTGAAGTTGGGGTGGTAGTCTTTGCCTTGCCATTGGCCAGTGAGTTAGTGGTCCTAGATTTCCCCATCATGGTGGGTCTAATTGAGTGATTCCAGGTGCGTCTGATGAGCGTCGAACATAGTTAAGGCTTGGTGATCGTATCTAAGATGTTCAGGGTCAGTTTCACCAGTGAGGGTGGCATCAGGCCAATTTAGCTCGAACACCTACTGGCTGAGGCTCCAATGGTCAGAGGCAGCCAGAGCGAATTGGGTGGCTGGGCGTTTAAGTGGGAGGCCAAGTCGGGAAAGGACCCCACAATCTCCCCCAGGCTGCAAAACAGGTGATGAGCCTCTCTGTGTGTTGCACGGGATGGAATTGGGTCGCCAATTTCTGCTGGTACTCTCGCAATGGCCCGGTGTAGATGTTGATACCTGGGTACTCTGTTTGTATAGGATAATCCCCAGGGTATAGTTATAGCACTACCAGGCAATGTGTAGCAGTTTGGTTTCATATGTGTACGTTTTAAATGAAATCAAATCACCCCGTGACGCTCAGCACCTTATGTTCCACATCAGTTGGTGATTCAGGGAATGATTTCCAGCTGGAGAAGCAGGAAATGATCTCATAAATGCACTTCACAATGACAGTTCACCCTAGTAGAACGGCGGTACACCCCATCTCCATCTATCATTTATGTCCTTTAGTTGATGAGGAAACCTAAAGCAACGTCTTGGTAAAATAATGCTAGGCCAGGTCTCTCAGGTAGTGAAGGATAACTTAACCATGCACTGAATATCTATGTTGCAGCAAAATAACAATGTTGGGTTTAAGTTCATATATATGTAGTAGCCCATCAGGGAAAATATTTTAAGGCAGATGTAGTTTAGGCGAGTAATGTGCAGGGAAAAAAACATCAGAATTAATTAAAGGGTGTCATTTACACTCCCCTCCTGCGCATTTCAACTCGTAGGGCTCAGAAAGGCGCTGTGCAGGCAGGACAGGCTCACGTCCTATTTGGAGTGCTGTGTGGGCAGCAGCCTCAGACAGCCATAGGGATCCCAAAGAAGTGAGGGCTGCTTAAGAGGGGACTGTAACAGATGGACAGGCCACGGCCTCTGTGTCAAGCATGCGGGAGGGACATTTTCCCCTGTGTTAACTCGCTCCTGCCTCTGCGTTTTCTGTTGTGCATGTCCCTCGGTGCCCGGGCTTCCTGCATCTTGGGGGATGATTCCTGCTTTCAGGCTCTGAGCGTGGTCCCCCTAAGAGGAAGGGGGATCCCCTTCGCTTCCACAGTCTAGACTGGAAGCATCCGATCTCACAAGTCTCTGTCCCCTGGAGAGTCAAGTAGGCAGTGGCCTCCGAAATATGCGGGTATGCCCCTGATGGCTGAATCAGTCTGGGCTGGGATGAGTCAGTTAAGTAGGCCACGGCGCTCGAGTTACGCATGTAGGAAGGCTATTTCCCCGTCCACGCTCTACTTTGCCAGCTGTGCTCATCCCCCGATGCTTGGATCCACTGCATCTCGGGGATGATTTTCTCTCCCAGGTCCAGCGATTGGCTCCTGTTCAATGGCAAAAGCTCCTTATCGTGAAATCGGTCAAGAGGGGAGATGTCCGATCCTGTCAAGCTGTCGCAGGCCCGGATTGGAGTTGTCCACTGTCAGCTTTAGTCCTCATTACAACCCTGGCGGTAAATCCCGCGTACCGTCGTGCACAAGACCGCAAACACACCGCTGCGGCAGCGGAATTCCGCTACAGCTATTACGACCCACAGCTCGGAATCCGCCAAAATCCAGACACCCTCACAAGTCCGCCACACCAAAGGTCAGTGATAAACTGGCGCTAAGAAAACCTCCACCGTCACGCCAACAGGAATACGCCCACACTATCACGACCCACGAATCCACGCGGCGGTCTTTCAACCGCGGTAATCCATTGGCGGTACACACCACCGCGCTCAAAATACACACACATATACAAAATACAACCACATTGGACAATTCGAAATACACACACCTGATACACATACACACACCATTCCCACACACCAAATCCAATATAAAACACCCACCCACATCACCCACAAACCCTTACGACCAGAATTGCGATAGAAGGCCAGAGAGAGACACCACCAGAAACAACACTAGCATCCACAGGCACACAACATCATCACTCACACAACATGCACGAACCTCAGAGAACACACACAAACACATCCCCTCACACATCACAACACACACCACCCCATACATCACCCACACTTCATCATGGCACCTCAACGACACCCCAGGTTCTCTGACGAGGAGCTCAGGGTCATGGTGGAGAAAATCGTCTGGGTAGAGCCAAAGCTATTCGGATCACAGGTGCAGCACACCTCCATTGCAAGGAAGATGGAGCTATGGCACAGAATCGTCGACAGGGTCAACGCAGTGGAACAGCACCCAAGAACTAGGGATGACATCAGGAAGAGTTGGAACGACCTACAGGGGAAGGTGCGTTCCGTGGTCTCAAGACACCAGATTGCACTACAGAGGACTGGTGGTGGACCCCCACCTCCTCCCCCACAACTAACAACATGGGAGGAGCAAGTCTTGGCAATACTGCATCCTGAGGGCCTCGCAGGAGTAGCAGGAGGAATGGACTCTGGTAAGTCAAATCTTAACTATTATATCCCCCACCCTACCTGCATGCCATCACATACCCCCACCCTCACCCTCACCCCCATCACTCCAACACCTCACACATGTCCCACTATCACAACCCACCCATCCCAACACCAAGCCCTGCATGCAACACCAAAGCATGGACACCCAGCACCAAACCATGTCCACTACAGATCCCCACACAGACCCCAAACCAAATATCACACAAGGACCTAGACAAGAATGCAACCACTGGAGTACGGGGTCACTCACCCATTGCACACGATGGCACACACAGATGCAATAATCATGCCTTTACACCTCTGCAGGACCCCTATCCAACGTCACCAGACATGAGGTTCCAGACATGTCCACTCCCCCCACAGAAGAGGCCCACAGTGATGACAGCAGCTCTGTACAACTGGACCAAGATGCCCAGCCCGGCCCATCTGGGGCCTAGGGACTGTCGGTTCCCCTGACACTGGCACAAGCCACCACAGAGCCTCCCCCCTCAGGAAACACCAGCACAGCACCCACCCAGCGGGCCCATCCCTCTGTCCCAAGGACACGTCAAGCAGCAGTGTGTCCACCACTACAGGGAACCCAGGCAAACCCACCACCCCAAGAAAATCAGGGACCTGGGGGCAGTGGCAGTGGGCACACGGTTCAGGGGACAGAGGAACAGGGAAACAGGGGAACTGGGGGGACTGCTGTGTGACAAGGGGAGGACAGGCCCAGGGAACCCACTCTCCAGGAGGCACTCCCCAACATCATGGGAGCTTACTATCATTCCCAGGAGATGATGGCAACGGTACTGGCCAACTTTCAGGAGACCCAGCGGCTGCAGGAGGAACACTATCTGGGGATCAGGGAGGAACTCAAGTCCATCAACACCACCCTGGTCACCATTGTAGGGGTGCTGAAGGACCTTGTCAACACCAGGAGGGACACTGTGGCACAACAAGGGGCCCCTGACACTAGCCTGGATGATGAACAGCCCACCACCTCCACCGGCGCTAGTGGACAGGAGGCACCGCCACAGGACCACAACACCAGCACCCCACCCCCTGCAGATGGAGAGCCACCCCGCAAACGGTCCCTGAGATCCAGGAACAAGACAGAGAACTTTGCCAAGACCCCGCCAGGAAATGAGACCCCCCTGAATGTCATCCTACTGTCCCACTTTGTCACCCTGTCCATCCTTAAACTGCCCTAGCTCCACTTCCTATGCCCCTTTGTACAATGCACCTGTGAAACAAATAGACTGGACTCTGCCATGGACATTCCTCCACCATCACCCCTGACCATTTTACAACCCTCTCCACTTACTAGCACAAAAATAAACACACATCATTCACAAAACAATCTGGAGTCAGTCTGTGCTTTCACAAAGGTCTATTTTCAATAACTATGGAATATAGCAATGTCAATTTTATTGTCAACATACCGATGTAACACAGCTCTAGTCCATGAGGAAATATAGCAGAGCTCACACAGTGGGACCCACATCTGTTAAATGGAAAGGCAAAGTGACAAGTCAGGGTCCATACACTGGGTGAAAGTGACAGATTTAGGATAGGTCAAACAATAGTATGAGATGTGGGAGGCAGTGATATCTTCTTACCTGTGTCTCACTGGAAGTATTGCTGGATAACGTTGTTCCTGTTTTCGATATCCTCTTCTTCTGCCTCCCCTTCTTCACTGTCCACAGGCTCCACAGCTGCCACAAGACCCCCAGCTGGACCCTCTTCCTGCAGAAAAGGCACCTCTCGTCGCAAAGCCAGGTTGTGCAGCATACAGCAGGCCACGATGATCTGGCACACCTTCTTTGGTGAATAGTAGAGAGAACCACCTGTCATATGGAGGCACCGGAACCTGGCCTTGAGGAGGCCGAAGGTCCTTTCTATAATCCTCCTAGTTCGCCCATGTGTCTCATTGTAGCGTTCCTCTGCCCTTGTCCTGGGATTTCTCACTGGGGTCAGTAGCCATGACAGGTTGGGGTAGCCAGAGTCACCTGCAAATGTCGAGGGACAACTGTTAGACACACACTAAACTTTAGGGACAACCCCATACCCAAACACCTATGTTAACTGTGTTGGAAAAGGAGTACTGACAGGACCTGCACTAGAGGGGGTATCCCTGTGGGATGGCAGATAGTTGACATCAGGTCTGGCTCCAACTGGGCACACAGTTCATGGATTGTTACACGATCAAGTCTGTAGGTGACTATTACGTGTCTCTTTTCCATTTGTCGACAGGTCCACCAGGGGTCTGTAAACCGAGGCATGCCGCCATCTCCTCACCTGCCCCAGCGGACGTGCCCTATGGCCGAGAACAGTGAGCAGAGAGTCAGCCAACAATGAGGTATTACAAAATGTCATTAGCACACATAAATTAATCCGCAATGTGCCAGTTACTGTCTGTATGCAAGGCCTAGATAGGTGTGACACAGCTATAATTAATGCCATGTGGGCCCTGAAATGGCGGCTGCCTGACCTGTAAGGTGGGACAAGCGGATATGAGGTAACGACGCTGGCATTCAACACCGTTGCGGTCGAAGACAGCGGCGCAATTCTGCATTGGTTAACATTGGGTCCTATGGGTCCCAGGAGCCAATGACGATGTACGCCGGCGGTGATGGTACGCACCGCCGCGGACGTGACTGCCATTTTCTGTCTGTTCACTCACTTGATACCTGACCTTCGACAGGAGAGGACCTATACTGCAAGTGCTGCTGTGACCTGTGTCTGGAAGCGACGATGGTTCATGTGTCTGGGGAAAGGGCCCCTGCCTTCACTTCGGAGGAGTTGGAAAAGTTAGTGGATGGGGTCCTCCCCCAGTACACACTATTCTACGGTCCTCCAGACAAACAGGTGAGTACACTGTGAGCATGCTGCATGGGCAATGCCTGTTTGGAGTGTTGTGGATGGAAGATACAAGGGGGGTAGGGGGACTGAGGCCTGCATGAGCGGACGGTGAGTGTATGTGCGTCAGGGCAAGGGTGGGAACGTGGGCCAATGAGTATGATGGTCCGGATGGGTAAAGATTTTCCTTTTCCCCTGTACTATTCCTCTAGGTCAGCGCCCACCAGAAGAAGGATATTTGGTGTGCCATTGCCAAGGATGTCTGGACCCTGGGGGTCCACCACAGACGGAGCACCCACTGCCGAAAAAGATGGGAGGACATTCGCCGCTGGAGCAAGAAGGCGGCAGAGGCCCAGCTTGGGATGGCCTCCCAATGTGGGAGGGGTGCCCGTCGCACCATGACCCCCCTGATGTTCCGGATCCTGGCGGTGGCGTATCTAGAGTTGGATGGGCACTTGAGGGCATCACAGCAGCCACAAGGGGGTGAGTACAGTAACAATCATCTGAGTCTGCACGCATTACGAGGGGTCTGGGTAGTAGAGGTGGGCAGTGGGTTCCCCTAGGCCAGGTTGAGCTTGGTAGGCAAGGTCCCTTGTGAGGCAGGCTCAGTGGCACCCCAACCCCACTAGTGGTTAGTGCCATCTACACCTAGTAAGGCTCCTGTGACTTCCATGTGTGCAGCAATCGGGCATAGGCCTTGTACCCCATGGCCCTGTGAATAATCTAGGAACCATAAGTGCATGGCGTAGTGCAGAGGGCTGCTGTGTCTGTAGTGTCTGCCAACGGTAGTGGTGTTGCATGCACTGAACATGTCTTTCTTCTGTCTCCCCCCGCCCCTTTTTGTAGTCTCCCTGTTCTTGTGTGCAATAGCATCATCAAACGGAGGAGCATTGGCACCAGAGCAGGAGGGAGCTGCATCCCACTTGGCCCTGGAGGGCGAAACAACAGAGTCTGAAGCCACCAGTGGGACGGAGGGCGAGGGGAGCACCACGGCGGGGACAGGAGCAGAGACCAGTAACAGTGACTCCTCCTCTGATCGGAGCTCCCTTGCGGTGGCGGGCCCCTTTGTGCCCACTGCATCAACAGGTACAGCCGCTACCCCCCCTACCAGCACCATCCTCCCAGCAGCCCCTCAGCGTCTGTCCCGTGCCCGCTCACCCAGGAGGGTGGGCATCTCCTTCGCCCCAGTCACCTCAGGTCCTGCCCCAGTCAGCCCTGCTGCCCTCAGTGAGGAGGCTATTTACCTCCTGAGATCCCTCACTGTTGGGCAGTCTACCATTCTGAATGCCATCCAGGGTGTTGAGAGGCATTTGCAACAAACAAATGTATACCTGGAGGGCATTAATTCTGGCCAGGCAGCCCAACAGAGAGCATTTCAGGCTCTGGCCTCAGCACTGATGGCAGCCATTGTCCCTGTGTCCAGCCTCCCCCCTCCAACTTCCTCCACCCAGACCCAATCCCCTGTACCTCAGCCTATCCCAAGCAAACCATCAGACCAGCATGCACACACATCAACACACAAGGGTAGCTGAGGCAAACATAAGCACCACACATCCCACAGGCACTCACACAAGCATCATACCCATGCAGACATACCAACATCCACTGCCTTCACTGTGCCCCCCTCCTCCACGTCTCCCTCCTCTCTCCCAGTCTCATCTCCACTCACACCTGCATGCACAACTTCTTCAGCCACTACCTCCATCACCAGCTCGCCCATCACCACACACCACTCACGTGCAATCACCACCCCCACTACCATTCACACATCCCCTGTGTCCTCTCCCAGTGTGTCTGTGAGCCCTCCTCCCAAACTACACAAACGCAGGCACACACCCACCCAACAGCCATCCACCTCACAACAGCCTCCAGCCCATGCACCTTCACCCAAATTCAGCAGACTACACCTCCAACAAGCACTACCTCTACCTCCACTCCCAAACCCTCTCCATCTACCCGTCCCAGTGTGTCTAAAAAACTTTTCCTATCTAATATTGACCTCTTCCCTACACCCTCCCCATCCGTCCCCTGGGGCCAGGATTTCAAGGTCCCAACCCAGCACCTCAGCCACCACATCCCCAGGCACAGTGGTGCCAGCAACTGCGGGCTATTGGAGTGCGCTAACCATCAGGGCTGCCAGTGCGCCACGTAGTGAGGGCAAGGACATTCCGCCACCTGCAAAACATCCCGGAGGGAGAAGCAAAAAACACCTGCCACCAAGGGCTCAGGGAAAACGAAAGGCGATAGTGGCAAGACAGCTGCGCCACCATCCAGGGTGGGGAAGGGCCAGACGGTGAAGGGCAGGTCAGGAGAGGGCATGGTGGGACAGACTGAGTGACCAGTGTCACACCTTCTGTCCCCGTCGAAGCCAACCTGTACGGCGGAGAAGACCGCCACCTGCACCGCCACCTGCACTGCCACAGAGCCCGCCACCAGCACCGCTGCCACAGAGCCCGCCGCCAGCACCACTGTCATTGAGGCCACCACCTGCACCGCGCCACAGAGCCCGCAGCCAGCACCGCAGCCACAGAGCCCGCTGCCAGCACTGCTGCCACAGAGCCCGCCGCCAGCACTGCCGCCACAGAGCCCGCTGCCAGTACTGGTGCCACAGAGCCCGTCGCCAGCAACGCTGCCACAGAGCCCGCCGCCAGCACCACTGCCACAGAGCCTGCCGCCAGCATCACTGTCATTGAGGCCACCACTTGCACCGCCGCCACAGAGCCCGCAGCCAGCACCGCTGCCATAGAGCCCGCCGCCAGCACCGCTGCGACTGACACCGCCGCAAGCACCGCCAGCGGCCCCGCGACATCCTGAGCCAGTGGCACCACCGCAGACATGGCTGCCATCCCCAGTGGTAATTCGTCCGATGAAGCACTGTGGGCACCAAGTCCCCTCCAGAACCAGTGGAGTATCACACCCACTACCTCAGTCCTTGGCAGGATGAAGCACTCTGGGAACAAAGCCCCCTCAAGAACCAGTGGAGAAAGACCTCCACTACCTCAGTCCTTGGCAGGATGAAGCACTCTGGGCACAAAGCCCCCTCCAGAACCAGTGGAGAAAGACATCCACTGCCTCAGTCCTTGGCAGGATGAAGCACTCTGGGCACAAAGCCCCCTCCAGAACCAGTGGAGTATCACATCCACTACCTCAGTCCTTGGCAGGATGAAGCACTCTGGGCACAAAGCCCCCTCCAGAACCAGTGGAGAAAGACATCCACTTGAGAGACTGTGGTTTTGCACTCCCCAGGATAATCCAGTGGGCAACCCACCCACTGAAAAGACTTGAGAGACTGTGGCTTTGCACTCCCCAGGATGCAGCAGTGTGCAACCCAGCCACTGAAAAGACTTGAGAGACTGTGGCTTTGCCCTCCCCAGGACGCAGCAGTGGGCAAACCACCCACTGAAAGGACTTGAGAGACTGTGGCTTTGCACTCCCCAGGATAATCCAGTGGGAAACCCACCCACTGAAAAGACTTGAGAGACTGTGGCTTTGCACTCCCAGGATAATCCAGTGGGCAACCCACCGATTGAAAAGACTTGAGAGACTGTGGCTTTTCACTCCCCAGGATAATCCAGTGGGCAACCCATACACTGAAAAGACTTGAGAGACTGTGGCTTTGCACTCCCCAGGATACATCAATGGGCATGGAGTCCCCTGGTGGAGCAGTGGCGTTGTGCCTTCATCAGGCTGAGGTGCCCCCTCTCCCCCTGAGGTGCCTGTTTATTTTCCATCTGATGCCCCTCCAGTGTTCTCTCCGTTTGGAGTCAGGTATCTAGTGTGGGCCTCGCCATGCATTTTGGGCCCAGTGGTCCACGGACAATGATTTGGGCACTATCCGGACTTGTGTAGTTGGTCTGCATACTTGTATATACTGTATTTATAGTTTTGACTACTGGATTTTCATTGATTACAATCGTTCAAATCAATTCCTTTTGTCCTTGCGTTATTGAAGGGGGGGTGTATGTGGGTGAGGGTGGGGGTGGGGGTGTTGCGTGTGTGTGTCACTCTCTTTTCCCTCCCCTGTGTTGTAGGTGCAGTACTCACTGTGGTCGTCGCCGCCGTCTCTTTAGCTCCTGACAGAGGAGCAGGAAGACGAGTGCCGGAAGGATCTGCAGTTCTGGCTCCATGGCGTCCTGGTTCCTCGTGGGGTGTGGAGAGGTGAGTGATTTCCCCTTCTGTGCACTGTTTCCGCCGTATTTTTGATTGCGTTGGTTCGGCCCCGGAAAATGTGGCGGATTTTCATCTTGTGATAGGGTGGGAGCTACATTGTCTTCCGCCTGTCTGATGGCGGTTACCGCTGCGCTGTTTGTTTGTTCCGCCGTGGCGGTCGGAGTGTTAAAGTGGCTGTCTATGTTGCCGGTTTCCGCCGTGGTCGTAATTCAATTTTTTTTTCCGCCGGCCTGTTGGCGGTGTTACCGCCGCTTTAACACCGACTGCCAGGGTTGTAATGAGGGCCTTTGTGTTTCCCTTTTTAGGTCAACCATTGCAGCACGCATGCACTGCTTTTCCGATGTGTTGGTGTGTATCTGGGCTTTTAACAATGCCCACCTCACGCCCATCACTACCACTCGTTCGTGGGCTTGCCCTTCAAAAATCCTTTGATTACATTGGTAAATGGTTTACCTTTGTCCCTCCGTGGGGAGGTTTAGTTACCGCCTTGGCCATCGCCCCTGTTACATGGCTAGTTACACTTTTGCCGATAAGTTTAATTGCAAGCAAACTTTTTTTCCTTTTGTGTATCTCTTCGCGCTGATGCTCATGGCGGCCGTGGCACTGTGGATCGGCTCCTTTATGTGGAAGTGTTTAACTTTCAATTTTGATTTTATGTGGCATGAAAAGTCGGGTTAGGAGTTTATAATGCTAATAGCTCTGACTGGAGCAGATGCGAGACCCATTGCATTGCAAATGCTTGTTTACAATCAGCCGCTACACCTCAGTGCTGCTCAACTTATATATTTGCATTGCCTTCATGGAGGATAAAGAGAACTCAGCCACAAACTCCCCTTAAAGAGTCATTTTTTCAAGGGCATGTACTTGTGGTGGTGCAGATTTATCCTTTTTTAGTTGAATAGCCTTTCACTCCCTTTGTCCATCTCTAATTTGACAATGGAAAATAGATTAAATTAAATAAGGAAAGCAGACTGAAGAAGACTTCAGTTCCTCATATGAGAAAAACTGTATAAGAGAAACATTTTTGAGGATCCAGGCAGAGCAAGAATAACTGTATCAGAGTAGTTGCTGCAAAAACAGGAACTAAGATGTAGCTTCAGAAAACAGGAGCTGGAAAATCCTCTGATGGAGCAACGAGCTGGATCAAACAATGTTGTGATGCACAAAGGTGATTCACCAGCCACTTTTTATACACCTAAACTAGAAGGAAATCAGCATAAAGCAGGACACAATTTGCCAACAGATTGGATTGGCCATTAGGAATAGTGGGCCTGATTCACAAACTGCATTTTTGAGTAAGTGTACACTTTTGAGTAAGTTTACTACTCTTTGGTATTCACAAACTGCACTTTTGTAGCAACTTACACTTTTGTGGTATGTCCTGCATGACACATGACCAACCACTGGCACTGCAACACTCACCCATAGATAATAATGAAGGTAGGAACTTGCAATAAAAACCCATAGGAAATAATATTAAATTAACTAAAATATTTAAAATAGTTATAAATATCAGTATAAATAAATGTTAAGAAAATTCAGATACACCAAATATTTCATTGCTGGCTGCAGCGGAAATAACCTCGGTGGGACAAACATGGATGGCACTAGCTCTTGAAGCAGAGTTTGAGATCAGCCGTTTGGACTTAAAAAATCTAACACATTTAAAAAAGGGTGGTAATAAAGCATTTTCTGAAAAATGGCACATGACAGGTTCCATCCACTCCTTTGCTCCCCTGCCCCATTTAGAAGGGAAGGAACCACTTCTTTACAACATATGAGACTGAGCAGACCTTGCCCACAAAAACTATTTCAGGGCAGGCATCCACCATAGACTCTCAATACAATACAAGGCATAGAGCTGATGAACAGGAAAAAACACAGCGATATCCCTTGTGCCATTGACGAAAACTCCAAGCACGTCAGAGACATTGCATGTTTGTTTTTCAGAAATAAATCCCAACTTTGGTGGTTCCCTTATTGTGACAGCACACATTATGCACCCGGTATACAATGTAGCAATATTGCTCATGTTAGCATTTCATTATTGTTAGAAATGTGGTCTTTGGTTGGCAGTCAGGTTACCCCCTGTCCAAGCAAGGACCCTCTCTCTAGTCAGGGCAAAGGAGAATAACACTCAGTTAACCCCCGCTCACCCCCTTGGTAGCTTGGCATGAGCAGGCAGGCTTAACTTCAGAAGCAATGTGTAAATTATTTGTACCAACACACAGAGTAATACAGTGAAACAGTACAGAATGGACACCACACCAGTTTAAAAAAATAGGTAACATTTATCTAAATCAAACAAGACCAAAAAAACAAATATTCAACATACACAAGTCAAGATATGAATTTTCAAAAGAATAAGAGGCTAATTCCTCTCTGGCAGGACGCAATGAGTGAGATTCGCCCCATACCTCGCAGAACCCACACCCACCACCTGCGGAGTACCCAAAGGATCCTCCCTCAGCCCCAAGCTGTTTAACGTCTACATGGCCCCGCTAGCCACCATCATCAGAAGCTTCGGAATAAACATAATCTCCTATACCGATGACACCCAACTCACCCTCTCCCTCTCCAATGAACCAGACAAAGCCAGACACAACTTCCACAAGGGCATGAAAGCAGTCACCACAGGATGAGAGATAGCTGCCTTCAACTCAGACCGAGGAACTCATCCTGGGCCCCCAACCCAATGCACAGAGCAACTTCTGGTGGCCACCCACCCTCGGTAACCCACCCACCCCCGCCAGCCACGCCCGCAACCTCAGAATCATCCTGGACCCCGACCTCAGCATGAACCATCAGATCAACGCAGTCACCTCCACCTGCTTCCGCACCCTCCGCCTCCTACGCAAGACCTTCAAATGGATCCCCCTTGAGCACAGAAAGACCGCCACGCATGCCCTCATCACCAGCAGACTGGACTACGGCAATGCAATCTATGCTAGAATCAACAAAAAACTCACCCGCAAATTGCAAAACATCCAGAACGCCGCCACCAGATTGATCCTCGACCTACCCCGACACTGTCACATCTCACAACAGCTACGCACACTGCACTAGCTCCCTATCGAAAAAAGAATCACTTTAAAAATTCTCACCTATGCACACAAAGCCCTCCACAACACCGGACCTGCCTACCTTAACCAGCGACTCAACCTCCATGTTTCCCACAGGACCCTACGCTCAGCCCAACTCACCCTCGCAGAAGTACCCCTCATCAGGAAAAACAGAACAGGATGATGCTCCTTCTCCTACCTCGCCGCCACCACCTGGAACACCCTACCCATCCACATCAGACAAACCACCTCCCTCCACAGCTTCACGCAGGAACTGAAGACATGGCTTCTCTAATCCACCTTTGGTACATGCTACACTCCCACCCCCAGCGCCTTGAAATCCTAACAGGCGAGTAGCTGCGCTCTACAAAATCTGATTGATTGATTGATTGAATCCTTAGAAAACAGTGAAAAAGGCTGTTGTTACACAAAGTACCTGATTAGTGTAAAAAATTAAGCTGCACGGGTGAGCGTGCGCCAGAAAAGGGTAATGATGCCTCGATTCCTTACTTGCAAGTGAGGCCATGTGTTGTTTCCTTCTCTGGTCAGGTCGGTGATGCGTCGCAAGAGTGCAATGCATCAATTTCGGGTTGACTTGGACGCTCAGGGACGATGCGTGGAAAATCCGGTTGCATGGTATCAGAAAACCGCGATGCGTGGGGTTCGCGTCATTATCCGCCTCTGTAAGCGGTTGTTGCATGTCGTTTCTCCAGCTGCGATGCGTCGATCTTTCAGCTGCGATGCAGGTGGAGTGTCAATTTCAGCCGCGAAGCCGGCGGCGTGTCATTTATCAGCCGTGTTGCGGAAGATGCGTCAAAAATGTCCCTGCACAGCATTCTGTGCATGGCTTTTCAGTTCTTGTCTGCCAACTTCACCTTTCAAGGGCCCAGGGACTGAATAGGGCACCACTTGGCAGGGCAGGAGCCTCAGCAGAGATTCCAGGTGCTGGCCGGGAAGTCTTTGATGGCCCTGAGACTTCAACAACAGGAGGCAAGCTCAGTTCAAGCCCTTGGAGATTCTTCTCAAGCAGGAGTGCACAACAAAGTCCAGTCTTTGTCCCCTTTCACAGGCAGAAGCAGCAACTACGGGATAGCCCAACAAAGCACAGTCACAAGCAGGGGCAGCACTTCTCCTCAGCAATTCAGCTCTTCTCCTTGGCAGAGGTTCCTCTTGAATCCAGAAGTGATCTAATTTTCAGGGGTTTTGGGTCCAATACTTATACCCATTTCTCCCTTTGAAGTAGACCTACTTCAAAGGAAAGTCTCTGTTGTTCACAAGATCCTGTCTTGCCCAGGCCAGGCCCCAAACACACACCAGGGGGTTGGAGACTGCATTGTGTGAGGGCAGGCATAGCCCATTCAGTTGTAAGTGACCACTCCTCCCCTCCAGCCCAGATGGCTTATCAGGATATGCAGGCTACACCCCAGTTCCCTTTGTGTCACTGTCTAGAGGAGAAGTGCAAAAAGCCCAACTGTCAAACTGACCCAGACAGGGAATCCACAAACAGGCAGAGTCACAGAATGGCATAAGCAAGAAAATGCCTACTTTCTAAAAGTGGCATTTGCAAACACACAATTTAAAAACAACCTTTACCAAAAGATGTATTTTTAAATTGTGAGTTCAGAGACCCTAAGCTCCATATTTCTATCTGCTCCCAAAGGGAATCTGCACTTTAATGATATTTAAAGGCAGCCCCCATGTTAACCTATGAGAAGGATAGGCCTTGCATAGGGAAAACCGAATTTGGCAGTATTTCACTGTTAGGACATATAAAACACATTAGTATTTGTCCTACCTTAAATATGCACTGCACCCTGCCCATGGGGCTACCTAGGGCCTACCTTAGGGGTGCCTTATATGTATGAAAAGAGAAGGTTTAGGCCTGACAAGTGGGTGCACTTGCCAAGTCGAATTGGCAGTTTAGAACTGCACACACAGACACTGCAGTGCCAGGTCTGAGCCATGTTTACAGGGCTTCTCATGTGGATGGTACAACCAGTGCTACAGGCCCACTAGTAGCATTTGATTTGCAGGCCTTGGGCACCTCTAGTACACTGTACTAGGGACTTACTAGTAAATCAAATATGCCAATCGTGGAAAGCCAATTACACATACATTTTACATAGGAGCACTTGCACTTTAGCACTGGATAGCTAAAACAGAGTCCAGCACACATCAACAACCTGGGAAACAGAGGCAAAAGGTTAGGGGAGACCATGCTAAGGATGCCAAGTCTAACAATTATTTATTTAGGTGCTATGTAAAGTGCCATATTTTCCTCTTGTAATACCTTTGGGAAGTGGTGCATCCAGAAAGAAAGGAACAAACATTTACACTAAATTTATGGACATGCCCTTAAAGTCCAGTTTGTTGTGAGTCACTTTGTGCCTGTGTATCTTTAGAAGTGCAGTTTGTGAATAGCAATGTGCTTACTCTGTTATAGGTGGGTGCATATCGCTCCCTAAACCTCTCCTTAAACTTCCCTAAACCCTTCCTGCTATTGTAGTACTACTAAACGTCCTGCAAAATGCAGTTGTGATTAGGGTTATCAGTAGACCCAACCAGGCTGATCTGTGACTTAATTTGTATTTATTTTCTTTGTGTTACTAGATTGCAAACAATACTGAACTCCATTGTGACTGGACTAGGGAGTACATGATATCCTAAACACCATTGTGCCTGGACGAGGGAATACATGAGGGAGAAGTGATGATAACACTTTCATAGTCCAACTTACCTTGCAAAGATGTATTTTGTAATTATGTAATTCCTCTTTCTCTACTTCCAAGGCACCACCTCCAGTCCAGGACTGGTTTCTGTAAACTATTGCACCATGGCATCTCATCCAAACAGGATTGGCTCCTCTGCTAGGGCAGAGGAGCGTTGCCCCACTGCCAGCAGCGGTAGCAGCAAAACCTTTACCAGAAAACGATAATAAACCGAGTTTTTTATCATTTTCTGGTAAAGGGGTGGGGCCATGACGAAGATGAGTAGTGCGGGGGAGTGCACATCACTCCCTCTCACTGTGCATGTATGTTTCACCAGCTGTCTCGGGCCGGCCAAACACACATGTGCAGTAGACTCTCTCCAGCCTAGCAAGGAAGGCTAGGAAGAGCCTGCACAGGCTCTCAGTCTGCCTGGGAGCACCCTGGCTGGGTAGCGTCAGGATTGGCCGAATGACAGACTGGGAGCCTGTACCTGCAGCCTGTCTGGAGGGGAGAGGAGCAGTGTGGTAACGGTGGCAGCGACGATTCAGGTGAGTTTATTTTTTATTATAAATCCACCCCCTTTAACCCCCCACCCACCCACGTGCCCTTCGTCCCTCGTTTTCACCACGAGGCGCTCCTGCATCCAAACTGGTATTCTTTGCTAAATCACTGGGTTTTACGATTGAATGCTTGCTGCCTCACATCACAAAACTAGCAGAGCTTAATATTCTCCCCATTAACTTCAGAGCAATAGTCCAGACTGTGGTCCTCTCACATCTTGTGACAGGCAACACATTGGTTAGGCCTCCTTCAGTCCACTTTCATCCCCAAGCCATTCTCCATGAAGCAGCACATCAGATGTGATATAAATCAGACTACGTCAATCCAGTTTTCAGAGACCATCCCTATTGTCCTCTTGAAGCCAAAATTTACTTCAAAATGACAAACTACACACCTCAGGAACAGAAAGAGAGGCTAGAGAAAAACTTACCTCCTAATAAAATTTCAACAAACATTGCAATGCCAATAGGTTTGGCTCATAACTAAAAGTGTGCCTTCAGTCGTTTATGAGTTATAAGTATCATACATGCACTGTGTCACTCATCCTTTCACTCATGCATCCATTCATCCATACCTTGAGGCATTCTGGCATTCGCCCACTTACTGATCCACCACAAATCACATACACAAATTCAAAAGGTATAATAAAGGTTAATTAAAACAGTAAAAGTAAACAACACAAAAGCATGCCTAAACCTGGTGGCATATTCTTAAAATAAATATTAAATCTATACACAACAGTGGGCCGACATTTTGCAATGGTTTTGTACATAGTGTAACTTTGTTTTCAAGTTCTAAGCAGGCCGCAGGGTTTGAAAGCAATGCATTGGTTTTCTGATTTCACATTAGGAAATTCACCACTAGATGACTACCACTTTCTCTCCTTTTTAACACCAAAACTTTATGCTTTTTTTGGTGCAAGATGGTGGTAGGCAGAAGCCACATTAAAGCTCAGCTCGTTTTGGGCTTGAGGGTCCCAGAAATCCTCAAGCTAAGCCAGAGCCAGGCCTCTAACTCTAGCCTAGCTCAAGACTTTAGTGGCTTGCCCTCCTCTAGCACCATGTTTAAAAGTAGTGTCAGTGCTATGTGGTGACTACAGATATAATGAATGGCAAGCAAATTGCTTTGTCGCACTGTCTAGAAAGCTGCAGAATTATGTCATAAACACAATTAAAAAAGGAAAAGAAAGAAATTAAAGGTGGTCCGTTAAAGGAGAAAATTGAAAACTAAAAGACTGGCCTACCAGGCCTGGTATTGAAGCACACTCAGTTTGAGGTGATTGGGCTTATGCGATCAGCCAAAATGCCATCAATCATCAGGCAATTCAGCGAATGGCTGAAATATGCTGACCAATTGCCCCATTGAATATGCTTTTTATGGATAAGAACAGGATTTAGCTTCACCCCGATGTCATAACTTCAACTTATATGTACACTAGACATTTCATATAATGTGTGTTCTAGCATTATTTATGTAAAGTGTTGCACTCTATTTCAGTAACGAAGTGCATTCACAGTAGAACTTGGAAATCATATACAGTGTGTGCCTTAAACATTAAATAAAATGTAATCATTTGAAGTTAATTAGAAACCATCTCTGCATTAAAGAAGTGTAAAAAAAGGAATTTCTGTAGACGTGAGCACTGTTTTACAGCTCAGTGAAAGAATGTAGCTCTCAATCGCATTTATGTTCATGTATTCAGATGTAATGCATTTATTCTAACTGTAACATGGAGTTTTGTTTGAGATCATGTAACTGACATTTATTTTATTTGAAGTCAAATGTGAACACAATTAACACAACTTTAAATGTGAATTTGTGAATAATATTCTAAGGTTGACCTAACAAGGCCTGTATTTCTTTCAACGTGTGAAACTGTTTTCCATTTCAGCTTGTGTGTCTTTTCTTTGCAGCTGCATTCACATGAAATGTTAGTTTGAAAATAGATGTACCATTGTGTTAGTAATAGAGAGCTTGGGAAAGAGACATTGATGGAAGAACATGGAGAAACTGTGTGAACTGACAGTCTCTTGTTCAAATTTGTTACCAGCGATGTCCATATGACAAAGTACAACATAATTCTCAGGACTTGTCTCTTAAACACTATGAATGTTCAGTTTACGTGAGACTAGAAAAGAGAATGGAGCTCCTGATGGCGTGATGATGGGTGTTACCTAACTGATTTGAGTGACATTAACCAGTGTTTTCACAGGTTGATTTCAGACACTATCCCTTTAGACTTTGATAGGTATCTGACTTTCTCCTTGTCCCTATGCTTTGCGGAATGTGGCTTAGGGTAACACTTAACTCTCTCTACAAGGCTCTTGACCAGGCTTCTGATTTGCTGACACCTTCTACTTTTTCTTATTTGCCTATGCATATATTTTTCTCTTTTTGCCATAATTTCTTGACTTTTTAAAAATTTTCCCCATTACTATATAGATTATCGGCCGGGGGAGGAGGGGTCACGCGACTCCCCCTCTAAAACAATTATATTATAAAAGACTGGGCCCCAGGGAATGGGGTCCACAGGGCTGAAATATAGATATTAAGGCCTCTGGGACCTGGCCATCTCTCCTGGGTGCCCTGCAGGGTACCCAGTGTGTAATGGGACCACAGGGTGAGCCGAAGGCCTCGACAGTCCACTTCCTGTGGGAGCCGCCATTGCTGTCACAGAGCGGGAGCTGCTTAAGACAAAGCTTCCTCTCTGTGTGAGCAATTGTTGCCTATGTATCCCTGCATCTTTGCAGGGAGGGTAACAGAGGAAACCTCCGCTTACAGCAAGTGTGAGTGTGTGCTGCAAGTGGAGTGTTTGCTATGACTTGGTGAGAGCTGTATGTTCTGAGGGGGCACCCTAGAACATAGGTGGAGCAGGCCCTGGGGGGTAGCGGTCCCCAGGGCCATTATTGACCCCTTAAGGGCCCCTCCCCTCCAACATATAACTTTGCCCTGGGGAGATGGTGGTGCCTCGGTCCAGAGGTCCACAACGGACCACCTTGAATCTTTTATTGTGACCCTGGGGATGTGGCGGTCCCTGGGGTTGTTTGGGGAGGTGCAGCACAGCCCTCCCTCTATTGTACTAACTTGCTGCGGTCCCCAGGGCTTAGGGAGCCCACACAGGCCCCCTCGCACAAACTTGATTTTTAGCCTCAGGGAGGTGGTGGTCCCCGGGGCTTTTGGGGGAGGCCGAGTCTAGGGGCTCAGGGTGACCCTACCCTGACACCTTTTCTTTTTTGTTCACTTTTTTATGGGACGTGGTTGAAGCCGAGTCCCAAGATGGCTGCCAACACTTCCTTATTGAAGTGGTGGCAGCCAATCAGATATCAGCAAGGGGACAGTTGGATCCACAGAGGATCCGCTTCCCTAGATATCTATATTTTTTAAACTCTAACATCTCCAAAACTACTGAATGCACTATGAAAAACACGCTTTCTGGACCAAGAGCTGTCTTTCTGCCAAATTTGGTGTAATTATGTTCAGCGGTTTGGGCAGAAGTTGTGTTTAAAAATTTGAAAAATCCCATTGGCGTACAATGAGTAAAAAGTGTTTTGGGGCCCCCCTTTTTTCTTGTACCTTGCTTGACAGATCACCCCAAAACTTTCAAGACAGCAGCTGAATTGACCAAAGTATAAGTTTAGAACATATCGTGAAGTTTTGTCAAACGGTGCCAAAGTTATTGGCAAAACAAAAAAACGCTCTGGCTATGGAAAAAAATGGTCCTAACTATAACTATCTACTAGTGACCAAAATATATATATATATATATATATATATATATATATATATATATATACTCAAACACATTTCTCCAACAGAAGAGATATGCCAATACGCCAATTTGCAGCATTGAGAGGCACTTTATTCACAAAATTCTGACAAAAATTACCAGCGTTCTTTCCTTTCCTGAAGCGTTTTGGCTATCCACAAAAAGCCTTAATCATAGGTACTTGGTTTAGTCAGATTTGGAAAACAACCACGTGGTGAGATGCTGAAAAATGCGGAGAGCCTGTGTTGGAATTATATATATATATATATATATATATATATATATATATATATATATATATATATATATATGTATTTTTTATGAATTGAAACTTGGTAGAAAACTTAATTTGTGAGGCCACCCTAACACGTTTTAACAAGCATTTGCAATGCAATGGGTCTCCCGTTTGTTCAAGTTAAAGCTATTCTGGCTTGTAGTCTTTATTATTAGTTCATCAGTAGGCTGTTGCCTACTTTATTGTTCATACATTTGTCCACAAGACGAAGTACAGGCATACATACATTTCAATTATGTACAAAATAGGTGGCAAAATAATTTACAACTCCTAAGGCAGCATAATAAGAATCGTCATAGTGAAATCTTCTATCCCCAAGGTTTGTCAGAGGACGTAACCAACACAAAATACTCTTGCCTCCTACAGTAATCTATGAGATTCATGTAACAAAATGCTTGCCTACAGACCTTAACACAGACTAATACCAATCTACCTTTAAAGGCACTTCACATGTGTTTTGCACTATTACTTAGCAAGGCCTCTTGCCTTTGTTGTATCTTTTCTTAATAAACAGATCAGAGCTATGGCATCAGACAAACAATCTAACAAGCATTCTAACAATTCTTCCTCCAGGATTTGTCAGAGGGGGTAACCAACAAATGTTACTTGTGAGATTTCATATAACAAAATATCTGTCTGCAGGCTGTAACACAGTATAATTACAATCTCTCCATAAATACCTATTGGCCTTAGCATGTAGTTTTCACAAAAAAGAATTCACTCCTGCTGCCTTTGCTGTATCTTTTCATAATGAACAGTTTAGGCCTGTAGCCTTGATCATTAGCTTGTCACCATAACCTACGCATTCCTGCTATATTGAACACAAGATTTCCAGCTTGGCAAAAACTGCGATACAAGCATGAAGTACACAACGTTTGCCCAATCAAATGCTGTACTCAGGAACATCAACATGTGAGTGAAGCAATAGCCCTCTCTAAATAATGTGTCTTAAAGCTCTTTTTCTGCTGGCCACATATGGTCAGGTGGACAGCTGCACTATGAAGCGAGACTTTAAAAAAAACAAAAATACTCCAAGACCGTTAATCAAGTGGCAGAAACGTTCAACCAATTCTCTAATTATCTCAGCCTCAACTCAAACCTGTTGGTATTTTGAAGGGACCTAAAAACTCACCTTTTTTAACATAGCTAGATATCTAAAACTGTTCTCTTATTTGTAGTCTTTGCACTTATATTTACCTCTATTAATTGTGAAGCCTTCTGTTGTTCGTGCTTCTTGATATGAGCTAAACATTAAGTAAATATATTTCATGTGTATTCTGTGTATAATTATTCATTATTCATTCTATATTTAAGTTCTGTAATAAATATTTTATAAATATTGTGCATTAAATTGCATTTATTTTTAATTAACACGTGCTAGACCTGGCATCCTTGGCGTGGTCTCCCCTATCTTTTTTGCCTCTGCTTCCTATGTTTTGACTCTGTGCTGGACTTTGTTTTTGCTGGTTTTGGTATTCTGGGATCTTTACCACTGCTGACCAGTGCTAAAGTGCAAGTGCTCCCTGTGTAAATTGCATGTGTAATTGGCTTTTCCGTGATTTGGCATATTTGATTTACTAGTAAGTCCCTAGTAAAGTGCACTAGAGGTGCCCAGGCCCTGTAAATCAAAAGCTACTAGTGGGCCTGTAGCACTGATTGTGCCACCCACATGAGTAGCCCTGTAAACATGGCTCAGATCTGCCACTGCAGTGTCTGTGTATGCAGTGTTAGACTGCCAATTCAACCTGGCAAGTGTACCCACTTGCCAGGCCCAACCCTTACCTTTTTATACATATAAGGCACCCCTAAAGTATGCCCTAGGTAGCCCCATGGGCAGGGAGCAGTGTATGTTAAAGGTAGGACATGTGCTGGTGTGTTTTTACATGTCCTAACAGTGATATACTGCCAAATTTGGTAATCATTGTTGCAAGGCCTATCTCTCGTATAGGTTAACATGGGGGCTGCCTTTAAATAACTTTTAAGTGCAGTTTCCCTATCTATGGGAGCAGATGGAGATATGGAGTTTGGGGTCCCTGAACTCACAATTTAAAAATAGAACTTTTGGTAAAGTTGTTTTTTCAATTGTCAGTTTGAAAATGCCACTTCTAGAAAGTAGGCATTTTCCTCCTTAAACCGTTCTGTGACTCGTGCTTGTGTATTCCCTGCGTGGGTCAGACTGACAGCTGGGCTGTTCGTGAATCTCCAGTAGACAGTGACTCAAAGGGAGCTGGAATATAGCCATCATATCCTGATGGGTCATCTGGGCTAGAGTGGAGGGAGGAGCTGACACTTAAACCTGAAAGGGCTATGCCTACCTCACACAATGTAGTCTCCAACCCCTTGGTGTGTGCAAGGAGCCAAGCATGGACAAGGCAGTATCTTGTCAACAACAAAGGCTTTCCATTGAAGTTTGCCTACTTCAAAGGTAGAAAGGGGTATAAGTATTGGACCCAAACCTCAGATTTTTAGATAACTTCTGGACTCAAGAGGAACCTCTGCCAAGGAGAAGAGAAGAAGAGCTGGAGGAGGAGTACTGTCCCTTTGCCTGCTACTGTGCTTTGTTTGGTTGGCCTGCAATTTCTGCTTCTCCCTGAAAAGAGGACAAAGACTGGACTTTGTGGCATATCCCTACTTATGATGTGTCTACAAGGGCTTGGACTGAGCTTGCCTCCTGTTTTGAAGTCTCAGGGCCATCAATGACTTCCTCTGCCAGTACCTGGACTCTCTTGCTGAGACTCCTACCCTGCCAAGTGGTGCCCACTCCAGTCCCTGGGCCCTTGAAAGGTGAAGCTGGTTGAACCAAGACTGAAATCCATGCACAGGAGCCGTGCGGGGAAACATTTAATGCACCACCTGCAACCCGGCTGTAAAAACACAGACCACCTGAATCGCGGCTGATGATTCGACACACCACCTGCATCCAGGCTGGGAAATCGACGCATCACCTGCACTGTAGCTGGAAAAGCAACGCAACACCCGCTTGCAGCTGCTGAAATCAATGCAAGCCCCAAGCAGCACCCGCTTGCAGCTGCTCCCCGTGTGGCTGGATTTCGCATGCATCATCGCTGGGTGTCAACATCAACGTGAACCTGCCCGGACCCGAGGTGCCCGTCCGGAAATCGACGCATTGCTCTTTGCAGGAGAGGAAAACAACGCATTGCCTACCCGACCGGAGAAGAAAACGACGCAAGGCCTCACTTACATAGCTGACTTTTTTGATGTACGCTCACCCGTGCAGATTTATTTTTGACGCAAACCAGGTAATTTGTGTAACATCAACACATCCATTATTTTCTATGGTGTAAGACTCTTTTTAATATAAAATTTTAAATGTAAAATTCATAACTTTAATTGTGTATGTTGGATTGTTGTTGTTTTGGTCTTGTTTGATTTAGATAAATATTGGCTATTTTTCTAAACCTGTGTGGTGTCCATTTTGTGGTGTTTTCACTATATTACTGTGTGTGTTGGTACAAATACTTTACACATTGCCTTTGAGATAAGTCTGATTGCTTGCCAAGCTACCCAGGGGGTGAGCAATGGTTATCTTAAGTGTGTATCCCCATTGCCCTGACTAGAGCGAGGGTCTCTGCTTGGACAGAGTGCAAACTGACTGCCAATCAGAGACCCTGTTACTAACAACAGGTTTGCGCAGCTTTCACATATTTCCATTATGCAATAATTGGTGGTTATTTTCTGCATGGTTTTTATACAGTAACTATTTCTGATCTATTCTATGCATTTTTTTTTAATAGACCATGGTGTACATAGTTTGGTGTTAGGATCCAGACACACAAAGTCTCACTGATTGCTCTCTTGGCCACTGGGAATGACTCGCTGATGTGAATGGGATCTCACGCCATAGTTTTCCTGTTTAAAACATTTGTTTTCAGTCCAAAGTAAACCCCTAACTTCTCTGGACTGTGGGATGTTGGGCACTGAGATTCCTGAGAACCCCACTTGAGTTTGTAAGTGCACAGAAAAGAAATGCCCATGGTTGTCCTCATCCTCAAGTTTACCACTAGCCATAGGTCTTGAATGTCCAGCAGGGCTGAAACAGCTGCCAGAGGTCATGTCTTCCCACGTTTGTGTAAGTAACACAGAGAACACAGACCTGGGGAAGTTTAAAGTTCTGTAAACTAGAAACAGACATCAACAAACCACAAAGACGAGCTCTCGCCACACTGCAGTCTCTGCTTTCGGGAATTACCTTAGGATGAACGACTGTGATTCATGCATGGGAAAGTTCATGAGTGGTGCACCTCAGCTTAAGCACATGGGGTAATGTAAACATTTGCATTCTTGGGCTCAAGCTGCTGCTTTGCAGTTGGATTATACTTCTGCTTTCCTGCTGCTGTCAGTAGCTGCTGTTTGCAGAGTTCACATGTTCACGTGGAATGTATTTTAACCTTGATTTGCTTACCAGACATTAACACCCACAGATTGGAAACATTTGTCTGCTCCTCATTTAGGTACCTAGGCCCTGTTTTATACTTTTTTTGCACCGCATTAGCGTCATTTTTTGACGCGAAAGCAGCGCAAACTTACAAAATACAATTATATTTTGTACGTTTGCACCGCTTTTGTGTAAAAAAATGATGCAAATGCGACGCAAAAAAGTATAAATCAGGGCCCTAGTGCACTGAGGGAAAAAGGTCCCTGAAGGAGAAAGTGTCCCCAGGGCGGCCGGTTCTCTCCAGCCAATACCAGTAAAAAAAAATGTTTTAAAAACCCTCCCCCCAAAATACACACCACAAGCTCACACTCTCTCTTTATCTCTCAATCTCTCAGTTTCTTACTTCACCATAACATTTCAAACAGTTGCGTTTACCATAGCGCGTTTTGCCAGGTATGTGGTTGAGATTGTAAGAAGAATGGAAGTGGAGGTGATGGTGTGTGTTTCGTCTCGTGGAGCTAATTTCTTTATTAGATTTCTTTTTTTTTTACAGTTATGTATAATGTGACGTTTGTCCATGATGGCATCAGAATACATATGCGGAGGTACAAAAATCATCTACTTATAAAACATTATCACCAGTGGTTGAAATATATCGAGCCAAGGGCTTGGGAGCAGCCTTCTCTGTTTTGGGGCAGATCCAACTAGTTTTGTAAGATTTTCCCTACAACAGGATTTTGGTTTAAGACTTACAGCACATGTTGCAAACCTAAGACCTCTTATGTACTGGTTGAGACTATGGACAAGTGACCAGTTGGATCTCACTTCAGGAACTGAAAGAAATGGACAATCCTATCAGTTTACCTTGGTGTAGGTATGTGAGATCTTGAGAATGTGGGCCAGATTTACAAGAAAGTGGCGGATCAGCTGTGATACGCCACTTTTCTTGTGCCCCCGCACCCCTCTTAATGAGACCATATGTGCGCCGTATTTATAACCTTGGCGCACATTACGACAAAAGCATCATAATTTATGACGCTATTGTGTTACTTTGCAGGATTAGTGCCATAAATTGTGGGGCTAATCCTGCAAGGTAAATGGAGGCGCATTGAAAGTAATGGGGGCGTCATTTTAATGCCTGCACTGAGCAGGCACGTTAAAAATGATGTTAAAATGGTGCAGTGAAATGTTGTAAATTTCCTGCACCATTTTTATGGGCCTCCCGGCCCCGGAACACCCCCCTTGCATACATTATGCCTGACACAGGCATAATGTTGCGCAAGGCGTTACAAAGTGGGGCAATGCAAGCATTGTGCCACTTTGGAAATATGGTGGAGAATGGCTTCCTTAACATCACATTAGCGTAAAACAAATGTGTGGCACTTAGAGGCACTACGGCCTTGTAAATCAGGCCATATGTGTTTGGTTTTCCTGAAATTTAAGATGGACCAGAAACTATCTCAAAAGATCTTAAGCCAGTGATTAAATCTAACTATTAACAATTTGTAACTGATAGGTAGCTCGGAGTATAACATCTGGAGGTTTAACCAAGACGTTTTTGGACTTTAAAATCGCCACGGAGTTTGAAATATTTTTAGACAAAATTGAGGCTCCTGAAGTAAGAACTCTGTATGTGAAATTTAGGACTGGGATATTACCAGTAGATATTACCTTTTTTTGTAGTAGATGGCGTGTAGCCCCTACAAATTGTTACATTTGTCCTGTTTGTAAAACTGGTGCAGAAACAGAAGATTTGTTATTCTTTTGTGCTACGTATTACCATATAAGATGGAAATATATTGTTTCCGTTTGCTGGAAATTGGCAATTAGGTATCATCATTCAGTGCAGAGGATATTTAAATCAGACAATAAAGAATTGATAGTTTTTACATTGTCTGTATTTTTTATTCATCAAGCGTTTAAGGCATAAGGTAAGCACAGAAGTCTAGAGTTTCCAGAATGTACCTTAATGTAATGTCTCGTGAATATAATGCTTGTGGTCATATGTTTTTACTTTTTTATGATGACCTCTCCTGCTTGCTTTTATGAATTATGTATTTTATGTATTTTTGTATTTTTACTGGGGGTTTCCACCGAAATAAAAATAAAAATGAAACAAGTAAACCTATATACAGAGTCCTTTGGACTCTGCTGGTGGGGTGTAAAGTAGGTGCAAGTGGTATTTAGATCTGTTTTAGCACTGTCCCCCACTATGGAGCCCACTGCAAGCCCACCCCCCCTTTAATAAAAGGAGCTATCAGGTTTTTGAGAAGATGTACAGGTACAATGTGGATCCATTCTGCTTCACTCCAGCTGGTGAAAGGAGCTTCAAGATCTGGGTTAAACATAATTGGGGCCTGTTATTGCCTGGAATAACCTCTCCCACTCATAATTCTATATTTCTCAGGGAAACCTCAGAGCTCCACATGTAATGTGGAACTCTGAGGTTCCTCCGCTATCAGTAACTTTGAGGATGTAGAATTACTCCCTAAAAATCTGAGACACTTTTAATGGGTCCTAAAGAATTTATCACAATTTGTTCTTGGTGTCTGTTTTTACAAACTCCTAAAATCAGCTCTTAGCTAGTGAAAGAATTCAGAGATAAAAAAAAAAAACTTTGTGTATGTTATTCCCCACTAGCCTAATCTGGTACAAAACTCTCACACGCCGTGCCCAGCGCGCTTTTTGCACCAGGTATTAACAGAATCATTGAACTGAAGTAATCCAGATACACCTTTTTGCGACTGCTATACAGACCTTGTGCAGGTCCCCTTCATGGAGTGTAAGATCAGGGCCGCTGAATTAACTATTCATGGCTTGGACCACAGTACACCCTTAGTTATGGATCAAATGGCCAGATGTACTAAACACGTTTGTGCTTGCAAATCCTGCAGTTAGCAAAATCACAGGCTTTGTGAGCACAAAAGTGTAATGTACGTGTGCTAAACCCATTTTGTGAGTCGGAAAAGACATGCCCAACTTATAAAATTGATTCTGCAATCCATTCCGAACCACAACTATTAGGGTGTGAAAAAAGGGATAGCCCCTTCTGGTTGCGAGCCACAGCGCTATTTATCAATGGTTGCGACCACAATTACAGACTTAAACCATTGATAAGTTACTGACACCTTGAAAGAGGTAGTTTGCTGATTTTGAAAGGGAAAGGTGCGTCCCCTTGTGACTACTCCCCCCTTTCGGATCATGTTGGGCGATCTGTTGTGCAGCAGGTAGTAGCCCAATGAACCACTGCCCGCTTCACCCAATCTATTCCCAAATGGAAAACATTTTTTAAAGCAGCACTCTTTCCTTTAGGGAACACGTACTACCATTAAAAAAAAAAAATGTTTCCCGTTTACTAATGTAACCATGTCGATGAGGGTCTGCTGTTCCTTGCAGGCCACCATCCATGTGTGTGTAGCTAATCGCAAGGGGTTCCAAATAGCGACCTGCCTAACTAATATTCGTTAGGCAGGTTGTACTGCGATCCTCTTTGACTGAGGCTTTTGCGACAAGATCTATCATTACATAGGTTGCATCTCAAAACCAGTGGCAGGCACAAAAAGGCAATTCGCAGTTTGCAACCACTTTTTACAACTTGTCTCTAAGCACAATAGGCCCATAATGTGCTCTCCCGAGAGCAGATGCAAACTTTGACAGTTAGAGTTTGCTAACACCACAGGAAAGCCGCACCCTTCAGCACCAGCAAAGAGATGGTTCTGACTCCACACACAAATGCGGAAAAATTCATGTGGAAACGCTGCTTTTGCTAGTTATCTCCATTTAGAGGTCGAGTTATGGTAATGCCATGCATATAATTTAGGGTAATTCAACCAATCTGTAGGTAAATTTACCACTGATTTTCGAAATGTGGAGACTGACTGCAATTGTTGGAGCAGCCAGGTTTACTAATAATCCCAGAATGAGTCCCAGCAACCTCCCCAAAATGTACTGTTTGTGATGCTGGTAAGTATACCCTAGAGCGGTCCTGAAGTATGTAGACCAGACAGCGTGTGTTGCACACTGCGCATAAATATACCTCACCTAGTCAAGTGCTTATGCTGTTAGTATCCGGCGTGCAACTGCTGAGCAGCCGTGCCTGATGCTTTTTATTTGCCACTGTACGCAGGTATCACAGGATGACCCCTGCCACTGCCTAGGAAGTCCCTCCTTAATTTTAATTAAACAAAACATCACAAAATCAAACACTTCACATGCATGAGCATATCAGGCTGAATGCATTCTGCACAAAATAGGCATTTAGACTAGACAGTCTTTGAGTCGGATGGATGGCGCCAGATTGCTTCTCAGATGGTATCTCGTGCGATCCCCCGGTAGCCTGAGTCTTGTTGAGATGAGATAGATGTATGACCCTTGTCGGAGAGCCCACTGGGGGTATCTGTGGATGTCGCTAGTGGATCCTTGGAGTCCTCATCCTGTGCTGATATGTTGAGTGGTGAGAGCGTGGGGGTATCACCTCTGAGTACAGAATAGGCAGACATGGGGTGTGTTTGAATATCATTAAAGTCTCCTCCTGCTGGACTGCAGAATGAGACGTTTTGGGTGGTTTCCTCGTCGTGTCGCCTGGCTGTGATCATGATGCCTCTTCGTAACGGAGTTTATTAAGGAAAATCAGGGCCAGACTGACCTGTTATGGTGATGTTATTCGATTTGTCTTCAGGGTTCGATACTGTTTCCCATTCCATTTTGCTTAACAGACTCAAGGGGATTGACATCAGAGATGAGGCTCTGCTTTGGCTAAAGTATTTCATCAAGGACCTCTTTCCCCCTTTTACTTATTCCTCCAAGCCAATTGTGTGTTGCATGCCTTATGCTTTGGTCCCCTCTTTAATATCTATCTGGAGCCACCTGTAAAATTAGTTGAGGCATGGGGTGTGTGGGAGGTCTCCTGTGCAGACGACACCCAGATCTTTTTGGATTTCCAAGAAAACGTGCTAGTAACTCTGAGTTCCTTTAAGCTTTGGTTGGAGGCAGTGGTTTAATGGATAAATCTTAGCTGCTTAAAGCTTAATTGATTAAAAAATGAAATTCTCTATTTTAGCACTAAGGCATCTCTGGATCCCAGTCATCGAAGGCCGACAGAAATGGGTGCCCCCTCTTCCAGGTTCCTATGTTAAGAAACCTAGGTGTGACATTTTATTCTAATTTTTCACTTGAGCCCCAAATCATGGATATCACTCCCACTTGTTGTGCCATGCTTAAGTCACTAGAAAGAAAGCTACACCTTATTCCAGAAGACTTTTGCAAGATGATTATCCATGCTTTGGTTACGTCCAAGCTGGAATATGCCAATAGCTTGTATTTGGGTTTGCCAGCATACCTACTTCAATCCTTACAAACAATGCAGAACTCCCCTGCTCGCTTAATCCATGAGTTTTGGTGTCATGCCCACTACACCATCTTCAGTGGCTTCCAGTCTTCAAGAGGATCCAATTTGTTTAAGGCCCTTATATCTCTTTTAGGGCCTTTATGCAAAAAAGGTTTAAGACCTATTGTCAAGTCAGATTCCAGAAATCTGATTACCTCAAACTGCTTCAACTGCCTCACATTCGTAAAGCTGGAAGAGGAAACAGATCTATTGCCTTTCTCGCTTCTAAACTGTGGACTGCCCTATCTAGAGGGCATTTAAGTCTTTGGCTATTACTCTTTCCCTTTTTCTGACCCCTTTCCCTAGCGCCGGGATGCCTCTTCGGAGGCAGCTGTTGTATTTGTTGTGTAGAACCCAGGGATGTTGCTTGAATGGCAGTCTAAATTTGCTTCCTGAATATTAGTCTTTAACTAACACCATGTCTCCAGGGCGAATGCTGGACTGGGAAGCTCTTTGAATAGCACTTGCTCTTTGATTGGTGCTTGTTCTCTTTTGATGGGATGTGGAGTCCATGCCAGGTGATGTGGGATTGTGTCGGTTACAGCATGCCACATGCTAGCATGTCCTGGGGCTTGCCCTATGATAGAATGGGGAGTCTGCAGATATTCCGTTAGGAATGCACAGATGGCTTTTTTCATCAGCTAGTGTTTGGCATGGGCGATGTGTATTAGTTTATTAAGGGTGCACATAATACGCTCAACAACCCCATTGACTTAGGGCCAGCGTAGAGGCACTTTTCAGTGGTGGATACCCCAAGACTGTAGCTAGTTGGTGAACTCTTGACTCTGAAATGGCGGTCCAATGTTAGTTTTGGGTGGGTGGCTATAATTTTCTCTATCTTGGGGATGATGTTGATTGCAGCTTGAGAACCTACCAGCTATATCTCTGGGTACTTGGTATAGTTGTCGATCAGAACAAGGGTGTAGTGCCTGTCGGGAGACACCCAAAGTCCAGGCTGGCATATTCCTAGGGCTTTTGGGGGCCTGGTTTAGTGAGTATCGAGACTGGTGCCTCCAGGGGGCCTGAGGCTTGGCACCATTTGCAAGATCTTATGGTAGTCTCAACTGTCTCGTCCATCCGTGGGAGCCAGTGTTTTGTTCTGAGGCGGTTCTTCATTTTTACTATGCTTTGGTGGCTACGGTGGGCAAGCTGCACAGCTTGCTCTGCCAGGCTGGCAGGGATTACCAGACAGGGTCCTCATAGGAAACACCTGCTCGAGTCGGTCATGAGCTCATTGCACATGTTCAACATTGAGTCTAGAGTCTTCACCTCAGGAGTTGTGTGGAATCGGTGTTCTTTGAGTGAGTGTCACCTGCCTGACTAGATTGCTGCGATGGCCAGTTGTAGGCACTCATATGTTTCTGTTGCGGTGCAGATGGCATACAGAGACAGAGGCAGTGGTCTTGATCTCTACATAACATATCTGACATACTCTTAAATGTCCTTGTCTGTCCTCTGGGTCCTTGTCCTTGTCTTTCTTCTGGGTATGGCAGCACATGGGTGTTGGGACAAGTAGTCTATGGGATTGTTGCCACCTGGTTGCTATTCCACCCAACAGTAATACTCCTGCAAATGGAGCATCCCCTTTTCTATGCATGGTGGGAGTTTGGATGCAGAACCTTGGAACAGGGGTATGAGGGGTTTGTGCTCAGTGGTTACAATGAAGGGATGGCCATAGATGTATGAATGAAAATGCATGAATGCCCAATGTATGGCAATAGCCTCCCTTTCAATTTGCAAATACCTCAGTTCCATGGCAGTGAATTACTGACTGGCATAAGCCACAGCAGGTCAGTCTCCCTGGTGCTGTTGTTGTGTGTGGATGGCTCCTGGCCCTTTCAGGCTTGCGTCAACTGTGATGGTGGTTGTCTTTAATGGGTCAAAGTATGACAGGGTGGTATCCGCTGAGAGTGCCTTCATTGTCTGTTGGAAGAATTATTCCTGTGCAATGCCCCATGTCCATGGGGTTGTGCCCTTTCTGAGATCTCAAAGAGGCTGTATGAGGCCTGTGAGGTTAGGTATGAACCACCTGCAGTAGTTAACCATCCCTAGGAAGCTCCTTACTTTTGATACATTGACTTTCACTTTCTCCGGCTTTCACTTTCTCCGGCTCCAAAGCCATTCCATCTGCAGAGAAGGTGTAGTCAAAAAAGCTGATCTGTTGCTTTAGGAATTTGCACTTTCTGTGGAGTGTGAGTCCTGAGCTGCTGATTCTTTGGAGCACCCTTTGCAGGCACTCATGATGTTCTCTCATAGATTTGGCGAATATCGGGATTTTGTCAGTGACAATGATGACGCCAAGTAGCCCCATATGCAGCTCATGATTGTATTCTGGAATATTTTGGCTGTGCTTGATATTCTAAAGTTGAGTCACTGGTAGCGCTGGAGGTCCATGTGGGTGGAGAACATGGCTATGTTACTGGTGGTACCCCAAGCACAGATCTACTTTAAAAAACCATTGTGACCATCGTCAACAGTGGGAGTTAAATGGTGCTCTCGCTTGATTGTGACATTTGGAAGCCACATGTCCACACAGATGCTGATTTCTCAGGCTGTTTATGCTTCTTTGCTACTACTATCGGTGATAGCCAGGGCATGTTGCCGGTGACTTTTTCGATGATCCCGGCACCTTCTAATTTGTCCAAATCCTCCTTCACCTTGGGTCTGAGGTGGAACGTGATGCGCTGATGTTGTGGCGCCACTGGCTATATGGAAGGTCAAAGTGCAGCTGCACAACTTTGTCTTTCAGACAGCCAATTTCTTTGAATACACTCTCAAATTCCACCAGTATGTGTGACTGCTCCTGGAGTTGCACACCAAACAGAATTGACATTAGGTTCATTGTTTCAGCAGTGTGGCCACTCACTAGAATGCCATGACCTCAGTCTGCCACATAGATGGTGGTGTTGATGCTTACGTCCCCGTGGCACATTGATGACTTGAAACTCCCTAGCATGGGCATTGTCTGACCATATGCAAAAACTCTGATTCTGGCTTCTCCATGCATTGCGAGATTTGGCAGTGCATGATAGGTGTCAGTTAATATGAGGTCTTTGGAGCATCCGGTGTCAATAGTCGCTGTGACTGTGTGTTGACCCACTTGGAGTTGGCACTGTGTGAGTGGTCTGCATTTCACCATGTTGAAAACAGTATGCACTGTGTACTTGGCAAAATCATCATCCATATCTTGTGATTTGCACATGGCTTCGACACCTGTGTGAACTGTTTTCTTCAAGGGTTTGCATTTGGGGGATTGGCTGTATTTTCCACATGCTGTACATTTTTGGCCGCTAGCAGGATAGACACTTCATTTGTAAGGTTCTCCTCCCCAATATCCACATCTTGCTGGCATTAGGTGGTCTCTTCAGGGGCTTGCTACTGCATCGTGGTTGGATTGTGTTGACAGGCTCTGTCTTGATCACCCTATAGAGAGCAACATCCATATACGAGCCTTTGATAGTTCTTTTGATCTTCCTAGTGTAAGGACGTCTTGGAGTGATTTGCCAGACACTTGCAGTATGGCTTCTCTCAACTTGGGGGACATGCAGCCTTGAATATTCTGGCCTCTGATCACCTCTTGCTTGTCATGGAACCCAAAGGTGCTCACGAGTTCTTTGAGTCTGCCAAGAAAGACGTCAAGCGACTCTTCGGTTCTTAAACTTCGCACTTGTATAGCGCACTACTCATCCGTTAGGGTCTCAAGGCGCTGTAAGCATACCGCTGTGGAACCCCTCCTGGCTTTTCCCTGTGAGGTGCCCACTCCTGGGCACCTCCAGGCATCCAAGCACTGTCAGGGCCGTTGTGGAGATTAAGCAAGCTATTGCCCAGAGTTACAGAGTGGGATCCATTAATTAGATTAGGCACCAAGTTGAGAATTATCTGTTCCAAGGGAATTGGGCCCAAGACCCGCTGAGGCGGGAACTGAACCCTGGTCCAGGGCCAGATTTCTGCATCTGGGTCTGACACCCTAACCATTGTGCCACACTTCTCTTGTCAGGCTTGTCTAGAAATGAATTTCTCGTAGTCCCTGTTTGCCATTGGCCGCATTTTGGCTGTGACGAGTGTGGCATCCGTTTTGGGCATCGCCTCTGTGAGGGTTTTATACACTTTCTGGATGTCTTTGCCTCTTAAGTGTAGCAGGAGGGTGTGGTGACATTCTGCTGCTATTTCTGAGTCTTCAAAGTAGAACTGGAGGCGCTCCACCCAATCTCTCCTCTTGGGCGCTTGTGAGGAGGGTGTGCCCTCAATGATGAATGGCTGTATGGTGGGGATGGCGGACATGCAGAGTGGTATTAGTGGTATGCGCCCGTGCAGTTGACCCTCATGGGACCAGTAGTCAGAGGGAGAACACTGCGCGGCACAAGCAGTATTTCCATTGAGGATGCGAAACAGACGCCTGGTCAAGGGACAGAGGGCAGTCTATGTGTCAAAACAGGCTTCCATGGAATCCTTGGCATGTATAGCATTACGTGGTCATGGCGTAAATGGTGTCTGAAGGGGCACGTACTACAGACATTCAAGACACACCCATGTCCCAGATGTAAGGTCACCAAAGTTTTTAGAGCATCCACCTTGATTTTAATGGATGCCTTGGCAGTGTGCAGTGGAGCTGACGGTGGGGCCTGCCAGCCTGGGGTTCTCTCAGCAGGTGGAAGTGCCTGGTTGTGCACAGCTCGGTTGCCACCATCACCCCTGCTGTTGATTGGGAAGTTAACAGCACCACACTGTTGACGATATTTCTCTAAACGCTTCATTTTCAATAGCATCCAGCTATATAGCCTGCCTTTGGTTCAGCTCAGACGTATGAAAGGCAAAACCAGCCATAAAGGATATGTGTAGATGCCTGCAGCAGGCGCCCAAACCACAGAGGTGTCTCACCAGTTTACATGGAGCTCATTTATTCCTTCAACCCAAATAATGTCTTCTGCTAAAAGTCTTTGCTGTGGTAACCGGAAGACGTCCGTGGTTTTCTCACGAGATTGAAATGCGCGATATTTAATTGGAGGAGCCATGAGAATGTTCCGCTGGTGTCCTTGCAGCAGAACAGGAAGTCCGACTGGATTGTACATTATATAATTCTAATCTTGCAAAACATATGACGCTGTGTGTGTGTGGTCAGGGCCCGAGGAGGGAACTGAGGTTCCAAGAAAGTCGTCTCCAGAGGTATCGCTGGTGACAGAGGTTCTCTCCATTACGGCGGCTGTATTTGGACAAACTTTGTCTTGCTTGTGGTGCGCACAATGCTGACAGGCCTTCAAAAGATAGCTCCTTGACTTAGCAGCTCACACTGGACCGGTGTTAAACTTTTATGCATTTGTTTTCGTGTTTTGCCTTCAGACTGCAAGAATACGAGGGAGATGTTTTACTTACAACACAGCGAATGTCTATCACCTCGGTTGCACCAGCTTTGTCTCTAAATGACATGTCAGCAGTAACCATGTGGAAGATGGGGCACGAATCAGACCTATAATATATAATGTTCCTTAGTTTACAAGTTATGTAGTTACAACATCCTTAATTTAGTGTCATCTCATTGAATCTGGTGCTAAATTTTTAAAATAGAAACCTTCTGAAAACAGACTCAAGTCCAGGGCTAGACTGGGGAAGCAAAAGCAGTCCTGGGAAAAATGCTCAAACCATCCCCTTTCCCTTCCTCTTCTCGCATCCATTCTTTCTCTCTCTCTGCCCCTCTCCCTTCCTCTTCTTGCAGCTCTCACGTCTCCCTCCACCCCCGCTATCGCTGTTTTTTTTAACGACGGCAAAGTTTGATGAAGTACCCAAGTTTGATAGATTAAATTCACATCGGCCCAAGCAAAGATTTCTGCATAGTTACATATACATTTACTGTAAACCACATTGCTTGATAATCGCACCAGGCCATGTTGGAGAATGTGTAAAAATGTTTCCGCTGTAAGTTTACATTGTGGAAAGCTTTTCTAGGAACAATGGCAAAATAATTTAATTTTTCTTTGCAAATTTACTTCTGCAGAACCTTTACATTTATGCACCGAAAATAACACTCACTGTTGTCTGCAAAGTATATGTCACAGAGAACCATTTTATTAAAGTTAAATAAGAGTATGTGAAACATAATTTACTGCAAAGGTCAGGACTTTTACATAAAACTACAAATCAAAAAAAACATGTTATCCCTTCATAAAGATGCAAAGCTTTGCATAGATTTTTGTGTAAGATGCTAAAAAAGATTTTAAAACTTTTAATGATGTAATCAGGCCTGCAGGTGTCTTGAATGCATCCCTTCTCATACTGGAAGGCTGTATAATGTTACTTTATGTTATCTATATATTTATAGTGTGCTAATGACTTGTATCACAATGCTTTTAACAGTCCTGTGGGGCCCGCTTGGTGGGCTTACTGGAAAAGCCCAGGTCTTCAGTGTTGGAAAATTGCCCTCTCTGAAGGGTCACCCAAAACTTTCTGCCTTGCTCCTCCTCTTTTTCTGACCTCGTTTTTGTTGGCTTTAGGACTCTAGGCACTTTATCACTGCTTACTAATGCTAAAGTGCATCTGCACTCTCACTAAAACATGGTAACATTGGCTCATACCCAATTAGAATATTTAACTTAAGTAAGTCCCTAGTAATGCCCACTGGATGTGCCCAGGGCCTATAAATTAATTGCTTCTAGTGGGCATGCATCACTGATTGTGCCCCCCACATAAGTAGCCCCTAACCCTTGTCTCAAGTCTGCCACTGCTAGGCCTGTGTGTGCAGTTTCACTGCCACTTTGACTGGCAATTACAAATAATTGCCAAGCCTTAAATTCCCCTTTACGTCCATATACTTATAAGTTTTACATGTCCTGGTAGAGAAAAATGTCCAAAGTTGTTTTCACTACTGTGAAGCCTGCTTCTCTCATAGGCCAGCATTAGAGATTCTCTTATATGCTTCTAAGTGGCAACTTCTGATCTGAGAGGAATAGACTTTTCGTATTTGGTATGGTTGGAATGGTAGTAAGAAATCCTACATACTGGTGAAGTTGGATTCTATATTACTATTTCAGAAATGGCACTTTTAGAAAGTAGACATTTCTCTGCTGCACTTACTGCCATCTGTGTCTTACAGCCTGTCTCCAATCCACTTGGTCTGTGCTGGTTGACAGCTCTCTCTGTGCATTCCACCCAGAGAGCCGTAAACACAGGGCATTCAGCTGCATCTGCATTCATCTGCATACAGATGGGTTTCCCTGGGCAGGAAGGGTGGAGAGACACTCTCTTAAACTTCAAAGGCCAGTGACCTGCCCGCACACAAAGGATTGATAATTCCCCCCAGGGCTCCTGTGAGATAGGGCTAGGCTGAAAGAGGAACTTGTGCACTTCAAAACCAGTCTTTGAAATTTCCTCCACTTCAAAGGCACTTTTGGGTACATATACTGAGTCTGTGACCTCCCCATATCAGACACGTCTAGACCTAAAACTGGACTCTATAAGAGAGACTGCCTGGCTGCCCAAAGGACTCATCTGGACTGCTTTGCAGGAAGGACTGCTGGCCTGCTTGTTGGTCTACTGAACCCTGACTCTGCTGGAAGGACTCAGTCTTCCTCCTCAAGTGCTCTGTAAGGATTGAGCTTGCCTCCTGTTCTGAGGTCTCAGGTCTATCAAAGACTTCACCAAAGAGAAGGAAATCCAGCACGTCGGAAAATCAACGCAACACCTGCAAAATTCGATGCAACACCTGCAGGTTCGATACAGCACCTGCTCTGCAGCTGAAAAATCACTGACTCACCTGCCAGATAGATACAGCACCTGTTGACTCTGCTCAACGTGTTCTGCGTTTCCACACATCGTCCCTGGGTGTAAAAATATCCCTGCATCGCACTGAGGAACCAAGGCTGCACGCATTGCCTTGCAGCATTGAAAGAAACATCACTTTTGCCACACCGGAAAAATCAACGCATCGCTTTACTTTTCTATGCATCTCTTCCTCTGCGGCCCCTCTGCATCATTATTCTTGATGCATCCTAGGTACAGTGTGTTAAAAGGATACAACCACTGATTCTTAAGGATTGAGACTTATTTAAACCTTTAAAAAGTGATATTTTGACTTGTGCATATTGGATTTTTGTCATTTTTCCTAAACTGGTGTCAAGAACTTTTTGTGGTGTTTTTACTGTGCTACTGTATGAGATATTGCACAAATACTTTACACATTGCCTTTTAAGTTACGCCTGCATGCTATGTGCCAAGCTACTGGATGGTGAACAAAGGAAAATTTAAATTGTGTTGAGACTTACCCTGACTAGACTTGTGGTCCCTACTTGGACAGGGTGCCTACTTCTGCCAATTAGAGACCTAATTTCTAACATTCATCACCTTGCGGAAGAGAATGAGGCTCTAATGTGTTATGTGAGGGGCAGAGCTGAGGTTTCTGGAAGGATTTTGGAAATTGAAATTGTAATTATATGCCACTAACTACCCCTGATGAGTCATTGAAGTGCTTTACAACCCAAAGTGAGTAGTCAGTCCATTTGGGTATTGGAGTTAGTTGTACATGCTAATGCAAACTATTCCATGCATTAGTTTCTTTGTGGTACATTAGTGACTTAAAAGTGATCATTAGAGGGGATTATGTGAGAAGCAAATGATTTAAAAAAACTCTTGAAGACAGACAGTCTTGAGATTTAAGAGTAGTTTATTTAAAGAAGAGGCATATGAAATAAGCAGAGGTACATTCAAAATAAATGAGGGAAATAGTAATTCCTTCAAGTCCATGCAAGATTTTAAGGAATACAGCAGGTATTTTTTTTTTGCGACAGGATGCTATCTGTATATGTAAACCTGTGTAAAGAAACTTTTTTAAATGATGCTCTAAACTAAACTGACTTTTTTAAAGACATGGCAGCTACTCAATGCAGTGCAAAAGCAAGCCCATCCATGCTGAGATCCCTATACCAGCAACCGTGTGACATTGAACAGCCTGGTACCCATAATTACTATTTGACAACACCGTCATCGCTCCACTGTATGCAATGCATGCAATATTTTCAAACATAGGGCCTGATTTAGATCTTGGCAGAGGGGGTACTTTGTGATGGATATCCCGTCTGTCGAAATCTAAATACCATAGAAAGTATTAGTATTTAGATTCAGCGGATGGGATATCCGTCACCGTTGCAACGGAGTAACCCCCTGCTGAGATCTAAATCAGGCCCATAATGCAAACTACAGTAGTATATTTAATACCATAAAGTACAGTTACAGTTTATGCAAATCACATTACACCATACATAATTACACATACAAACATGTTATATATAACACCCACCAACCTAAAAAATAACAAGGCAGCTGATAAACACATTACAGCAATCAAAATGTAGTCCATGGTTATGTAACCCATTCAATACCTGGTTCAAAAGGTGCTGTGCCCTGCGTCCACCTGAAGAGTACCCCCACAGAACAGACATGTCCAGTAGAATAGATGGGTCCAAGGTCACCTTGACTCTCAAGCATCCACCCTCCCCGTACCTAAAATAAAATCTTAGACAACCCACCACTTGGAAATGCTACATGAAATACATGTTTGCTTGCTTTCTTTTACGGTGCATACATTTGTTTACTGTGGTAATTTAAAAAACAAAACAATAGACCAGTTTTATGTACTCATATGTTAGAGAGTGTTCAGCTCCCTCTGAAATCCTTCAGCTCCTTGCAATATTTAACATTTTATGTAATGAAAGTGGAAACTATGTTTGCTTTTTTGGGAAATGTAATGAAATTATTTTACAGAGTGGTGCAACATTAAAATGTTTGAAGACCCTCTAGATGGAGTTTCTTGAAGTTCATCAGTATTTTTGATTATCTCTACTTCCATGGAATGGGTGAACTTAAAGAGGAGAGCAGAACTCTGAGGATCAGATAGGAGCTTCCTGAGTTTCAAAGGGTTTTGTTTGGGGATTTTGGACCGACCTGCCTCTGTTTTGATGAGAATAGATCATTGCACCACCTTCAGGGAAGATAGTATGTTAGAAATGGGATCTCTAGTTGGCAGTGGTTTGCACCCTGTCCAAGTAGGGACCATCACTCTAGTCAGGGTAGAGAAGCTACACAGCTAAGATAACTCCTGCTCACCCCCTTGGTAGCTTGGCACAAGCAATCAGGCGTATCTCAGAGGCAATGTGTAAAGTATTTGTACACATACACAGTAACATAGTGTAAACACCACAAAAGTACTCCACACCACAAAAGTACTTCACACTAGTTTAGAAAAATAGCCAATATTTATATGAGTTAAACAAGAACGAAACAACAAAAACCCAACACACACCAGCAAATATATGAATTTTTAAAGATTAAGGGGGTCATTACAACCTTGGCGGGCGGCCACACTCCTGCCGCGGCCATAATGAGATCCCCGCTGGGCCGGCTGGGAACTCGGCCGCAACACAGGAGCCGGCTCCAAATGGAGCCGGCGGTGTTGCGGGTGTGCGATGGGTGTAGTTGCACCCGTCGCGCTTTTTTTTACTGTCTGCACAGCAGACTGTGAAAAGCTGCACTGAGCCGTGGCAGGGGTGGGCAGTGCAGGAGCCCCCAGGGGTCCTGTGACTTCCCTTTCCATCAGCCTTTTCATGGCGGTTCTTACCGCCATGAAAAGGCTGGCGGGAGGGGGACACGTAATCCCCTGGGCAGCGCTGCAAGCAGCGCTGCCCTGGTGGATTACTCCCGCCGGGACAAAAGTGTCGGGAAACCGCCGGTCCCGGCTGTGCGACTGCGGCGCTTCCGCCGCGGTTGTAATCCCCCCTGGAAGCACCACCAGCCTGTTGGCGGTGCTTCCTCCAAAACAGCCCTAGCGGTCGAAGTCCGCCAGGGTTGTAATGACCCCCATAATCTCAGTAAAGTGGTTAGAAACACAGATGTTCCAACTATGGCTATCATAATGTTTTGATGGAGTTGTTCCCAACAGTCCAACGTCACTCATGAGGGAGTGCAAGCCGGACACAAAATCGCATGGATCCCGGGTACAGTATCTTTGGAAAGTGAGGAAACAAACACATTGCAGGGAGTCGGGGAAGTGAGGCGTTGCCGGTGCAGCGTCAGTTCCTTACTGCTATCGGGGGGGGTCAGGTATCAGTGCCTTTACTGCTAGGCAGGGGAGGTGAGGAGTTGGTTCCTTACGGTTGCAACGGAGGTGATGCAGCGTTGGTGGCGAGACGCCGTTTCTTTATGATTTGGCGGGGTAGATGAATTCAGCAGGTCAAGATGCAATGCATCGACTTTGCGGTGTCGCAATCACACTGTGGGGCCACAGGTGCTGCGGCAGAGTCGCTTGTAATAGATGTTGGTGACACAGAACTTAGGACTCACACTGTGGCAAGACTTCGGAGGTGGTGCAGCGGCATCGGGTCTGCAACTTCTGTCACGGTCTTTGCACTCAGCGGGTACCATGGCTCCGGTGCAGGCAGCGGCAAGGAGTCAGACATCAGTGCCGGTTCCGAAGTCGCTCTGCAGTCGATGTACTTGGTTTCTTCTTAGTTACACCAGAACTCACTCCTAAGGGCCCAGGAACTGGATTTAGCACCACTTGGCGAGTCAGGATTCTCAGCAAGAGAGCCCAGGTGCTGGCAGATGAAGTCTTTGATGCCTCAGAGACTTCTAACAGGAGGCAAGCTCAGTCCATGTCCTTGGAGAACCTTTGGAAGCAGGGTGCAGAAAGCAAAGTCCAGCCCTTTCACTCCCAGGACAGAAGCAGCAAGCAGCAGGCCAGCACAGCAAAGCAACAGGCAGAGTGGCAATCCCCCCTACAGCATCTACCTCTTCTTTCTGGCAGAATGTCCTCAGTCCAGAAGGATTCTAAAGTTGTGGTCTCAGAGGTCCAATACTTTTACTAATTTCTGCCTTTAAAGTAGGCAAACTTCAAAGACCCTGCTTTTCCAGCCCTGGTCCCCAGACACACTCAAGGGGGTTGAATACTGCTTTGTGTAAGGACAGGCACATCCCTGTTCAGGTACAAGTGTTAGCTTCTCCCACCACTCTAGCCCAGGAAGACCCACCAAGATATGCAGGGCACACCTCAGCTCCCTTTGTGTGACTGTCTAGTGTGAATTTACAAACAGCTCAACTGTCATCCTGACCCAGACGTATATTCCACAGACAAGCAGAGGCACAGAATGGTCAAGCAAGGAAATGGCCACTTTCTAAAAGTGGCATTTTCAAACTTACAATTTAAAAACCAACTTTATCAAACTATGTATTTTTAAACTGTGGGTTCGGAGACCCCAGACTCCACAGTTCTGTCTGCTCTCACTAGGAAATTATACTTGAAAGATATTTCAAGGCAATCCTCATGTAAACCTATGGGAGAGATAGGCCTTGCAATGGTGAAACACGAATTTAGCAATATTTCACTATCAGGACATGTAAAACACACCAGTACATGTCCTACCTTTTAAATACACCGCACCCTGCCCATGGAGCTGCCTTGGGCCTAACTTAGGGGTGACTTACATGTAGTAAAAGGGAAGGAAGGTTTGGGCCTGGCAAGTGGGTGCACTTGTCAGGTTGAACTGGCAGTTTAAAACTGCACACACAGACACCGCAGTGGCAGGTCCGGGACGTTTACAGGGCTCCTCTTGTGGGTGGCACAAACAGTGCTGCAGGCACACTAGTAGCATTTGATTTACAGGCCCTGGGCACAGATGGTGCGGTTTACTAGGGACTTACTAGCAAATCAAATATGACAATCATGGATAAATAAATCACAATACCATTTAGACAGAGAGCACTTGCACTTTAGCGCTGGTCAGCAGTGGTAAAGTTCCCAGAGGCCTAAAGTCAGCAAAAACAGGAGGTCAGAAGCCAAAAAGACAAGGGAAGCTTCACCAAGAACTGACAGGTCTAACAAGTGTCCCCCCTCAGCTGAAAGTGGGAAGAACTACCCACCTCTTCGGAGTTCTCATCACTGAAGCGGAAGAACCTGGACAGACCATCAGCACTGGCGTGTTCTGTGCCACGGCGGTGTTCCACAGTAAAGTCCATTTCCTGTAGGGAAATGGACCATCTCAACAGTTTAGGATTCTCACCACTCATCTGCATTACCCATCTGAGGGGCCATGCGGTCTGTCTGAACCTTGAAGTGAGTCCCAAAGAAGTAGAGTCTTAGCTTCTTCAGTGCCTAGACCACAGCAAAAGCTTCCCTTTCTATTCTGCCCCACCTCTGTTCCCGGGAAAGTAAGCTCCTACTAATGAAGGCAACCGGTTGATCTAGGCACCCTCTTTGGTTAGCTGTGAAAGCACATCTCCCACACCATGCTCTTGGGCACCTGTCTGCATCACAAATTTCTTTGAGAAGTCAGCAGCCTTGAGCACGGGTGCTGTGCACATGGCCTCCTTCAGGGTGTCAAACCCAGTCTGGTACGCCTCTGTCCAGATTACCTGACTGGACTTCTTCTTGGAAGTCAGTTTTCTCAAGGGGGCAACAATGGTGTCATACCCCTTGATGAATCTCCTGTAGTATCTGGTGAGACCTAAAAAGGCTCTCAGCTCTGTCTGAGTCTTGAAGGATGCCCAAACTGGAATGGTTTCAATCTTAGCTTGTAGGGGCACCACCTGGCCGCTCCCTACATGGTGTTCCAAGTACACCACAGACACCTATCCTATCTGGCACTTACTGGCCTTGATAGTGAGACCTGTACTCTGCAAAGCCCTCAACACTTCCAGGAGATGGTACAAGTGGTCCTCTCTGCTAGAGCTGAAGACAGTAATGTCATCCAGGTAGGCGGCACTAAAGTTCTCAAACTCAGCCAGGTCCTAGTTGACCAGCCTCTGGAATGTGGCAGGGGCGTTCCTCAACACAAAGGGCATAACACAGAATTGGTAATGTCTCTCTGGCGTTGAGAATACCAACCTCTCCTTGGCCCCCGTGGTTAAGGCAATCTGCCAATACCCAGACGTTAAATGTGCTGAGGACCTTGGCAGCTCCCAACCAGTTGGTGAGCTCATCAACTCGGGGAATGCAGTGCGCATCAGTCTTAGTGACAGCACTGAGCCCCCGGTAGTCAACACAGAACCTTAGTTCAGGGGTGACACTGGCTGCAGCAGCCCTGGGGACCAGAACCACTGGGCAAGACCAGGGAGTGTTGGAGTGTGCAATCACCCCTAACTCCAGCATCTTAGAGACTTCCTCTTTGATGTTTTCTTCACTCTATCAAACACCCTGTAAGACTTGTGGTTAACAGGTAGGCTTTCCCCATTGTCATGAGTACACCATTGGGTGACTCCTGGGGTGAGCGAGAACATAGAGGCGAACTGTCCCAGTAACTGGTGACAGTCCCTCTGCTGCTCTAGGGTCAGAGCAGGGGAGAGGTTCACACCTGCCACTAAACCATCATGCTCTTTTGAATACAGAGGTCAGGGAGAGGTTCACTCTCCTCTTCCACCACATCATCCATGACCAACTGCATGGTCCACTCAGACCTCCTGAAGTGCTGCTTGAGGTGGTTCACGTGCAGGACCCTCAAAGGGTTCGTAGGAGTCTGCATGTCCACCAAGTAGGTGACATTGCTCTTGCGCTTCTTCACCTCTAAAGGCCCAGACCAACAGTCTTTGAGAGCACAGGGCTTTACTGGGGCTATCTCCTTCAATTTATGGCCAGGTTGAAACTCAATCAGAGTAGTATTCTGGTTGTACCAGCGTTTCATGTCCTTCTGGCTAGCTTCAAGATTCTCCTGGGAAAGCCTCAGGAAGCGGACTGTCAGATTCGTGAAGGCCAGCATGTAACTGAATACATCTTAGGGTGCCTTCTTGGAGCTTGCTCCCAGCTTTCCTTTACCACACTGAGAGGCCCTTTCACAGGGTGCACATACAGAAGTTCAAAAGGGCTGAAGCCAATCCCCATCTGCGGTACCTCCCTGTAGGCAAACAACAGGTATGGTAATAGGAAGCCCCACTTCTGCTGCATGGGTTCTGAGAGACTCATGTTCATGTCCTTCAGGTTACGGTTGAAACTTTCAACCAACCCATTGCTTTGGAGGTGGTAAGGTATGGTGAACTTATAGGTAACACCACATGCGTTCCACGTGGCTTTCATGTACAATGTCATGAAATTGGTACCTAGGTCAGATACCACCTCCTTGGGGAAACCCACATGGGTACAGATCTCCACAAGTGCCCTGGCCACAGTGGGTGCTGTCACTGTCCTCAGAGGGATAGCTTGCAGACACCGGGTGGCATGATCCACCAAGACCAGGATAAACTTGTTGCCCATGGCTGTCTTGGTCCCACAATGTCAGTGCCCACCCGCTCAAAAGGGATGCTCACAACAGGGAATGGTTGAAGAGGAGCCTTGTACCTCTTCCCAGGTTTGCCACTTGTCTGGCAGGTTTGACAGGTCCTGCAGAATGCATCTGAGGCCTTCATCATTTGGGGTGAATAGAGGTGTGTGTGTCAATCCTGTCAAAGATCTTGTCCTGCCCCAAATGACCTGCCAGTCGCACATCATGAGCCAGATCCAGTAGGAAGGCTCTGAATCACTGGGGTACCACCAACACACAGGCTGCCCCAGGCTCAGCAACCTTAGGCTTGCTATACAGGAGAACATTCTCCCAATAGATCAGGTGAGATCCAGAGGTGTCAACGGCTGCCTGGGACTTGCCCTGCTTCCGAAGGCCCTCAAGAGTGGGGCACACCTTCTGCGCTCTGCAGAACTCCTCCCTGGTGGGGCCTCCTTCCTGCTGCCAATGGCTCAGCTCAGGTACGTGCCCCAGTTCGGCCACTTCCTCCCCTGGAGGTTCCAGGCATCCCCCTCAGGTTCAGCCTCCTCCCAGGCTGTGAGAATCTCGGGAGTGTATTTCCCCCACTCCTTGCCCCTCCTCCTTCTGGCAGGCACCTGGGCCACTGTTTCAGGCTCCATGTCCTTCTGATCACCCTCCCTGGCAGCCATAGACCATGTGGTCATGCATGCGCAGCCTTGCAATCCTAAAATCTACAAGTGCGACCTGAGCTCCACCTCCTTTCAGGCGGCATGCTCCAAGTCATTCCCTAGCAGACAGTCAACAGATATGGATGGACTCACAGCTACCCTCAAGGAACCTGAGCTAATCCATTGACAGCAGGAAGGAGGTCCCATTCAAACATTGACGCTGACTGTTATCTACTGCCATAACGTGGTGGACCACATTAGGGGTTACCTGCTCCTGAGACACAAGATGACAGTGGACAGTTGTCATACTTGCTGCTGTGTCTCTCAGAGCCTCCACCCTCCTCCCATTGATGGTCACCCGCTGCCTGTACTTTTTTAGTGTTGTCAGGCATGAGGGTTCTCTGGACCACCTCACCCTCACCCATGGATTCTAGGGTTAACTCAGCTGGCTCCTAACCACCAACTGGGGCCAACTATTTCCCAAGCGCTACACTTGCCACCCCTAGTGTCTGCCCATCAGTGGGGGACTGTGTCTGCCTGGGACACTTAAGACTCCCTGAAACGTTCTTCCTGATTACAGGTGAAGCACTTGAGGGGCCACTTCCCTGCAGGCTTAGTTGGAGGGAACCAACTTTTCTTTTCAGTAGGGGGTTGGGAATCCTTATCCTGAGAGCTGCTTTGGGGCCCTTTATCCTTGTCTCCTCCCTCCTTTTTCTGTTGGGGACCCTGCCCAACCTTGGCTGAGTCTCCCACATACAACTTCTGTTTGACCCTGGTGCTGACCCAGCAGTCCGCCTCCTTGGCAAGCTTCCTGGGATCAATGAGCTTGCTGTCAATCAAGTGCTGACGCAGCTCTGGAAAACAACAACTAGACAAGTGCTCCCATGCAATCAACTTCTACAGCCCCTGATAGTCTGTTACCTCACTGCCATTCACCCAACCATCTAGTGCTCTGCAGAAATAATCAACATACTCCACCTAAGTTTGAGAACCAAGTTTAGTACTCTCCCTAAAATTTAGCCTGTATCTCTCTAGGGTGAGACCATACCTCCTGGTCAGAGTGTGTTTCACGGCACGGTACCTTATCTGATCTTCTGCTTCTAAGGCCATTAGCTGTCCTTGCCCTCCACTGAGAAATACTTCCACAGGCCTGCCCTCCAGTCCTTCTCAGGGACCCTGTGCACTCTGAGTACCACCTCATAATCCATGAACCACTGCTCTATGTCATCCCCCACAACAAAATCCTTCACCTCATCCTTGGGTATATGTACCTTCCCCTCAGATTGCACTAAAGAACTGCTGCCGCCATCTGTGCTGGATCTGCTTTTTAGATTCAGCGCCTTCAAGCTCAGCACCTGAGATAAAAGCAATTTATTTTCTTCCATGGTGATTTTCTCTTTCTCTACCTCTCTTTTGAACCTGGCTAATTCGAACTAAAGCTCCATCTCATGTTTCAGCTTGAGCTGCTCCAGCTCCATTTGGAACCTCCTTGCCTCCCCCTGTCATCCAGCTCCTCAGGTGTCAAAGCTGTTGAGGAAACACTGCTGCTTCCTCCCAGGCAGATCCTGATTTTCCCCAAAATCATCCTGCAGGTGTTACGCCTCTCCCTCTACAATAGCATTCTCCTCCCCTGTGCGCTCATCAGCCTCCTTTGATGCCAACCAGGCCCTCAGTGCCTTTTGCAGCTCCTCCTTTTTAGTGAGGCCTTTAATGGGACATTTGAGCTTCTTGCAGAACTTTATGAGCCTCCCCTGCTCAAACACCATCTCTGCAGCTCCCACTGATGGCTCACCAGACTGAGACATGATTGTGACTCAGACTTAAAAGTTGCAAAAAAGAAAAAATCAAACCAGTATTTTGTGGTATATTTGTCTGCGATATGGGAGTAGTGTACACCAATCACTGTATGTCAAGTACCAATATAAGTCCTATCCTCAACGCTGATCACCAGTGTTAGATATGGATTCTCTAGTTGGCAGTGGTTTGCACCCTGTCCAGCTAGGGGCCCTCGCTTTAGTCAGGATGAGGGAACTACGCAGCTAAGATAACCCCTGCTCACCCCCTTAGTAGCTTGGAATGAGCAGTCAGGCTTATCTCAGAGACAATATGTAAAGTATTTGTACACACACGCACACACACAGTAACACTGTGAAAACATCACAAATGTACTGCACACCAGTTTAGAAAACTAACCAATATTTATATGAGTTAAACAAGACCAAAATGACAAACATCTAACATACACAAGCAAATATATGATTTTTTAACAATTAAATCTCAGTGAAGTGCTTAGAAACACAATGGCAGCAACGGGGGGCTGTCATAACATCTTGACAGAGTAATTCCCAACAGTCTAACGCCACTCACGAGGGAGTGCAGGCCGAACATGGAGTTACACAGACCCCAGGTACAGTACCTTTGGAAAGCGAAGAAACAAAGATGTTGCATAGAGTCGGGGAAGTGAGGCGTCGCCAGAGCTGGTGCGGCATCAGTTCCTTGCTCCTACCAGGGAGGTGAGGCGTCGGTTCCTAACTGCTAGGCGGGGGGAGGGGTTGGTTCCCTACGGTTGCAGCGGAGGTGATGTGGCATCAGTGGCGAGGTGACAGCTCCCTACGATCCGGCGGGGTCGATGAAACCAGCAGGTCAAGACACAATGCATCAACTTCATGGTGTTGCATTCCCACCATAGGGCCAAAGGTGCTGCGGTGGAGTCGGGTGTCACGGGCATCAGTGACATGGCACTTGGGACTCACGCTGTGGTGGATTTCAGAGGCGCTTCAGTGACGTTGGGCCTGCAGCATCAGTCACAGTTGTTGCACTCAGAGAGGACCACGGCTCTGGTGCAGGTAGTGGCACAGACTCGGACAGCAGTTCCAAAGTTGCTCTCAAGTCAATGTACTTGGTTTCATCTTGGTTACACCAGAACTCACTCTCAAAGGCCCAGCAACTGGATTTCACACCACTTGGCAAGTCAGGACTCTCGGAAAGAGAGCCCATGTGCTGGCAGACAACGTCTTTGATGTCCCTGAGACTTCTAACAGGAGGCAAGCTCAGTCCAAGCCCTTGGAGAACTTTTGGAAGTAGGATGCAGAAAGCAAAGTCCAGTCTTTTCACTCCCAGGACAGAAGCAGCAGGCCAGCACAGCAAAGCAACAGGCAGAGTTGCATTCCCTTCTACAGCCTCGAGCTCTTCTTCCTGGCAGAAGGTTCTCAGTCCAAAAGAATCCTAAAGATGTGGTCTCAGATTTCCAGTACTTATATTCATTTCTGCCTTTGAAGCAGGCAAACTTCAAAGGAAAATCTTTATAGTGCACAAGACCCTGCCTTTCCTGCCCTGGCTCCAGGGGGTTGGAGACTGCTTTGTGTAAGGACAGACACAGAATTATTCAGGTGCAAGTGTCAACTCCTTTCCACCACTGTAGCCCAGGAAGACCCATCAGGTTATGCAGTAGACACCTCACCTCCCTTTATGTGACTGTCTAGAGTGAATTCAAGAACAGCCCAACTGTCATCCTGACCAGATGTGCATTCCACAGACAGGAAGAGGCACAGAATGGTTAAGCAAGAAAATACCCACTTTCTAAAAGTGACAATTTCAAACTTACAGTTTAAAAACCAACTTTAACAAAAGATATATGTTTAAATTGTGAGTTCAGAGACCCCAAACTCCATATTTCTGCCTGCTTGAAGGATATTTCAAGGCAATCCCCATGTTAATCTATGGGAGGGATCAGCTTTGCAATAGTGAAAAACAAATTTAGAAATATTTCACTATCAGGACAACACACCAGTCCATTTCCTACCTTTTAAATACACTGGACCCTGCCCATGGGGCTACCTTGGACCTACCATAGGGGTGACTTACATATAGCAAAAGGGAAGGTTTGGGCCCGAAAAGTGGGTGCACTTGCCAGGTCAAACTGGCAGTTTAAAACAGCACACACAGACACTGCAGTGGCAGGTTTGAGACATGTTTACAGAGCTACCCTTGTGGCTGGCACAAACATTGTTGAAGGCCCACTAGTAGCATTTGATTTACAGGCCCTGGAGACACATGGTGCACTATACTAGGGACTTACTAGCAAGTCAAATATGCCAATCATGGATAAACCAATCGCCAGTACCATTTGCACTTTAGCACTGGTCAGCAGTAGTAAAGTGCCCAGAGTCCTAAAGCCAGTGAAAACGAAGATCAGCAAGGGATCAAAACAGGAGGTCAGAAGCCAAAAAGAAAGGGGAGGTCTAACAGAGTGGAAAAGTGATGTAAACTTTGCACATTTCTTTGGCAAAGTTACCTACTTCTGAGATTCTGACTTTTCCTGGTCAGAACAAGACATGCTTGTAATGCCTATGTTGTATGAGGCATGCAAACTTGTTAGAGGGAATTTGGGATTTAGGCCAGTGTCTTATTAGTGTATAACCCACTCGTTTCAGATGTTGATGATCAATAGATTTTGTTCGAGGCATGGAACATGAGTTCGCCAGTATCATGAGTGTTAATGGTCAGTGAGGCATTGTTGTCTTCCGCACTTTGGTGACAAGCAGCAAAACTCCTAGCTTTCCCAGTCCCAGACATCTGTAAAATTCCTGGTAGATTTAAAGCTAGACTTGTCTATGTTGTGTGTGTCAAGCCTTTTAAGGTCGAGCGAGGCACTAAGCATGTTCTGTCTGCAAGACATGCTGTATTGAGTCTATGGGCTTTACCTATGTGCACTATTGCAATTTGTTCTTTGTTGTGCTTCTCTTAAATACTTCCTTTTTATTGGTGCATGTTTCTAAATGCTCCTCCTTTGTGTGCTTACTTTCCTCCCAGGCAGTTTCACTAAGAGACCATTTTTGTTGGCCATCACACTACATCACGTGCGTTCACGCTTCCTCCTCTTACAGCATGTGATGGCTCCTCCTCCCTCCTCCCATCTGGGCATTGCAGCCTTAGTGTTCTTTTGGTTGTCCATGGCAATGTGCTTACACCACACCAGTGAAAACACTGTGTTTAGAAAGGCACTGAAGGTTTCAAGTTTCATTTGTTCTTGTGCCTCTGCTCGGGTGCTGCCAACTGTTTCTCTGGTCCTAGTGGTAATTCCTCATTTTAAGTTCTCTAGTCAGTGCGGCTAGCACCTTCTCAGGTCCCAGTAGTAATTCCTCATTCTAAGTCCTCTAGACAGTGCTGCTAGCTGCTTCTCGGGTCCCAGTGGTAATTTCTCATTCTTAGTTCTGTACATAACGCTGCAGCTGTTTTTACGGTCCCAGTGGTAATTCCTCATTGTAAGTCCTGTAGACAGTGCTGCAGCTGCTTCTCTGATCTCAGTGGAAATTGTTCATTCTTAGTCCTGTAGACAGTGCTGCAGCTGCTTTTCTGGTCCCAGCGGTAATTCCTCATTCTTAGTCCTCTAGACAGTGCTGCTAGCTGCTTCTCTGGTCCCATTGGTAATTCCTCATTCTAAGTCTTCTAGGCAGTGCTACTAACTGCTTCTCTGATCCCTGTGGTAATTCCTCACTCTAAGTCCTCCAGACAGAGCTGCAGCTGCTTCTCTGATCGCAGTGGAAATTCCTCATTCTTATTCCTCTAGACAGTGATGCAGCTGTTTCTCTGGTCCAAGTGGTAATTCCTCATTCTTAGTCCTCTACAAAGTGCTTCAAGCTGCTTCTATGATCCAGTCGGTAATTCCTAATTTTAAGTCCTCTAGACAATGCTGCAGCTGCTTCTCTGGTGCCAGTGTTAATTTATCATTCTTAGTCCTCTACAAAATGCTTCAAGCTGCTTCTATGGTCCCAGTGGTAATTCCTCATTCTAAGTCCTCTAGACAGTGCTGCTAGCTGTTTCTCTGGTCCCAGTGGTAAATCCTCATTCTTACTCCTGTAGACAATGTTGTTGCTGCTTTTCTGGTCCCAGTGGTAATTCCTCATTCTACATTGTCTAGACAGTGCTGCAGCTGCTTCTCTGGCCCCAGTGGTAATACCTCATTCATAGTCCTCTGGGAAGTGCTGCTAGCTGTTTCTCTGGTCTCATCTGTAATTGTTCATTCTAAATCAGTGGTTCCCAACCTGTGGGCCGGGGACCCCTGGGGGTCCGCAAAGCCTCCTCAGGGGGTCCGCGACCGCTTAAAAAATGTAATAATATTAGGTCCCAGCTATCAGTAATGACTCAGTGGGGGTCCCCGTGTTCCAATAATGATTCAGTGGGGGTCCCCGGGCTCCAGTATTGATAACATGGGGGTCCCCAGAAGTCAAAAGGTTGGAAACCACTGTTCTAAATCCTCTAGACAATACTGCAAGCTGCTTCTCTAGTCTAGTTGGTAATTCCTCATTCTACGTCCTCAGGGCAGTGCTGCTAGCTGTTTCTCTGGTCCCTGTGGTAATTACTCATTCTAAGTCATCGAAACAGTGCTGCTAGCTGCTTCTCTGGTCCCAGTGGTAAATCCTCAATCTTAGTCCTGTAGACAATGCTGCAGATGCTTCTCTAGTCCCAGCGGTAATTCCTCATTCTAAGTCCTCTACACAGTGCTGCAGCTGCTTCTCTGGTCCCAGTGGTAATTCCTCATCCTTTGTCCTCTAATCAATGCTGCAAGCTGCTTCTCTGGTCCAGGCTGAAATTCCACATCCTAAGTCCTCTAGGCAGTGATGTTAGCTGCTTATCTGGTCCCAGTGGTAATTCCTGATTCTAATTCCTCTAGACAGTGCTGCTAGCTTCTTCTCAGATCCCAGTGGTGATTTCTCATTCTAAGTCCTCTAGACTGTGCTGCTAGCTGCTTCTCTGGTTCCAGTGGTAATTCCTCGTGTATAGTCCTGTAGACAATGATGATGATGCTTTTCTAGTCCCAGTGGTATTTCCTGCATTCTAAGTACTCTAGACAGTGCTGCAGCTGCTTTTCTCCTCCCAGTGGTAATTCCTCATTCTTAGTCCTCTATGAAATGGTGCTAGCTGCTTCTCTGGCCCCAGTGGAAATTCCTCATTCTACTTCCTTTAGACAGTGCTGCTAACTGCTCCTCTGATTCCAGTGGTAATTCCTCATTCGTAACCCTCTACGAAGTGATGCTAGCTGCTACTCAGGTCCCGCCATTATTTTCTCATTCTAAGTCCTCTAGACAATGCTGCAAGCTGCTTCTCTGGTCGTTTTAGAAATTCCTCAGTCTAAGTCCTCTAGGCAGTGCTGCTAGCTGCTTCTTTGGTCAGAAGTGGTAATTCCTCATTCTAAGTCCTCGAGACAGTGTTGCTAGCTGTTTCTCGGGTCCCAGGGGTAATTCCTCAGTCTTAGTCTTGTAGGTAATGCTGCAGCTGCTTCTCTGGTCCCAGTGGTAATTCCTCATTCTAATTCCTCTAGACAATGCTGCAGCTGCTTCTCTGTTCCTGTCAGTAACTCCCCCATTCTAAGTCCTCTAGGCTGTGCTGCAGCTGTGTTTCTGTTCCCAATGGCGATTCCTCATTCTTTGTCCTCTAGGCAGTGCTGCAGCTGCATCTCTATTCATACATCCACTACGCTCCAAACCAAAACACATAGGTAAAATACATTGTCATTTACACTAACTCTCACAAAAGCTAAATATATTGCATTGCAAATGCTTGTTTCACATGGTGGTAAAGACTGGTTGACAAGGAGGCCCAATGAGAAATTGTTTAAAAGGAAGGTGAAATAACAAATGAGTCAGGAATAGAGCATAAGTCACAGACAGGATCATGCACGTCCCTACTTCAACTAAATGCTTGTTCACTGCCCAGGGGGAAGGTGTGATACATTCCTGAGTTGCCATTAAGAATGCTACTCCAGTCGAGTAGTAGATATATCAATAACATAAGCTAGTGTCTAACAGAAGACCACAAGGGCCAGAATGAGTGAGATCTTGTATATGGTTCCTTGAATGAGTACGTTGTGTCTCATTGGTGATGCATCTTTAAGGAAGTTAAAATAATGTAAATCAGATTATCTGTGTAGCCAGATGATGGGCTACAACCCGCTCTGTTTGGCCTAGAGGGTGGGACTTAATCAGTCCAATGTGAATGTTTGCTGGTGTATGGTCTACATCTGCTGGACTCCTGGACCCTGGTAACCAGGTGACTGGAAGAGTAATATAACATGTTAGGTAATAAATAATGCTGGACGTTATTGCCAGAATGCATATAGATGAAAGAGCTCTGTGAAGATGCTCCCCTCCACACAGCAAAGTAGGAAATGTACCAGCTCCTGCATGGGTTAACTCAAACCAGAGTACTGTCCGGGGGTGTCTACATGGAGAGAGGAGCTTCGGTTGTGCTATGTGCTCAGTTAATGCACCTCACAGTACTGCATTACTTCCCTTTCATGCAGGCAGTGATTTCAAGCATATTGACACCACGAGCTGTGAGATCATCACATCAGAGAAGGACTCTACTCCAATGCTTTTACCAACCTAATGACAACTGTGTTACAGGACAGCAGGTTCTAGTTCATTGCTTCCTTCTAGAAACCGCGGTCATCTAGAACTGCACTTACAGAACCAGCCGAAGCAGAGAGAAAACGCTGTAGCTGTGCTGGAGAGTAGCTTAAACTCCAAAGCAGGTTTCAAAAAAATCCTAAGACTGCATTTTAGAAGCATTAAATAATAGGAAGACTTTGTCAGCAACAAACTCTCCGGGTATGTACAGGCTCGGGGTTGGGTGGAGAGGGCTCACGATTCCCCAGGCCTTGCACTTTATGAGAACCCCCTGCTTATACTGCCAATTATATTTATACATTTGTAAGTAAAGCTGCGCTGTTTTTAATACAGAGGCAGCTAACTTGGTTAATGGCACTTGTTTTGTTTTGTTTTTTTAAGCTTTGAAACAGGTCCTCGTCGCATGAAGAGCTATGTTTCAGTCTATCGACCCGGACCCCACAACAACTTCTGAAATGCTTGCGTACTTGCTATGCTATGCCATATACAGCACCTATCTAAACATTTGAATACATATGTCTTTTTTTATCTCATTTTGCTTTTCAGATCTCCCATTCACCTCTGGCTGGGTCCAAAGAGCTCAGCTTCCAGATCTCAGGTACTCCACAAATAACACTTACACCACAGTATGTATCTTCTAAGCAAAACTTTGCTTTGTGATCTCGTGCAATCTTGGATCCATTCAGCATTAGGAGGTGGTAGTGTGTGAACACTTCAATGCTGTAGTAGTGTCTGTGACAATGAATGCAGCTGTTCAGATGAGCGGGCCAGTGTTGTGGAGTGTGTTGTAGGTGAGGAGTTTTAAGTGTGCGCTTGCGTATTGGGAGCCAGTGGAGTTACCTGAGGTGTGATGTGGGCGAGGCGTGGGAGGTTGAGGACTAGTTTATTTGCTGTGTTCTGAACGGCCTGAAGTCTTCTTATGAGCTGGTTGGTTATTCCTATGCACCAGGTGTTACCACAGTCCAGTTTGCTAGTGATAAGGGCATGTGGAATTATTTTCCTTGTGCTGTCCAGTAGTCACTTGAAGATTTTGTTCAGCGTCCTCAGGGTGTTGAAGCAGGAGGAGGGAACTATGTTGATGTGGGTGACCATTTCCAGTTTGTTGTCTACAGTAATTCTGAGGTTTCTTGCTTGTGAAGTGGCCATGGGTGTGGGTCCAAGGTCTGTAGGTCACCAGGTGGGGTCCTATGGAGGGGTGTATTTCCCGAAGACCACCACTTCAGTCTTGTGTTCAGTCTGAGGCAGTTGGACTTCATCCTGGTGGCCACTTTGGTCATGCATGTGGTGAACTTGTTCCTGGTGTCGGGTGTTTTGACCAAAGGGGACAGCATAAGTTGTGTGTCTTTGGCATATGTGAGAACGTTTATGTTGTGAGTCCCGACAGCATCTGCCAGTGGGGCCATGAATATGTAGAAGAGCTTACATAATGTTACCACCCTTACCAACTCTGGTTCAAAGTGTGCTTAGTTCTGCTAGGCCCTATGCTATCTATGTGGTGGGGGTTTCACCTGCATGTTGTTGATACACAGATTGACTTAGAACCCTGGGAGGACATGAAAACCAAAAACAAATCAATGCCTGCTTGTCATTCCCAGGCATGGATGCACCAGAGCATGTTTTGCCTGAATACTCATCACATTCCTGAAATCAGTGATTTTTTTCCCTACTGTAAGCCCTTTCAAAACGACCGTTTTGCATCGGGTTCACTCTCAAACACTCCTGAGGACCAATTGCCTATAATCTTCTGTGACTTAAGTGTTAATGCATTTTTTTGTCTCTCTATTTCCGTGGACTACTTTCTTGTGGAGGGCATCATCATGAAAAAGTACTGATAACTGTGGGACTCTGTCTCAAAATTATTTTTAACAAATACGTTGTAATCACCATCGCCTAACCTGCTTGATTATTGTGGGGATCATTTTCTGTAGCCAAGTAGGAGATGTCCATATGGCAACTCATCTTTGCTCTTATGGGCAATTATAATGGGACGTATTTTTGGTGTTTTTTCTGTGACCTCGTTTTCATTTCGCTTTGTTGTGTTTATTTACGTGCTTTTAGTCCTTTTCCTTCCTAACAGTTTGCTCTAGTCCTTTGTTGTTATTTTTTTCATTTGAACCAGTCCACACAGCAAAGTGAAACAATTTTAGGTTGGGCAGAAAGAGTGTGTAATTAAGTTAGACAAGCAATGAAAGAAAATGAGAATTTAGTAGCTATCTGTTCTTTAGATTGGGATAACTCTACTCGTGACATGGGTGGTTGCAGGCTCTGCCAAGCCCAGTTTATTTTTCCATTAAGTAAAGCATGACTAATTAAAAGCCTTGATTGGTTCAGGCTGCCTGAGAGCTTCACATTTTCAGGTCATATTTCCTTGCACTGGCTGGCACATCATTCCACCTGAAGCGTACAGAGCTGGCTTGGCGCTGGATCAAGCATGACATCAGGAGAGAGCCCCTGCCAAGTGACAAGAATGCCTTAATACGGGCAATAGGAGCATTTTAGACAGAACGCCTGACTCCACAGCAACGCAGCAGCTGTGTCAAACCACACGGGCCCAGCTCTTCCTGTTGCGTTGGTAAAGACGCGCTTCAGAAGGCATGTGATCAACAGTTGCAACAGCCTGCAAAGTTGTGAACAAGGGCCCGGTTCAGAAAAAATATATACATTCGAAGATGTAATCTCCTCTTGAAAATTATTTTACGAATTGTCAACAGCACCCTGGAATACTGTGACAGGCACGCATGTTGAGGGCGTCCCCTCCCAAGAAAGGTTTTTGTGAATTACGTTGTTGTCGTTGGCACTTCTGACTGAACAAAGTGGGATTGTAAATAGATTACAACGGTTCTGTGTCAAACGGCAGCAGGTTTGTGCACAACTATTTTTTTTCTTTTCTTCACCTTACGGGCAAATATTTTAACCCATGGAAAAACGTGCTCCCTCACACCCCCACGAAGATTTGAAGCCTTCCATTCTCCAATTGGCCCCAGGGGGCGGGTGTTGGTGGAGGGGGGGCAGGACCAAAGGCATGGCTAAAACAATAAAATGTTCTGTAACACTTCTACTGGTCTTTCAACATCAAGTAACTACATATGAAATGACACACCTTAAATGAAAAATAAATGAAAGTTACACTAATCTGTACAGAAATGAATTCTGGTTGGTACAGTGGGGAACAGTGATGACCTGTTGTTAGTGTTACGAGATCCCAGCCTATGACAGTAACGGTGAATATGTATCTCCTTATTGTGAAATTTACATTGCACGCGGTTTAAGACAGGCTGCTGCAAAGATAGATAAAGTGTTTCCAAAATATAGATCTGAGTAACATGCGCACTGTACCAAGTGCTTCATTTGTAAGTGAATAAGTGCCAGTGCCCGAAGCTGTGCTCGGGGGATGCCATTAAAAATCAGTTTACCGAAAACCAAGGCTACATAGTGTTGAATCCAGCTCAGGCCTCTTTAATCCACTGCCAGACACTGCTGCCTCTTTATGACACTCTTGCAGGTCCCTGCTTCTCCCTTCCTGCCCATTTCCCATCTTTCTCTTCTTCCTTCTTTCCCATAGGTGTTTTTTATCTCTATTGTGAGCAGTCAATAACTGATTAAGAAACATAAGTGCTGATCCTCAAAAAAGAGTTCTAGTGTCCGCCACCAGTACCACCAGCTCAAATTAAGCACCGACTGCCCCTAGAGCAAACATATTTCATAACCGTCTATAAAAAGCAGAAGCTACACAGCTCATCAGGTCACCTTACAATTCCTCTCAGGAAGAATACTCTTCAAGAGGCTTCATCATTAAAGCCAATTCAGGCTTTCAAGCAGCCTTTATATTTGCAGAGTAACCAGTTGCGCACATTTCCATTCCTTTCATGCAGCAGACAGTCTGGCAAGAAGGCTTGTTTCTTGCTCAGCTCTGTCCCTCCCTCGGCTTCACAGCACAGGAGACTCTCTTCTCTTCCACTTCAGCTGAGGTACTGCAAATGTCGGAATTAGCTTTATCGGGACAGTTGACTGTTAATATCAGGTAGGTGAACTGTTTCTGTCAAATTAAAAAAGTATGGCCATGTTGTGCCTCTCAGAGCCTGCCCACTTCGACCTCTGCTAATACTCTAGAAAATAATTTACTTTGGCTTTTGACATGACCATACCTCTGACCATTTCAAGGATGAGACTGGAACAGAGGGAAGTTTGTTAGCGGTCACCAACTGATTCGTTTGTGGGCATTCACAAACTTTTAACCCATATCAAATTTTGAACCACCCACTCCCTCACATGGAAATTAATCCTGCAGAGTAATGTGCTGGTATGTGGTAGTAATATTCAGGAGACAATTGATTTATGATTACAAGGCAGTGCTTAATTTGAGCTGGTGGTTGAAGGTGGGGGTCACCAGCACTCATTTTTGGGGACCTGCACTTATTTTTCCTTATCAGCCTTTGACCCTGGGTGAGAGTGAAAAGCACACAGGGGTAAAGGAAGTGGAAGACAAAGACTGATCAAATGTGAGAAAGGTATAAATCAGAAACCTGCAAGAGTGCGATAAAGGAACAGGCAATATCTGATGGTGGAATAAAGAGGCATGGGGTGGAAATAAGATTACTCAGTCCTCGGATTGGGCACAATGACATACAATAATTGAGACTGCTGACTTCTGAGCAAATTTTTGGGCCCTGGTGCTTTTTCTTTTGCAAATTAAGCACTGATGCAGGGTATCCTTTAGTGACATCATTCAGAGCAAAGAAGCCCTCTGATGCATGGAATACTGTCTAAAGCAGTTTTAATTTGATACAGTGAAGAAATGCCCTAAAGAAGCAACTTAAGAAACACAAGGTGGCTGTAGAGACTATTTTTGCATTTGCGGACTAGACCCATAATCTCAATTTGTAGTCAGTTGTGTGGACTGAGCAATGTCTGAGTACTCTCATTGTATGTCCGTACACTTGTTTCACAACTAAGGGTGGGCAGAACCCACGAAATGTGACTCCACGGAATTCTGCTGAGTTACAAACAAACTCTGCAAGATTTCGCAGAGTTCCTCCAACAGATGGAAATAGGCATGTTGTACTGCTTGCGCTGTGATTTAGCACTCAGAGTGTGTTCCGCGCAGTAGAATCAGAGAAAATGCCAGCACGCCACAGGGCATAGCTACTCAAGTCGATTTTGCTGCCGCTTGAGTAAATCCACAGTATTCTATGAACACTGATAACTATGACTGAATAGCGACAGACTTTCCCTAGAAAACGTGAGTCAAGTATTTAGGTAGCACCAAAACAAAATTGGAGTCAAAAATTCAAACAATAAAATTACTAAAGCAATCTAGTAAATAGAAAAAAATAATAAAGAGTAAGCAAAAGTCAAAATGACAAAAACTAGACAAGGGAAAAAATTGCTCATAGGATACACCGGGAAGGTAAAAGTCAATGATAGGCTATGTGCATTACCAAAAGTGACCTTCAAAGGCTACTCTTGCATCCAAAGTGAAAAGAAATTACCAGCAACCTAATCTGCCTCACAAAGGCTAAAATAATAAGGGTATAGTTGCAGTGCAGAATTGTACACTCAAATGCTACCAATCTTCTGGGGGAACCCAGGCCACACATTCCAGTGGGAGACAGGTTTCTTTACCCCTCTGCTTCGTTGTCATGTCACAAATCCAGTCCAAACTTTGTAAGAAGTTGCACACTTTCTTCCGGATTACTCCTAAGATCCCAAGCTGCTAGGTAGAGCATCCCAGATACTATGTCTCATATAGAAATAGGATACAGACTCAACCACTCTCTACAGATAGGGTTCCAACACAAGCCCAGTTCACACTAATCTGCTGGTTCTTCTCCAAAGATGCCCTTCTTGTCCTTTGTCTCCCTGGGATTACAACCTGCTGCTGCCGGATTTTCCCAAACTGGCAGCTGTAGGATTTCGTCATTTTTTTATGTTCTTCCAAGTCCAGTTGTTTTCTGATTTGCTGGTGGTGAAGGCTGAGAAATAGCAGTACCTCAGCAGTGGTTGCTGAAGAGCCCTGAACCTACCCCTGCTAAAACCCCACAGTGGGCCCATCCCAACTTCTGCAGCAGTTTCCTTGGCTCAAGGTAAAACTATCCCACAATGCACAGTTCTTGAAAATTTCTAAGATGGCAGAATCATTTCCACTATTTGTGCTGTGTCAACCCTTTCTAGAGCTGGTCTATCTAAATGAGAACTGCCTCTCCCCTCCAACAGAACTACCTCTCTCCACCAAGCTGGTTTATGCCCAGGAGCCCATTTGAATATAAACAGAGCCCCGCCATTCTTTATGCTGAAAATTGACGTAATCTATTCTCTTCCATCGCCTCATGTTCAAAGATAGCTACAGAGGGATGCGCATCTATTTAACCTCCCCGTTTCTCCTACTGTCCGGAATTTTCCCTAAGGCAGCTTTCATAAATGGCCTTTTTTCCGATGGGCACCATTCATATTTCTCCTCCTGCTGTGGGGAAATCTAAGTACTACCACTGATGGAGAGGAAGCCTACCAGAACTGGTTTGGAGACTGCCTATGCTTCAGGCAGAGATTTACATTTGTTAATAAAAATAATGTTTACCATGTTTATCAATTAATTAGATGAGTAGCGGTATTAGAGCGTGGGGTATTTGATTTGTCTAGCCTTTTGTAAGCCAATTTTTTAAAGTTTCACTTGTATTCTTAAAGCAGGCCTTGACAAAATTGAAAGGCTGCTTTGGCCTTATGCACTAAGAAGCCTTTTGATTGTTGTAGTAACTGAAGAGACATTACTTTTTTTCATATATAGCATGTCTCGCTTTTACACATTACACACCCAGGACTTGTGGGTTCCAAGTCACTACTTTAGAGGTTATTTAAATAATTTTACAAGTAGACTTTTCAACATTTCATAAGGATTAACTTTGCCAAGTGCTGGCTGCAACATTTGGTTGCAGCATTTCAATGTTGCGGGAGCAGCCCTGGCCCTACATTTTCAAGCTACAAATGAGGGGGGTGCAAGTCTACACAACAGTCATCATTTACATGTATTTGTATGCCACTGGTGCACTTTCTGCAGCATTCTACTGACGCCTTAATTAATAGTCAGATATGAAATTTAAATCAGCCATTAATACAATATTTGAGGGCTATAGTATATGCATTGGTAGGTGTTTAGCAGACTGTGTGGAATTTGTAGGGCACAGGTTCCTGTGCTAGTTAGGCAGATACCCAGGACACTGTACCTTCTGCAGACAGCTACGTGGTGCATGTTGTACTTTCCAATTATGTAAAGAGGTTATGCTTCTGCTAGTAAAACCTACAGTGGCAGGTTTCAGTCCTCGTGGGACATGTCAGGGACTAATATATCTAGTGCAAAGATGTTTATGAGTAATCTTCAAGTTAATTGTCCCCATCACAGAAAAATAGCTCAAGGTGCTATTGCAACTCCTGCAACATCTGATTTATCTTACAGGACACATAACCCAGCCCTTGTAAGATAGTTAATGGTTTAAGTTGTCTAATTCACAGATCGACTTGTAACTTGGTTGTAAAATGTTCCGCTCTAATAAATAACTCAGAGGGTTAACGTGCTGCGAAGATATGCATGCACCTAGCTCAGCAGATCATCGATTTGCATACTCACAAGAACAACTCATTCTCTCATGTTTTAAAAGTTGACAAAATGTGTACATTTAAATGTGGCCATAGTTGCTCCTACAACAAGGAGGTAAGACTCAATGGACTGGGGACATGCAGCTTGCTCTCTACTAAATGGCAAACAAGGGGCATTGAGGCAAAGTGGCCCATCGCATGCGGCGGCAACAGACTGTACCATATATATTGTAACTGTAAAATATAGCTGCCAAGAGGCCCTATGTCAAGAGAAACACCTTGTGTCAGTCCTGACGTTTTAGCCACAGGCAGACTGAATGCTAGGATGTGTTTCCATTTTAGTATTAAGAAAATTAAAAACAGACTAAAAGCAGTTGCATTTAATGTGTTTGTGACTATGTTGCCTAGAATACATTAATTGATGTTTAGGTTTTATTGGCCTGCGTGTCATTTACATTTTTTTCACAGTACTAGAACATAGATACAAACACAGATTGAGAAGACCAGTGTATTTAAAAGAGTGAAGTGGGGTTATGGTGGCCACCTCACTTCAGGTCATTACACACACCCAGGGACCACCACCTCCCCCAGACATTGAACAAATATGATGTGGGGGAGCGAGTTCCCCCCAGCTTCCCAGGGGCTGCCACTTCCCGAGTCTTAAAGTAAATATCATGAGGGGGGCCGCGTGGCCCCCTTGATGCCCTGGGGACTGCCACCTCAACAGGGCTTAAAGCAAATATTAGGCAGGGGCCGTGTGCCTCCCCCTTTGCCCCAGAGACAACCACCTCCCCAGGGCTTTCATTAAATGTAATGCACGGGAGCTGTGCGGCCCCCCTGCTGCCCCGGGAACCCTCACCTCCCCGGGGCATGAAACAATTATGATCTGTGGGGGGGGCGTCCCCCTCGATGCCCCGGGGCCCGCCATCTCCTCGGGGCTTAAAGCACACATTATGCGCTTCCCTGGGGACCAGCAGCTCCTTGGAGTGTTAAACAAATACGGTGCGGGGACATGCCCCCTCCTCTTCTGATGCCCCAGGGACCACCACCTCTCCCGACTGTTAAATAAATATGTTGGGGAGGCCACGGGGGTGCCCCAGCTGCTAATCACCTTCCTGGGGCTTAAAGCAATTAGGGCCCTCCATGTCCAGGGGACTACCACCTCCCGGGGGCTATACTAAAAGGGTGACAGGGGTCAGTTTCAGACCCCCGCAGCTCCGGGACCACCACCTCCCTGGAGCTATGCTTGTTGCAGGGGGGCCCTACGGCCTCCCTCGAGGAGCTACTGATGGCCCTAGGGATCTCCACCCCCCCCCCCAGAGCCAGCTCCTGCTATGGCCTGGGGTGCCCACCCGCGGTTAGTTCTCTTTCTCTCTCTCTCTCTCTCTCTCTTTTCCATCCCATACTGGAATGGGAGAGAGAGAGATAGTCATTGCAATGGTCTCTCCATACAATGTTTAAAAAAGAAAATAAAGTAAGGAGTCACCTGTGGCATAATGATTAGGGTCACAGACTCTCGCACTGAAAGTTGAGGGTTCTAGTCCAGGTGTGTCTGAAATTTTAACCTAAATTAAAATAGGGAAAAAGCCACAAAGTTTAAGTTTCATACTGAAAGGTGATCTCACTCTTTTTAATTGACACACACATTTGTCCAAAAATATCTTATTCCAAGTATGTCATTCACCAAAGGCTAAAAAAACTCTGTCTCTCCCTCTCACTCTCTTTCTATCTCTCTCTTTCTCAATTTCTCTTTTTCAATCTTTCTCTCACTCACACACCTACTCAGACCCCTATGCACCCACTCACAGACTCACTCACATACTCATGCACCCACTCAGACCCTTGTGCACGACTGACAGCCCCACTCACGCCCTCACGCACCCACTTACAGTCCCACTCAGACACTCATGCACCCACTCAGACTCTCATGCACATAGACCCACTGAAACCCTCAGCACCCACTCACAGACCCACACCGACACTGACGCACCCACTAAAACATTGATACACCCACTCTCATACCCAGGCACTCCCTCACCTACTCACGGACCTTCTCACACACTCACTCACAGACCCACCCAGACATTTATGCACCCACTAAGACACTGATGTACCCACTCTCACGCCCAGATAAACACTCTCACCCCCAGATATACCCTCTCACACCTTTTCTCACACCCAGAGAGACAGACTGCAGCCAACTCCCGCTGCGCACAGCTAAAGGACCGTGCGCAGCTTGGGGTTGGGTGGTTAAAGAGGTTTGCCACAGGGTCTGGCCCTCACCATGCACTGCTAATTACCCCACAAATTACAGCACTCATTACATATTTGATAACATCATTAACTATATCAATGTAATATTTGCAGTCAAATTTTTTACCAAATGAGTTATAGTTACTTGGGATAATATTAACAGGTGAATTTCTATGGTTTCATAAGTTTACAATGTGAGCCTAGCTATAACGTCCCTGTAACACGTGCGTGTCTGAGAGAGAGAGAGAGAGACTGCCTGACAGAGGGTACCATCCTATCACATATAGGGCAACTTAGGAGCTATGAATTTCTTTCCTAAAAGCTGCACTGTGAGCAGCTGCGTGCGCGACCAGCCTCAGACCCTGGAAGATTAGAGAAAACACAGAGAAAGAGGCGTGAATGATGACACATCCTTTACATAGTTTAGCCGTCAGTCTGCTGAAAGATAGAGTTGGGCTCAGTTCTGGCCAATGGGAAGACGGCAGGACGGTGTTCAGGGCGTAGTTTTTCAGCGGTCAACCAATCATGACGCGGCAGATAGCCTGCACAGCTGAACCAGGGCTGGGGATTTCTGCAAATAACCCACAATAAGGAAGGCGGGAGAACTCTTTACAGTGCGATAAGCATCGGTGTAAGGAAACACCGAAGTGGTATTTGCAGAGGGAGGAACAGGGCAGGGCTGCGGGTTCCCTGGTAAGGCGTGGGCGAGGCGAGGTCTTGCAGAGAAGTACACACCTGGTAAATGAGGTACAGAGCTGCTCTTGGACTGCCGATGGCGCTGGGCAGGAGGGTAAAGAAACACTGAAATGAGTGCAGCTCCTGGCAGCCCGGGGCTACCAGTGGCAGTGACGCTGACATGAGAGAAGACAGTAGACGCTGATGTGACAGAAAAAAGCAGGGGGCAGTGGGCTCGTCGCTGCTTGCATGCCACTCGTGTGGGGGTACAGGAAACACGTTCAAGGAGGGCTGATGGTCAGGGGAGGTCTGTAGATAAGGATGCACTAACATTGCTCCAGAAGTGCAAAGCTGCGAGGGCTGCACACATTAATAACTGCCTTTCTATTCTGAGGTAAAACTGCACGTGAGAGCTGCAGCCTCTAGTCAGCACAGCTGGTTGCGAGAATTACAGACCGGGGCGTGAGAGCTTAGACGGGTGGACAGGGCTCCCTGTGAGGGCTCGGCTGCACTGACTGAATGGAGGCTTCAAACTAGTTTGGGGGCGCACGGAGTGAGGTCAGCTTAGGAAGGTTGCAACGACTCAGGCTGCGAAGGCAGGGGGTTGTAAAAGTGATTGTGAGGCGGGTAGCAAAGTGTGGGGCAGTGAGTTGCACGACGTGGGAGCTGCTGGGCTGGCTCTGGGGGCGTCCTCGCGAGGGCTGCAAAGATTAGGAGCTGCACATCCTGCGTGCTTCAGTTTGGGTCTGAGAACTGGGGAGCAGCTGTGAGAACAGCACACACTGGGTGATGCACAGCTGGGTGTGAGGCTGCACAGACCGGAGGCTGCAGGGACTACTGAGAGGACTCTCGGGGCTGCAGTGCCGCTGCACATGGCTAGTGGTGGCTCATTCAGCTGAGCGGGCAGCACAGGGTTAAAGTCGCACAGCTGGCTGTGAGGGCTGCAGGGCTGTCACCCGCCGGGACCGGCCTCTCACGCTGAACTTGCACGGCTCGGGGGCTCTGACAGGCAGCAGCACTTCCTCTGAGGTGTGCGCAGAGGAGGGCAGGGCTCTGGGAGAAAGAGGCGGATCCCGGCCCCGCACACACCTTTCGGGAGAGGAAGTCAAGGTGCAGCAGGGGAGGAAAGTTGCAGAGCTCTGGGGGCCCGGCAGCGAACAGTCACAGTGAAGGTTCTCCGAGAAGACTCTGTTCTCTCCCCCCTCCGGCTGCAGGAAGAGAAGACCTCCATGTCTGTGACAGCCTGACAGGGAGACCCCACCGAAGCGCAGGAGGGCGGCATCACCCCGGAGGATAGCCCGCTTCAGGGGCCCCCCTGCATCGCCTGGAGTAGGAGTGCCCCCGGCTGGGTCGACGGCCTCTGCACCCCGAAGGTGGACCCCCGGAGCCCGCCATGGAGAACGCGCACGCCAAGACGGTGTCCGAGGTGCTGAGGTACTTCGAGGTGAACGAGAGCTGCGGCCTGAGTCCCGAGCAGGTCCGCCGGAGTCGGGAGAAGTTCGGCCCCAACGGTCAGTATGAACTCCACGCGCGCCCACCTCACTTGACCCCGCCTCACTTACCCCCTCTTACTTACCTCAGGGTGACCCTTCCGTGAATCCTCTGCAGCAGGTTATCCCGACTGATGCCCCCATTATGAGGGTCCAGAGATGCCCTTTTTGGATAGGAGGGTCCCAGTGGCTATTTATGTTGATGTGCCGTTGTGCCCTCCATTTTGGGATCGGAAGTCCACTTCTTTCAACCCCAAACACCCAATTTCTGGGTAGCATAATAATTTCACTTTTGGGTTTCCATAATTCAGTTGTCTAAAACCCCTCGATGTTCCCCCTTTTAGAGAGATCGCCACAATGACTCCCTTTTGGGTTGAGGTGGTCCACTAACATTATCTTTTTTTGGTATCCTGCAGTTAATCATCTTCCTGGGGGTGAAGGATCCACAATGTCCCTTTTATGGATTCCAAATGCCCCCTTCTTAGGATAACCACCCCCAGTAGCCTATTGTGAATGTAACACATTAATTTTTGTGTTCCCTCAATGTCATTGGGTTTCCCCATGGTCCACGTATGAGGATCTCACATTTGCCCCTTTTGAGGTCTCAACATATCTAATTTTAAGAAGCTTCTGCAACACATAATATTTATGGGTTGCCACACAATGTCCACCCATTTCGTGGACATTTGACAGTGTCTCATTAGCAGCTCTCACATTGTTCCACAGTCGCCATATGTCTCACAAATCGCCATTTTTTAAAGTCCCACAATGCCAGTTGAGTGCCCATCCCAAATTGTCCCCATTTTGATAGCTACAATGTGTCACTTTTGTATGGAGGGGTAGAATGGAGAGAGAGAAGTTTTGCAATGTCCTCATTTTCTATGATGTTTCAAAAGTACCCCATTTATACAGTCTCAAATCCCTCCCATTTTGGAGTTTCTCAGTGCCCCTTTTTTGGGTGTTCAATTATCCCATCCTAAAGGAAATCTCACAGTGCTCTCTTTGTTGGCAGGACACATATTAACCATCTTTTGTGGTCTTACAATGCTGTAGTGTATGGGGGTCCAAAATGTCTCAAATTTTAGATGATACTACACTATCCAAGTTATTTGTGGTTCTCACAAAGTTGCAATTTTGAAACCCCCAATATACTCCTTTCTAGACTCCCACTGTCCTTTATTAGGGCACCTTAGTGCAAACTTAATGGCTTCCTTAGTATCTTTTAAAAAAAAAAATTATTTCAATGCCTCTTCAGCCGCAGTTTTGTAATATTCCTTGGTGTGGGGGGAGGAGGGTTGGTGGCCCCAAAATGTGTCTGATTGGGGAATTCAGAATGTCCTCCTTTTTGGGCCACATTATATAGCATTTTATCGTGGCTTCAAACATTGACTTTTTTATTTTTGGACGATTCTGTGTTCCTGAAAATGTCCCATTATTGAGAAAGGAGAGAGACAATGTTCCCTTTTTGTATTTGTGGTGTTCCCAAAATGGCTCATGTTTAGGAGGTTCTGCGCTATCCCCTTGAGCCTTACATTGCCCATAGCAGCATCCTTAAAATACTCATAGACTTAATCCCACTGTGCCTCTTGATGGGATCACAAAGTGTCGCTATTGTGGTTTCCACAATTCTAATATTTTGGGTTGGATAACTCCTTGTCATGTTCCATGGCTCCTGTAAACATGTTGGACTGTCCATTCTAGTCACAAGTGTTAAAAGCTAACGACTGAAATTGGGTGCAAGTTGGAAACTGCTGAAATTACACCCGTCGAATGGGCCTCCTTCAGGCTTGTCATTGTGGGAAGTCCTTGACATCTTGTGTTGACACCTAGTCTGCGGTATAGAGATTAATGTGACTTCCTTTGACAGACTGGCTTATTTTGTTGAATTTAACTCTCTGCACTGTGGCGTGTTGCAACCTACATTCAACTTGATGCTATGTGGGATGCTACAGCCCACATTAAACTTAATACACTCAGAAGTGCTGCAGCCCACGTTCAAGTTGATGCGTTGATGGTCTTGCAGCCCACCTTCTCGTGCTGCAAACCGTTACTTGGGAGCTATCGCTCATCAGCACCGTGGGTGATATACCTACATTACTCTTTAGAGTGAAATGGACATTAGTATAAGTACTCCTAGGCGTGTCTATAATGTGCAATAATTATGAACTTTTCTACATTGGAAGGGTTGACTTAATAGTATATAACCCTAGAAGTCACACTGTGCTTTCACTTGACAAAAATGAACAAATGCATTGCGTTCACCTGTGGGTGTGAGGAGGCTTTTATGATTTGAGGGTCGGTGCAACTCCTTTCAAAACCATCTATTGGTGCCGCAGCTGACACCAACCTGGGGTGATTCAGTCTACTTTTACCTTGGTGGGTTGTTGGTAGTGCAGCCTTCTTTCATTCGGATGCTGTCATGTGGTGATGTTATGGTAAATGTTCATCGTGTTGCTTTGGGAGTAAAAATAGCATTCACCCTGATGAGCTTCAGGTGCTGCAGCCCACATTCAACTTGCTGCACTGGGACTGATGAAGCTCGCATGCAACTTTTTGTTCTGGTTTGAGTGTTGTGATGCATTCCTGCTTCAGCGTGATGAACTATGGGTTAATTTATCCAACATTTATCTTGAAACAAGGTGGGTTGATGCAGACCACATTCACCTTGATGCACTGCAGCATGACACAGTCCACATTCACCTTGATGCACTGTAGACTGATGCAGCCCACCTTGCACATCGTGCACAACGGAGTGTTGCAGCTGCATGTAACCTATACTGGCGAAGGGTGAGGACAATGAATCTCACTTTCACCCTGAAAGTGATCACTTGAGCTCGGAGTACGATGAGGAAGCAGTACATGTTCTGGAAACGGAAAGCTTTTTGTGGCCTATGGCGTCTGTTATTACTTATTTACTCATGATTAGCTACCCTTGATTTGTACATTATTGATTATTCCTCATGGAACCCTTGTTCTATAAGACTGTCCGCGTCATTTCCTCAGCTGCGCAGACAATGTGTTTGAGTCGTGATCCCAGGACTTTGATGGTTTGTAGCCCATGCTTCCTGCGGTTAAGTTTGGGTTGGAAGATTTACTTGTGTCCAGAGGTTTATTGGGGAAGCAGCATGTTTAAGTATTCTAGACTTTTCCCCTAGGCTCTGTAGATAGAGCTTAGTACTTTTCAACTGATTCTTTAGGGTCATGATGGAGAAGTAACCTCAACTTAGGGGTCGCTTCTTCGGGGTCAGGTGTAATCTGATTGCCCGATTTTCGATCTATTTGATTATCCGTAAAGAGGATCATTTTCCGCATGGTGAGATGAAAGTTTGTGCTTTTAATAATGGCGCTGATCTGCTTTGAACAGGCAGTAGTGCAATACTTAACCATAAAAGCAATCCACACACGGACGACTTACAAAGCCTGAAATTGGTCTTGCTCGACTTGCCAAACTGATAGGAAGCTGGCGCAGACCAGAGAAGTGCGAGTAGGAGAGGTTCTCTAGACCTTCTCACCATAGGAGACCACTTGGAGGTTCTCATGGCGTATCAATCCTCCTACCTGATGAGCCAATAGGGACCGAACTCAACATAGATGAGTAGTCAAGCAAAACTATGTAGACCATGATGTCCAATTTTAGATGGATGTGCAGCACCACTCCACCAGTGCAGAGTAAACTACTAGGAGAATCCCCTTGCATAGTCTCCATTTTTAGGAGGGCACAGAAGTAAACCTATTTAAACCAGTACACAATGAGCACAACTAATGAGTGACTTGTAATAGTTGTAGCTGAGTAATAAATTGTTTAAAGCGATTTGGAACTCTGAGTTCTGCAGCTATTTTATAGCCCATTTTTTTGTCCAACACTCCATTGAAGGAGAGAAGGAAGTACTGGAGGCATTTAATTTTTTTCTTTCAATGTAGAAATGTTACATAACAATAACATTAGAATTTTGCCCTTTACTGCAATTTCAGGTGAGTTTTGAGATATTGTAGAGTGGATTTCTTTTGACTACGTGGGATGAGTATGCCCAGACATGAGTTCCTGGACACTGTGTAACTGGAACCAATCTATACCTGTCCAATAGGTCCTAAGTAGGGGGAAAACAGTCCTGGGTTGCTTGAGTTCCCTTTCAGGGAGGACCTGACCTGACAGGTCGGGCTAGACTCTTCTTATTGGAGAAGGGATGAAAACTGATTTGCATATGGCTGGGTCCAAACTGAGGCGGCTTGGTGTGCAAAATAACAATGAACTGGGATGTAGCCCGAGTGATTACCAGTGGCTGAGATTAATTCAAACATTCCATCCATCACTTTCTTTATATTTTAGTTTTTATAGCACTCCTCATGTTACTGGAAGACTTTGCTAATTTTAGATCCCCAACCAGCCAGTTAAAAAACGCTCACATTTTGCAGCAGTTGAATAGTCTCGCCACTAGATTCTCTAGTAGAATCCTCTGTACAGATAGACAATTCTTCCAGTGGTAGAAATTCCAAGTAGTGTTTGGTGGGAGAAGTAGTCAGTAGACAATTGCTGAATGTACTTACATGACATGGAGACGATCTTTATGGAAGATTGGCAAGAGATCCTGTGAGACCAGATGAAAGAAGGTTGTAGAACCAAAATCGCATTGTCCTTCAGGACAAACTGTCCCAAGATGTTGGGGACACTGGACACCTTTGTGGAGAAATTGAAAGATCGTCCCGTAACAATCACATTGAATGGATAAAACTGAACCCAGAGCGAGGCAATGAAATGTATGTGGCTGATTAGCATGTACACTATGCTGTTACTCCACACAATTCTTTGTGCCTAATAAATTAGGAGAAAGAACAGTTCAAATCCTGGCGTATTTGGTTGCAATACCATTGGAAGAGTTATATTTATTCTGTCCATCAAAGTTTTTTTTTGTTTTGTTTCACCACCTCATTAGAATAATGTTGACCTGACCTTCCAGGCAGCTGATGATAAAATGCTGTAAACGTGAAAGAATTAGTCTAGAAAGCATTACTTTACTTAGGCATGAGTGATTTTATTGAGTTATGTTATTGTAATAGGTATCGTCACACGTCTTTTAACAGAAATTCGAGCATTACATGCAGTGATGGCTTAGGGCTTACCATAGTTTTTGGTGGTGCTCTGCCACGACTGTAGGGATTTTCTTTCCGAAATAGAGCTTTTTGAGTGAGTAGTGTAAATACCAAGCAACACACAAATGACACTGACGCACATCCCAAGCTCAGACCATATATGACAGCACAAAAACCAGGATCTATATGAACAAGAAGAATGAGATAATGAAGAAATGTAATAATGAGGAACCCATAATGTCGAAACGCTTATGAGGAAAATTCGGTTCAAAATTGCAATAACAAGAATGAAGCAACAATTAAGCCGATTGCGATAACTGTAAAAATGTTTGCCAGTTCTGATACTTATGTGAAATACATCCTAACCCCAACTCCTAACCCTTTTCTTAAACTGTTGCTTATATTGATAAAAATATATGCTTATGTTTTTATTCTTACATAAGAATACAAAACTGTCATACTACTTTTTAATACAATTCTTATTACTGATTGCTTCATTTTTGTACTTTTTCTCACTTTGTACTAAAATTATAATACACAGTCTATAACTTACAACTCAGAATATGGTGAACTATGCCATGATTTTCAGTGTGGCAAATCCTGGGCATGGGTAGATGTAGCTCAAATGTTCTTATTGTTTCCACAAATTAGACAAAGTTTCATTCTCGGCCATCTTCTAGTGCTCATCGGTTTCCCCAACAAGTGCCTGCTGCTAGGTGATGTGAATTGCTTTACCTATTTGGTCTCCTGTACATTTCTGCCACAGTGGGCTGTATGATTTGATTTTTCTTTACTGATCTGTCATTCTGGATTCTACCTTGGTCACTAGTCATTAAAAAGCTCTTTTCTTCACTGGTGTGATGTGCTTCTCCAGTAGCCTGTACTTGCACGCATGTGTAACACCGTAACACAAAGTAGTGCAAAGGGAATGTCTGAACTACAGGATGGTCTCGACTATGGTTCCACAGTTGCAGAGTTTCTGCTTCAGAAGGGTACATGGCTGAGCCATGGCTGAGCCAACTGAACTCTTATTCTTGATGGGGAGCAAGCAGCATCCACCTGTACCCACTGACTGTTAAAGTGGGAGCAATTTTATGCATTCAGCACTTTTGTCTGTGGTGAAGGCGCCCAGCGTCTCTACTGCAGGTCTGTGAGGTTATGGGGGAGAACTGGACTCCTATGGTGGTTCCAAGGGGCTTCGTTAGGATCTGGATCATAACTGGGCCTCCAGAGGCTTCCTAGTTTTTACACCAGGGAACCCTAAACTGGCTTTGGGAGGTGGCCTCGTCCCTCTTTGGGGAGCTTAAAATTAAGACTACTCCCTGGATCTTGATTCACACTTTGCACCTCTGACCTCTTCCTCTGCCCCAGTGTATCATCCTTAATCAGAGCATGCACCAGAGCCAACACGATTCCCTAACCCTATGGAGTAGTCCTCAAACAAACGAAGGATGTCTCCCTTACGTGTTTCTTGGTCCTTTCCATTGATATTAGTGTGGTGTCTTGTAGCCCCTTCTGTAAGACTTGACAGGCATGGAACGTGCATAAAATGGCTGCTGTTTTACAGCCTGATCTTCTGGTGTTTTTGTACAAATGTGTTTTAATTGTAAAGTTTCTGTGTCCTTGGTGGTTGCATTGTGTTCCTGATATTCTGCTTCAGAATACTCAGTGGGTCAATCGTCTGGCAGGAGGTCCATAGTCGTACACCTCTACGCTGTCACTTTTTCCGAACCCACGTCTGTGCTGACTGTTGAAGCTTTGCACTTTGGTCGGGATGCATGTGGGACACTGGCAATCTGTCAACTTACCAGCTGTCAGATACTTATTGCCAAACCAAAATCACAAGTGCTGCTCTTCTTGCCATTTCAATAGCGAGATCGGAGATGGCTTGAGGACCGGTGTGCGCTGTGCTCTCGTGCCCTCTGTATTAGGGGGTGCTTTGTTTGGGATTTTATCATGTACTGTGGATTGGTCTCAATGTAAAGATGCCATCCACGTTTTCCACATCCTGAGAGCCAAAGACTATAGCTATCCAACTTATCATCCTAATTCCTTACTTCGGAGACATAGGAAAAAGGGGAGTAATGCTATAAAGAGTGAAAGAGGTGTTGTTTGACAGTACCAGACGTAGCCGTCCTTACATCAGCAAATGAGACCTCTTTGCTCTTTCCAAGCAGATTCTAACCATACATAGGATTATATAGAGTGGTGGTATAGAGCTCCGAGCACTTCAAACCTGCACAATTTCTGCCTGCTACACAACAGCAGACCATTTAGACTCCTCCAGGCATGTAGTTTCTACTTTCAGTTCTTGTGCCACAATGGCCTTAGGATGAGGGTCCATTCTGTTTAAGGAAGTTTTGGCAAACAACTTTGGGTGACAACCCCTGGCATATTTAGACAGCTGCAGATGTACTTCAGGCACCTCTGTGCATCCTTCAGATGCTCTGGACATACTTCAAGCACCTCTGTGCACACTTCAGGTACGCCTGGGCTTACCTCAGACACCCCTTGGTATAATTCAGGCAGCTCTAGGCATACGTCGTGCTGGTCTGGGCATATTTAGAGCGCAGCATATACTCTGCAGTGAGCTTTGTGCATGCTTCAGGCAGCTGTGGGCATACTTAAGGCGCCTCTGTGAATGCTCCAACTAGCTCTTTGCATATATTATACAGCTCTCTGTATACTTCATACAGCTGCAGATGTACTGAAGTCGGCTCTTTGCATACACTATACAGTTCTCTGTGTACTTACAGTCGGCGCTTTGCATACATTATACGGCTCTCTGTATACTTCGTACAGCTGTAAACGTACTGCAGTCAGCTCTTTGCATACACTATACAGCTCTGCATACGTTGTACAGCTGTAGGCGTACTGCATTCAGCTTTTTGCATACCTTAGGCAATTCTCCGCATACTTCATACAGCTGGAGATGTACTTCAGTCAGCTCTTTACATACATTATACAGCTCTCTCTATACTTCGTTCAGCTGCAGATGTACTGCAGTCAACTCTTTACATACTTTATACAGCTCTCTGTATACTTCATAGAGCTGCAGATGTACTGCAGTCAGCTCTTTGCATGCACTATACAGCTCTCTGCACACTTCGTATAACTGCAGATGTACTGCAGTCAGCTCTTTGCATACATTATACAGCTCTTTGTGCTCTCTGTGTACTTCATACAGCTGCAGACGTAGTTCAGTCAGCTCTTTGCATACTGTGGGCAGCTCTCTGTATACTTTGTACAACTGCAGATGTATTGCAGTCAGCTCTTTACATACATTATACAGCTCTCTATAGATGTCATACAGCTGCAGATGTACTTCAGTCAGCTCTTTCCATACATTATACAGCTGCAGACGTACTTCAGCCTGCTCTTTGCATACATTAGGAAGCTCTCTGTATACTTCGTAGACGTACTTCAGTCAGCTCTTAGCATTCATTAGGTAGCTTTCTGTATACTTTGTGCAACTGCAGATGTACTTCAGTCAGCTCTTTGCATACATTATGTAGCTCTCTGTATACTTTGTACAAACGCAGACGTACTTCAGCCAGCACTTTGCATACATTATACAGCTCTTTCGTACAGCTGCACATGTACCGGAGTCAGCTCTTTGCATACACTATACAGCTCTCTCTGTACTCCATAGGGCTGCAGATGTACTGCAGTCAGTTCTTTGCATACACTATACAGCTCTCGCTGTACTTCATACAGCTGTAGATGTACTGCAGTCAGCTTTTTGCATACACTATACAACTCTGTATACTTCGTACAGCTGCAGCTATACTGCAGTCAGCTCTTTGCATACACTATACAACTCTGTATACTTCATACAGCTGCAGATGTACTGCAGTCAGCTCTTTGCATACATTAGGCAGCTCTCTGTATACTTCTTACAGCTGCAGACATACTTCAGTCAGCTCTTTGCATATATTAGGCAGCTCTCTGTATACTTCTTACAGATGAAGATGTACTGTGTGAGCTCTTTGCATACATTATACAGCTCTGTATACTTCATACGGGCTCACCTCTATGCCTATTTCAACCAGTTCTGGGCATACTTTCATCACCTTTGGGCATACTTAGCCAGATCTGCGTTAACTTCAATCAATGCTGGGAATACTGCCATCAGCTCTGGGATACTTCAGCCAGTTCTGGTTATAGTTTCAGCACTTCTGTGCATATTTGACTCTGTTCTGGGTATACTTCTAGCACCTCTGGGATACTCCAACCAGTTCTGTATATACTTTCCCCACCTCTGGGCATATTTCAGCCAGTTCTGTGTGTACTTTCACCACCTCTGGGCGTACTTCAGCCAGTTCTGTGTGTACTTTCACCACCTCTGGGTGTACTTCAGCCGGTTCTGGGTGTACTTTCACCACCTCTGGGCGTACTTCAGCCGGTTCTGGGTGTACTTTCACCACCTCTGGGCGTACTTCAGCCGGTTCTGGGTGTACTTTCACCACCTCTGGGCATACTTCAGCCGGTTCTGGGTGTACTTTCACCACCTCTGGGCATACTTCAGCCAGTTCTGGGTATGCTGCACCAACACTGGACATACTTCAACCGGTCACGGTATACTGCCTCTGGAAACAGGTCCCCAGCAGTGGAAAGGGTAGTGCTGAAAGCCATGATGCAGAAGTGTGACATATGTCAGCACGCCCATCTCTTCATCAGCCCTCCTGGGACGTGTGAGCCCTTTATGCACGTTTCCTTCCCGTCGCACTCCCCAGTTTTGACGGTCCACGGATGGAGGAACCCTGCTGTGGGCGCTTCAAGGTCCTAATGAAAGATGCTTTGTGCGTAACCGGTGGAACAATGCACCGGCGTCCTGTCACGTGGACTTGCTCCGACCGCCGCCTCGCCTCCTACATGGTGTGTGTATATATTTCAAGGTGCTGTTTAGATAACATTTTGGGACGCCGTAGGCCTTGCCAGATGTTCTCTTGCGCTGTTACCTTTCTTTCACTTAACAATGACGGAGAATGGGACTTTTGTTAATTTGAAATACATTTCTGCTTCAGGTCACTGCTCAAGACGCTGCTGACTTGCTGCATTGAGTACGTTTCATTTTTACGCTGCCAAGTATGGGGTGTTAAATTCCGGTCTTCTCCTTGTTTTGATGACTGAAGCTGTGTAAAAACAGTGTGGGTTGATGACCTCTCGGGCCTAGTCACTGGATACTTTGCATGCACTCACTTCCTGGTGGGAGTCGAACACGCAGCTGGGCCTTTATGCAAATCAAGATCTCACAGGGGTGGCTGAAGGAAGACTTCCTCTTTGTAACCTGCAAATTGTCGCCTGCGTGCACAAGTTTAGTGTTTGAAGTAGGCAACGTCTGACCCGTGGCTAGGCAGCAGCCATCTTTGATATCTTTCTGATGCGCACCACAAGAAGGAGCTGCCCCTCCGTGCTCACATCGCTGTAGGCCATTGTTCAGCCCTGTTACAGAGCTCTAGAATGGACGGAAACTTTCCAATGGCGTCGAAAAAGAGCCCAGCAAATCTGGATTCACTTTTTTGCTGTGAGTGTAGTAAGCAATTAAGTCAGGGATGCCAGCCCTGAGTTCTTCAGCAGAGCATGTTCTTCAGTTTTGAAATGTAAAAGGCGGGACTCGATGTGAGGCAAACATGTTTAAATCCATATTTTCTTACATATATAGTGCATATACTGCAACGCGAGCTCCTTTATTTCCTCAAAGTTCACTAATGGACATTTTGTTTCTGCTATTTCACGGCATACCAAATCGTGTCCATTTGAAACTGTTCTCAAAAGTTGTCTTTTGTTTTAGTATGAACACAATGAAGTGAATTTATAACTGCACTTCCGTATGTCAAGCTGCTAAAGTACTTTATTTGAGGACTATAGTTACAATTGTAAACTTGTGTAGGTTGCATGTCCTATTGGTATGGCCTTCTAGACTGCTTTCAGTGCTCCTGTACTTCCTGCTTACATAGGCTTTTAACTATTATATTACTAATTTTAGCTCTGCCTGTAATTCAAATTTCCTGTCCTACCTGTCTAACTAACTTTGTGACTCTGTCTGTCTACCTTTGCAACCCTGCTTATCTATGTATTCTATCTGTCTTTGCCACTCTGTCTGTCTATCTTGGCAACCCTGTCTATCTGTCTACTCTGTTTTTGAACTCTGTCGGTCTACCTTTGTTCTATTTATCTCTCTATTGTCTTTGCAACTCTATCCATCTGTTTACCTTTGCAATCCTATCTGTCTACTCTGTCTTTGCAAATCTATCTATCTATACAAACATCTCTATCTGTGCAACTGTCTCAGTGTATGCAAATCCACCTGTCTGGTTATCTATCTGTCTTTCTTTGCAACACCGTCTGTCTCTTTGCAACAATGCCTACCTTTGTTTGCAAAACTATCCTTGCAACACTATCTTTGCTATAATATGCGTTCTTTGCAATACTATCTGTATAGCCCTCATGATCTGTCTTTGAAAGCTTGTCTATCTGTTTTTCCAACCTGTTCTAGCTAGCTGTCTTTGTAAGCCTCTCTAGCTAGCTGTCTTTGCTAACTCTCTATTTGCAAGAATGTTTTACACAAATATTACAAAAAACACTAGCAAAGGCAATAGGCTGACCACCAATGTTATACCAATTGGCTTTTTTAGGTCTGGTGTTAACCAAGACCTTTTAATTTTATTACATTTATGTGTAAAACATAGTTACCTAAAGTGGTTTTCAGCCAGACTTCACCCATTAGTCTGTTTTTATTTCACAAACATTTTAATTCCAGCCATTGCAGCATGCATCATGAGGCACCGGGTTAGCACAATTCAGCCACTGTCTGACTTCACTTTGAGTTACAGCATGCAGGTCCAGATGTATGAATTTTTGTTTTGCAACTCGCAATTCGATCCATTTGGGAATCGCAAATTGCGAGTTCTAAAACAAAGTGTACAACAGTGTTAAGCACAGTGTTTGCGATTACCAATGGGGTCGCAAATGACCTACCTCATCAAAATTCATGATGTAGGTCACAATTTGCGACCCCTTTGGGAATGGCTAGCACTCATACGGATGGTGACCTGCTGGGGACAGCAGACCACCATGTCTGTGACTGCTTTTCAATAAAGCTTTTTTTATTTTTTTAAATCAGTCCATTTTTCTCAAAGGAAAACGTGATGCATTTCAAAAAGAAAAATTTAAAGTTGTCTTTTTTTAATTTTTTTAGAGTGGGCAGTGGTCCGTGGGACCACTGCCTGCTACTCTAAAAAAATATTTTCACTGCCATTCACAAAGGGGAAGGAGTCCTGTGGGGACCCATTCCCATTTGTGAATGGGTTAGCACCAGTTTGAAATTGGTGTTAACTGCGGTTGTTTTGCAACCGCATTCACGGTCACAAAACAATCATACATACCATTCAGATTCAGTATTAGGAAAGGATACCCTGAACACACCCCTTCCTAAAACCGAATCGCAAAACCCAAATTGCGATTCGGTAACAATCTCAATTTGGGCTTTGTACATCCCAAAAAGCATTTTTGTGGTAACCGTTTTTGTGGAAGAGATGGACTGTCCATGTAGATGGTCGATTAGGACCTCACGGTAAGAGAAGTGCCACATTAACCACCAGTAAGTAAATGAGATGCCAAAGTAAAGGAAAAAATCTAGTTAAAAAACATAACAAAGAAAAATTGGGGAACTATTTTTTATAAATTGCTTAGGGCACAGACTGTAGACCATCCAGAACACCTCTGCAAGACTCGTACTCGATCTCCCACGCCGCAACCACATCACACTACACCTCTGGAAACTTCACCGGCTCCCCATTACTTAGTGCAGCCAATTCAAACTTCCCATGCACACATTCAAAGCCCTACACAACTCTGGACCAGAATACCTGAACAGCCGCATATACTTTCAGTAATCCACCAGACACCTACACTCTGCCTAACTCTCACTTCCACACATTCCCAACACCTGCAAAAGCAAAACTGATGGTTGCTCATTCTGCTACATTGCACCCAAAACATGGAACGATCGCTGAACTCATCAGAGCGTACCTCTTACTTCTTAAGTGCCACAAGAAGCCGAAGACCTGGCTCTTTGTATAACGACCTTGGGGACTACAAACCTACACACCTGCCCAAGTGCTTGGATACCCTCTTGGGTAATTAGTGTGTAATCAACATAACATAGCAGCTGGTAACTATTCTATCCTTCTTCTGCTTTGTGGAATGTTTTTCTTTGTTATTTGTGGGTTTAACAGCTTTTGGATAGCAAATTGTTTATTAGAATAGAAGTGAAGTAATGGACATAAGAGACTTGGATGCCTGAGATATGGTGGTATTCTCCAGGCTGGATAGAAGGGGGAACCTGGGTGAACTGTCAGGCTGGAACTGGCTGAGGGACTGTTAGTTTAACCAGTTATGAAAGCAGCCGCAGAGAATATTTCTAGTAGACATATAAGTTGCTGCTGTCTAGAAAGAATGCTCTTGGGAGCTATGCCAGGCCAAGGTGTACTTCACAAATTTCTTGTTACATCTGCTTGTGAACCTATGGTTTTTTAGCCAACAGATTTGGAAAATGCATGAAATGGTCGTCAAATGGGGTAGTCGGGGGTAGCAACTGCTGATAACATCCTGCATTGTGGAAGCCCTGATTTGGGGGGGAGAGAGAGAGAGACTGACTGACTATATGTCTTATACACTTAAGGAAACCTCTTGCAAAAGAAGCAGGTAGTTATAGCGAACCAACGTTGGATGGGTCAGAAAACTGTTTATGGTGCTGGGAATAAGCTGGGAGACCATAGGTAGCTGTCCACCCACACTCACCGTTGTCCCCTTCTTTCTGTCCTCCCAAAGTCCCAGACTCCAGGCCCTCATGCCCTGCATCGTCCTCTTTGTTGCAGTACCCTCGTCTCCGTGACTCCCAACCCCCTTGTCCTCACATCATGCACCATCGCCCCACCTTGTAGCATTGAGTTCCTGCGACTCCTGAAACTGTTTGCTCTTCCCATTTGCCCCAACAGCATTCCCTTTGTTAAGACCTTGCATACTGGAGCCTTGGAGGCTCACAGCCAGGGTAAATCCCTAGTGCTGGATGTTCCACCCTCATAACAGCCTGCAGCAGGGAATTGTTACTGGTGTTGGGCTGTGGTGCTGAAACTGCATCTCGGGCAAAGTCGCACCAAGTCAGAAAACTTCCCATGACTTTGTCAAAGGATTGCTTGCTATGGGCACGCATTCTGACTCTGCTGGTGAAGTTGAAGCTTTGCCTGACCCTAGAACAAAGCTCCTAGTGCTACTCCTTTCAGGCGTTCTTTCCATTGACACTAGAGTTGTCTTTGCCATAGCCCATTCCTCTCCTCTTGGCCTATTGGGTGCTTCCGCGTGTTCAGGATTTGCATATTGTCTATCAGTAAGGCTCGCCTTATCTCAAGCCGCTTACCCCTTATCCTCATTGGACTAACATGGTGATGACTTCCAATTTACCATCTTCCACGACTTCAGCAAACACGTAACCACACCTATGTCCTGAGCTTGGCCTGCTCCATTCTTAACCACAAAACAAAACAACTTTTCTTGTTTGAAGACACAGCTGAAGCCCAACAGGTGGTGTTACACGCTCGCCTCCTTTTTAGGTATATTTTTCAATCTTTAGAACAAAGGTTGGAAATGTTTTAGTCACCGTTCAGGAGTGATCTGACATTACACAGTCTGGGTCTCTTTTAGGGCTCTGAGCTCCCTTCGAGGGTGGGGGCGGTTGAATTAAGTCACAGCCTGGTCGATGTGCCTTTGTGAGGGGGCTTCCAGTCACATCCTTGGACCTCTAGGTGTTTATCTTCTCGGATGGCGTTCAGTTCTTTTAAGCTGGTGCCTTGCGCTTTTAAGTAGGGATGTGCGAAACTGCAGTTTTCTTTAACACCCTTCGCAAAGGTACTTTTCAAGTTTACAAAGTTCACAGTTTTTCGCTTTGTTATTGGACTTTTGTATTCGTTTGTTTCGTTATTAATTATTCATATTTAATAATAGCTGAAAGGTTGTGCATAAGATATACTTTGCAGAAAGCAGTATTTCCTACACAATGCTATTTTGCATATAAAAGCTGAGCAAAAAGTACATATGTAGAGAAACATTCTGAATGTATTTTTTACACATTGACTGGGAATTACGACAGTAAATCCCAAATTTCACAGTTGAGAAATGGGTCCTGAATGTTGGGCATGGAACTAGAAGCCCCAAATTGCAGTTCCGGTTTATATCATCCTGTTCAAAATCCCTCAATTTCCAGGGGGGCTTATCTGCCAAAATAAAGTGCTTGCAAAAGACCAGTTAAGCGCTATGTAAGAAGCTGAAGATCTATCCGCCAGATCTGTGCGCCCACTCTCCTCACTCCGTGCCGTGCTGTGCTGACGAGCATCACTGCGAGCCCAGTTCTCCATTCACAACCGGCTTCTTGGAAAAAGCTCCTTGACAGATCCTTGCTGTGATGTCTGAGGCCTGGATAATTTCACAAAACAATTATGCTTTTATGGCCTCCGCGCTAGTTATTGCGCAGTATTTCTTAAATTATGAACTGTCATGATCACATCCTGCTGGGAAGATGTGCAGGGTCAATGTGCAAAGCATGGGCAAGCTATTGTTTATTAGAATGAAAGGAGATGACTATTTATAGATATTACAAACATTGCCTTGGTGAATTCTGCTCGCCTGCTTTTTTTTACCGAGCAGTCCTAGTGTGTCTCATGATTACTATAGAAGAGTGCAAGGTGGGCCGAGATTTTCACGATGACCTGGAGCTATGACATCATTTGCAAGTAAATGTGGATATCCTTAAATCTGGAACTGATCCTGCGTTGGACAACCCTGCATAAGAGGACCCTAGAGACCGAAACTTGGTCCAGTGGGTAAGCTGTTAGACCAGAGTGCTAGCCCTAATTTCCTCACTTGACCAAATTGTGTGACTTTGGGCAACTGACTATCTTTCTGGGCCTAGAAACAGGCTCACCCCCACAATCAAGCACTACATACCAGACTGTGCATTTACTCTGCAGGGATCGCGGAATAGTGTTGGCAAGAAGTGATAGGAAAGACTGAACATACGCTTTTTACAACTGCCATCCATGGCCTGGGGTGTACTTTTAATATCAACCCTGACATTTGAAAAGCAAGGTTAACGAACGTGTTCGCCCTGAAGGCATTTGTTCCCACTCAGAATGTAAGAAACCCGCAAAATGCTCTGCTCTGGCAAAGTACTTTTAAGGTGACTGCGAATAACAGACTTATCTAAGGAATCTTATCACGATAGAGCACTTTTTCATAAATTGTCACATTCTGTTATTTTAACATTTTTCAGCTCTTGAGTTTGCTTCAGCTACCTTAACTCGCTCGGATTACTTTCATTTTTATTACCTAGAATGTCAATAATGAGCACACTAGACGTTTTTCTTTCACTTGTTCACTAACCATATGAATGCCTGCATTTTTCTCATGGTAGTTAAAATGCTTCGAAGCGCTTCCATTTTCAGCAGACAAGAGAGCAGAGGCAGAAGGAAATAAGTTGGTCAACCTGGGATCAAACCGTGATCAAGCAGGGTTCACCCAGAAGAGCTTTGCATCAGTGCTCAAAATACAAGGAAAGGTAAACCTAGGCGTTGTAGGCACCCCAAATTAGTTACATCTAAACCCAGATAGGCGTATTAAATGTCTTTGGGCCTCGTGCTCCATTTCAGTAACAGCGTGGAGCCTGACCGCATCTACTTCTAAAACATCCAGAATGTAAAAGAACAAATTATTAGCATTGTTGCTTTAAGGAGAGGGCTTTACAGATATCTAAAAATACCCTCATCTGCTTGCCGCAGTTCGTGTTTTCATAGTGGTTTGGAACGTGTGGGCTGACCCAGCCTGCACCTCCTGAATATGCATGTGCATGTCTGCTAGGCAGCGCTGTGCTTTTTACATACATTTTTAAAAGCAGTTAACCACGATTATTTTTAATGGCTGAAGTGACGCACCTATCTTTAGGGGACAGGAGGTCGGGGCTGAGGTGGAGGTGCTTTCGGGGATATATGGCTGCTATACAGTGCCTTGTGTGCTGCTAGGAAAGCTCAGCAGTTTGAGTGCCTGCTGCAGCGACCTGCAGTTCATGTTTGTGTTGCGGCCTTACATGTTAACAGGGTAATACAATTGGTACACCTGGGCCTGAGAGCAATAAAGTCTGTTATTTAAGCTTCAACAGACAATTCAGCCTCCTAGTTCTACTGCTATTTCTGTTTAGAGGTTGAGACTATTTAGGTGTGGGATTGGTGTACACATGCCTTCCCTCGCCACCACCACCAGATCACTTCAAGGTCACCATGAGAGAGACGGGTGTTCCCATCATCACTCCAGCCCTAAGACTTAACGTGCTAAACGTAAAGTGCTATTTCTGGTGAACTAAGGTGATAGTGACTTTCTCAAACAATTATTTATTTCCGACCACTGGCATTTTGGCCCATTTTAGGGCCAATAAGTTCTCCAGCAGAACAAGCTTCCATTGGTATAGCAGGTGCAGTGTCCATGGGTTCCAGAGGGGCCCACTAAACCCCGATTATTGGTGGGGGCCCATTTCATTCCTTGCAGTAGGGCTCAAGACGCTCTGGCTATTCTGCTGGACAAATCTACGCCTATTGTGATGAATTGCTGCCAGAGTGGCTGGTACCCTTTTTGGTATTTATCAATATTTTCCATATGCCCTCCCAGCGCCCACAGAGGCAGCCATCTTTAAGACTCTCCACGTGGGACCTACTCTCGGAATGATGGCGCGTGGCTTGGCTGGAGCATGGCACACAACCAGCATGTATAAAGAAAAAGAACAGCTGTGGCTGCAATATTAGCTTCCCGATCATATAGCATCTGGTCACGTAATCCTCAACGTTCTGCCCAACTCTATGGTATTTGTTATCAAACAGCCTTTTCAAAGGTGAAAAACAGAGGCAACCCCAATGGTTCAAACCTGAGATAATGGGTTGCCCAAAGATTAGTCCACTTTTGTATACATGGATGGATGGTGTCTGAATAAGGGTTGCGGAAGATGGCTTTATCTGAACACATTATTGCGTACCCTGGGGCCGGTGTATGCAGGTATTGAGAACTGGCAAAACCCACCTCCTGAGGGTCAGGAAGCTTTGAATTTCCTGCAGCTACTGCCTGCAGTGCGGGGAGGCTGGTGAGTGCGAGACCAACCCATGAGGCATTAGTGATACTGATTGTCACTGTGACAGTGTCGCAGCAGCCACAGCACTTGCCATGCAGCGGAGTACACTTTTCAAGGGAAATCCAAAACGTCTCAATTTGATCTGTGTAACTGGTTACTCGTTTACAGTGTTCTTGGGTTATAGGTTTAGACTGGTCTACAGTCTGGGTGTAAAACTGAAGAAGACTCTGTTCCTGAATTTTCCACTGGCGGTCAGTAGGTTGTTCTACTGCTATAGCATGGTCTGTTTATGTCTCTTGTCCAAGTTTGTTTGGTGACCTTTTTCTACTTTGGACATTGTTCAAGAGATCGTTCACTTCCTGGTTTGTGACCAACGATGATCAGTAGATTGTTCTGTAGTTGAGGCGGACCATAAGAAAAGGCCCTCTTCTTTGTTCTTGTCCATTGGTGGTGAGTAGGCTCTTCTTTTGTCATAGGGCTTTGCTATAGCATGTTCTGTTCATGGCTCTTGTCCAGGTTTGTTTGGTGGTTTGTTCTAATTTGGATGTTGCTCAGTAGACTGCTCTGTTTTCTGGTTCTTGACCAATGGTTCTCTGTAGCTGAGGCATACCATTAGGGAAGGCCCTGTTCCTGGTTCTTATCCTTTGGTGGTCAGTAGGCTCTTCTATTGTCATAGGGCTTTGCTATAGCATGGTCTACTCGTGGTTCTTTTCCAAATTTGTTTGATACTCTGCGCTACAGTCTGAATGTTGCTCTAGAGGCCAGTCTGTTCTTGACTAATGATGATCAGTACATTACAATTGAGGTCTTCTACTAGAGAAGACTCTGTTCCTCGTTCTTGTACATTCATGGATAGTAGGCTGTTCTGTTGTCACAGTAATACGCTAGAGCAGAGTCTGTTCATGACTCTGTCCGAGTTTGTTTGGTGGTTTGCTCTACAGTGTGGATGTTGCTTTAAAGACCGCTCTGTTCTTGGTTCTTTCCCAGTGATGACCAGTAGATTCCATGGGCTGTTCCATAGTTGAGTTATTGCATTGTAGCAGGCTCTCTTTCTGGTCATAGTTTGTTAATGGTGAGAAGGCTTTGCTTTTGTTTTTTTTTATTAGTTTGTGGTGTGGTACCATGAGAAGGTTCTGTGAGTGCTGGGCCTTTGTGTGAGCAGGATTGCCTTTCCTCTCACGTTAGCTGTGTTTAAGATTTCATAGGCATTGAGGCATGTGTAGGAGAGTAAGACAGCACAATAACCCTTCATGCTTCAGTTACTGAAGGTCACTGGTTTATTATAAGTCTACCCTAAGGTGTCTAATAAATCCCAGGGCTGTGCTTTCCGGCAGTGTGGGCCCTATGCGCAAGCTCCATGTAATGGTATGTTAGGTAGATTTGTAAGGCACAGCTAATCAACCGTATCCATCTGTTGCACTATTGCGATCACTGAAGATGAACGTTGAAATCTTGGTTACAGCTGCTCCCTCTTTGAGGAAGCCATTAAGAAATGCCAGCCTTGGGTGCAATGAAGGGCAGCCTTACACGACTTTCGGTGACTTCCCCTCTTGGCCGCATCTTTTGTAGCCTCCATCCTATATTGATTTTTTTACGCTCTTGTCTTTCTGCCTGTGTACTCTTCCTGGTAGGAACATGGCCTATCCCAAAATACAAACACCCAAACAGGGGTTTAACGCAGGTCCCTGCAGCCCCTACAGTGCAGGGGGCTCCCAAGCTTTTATGGGGCCCCTCAATCCTCCAGGGTCCTCCAACCCCAAGGCCAATGAATATATTCAGGGTCCCCTCATCACATTATGTAGGTCATCCTTTTGCGTGACACCACTGTGCACAAAATGGCTTTTGTTAGACAATCTGTGAATGGGCTTTAGATTTTAATTATGCAAAGGACATTTGGAACTGGTCAAAGAGCGCCCATTTTTATTTAATTGATGAACTAGACAGCCTGTGTCCAAAAGGCAATTTCATTTTATTTACAGTGGTAATCAGCAACTGAAGTTTAATTGTAAATTATTTTGTTGATCTTTTCTTGCAACAGTCGTGCAGATTTAGCACAAATAATAAAAAACTCATTTGTCCTCCTTGTATTGGCTTTGTAAGAATGAAAGTTCCAGTCATTCTAGCTGGGATTCTCACACATGACCTACAGCTTGTAAAGTGATTTCTGTAGCATGTACATATACCCACTGAGCTATATTTTTGGATCAGCTCCGTGACGGGTGCAGTGTGACTTCAACCTGAAGCATATCGATTAGAAATATGGCCTGAGGTCATTTATGGTATCCAAAAGTAGGGCAAAAGAGCCGCCTTGGCGGCCCAGTTTTATCAAGGTAAATTGAGACCAGGAGCAGCAGTCTGATCCAAGCCGTGGCTCGTGTTTTCTTCTTGTATTCTGGGCTGGAAGTACTCAATACTCTGCCTGCCTGCTAAATGAAGCCTTACTAAAGAAAGGGCGCAAACCCAAAGCCCGCTTTGGAAACCCTGACAGAGAGGGATTTGTTTGGTCCATGCCCTGGCTTCGCTTGTAATGGGATCCGACCAAGTTCCCCACAGCTACTACTTCTGATTACTCCTGAGCCTACATATCCTACTTGATTCACTTTCTCATGTCAGTACTATGGCTCCCTAAAGAAGTAAAATTTGCATTTTCCCAGTAGTCCCCCTGCGTTCCGCCGCATTGAGGAAACGCCTCCCAGGCCTTCCGCAGCAGGGTTACAAGTAAGGCAAATTTTGAATGTGGCACAAAGGAGATGGCTGCACCCATTCAAAGCAGCTTTGTGTGTGACGTTTCATTTGTCCTTGCTTTTAAATACTACTCGAAGCTGCCTTTTTTTTTAATGTATTTGGACCTAATGTGATCAGCAAAAAAATACCTTTAAGAAGCACTAATGAGAAAGGGGATGTGCCTTCACCTACATGTGGATTTTCTTGACTACAGTATTTGATTTGGCATGGGTTGTGTGCGTCCATTGAATAAGAGTGCTTGTATCTCACTTTTTGCTGTGTGGGGAAGTTTATGCTCCATACAGAATGACCAAGTTGATTATGGTTACGAAGAAATGATCTAAGGTAAAGAATCTGTTTCCTACAAAAAAGTATCACCAAAGCGTTAGGTCTGGCATATTGTTGTAACAAGCATGTGTTAAAACCAATTTGCATTTGACAGTGAATTATTACACCATATTCAAAGCCTGTGGAGAAGTATTTTGTTACTTGAGATTTTACAGATTACCCTAGAATGTGAGGTGTTTTGACGTGGGTTACCTTGTCCGACAAACCCTGAGGGTAGAAGATTTGCAGTATTAGAATCCTTTTTAGGCCAAACTAAGAGTGGTTGTATGTTTTGTCAACAGTATTTTCACATATATTTATAATGTTACGACTGTGTGGGTTTCTTTGTAGGAAAGCTTATGTTCAATATAGCAGGTATGAATGGGTTACAATAACAAAGCAGATACTGCCCGATTAGTTCCTTGGGGAAAGTTATGTCAGATGATATAAGTCTGATCTGTTCCATATGAAAAGTAACAACGGAGAAAGTAAGACTGACTTATGTATTATGAAAAATATATGTTAAAGCAGATAGGCCTTTAACCTCTTTTGTGAGGATGCCAACCCGTTCCCGACCGTGCACCACTTTTACATTGTGGCCATCGGCAACAGGCCAACGACTACCCAAGCAAAGAAAATGCTTCTGATTAAAACACTGGGAGAAATGTCTTAGCAAAAATTTAAACTGTGACACCACAAGTTTGATTTATTATTTGTCTCGCTGTAACAGCATTGTGCACAGTGTGCTGATGTCACAGCAAAACAAAGTGAAAGTAGACTGTGCTAATTGTTTAGTACGCTTTAACGTTTGATCTTTGTGGGTAGGGCATAACCCTGGCCCTGGGAACCAGTCTCTGCAGGAGACGTAGCGCTGGAAAGGGAACAATGTTTCTATCAGTGGTGGCTGCCAATGAATGGGGGTGGCGGGCGGGACGGGGCAAAAGTTGGGGGGGGATGGTTAGAAAAAAAAACACTTACCTTCTTAGGGAGACGCGTTTGTCCCCCCTCTGCCCTTGCCTTCTTTCTGGGTACACACCAGCATGACAGCAGCATCGGTATTGGTCTGAGCGGCCTGCTTTGACGATCAGACTGAGAGCGGGAGCCTGTGCATGTTCTCCACTCACCTGCGCAGTACAGCCGGGTAGACAACATGCAAAGTGTGCATGTCTGTTTGGCCGGCCCAACTTGGCCGGCCAAACAGTCATGCTCATTTTGTGATGCACATACCCCTCCCCAAGCCCTCTCCACCGCAGCCCCGCCCGCCCCTTACTCCCAGGAAAAATAAAATTATAATAACCTAGCGTTATTATAATTGTATTTTTCCTTTTCCTACAGTCCAGTGGGGTGACGCTCCTCCGCTTTAGTGGAGGAGCCGCCCCTGGTTCCTATCCCAGTGCTGTCTTTGGCTAGTCTATCCCTGCTTGGGGATCGCCCTGAAGGACCATGTCATGGATCTGTGTTATCACATCATATTAAAGCCTGTAGACATGTAATTGCTTCATTATATCTAATAGAATACCTTAGGAAAGTGTTTAGTTTTGGTTACCACTTTTGTCAGACTGGGGGTAGAAAATAAGCACTATGACAATCATTGCTAAATCCTGTTAGGAGGGCCTGACAGGTTTAGTTGTCTGTCAGGTACTTTTAATTACAACTATTCATTCAAAAATATATACATGCTTAGGTAATACAGGTGTGTAGAGTCAGCCCTCTCCTGCAATGGTCTATTTGATTTTCATTCACATCCGCCTTCCACCCATGACAGCATGGAGCAATGAGTCCGTCTACTTCAGCAATTGGTTCTATTGCCCTGTGAGTGACTGCATTTTGCCTAACAACACATGTACATTCACCTGAAAATGGGTGCCCCTGTCCCAAAGCTGCTTCAGAGACGCACATTGATTCTAATCATGGAGGCCATGTTGGGTATACAAAACAATAATACACTATATGTACACTACTATTATAAAAAGGCCTGTGGTTTATTAAACTTTTTATTGTAATCATATGACTGCCAAGTTTAGGCTGCATTGTGTTTTCTCTTTCTTCTTTTAATATACCTTGAAAATATGCGTTTTATTGCAGATTGGTAAGTAGGTGGATGCAAGAATAATAGAGTGGTTGAATGAATGGATGCCTGAGCGCAAGGATGAGTGACAGAGTGCATGAACAATGACGTATTGAGTGCCTAAACTTAGCAGTGACAAAATAGACACTTTGTTGTAAGCCGGACTCCTTGGTATTGCCAGTACGTATTTATACTGTTCTATCAAGGCATTTCATACATTGTATTTCCACATTTACGCGTCATTACTGTTTATCCCCATTTAATATCTGAACTTTCTTTTGTCACAATTTCACCTCATTACTGCCTGTTCTCAGTTACAATGTAAACATTCGGGACACTGCTATGCAATTTCAGCTCCAGACATGTTCTAGTTTCATTACAGCTCATTCAAGAGTATAGCAAGACTTGTTTCATATATGCAGATACCCAAAACACGTCAAGTGCCTGATGCTAAGGTGCCTGATAATTTTGTTGTTCTGTTAAACCAAGAGACATCATTCTACTGGACACTACTCCATATATTTCCTAATCTTGTCATGTGAATCTCCTGTCTAATGATGTTCGTGAGAGCCCAGAACACTAGTGTCACATGCCTTCTAGCTCCAAGAGTACTCCTGTTTTGCAAAATAACTGCCTCCTGGTCTGTGTACTCCCTCTAGTAATTAGCTCCAGATATTTATTTGTTGATTCTAAGGTGGTATTCACAGCCAAGACTATTAAGACTGAGAGTACTCTAACAAGTGTAATGTTTTCAAAATTAGTTGACGTGAGTTGATTTGCTAGTAAATACTTGGTCATTAGCGATAATGAAATGTGATGAAGTGCGGACATTGGAAACAGAAGGTGAAGGTGTGTCACTTCTGGACATAGACTCACAGGAGTGCATGTTCAAAAGTAAGAAAACAGTACCTGCAGACGCATGTGGTCAGTGGAAGCTCACTGACCACAGGAAGCATTACTTGACCAAGCTCTATGGCACCAATGAAAATTCGAAGCCTAGGAGGAAGATGAAGGCAAGGAGAAGGTGCTGACCAATAGGAAGCAAGCAAATGAGAGTGATGTCAGAGCCAACCAGTGGTAAATAAAGGTGAGTAATGGGTGGGCTCCAAGCCTCTTTTGAGAGTTTTTTTATTATGTGAGATTTTGAAAGTGCATTGCAAGCACTGTGCAGGCAAAACCTAAATAAAACATAGATGGGGCTCTTAGCACTCTGATTACTTTCTGTTTCGCCCATCCTGACAAGTGTGACCAGAGGAAGCAAAGAAAAACCAGATGTATCACCGCTGCCCCAATTCACCCCTACTTTACTTTAAAGGGTTTGCCCTGACATATCAGTTTCACTTTGCAGCATAGCAAAGAGAACCGTACAGGAGATTTTCTTGACTATAAAACCAGCTCTGCTGCTCTTTTTCTGGTCTAGCCTTAAGACAGGTTTGGCTCTCTTGCCAGTTTCATGTTTTCCCAAAAAATAATACAACATTATGTATATATATATAGAGAGATTTTCAAGCAACACTCTTTCACCATTGATCTGCTCAAAGTGACTCAAACAATGCTCATCCATGCAACAGCACAAAGTATAGTTCAACTGACCAACTTGCTCCAGCCAGTGAATGCTTTCACTTTGAGTGTCTGCATTTTTCTCTTGCATATATGTACATGCACGTAAAAATAGTTCCCCAAAAATAGAACTTTTTAGACACTTGTAATTCACAATCTCTGTGTATTTTAGGGTGTCATCAACCATTTCCATAACACTCAAGACATTGAATATAAGTTGCAATTTCAACTTCTCACTATACATCAGCTCTGGCATATTTATTTATTGGACAGAAAACGAGCACAAGTCATTATAGTAGCTTCAACCTTTCTAGATTGAAGCCTCATCCCCTCAGGTTTGCGATTGATACTTTAAGCACTTGTATCTAACTTGAGAGGGGCCTCTAGGATCTTCGTGTGGAACTGTAATTTCACAAAAGCATTTGAATACTTTTGCATCTGAGTAGAGAAGCACCTCTAGGATTACATTGAGGAACTGCTTCATGATAGAATTTCAGTGCTTTTGAATCTGATTTGGGAGGAATCTCTAATAATAACACCTGGGACTGCAGGCTTGTGAACATGAACATATGTATTAACCTTTCATCTAGTATCTTTCACTAATGTATTGCTCCACTGACACGGGCCATCCTTTTGTAGGATACAGAGACCCTCACCCACAGAGGTGGTATGCTTCACCATTAGGTCCTGTTCTTGGTTGGGTTGGGAGAGCAACACCCAATGGGCATCCTTACAGAACTCTTAGGAGCTCTTTTATCCTTAGTTCAATAAAGGCCAACTGGTCCACTGTACTACCCAAGATGAGATGTTCTCTTGATGCAGAGGGCATAAAGACTGGGCTAAGGTATCGTAAAAGAGTTTATTAGCAGTTGGGTCCCACGGCAGGTTAAAAACAAATAAAGGACTCACCAGGTATGGTTATCGTTGGAGACACTATGAATATCTCCAAGACATAGGAGTCTCACCTCTTTCTTATTGCGGGAAAGCATCATTTTACGTTACACCGCTGGAGAGGCCTCAGCCGTGATGAGCACAAGAGTAACTTTTTCTGTGGGGTGATTCCTTTCCCATCGCATCCCAGTTACGTTTGCTTTGCTCACATGTTGGAGGAAGAAACTGCTTGGTGAAATGAGGAACTGGAAGTCTGTGTAGTGCAGCAGCTGGTTCCCTCTTCTGCTAGCCTTCCTGCTGCAGGTTTCAAAATGAATTTATGCTTTCAATAACACTAAAACTGCAAAACAACCAAAGACTATTGTCAGTTGTCTCGCAGTGAGGGCGGCCCACACTTATTCTCCTGCTGTGGCTACTTGTTTTGATTTCAACAATGTAATTTTTTTGTAGCTCATGTTGAATGTTTTAGTTTTAACCTGGGATTACGCAAATGCACTGAATGCCAGAAGTGATATTGCACATTCGTTGAATCCCTTGTGTGCGAAGGCCCCTATTTGCTGTTAATCTCCTATGGGAACGACAACTAGTGTAAGCCATATATAGTAAATTACCCCATAGACCGGGGGATGCAGCGACAATAGCAAGGTGTCTAACTGGTGCGTGTTTCTAATGCTGCATTTTGCTGGACAAATTCTTTGTTGCGCTCCCACCCACCCCCGTGTCTCCAATTTACCATGTCACCAAACTGGAGGGGTCTCGGGTGCTAACAGGGGTTACCTGTGTTGATCTGAAAATAATTGCGTCTTCATGATGTGCTCTAACCCTAGTTTTGTGCCTGGAGCTGCACCCTCAGGGCAGCACTTTCTCCACTTCAAATGACTGCTTTTCAACCTGGCCTAAAAATACCCGAAGAATTTACAACTTTCCCCAAAATATACCAGGACTGGAGTTAGAATAGTAAATACGTCTCTTGGAGTATTTGGCGAAAAGTAGCTCTTTCTTCATATATTCTAGAACTGGAGTTAGAATAGTTAATTTGATTTTCTAGTGTTAGCCACGCCCACTGCTGCCCTCAGGGCACAATTCGGAGCATGAAACACAGAGGAGCTGCAAGGAAGGGAAAACAAATCACCTACTTCCTGTTCCAGACACCTTTCCTTTGTACAGCAGCATTTATTGGCTGGTTCTTTTCAGCATCCGAATGCACGCAACAACTTGTTTTATGTATGCAAGTTCTGGGTCGAGGCCTTCATTTGCTAGATGAACGCATTTATTTTTTTATTTTTTGGGAATTGCATATACACGGTATAGTGGTACATGTACTTACAATGCAACTGGCATGCATACTGTTCTAAATATTTTACTCTAAGCAAACTACCAGTACAGCAGCTCCCCTAGCTGCAACTCCTACTTGTTGGAAACATTATACCATGTAGTTGCAAGGCCCAAACTGTAGGACGACCATATTTTCAGAATCCAAAATCACAACACTGACTAAGGTGCGTGCTCACCCCACCCCCCTCCTCAAACCAGAACATGCATTAATATGAAGAAAACGTTTCAAGACACTGGGGCAGTCCTTTAACAAGCAATGGCAATGCCAGTAGGTCTGGTTTTAAAGGAATGTTGTGCTGCAACGTGAAGCATTACAAGTAAATAGCATGGGAATAGATATGTATTTGTATGAAAGCGAAAACTGTAGAATAACATTGGTGTAGGTTAAAAGGTCAAGTAACCATTGAACAGTCAAGCCAGACCTTAAAATCCATTTAGATTAGCAAGTGCCCACCTTCTATCTGTGCTACTGCCAGAGAAGAACACCATAAATTGTCTAGTTAAGACACTTTAATACAGACCTGCCAACAAACACTGTGCCACAGTGTGACACACGATATCAGCCCCCATCACACTGTCACCAGTGAGGAGATGATATCACACAGGGAAAATTAGCTGAAAACCACTGTAAACTGTGGTTGTCAGCTTGTTTTCGGAGGCTTTGAACTGCTGATGTACACACCAGGACAGGGTGGGGGTAAAAGTGCTACTTAGGTACCTCTCGGCACAAGGCCCTGCCACCTCCAAGGCCCGCCCCTTCTCACTGTGAAATCTGTATTTAAGTTAGCAGGTCTGTTACAGCAATACAGTGTCATGTGTGTGCCCCTCTAAAGTTCAAGCACTGACAGCTGGATAAAGAAACAAAATCACCACAGCTGTGTGGAGGAAAAGCACTTTTTGTTGTGGAAGTGCACAACCTTTGCCCAATCAAAACATGTACAACAAATACACGCAGACATCCTTCAATGCTTACTGTGGGAGGTCATTCCAGAGCATTGCTACAGGTGTTTGTGTGCTATAGTGCCATAGTACTGTAACTGTCTGCATTAATTGTAGTTGTGCACCCTGCCTTTAGCGTTGCTCTGCGGCTCTTTCCCCTGACTGTGGCCCTGCTCTGTTCTCCAGCTTGTGCCCCTGTTGTGTTCCCCAACTCAGACCCTGTTCAGTTGCCCCTCTGGTCCTGCTCCACTCCCTGACTAGGGCTCTGTTATCTTGCCTGACTGTGGACCTATTCTGTTCCTTGGCTTGTGGCCCTGGTCTGTTCCTCAAATGTGGCAATTTCCTGTTGGCCAACCATGGATCTGTTCTGTTTCCAGATTGAGGCCCTGTTCCGCGACAATGGCCCAATTCTGACTGTGGCCCTGTTGTGTTTCACAGCTGTGGCCCTTTTGTGTTCCACGGCTTGTGATCCTTTTGTGTCCCCCCGTTTGTGGTCCTGCTCTGGTCCCCCGCTTATGACCCTGCTCAATTCTTCCAAAAAGAAAATAGGGAGCAACTATCAGAACAAACAGGTAGTAATGGAATTGCAGAATGATGCTGTCTGCTTACACCCACTCACCAGCACTATGTTTCTGTGAGTGGCATTCTCAACACATGGCTTCTGTGCAAGAGTTCTTTGACTATGAGCAATTACTGACCACAAAGATTACACAACGGAGCGACGATTTGATATCACATATATTGTTACATGCCTAAAATTTTAGTTTTACTTACAAAGTTGATGACTAAAATACTCCCAGATCTAAAACGTGTCTGACTGTCTTGGTAAAGGTAAGATGGCAAGAAGGTGCCAATAATCTGGTCGAGGGAGGCAGGGGTGACAGTGAGTGCAAGGTCCATTCCAGGTTTCTTCATGCACTGGAACATTTCACAGTAATTTCTGGATAACCTATCTGTGTGGCTTTATGTCCGACTATTCTGACTCAAGAGATACTCCACATCAAGGATGCTGCGGTATTGTCTTGGGTAATTTAGCTCTTAAAAAATGAGTAAACCCCACTTTTATAAATTAGATGCAAATGTTTGTGAAGCAATTTTAAACTTCGTGGCTTCAGGCGATGTGCCTTCCTGTGCCAAACCACAAACCGTTGGAAGAGGTCTTAGAAATATCATAACCATACAATTATGGTGGTTGCCCACCACGAAAGACCGCAGGCAGATTACTTGAGATGGCTGTAATTGGCCATTGAGAGGTCTTGTACACTGTGGTCCTTCCTCTGGGTGTTTAAATTGGTATTCCCTGGCAGTTTTATTCATACTTTTTCACGTTGTAATGTCTTGAGTCTGACAGCTTGTAACCAAACGCTTTGGAACTTTCCAGTCTACTATATTTTTCCACGTCTTGAACTTTTTCTGCTTCTTGGTCTCATTCACAGCAGGCAAGTTACTGACCCCATAGTTCTTTACTTTAGCCAACAGAAAACCTATATTATGGCTGCAATAGATGTTTCTATTGCTGGCTAGGTGATGTTTCACTGGGCAGCTCCCATACCAGTAAAGATGTGGCTGTGATTTTTAAAACAGCCTTCAGGCTAGAATTTGGAGTATTTAAAATATGCACATGGAGACTTACGCTGTCAAATGCTTGTAAGAGCAGAGTGTCTGGGGTTGGTCTATTAAAGCGGAGCCATACCAGTTACTCTGGATAGGCTCTGACTTTGTAACATGGCCCCATTCAGATAAGTGATATGCAAATGTATATCTGACAAATTTCAGGCTCTTTTAGTCCAGCAATGGACACCCTTGACGCAAGTGCGTTTTACAGTGCTGAAACGATAAAGTGCATCAGGTGTCTGAAGTACATATGCACTTTTAAACTTCTGGATAAGCGCAGATCGTCAGGCCCCTGTAATTAGCTGAAATGACAGAACACGGGTGGTGGCTTACAATGGACAGCAGACCACCATCACGGTCATTATATTTCAAACTTTGTTTTTTTAAGCACCCTGTTTTTATTGAAAGATACAAGACTGCTGTAAAAACAGGTTTTCGATTTTGAAAAACTGTGAGAGTTGGTAGTAGTCCCCTGGAGTACTGCCTGCTCCCTCCAAAATTGCCACCCTGATTCTCAAAGTGGAATGTGTACAAAGAGGACCAGTTCCCTTTGTGAATCAGTTTTCACTTCATCTTGGGAGTTGGTAACTGATCAATGCTTTGCGATCTGAGTGTATGCATTGCACTCCGGTTATTTTCTAAACTAACTTGTTTCAATGGCGGTATAATACATCAGCGTTTGACATTGTTCATTCATAAAAATTATCCAGTCTTCAAATCTTTTTGGACAGGTGTATATATCAGTGGAAATGAAAGGTCTGAATTTAACTCGACATCAAACTTCTACTTGCAAATTGTTTTGCATAATTTTAAATACAATCTATGTGCACTTTTTTTTTATTTCAAAAGTTTCATTAGATTATTGAGACATACAATAAATGTTCAAGAAACATCATTTTAGGAGTGTCTTCTCCAGTGTTTAGCACACCTGCCCTCATAAGCTGATGGTATGTAGTGTGTTACATTTGATCCCTGCATTACTTCCATATTCGAAAACTCTCTTTTTTGCATGTTTGTATTGCTATTATTTTCAAAAAGTCATGTTTTTGGAGATGGGTCAACAAAAAACACTAATATATATATATATATATATATATATGTTACTTTTCACAGCCCCCTTAGCCTAACGTGTAAGGCATAGTATTTACTTTCCAGGGACATCGTGCGTGCCATCTTAGTATGAGTATATCAAAATGCTTCAAGACTATCCTGTCTATTCACAAAGCATAGATGATCTTAATTTCTAAAAAAAACGTATTTTCCCTCTCACTAAATCTAATCAAACTCAATATATAGATAAATAGGTCATCTCTAGCACAATAATATGGGCATCGTTTTTAAATGCAAAATATTTAATAAAGTACACACTCTAGCTTAAAAATATATAATCTGTTCAGAGCACATTACCATCCTGCTTATTAATTCTTAAAACCAATCTTCCTTTTTCAAACACTAGCTTTTCTTCTCACGATAAAATTAGCCTTAGTGTATGGATATATCACGTTACACTCTAATGTAGGTGCCATCTTAAATACAACAATATTTCAAAGAAATGCACATTCCATTATAAAGCATACTGCCATCTCGCTTGTCCACTTATATAATAAATCTATGCATCTCACTGATTTACTTTTATACAAATTGATGATATCAATAGATGTTACATGTAAATGGGCCCTAATGGTGCTGTTTTATGAAAGATGGCATGTGTTGTACAGCATATACAGATACCGTATTGGCAGATATTGAAGTAACATATGTTGTGCAAAATTATATTTCTATACAGATTGTTAATATCACTAAGCTGGTGCATATCCTATACTGGATATTGAAGTGCACGCCATCTAGCATGTGTGGCACAATATACGTAAATACCCTACTGGCTGATGTTAAAGTGACATATGCTGAGCAAAGCTGTATTGCTATGCAGATTGTCAATATCTCTTAACTAGCACATATCCTATACTGGATATTAAAGTGACACGTGTATGTGCTGTGCATTAATCAAGATCTCTAGATGGCACCTCTCCACTACCAATATTAAAGTAACATTTACTGCACAAAATGCAATACTGTGCAAGTTGCCAATGTCTCTAGATGGCACATATCCCTACCCTGTTACATGATATATAAAGTGCCAAGGGCTGTGCAATATATATCCCAATATGCAAAATGTAATGCTGTGCAAATTATCAATATCTCTAGATGACACATATCTGATACTGCATTACCTAATGTCCCAGATACCCAATGCCATGCAATGCAGATCCCCACATTCAGAACCGCAGTCTAATAAATACTGTGGTGTCTCTCAACCATTGCCACGCTTCCCATTAAATATATTAGGTTATAGAATATGAGGCTGTTGGTTATAATATGGGGGTTAATGATACCCAAACACAACTTCTTACAAAATACCACCTCCAAAGTGCAAGTAAATCAACACATTGATGAGTACATAACACAAAATGCCTCATTATGCCAATGGCCACTACCCAGTCTCCACCTAAACATTACAGTACTCATTTTATAGCAACAGAATGGCATCCCTTGCTTTCATATTTTCCTATGTGACACAGGGGATATAAATAATGAGGAGGGTCGGATAGGGAGCAGATTTCATGTCAAGTCAAGAACAGAGAACTGATCATGGATGGGTCAGGAGACTTCCAAATATATAGCTTCTTATCTGGTCGTTGCAACCTGCTCTAGTACCAACGGAGTCCAATTACCTCCCCTATATATGCACATGCAGTTCTGAATCGAGATTGTGCCCCCATGGTCTCTCTGCTTCCAAGGAAAGAATCAGCCTATATATATATATATAAGACTTGAACAAAGAAATTAAGAACATGGTTGCAAAGTACAGGAACTTAAACCTCATTGATGAAACAACAGGAGATATACTTGTTCATCCCAAACCAAGACCTGGGAGATTTTATATGCTTCTCAAAATTCACAAAATGAACAATCCAGGCTGTCCCATCATCTCTAGCAATGAAACAGCCACTGAGAGACTCTCTTTATTTGTCGATCTGCACCTCCAGCCCATTGTCTATCATTTGTTAAGGACACCAGTCACTTTCTTCTGATTATTAAAAAATTAAACCAAACCAACACATTTGATTATGACACTTCTGGCTACATTGATGTTACATCATTATACACCAATATACCACATGATGATGGGCTTATGGCATTATCTGGAGCTCTTAATAAAAGAACAGTGAAAAAAATATCAACATATGTACTTTCAAACTTTGCAAGAGTTATTCTTAAATCCAACAATTTTACCTTCAATGGTAAACACTATCTGCAGATACAAGGAACATCCATGGGCCCTCGGATGGCACCTTCCTATGCAAATATCTTCATGGGCAAACTGGAGGACTATATACTTGAGAGTTCTAACATCAAACCACTGGTATGGCTACTATACATTGATGACATATTTAGAATATGGAATGCAGGAAGCAGAACATTGGAGCAATTTACTGCTTTTATCAACAGTATCCATCAAATTCACCGGCAGCAATACTGAACAGAAGAGTCATCTCCCTTTTCTGGATGTGATACTCACCATTCAGGAACAAAAAATTATAACTGATCTGTACCATAAGCCTACAGATCCTCATTTGTATCTAAAATGGGCTTCATGTCACCCACGCCACACTAAACTTAGCATCATCTACAGCCAAGCAGTCAGAATAAGATGCATCTGCAGCAATGAAGACACTTGTAAAGACCATCTACAGGAGCTTGTTACATTATTTAAAAAGCAAGACTGTCCTCTGCATATCATTCTGCAACAAATTGACAAGTCTTTGCAGTTACCCTGGGAAGCACTTACTTGGAATACCAACAGAAGCAACAAAAGTGACAGAATCCCATTTGTGGTTGACTGTCATCCATCACCTCCCAACTACAGAAATATAATACAAACAACTTTTCCCTTACTATCCACTTGGGAACAATTGCAAAACCTTTTTCCAAAACCGCCAGTCATTGCTTACTGCAGAGTTTCCAATTTATGATTGCTTATTGTGAGAGCTGTAACAAATGCAGGAGTTCCTTGTTGTGATTCTAAAAGGTGCATCACATGTGTATATCTTTTACAAACAGCATCAGTAACTAGCTCTGTTACAAGAAGGACCTATGGAATAAGACAGCATCTTACATGTCGCTCAACATGCATTATTTATGTGATTCAGTCCCAACGCCAAAGCTGTAAGAAACAATATGTAGGCCAAACAGTGAATGACCTCCGTGCACGATTCAGGAATCACAAATCAGCAATAATTAACAAGAATCTTGACCAGCCTGTAGCCAATCATTTTAACCTTGTGGACCATTTATAATCATATTTGAAGATTTTCCCTGTGGAACATGTCTTAAAGGAAGAACTACTGGGCATCAGAGAAAACTTCTGGATGTACCGTTTAAAATCACTGCATCCAGATGGACTGAACATCACTGACAATACCACTTGATTTCTCCATATCTGAAGAGTTCTCAGGACTGCATTGATTCCACATTCCGATTGGAATCTTCACTCATGAATCTTTTTGAAAATCCAGCAGTGTCAGCTGTGCAGCCACTGAGCAAACCATCTTGTACTACCTGAGGAAGGCGGAAGCTGAAACGTTGTAGTGGAAATATATATTTTTGTTCTTTGTTGAGATGATCTGTTTGAGTCACTTCTTTCTTGGATGGATAAGATGGAGATATATATATATATATATATATATATACATATATATATATATATATATATTCAGAATGTAATAAAAATATTTTTTAGGAGCAGGCACTGGTCCCACGGGCCACTATCTAATCTTAAAAAATGAACCTTAAACGTTGTATTTTCTTTTTTTAAATGCATCCTATTTTCCTTTATGGACAAGGGGCTGCCTTTTTTTTAAATGCTTTATTAAAAAGCAGTCCCATTCCGATGATGGCTGTAATTCCTAATGGGTCCCAAATTCCGACCTTCCTCGTTAATATTCATGAAGTAGGTCGATTTTGTGCTGATTAAAAAAAATAAAAGTTACATACATTAGGAATAGCGATTTACTTATTGTGATTCGAAGATAATCGCAATTATGAAATCAGTGTTAATAATGTTAGAAAATCTGTCCCGTAACCTTTTAATTTGTACCTTTTCTGCTGTAGTATTACTTACCTACATGACAGCATGTGGAAGGGGGAACGTTGGGGGTTTCCAAAAATAACTTAGGGGGATTCATTTCCCTGTTAACTTGAAATAGGGGTAATGATCATTTTCATCTAGATTTCTATTTCCCCGTAGGCCATACTGTAACAAGACCTGCCACGCATGAGCATCTGTCTTGGATCGATCGCTCTTTATCCACACAAGTTCCAAATTGTATGTAGGCATCTCTTGCAAGTCTTTTCTCCCAAGTTAATCACATTAAACCACCACAGCATCAATTGCATACCTTTTTTGTGCTCTGCTTTTTATCATGATCTCCACATAACATTCTTGCAAAAACTAAGAGGCAAATAACCATTATTAAAAAGAAATACAACCTCAGTAGTGCCAAGAACAGGGATAGCCCAATTCTCCTTAACATTATAGAAACATAAACAACAGGTCAAAGCCATGAGCCAGAGAATCTTGGTTGTTGATGTGGTTTTGTTCTCTTTCCATTCATATGGGCCCGACTTTTCCTTACTCCACGTTCTCCGAGTGTACAGTTTTGGTACTTTCTAGGTGGGTATCTGTCACTTAGGCCCTGCCCAGCTCCATTGTACAGGCAGAGCTGCTCCCAGAAGACCATGTTCATGTTGGTGCTCCGCAGTCCTGCTATGGCTATCGTATGGTGCAATAAGTGAAACTTCCTCCTTGGTCAAGTTTTAAATGTGCGTAGAGATGAGCTGGCATTCACATGGTAAACACTATTGAATTGCCTCCTAATCACCATTCATGGACTGTGCTTCCTCGTTCTCGGTTTATGCTGTATAAATACTAATCCATACATACACGCTCTAAAAGATGTTCTTCGTTTTATCAACAGCCCCTTTTGCAAATTCTGACTTGTGTGGTAGTGCCACACCTCACTCTTCCACTGAATTTGCAAATTACTGATTCATGTTTGTTTAGGAAGCTAAAGGCCTCGACCTGCCCATTTGCCAGAGGAGGTAGAATGTATTCAGCAAAATAGTATTTGAATTGCAGGTACTGCGGCTGTATTTGCCAGCTGACTTTGTTAGTGGAAGTGTTTATTGCACATTGTACTACAGAACAGCCCACACCCATTGTGCATCTAACTAGCTAACAGTAAAATGTCTTTCCTCATTAGCCTCGCACACTGTGTTGTGGGCCGTGTAGGCTGTCCAGGCCGTCCAGGTCCAGGTCTCCCCGTTCTTTAGGCTGGTCTATAGGCCTAAGTGGATCGTTTGGCATTGCCACGATGTTTCATCACACTTTAATGGGCTATCCAGAGAATATAACAGAACATATCAAAGCTCAAGCAGACGTCCTGAGATAAAGCAATATTCTGGAGTGCCTATTGTTGATTGTTAGACATGCAGGACTGGGCAAACATAGCTGCTGAGTTTCCCAGCTCCACGTGCGATGTGCTGCTCCAGTCCATATGTTTTCCTATGAATTCTGGGACTAGTAGACCTATTTTTTTAAATGAAAAAAAAAGTCTACAAGTCCCAGAATTCAAAGAAAAAACTTGGACTGGAGCAGCACATCACGCATGGACCTAGGAAACTTGGCATGACCGGGCAAAGGGAACAGATTATGGGGGTCATTCTGACCCTGGCGGTAGACTACCGCCAGGCCAACGACCGCGGATGCACCGCCAACAGGCTGGCGGTGCATCCATGGGCATTCTGACCGCGGCGGAAACGGAAAACCGGCGGTGTCCCGCCGGTTTCCCGCTGCCCTGGGGAATCCTCCGCCATGGGGATTCCGACCCCCGTACCGCCAGCCTGGCTCTGGCGGTTCTGACCGCCAGAACCTGGATGGCGGTAATGGGTGTCGCCGGGCCCCCTAACAGGGCCCCACCAAGATTTTCAGTGTCTGCCAAGCAGACAATGAAAATCGCGACGGGTGCAACTGCACCTGTCGCACCCCTTCCACTCCGCCGGCTCCATTCGGAGCCGGCATCCTCATGGAAGGGGGTTTCCTGCTGGGCTGGCGGTCGCCCGCCCGCCCAGCGGGAAAATCAGAATTACCGCGGCGGTCTTTTGACCGCGCAGCGGTATTCTGACGGCGGTACTTTGGCGGGCAGCCTCCGCCGCCCACCAAAGTCAGAATGACCCCCTATGTTCTCTACACTGGACGGTCCTTTTAAAGGGACCATCTGGTGAATATTGTCACAGTATAGCTCAAAACCCCCAGCTGACATTATCAAACAGACATTCTAGAATGCCGAGTGTTAGTGACTGTTAGACATGGAGGACTGGGCGAAAAGAGCATCTTTTTCTCTACACCTGATATCCCTTTTAAAACCACAGGAGGTAGATGCAAAGTATTGCAACACATACCAGCTTGGTACCCTTCGCATTGAATTATTTAGTTCATGTGTTTCTTACGTGCAGCCTAACAAAGCTTCCAAACTGCTGTGTATACAAAGCAGATTTCCTGAGATTTATTGTAAAAACTCACCTTCAGGGTTATACTTTCATACATACTGTATAAATGTAAGTTTTTTTCAAGGACGTTCTGCCACGATAGGCAAATGTCACTGTGAATGAAATGACGCCAGTGGGCTCCTTTAAGGCCAGTGCCTTTTGACGCTTTTCTCATCAGTCACATGGGTGAATGGGCATACATCTTTTGATGTCAACAGGACCAGTCCCTACACCCACGTCACTCAAGCAGCATAATGTGCATTAACCCCTTGGGTGCGAGTGTCTGACACTGGCCGACGCCCGCACTACCTCCCTGGTGCGGGTCACGACCATTTAAAAAATCCTCGGGTGCATCGCCCCTTTGTGAGCTGACATCACTATCTGTTTTCTCCACTGTAGCAGGAAGCGGTCATAAAGCCACTTTCTGCTCCGGTGGGGAAAACTGGTCCAAACGGGCCTCCACGATGTTCGGGAAGGCCTCATTTGAAAGGGGAGATTCTATATAGATAGATAGATCTATATATGGATATGTATATCTTTATATATAGATATGTATGTATGTATGTATGTATATATATATATATATATATATACATACATATCTATATATAAAGATATGCATATCCATATATAGATCTATCTATATAGATATGTATATCTATATAGATATACATATGTATAGATAGATATATATCTATATATAGATATGTATAGATAGATATTTCTATATATAGATATCTATATCTTTATATATATATATAGATATGTGTGTATATATATATATATATGTGTGTGTGTGTGTGTTATATATATATATATCAAGAGAGATCACTTTTGTCAATGTGTGTGTGGTTTCCCTAGGGGCTGCGATCGGCCCCAGGAAAACCGCACCCACATATAAAAGTGATGCACATACTTCAACTGACGCGTTTCAACTGTAGCTTTTAGGCAGCAATAAAAAAGTCAAGTATGTCTTGCAATTATGTTTCTGCTACAAAAGGATCTGACTTTTGTCTAGTGGCAGTTTTGATGCCATAAAGTAGCGCAGAAGGTTTATATACCTACTGCAAAGATCAAATCTGTATTTTATGTGAATAGCTGAGTGGATTAGTAAAGCGAGCCACTATCTGCTGTATAATACAAATGAAATGTATGTTAGAGGGGGGCTAAGGAGAGATGAAGGGCACTTTTGCTGGGTATTAGTGAGAGAATCCGAGGAGAATGTCATGGGAGTGGGAACACCAATAATGATTGCTGGACTGGGCGCTAGAGGCGCTAAAGACTGTGACGATTGGTATGTGACAAGGTGAAGTAATAGTGTGTATTTTTTTGAGTGTCTTGAGAGAACATGCTGATTGAGGGAAGAAACAAAGGTAAGTTGACCTCTACTGTTGCATGCATCACACACACACACACACACACCAGCAATTTTGTGACTGTCTATGTAGGCTAGTGTTTTAGAGTGACAGTTTAGCCAGTAGCAGAGATGGCATCTCGTTGGATGACTGCTGCTGAAGCCCTAACTCGGGTTATAGAGGACAGCTCTGACATAGAGTCAGAGGCTGAGACAGCAGATACTGAGACAGCATCTGAGGGATAGGACAATGGCGCAGACTGGTGTCCCATTTGATAAGTCCTCTTCCAGTGATTCTGAAGGAGGTGATGAGGAAAGTCCTGCTGTCCCTTTGCCAGCACAGTTTGTGCAGCGGGACAATGGTGGGTTAGCCCAAGCCAGAGAGCAGGTGCATGCAGCGGCAATCACAGAGAAAGTGCTCTCTTGGGAGCTCCCCAATTTAGTTAAGCCCCATATTCCACCGTCCAAATTGTATTGTGGAGACATCAAAATTATCTATCACATAACAACCTGGTTTTGTAAAGCAGGCCCCTGCGTTTTTGATCCTGGGCTCGGCAGTCATATAGGAAAACTTACTAAACCCAGACATTTCTGGAAACTAGATACCCGGGGGAGCCCACAGAGGTATGACTTGTGTGGATTTCCTAAAGTTTTCTTTCCCAGAATACCCTGCAAAGTGGAAATGCTGAATAAAAAGTATATTTTTTCTTGCATTTCTGTCACACAAACTACAGGAATATGCTGGGATTCACAAAATTCCTACCACCCAGTGTTTCCCCACCAGTCCTGATAAAAAACGCTATCCCACTTGAGTGCTTGTACCTAGTATCTTAGTCAGGCATGGATCACCCTAGGGTCAACAGTTGCCCTCATGTAAGGACCAACATTGACCGTTGTGTGATCTATTCCTGACACGGGCACTAGTCCTACCAACACAAGTGAGGTACCATTTTTATCTGGAGACTTGGGGGAATGCTGGGAGGAAGGAAGTTTGTGTCTTCACTCAGATTCCAGAACTTTCCATCAACGAAATGTGAGGAAACCTTTTCTTGCCAAATTTTGAGGTTTAAAAGGCTTCTGGGTAACAGAACCTGGTGAGAGCCCCACAAATCAACACATTCTGAATTCCCCTAGGTGTCTACTTTTAAAAAATATATAGGTTTGCTAGATTTCCCTAGGTGTCGGCTGAGCTAGAGGCCAAAATCCACAGCTAGGTACTTTGCAAAAAAACAGGTCTGTTTTCTTTGGGAAAATGTGATGTGTCCATGTTGCGTTTCCTGTCGCGGGAAGTAGGCCTACCCACACAAGTGAGGTGCCATTTTTGTCGGGAGACTTGGGGGGGAAAACAGAATAGCAGAACAAGTGTAATTGCCCCTTGTCTTTCTCTACATTTTGTCCTTCCAAATGGAAGACCATGTGTAAAAAAGAAGTCTATTTGAGAAATGCCCTGTAATTCACATGCTGGTATGGGGATCCCGGAATTCAGAGATGTGCAAATAACCACTGCTTCTCAATACCTTATCTTGTGCCCAGTTTGGAAATACAAAGGTTTACTTGATAGCTATTTTTCACTATTTATATTTCACCAAATTAATTGCTGTATACTGAGTATACAATAAAAACCCATTGCAAGGTGTTACTCATTTATTGGCTTTGGGTACCTAGGGTTTTTGATGAATCTACAAGCCCTACATAGCCTCACAACCAGAAGAGTCCAGCACACATAATGATATATTGCTTTTAAAAACTCTGTCATAGCTGGAAAAAGTAATAGAAGAAAATGTGGACAGAAATGGCTCTTTTTCACCTCAATTTCAATATTTGTTTTTTTAGCAGTTACTTTATGTGGGAAAACCTTGAAGGATCTACCCCAATGATCCCTTGCTGAATTCAGAATGTTGTCTACTTTTTAGAAATGTTTAGAAAAGGGCTCAGCACTGGAGGGGGGGGAGGCAGTACCAACTGCTAAGGGGAGCAATTGGCCCCTGTCCCTTGCTCTATGTCATGGCCTTACTGTGTATTTATATGGAAGGCGGTTGCATGTTTTTATTATATTGTGTTGTAATTGCACTTATATGTGATACTTGTTGGGAATATAACATTAATTGAGTGGTGTAAGGTGCGTTTCTTGTCTGTCAGTGCTGTACCAAGAGCGCCACAGACTCTAATGTAAAAACATATATAAAAACCTGGAAAGCGTTTTCTCCTAGAGATTAAATCAAACCCTCTATACGTAACAAAGGCACCTACTAATTAACTGCGCGGATCATAATAATTTCCTATATACGAAATGACCTCAGTGTTTTGCGGTTTAACTCCATAGGTATTTTGAACGTATAGAGGCTGCAGGTCGGTGGGTGTGTGATGATGGAAGGATAAACAAAACAAAAAGGTAAAGTAAAGATCAGCTACAACTGAGGTGCAGCGGGCCCCTGCTACCTCTGGTGCCACTGCACCTGTTGCACCTTTGTCAGCACCCGCACTAAGCGTGCATGAGGAAAGGAGCAGGCGTTTTCTGGTCTTTCCAACACCTAACCTATCAAAGCATTGTCAAACAGAAAATGGACAACGCTTTACTCATCCCGGATAGCACGCCTTTTAGAATAAAAGTGAAAAAGAACAAACTAACTTTTTTGATTTCCTTTTTTTGGTGGCGTCAAGGCGGGTTTACTCAGCAGCAGTTCCTATAGCAGACAGTCCTACCATCCCCAGGGTGTTTTGATCTCTCTGCACTCCCCTTAGTTTTATAGCTTCTGCAAGGGCACTGGAACAGCTGGAGCGCTTTGACTGCAACGGCTTCTGCATGAGAAGAAACTACCCAAAGCCAGACACTCCCATTTACATCGTCTGTCAGGCGCTGGAGGGGGTGAATTTCACCGACAGCCGTAACCAGGTGTGGCAACTACTCTGAGACCACATTTTCAACAGTTACTGAGACCACCAAGCGAGGACTTTGCCTAGCTGGTCTTTAAACAATGTCTATCCCTACAAGTCCATTCTGAATGAACACGACTTCATTCTTAGGAGGCAGGACTTAATTCCGAGGAGCCATTAATTCCTTTTAAAAAGGGAGAACTTATATCTCATGAGGCGGGGATTCATTCTGAAGAAGCAGGGACTCATTCTGAGAAGGCTAGACTTCATTCTGAGGAGGCAGGACTTTATTCTGGGGTTGCAGGACTTTATTCTAGGGTTGCAGGACTTCAGTCTGAGGAAACAGTAATTCCTTCTAACAAGGCAAGACTTCATTTTGATGAAGAAGGAACTCATTCCTAGGACACAGGCCTTCTTTCTGATTAGGCAGGAATTCATTGTTAGGAACCTGGGATTCCTTTTAAGAACACAGGAATTCATTCTGAGGTATCATAAATTACTTCTAAGAAGGCAGAACTTTTGAGTGCTTTCAGCAGTGTAGGTCCCAATACTGACTCTTTCAAGCAGTGCCAGATGAGCTAAACTACCCGACGGGCCAGTTCAAAACTGGTCCTACAACAGCGTCAATTCCGGCTCTGCCTTAACCAGCTGATACTGTCGCTCTACACAAGGCAGGCCTTCTCTGAGTACTTCAAATCTTTAAAAATAAGATCAGGACAACTTTGTCTGCAGAGATTGAGAGAGTTAAGTGATGATGGCGGTGCTGAACCCACTGCTACTGGACTGATCCTGTTGTGGTGGAAGGCCCAGCCACAAGTGCCTATCTTCACCCTGCTCCGGTGTCGGCTTATAACGAGTAACCCAGAGACTCTCAAACTGATATTTCTGAGAAGTGTGGTCCATCTTTATCCATCATAAGGTAGACCTAGGGAAACAATAGGGGAACAAGGTTTGGCCAAGCCCCACCCACGTAACCTGGCCCAATAAACAGCCATAGCACTACATCTCTCCAAGGCAAAAGGACATTAAAGAACTGGAGGAGAATTAGTGGAGTCACTCTCTAGGAAATCATAGTAATGAAGATCAGAAGCAAATCATCTGATAAATCAGAGTTACCATCTGGCTTCATTTTATCAAGAGCATCTTTACCCAGTGCTTCTCTTGCAGGCTATGGCATCACTCACACTGTGGCGTGTAGATATAGGTAGAAAAAGAAACCTACAAATCCCAACCATGATTTAAAGCCAAGCTTGGATGAAAATGTTGTTGAAGACTTATGGGCAGATGACAACTCATTGAATTTTCTTGGTTTATCCCTTGTACTACTTTTGTTATGGCTGCTGTTTGACTGTGCAGTGTTTCATAAGATCGGATATACAGGATGTCTGCTGTAAGATGCACTTTATGGGTGCCTGGTGAAAGATGGCTTTTAGAGTGGATTTTCTTTTGGAAGCCTACTTGTTTGATGGACTTGGGTCTTTCCTTCTTCAGACTGAGTTGCTTTAATTTAATTTTGTTAGCAGGCAGCAGAACTAATTTTTAGGTCTAGGTGAGAGGAACTCAAATCTAAGGGCAATTGGCATCAGATGGCCAAAAAACACATGTTCTAAAAGCACAACAGTGTAAATCTGAACTAAAGTGGAGTCAACGAATGTCTGCACCAGAAAGAGGTATTTCAACCAAATGAATGCTTAATCCACTAACCTAAATGGGAGAGTAGTATTTCTGACCCTGATCTGCCTAAGAGTTGTAAGGCGTTTGTTTCAGTTTATTAAAGCAAACACCATCTATTTAGTTCAAACTATCCAGTTCGTTATTTTATTGCCTTACAAATATACAAAAAGCAGTTTACACAAAGTTTGAGTTCTGCATCTAAAGACTTCAAGTAGATGCCTGTTTTTTTTTTTTTAACAAAGGGAGAAACTGTCCTGGTAAGTATGATATTTAAATTAAAATTATCAGGTTGAGAAGTTTATTAATACCATATCTCCTGTTTAACCATTTGTGTCCCACAGAAAATACCATATGTCAGTTTATTCTCCTCACATTTATTCTGAAGCTCTAACAGCAAAAAAATCATAGAAGTACAAAAAGTCTCCGCTAAATAAAAAAAATGCAAAGACTTTCAGTGAAGTTATATTAGTCATAGTTGTTTCTGTAAACTTTGAATATAACCCTACCCAAGTAGCCTATCTCTAGCCCAAATCTGAGCTTGATCCGCATTACCTCAGCTACCAACACTGGGCTCATATTGTTTGCAGCCATTTTAGAAAGGGGCTATTTTTGAAGGCAGACTATCTATTCCGAGCTATGTATCCCACCGCATTTCATAGCTGAAGTGTGTCTTCCAAGACACTGCAGCTATTATTAGGAGCAGCTGTGTCAACATTTTCAGAAACTGGCTTATCACTGAAGGGAGCTTGTGTTGTAGGCCCCATATTTTCCAATTTATTTGGAATCTACTGCGTGCTTGAGTAGGTCAGCTACACCTCGATACAGTTATTAGGTCGAGCGCGCAATCGCTTTGACCAATTGTAATCAATCTGTGGGCTTTTAACCACACCCACCGCACACCCATCACAGGCACTCGTTCATGGACTTGCCTTTCCAAAAACCTTTGTTATCCTTGGTAAATTCTTCGTTTGTCCCTCCATGGGGCAGTTTTTTACTGCCTTGGACACCCACCCTGTTACATGAATAATAACAATTTTGCCGATACGTTTGACTGCGAGCGAACTTCTTTTTCCTTTTGTGTCTCTTTCATGTTCATGATGGCGGTGGTGCTTTGAATCCGCTCACTTATGTCAGCTGTTTTACTTTTCATTTTCAATTTATGTGGCAAGAAAAGTCCAGTTAGGAATTTACAATGCTACTACTCTAACTCGAGCAAACGCGAGACCCATTGCATTGCAAATGCTTGTCTTTCAAATTTTGATAAAGCTGTGCGGTGCGCTTTTTTTGCATTTGTTTATTAACAGTGGATGTGTCATCACAGTACAACTTAACTAAAAGATATATTGAACTATATTTTACTACTCATTTGTGTTCACATTTACAGCCAGTACCTAAGGTCTTGCGATAATGTTTTCATTTACTTGTGTTTGTGTTTATTTTATTTTTGGGGTTATTTTGTTAACCTTGATAGCACTTTTCGCTGCAGATTTGTAAACATGCTCGTTTGGCAAGCACTAAACTGACATTTGTGATTTTGAAGGACATGACATGGAAAGTGTCCTTATGAAAAGTGAAGGACAGATCTGCCTGGTGATATCCTAGCAGGGTGGATCTCATTTTTGGTGGTTCCGGTTGCTAGGTGTGTTTGCATGTAAACAAAAATATTTGCAGGACAAATTGCATGTTTACAGCCAATAGTATGTTTTAGACTTGGACACCTGAAGGGTCTGGCTGTGTCTTTTTCTAGCGTATTCTTCACAGGGTCATGAGGCGTTTTTGTTGTTACAAAATATTGCTCAAGCCCAAGAAGACTGGGGTAATATGCGAGTGTGTACTGCCTGGATAAGCTGAAGGTCTGCAGTGGATGTTCGCAACATTAAAAATCTGTACAGTTACACCGTGTGGTATTTTTGTTCAATACGTGCTGCAGTTTTTAACTACCTTTTCCCCTTTCAATCCTTGTGGTTCTTTCATCATCTAAATACATTTTAAAACTAAGTAATCTATTTGTTGAATGGCCTGGATCAGGGTCACCCCATTGTTTTGTAAACCTGGAAGCAGCCTTGACCTTTCACGTCTTCTGCAATCAGCCAGAGTTATGTGTGAATCTGGCTTCTGTTCAAACTTTCAGAGCCAGATGCTGACACTCCAAGGCACTGTTAAAACTCACCAATGCTTGCATTCCCCTTTTTAAAATAAAGGCTGGAATTAGTAGCGTTTGCCAGCTCCAGATTTGGGGTGTCGCTTTTTTGTGATGGAGGCTGCAGTTGGCTCTACCTGGTTATTTTTGTGCGAATTTACAAGTTTTTAAGTTGCCTCCACCAAGTAGCAAAGATGATTGTTGAACATCTAGGTCTTTGATTATGTAACCTGCTGTCACCTTGGAATCCACTGGTCTTTCAATGAGTCACACTGTTGTGGATCATTGAAAAGGCTTGTTATGTTTAATAGTGACCTTCAGATGAAAATAGGATGCACTAATTAATATGTAACATGAACAAGGCAGTCTACTTAATATGTCACAATCGAATATGGACAGTTAATGCCTATAAAGAAATATATTATCTTTCCGCTGTCCTAAACTAAACTGAGTTACACAATAATAAATTGTGCATGAAGTACCACCTGGTGTGTTCGCATCAAGCTTGCACATCCACTTCAAGAAGACAAGGTATAATTACTGTTCCCTTAATCAAGGGAAACAATTGATGTATCTGTCTGTGATGGTCGAATATTCAGCGGAGCACTACAGATAATAAGCAAGGCAGTCTTCGGCTTAGACTAGACCCCGATCCTCCAAGCAGACAGGACACATGCCCCAGTTTTTAGCTACGATGAACTATAAAATATTGAATTCCTGCTGTACAGATCTGCTTACAACCTCCATCTACCCACTTTGAGCTCGGCACCCACCTTCACGCATGTGCCAGGCCAACGAGAACTTTTGCCTTACTGATCTGGGCCAATGCCCAATCTTCACAAGAAAATACGGTATTTTCTACACCAACCTTTTCCTGGCCCAAGATCTATTTCCATTAGACATCTTTGAATGCAGCAGCAATCTCAAAATGATGTAATTCCCTTAAAAAAGAATAGTTGTTTTAAACTGTTTCAGTCACGTGTTCAATTTCGATTTAATAATTTTTTTAAGCTACACAGATATTCACCCTGTAACAGGCTCATTCGGGTCCCGTCAGACGATAGCCGAAGGGTAGCAACCACAGGACTATGGAGAGTGCACCGAGGGTACCCTGCCCTGAACAGATGACGGGCCAGTTCCGGCGTCGGTGAACGTAGTACTCTAGAGTCTTTTTCGTTGCCCCCTTGATGAGCCGCTATCATAGTATTTAAGGAAGCCATTGGCCCGCTTAGACATGCAGACCTCAGGCCATGGTATGTAACGTTTTGCTTCAGCCCAAAAAACAGCCAGTGATGCAAAAAGGTCATCTCCAACCTTAGCTTTGATCATGTTACAGTTTTGCATTACTTCAAAACTACAAAGCAAACTGATTTGGCACTATTTTTATGTGTAATAGGTAACATACAGCAAATACATTTTGCTCCACTTTTGGAATAAAAAAACATTGGGCCAAGTTTACGTTTTCTTTATCTTTTTACTATGTAAGCAGCATGTTATAATTGGGTGGAAGCTTATTGAAACCTTCTGCTCGGAAGTACAGTTTTTAAACATATCTTTTGGACTTGCCTTTTTTTTTGCAGGGGTTTCCCCAACTTTTTGCCTTCCATCCTCCTGTGTTTCCTGACTTCTTTTTGCTGACCTTAGGAATCTGCTCCCTTTGCCACTGCTTACCAGTGCTAAAGTGCTAGTGTTCCCTCCTTTAAACATTGTGACCTTGGTTTACACCCAATTTGCCTATTTAGTTTACTTGTATGTCCTTAGTAAAGTGGTACTACATGTACCCAAAGCCTATAAATTAATTGCTACTATTGGGCTTGCAGCAATAATTGTGCCACCCACTGAAGTAGCCCTTCAAAATTGCCTTAGGCCTGCCATTGTGGCCTGCGTGTGCACCTTAAACTGACATTTCGATCTGGCAAAATAAACCTTTTGTCAGGCCTAAACCTTCCTTTTTAATACACCTACACTACCCCTAGGATAAGCCCTGGGCAGGAAGCAGCGTATTGAAGAAGTTGGACATGTGCCTTAAGTTTTACATGCCCTGGTAGAGAAAAACTCAAATATGTGTTTCATTATTGCAAAGTCTACCTCTTCCATAGGATAACGTTGAGTTACCTTATTGCATTTAATAAGTGCTAACGTTCAATTGGGAGCAGATAGGAATGTTATTTGGTGTCTAAAAATATTACAATTTAAATGCCTCCTTAACGGTAAAGTCAGATTTTCTGTGACAATTCTGAAAATGCCACTGTTACGAAGTTGGCCTTTTCTTGTTGTAGCCATTTGGGGCCTGCAGCCTTTATCCTGGGTCACAAAGGAGAAATAGATGTTGACAGGATGTGTCATCTCTAAATTGATGAGAGGGAGGAGCTGTCACAAACCACAGTTGCATATCACATAGGCTCAGCCTGAGTATACTCAAAGTGTTTGACACTAGTGTTTTGTGACCCCAGACAAGCTGGTGCCAGTGCAGGTAGGCGGACAATTTCAAGCACCTCTGGGGGTGGAAGCCTCTAGAAACTTCTCCTACTTCAAAGTCGGCACCAGGTATAAAAAATGGATTCTCCAACCCATCTCTTCAGTAACCCGCTGGATCTGTAAAAAACTCAGATGGCCTGCTGTGCTGCACTGCAACAAGGACTGATACTTTGTTGCCTTGCTGCCTGATTGAGAAGGACTGGGCCTGCATCTTGAACCCAGGCCCACCAGACTAACTCCAAGGACTAGTTGGTTGGCTTTCTGATTACAGCCTCAGGAACAGAAAAAGCTCCAACCACATTGAACACAGCACCTGGACTCTGTCGGCTGTGAGTCCTACATACTGTGGTGCCACCCCAGTCCTGGACCCTTTGAAGTGGGACTGAAGGTGTTCTGCCAACCCAGCTGTCATCCTGTGAGCAGAAACAATGCAGCATGATGTATCTCCTCATAGTCACATCAGAACTGCTAGCTGTGTGATGTATTCCTTACGCAGAAACTTGCATCGCAATCCGCAGCTCCACGGAACTGCCACTTAATGACACAACCTTGACACAGGCCTTTGTATTGCAAGCCCCTCATCTACGGCATCTTCAGCGGTGATGCATGAGTTCACATGGCAGTTCCGCAGCATCCTCAGAACTTTTGCACGATGCATCCTCAAAGCAGGCCTTCGAATTGCAAACTTCTTGTTGATGGCACCCTCTGCAACAGTGCCGGACCCCGCATCACAGATTCCTTGGAACCTCCACTATGTGACGCCTCTTCGACACAGGATCTCACAATACTCCGCAAACCAGGATTTAAGGTACTTTGTTCAGCGGGCCTAACTTGGTCCCTGTATCTGCGGTAGCGAGCAAAGTAAGTGTTTATTTTCTCTATTATTTTCATTTGTATCCCCCTGCGCTCCGCCCCATCCCATCCACAACTGATTATCACTGTTTGAGGTGATGCCTTAATGCTTTAAACATTGCCTCCAATTTAAGCCTGACTGCTTTTGTTCCAAGCTACCAGAGGGGTGAGCACAGGATATTTCAACCTGACAGAGATTGTGGTTACTGCTTGAGTAGAGTTTCACCCCCTCAAACAGTAACCCAATTTCCTACAATATCACTTCACCACCACCATCCAAAGAGTCATCACACAGGGGTGGAACCCTCCTGTCTTAGATAAAGCTACCAGAAAAGAGCAGCACACCTAGCGCTGATAATTCATTGCCCACGCCTGTTGTCCAAGTTGAATCAATGCACAACCCCCAACAGAAATGAAACACAAGACCACACCTTGTTGGTGGAGAAACATTGCTGAAGGTTCATTTGAAGTAGACGAGGTAATGGGTTATATTTTGGGCAATCTAAGGAGGACAGAGATGATAGCACCTAAGATGCCTGAGTATCCACCAGGCATTGGAACTATCCTTGGTCAGGTGCTTAAAACTTCTGAGTTGGTTCACCCCAACTCTGGACCCTTTAGCCCAGAAATCAAGCTTGCATGTAGCGGCAGAGTGTTACCAGGAAAGCCCCCAGTTTGCTCTGGCTTCAAACTACCTGTGGGACTAAAGGGGCTTTCATCTTAGGGTCCTGCCATATAGACTCCAGGGGAATTAGCATGAAGCACCCCTTTTGAGCTCCCTCAAATGATTGCCTTCTGCACCAAGATTCTTTGGATCACCAGCTAACTCCACTTGCAGCACACAAAAATGTACAGAGATGTACAGAGAGGAGGAAGTCAGGTAGTGCAGGTATACAACTGCCTCTCTGCTGCTCATCACTCCCCAGAAGTGACCACAGAAGCCTCGCTCCTTACCGTGCTGTCCTAAGGAGAAACTCCACCCACCCCAACCTGAGGTATGTCAGGGGAGGGTTGGGGATGTGCGTTTTGCAGAGGAATGTGGTACTAAGCCCACCTGCTCACTTGCTCTACCCATGATGCAGACAGCCACACTGTCACTCAGTGCGTGTCCTCAAACTCCATGAATTCTTGTTAATTTGCGTGCTGTGGCTCGTGATTAAAAATATATGTTCCCAAATCCTCAAGTCAGTGTGGTCACAAAACCTGTAAGCATTCTGAAATAGAATGCTGACAATTTTTTTCTGGCAATAGAAAATATTATTTTGTGTGCCTTGTATTCTGTTCCTGTGATTCTGAGAAAAGAACATGGTGCAAAATATTTCATCCCCAGTACAGATAATGACGCTTTTGCTGAATAGCAACTGATAAGAAAACATTAGAAAGTAAAATGAATAAAAAGAACAGAGCATGATAACTGGGTTAAAGGGCACAGGCCGCAAGTCTAAGCTAAGCTATCACTGTGCCCAAGCGACTAAATAAAATGGAACCACTACACCACTTCCCTATTGCTGGAACAAGCTGCAAAGTCCAAGCCCTAATGCTAAAAATGCTCTAATTAAGAGTGTAAAAACTCTAAAAGCATGGCGAAAAACATACATAAGAGACAAATGTCCAAATCGACAAGCCAAGTAGGCCAGTAGATAGGCCGAATCAAAAGGCAATTTGGTGTCACATTTTACTTTTTTTGGAAAAAACTCAGTGGTCGAATTTCAACAATAGTCGTGTTCTTGCAGAAATCTCCGGTGTCATCAAGGAAGATTGAGACCAGGCAGGATGTACTTTGGCAGGTGACAGGTTGATTGTGTTTAAGAATTTTATATATATATATATATATATATATATATATATATATAGTCACTCCTTCCACAGACCTGTCACCTCACACGGTGCCATCCAGTATCAGCTCCCTTCACAGGGTCACCTAGTGAGAGGCCAGTGTCACATGAAGCAGGGACGATGAGCTGAAAACCACTGTAAATAGTGTATTTTGAGCTTGTTTATGGAGGCTTTGGACTGTGATGTCCATTTATGGGTGTAGAAACACCCCAGAATATGAGCACCAACCTCAGCAAGCATTTTCTTTTTTGGAATAGGGGATGCAGAGGCAGAGAGGGGGAAAAACTGCCTTTTGGTACTTCTCAGCTCGAGGCCCCACCCTCTCGAAGACCCAGCCCCCTCCTAGCAGTGAAATTTTCTGGTTTGAGCGTGCAAACGCTCTGGCATGTTGTAATCTCTCTGTGGGCTTTTAACCACCCCCACTCTTACTATTTATTCTTTGTTGCGCTTGTCTTAAATGCTTCATTTTTATTGGTGCATTTTGTGTGCTGAGTTCCCTCCTAGGCGATTTCACTAAGTGAACATTTTTGTTGCCCATCACACTATGTCACGCTTCCTCCTGTTTCGGCATTTGATGGCCCCTCCTCTGGTTTCGGTTTGCCTTTCATCCCAGCCGAGATCCTTTCTAGACTTTCACGCACGGAACCAATAACTCTCATGGCGGCCGTGGCGCTCTGAATTGACTTGCTTCTGTCAACTGTTTTACTTTTAATTTTATGTGGCAAGAAAAGTCCAGTTAGGAATTGACAACGCTATTCGCTCTAACCCGAGCAAACGCGAGACCTATTGGATTGCAAATGCTTGTTGTTTTAATTGGCAGATCTGCTTACAGCACAGTAGTTGTTCATGTGTCTGTCTCCAAAGTGTATTTTCCGGCCTCCAATCGCCCTTAGATCGGAGTCGCCGACACAGTGCTTCAACACTAGTGCCTTACTGTGGTGGGGCACCCCCAACGTTTGGTTACAGCACTGGGCCCTTGCGCACGCAGTTCTCTTCTTCTGCTTCTCTAGGACTGCTGAAATTATGCGGCATGGAAGGTAAATTACATTATATGGCAGGGTTGACTAGATTATGCAACAGACAAAGCAAATTATGTGGCATAATTTAGCATTATTTCAAGCATTATTATTTTGCCACCTTGCCATTTTAACAGACGTTAATACTGTCTGAGAAAAACTATTTGGAACCGGGCCCTGTATGATCCTTCGAACTCAAAGACCCGAGTAGAGCTAAAGATGTGTTGTTCGTTAGATGTCTCCAGGCCCCTGGACGCCTGTTACACCTGCAGAGGCGTTTCACCACAGTGTTCATTTTATATTTACCGCATAGACCAGGCAAGAGGTGCCCGAGGTGCTTTTTCAAATCTCGTGGGTTTAACTTTCCAACAGTAGCGCTCTTCCTCATTTTAGCAGCTCACTCAGGGCACCTGGGGGGAAGCCTTTTTCCATAGCGACCCTTCTAGCAGAACAAAGCCCCCCTGTGCTATTTTCTCAATGGCCGACATGTCTTGGAAGGCTGCGGCGAACACTGAGGCATATTTTTTTTCTTTTCTTTTACTTTTTCCACTGACCTGAGCCAAAACGATTGTTGAGATACAGGGCTAAACAATCGTACTGTCAGAGTTATGTTTTTCCAAAGGAAAGAGAAAAAAAGGAACCGGAGCCTGGACATGAGTGTTTCCTTCAGTGGCCGGGGCCCAGAAGTTGCAGACAGCTTTGTATGCCTGTGTGTGTGCTTTTAGATCTGGGTGTGTGCCAGGGGTGGTGTGTGTATGTGTGTGGGCTTTGTTGCAGGCTACTGTGCTCTGGCTCCAAGAATGTGCCTGGGCAGGCCTGGCTGGTTTGGACTCTTGTTTGCGCTGGGAAATCCCGTCATCTTGAAAGGGAAACCCCAGGCAGTGCCTCAGAAATGCAGCTAAACTCGATAGCAGCTAAGTTTTCATTACTTAAACCCCATAAGAAGGAGGGATCTTCTCTGCCCAGCACTTTCTCTCCTCCCCCAGCAATTCCGCAGGCAGCAATAACTCCAGGAAGGTGGAAGTAAAATACTCTTGTTTATGGGATTTTGGGGAATAACAAGTGAAAAACGGTGTGTCCGCCCTTATTTGCACGTTATTGCTCCATGAGATTTTGGCGAATTTCAGCAGCTGAAGTATCCTGACGACTTACTCCCAGGTGGCAGAGTTACTTACATAAATTCTTCTAACCCCAACTGCAAACAGACTCCGGAAAACCACGGGGCACGTTTTGGGCCCCCTGGGCTTCTCCCCGTTGCAATTATTGAAACCTACTGCTGATAAGCTGGAGCTTTGAAAACGTCCTTTAAGTCTCGCCTAAGCCAGTGCCTGAGCTGTCTGTTGGGAGGCATATTGTTAGCTTACAGTCTGAACTTAGAGTTCACCCACCCCGTTGCTTACTATCGGTTGGCTTCATGGCCACTCACATTTGCTTGCTTCTTGCCACTTGTGAGGCCTTTCCTTCCTCTTCTGCTTGTCCTGCCCTTGGAGCATAGATGCATTAATGTGTCCTTACACTTCTATCTTTTTCAAGTGCTGCTGTTTTTTTTTTCTTTAAACACTTTGAGAGTGCATGTGTGTTAGACCTGAAAGCCTTAGGATGGTCACCCCTAACTTTTTGCCTGCCTTCCTCCACTTTTTGGATACTGTTTTTGCTGGGTTTAAGACTCTGCACACTTTACCATTGCTAACCAGTGCTAAAGTGCATATGCTCTCTCCCTTTAAACATGATAACATTGGATCATACCCAAATGGATTCTTTCATTTACTTATAAGTCCCTAGTAAAGTGCATTATATTTGTCCAGGGCTAGTAGATTAAATGCTACTAGTGGGCCTGCAGCACTGACTGTGCCACCCACTTAAGTAGCTCCTTAACTATGTCTCAGGCCTGCTATTGTAAGGCCTGTGTGTGCAGTTTCATTGCCAATTCGACTTGGCATTCAAAAGTACTTGCCAAGCCTAAAGCTCCCCCTTTTCTACATATAAGTCACCCCTAAGGTATGCCCTAGGTAACCCATAGGGCAGGGTTCTATGTAGGATAAAGGCAGGACATGAACCTGTGTAGTTTACATGTCCTGGTAGTGTAAAACTCCTAAATTCGTTTTTACACTGCAGTGAGGCCTGCTTCTTTCATAGGCTAACATTGGGGCTACCCCATATACTGTTTGAGTGGTAACTGCTGATCTGAAGGGAGTAGGAAGGTCATATTTAGAATGGCCAGAATGGTAATACAAAATCCTGCTGACTGGTGAAATTTGATTTAATATTACTATTTTTAGAAAGTGAGCATTTCTCAGCACATAAACCCTTCTGTGCCTTACAATCCATGTCTGGCTGGGTTCAGTTGACAGCTTCCTTTTGCATTCACTCAGACAAACCCCAAACACAGGATGCTCAGTCTCACTTGCATACATCTGCATTTTGAATTGGTCTTCCTGGGCTGCTGAAGTGCAAAATTCATAGTTAAGAAATAGTCCCACTGGATAGATATGGATTCATAGTGAACACAGTAATATTCCGATAGACCTATGAGGCCAACTCACAGAAAATTTGCACTGGTGCAAAATATAAAAGGAAAAATCATTACACTTTTTTCCTTGCATGGTAAGGAATAAGGCACAAAATGTACAGAGAAAAGTATTGTGAATTTCTGTGTTATTTCTTTTGCCCCAGTGCAAATCTTTTGCTCGTAGCCAATACCTTTTTCTCCATTCCATATTACACCTGCAGTAATATGGTGCAATTAGGTGTGCCATTTTTAGGTCTAGTTTCTACACAGCGCTTATGCTGTTTGTTGCAAGGTATAGTATGGTTTACCAAGAACATAGTGGGCTTTGAGGCCATCCATTGCTTACCAATAGTAGGCTTTCATGCCATTCTCATTTGCCTGCTTCTTATTCGTGTCTCAGCTTGTCAATCTGGTGTTTGTTCCTCCCATTGGGCGTTGCATCTTTACCATCTCTTTGATTGGCTGGCATTTCGGATTCCCCTGCCTTCTTTTCAAGTGCTACTTTTTAGGGCCAAGCGTGCAAGTGCTGTGACCTGTGGGCTTTTAACCACGCCCACTCTTGCTATTCATTCTTTGGTGTGCTTGTTTTAAATGCTTCATTTTTATTGGTGCATTTTGTGAAATGTCCCTCCTTTGTGTGCTGATTTCCCTACCAGGCAATTTCACTAAGTGAACTTTTTTGTTGGGCATCACACTACGTCACGCTTCCTCCTGTTACAGCGTGTGATGGCCTCTCCTCCGGTTTGCCTTTCATCCCAGCTGCGATCCTTTCTATGGCAACTGTTTTACCTTTCATTTTCAATCCATATGTCTAGAAAAGTACAGTTATGAATTTACAGCACTAATAGCTCAAAGTCGAGCAAACACGAGACCCATTGCATTGCAAATGCTTGTTTCTTTTGTGTTAAGCACACCATGAGAATGCATGCTTTTTCAGAGGTACTTCTATCCCCCTGCACTTGTGTTGTTCTGTCACTCGAGATCTTCTAGCCATCCCCTCCCTGTTGTGCTCACCCATGTGCTTCTCTCCACTGCCTCCCTGTGCCCTCTGTGCTGCTTCCCCATTCCATGCAATTCTTCTCTCTCCCCTTTGATCCTTCCCCTCACCCTCTGTATTGCTTCTCCTAACCCCTGCGTAGCTTCCCCATCCCTCCTGCGCTCCCCTAACCTCCCTAGTGTTGCTTCCACTTCCCTCCAGCCTCGCTATGTTGCTTCTGTGTCCCCCTGTTGCTCCCCTTGTTGCTTCCCTTTTTGCTTCCCCACCCTGGTCTCTTGAAAACAAAACATGCTTTCCATAATTTGTTTTCTTTTTAGTTAGCTATCCAATTTGGATCGGTAACTAAAAAGATAAAAAATTGGCTGCGTCCTTTTGTAGGTGGGCGCATGTGTGGTGCACGTACCTACACAATGACGCGGTGGTGGCATCAAACTTTAGTCACAGTGCACAGCAGTGGGAGTGATGGGTAGCGTGGCCAAAAAACATTGGCTAAAAACTTATGGCGAGACTCAGTTGCGTTCCCAAAGCTTGTTTTTTGGGCCAATGCCATATTTCTGTGACACAGCCCATAGTCGTTTGTATTATTTTTATTTTACAAGACATCCAACAGGCTGGGTGAATGTTTTGGAAAAAGATTCAGTACCCTTAACATGTCTCACTCCCGTCACTGGGTTTCAGAGGCGCTCCTGCTTACACTATACCTTCTTGAACAAACACGTTTTCAAGGTCACGTCATTCCTTCCATGGACCCCACTGGGTCTGCAGTTTCTGCACTCCCTGACTCTAACACGGAAAGCTGAGTTCTCTTTCTACTCCTTGTGCTACAGTGGGTTCCCTTCTTCTCTCAAAGCTACTTCCAGACAGGCACAGACTATACACACACACACACACACGCACACACGCACAGACTGTAACGCAAGCAAACACTTCAGATAATGGTTGAAAGACCATGCTTTGCACACAAAGGTTTGCATGGCATTGGGGTAAAGGCCATCTGCAGCAATCACTCAGTTGGTATTGAGGCAGAAGATGTACTTAGCATGACACTTAAACTGCATAAGTTTGCAGTCTTGGCTATTAATGAGGACCAAAGGGCTAAATCCTGTACAAAGTAAATTAGGTGCTTGTAGTGATTTTACCACAAACTGATGCATGGATGAGTTTTGCACTAAAATATACAGCAAAGTGACAGATTTGCTTTATGGTAATTACATGTCTGCCAAAAGGTGGCGGGGCATCTCAGCACTTGAGGATGGAACGTTGAAGCCCAATCTCCATGTCAACTTTAGTTTCTTCTTCAGTACTCGTCAATGGGTGAACGGCTCTGGAATCCTGAATAAAATTATCGCTGACACAGAGTTCATCCGGTAAAAGAAGGTGGTTGTCTCTTCCACGATTTCCTATGCACTACAAGGTGTAGTGATTCAGCTTTAAGGTGACACTGTTACTACTCATCATAATATCAAATATGAGGTTTCAGCTGGCCAGTGGATGCGGGACATTATCATTCAGTGTCGTTAACCAAAAACCTGCGGTTAAGCTTTCCTAGAACTGGCTCTTATCCAGGCACGTGTCAAATCGAAGCTACCCAGAAATAATGTTGTCAGTCTGTAGGACACTGATTGTTCAGAAATGGTTGTGCATCTCTCTCGATTGCTAAAAATGGAGCAGCCATAGTCTTGTCAAGCGTGCCTACCACTGCCTTGGAGTGATGAAACCGTTTTTTGTTGTTTCACTGCAGTCTTCTAAAGCTTGGACTATGTGAACCCCGTTAGACTCTTCGAAAATCAACATTACACAAGAATTCTGTATTTTCTTTTCTTACTTGACTCCAATGCTGTGGATAATTGCTAGTTCGAGTGAGTTAGTCATCTATTGTGAAGTAGCTACGAAGGCAGATCCTTTTTTAGTTTGGACCAGGTCCAATTGATCTTGCATCATTGTTGCAGAACAAAAAACGACTGTGAAAAAATACACCCCATGGCTTCAGCGGGAAAGGGGGAGTAAGTGTGGGTTGTTTTTTTTTTTTTTTTTTTAACAATACCTGGTGAACTCAAATGCACTCCTACTAAAAAAGAGATCCTGTTACAAATCACTGGCGTTCTCCCATTATCCCATCGACAGTAGGGATGTTGGGACATTTTATTTATGCAATAGTGTACTTAGCGTCAGAAGCCTTTACGGAACTTTATAGAAAAGTGAGGATGAAGTAGGACATGTAACGAACATTTAATTTGTTGAACTTTGTACTGTATCATTCTAATACAAATAAAAGTAACAGGCGTGTAACTGTAACAGAAAGTAGAGGAATGCAACTACGATTTAAAGGAGTGGGGGCCTCGGTTACTCAACTAAATTGAGGCCTTGCCATTCGAGTTGATTAGAAAGACGAGAGTTTTAGACGGTTCCGGAAAAGCAGTTGCTTGGGTTGCTTCCTAAGTCTGCAGGCGGAAGCTCCAGGGGGCACACTTGTAATAAGCAAGTATTTCCGGAGTAAAGGCAGTGCAGCTGTGCTGACTGGCACTGAAAGTCCCTACTATAAGCTACTATGATCTACTATAATCTGGCAGACTTCCAAATGCATTACTGTGAGATCTTCTCGGTACCTCACTATTAAATGTATTAGTTTAACAGCTAGTAAACAATTCTAGTCACGGCTCGCAGCTCTCAGAAGGGGTAGGGTGGGTGCAGGGCACGGGTGAGGGGGGAAATAAATAAAATAAAAACTTACCAGCTCCGTTGCCGCTGCACCGCTCCTCTGTCCCTCATCGCTTCAGACACAGGCTCCCAGCCTGCCCTGCGGGCAATCCTGATGCTGCTCAGAACAACGTTAGGATTGTTTGGGAGCGTCCAGCCAGGATGCTGCCGGTCAGACTGGGACCCTGTGCCTGCTCTCTCCAGCCTGGCAAGACAGTGCCGGGCTGAAGAGAGCACAGTGCGCATGTGTGTTTGGCCGTCCAGAGACTGCAGGCCAAACATACATGCGCACTGAGGGGCGTGCACAGCCCTCGCCTCCGTCATTCCCCATGGCCCGCCCCTTTCACAACGAAAGGATAATAAACGCAGTCAATTATCCTTTTGTTGTAAAAGGTTTGCAGCGGCTGCTGCTGGCGGAGGAGGGGGGCGACGCTCCTGTGCCATAGGGCAGGAGCTGCCCCTGAACAATTCTGGACTTCAAGAGCTCAGTCTGAGAGGCACAGACAAGAAGTTGAAATGCCCTAGTGACATTACAATAGCATGTCAGACGGTTTGCTAAAAGTACATAGATTTAAATATGCTAAAAAAAACACACACTGTTGAAATGTAAATAACTCAACTAAAGGGGAGTTAGTATTTTTTGCAAAGTCACTAATGAGGGGGAACTCATAAATATGACACAGCTACAATGTAATAACCTACGTTTATTTTTTGAGGGCATAAATACAAAATACAAGACCTTATCCTGAAACCTCTTCTTCTTTCCACATCATTAAAAATTATATATCCTGATCTAGAGTTCACACTGTTGTCTCAAAACTCCTCGATTAAGAAATAAATTAAGTAATTGAATGAGAAAATCGAAGTAGCCAGCTTGTAGCTGAGGTCTTCCTAATATCACACCTATTATGAACATGAACATTGTTGCTTGCCTGTCACACTTATTGTGAGCATCCCCTATGTAACATCCATCACACATATTGTGAACATGCTCATTCTAATGTGCACATTTATTTATTTTATTTATTTACCGAATTTGTAAAGCGCAACACTCATCCCCTAGGGGATATCACGGCGTTGAAATCACTGAGAGCTTGAATGTCAAAGGCAGGGTAATACAGGGATAAAGGATACAGGAGAAAAGGCTACGTTTTTTAATTTTTTTCTGGTGGTAAATTGGTCATCCATAAGGTGGCTATCAAGGGGCAGTGAGTTCCCTTGGGATGCTGCTAAATAGGAAAAGGAGCGTCTCTCTGTCCTTATTTTTTTGGTACGCATTATTTTGGCTAGTGCTAGATTCTAGGATCTCAGATTGCGAGATAGTTTGTGGAGTTCTAGTTTAGGGTGTGGTATTACTGGCCCTAAATTGTAAAGTGCTTTATGTTTGTGGCAGAGAATTTTCCATTTTTATTTTTTTTGCATGGGCAGCCAGTGAAGAGTTTTTAAACAGGTGGGGGGTGAACTGAATCTATCTATATTGTAAATGAGCCTGGCTGCTGCATTTTGGATTATCTGAAGGCGGGAAAATAGATAACCTGCCATGCATATATAAAGCATATTCCCGTAGTCCAGTTGACTTGTAACCAAGGCCTTGACTACGGTTTTGCGCAAATCCATGGGAATCCAGCAGAAGAGGTTTCTCAAAAGTTTGAGTATTTCCAACCATTTACCACATGTAGCATTGACTAGCGCTTGCACGGATAAGGAGTTATCAATCAGAACCACAAGGTTTTTTGCTACTTTCTTAGTCGCATCACACTTATTGTGAACAAACCCATTTTAACTATTGTGAACACGTCCAATCTAACATGCCCCTCACACCTATTGAGAACATGCCCGTTCTAACGTGCACATCACCCCTATTAAGAACATACCAAATACATCTATTGTGAACAGGCCCATTGTAAAAGCCCATCTCACCTGTTATTAAAACGTCCATTGTAACATGCCCCTCACACCTATTGTGAACATGCCCATTCTAATGTGAACATCACACCTATTTTGAACACACCCATTAGACCTATTGTAAACACGTCCATTCTAACATGCCCATCTCACCTGTTGTGAAAACGTCCTTTTTAACATGCGCATTACGCCTATTGTGAATATTCCCATTCTGACCTATCCATCACACTTATTATGAAGATGCCCATTCTAACGTATATCTCACACCTGTTGTGAAAGTGTCCATCTCACCTATTGTGAACATGCCCATTACACCTATTGTGAATATGCCCATCTCAACTATTGTGAACATGCTCACTGAAGCATGCCCATCACGCCCATTGCCTATTCTACTTTTTGCCCACCTCCAGGCATAATGTTGCTATCACAGTGCAAAAAGTAGGCATTTACATTTTAACGTGAAATTGTTCATGATCACTAAAGCAGGCACTTATCATCCAAATCCCTAGGGGCAAAAAGAAGAGTTAGTATTCAATCATTGGTAAATTGTGTCAATTTATGGTGGATAGAACTCACAGTTTGACCAAATGTTAAATGTAGATGATGCAAATCGTGCTATGTGAACTGTAGTCCCAGTAAAGGTCAGAAGATGGGCTTTCGAATGGGCCAGACAGAACAGTAATGTAATTGTCTTTGTTCATCTTGTACACCAGGTAAAAGTCTACTATTTTCTAACTCACATTTGCCCCAAATATGTTCATTTATTGATGAGAATGTTATGTGAATGTGTAAAGCACGCTATCACCTGGGAGGGTATGAGTGCGCTGAGTGGGTGTATGTGCCTAGCCCTTCCTATGGTAGGTTGGTTAATTGAAAAGCCAGGTCTTTCACTTGTTGTGGAATTCAAGAGAGGAGAAGGCTCTGAGGTGGAGTACAAGCTCGCTACATGCTTCGGGAGAGATGTACAAGAATGTCCGGCCTCATGTTCTCATTCTGTGAATTTGTGGTATGTGTTCCAGTAGGAGTCCTGCAAAGCAGAGGTGTCTGGATGGTTGGTAGAAGGAGATACAACAGTTCAGGTAGGTGTGGCCTGAGTTGTGTAGTCCCTTAAATGTGAGTGTTAGGAGTTTCAATAGAGTGCATGTGTGTATCGGGAACCCCGAGTTCCCCGTGTTCCTCAAGGTGTAATTGTTAAAACTGTAAGGGCGAAAGACACATATTAGGGGCGTCCAGTGTATGTGTAGGAGGACCTGTTCGACACTAGATTTTCAGAATAAGCACTGATTGCGTAACTTATTTCCTTTTAAGGGTGCTATAAGTCTGTTCTTTTGTGGCCCTGAGCTGCACACTACATCATAATGTTAAAACCTGCATTCTCATAGGAAAAGCAATGTCTGACTCAGTCCAAAGAAATTCATTATAGCTAGAATTCATGGATTTAAAAATATTCTAATTGTAATAAATTCACAAATTTCTAAATGCTGAAGTAATCATAAGATCTGTTTTCTTTCAAATCCATTTCAGGGAAGTGCATAGTATAAAGTGCATTTCAGGTTACCATCAGAAGTGCGTCAATATTTACATTTTCACAAAAAGTTAATCAATCTAAAAGCATATTTCAAATGGGACTGTAAACTTAAGACCATGCTTGATAATTTGCAAATAAGCTTTCAATTTATGAATTGATGTGCCAATTTGCAAAATTATACCTTATTTTTTTCAGATCCCTATTGGAGAAATGTACTGTGGCTGTTTATCTCCTACCCGCACAATTCTAACATTGTTTGGACACCAAAAGCTGGTGATAGTGATCCACAATTCTACACATATCTGAATGAGCAGGAGTTCCTCCTATGGCTCCTCTCCCATCTTCTCTCTGCTGACCCCCAGCAGTTCCCTCAAGACCCACCTCCTGAACCCACCTTTCCATGCCTACCTAAACATAGGCATTCTATTATTAAATATAATGGCCTTGGGTCTTGTAAGGCCTTCTTAACGAGTGCTCCAATAATTCTAGTGGGCAGAGTAACAGCAGTTACCAGATCCATCGAAGTTATGAGGTCTGTGAAAACAGTGTGATCTGCTGTGTTTCCCCCTGATCTTTGGTGGTTACAAATTGCGAGGAAGTGATGGAGAAATATCAGGTGAATGTGACTTGGAATTACCATCCACTTATTCCCAATTTCTCAGTGAAACTTCAGGGTTAGACTCAGAATAACTAGAAAGTCCACACCCCTGTAGTTACTGGGGTGCCAGATAAAGCTACTTCTGGGTTGAGTGGATTACCGATTATCTGTCTGGAACACTTGTAATGAGCCACTTCCATACACAAAATGACTGAAGTAAACCATATTGCTCAGATGGAGCACATTAGTATTCATGTTTCTCTCAAATTGTGATATTTTTCTCCTATGACCACCAACTGGCTGTGCAAACGAAGTAACAACAGAGCTAAGGGGTCCTATCAAAGCTTCATCACTGTTCCATCAAACTATAACTAGCGGTGTGCGAAATTCACATAATTTTCTTTTGCATAATTACATGGAATGATGGAAAAATTACACAGGATGGAAAACATGCATTTGGCGCAATATTTTAGTGTAGAAATTCTTCGTTGCCTGCATTCGATCTGGACATGAGGGTGTTTTTCGCGATTAAAAAGGCACAGAAAGCATAAGTGGCTCAGATTCAGGTAGTTTGCGTCGTCCCTGTGCACTCATGTTTAATTTTTATTGTGACCGGTACCTAATTATGCAGTGTGGCGTTATAGCATAACTAAGTACCAAAATTACACTAGATTACACTCGCGCATAATGGAGAGTTTAGAATTATTTTTTCCAGTTATGACTATAATTAAGACGTGCCAAGACGCCACTTTTTGTGAGAAAATTATCCTGCAAAAAAGGTCATCAGAAATAAAAGAAAAGTCTAAAAATATTTCACTTATTTTACCAAAAAATATATCAGCAAAATAGCAATGTGACGCTTTCTGATCTGTGATCTTTTCTCTTACATTTTGTTGTTATTTCTCACAGAATTTCAGGTTTGCAAATGGGAAGTTCAACAACCTCTAGCCCACATTCCTATTATCAATAAGGTCAAAACTGGGAGCCCTGTTATGCCGGATGTTGGGAGCTTGTGTCTGAATGTTTTATTATGCTTGGCGGAGGTTTTTAGAGGAGGTGCTAGTGTTTCAAGGACTTGGGTGCCGACAGTGGGGGTATCCTTATTTTGCCCGTAGTTATTTTTTTAATGTGCACTGTCTGTGTTTTAATGTCTGTGCTTGCTTTATTTAATATACACCTAAGCAATATTTAGTCCGGAACCAACACAGGCTTTGGGGCAAAAGAACACCCTGGAATCGTACGCAGTTAAAGCTGTGAGTGTATTCCATTTGTACAGACAAGCCAAGTGCAGCATCACCCTGCAGAGCACGTGCACTTCTGTATTACCTTTTCTGAGATAATGCCGAATGCACTGTTGCAGTTACGCACAGTAATTACCCTAGATGTGCTGAAAGCGAATCGAAGTCCCGTGGCGTTTAGCGTGGACAAACAACATTATGGTAAATGTCTTCCAATCTATTAAGCGTTTTGTGGTCTTGATTGTACAATTGACTAGGTTTATTTAACCCACGAGACCCACTTCACGTTTGTTACTTAACTAGAAGTTGCCTAGCTTCCGCGTCTCGCTCTAAACTAAAGAAAAAGGCGCGTTTCTTGCGCTCACCGATGAGAAGCGCTGATAGGGCGCGCGCACTTCCTGCCTGAATGTTTCCACTCGCGTCGCCTTTCCGCTTCTTGACAGGCATGTGGACTGCGGCTTATCTCCATCTTTGAGTGTTGATGGGGTGGAGGGTGGGGGAGGGCTATCATCTGCTGTCCTTTGTATAACATGTTGTGCTCTCGCGCTAGTCTGTATTTAATGTGATTTGGGACTAAGTCAGAATGCTAAAATTAGCCCCCGGGCCTTCAGTCAGCAGCACGCTTCTCTTCCCCATAGCCTTCGCTCTCACCATCAGCACGCGCAGCCAGCGGAAGTTCTCTCATGCTCGAGACTTCGATGGTCCTTCTTTCCTGCAGATTATACATTTTTGATTCTTTATGCCTTTTTAAGTTAACATGGAGGCTTTCATATTTCAGTATTCTTAAGCACTCAGCTGTGCATCGGTTATCGCTTGAACCAGAAGTTAAATGTTTGTGTTTATGAAATGTCTTCATTTCATAAACACAAATCTCGCTCCATCTCGCTCCTCCCCTTCCTGCCAAAGTCATAGAGAAGACTGTCAACAAGCAACTTACCAACTTCCTTGAAGACAACAACCTACTCGACCCCTCTCAGTCCGGATTCCGAGCCAATCACAGCACAGAAACCGCCCTCATCTCAGTCACAGACGACATCAGAACTCTGATGGACAACGGAGAAACAGTCGCCCTCATCCTCCTCGACCTCTCGGTTGCCTTCGACACTGTCTGCCACCGAACCCTAATATCCCGCCTCCGCTCCACCGGTATCCAAGGACAGGCCCTGGACTGGATCTCCTCTTTCCTCTCCAACCGCTCCCAAAGAGTCTACCTCCCACCGTTCCGCTCAGACCCCACCAAGATCATCTGCGGCGTCCCTCAAGGCTCCTCGCTCAGCCCGACTCTCTTCAATGTCTACATGAGCCCCCTCGCCGACATTGTACACAAACACAACATCAACATCACCTCCTACGCCGACGACTCTCAGCTGATACTTTCCCTCACCAAGGACCCCACCAGCGCCAAGACCAACCTGCAAGATGGAATGAAAGATGTCGCAGAATGGATGAAACTCAGCCGTCTGAAACTGAACTCAGACAAAACGGAAGTCCTCATCCTCGGAAACACCCCGTCCGCCTGAGACGACTCCTGGTGGCCCACGGCCCTTGGCACCGCACCAACCCCCTCAGACCACGCACGCAACCTCGGATTCATCCTGGACCCTCTTCTCACCATGACCAAACAAGTCAACGCTGTATCATCCTCCTGCTTCGTCACCCTCCGCATGCTCCGAAAGATCTTCCGTTGGATCCCCGCCAACACCAGAAAGACTGTGATCCACGCCCTCGTCACTAGCCGCCTGGACTACGGTAACACCCTATACGCAGGAACCACTGCTAAACTCCAGAAACGTCTGCAGCGAATACAAAACGCCTCCGCCCGCCTCGTCCTCGACATACCCCGCAACAGCCACATCTCCGCCCACCTGAGACACCTGCACTGGCTTCCCGTCAACAAAAGGATCACCTTCCGGCTCCTCACCCACGCACACAAAGCCCTCCACAACAAGGGACCTGAATACCTCAACCGTCGCCTCAGCTTCTACACGCCCACCCGTCAACTTCGCTCCGCCAACCTCGCACCCGCCGCCGTCCCTCGCATCTGCCGCACCACGGCAGGTGGGAAATCCTTCTCCTACCTGGCGGCCAAGACATGGAATTCCCTCAGGACCACCCAGGACCACCTCTCATTCCGGAGGCAACTCAAGACCTGGCTCTTCGAGCAGCAGTAACCCCCTCCCCCTAGCGCCTTGAGACCCTCACGGGTGAGTAGCGCGCTTTATAAATGTTTTTGATTTGATTTGATTGGATGCATTAGTATGTGTGAGGTATCAAGAGGAACGCGCGTTGTCGATCTTGAGGGGTGAGGTTCAGCGGAATGGGGTGCTAGAAAGGGGCGATTTGATATTCAAAGGGCTGAGATGTTCACAAGGATAGACTGTGCTGAATCCATGTCACAATCCTGCAAACACTGCCTGGTCTGGTGCACGTCATCCATATCACATTGCCTATTGCTGCCTTGGATGCCTATGGGTATTTTAGGATTACTCAGAAACCGCTCCCTTATTTACAACTGCCACCCCCCCCAGCCCTTTCCTTAACTCTTACCCTAAGCCTTTCCTTTACCGACACCTTTTCTTTACTATTTTCTTTCACCGAAACCTACCCATTACCCTAACAGGATTTCCTTTATTCCCACCACTACCTAAACCTTATCCCTACCTAATTCTAAGCTTATTATTACCCCAAACTCTAACTTTGCCCATATGTGGGGGGTAAGGAAATTTACTTATCATTAGCCCTCTCACCATTACACCTAGCTGAACCCTAAGCCTACCCCTGCTTGGTAAACTAGAATGAACCCCTTGCCCTGGGTGAGTGCCCCCGCATGGAGAACTGGAATCCTCACTTTTAATTGGTCCCTAGCACCACACTAATATAGTGTGTCTTCCAAGCCTTCTCTGAGCATATCCCTGGTAATGCGTGGTACAAAACCTATTTTGTGACATGGAGGGGCACCCCATGTGTGCCTCAAAGTGCACCCTGGACTTTTGTCCATGTCCTGGGTGCATCCCATAAAGCAGTGGTGATGGTGGTGGTGTGCTGTATTTTGTGAATCCATAGCATGACTAGACCTGTGTCTGTATGTCGCGGAGAGGTGAGCCTACTGGCCCTTTGCATGTATATTACACATCTACTTTTACTAAAACCCAGAACCTTGTGTTGACATCCACTGTACATGTTGAGTGCCGGAATGTGCAGTGTGTAGCACATGTATGGTAGTGGGACTCTGTGTGTTGTCTGAATCTGAATACTGGGGCCAGTTGGACTCCTTTTGGATGCCTCTGGTTTAACATAGCTCAAAATGGAGGATGAGGACAACTTTCCCAAACAGTGGTAGTGTATTTCCTGCATTCCTCTGACTGGAGGTTGGCGACCGAGACACCAAAGTGAGGGAGAATGGAGTCAGGGATACCTGTAGAAATTAAATGAGGACCTTGCTAGTTGAGAGATGCTGGTTAACGCTTCCTGGGAATTACCATTTGGTAGATGATAGGGGTGAGGAATTGGACCACAGTTTCAATTGCTTGAGATATAGAGGTTCCCGGGGAAGGGGAGGAGGTTTTTTTGTGTGCTTCTAATTACTGCTTCAGGAAGGCTGCTGCAGGTGCTGAGATCGCACACCCCTTTAAGCCCTTATTTTGGATACTCCTGCTTGGAATATACTTCTTTGCTATCAGCTGTGAGAGACATCAGCTTGCAAAAATAATGTGTCTAAGAAGCAGCCAGAAAATAGCATCTGAAGGAGAATCAACAAACTGGTTCTAAAGCCTTAGACAGCGAATCCTTCTCTCCTGTCTGAAAAAAAGTATAAAAGTAGAATATGAACTACCCCACTTTGTTTAGTTCTTAAAGACCAAGGAAGAGAGTACTCCACAGAGTAGTCAAGAGCTGCTTTGTAACCAGCGTTGGTGTCAGTCTGTCTGACAGCTAGTTTCCCAGAGGTCACCTGAAGTCTGTACTTTCTGCTGGAAATGCTGGGAGTCTGCCTGGAGTGCCTAGAAACCTGCCTGCCTGCTGAGAAAGGGAAGGAGCATGTCTTGTCCCTCAGGTAGAGAGACTGTCTACAAAGAGAAACTATACATGTTCCCAGCATGAAGTACACCGCAAGAATGCTACCACAGAGAGCAAAGCCAAGAGTGACACTTGTTGTGAACAGGCCCCCAGTCTCTTTGAACAGTTCCCATGTGAGTTTGTAGCACACAAAATACATGTGTATGTCAGCCCATGTCAAAATCGCTGCTTCTGTGTGCATATAGGTATATCTATAGAGGGTTATGCCTACTAATAACTACAATAAGTGGCATGTGTACATTTATGTATAAATATGTTAATTATGCTTATTTGAAACCATAAAAAATGTACCACAATCAAGCAAACATCATTTGTAAAACGCAACGCTATCACTTCTAGGGGTATCTCAGCGCTGAGGTTGCTGCACCTGTGTCAAAAAGCCAGGTCTTGAGTTGCTTTCTGAAGTCTGCCAGGGAGGGTGTTGTTCAGAGGTGGGGGGAGGTAATTCCAGGCTTTCGGGAAAGTAGGAGAATGCACGGCCCCTGCTGTGGGTGGGATGGATTCGGGGGACTTGTGAGAGGGCAAGTGAAGAGGAGCGCAGGTGTCTCATGGGAAGATGGAAGTTCAGCCGATGGCATGTGTGAGCATCTTGAATTGGCATCTTTTCTAGACACGGAGCCAATGGAGTTTCCTCAGGTGAGGAGTGATGTGGGTACACTTGGGGAGGTACACTATGAGTTAGGCTGCCATGTTCTGTATTGTCTGGAGTCTTCTGAGGAGCTGGGAGGGGATGCCGGTGTAGTGTGCATTGCCGTAGACGAGGCAGCTGGTGATGAGGGCTTGTGCAACAGTCTTTCTGGTGTTTACTGGGATCCATCTGAAAATCTTGGAGAGTATGGGGAGGATATGGAAACAGGAGGAGGTGACTGCATTGACTTGTTATTTCACGGTCATTTGGCTGTCCAATATTATGCTGAGGCTGCAAGCATGATCAGTTGGTATGGAAGTGGGTCCGAGTTCTTCTGGCCACCAGCTTTGGTCCCAAGCTGAGGTGTTCTTTCCAAAGATCAGTGCCTTGGCTTTGTCGGACTTCAATTTGAGGCAGCTGTCTCTCATCCAGTTGGGTATGTTGGTCATGGCGTTGCGAAAGGTGGCTTTGGTGTTTGAGTGATCTTTGGTGAGCGAGAAGATGAGGTGGGTGTTGTTGGTGTAGGAGATGACGTTGAGTCCATGGGCCCTGATGATGTCTGTGAGGGGGGTCATGTAGTTGTTGGACAGCAAACCATGCAAATATTGCTGCTTCAATGTACATATGGGTATTTACATAAAGTGGTTTTATCAGGCAAACATAATTTTACCAAGCATCATGTGTATTTATGTGTATATGTATCAATTATTTACATTTTGCGATTTAAAAAAAAAAACATAAAAAATCCTGTCTGTCCTTCCCATCCCTCCTCCCTTTGTGTCATCCCAAATCTTTCTGACTACTATGAATTCCCAAACATCCTTCCCAATCTTTCACCCCTCCTTTTTTCCTTTACTCAAAGAGCAAGCACCCATGACCACTACCTACAAAAGACTTACTGCTTACCCTTTGCAAATAAATGCCATTATATCCCTACTTCAAACTCCACTTAACACACATGATATCAAGAGCACACACCCGAACACAATTAATGCACAAGAAGAAAAAAAAATGGTACTAACCTACAAACTATTAACCTTGGGTTCTGGTGTAGCATGCTACTCGACAGAAAAGCGATTCAATGCCTCGCCAGGGGTCATAAGCGCTATATAAATACATTTACAATTACAATTGTATGTCATACTTTTGTACTCAAAGCCAGTCTTCGGAGTTTTGCTATGTTGAGTAGGTGATGTTAACTTGTATCCTATTCATGCATATTTATACTTTTAATTCTCTTTATTTTTCTGTTAATTTAACCTATCAGCTAGCAACAATTATTTTAGCTTTTTTTTAACCGTGCTTGATCTCCAGGTATGCAGAGGTATTGGTGTTCCCTTGTTTCATCCTCCTGTGCATTTTAATCTTTAATTATTTAAGATTATGTAAAGATCCTTTGCCATACCATCTACCCACAATAAGGCTTGTTTTTTTCAAACCATTGTTAATCTTCGGGTAGAACAGTGGAACTAGCATGTTTTGAGCTCCAGTTTCTGTTTAGTCGCCATTTTCTACATGACCACAAATTGTTACAAGGGAACTGGTTAGCAATACACAACTTAAGCGCTCTTTCTTCTTGTGATAGGATGCCAGGACAAACAATGCCTCACCAGGTGCCAGTGATTCACGTCCTGCCAGTTCACATAAAACTAATTCAGGGAAATGTGGAATTCCAGTAGCAAACTTACAGTTTCCCGAAATGAACGCAAGTCTGCAGTAACAACAGCAAAGCCAACATGTGAACCGGTACTGTGTGGCCAGCACTGGACTTACAGGAAGGGTTGCATGCTCCTGGGTGCCCCTTGCAGTAACACTACACTCTGGTAACCAATCACAGTCCATTACTAATACTGGAAATATCCAGCTACAGAAAGGGAGCTTTGTGCCGGACCTGGTTGCGGCCTGGAGGGCTGGTAGCCAAGGGCCTGGAATTCTAAGGCTTTCCACGAACCAGGAAATATCAAGGACTGAATGGATATGTCAAACATAGGGGCACATTCTTGACAACCTCTCCTAACAAACAAATAAGTGGAAAAGGTAGTAAGACCAGAGTCTGAAAAATGATACTAATATTGACCTTTTCAACAGCACGCTCAATACGCAGAATGTACCCTTGGCTTTGGGTCTGTTCGTACGTCCTGCGCGTTACACACAGATCTCTGCAGCGAGTATTCAGCTCACTGAGATACCGTTGCGAGTGGTGAGTAATACTTCCTTCCATCCTCAACAAGAGCAATTCTAGGAACCTATGTTGTGTTCACACCATTTTTTCTTCAATTGTGATTAACACCTCGAATGTGGTCAACCGATTAACACCTCGAATGTGGTCAACCAATCAAAAAGCTTAGATTAAGACCTATAACTACTCTTTTTGTGCCACAAGCCAGCGCTTCAATAGTTTCCAATACTATATTATCTTAAAATACTCATTGCACCATCATTAAACCACTTTTAGTTTTTGCAGTAGTTTTTTTAAGCACATTTAGACCCAAGATTTGCTTTTGTTTGCAGTACTCCTGTAGGTCTTTAGCTGCTCTCTGCTGTTAGAAGTATGTAACTCCAACTTAGTAACATTTCTGTTTCATATAGGGAGGAGTTCGCCTTGCTTTAACTAGGGAAAGGAAAACGCTGAAAATTGGGCCAGTATGGGACACATTTTACCATTTTGGAGACAATTCGGAAATATGAAAAAATCATGCCCATTCGCACGACAGATCTGACCAATGGCTCTCACAAAACAAATGAATTTGTAAGTTCTGTGAGTTCTGTGCCTTACTTTCTATGGTATATATATTTTCCTCAGTCCAGCATCTGAGGCATGCTGATGATAGCCTTGCAGGCTTCTCTGAAGGGTACACCCAGGAGCACTCTGTTGATGATGTCTAGTGGGGTCTGGCAGTGGTAAACAGTGCACACATGGTTCTTGGTGCATTCCCTTTAGTGTAACAAAGACTCTCATGCTCTCTCTCCTCGCTTCCTGACGCCATTTCTGTTTCAGTCTGCTATTGGTTGGCCACTTAATGATGACATTTCCATTGATTTATAGGGTTGCACACACCTTCCTGAGCAGTTCTTGGTGGCATTTCTCGTCTCATCTTATTTCTCAATGGAATGATGTTTCTTGCCGTTTTTTCAAGCCTCCTCAGCTGATGGGCATCCTCGAAGAGACGGAAAATGGCAAGAGCCATGCCACAGCAAAGGAAATTGCTTGTTAGGTTTATAAAATACCATTCCTTATGTAGGGACAAACTTGTAGCCAGAATCTTAAAGCGGCCATCCAGTGAATGACATCACAGAAGCACTCAAAATCCCAGCCTACCCCTCAACAACATTCTGGATTCCAGTGTAAATTGTATGAAATGGAGGACTAGGAGAAGAGAAGTGTGTTTTTTTTTCTACACTGGATGGCTCCTACAGCACAAGGAATGGGGAATGGGAAAGATCAAGAATGGAGCATGGTTTTTATTACGAGTATGTCAGACACTGGTTTCTGGCCTAGCAGGACCTTAATTGCTGCTAAAATTGAGGCATCCAGGTTATTAATCTGTTTAGGTGCAATATAAAGCATCAATTGCATCTTATGATAACTCGAGTGCTAATAAATACTGAAAATTAGACAACGAAATATTTTTTACAGAAATAAGCATATTAGTCACCCTGCCTAGAGTCCTGTCAAGTGGGATGGTTCTCGACTTCCCACATTCTTGGAACAGTGTTGGATTGTTTTTTATAGTTGTTTTAATAGTTTTCTGAATCAGAGTTAATCACATTTTTTTTAAACAAATTTAGAGACAAAAAAATGGTACATGCTTTTTACATCTACTGGGCCAGGCGATGCCAAGATACACCAGATAGGTCAGTCAGCCTTAGAAGGGCAATAAAATTAGCATCAGTTTCCATAGTGACACCTGCAAGTTCTAACTAAATGTCTTCTCCAAAGATGTAGAATGTGGTGATATGGATCTGGTTTATGGTAATTAAATCAATTTTCGTGCCTGACCTCATGCTTGCTGTTGCTGGAAACTTGCTTGGCATTTAGACTAAACAGACTGGCCGCTTTCCTAAAAGTATTTATATTTGTAAGCTTGACTTACACCAGCAAATAGCTTGATTTATGAGTGAAAAACCACTTTTCCTGTTTAGGGACAGTAGTTTTTCATGGTTAAAAGCATTAAGGCAAGTCATATGCTTTTGGTAAATAGGAGAGTGGACATACTATTATGTTATTTGGAACTAGTACTTTCTCAGTGGAAGAAAACATGAAAAATGTTAGCACGTGTAATTAGAGCTCTTGTGGCATGTAAGACTAGGCTTATCATTATACTTGTTTAAAGGTGTAATGTGTGCATAGCCTGGCAGTCTTTGTGAATTCTAAAATTCATGAATCTGCAGCGATGCGAGATAATAAAACTTCCAGTGCAAGTTTGACTTTTTATCAGTGGCGGCTAGTGGTGCGCAGAAGGGGCTCGGTGCCGTGCAGTGGGTAGGGGGAATAGGGAAATAAAACAAAACATAAACTAATTACGGAAAAAAAAAACACTTACCTTCTCTCCGCCGCACCGCGCTGCTCCTCTGCTGGCTGCAGGCAGGCACAGGCTCTCAGCCTGCCCTGCGGCTAATCCTGATGCTTCCCAGAGTAGCGTCATGATTGGCTGGGAGCACCCAGCCAGGACGCGCACAGGCAGACTGTGTTGCTGGGCTGGAGAGAGCCCTGTGCGCACGTGTGTTTGTCTGGCCTGAGACAGCAGGCCAAAGACACATGCGCTCGGAGGGAGCACTCCCCCCTCACTGCTCATCACCCCGTGGCTCCGCCTCATTTACTAAAAAACGAGAATAAACATAGTTTATTAGCATTTTTAGTAAAAGGTTTGCAGCTGCCGCTGCTGATGGCCGGTGACGCTCCTCCGCCCAAATGGAGGAGCCACCCCTGCTTTTTGTGAATGATTCAAACAGCCACAGTCACGCCTATGCTCGAAGTTTGTGAAATAACATTAGCTCGATAATAACTGTGACATTACACCATTTCCCCTTCCGATTTGTAAAACCGACCACAGTGTTGCAGGACAAGGAATACTTCCAATAAATGCATAAGAAGCAAACACATCATCATTGTTGAAACAGTATGTTTTCGTTTGGGCAAATGAACCACGTTGGGAAAGTTATAAACTTATACGGAAGATGAAAATATGATTTTACAATTGTGGCCCTAATTATGAGTTAGGTGGAGTGGAATTACTGTATGGAATCATCTTCCTCCTCATTCTTAGTGGGATGGTTTTCATCGGTATCTGAAGACTAGACCCGATATTCCTGAACGGTATTTCAGCTAAATCACCGTACATGCAAAATAAACAGCTCGATGTTTCTCACTGAAGGCATTTCCAAGTGAGGATGTTTTATAGATTGTTGATTCCTCGGTATAACACTGCATTAGTAAGTAGGGAACAGGTCGTGGGAGATATTATCTGGGTGAAAAATAAAAATGTAGTGAAGCTGAGTAACATTTTATAGTCTTCACCTCTCGGCCGAATTTTATGCAAAATCTAGCTGGTTTATTCGCCCACCTTTCACTAAAAGGCGCATAAAATTCCTTCCTGTTCAGACCAGTGTGGAAAACAGGTCTGGAAAGTCATAGAGTATGCCGAAGTCTGCCGACAACACCATTCAGCCCCACATACAATGTTGCAAAATGTCATCCTCCAAGCTCTGTTTATTTCAGGGGCGTAAATTCGGCCTGAAGGGTAGCCTGTTAAAATAACACAAAAGTGAATTTAGTGCACGTGGCAGCTGACATGATCCGGGCGGTGTTCAGTAAAGCTTCCCCAGTCAGACAGGTTCTGCAAACCAGAAACCTCTCCCAGGATTCATGGTCTCGCAGAACAAAAATGCAGCTTTAAAACTTAAAGGGCTTGAAAAATATGAATGAGCACCCCTCGATGATGACCTCCTATGATTTACATACGTTTCTAAACTCCTGGAAGCTTACAAAGCTCCCCAGCACTATTTTGTTATTTGTACAGCACAAACTTACAATTCACAGATTTCTTGGCATACTCCTATTCCCGTATGCTCTCTCCCGCGTACTCTCTGCCGTGCTGAGAATCTCTAAATAATGTGTAAATGTCTATGAATGTCTACAAAGATAGCTTTTTTCTCTTCACCACATATCCAAAGCCCTTCTCCAGCGCTTCATTGCTTAAAGGAATATGTACTTGGAAAATTCTTCAAATCCTGATTCTGTGGATAAGAGTTTGGACATTTAGAATGCACCATTTGCTCTTCATAAGCTGCTGTTTGTGACATGGATGAAATATATATGAATGTGTTATACAGAATTTTTAGAGCTACGCTTAATTTGGGCTCTTTTGTACTCCTGACAGTTCTGAAAATATAAATTTAACACACCTCTTTCCATTTCGTTCTAAGGATAAAAAATACACAATGAAATCAATTTACAGAGATTGTTTTCAGGTGTACAAATGACTGACGTCCAAGAAAGGTGATGCTGAAATTTACATATGCACCTCACAAACGTGCAGTGCATATGGGTAGGTGACACCTACCTATGTAAAGACATGCATGCATGCACACACTAAAATCTACATGCCTATACAAAATTTGCTAGCTGCTCTGCTGTGGAAAGTCGAGAAGCAAAGAACACGCAATGAAAATTAGGTGACCACCTTCAATTCTGTGATATTATTTTTTTGTGTATGCAGGACCCTGTATCTCCTCGTTTGTTGTGTAGGGTGAAGCTAGAAGTGTACATAATTCAGCCTCTGAAATGGTGGGAATCAAAAATCCTTTGGTGACTCATTCAGTTCACCACAGGAGGCTGGTTCATCTTTTTCCTCGCTTAGGATATGTATTGTGGGAAAGTGAGGTTCCCTTCACTTAAAAAAGAAAAGAGACTGTTTGGCATCTGTCATGGTGGGACACTTGCTTCTTCATAGAATAAGGAATTGGACAAGCAACATGGCCCAGGAGTAATGACGATTACAGGTAAGTAATCCCAGCACTATCCATTGTGGTGCTCTTTGAACCGAATTCTACATAACTGAAGGTTTGTTGTGTCACCTCTGGCATTAAAATGTTTCTGTATTCACGTAATTCAAAAAATTACTTTCACTTCAATGGAGTTGATTATTTCTATCAAAAATATCCAAATGTATGACCTTTTAATCAGGTATTCGGGGTGGGTTGTAGATTTTATCTAGGCGAGATTCTCTGGTTTAAAAACCTGCTGACCAGAGCTCGGGGAGAAAAGTTTCACAATCTCATGAGACCACCTCATCGCCAATCAGTATGTAATTTTAAATCCAAGCTTTCTAGTATTGTTGCATACCATTTTTCTGTTCATTTTTTTATTCAAGTAATGAATAACTAATGAACATGAACTCTGACTCTTCATATGTTAAGGACATTGATTTTCACCTTAACTATTTCCAAATTCTCTGCATATAGCCCCTGTCCTTTCTGCTCCTCTTGTCTCTCTCACTGTGGTTGTTGGGTGGTGGGCATTTTTGGGGACCAGGACTTATTTTTCACTGTCAGACTTTGACCCCAAGGAAGAGGCTGAAAGGCACAAAAGGAGGAAAAGAAGGCTTAAGAGAAAGATGGGGAATCACAAACAAAGGGGGGCAACGGGATTAAAAAGAACATGCAGTACTTAGATAAAGATACAGGAAGTGTGGGGCGGTGGAAGACAGAGGCATGAGGTGGACTCAAGACTAGGCATTCTTGGTATTCAGCAACCTCAGCATTTGGCAGCACCAGCAGGGGGCTCCTAAGAAAAACTCACGAGTCCCTGTATTTATTAATTTGACAAAATGAACACTGTGATTTTCACTGCTGTTCTTTGTGGAATCCACGCCTATATTGTGGGAGCAGATATAATGTACAGCCCATCAAACACTTAAAGGATGATGGGAGGAATATGTGCAAATAGTCTAACAGCTGGCAATTGCCTAGCATAGCATTACAACCCATCATTGTGTTGACTACCTTGCCACCTCAAACTGGACCCAGCCAAATCAGCCTTGGTCCTGCACCAACAGGATCAGTTTAGATGGAATTGCCAAGCCAGGTCCTTCTGATCTGGACCATAATCAATTCAATACGAGTTTCATTCAATTTGAGCCTCTTCATTTAGGTGCAACTTGCTTCCAGTAGCACAGTGAGCATAGGACCCACATTTGGGCAGAACTTTGGGTATTAAATTAAGTACACAACATTTCATTGAAGGTATGTTTGTAAATAGTCTGCCCACTGGCAATCACTCTGACTAGCAGTCCAACCCATCCTTTTTTTGCCTACAATGCCACCTTAGCTTAAACCCATCCATATAGAACTTATCCTTGGTTCTACTCCAATAGGAACAGTTCAGCCTAAACTGACAAGCCAGGTCTTCTCTGAACTGAAACACAAACAACCCATGACTGGTTTTGGCCCATGCCATCAGTCCCCATACATGGGGCACTGACTGACCACAGGCTCCTTATAGTAAGCATTTAAGATCATGTTAAGTAAGTGTGAAAATGTTGATAATGTGGAATATTCTTTGTATAGCAGCTTCTTCCAGGCACACGGAAAATTGAGCAAGGAAACATGGAGCACTTAATTACTTAAGATGTGTCAAATGGAGTAAATTTCGAAGAATCATATGGCATTCTGAAGGGTTCTAGAAATGTATTTTGCCAACTTCTTTCATCTCACTGCTGAACTTCAAGTTGGCTGTTGGATCTACTCCTGATACAGTACATTTTAAAAAAAGAATGTATTAAAAAAGTGAGGAGCGCAATCTCTCTTCGAGGTTCCTAATGCCTCAGATACACTGCAAATCTGACCCCTAACTGGGTACGCTCTGCTCCTTTATATATGTATATGTTTCATTTCATTTATGGTAACACTCATTCTTTCTTCTTCAATCACGCTTACTTATTCACCTTGTCTGCTTTCACACAAATGGTTTGAACGTGAGATGGCCTTTAAGGCAAATTACTATTTTATGAGTAGTCTTGTGTGATCCAAAGGCACATGAGATGACTTAGGTATTATCTTAAGAACACATTTGTGTCTTTATAGTCACATTACCTTTTTCAGCAGTAGAATTGTGATCCAGTTGAAAATGATAACATTTAAAATACAAGTTAAGGACAAATTTGTTTGTAACTATCAGCTAAAACCTCATTCTGAGATTCTCTGAATTCCCACATCGGCTTTAATGCGAATTACAGGCTGAATCTGGATTCTGAGATGCTCCACAATACCGGGTTGTCTGAACTCCCATTCACCAGGTTTTACATGGTGAAGTATGGCCTCAGAAAATGGCCTGGGATGTGGGAATTACATATGTAAAAATTTTATAGTAATTCCACATTCCACAGGACACAATTCAGAATAAATTAGTAACGCCACACCCAGAAAATGTTGCACCTTGTGTTATTTAGAGTTGCAGGTGTAGTGTCATCACAGTATCATCACATTGGTAGTCCCACAGTGCTTGGAATGGAGATCCTAGTATTACCACATCAGTAGTTCCACAAATGCTTGGACCAAGGGCCGTAGTGTGCAGACAGCACTGCTGCACAAGACCCTCAGGAAGTATCCTGGATACCTAAAATTCGCTCTGGGCCAGATGGCTTGCGCTATGTTAACTAGTAGTTCGATTCAGGTGAATTCATTAATTCAAGACATAAAAACATGCTATCACTGGATTGCTCTAAATGTTGTCATTTTAATTAATTTAATGGTTGTTGACACTTGCAAAGAAAAGTCAGTCGAGAAGTTCCATCTTTGTTAAATAACTAAATGCTTCTTTTTTTCTCTTTTCTTCCTTGCATGGCGCACTCTCTCTGTGACCCGATTGTGCATCTACAGAACTGCCTGCTGAGGAAGGTATGTTTTAGTGTTTCCGGTTACTGTACAATTTCTCATTATTATTCTCCTTTTTGCCCTTTTAAGAGATTTTAGTTAACTCACATCTTGAATATGGTAAGCAAATGGTAATCTTGATATGCAAATTTTCAATGAACAGTTACCTTTTTGTTTAAAGTGGATTGTTTCATTCGCATTATTTTAATTAGCATAGCGTTGAAGTAATGTGATAGGAAACTGTCCAGTTGACTACTTCAGGTCAGCAAAACCGTAAAGCATGTTAATGAATGGAATATGTATTAAACGGGACTGTAAAAAGTGTACCACTGCGGCTCCATGAAACAGCCACTTGAGAAAGCTGTCCTTAAGTAGTACAGTCACAGCTTAACTTAATCGACAGTTATGTAGATACTCCTAACCCAGGAGGTACAGTTGCACTCACCTCTACCTAAGTATGCACTGCTCACTCTTCCCTATCTCAAGCTAGAGGTACTGATCCTCATAACTAAGAGGTACTGTCAGACCCTTTCCTGATACAAGAGGTACTATCGCTTTTATTCACATCCCATGCAGTGCTGTATCGCTTCCCCATCTCTAGTGGTGCCTTCACACTCCACCCTACCTATTACCATGCTTTTGCACTCAATCCTAACTTAAGACTCAATAATGAGACTCCATCTTCCCTCCATGCATTTCCTTTTGGCATCTCCTGTGTTAGCTCCGTCCCTCACCCCTCCTATGATCCATCATTGTTAGCTATGTCAGAGTGATGCTCCACATATCTGTAATGTAAGGCACCACAGCCCTCTTGTGTCCCTATAAGAGGTGAAGGGATGTTTTGCATCATGCATGCAGCTGCTGATCCGGGGCCTACACTCATCTGAAGATTGTTTTCTGAATTAGTGCAGTGTGCATAAGCTTCCTGTTTTAGTGCATGGGTTCGCTTCACCTGATTGGAAGGTTTTGTAAAGAGCGTTACAAGTGAAGTTCAAAGATTGTGAGCATGGTGACCGAAATTATTTTGTAGTGTGCAAGCTTCTTGTATAGTGTATCTAGATGTTTGGATAAGGTAAATAGTCAGTTCTGATAACACACGCCTTCAGTTTGACAAGAATTCCACTTGCACAAAACAATTTGTTTAAACATTTTGCTTCCTTCTGATATTTAAATATGCTGAGGTCTGCGGCCTAAATGCCACTCTCTTATTTTGCTTAAATGCCTTACTCTTCCTGATATGCAAACTCCAGTGGCAACATTGCAGAGTTTAGTTTTTATTTTATTAAAGGCATTTAGTGTAAAAATCTGCCTGTAGTATTAACATGAACTGAATAGAAGTGCTCACCTCTCACATCTGCCATGTTTCTGCCACTTTGGTGGCTCGTGGCAAACACAGGACTACAATCCCTAAAGTGGTTATATATTCAACCAATGTAAAACTAGCTGACTACATCCATCTTTGGTTGATATAACGGGGATGAATTGAGGAAGTCCTAGGTTCCTGGGCCTCCTAGAAAAGCCAAGTGCTGTTCTCAGATGTTGACCTTGTCCAGGCAGTTTACTTCTTTCTGATAAGGAGGTGAAGGACCTGTTGTCCTCACTGAGAATAGGTCAGGCCATTGGACTCCCGGGGCGTTCTGTTGTGTTTCATCACACATGATCTCTTTACAGTACAAGGAAAATGAGAACAAAACGACTCAGCAGCTATTATCCAAAAGTTAAGTCCTTCGCCATCTTTGAAAAAGAGTAAATCACATCAACGCCCAAGAGATCAAAAGGCAACATTTTAGTAGGTTTTGTTGTGATAGTGTGAGTAGTGTTAGGTATGGCTTAAAATGATTCCCATTCAGATTGGATATAGCACCAAAGCAATCAGAGACTTAGTAGAGCCTGGCTGTGGCCTACAAGTCCGGGATCCTGAATAATTTACCCAATTCATAAGAAATGAGGAGGGCACCTGATTTCCTCAGCCAATTTCCCGGTTGTACTAAACATCTTTACCAAAGTTAGACCAGTAAGCTCACCACATTCTTTCTGAAATCCAGGGAGAACAGAGATTTGAGTGAACAAGTTTGAAGAAAGAGGATGAGTCTGTGTGCTCTCTGCTGTTTGCACGGCTGTGCCCCACAAGAAGTGAGAGGTTTGCCTCCTCTGGTGCCACCTGGTACTAGTGAGTAAGAAAAAGAAAAAATACTAGGTTTATTATTAGCTGTCGCCTTTCAGCAACTAACACGAATATGGAAAGCCTTTACAGAAATATCATTTAAAGCCTGGTGGTATGAAATCTGTTATAATCATAGACTGGACACATCTCAGATGCATCCTATATCACTTGTTTTAAAAAGAAAGGACTTAAGGAATTCAGTTACCGATTTCCTTAGTGAATCTGTCAAATCATCCTTTGCCCTCTCACCTGATGCGCACAAAGTTCTTCAACCTTCCATGACTTCCTTTTTATGATGCTTTTAATTGTATTATATTAAACTACGCTGTATACATCATTATTATTTCATATCAGACTACATTTCTCATGACCCATGTACATTCCCTTTTCCCTCCCCACTCCTTTTTGCTGTTTTCCCTTTTCTAATAAATTGTTGAATATATCATGACTGCACTGTACTAATCATAATAAACACAATTTTAAAACTTAAAAAAGGACTTAGGAACACATTAACGCATTGGCAGATATGGCCCACCTGTTAAAAATCAGCAGACCTTCCTTTGGCCAATCCTGTGGTTCCTGTGCCTAATTTCCCGATGGGAAACTGTTTACTTTCTAACGGCAGAGCATCAATTGGGTCTATTGTCAAAAAACTTTAGGTAGCAGCCCATCTTCCAGGGAACCACTGGCTTTAAGGTATCAGAGGTTCTGCAGTATTTAGACAGTGGCCTTCAAGTGTTCATTTTTCCTGGTCTGGAACAGGGAAACGGCAGTGACTCACCCTATGCCCTCCTTCTTGGTACCACTCACCTCCAGGTGTACTAGAAGAGTACTACTCCCAGACCATCAGGATCAGGGATTTTTAATTCGGACTTCTTTCTGAAAATAAAAATAAATAAATGGCACTCTTCAGACATGGCAGATGTTCAACATTACTTTCACTGAAAGCGTTGCTGCCATGCAGGTAGGAGTGCTTTGGATGAAAAGCTGGCAACAAGCTGGCAGGGATCGTGGGTACACTGCAGTCGGGGAGGGCATCCGCCACCCCAGCAGGTGAGCTGACCAGCAGCCCTGTACCAGCTCCCTTACACCCTTGGACCAGTTTTGATTTCCACCAGAGTTTTCTGTGTTCTTTAGTGCTTATGTGCTCGCATTGATTCAATGAAAACGATTAACTTTTCATAAATTTCCACGAAATTCTACCTAAAAAAGTTAAAATCGTCTAAAAATGGAACAGACTCAGTAAAGCATTGATGATTCCAGCTGCTTATATGCCTGTTCCAGAAATTGTTATAAATAACAAAGGAACCACAGAGTCATCTGGGACCCTGGGTAAGGTTATGTCAGAGAACATAGTGGTCCCTATACCTATAATATTACAGGCAATTACAATAATCCAAATGGTTATTTTTTATTGATTACATTTACCAAATATTTAAGTTCCAGCAATCCATGACAGCACGGTGGATGTGTAGTGAGAAACATGCTCGGTGCTCTTAAAAATGCAATGCACACATGACAAATAGTGATCTAGCATGTGTATCATAAATATGAACATTTTGTGACTGTCTATTGAAGAAATGGCCTGTGTTGTTTTTTTTTTATGATACACACTCTTGATTACTATTTGTCCAGTGTCTATCATGTTTTTAAGAGCACCGGGTACGTTTCCCTCTACACGCCCATGCAGCCAACACTGATATCCCGAAACTAAATATTGAGTAAATGTCATCAATAAAAATAACCATTTGGTTTATTGTAATTGACGACAAAATGATCAGCTTACGGCCCACTGTGTTCTCTGGTCCAAAAAAGTGTCTTAGGGCCTCATTACGAGGCTGGCGGGCCGACCGTCGGCCTGCTTATGGTGCCAAGGCCAATGTCATCACACAGAGGCTGCCCGCAGCACCCTTGGAATGCGCTATGCCTGCTGTAGCAGGCGGTGCGCATTCCGAGGGTGCTGAGCAGGGGGGCCCCTGCACTGGGTTTCCACCAGCCTTTTCAGCCATGAAAAGGCTGGCAGAAATTGGACACGAGTATGAGCGTGTCGACGCTGAACTCAGCGCCACCATGGCTGTCCATGACTCCAACCGCCATCAGCCCGTTGGGGACCATGTCCTGACGGGGACGGCTGTGGTGGCCCAACTGGCAGGATCGTAATGTGGTTGTCAGACCACCTGGAGTGTGATGGTCCGACTGCCACCGCGGCATTGGTGGTCCTCAGACCACCAATGTCATAATGAGGCCCATAGTCCGGAGGTAACTCTGTTCTCTGGACCTAACGCACCGTCTCTGACTAACTGTGTGCACATGAAATTTCCATAAACAGTAGTTGTTTTTTCACCTTTGCATCACATTACTTTTTCCCCCAGACTTGCATTAGTCTGTACACAAACCCTTGTTAACTTTCCTCCAATTGAATTTTGGTTGGAATGGTTACCCATATTGCTCTCAACTTTCCCTTTTCTTAATTATTTTGTGGTTACTGTGAGTTAATTTCTCTAGGTCTTTGGTAGATAATGATTACAGGACAGTGTTTGTGGCTGACAATGCTGTTTGCCATTTATGCCTCGTACAAATGTACGGCCATTGGATTACCATGTTACTCTTGCTAGATCTCTGTTGCTTGGGGATACCTAGCACACCACAAAGGGGAGTGGAGACATGGATGACCAGGTTTGTTCTAAGAATTGAACTTCAACCTTCCAACTTCTTTGCCTAGTCTCCTCCGTTAGCCTTCCATTTACGTACCAATTCCAAATAAATTTGCCGAAGACAATATAATGTTGTTCGCTTGACTATCATGTAGACACTCTAAATATGTTTTGTAGCATCTCCAGTTGTTTACATAGTTTGCACACACCTTCCTCCCACAAACTAAAAGGACCTAGGCTGATCTTTCTAGTTCAGAAATGTGTCAAAGATGGGCATCTCCAGCATTCCTTCATTATTGCATGCTCTTAGTAAGTACATTACTAAATAGGACTTCTGGGTTACTCCGGTGTCGCCAGGTTTCACCAGTTTCTTACAACTATGATTAATTACCTCTCCTCTCTATGCCATACAGTTCTTCATAACTGCAGGCTTTGATCTCGCATTGGGTGTTGGCCGTGCCGCTTCACCTCTCCATAGTTTTTTGACATAACTCCTGGTGATGATTCAGTACATTGTCTGCATCTTGCTCAACAGGTCCCACCTGGTGTGAACAGCACAAAGATAGTGTTGTTTTGTATTTCACTTGTTTGGAGACAGTCCTGCAAGTTTCATGGTGCTGATGTCCCGCTATCTGCTGCATAATTGTTTTAAAATAGGTTTATTAACTCTGATGGGCGCATACAACACTTAACACATTAAAATTCCTTTGGATAAAAATAGCATGTCTCACAAGATTAATTTAATTGTTTAAACAATGTCATATCACAATAATCCACTAACACCATATGTACATTTTCAAGGTCGATCGTTGTCATTTAAAAATCACTTAAAGACAAGACGAATATTAAACTCCTCCTCCCTAAGTAGTAATTTCAGGGTACTTTGTCTGGATATTACAAATTGTGGGCAGCCAGGCAAGAAACTGATGACACCTCGTCTCGCTAACCATTACTCACACCATGAAGTATGAAATATTGCAGCATGAAATTAGTCTGTCCTGTAGCCCCACTAATCAGAACCTCTTCAAATGCAGCCTTGGCAGAGAATTAGGAACATTATTATCTTGCTGCAGCAATCTCATAAATTCATTGTGACTCCCATAAATGCTTGTTTAACTACCCTGCCCTGGTCATATCCTCTAGACATGACTGTTCAACCTCTGGGACCTGGCAGAAGTCGGCGTTGTTCAACCACATTCTTTAACCACACCTGTTTAAGTGGTGACCGACTCCCATTGTCGGTGCCTTCTGCGCTTGATCGGAGCCAAAAGGCTGATGCGACTCAATTCCCCATGAAAGCGTCCAACTTGAGCGGTTGATGTTTGTCAACGCTGCTGAAGGCTTCTTCTTGCCTTTGCGATGCCAACCAGGATCTTCATTGTTCTCTTTGGGAGCATGCCAGTCCGCCTTAACAGTCAACTAATTGTACCACCGATGATGTCAGCGGGCAAAATCCACAGGAGGTTTAATGTTCACATCGAATGTGGAAAATACACGTTGTCGTCTACTTGAACACTCTAGACAATAGACTCCATCAATCCAGTTTAGTGGTACTATTGATGAGAGGATTACACCACTTAGAATGTCTGTTTGCTGTCCATAAGAGGAAGTGGTGTTCATCCCAAGCCAAAAACTATGAAAAGTATCATTATGAGTCTCCAGAAATAAAATAAGCAATGGTGTGTCTCTCAGTGTCTAAGAAAAGAAGCATGTTTACGGTATGCAAAACCAAATGGAGCCTTTAGAAAAGAACTGTTGGTGCCATAAACATGTATATATGCCGTGACAGTGAAAATAAATGTGGCCCCATGATATGTTGTTTAGAGCAGTTACATTAGTAAACATGAATTCACACATTTATTACTACACTGCAAAGGTCAGTTAGGGTTTATTACCAAAGTACAGCAAATGTGATGTGAGAAACATTTCACTGCCTCACAGACTGCATGGAAACCACTCTCCTTAGAGTCTCTTAAGTGTGGTTCTTGCCTTGCTGCGGAAATCCTGATTTTGGGTTGACACATTTGTCAAAACAAATATACATGAAACAATTCCATGGCTTAAAGCATAAACGCAGATGAGCAAAGTCTAATCTCTTTTTGACTTCCACTGTTGAGGGAGGGAAAGGGCAAGGGCGTACTCATGAGAGGCCCATCCTTGCATTCAACAATGGTAATAAACCGCATATCACACTCTGCGCACATATATTTTCCGTAGCAAACATCTCAGCTGTTTGCATGAAGTTGGGCATTATGGTGGCAATTTTCCCCTTGACATAGTCATAGAATATTTCTGTAGGAAACATTTCAAGAATTATGTAATTTCCATGTTGTTCTATCTTAGTAAAAATAGCAGCTCTCGCAGCCTTCGATGTCCAGCCCAACTAGAGCAATAGTATATCAAATTCATAGTTGCGTGATAATAATAGTTAATATATAATAATCGTTATTTAAATATTTTGTTTGTAACTCTTTAGAGATTAAACAAATGTTATGGCACCCATATAGAATCCAATAATATCAACGGTGTATCAAGGCAGCCAAACATCCATCAATGGAGCCAACCGAGAGAGGCACTCCCTTTAGGTTATTTGGCCACATTAGTTATCACATAACATAACATGTGTATTTGTAAAGCGCACGTTCACCCGCAGGCATCTTGGCGCTGAATAACAGATGTTTATTGTTACCCAACTCAATGGTACTCGTTGCGATAAGGTTGAGTATCTTGGTTAACTGCCAGTTGTTGAAAACTAAGTATACCATGGGAAAAACAGGTGCCAGTTGAAAGAAACATCAAAGCAAATTGCATGAAAGTGCTACAGAAGTGAAAAACAAATTCAAGAGATGCTAGTATTTTTGTCTGTCAGTAGTGGTGGTCACTAGCCTCTCACCCACTGTTACCTTCCTAGCACTGGGGCAGGCTCACTGAGCTCTGTGGGCACTCACAAGGGGTAGACCCGGGCATGTACCAAAGATCCAAGACTTAGGGAGCAGAAACAGGCTTTTCCAACCCCCTAGAAAGGTCATCCTCCAGGAGCACAACTCAGATATTGTAGGAGTTAGAGATAGCAGGGACCTCATAGTGTATGGGCACATGTCTCTTAAAAGAGACAGCTGTCTCCTATCAGATAGTCCTCTTATGCCTTCCTCTTCTTGACTGCCAGCCTCGGGGACAAATCAGAAGATTGATGGGCCAGTGGAGCTCCATTTATATGTGGCATACCTCAGCTGCTCCCTCCTGTGTTGTCGCTCACACAGCTGCTCATTGGTTCCTGACACATTATGCGATCACATGATACATTAGGCATCAACCAGTTAGTTTTTAAATTCTTTCTGTCCCTGGATGCAGAATGAAGCCAGGCACCACTTGGATCCTCAATTGAAATGAGCCCTTATGCTGAATTATGAGACCGGATCAGGAAAGCCCATGCTTGGCATCTGCGATGGAGTACCTACACATTCCGAATATTTTCTGATAGATAAGCAGACCCACCATTCTTTTGAATCCTACCTCAACTCCTTGAATGATAGTGACTAGCAAATACCAAACCACTGTACGATCCATCAGACTCCTTCCTCCCCCATCCTCTGAATGGCAGTGACCAGCTTGTACCAAACTGTTGCATGACACATCAGACTCGTGACCCAAGGTAAGTGCCATAAGCTGTTTCATATGCAGGTTAGTGTCCCGACATCTGCTGGTACTCTAAGCCCAAAGTAGTGCAGCCTTACAGACTAAAGACCAAAGATTGAAATACTGTCTCAGACTCAATCAAAGATGGTTCATGATCCTCCGGTGGGCATATTACACAGTAAAAACATGGAAGGCAATACTCTCCATGGAAAGTAGCTCACGCTCAGCTTAACCTGCAGCCATGTTGTACTGGGGTCAGATACTTATATATTGTGCCTCAGATCATCAAAACTGATTTGCTCAATGAATCATGGACTAAGCTGTGTAAAACAATCAGGCATACTGATCAGGGGATTGGGATAATGTACTAAACCATAACTAGGAGCCAAAGAGACTACTGTGAGCCAGTGTTACCGGTTCAGAACGGAGTAGCAAGAGCTATCCCCTCTTCCAGCAATGAAAAAACTGAAAAATGATGGGTAGAATGCTTGAATTAACCTCAACCACTGGTGAATTTTCAGGACCACATACTAGTACATGATTTTTTAGCACTCCATTGTGCCCCAGACAGGCACTTGCAATATACAAGCAGCCTTGCTCCTGATTCAGTGGAACTAGTCCAGCCGAACTGGCAGGCCTGGTTCCCTCTGAACGGGAATGCAAGCAACTCCAACTTGGGCCTTTTCAGTAGGTTGTAGCTTAACACTGGCTTACACAAACAAGAATTAGCAATGCAATAGGTCTTGCGTTTGCTCGAGTAGAGTTATTAGAGTTGTACATTTCTAACTGGACTTTTCTTGACACATAAATTGAAAAATGAAAATGAAAAGTAAAACAGACGATTCAAAGCGCCACAGCCGCCATGAGCATGAGCCCGAAGGAGAGACACAAAAGGAAAAATAAGTTTGCTCGCAGTCAAACGTATTGGTAAAAGTGCAATTATCCATGTAACAGGGTCGATGGCCAAGGCGGTAACAAAACTGTCCCAAAGAGGGACAAACATAAAGCATTTACCAATGATAACATAGGGCTTTTTGAAAGGCAAGCCCATAAACGAATGATAGTGATGGGTGTGCGGTGGGCGTGATTAAAAGCTCACAGATAGGTTACAACAGGCCAGAGCGCTTTACAAATTGATGAGTGGGATGGTTGGATTAAACTCTATGGCAGTGGTTTTCAACTTTCTTAAGGCTGCGCCCCCCCAGTCGAAAAAAAATAATAATCAGGCCCCCCTCAGAACTTTTTACAATTGTTCTGTTAAGTTGGCAATTTTTAAATATGTCTAGACTTATTCAAACATTGCTGTTATGTTCTGTTACCTTTCTAAAAAAGCAATTAATGTTTTTTCTGCTTAAAATAAAAAAACTGCTATCTGCATAATGCTTCTTTAGGCCAGAGCCTGGCGCCCCCTCTGGGATCACTTGAGGCCCCCCTGGGGGGGGGGGCACCACCCAGTTTGAAGACCCCTGCTCTGTGGTAATTTTTCATGCCGCATTCTAGCCCATTGTTCTTTTGCCCACCATGCCACCTCAGACTGAAGCCTGCCAAAAACCAAACATCCCCCTCCCCGGAGTACCTGCTCCCTTCCAGTAGCACCAGGGCTTTCCAGGGCTTTCCTTTCTTAGAGAATGAACGCCTGGTACTAAGCCCTGTCAAATGCCACAGCTAGGGATGGGTGAGTGGACTGCACTGCGCAGCATCCCCGTTGAACTTTGATATGGTATGTACCATTTCTGAAAATCACAGTGCTGTTTGAGTGAAGCCTAGCATGAGCTACTTCCTGTAAATCCGCATACTGAGCGCTGTCCCACCGAATAGCCTGTTTCAATTGGAAATGTAATATATTTATAGAAAGTCTCTGTTTCCTAGGTCGGTTTTTACCAAAAATGTTTACACCTGGAAGCTGCAGTGCAGACCTTTCCTTACTAAATGCTTTCCTTACTCGCCCTTGAGTCGCCGTGCTAAAAATTTTGGTAAAATGAGTTAATATTAAAGTAAGCACGTTTTTGTACTTATTCAACTATCAAAATGAACCTTAATTAGACTGAGATTAATTGTTTTTTGGATTGCTCAATAGTGCCCTTTCTATTTAATAATTATAATAATAGCAGTGAGTAATTGAATAACCTACCTGAATAGGATGATTGTTCCATCATAGCACCTGTCAAGACCAGGAAGGATACAGAGACCTGCACTGAATACACTGAGATGTCTGGGGCACCCATGTTATGTTATGGGCATTTGTTATAGCACAAAAAGACTCGCTCCCAAATGTGTATCTTAGTGCTTGGCAACCAAAACAGCAAGTGCAGCTAGACCAGTTAGAACATTGATGGATCTTGGCACGTGCAAATGTGTAAAGGAAGCTTGTTCCAGTGAAAAGGAGCAAGATATGAAAAGGATCTGCCACCAAATCTGGAAGTGAATCACCCTGGAGTCACATGAGAGAAAGCAAACAAATGGCTCATTATAACGCAATGTGGAATTGCCAATAGGGTCAAGAGACAAAACAGTAACCATATTTCTTTCAGGGCTTCGCTTCATATGCCTTGCATCCTAGTTTCCTTGCAGCCCCCAGTGCAGAGGGGAGGTCAGTGGGCTTGAGCTGGAGTGGTGCAGTAGTGCCAAACCCAAGAAAACCTGCATCTCAAAAGTCAATTCGGGTCCCCAAGAAGCTGGAAAAGGGGTTGTTGATAGAGAACGGGGAAGCAACAGATAGTCATGGGGATGTGTATTGAGAAATAACAGGTCGCATATCCTAAGTAGGATATACCCTGGAGCTGGCTACCCAAGCAGCCAGACCAGATTCTAACGGATGGGTATTGATACTGGATTGACCTGTGGGCTGACTCTTGATTGCAGTCCAGAAGCCAGACATGATGTGAATGAAAACTAGTACCGGGCCTCCCACGCGCAGGCCCCAAAGAGTGCTTCAAAGAAACAAGCTGGAAAGGCAATAATTATTGAGGCAGGGAACCCATATTTCATGTGATATGCAACATATCCTGATAGTGACCACCATTCATAAAGTGAGCACGCTCTGGAGCATGACACATGTAATCACAAATATATAGCATACATTCAATGGGAAGGATTCCCGTTAAGGTAGACCAAGGTGCCATCATGATGGGGTCATATTTGCAGGTCCAAATTACACGCCCGCAAGTTTGCAATTGCACTAGTTTTGCAAAGTAGCTGGTGCACTATCTGAACCCAGTACAACATGGCTGCAGGTCAAGCTGAGCGTGAGCTACTTTCCATGGAGAGTAGGCCCACCACACAGCTCTTCTTACCCAACTGCTGAAATTACAGTAACATAACTGGGGCTAATATACAGGCTGGATGGAATGGGGTCCGCTTGCCATACATTTCCTTCTCATTACTTGCTAGCATGAGAGCAGGGCAAGTGGGGCTGGCATTTAAGCTGAGAAGTGCTCCAGAGTTGTGGAGAGCTGGCATTTGCGCAGCTCCTTTTCCTGCCACCCGAGATTCGAGCATTGCAGGTCAGGCTTACATTCTGGCTGAGTGGGACCAACCAATCACAAAGAGCAGGGTGCCACACATCACCAACGCCAGCTCAGGTGAGGCTGAAAAGAAATCCTGAATGTTTTCCCTCCACATCAGGAAACCAGCAAGCCAAATGCCCCATCCTCTACCTGAAAGGAGGACATCCAGGTGGGTTGAGAGTACAAGTCATTCACAGCCTACAAGCCCCTCAGGTGACCATGTCCAACAGCAATAGCCGTAGCCTTCTCTATTTCGACAGATAAGTTGCTCACATTTTGATGTTTCCATACCCCAAAGTATGTGCAAGGAATACAACACCCCCAAGTGTATCCTAAGATGATATTGTAAGTCACCTCACTTTAAAACCCTGGAGGTCATTCTTCTCCATTTGTGCCCCCACTGCTTTCCAGTGCACAAGTCCCTGCGTGCCTCAGCCCCCACCGCCTACTTCAACAGAATCCAAGTGAGGACTTGTGCCCTGGCGTCCTCTCTGTGCCCACACCAGGGGCGTAACGCAGGTCCCTGCAGCTCTTGTTGTGCAGGGGGGCTCCCCAATCCTTAAAAGGGGGAGAAGGGGCGCATTTTGCTAAACGCAAATGAATTTCTTTGGGATATGGGAGACTTGGGGGTCCCTCATCACAGGCATTTTTCTCTGTGTGCTGCTCACTCAATTCTGTTTTTCTAGTGCCGGTCAGCCTCTAAATGAACCACCATGACTCTGCTGTTATATAACTGACATGAGGCAACCTTGGTAAAGAAACCTCTGTTATGACAAACCACTGTCACGGCGCCCACTCGTGCTTGGTGCGAGATAGGTTAACATTCTAGCTCTTGCAGGCAGTGGAGGGTCAGTGAAGTGAAATATTCTGGTTTCCTTGCCGACACCGAGCCAAAGGTGTAAGGCGTGGCCTTGTGGGGCGACACTACCTCCTACCCAAGATACCTTTACATTCATTCATATTAATTAAATTATTGCGGCGTGTTTTCACCGAAATATCTTTTAACGAGCTGCTACGTTGCCACCTCTCCTTTGCATTTCCTGCCCTATCAGATGTTTGCAGTCCAATAAGCGAAAAGTTCTTTATAGTGGTTCTCAAATGGCAATCCATGAACTGTTACTCTTAACGGTGGTCGGCATATGTTTGTTTGAGAGTATGGGGATCTCACTATTAAGCTAGAGTCATCCTTGGCCATATTTGCAGTTGATGTGGCTTCCTCAATCGGCGCAGCCAAGGCAGATCCTGGCTTAAAATGATTTGTGGAAGGCTGTGCATCCTTATCTGTGTTTGTCTAACACCGTGTAACGTCATGGAGATGAGAATTCTAAAGGAGGGCATTGCACAAATATGGCTTCATATCTTTGTTTGTTTTTCCAGGGAAGTCCATATGGGAGCTGGTGTTGGAGCAGTTTGAAGATCTCCTCGTGCGCATTCTCCTTTTGGCTGCCTTTGTGTCATTCGTAAGTACCACGCTCCATCCTAGCTCTCGCCACAGAAGCAATAATGTGTTCCCTAGCCCCTGACATCTGTTAATAATGCTTTAGATAATACTTGTAACAATACTTGGCTAGGAATCTGATGCAACTCCGTGAGGTGCCCATGATCTCTTGGGTTGGCGTGTGGCAGCTGAGATCCTAGAGGAACAGGCTTAATTTGTGAAATAAATTAACTTATAAATACATCAATAAATAGTGCAGGACTGGAATGTTTCAGATGTCAGCTACAGTGGAGCACGGCTGGCAACCAAAATCACCACTAGTGCAAATATTTAAACCAGCTGACACACTCTATGCAGGCATAAGAATGGGCCTAGTGTGAGCATGGATGGGAGGATGGCACCCCACCCTAATTGAAACCAGTCATCTAGCCTGCAGCCCACCCAAGAAAATGCCTTTGTGACTGAATGGCAAGTGTGACGCTGCAGCCATTGCCAAATACCATGGTTGCGGTATACCTAGACTGCGAAAGCATTGTCCATCCTCATGGCTCTTTTGTGCATCACCTATATTTCTTCTCACTTTATCTCCCTTTTGCATGTTGTTTTTTTATCCCTGCTTTCTCCCTTTTTCACAGGTTTATTGTCTTCCTCTTCCTCCTTTTCTGTATTCTTCTTGGTCAAAGTATGATGTTCAAAAATAAATCCTTGTTAAAAAAAGAAATGAGCGCCGGTGTCCACAGCCTGCAACCTTCAGCACAAATTAAGCACTATAACAGGAAGGAGGCCACTGCACAGAGTTTCACAAACGTGCCAAATGGAACAAAACCTGCATCCAAGAGTGTATTGGCATCCCCACCAAGCCTGATGACAACAAATTTTCAGCGGGCATTTTTCCCACCCACTCACTATTTGTGTCAATTGTTTCCAACATAGGCGCTGGAAGTAATGGTGTGGGGATGCCACAATACAACCCCAAAATAACCAGAATGAGCAATAAAGATTCCTTTACATTTTGTTTTATTTTGTCACATTTGCTGTGCATTCAAGTACAAATGTAAGGCTACTTGGTGCTGCTTTTTTTTTTTAACAAGGAAGTGAGTGTTTACTTCTCTTTCTCTGACAGCAAAGTGAGAGGAGTTTGTAAAGTGAACAATCTGGCTGCAGTGCAGTGTCCCTGAAAGGAAAGATTGTAGACAGTCAGTTTTTTTTCCTAACATAATAAATAGTAAATACTTCTAAATTAACTGTACAAATATTTCATATAACAGCAAGTAAGAAAGCCCTTTGATGTGATATGTAATTCTGAAGTATGATGGAAACGAAGATTTTAATAGAATCAAAACAAATCAAGAAATGTTTATTGGTCATGTGAAAATGATAAATTTTTGCTGAAGCCCTATTTCCACATATTGTTTGTGCGCTAAGTATCACTAAAACTCCTTGTCCTTGCAAATGGTATGCCCATTTAAAAGAAAACATGCGGACTGTAAATGGCAGTGTGCCACCACACCTGTTTTTAGTAATATATGTGCACCGTTCGGTTGCAAAGTGCCCTCATACTGCAGCCTCACCACTCTCCTGCTGAAGGGATGCGGCGCGTTAGCCACACTTTTCCTTTGTGTGGCACTTGGTTTCGATGGCAGCACCCCCACTCTGAAAGTTATTTCAGAACCATTGGTTTCCAGATTTTATTACAGATGATGTGCGGCTTCCCTTGCGCTAATTGCGGCAATGCTGGTGATAAACGCGCGCTTTTGTCAGACTGCTAAGTATAGCAGATTCGCCTGAACTGAGCCATGTGTGTTTTTTTAAATTAAATTGGGATTACTCTGAGGAAATTGTTGACTTTCCAGCCTTTTTATGGGCAACCCGTTGTAATGGGTTTATTTAAAGTGCATATCCACACGTTTATAAAAGGATTTAAATTCCTTGCTTAGCAGAATAGAGCCTGGCTGTGGGCGTGGGTCCTAAAATAGTCAGGTTAGCCGTGGTCATGGTCTACAGATGTACAGTGCTCTGGAAGTACAGCCGATTCAACTGAAGTCCTGTATTGTAGTTGTGCGCACTGAATGCCTTGCAGAGGAGCCGTCGGCATGGCTCTGTGAGTTCTGCAGACGGTGCTGTGTTGATAACACCTTTAGGAATCGCCATTGCGAGAGGATGTGCTATTTTGGAATGAGAGGCAGATAGAACGCCAGTCTCTCCCACATGTGCCCTTGGAGCATCCTTACATCTGAGAATCTGCGACAGTATGAACCATTGCATAGATACCACTAAACATACATTTCGCACTGTCTGAAATACCACTACTCTGGCTACGACAACATAGGAATTAACATGTTCGTTGGTAACCGCTAAGATAAGATTTAGAAAAAGTGGTATTGGCAGGTTTAGAATTGGGGTAAGGTGTAGTGGTATGTTAAGGAAAATAGGTAGTGTTAGGTTTTTTGGAATTGAATCATAGGGTAGGCTTAGCCCTAACATTTAAGGTTAACCCTAGTGTTAGGTTGGTATAGAGTTTGCTTCTGGTTAGGCTAAGGCTTAGGTTTAGGGTTAGCCAAGGTTATAGTTTAGGGTTTAGATCGAGGCTTGAGGTCAATACGATTACCCTTGCAGTTACCCCATGCAGTTTAGTGATGTTCTTTATGGTGCTACTTTCAATTTAGTGTATTCTGTGTAGCGTTATCTCAATGCAGTTGGGTTCTATTTAGTGACCTACAACCACATCCTGTCTCATTGATATAATTTTCCAACATTCTCTGCTGCGATCAGATGGACTCATTTATATAACCATCTAACTTCCCTGTGATGATCAGGTGAGATCAGACTGGCTTCTTGGATTCTGAAGACGTGGGGGCTGTCACAACCTCTTATGAATGCCTGAGGTCTTCCCAATGCCCTGGTTAGTTTTATATATAAATTGCAAAAATAAATTGCTGTATCTACTTCTTATTACCAAAAGTATTATTCACTGAAAGAAATACTAAATCATCAAACTCTGCGGCATTGCTTTTTTTTTTTTTTTTACAAATCCAGAGTCAAGCAGAAGACATTTCAATGGAAGTGCAGCCGCTTCAGGTTCATGTGCCTAAAATGTATTAACTTTATTTTTTTTTAAACGAAGGCCTGTAGAATTTAGGATGCAATTGATTCCGTCCACCACTGCCTCGGGAATGCTCTATTCTCAGCATTTCTGTGGCAGCCACCTTATGTCTATTCTATGTCCACTGAGGCCTTTTTGTTTATTTGAGGGGGTAGATATTAATGTACATCAGTTCTGTCAGTAGAAATACTTAGCGAAATGAACCTTTTGACTGAAAAAAGTGATTAGAACTTGTAATAACATTTACTTTAATGGACCAATCCCTGTTCTGCTTTAAAATGTACCTTGAATTTCTTGGACTCTGTATCAAGAGTGTTTTGATTGCACTGTCCTCTTTAAGAGGTGTGATGACGCGACTCTAGTGGTCAACAGTTATAAGGTGTGACGAGTGTCAAATGGCCACAATTGTGGCCGGTTAAATGTGTTTTTTTTATAAAGAGGCTGGCGATTTGCTGATGAAAGAGTTTCGAAGAGCAGGGCCGGGTCATGGAATTTCCAAACAAGGATCGAGCAAATAATGAGAATCGATACCCAGGGGAAGCAGAACAGTTATAGGGTGGAAGAATGGCTTGTAATATGACTTCTAGGATACAAGGAAGCCACATGCACAGGAAGGGTGGTCACTTCTGGTGGAAAGCAGCCACGGGTGAGCCCGAGCGATGGGACAATAAACAGGATCTGGGAAGCGGAAGTTTCTTTATTGTTTACAAACTTAAAGAGAAACCCACCTACTGTGTTGTGGCCAACGCCGAAAGCCATGTCTTCAAAACAATAAGACCAGGCCTGAGACCCAATTGGAGGGGGAGGTATTCTAATTAATGTGATGTAAAATCCAATGGTCTTTGTAAGGAAGTAGTCGTGGGAAGAGAGGGGTGGGAGATTGACACTAGGGCCTTGCTCAGTTGAATAGTGACAATATAAGAAACAAGGGCAACACGATCTCGGATTGTATGGAAAGCTGCCACAGTAGGAGATTAGGAAATATTTCTTTATGGATATTGTACTTTTAACGTGGTCTTAACCTATAGTAGAAATGCAAGAAATAATGTTTTCATAGAAAAATCTGAAAGAAATTGAATATTAATAGTAGTAGAAGTACAGAGGCAAATTATTTTCAACTTCTACAAGCAAGCACCTTTAGGTGCAGTATGCCTTAAAGTTTAATGAAGCTCCCGGAGACATGGTGTTTAAGCAAATGTAAAGTTATTTCTTTTTAGTAGCCTTTGCAGATTTTGGAACACCACAGTTCCTTTAAAAAAAAGCTGTGCGCAAACTGCAAATTGCTGATTGCTGCGCATCTTCCATATTTTGCACATTTTATGTTTTGCAGTAAAACATAATGCTTCATGATGTAGTTCAGCTCAGCATCATGCCACATAGCTAGGTTCACATAGAATCAACCACCCTAACGAGGTAAATTGACACCAGTAGTAAGCTGTGACAATTGCTGGTGAGCAGTCTGCCAAAAATCTTTTTTAGGTCGAATATTTCAACACAGAATTTTAATTACTACCATAAATACACAGATTACTTTGGTATATACCATATTTTAGCCACGTGTCCAAAAGTAGACCGAAGTGACTGACTGACTGATGAAGCATACTGCTAGTTAAGCTGTAAAGAAATAGAAATAACACATTCACTTGGCGCAAAAGGCAAATCAAAAGACACGGGGCGAAAATAATCTTCCTGCAAATGCTGGTGTCAGTTTTATCAAGACATCAAATTGGAAAAAAAAGGTTATTTTGTCAATTCTGCAGTGCGCTCCCTGCCCTAGGTGCCGTATACTTGCACTGTCGGCAGCCCAGGGGTACTAAGGAGTCATCGTATGATGACATGTTCTAGGTATTGTGTTCTTGTCCACCTATGGGTGGGTGGTTGTGTCATGTTCAGTGAGTTACAGGTGTGTACATTTTGTTGTTGAGAGCTCTGCCAATAGGGCGTTTACCATTTGCTTGTGCAGCTCTTAGGATGGCAATACATACGCTCCCTTTCCGTGGTGTTGGCATGTGGTCTTGTGTAATTCCAGAACAGTGAGTTTTTTTTTTTTTAATATTGTCCTACCAAAATATAGTATCCCTTGTCCATGGTCCCGTGAATACCTGTGTTTTCCATTTCTTCTACCGGGTTTATCTTCAGAACGTGAATTTAGCCAGAAAGGCCACTTAGCGCTCTACATGTCTACACTAAAATGACTTAAATGCAGTAGGGAAGTGGGGGATTGCTTGCTGCTGTATATGTAAGTTGGCAGTGCACTAAGAATGGGAACAATGTAATACCATGAACCCCAAGCTGAAGCCCAGTGCCCTCGCTCCCGAGTATCGGGGTTCCTGACTGGTATGTCCTCCTTTTGACTCTGAGTGGTCCTGATGCGCAGTGACAACAGGACCTTTTGCGCCCCTGCCCAGACAGGGAAGGTTGGAGGGCTGCTCTTCTGATTATTGTTGCAGAAGGTATTGAATTGCACTAGCACTTTCTTCATTTTAAGGGTTTTCCCTTAGTATTGGGAGCCTGCATTTTTGTGAGTTCTTCCACACCACAGCTTGCATTTAGCAGTGCACAGGACGGACTGCACCGGACATAACTTGATATCCCCTGGCCCACCTTTTTATCGAGGGGGGACATTGGAGGTTTATTAGTTTTCAAGGTCAGTGGATTGAGACTGGACTGGCTATCCCTTAACCCTTGCGGCTTTTTTCCGCTGCTTTGGTTTGGTGCTACAAGGGGGGTTGTATTTGTGACATTTAAGCCGGCATGGGGTCTTTTATAGCTGTCAGCACACACAGTATTGGCCCCTATTTTAACTTTTAGTCCATGCCTAGCTATGTCGTTTCCTATGGCAGGGATTTGTATGTATTGTTTCTAGACGTTATAGTTGTTGAGACATATTTTAACTGTACTTCCAGTATTCTGTGCTTTTACTTTTTAATGTATAAAGATAGAGTTGTTTGCAATGATTTTAAGTAATGGTGCAACAGAATAAACTTTGAAATTTGAGCTTTGATTCACCAAGTGCTGTGTAATTGCCATTTTCTCGCTAAGGAATTAAGGTACTGATTCTGGAAAATATTGTTCCAATGTGCCATGTATAATGCACAGTGGTCTTTAAATAGTTTAAAATATTCTTTGCAATGCAAAATCATGAGGTCTCCAAACATCCTCACCATGATCCGGCCTTGCAACACTACTTCACGCTCCCTGTTTGATCCGTGTGATAAGTAGGGAGTGACGTTCTTGACTGATGGAGCTGCTTGGTCCTCGGAAGTCTTTGGGTGATCGCTTAACTGGTTCTGACAGAGTTTGCCTCTATGCACTTTTCCTCCCCGATGGGCCACACCCATTTGTCTGACAAGCCTCCTGGATAACTCACAATGTGGCCCTCCAACTTATAGACCGGTTGTGAAGGAGTCTGTCTGGATCCAGTCCTCTGATTGGTTCAAGTCCAGGGTCACTCCAGCAGAGACAGACGGAACAATACTTAAAGCGTGAGGTACCTTATATGCTAATGCAGCTGGAAGCCATGTAGAGCTGGGAAAGAGTCAGTCATATCATACGTAAGGATTGCCTTGCTGGGCCTTCAAAATGGCACCCCCTCAAGTTCACCGCCCTTACCTCGACTAACCTTTACTTCACCTCTAGTACCTTGTCATTTACAACGCGATGAGGCCATTATGTCTTACAAGGGATAGAGGAAGGGACCAGTCGAGAGAAACCTTCATGTATTCGTGGCCCCCTCTCTCTCTGGACAACTGAATTCCAGATGTTTTGCAAATCTACTCAAGACAGGCGCTCCAGCTCCAATAGCTTTTGGTATGGCTCTAGTTTATTTTCTCTGCATAAAATTGTACAAATGTATAGTCATTTGAAGCATTTTCCCGAGGTTCAAAAACCTCTCTCCTATCATAACATCAGCCTACTCAGCATCTTTTGAAAGCTGACCCCCTTGTGTGGAAGGTCTAGTTTGATAGGTGATGTTGTTTAGATCAGAGGTAGAGCTACTTTGTTTAGAGTCTAGCTAAAGGCCCAGGAAACCTGATTTGACCAACTCTGCCTTATGTTTTTCTCAGATTGGTAAATAGAAGACTATTAAATTGGGTAATAGTAACACCAGTGATTTAGAGTGCTTCAAAATATCAGAAATTAGTATGAAGCGCTATATGAATTTTTTAAATTAATATTATTATTTTTCAGTGACTTCCCTAATTCTAGTCTTTTGTTTCTAGTAGTCCTTGATTTACAAACGGAAGAGGGGAACAGGTGCCTTTGTTTAGAACACCAATGTCTTTCAGCACGGAAACATATATGGCCTCTGTGAGACACATAACATGATCTAGTCTGCCGCTAAACAATATGTTGGTCTACCCTAACTTCTGTGGTCACAATCCATCACTAAACAATGTGCTAGTTTGTTCTGACTTCACTCTTCCAGTCTATACCATCACGAACACTAATCTACTCTAACCTAACCAGCCACTATAAATATCATCTTTCACAAAGAGTACACTGGTCTACTCCAGTCTCCCCGGCCATTATCCATACATTCCATCACTAGACAATGCACAAGCCTACTCTATACTAATTAACCACTCTTAATACAGTCTTGTACACTATTGCCTGTTCTAACTAACCGCTATAAATATAATCCATCACAAACAGTACACTGGTCTACTCCAGTCTCACCTGCCATTAAACAATACATTCTGTTGCTAAACACTGCACTAGTCTATTCTAACTAACCACTATTAATACAATCTTGTATTATCCACTATAGCTTTACTGTAACATAGCATCTCATCCTTGACAAAGAACCCTATTTGGTGTGTTTTATAGAAAGAGTAGAATCCTTGAAAGACATTCTGTTTTTAGTCTATTAGCATATGTTAAGCAACAAAATGTCCACTTTTAAACAGATACCTGCTGAGTGCTTGAATAAAAAATACAGTGGTTATGATTGTCTGTACAAACAAGACTTTGTAAATGCCTAAAATAACCAAATCAGCAACATTTTAAGATTAGAACAGCAAAAGATTGTGAAACAAAACAATAAGATTCTAAACATATGCCTTCAAGTTCATAGCTCACAGTCGTGTATTAGAAGAATTGTAATTTATGCACCGCAAGTAACAGTGGGCCCTGTGACAAAGCACACATGTACATCAATACAAATCTGGGATCTGCATGTTGCACATTGTGATGTAGCAAGTTCACGAACCACCAGCTCTGTTATCATTAGTATATGCGCTTGAAAATTGTGGCACACAAAGGTCTCTGCAGCAGGTGCCTTAACGTCATTATATACTTTAAAATGTTATAACCAATGAAGTATGCCAGAACATAGTTACTGTTATGTTTGTCCTTGTTTCCTATATGTTTTGTGTCAGGGTGTTTAAAAAATGAATAGGTAACTTGGCTGTCAGGCTACGCTTTTCTTGACTCCACCCCTTTCTGCTGCCACACCTTGACCCCAATATATGGCATCCCAGAGTATATTTTTTTCCCACTTCCAGCACTGCACAGCACAACAGACGTGACCCCTATTGGTGTGACAAAACGCATTTGGTTTGCACAAGCTGTTTCCCTGACATTTTTGGAAATGCTGAGCTACCTTTAAACGCACTGTCTCACTCCCACCTAGCAGACCTCATCCAGCCACTCCTGGCTGCCACATCTTTCCCTCAAAGCTCCTTACGGCACTAGCCGCATCCATTCTACCTGAGTCACACCTTTACCCAAGACAGAGTGGCCTCTTCAAACCAAAGGGAGACCCCTACCCCCAGCCCCCCACAGAGAAAGGCAGATTCGCACTGTGGAGACCCTGGTGCCCCCGCCATTTACGCCGTCTTCACTTAAGACGGCGTATATGGTCCCCAGACGTGGCAGTCAGCCAGTCCAGCATCACTCACCTTCAGAGTGATTGACTTCGCGGGGCCTGATTGGACCCTGCGCCATCAATCACAGTGTGAGCCGCCCCCTTCAAAATCCTTGTACAGCTCAGAATTAAAACACATGACCCGGCAGCACCGTACAATGCTGGATGGGCACGCGATTGTCAGAGTGTTACACGAAGACGCGCTTCTGACAGGCTTGCATCTGTTCAGCGCTGCTAGACATAGCCATTTCACTCAACGTGCTTAGCACCGGTACTCTCCTCCGCCGAGGCGACGTTCATTACTCAAGGGCAGAAATTTCACAAGTGCCGGTTCTCAGTGCCAGTGAGTTCCGGCTCATTGAAAGCACTGTGAACCATCATTGAACAATACTCTAGTCTCCCCTAACCTCGCCGGCCATTATCCATACAACCCATTGCTAAACAAGGCTCAAGTCTACCCTAACGTAACTAATCTCGATTAATATAATTTCCCATTAAGCAATACACTTAACATCACCGACCATTTTCCAGTGCATTGCATCACTAAATGGTCTACTCTAAACTAACTACCGTTAATACTAACTACCGTTAATATAAGCCATCATTAAACAATACGCGAGTCTGCTCTATCCTCACTGGTTTGTTATCTGTATATCCCACTGCTAATTAATGTGCTAGTCAATTTTAACCTAACTAGCCTAGAAATGCATTGGTCTGCTCTCACCTCTCTAGCCACTATTCAATAAGACTCATCTCTAAACAATGTGAAACACAAAGAAATAACATGTCAACAGACCACGTACCGACCACTTTCACACAGGACAAAGAGAACCCCAGAACCGTAAAGGGTCCCCCATTTTGAAAGCGCCACAGGGTCATGCACACAGTAGTAAAGCACTATTCAAATGCACGTATCACAACACGTTAGCCTGAAAGCTGTTACGACATGTAGCATTTGAGAGTGCACTGTGCAGGGGACTCCACCCATGTGTGATCACTGGTGACTGTGCGCACTTGTTGCTGCGCACCTGGCCGCGAGCTCTCCTGACGTCATAAGACAGCGGAGCGCCTGCTACTTTTGTAAGTAACATCTGAGGGAGGAGTGCGCCCCTTGGCTGCGCCTCTGAGAGCAGGCCCCGCAGCCGGTGCCCTCTGAACATGGTCAGATTATTCCACGGCGATGACATCTGTGGAATGCTCCAGTGGAAAACCCTGCAACCTAAATTGGTTACAGCCCTGGCCCAGCGTAGCCATATAAAGCAGGACCCTATAAACAAGGCGCGTTCACCATGGCAACAATCTTTAAGCTACAAAAATAACTTTCCAAAAATCAGATGTTTCTAAGAAAACGAGTTCCTTCACGCTCCCTGTTTGATCCGTGTGATAAGCATGGAGTGACGTTCTTGACTGGCTGAGCTGCTTGGTCCTCGGAAGGCTTTGGGTGATTCGCGTGACTGATTCTAAGAGTTTGCCTCTATGCACAGTTCGTTTCCGATGGGCCACGCCCCTTTGGCCTCCTGAAAAACTCACACTGTGGCCCTGTTCAGCTCGAGTTTAAAAGGGTCTGTCTGCCTCCAGTCCTCTGATTTTATCAAGTCCAGGTTGACTCCAGTAGAGATGGACTGGAAAATACCTAAAGTCTAAGGTTCCTTCCATGCTAATACATATGGAAGCCAAGTAGAGCTGGGAAAGAGTCAGTCATATCATACATAAGGATTGTCCTGCTGGGCTTTCAAAATGGCACCCCCTCAAGTTCACCGCCCTTACCTCGACTAACCTTTACCTCGCCTCTAGTAGCTTGTCATTAACAACGCGATGAGGTCATTTATGTCTTACAAGGGAGAGACGTGTCCAGTCGAGAGAGATCTATATGTATTAGTGGCCCGTTCTGTCTCTGGACTGCTGAATTCCAGTTTTGCAAATCTACTCAAGACAAGCGCTTCGGCTCTAATTGCTTTTGGTATGGCTCCCATAGTTTACTTTCTCTGCAAAAAATTGTACAAATATATATTCATGTGAAGCATTTTCTTGAGGTACACAAATCTCTCTCCTATCATCACATCATCCTACTCAGTATCTTTTGCAGGCTGACCACCTTGTGTGGGTGTATAGTGTGGTAAGTGATGTTGTTTAGATCAGATGTAAAACTACTTTTTTAGACTCTAGATCGGGGGTCTCCAGCCTTGTCTGTAATAGGAGCTACTTACTTTCCATGAAAATTATTGAGTACTACTAATATTACTGGTGTTTTAATAGTGACCACATCAGACAAGATTACATTAGTGGCCACCATATGCAAGATTACTACCAGCGATCACCTTCGTGCATCCGACAAATTTATCAGCAGTAATGTAAAAATGTCTCTCCATGGGTAATACACAACATGCATAGCAGCAAATCCTCTGGTACCAAGTTAATAACATTTGTTAAAAGTCTCCCCAGTGCCACATGATTTTATCACTCAAATATCAGATGTAAATATGTTTTCGAAATTCAGCCGTTATTTCCCAAACAGCTATTGAGTTATGAAGATAAACATATTTTGTCTCAAATATAATCCCTCAATTTTGCTATACATGTAATAATTCGGCAAGCAAAAGCTTCTAATTTAGTAGGCTGCGCTGCACTAGAGGAGAGCTACTATCAGGTAACTGGGGAACTGCCAGTATCTCACGAGCTACTCATTGGAGAAGCCTATTCTAGATAGAGGCCCAGGAAACCTGAGGGGCCTGCTCTGGCTCCCGTGGCTGGCACAGGCATGAAAGCGGGAGCATATTTTGTGGAATAAAAGAATGTAGACCAGATTTAGACCAGCTCTGTCTACACTCTGAATGAAGCCCTACATACCGGATGGCTCACAATATGGTGTCTGCCACTAGGCTCTAACTTGAGCAGTATGCATTAAGTAAATAAATGAGCTAGATCAAATCTAAAACAGCTCTTTCTAGACTTGGATGTAGGCCTGAGAAAACTGATGGATCTGCTCTGTCTCCAAGGCTCGTGGCTGGCATCAGACTCTCTATCTGGAGCACAGTACATTATGCACTTACTGCAGACAAGCCAGATCTAGAACAGATCTTTCTGGCTTGGATGAAGAACAGTGAAACCTGATGGCTCCAGTCTGACTTGAAGTCTCTGGCCACCTGGGGCTCCCTAGCAAGAAAAGCATTCTTTAACTAAATAAAGTAGATAGATTGTCTCCTGAGCAGGTCCTTGTAGGCTCTTGATCACAGTCTGGAAACCCATTGACTACAGTGGAGGTCTCCGTAGCTGCGCCATTATGATGTCTCATGAGAAGGACAGCTTCTTGAGGAGAGATTGTGAGCTTTGGGAGGACATGGTTGCCATTCACGGTGATGGGTGTGTATTGTTCAGGGACTATGCATTTTACCTTTGCGTTGATGTGTGGACAGGTGCTGCTAAAGATATATTTGCAGTTCTTGCTTGGTCACTGTTGTGTTGATCTCATTCAGGCAAATCATTGGGCCTGTCGCTGCTTGTCAGCAGGTTAAACAGCGCTTTGCAAAGTTTTGAATATTTACATGTACCCAAACCCTGACGAATGCTGCTATTTATTCCTTAGCGTGGATATAGCAAAAATGCAAATGTATAAATGCAAAACTAACAGTCCTTTGGTGAGAGATCCCCATCGCGCTTGATGCAGAAAAATAAAATACACATTTAGATAGGGAGCAACAATCTTATTCGCTTAAACTATCCAATATTTATTTTAATTGCAGAACATAATTATTGTCCCGGAAAATCCACTTTGTGATCATTGTTCCCACTGATTCTCTTTGTGATCATTGGTGGCATGACCCTCTGTCTACTCACTGGCCCCGCTGATCCGCTGAAATCATTGGCTGCTCGGATGCACTGTGATCATTGCTTTCTCTGATCCGCTGGTTAATCAGTGGCCCTTGTGATTCTCAAGCTGTTGTATGGCTCATCAGATCTGTCGTGTGCTGAATGGACCATTTCTAGGTCCCCGCTGGTCTCTCTGATCCACTATGATCATTGATCCCTCCTGAGCTTTGTTTGCTCATTGATCCCTCTGATTCACTATGTGATCATTGTCCCTAATGGTCTACTGTCTGATTATTGGAGCCTCTGATCTTCTGTCTTGGCCTCTCACATCTGCTTTCTGCTCACTTCCCCCTCTGATCCACTATCTGCTTATTGGTCCCTCTGATCCGCTGTCTGATCATTGGCCTTTATGGTCCATTGAGTTTTTTTATTTCCCCCACTGATCTGCATACTGTTCAGGTTCCAATGAGGCATCTTTTTTCCCTGAGTAATTGCTACAGTGCCTGAAACCAGTGCTTAATTTGTAAATAAAAACATGCCAGTGCTCAAAGCCCTTTTCATAAACTTGCAGCTGCTGCAATTAAATGTGCGAGCACTGAATACTGAGGCAGCATAATCCTGAAGCCATCTCGGGCCTCTTTAATCCATTTACAGCCACTCCCTGCCCCTTCAGCTCACTCTTGCAGCTTTCTGCTTTGTCCCATTGTGACGCTTTTTCGTTTTTCTCTTCCTCAGTCTTTCCCATATGGGTCTTTTGCTTGCAGTAAATGGTGAGGCAGAAAAAGAAGTGCCGGCCTCAAAAATAAGTGCAGGTGCTCTGCATTGGAAACAACAAGCACAAATTAAGCACTGCCTTAAACGCCCACCGGGCCTAAGCAGCTAACGCTTGGAGATGCTGTTCGTTGTTTATTAAGTCTGGCTTGACAGTGCAGCTGTCTACATCTACTTTTACCAAGTCTTTAAAATATGCATAGAGTGGGATTTTTCTTCACCCAGAAGATTATTTCTCTCCAATGTCATCTTTTGGTTATTTGATGTATTATGCCGCATCCTATGACATGGTGTATTACATTGGTCCGGAACTATTTTACTTCTGAAATGTACAGTTACATGTTAAATAGTTTTTTCTTTGTTTTTTTTCTACTGTTTTAATCAGGACTCTAAGTGCAAGCTAGACCTATTGGCTTTATCAATGTTTGCTTTCACATGATGAGGAAAGCAACGAGCTGGAGCTTAGTCAATGCTTCTTTCATGGCAAATTTTAACCATTCAACCTTACTGAGTATTTGTGCTTTTATGCTTATGCCCATTTCCCCTCAGCCAGACATTCTATCGAGAAAGTGATTAGACGGTTAAAGTCAATGTGTGTCTTCTCACCGGAACCATTCTGAGCAGTATGGGGTCTGCAGGACTTCTTCCAAACGGCGGTGGCATCATGTACTGGAAATCCCATTTGTGTCATGGGGTATAAATACCAGAGCATGAGGGCACAGCAGCAGGGCTCCCCGTGGTTTGGCACCACAAAGCTAACGAGTGGGAGACATTCCAAGTAATGTGTCATTTTCCTTGAGCTGGCTGCTAACGACTGGGCTTCTAGCATTGCAGTGCTTTGTGTGGGAGGCACCATTTTACTTCTGCTGTTAAAAGCATCTGCGTCAGTTTGTTGCAAGTATACACTGATGTATACTTGCCAAAAGCTGAATGATATCGCTGTGCAGGCTCCTGTGACAGAGAATTTACCAGCGCTTGATCTGAGTTAATGGTTGCAGGTGTGGCCCGCATACATGCATTTTTGGGGACTGGGACTTATTGTTCATCATCAGACTTTGACTCATAGCAAAAGAGAGAAAGGGATAAAAGTCAGAAAGAGGATGGAAGAGAAAGATCGAAAACAATGACAAAGGGAGAAAGCAGGGATGAAAAAGAATCTGTAAGAGAGAAAGGGGCAAAGAGTGTCTGGTGGTGGATGAAAGAGGTATGACGTGGCATCAAGACTAGTATTTCACACCCCTGATGTTTGATGGCACCATCGGAGGGTTTGTCAACAAAACTTTGAGCCTCAGCACTTATTCTTTTTCAGATTAAGCCCTGGAACAGACCTTGTCATAGTTGGACTCTGCTTACAGAGAGAGACCATCTTAGCACGTAAACAGACAGTGCATGTTGTAAGTGATAAGCATGCATTTATACTTTGATGCCTGTCATGTTTTGGCAAATTAAGCGGCGACATATAACAAAACACTACACCCACAGGTAAATATTATCATTATACTACAAATATATGCTAACATATGCCTGGAGTTAAGGAAATCGCATCCTGATTTTTTAACTCCCCATGCTGTCTTTCTCCCCAGTTGGTGGCCTGGAATTCAAGAAAGACATTGTTGAAAATGGCCCTTTTTGCAGGGTTATCCACAAAAAGTTTTGCTTCTGACCTCCTGTTTTTGATCCTGTGCTGCATTTCGGTTTTGCTGGATTTAGGACTCTGGGCACTTTACCACTGCTGACCAGTGCTAAAGTGCAAGTGATCTGTGTCTAAATGGTATTGGTGATTGATTTATCCATGCTTGGCATATTTGATTTACTACTAAGTCCCTAGTACAGTGCACAGTGTGTGCCAAGGGCCTGTAAATCAAACGCTACTAGTGGGCGGCCTATAGCACTGATTGTGCCACCCACATGAGGAGCCCTGTAAACATGTTTCAGACCTTCCACTGCAGTGTATGTAGTTTTAAACTGTCATTTCGACCTTGCAAGTGCACCCACTAGCCAAGACCATCCTTCCCTTTTACTACATGTAAGTCACCCCTAAGGTAGGCCCAAGGCAGCCCCATGGGCAGGGTGCAGTGCCTTTAAAAAGTAGGACATGTACCGGTGTATTTTACATGTCCTGATAGTGAAGCGCCTCTAAATTTGTTTTTCTCTATTTGCAGGACTCTCTCTCTCATGGAGTAACATAGGTATTGCCTTGAAATATCTTTTAAGTGTAATTTCCCAGTGGGAGCAGATAGAGATGTGGAGTTTGGGGTCTCTGAACTTACAATTTAAAAATACATATTTTGGTGAAGTTGTTTTTTATATTTCAAGTTTGAAAATGCAACTTTTAGAAAGTGGGTATTTTCTTGCTTACCTATTCTGTGCCTCTGCCTGTCTGTGGAATACACGTCGGGGTGATAGTTGGGCTGTTTATGAATTCACTCTAGACAGTCACACAAAGGGACTTGAGGTCTGCCCTGCATATCCTGATGGGTCTTCCTGGGCTATAGTGGTGGGAGTACTGACACTTGCACCTGAATAGGGCTGCGTTTGACCTTACACAAAGCAGTCTCTAACCCCCTAGGGTGTGTCTGGGCCCAGGGCAGGAAAGGCAAGGTCTTGTGCACTACAAATATTTTTCTTTGAAGTTTGCCTATTTCAAAGATAGAATTGGGTGTACATAGTGGACCTCTGACCCCACAAAGTTAGAAACCTTCTGGACTGAGGACATTTTGCCAGGAAGAAGAGCTAGATACTGTAGGAGGGACTGCCACTCTGCCTATTGCTTTGCTGTGCTGGCCTGCTGCTTTGTCCTGGGAGTGAAAGGAATGGAATTTGCTTTCTGCATCCTGCTTCCAAAGGTTTTCCATGGGCTTATACTGAGCTTGAATCCTGTTAGAAGTCTCAGGGACATCAAAAATGTCATCTTCCAGCACCTGTGCTCTCTTGCTGAGAGTCCGCGACTTGCCAAGTGGTTCCAAATCCAGTCCTGGGACCTTGGGGGTGAGTTCTAGTACAACCAAGAAAAAAAACAAGTACATTGACTTCAGAGCGACTTCAGAACTGGTGCCGCTGTCCAAATCCATGCCATTGCCTGCACTGGAGCACTGCACTGGAACCATGGTCCTCATTGAGCAACCAACTCCACAGGTCCAACATTGCTGCAGTGCCTCGAAAGTCTCGCCACAGCGTGAGTCCCGAGTGTGTGTCACCGACATCCGTGACACCCGACTCCGCCGCAGCACCTGTGGCCCCATGGTGTGACCGCGACACCTCAAAGTTGATGCCTCTAGACCTGCTGGATTCATCGACCCTGCTGGATGGTTCACAACTGACACCTCTCAACCGATGCTGCATCACCTCTCTTGCAACCGTAAGGAACCACCCCGTGAACTGATGCCTCACCTCCCCTGCCTACCAGTAAAGAACAGATGCCGCACTGGATTCTGTGACACCTCACCTCCCCGACTTCGTGCAACATCCTTGTTTCCCTGTTTTTCAAGGTACTGTACGTGGGGTCCTTGCGACTCTGTGACCAGCCCGCACTTTCTCGTGTCAGACTGTTGGGAACGACTCCGACTAGACATCGTGATAGCTTCAGTTGGAGCTGTTGTGTTTCTAAGCGCTTTACTGAGATTTAGGGCCAGATGTACCAAAAGATTTGACCAATTCTGTGTCTATGGGGAAAAAGCTTTTGTACATATGGCCCTTAATCTTTAAAAAATTGTATCTTTGTGTATGTTAAATTTTTGTCATTTTAGTCTTGTTTTATACAGATAAATATTAGCTATTTTTCTAATCTGGTGTGGAGTCCTTTTGTAGTGTTTTCACTGTGTCACTGTGTATATGTGTGTGTATGGATACTTTACACATTACCTCTGAGATAAGCATGACTGCTTGGGCCAAGCTATCAATGGGGGTGAGCAGGGGTTATCTCAGCTGTGTGGCTCCCTTACCTTGACTAGAGTGAGGGTCCGTACTTGGACAGGGTACAAACCACTACCAACTAGAGACCTCATTTCTAACAGACAGCATGGAGATCCACTCACAGGAAGCACCATTTGCTTTATTTTTCCACCTATAAAGATGACTGCAGGCAGGAACCATGGGGTTTTCTGTTTGTATTATCTGTAAAAATGGAAACTGTGAGCAATAATTATAGCTCAAGGACACTCACAATGCTTGTTTATGTTTTACACTGGCACCTTTACAGCTGAAGGCTAAAGTGTCTGTCTTTTATATGAATAAGTATTGGCAAAAGCCAATAGATCTGGGGTTCACTACAAGCCTTTTGTTTTGTTTTTCCATGTTTGTTTTCATAAGACTTTGCTACGGGATTTGCAGGCTCGGGCCAGTATAAAATAAAAACATTTGCTAAAAGCAAAAATATTTTTGGTCTCAAAAAGAACACATTGTCATCGTAGCCCTTGGTACTGAAGGGAACTAATTTGTGTGTGGATGTTCTCTATTTGAAAGAGCAGAACACTTTCGCTCACAGTGAAGTTAGGCAATGGTTGAAGTGGGCTGATCCATTGTCTTGTGCAGTAAACTGTAGTGTGTGTAAGAAGAATGACTGACACAAAAACTGACCAATCGATGGAGGGCAGGCCAAATAACCCCCAAATATATATATTTATTTTACCATGACCTATATATAATATACTTTTAGTAAAATCAAAAGCTCTTGGCTAATGCCACACTTAAAAAGGCAATGGGCATTCAGATCCTGGCATATGTCTTACTGTTGTTGTTGATCACATGACCTCTGCAGGGTAGCTGCTCCTGACAAGAAGGCAATCAATGGCAAACCTGGGTGCATAATATAATAAAGTGCATGTTCGCCACATGAGGCTTTTGTAACTGTCGCCCACACGGATGTTTATTGTTGCCCAACGCAATGGTACATGGGCTGCCGAGGACCCCCACATTTTGTGTGATATTTTCTGTTTTCTCTGATGTCCTAGCCAGCTAGCGTTGAGTATTCCATCACACCCAGGGAAGAGTGCCACCTATCTCTGCAAAGCCTACGGACAAAAGGACATTCACCCAGTGTCTGAAGGCAGTAGGTGCATGACTTTTAGATACTGCGGGCACCATAAGCTTCTATAATCTTTCAAAACAAATCGAGATTAGTGGTAACAATGCGTGCCTACACCACGACTCTCCCGTCATCTGCCTTAACCATGCATATGTTTAGACCACGCATATCTGTGGTTAAGGCAGAGAGCGGTGTGCGGTCTCGCTGTGCGGATGGGTGGAAAAGAACAAGATAAGTAAGTGGGGCTGGGCTTAGGGGGTAGTTTTTAGGGGTGGGGTGGGCTTAGGGTTTGGGGGTCGGCGTAGTTTTAAGGGCTCAGGGCTCCGGGGATAGCGTCGTTTTCAGGGGTGGGGGCCAGTTTTAGGGCTCAGGATGGGGTGCAGGGATCAAAGTAGTTTATAGGGCAGGGTTTTAGGCTTCAGGGTGTGGGGAGGGGAAGAGCTAGTTTTAAGGGTAGGGCAGCTCAGTTGTAGGGCTCAGGACGGGGTCAGTTTTATGGCTCAGGGTGGGGGGAGCTGGGTACTTTAAACTGCAGGGTGGGGTGCTCGGGGTAGTTTTACAGGAAGGGTGGGGTCAGTTTTAGGGTTCAGGGTGGGGAAAAGCGGCAGTTTTAAGGGCTGGGTGGATTGCAGGGCTGGGGGTATCAGGCGTTAGGGCAGGATGGGGGCTGGCAATTTACCAAGCATATTCCTTTACCTAACATGCTTTTATAACAAAATTTGTTGTAATGCATGCTTGGTAAAGGCATGCTTTGTAAAGATGTGGTCCTAGTTCTGACCCCGTTGTTTAGGCATGCGTGGTTCAGGCATGCATGGCTGTGTCATAGAACCGTCAGCAAACCTTGTAGATATCTTCTCCTCACTCTGCACCCTTGAGTTCCTCTCTGTTGCCTATGGCATTAGCTAATATTTCGACGGTCAAGTCAGGTAGGTTCGGTGACAAAGGCAGCCTTGACTTGTGTCCCTTCCAAGCCTCATTGGTGTGCACCTAACTACATTCACTCTGATATAGGCTTGTTGTAAAACAGTAGCTTGCTAAGACTCAGAATCAAAATCTCTGTCTGAATCATGTGTTTCTTAAAATGTGTAGCACTTGCATCCAATCGACCGTGTTGAATGCTTTTTCAGCATTGAGTGACAACAAGAAGGTGTTGCCTGGCATTCTCTGGACTTGTTTAGTGATATGTATAAGCTTTTTGATGTTGCTGCACTGGCAAGCTTTCATAAACCTGACTGGTCCGGGTCTATCATTGAAGGCATAAGAGGGTTAAGGTGCACTGCTAGTATACTAGTGAAGATTTTTACATCAAAAGCAATATGGGCCTAAAGGGCGAACATAGGCTTTGGCCTTTGCTTGGTTTGGGTACAACTATTTTGATAGCTTCTCTTATCAAATCAGAAATCTCCCATTTCAAAGCTGTTGAATAGATTTGCTAATATCGGGGCTAATTCCGGGCAGAACATTCTATAAAATGTGGCAAGATAGCCAACTGGTCCTGGAACTTTGCCTGGTTGAGCTTGGCTATAGCTGAGACAACTTCCTCAGTGGCTATGGGATCATCCACCTGTCCCTGCCGGTCTCTGGCTGTTGGTGATTGAAGACTGGAGTCTATGTAGGACTCATAGGGAGACTTCTCCTCTTTCATATACAAAGTTTGGTAGAAAAGGCTAAAAGATCTGGGTATCCTCTTTCACTAGTGCTCCCTCGCGAGTGCAGATTTCTGATACCCGTTCCCTGTTTATTTTGGCCCTTAGATGGGAAGCTAATAGTTTACCCACTTTATTGTTCAAAACTAAAAAAAAAAAAAATCTTTGCATAAGGGCATATTTAGCGTTATCTAAGTCGAACGTGTTAAATTGAATCCATGCCGCAAACATTTTCTGCCATGTTATTTGTGATGAAGTCCAATAAGTTCTAATTTTAAGTTGAGTGCTGTGATTCAAAGAATTTCCTTTTCTCCTCCTTTCTTGGTCTTTTCATATATGCTGCTTCAGATATAATTTTGCTCATAAGAACTCCCCAGAGCATCTCATGTTGCTGCTAGGAGAGTAGCTTAAATAGATCATTGTGTACCAGGTATTTGTAATGGCCTTCCCTACCTTGGACTGTTGCATCTTGGAAAAGGCATTCATTAAGCTGCCATGAGTGGTCCCTGAATGTGGAAGTTATAGTGTGAGGGTTAGTGGCGCATGATCTGAGAGGGCCAGGGGGCCAATGGAAATGTCCTCTGTCTGAGCCAGAACCCCTGGACTCAAGGGGAAGTCGGCCAAACTGGTGTATGTCTTCTGGGCGTTTGAGTAATACGTGTAGTCTCTTTCTGCGCCATGCGTTTCTCGCCACACATCCACCACAGCCACCTCTGCCAACCAACTCTAAATTATCCACTAGTTGTTCCCACTGTCATATCTCTGTTGTGAGCAATCTTTCAGTCCATCCATCACCACATTTAAGCCTGCCCCCACTATCACCTCTCCCTCCGGGAACTAAAAAATTGTGGAGATTGCGGTTTAAGAAACCACTTCTGACCCAAATTGGGGGTGTATAAGGAAGCTAAATTAGGGACGTATAAAGAAGCTAAGTAGCCTACATGTTATGTTCACCAGCGTTTTATCAGTATCTCTCGAGAAACACCTGCTGCTGACTGACTGCTAGCATGAATCAGACCACCTGTGACATGGTCTATTGATCTTCCAGCTTCTCTGCGAGACACTTCAATATGTGGCTACACCAGTGGTGGAGCATCCTAAATACCTTTGGAGGGTGGTTCCATGAATATTGAAAAAGACCCAAGTGGTTTACCTGCATGGATGTGAGGACCTGATGGAGAGGACTGAGAACCGCTTGGATCAAGTGGGATTATTCAATACCACAGAGCTGGGTTTTTAGGAGGGTCGTTGGGCTGTGTCTCTTCTAGTCTGAACATATAATGTTCATGAGTAGGGTGGCTTCATTTATATGAATGTATCCGCAAGTTCAACATGCTTGTTTATGGCCTACTAATACAGGTTTTTGAGTTCTCTTAATAGGAAAGTGATAACAGATTCACATCATCGTTCCTTCTTCCTCCAAGGGAGTGCTGAGCAGAGGATCATGGACTAAAAGGTTTTGTTTGTTGATTGCCCCCTTTTTTTGGTTTCCTTAAATTCTGTCTTCCCATTACTCAGTGTGCAAGTGATGCTACTGATGAATCTCATCACAAGTTAACTGTACTGCCTTCAGTATACAAGTTCACTTGCACCCATGACACATTTCTCAATACAATATCCAAATGTTGTGTGACAGCCGCTTTAGGCATGGAGGAGCTGATAAGGATTGGTTCTGGGTCTCTACAGGGAATGTGTCAGGGTTATCACACACTGCCATTGACTAATGGAGTCTGCCTTCTCACTGTCACTAACCTACACAGCCTTAGGAGGCTTCAGTGGCAATAGTTTTAAAATGATAGTTAAAAGTAGCTGGTATGGTAACCAACATTAAATGTGCAATCCTCTATTTCTTATTCTGGAAGGTAGAGTCATCTGCAAGGCCATAAGAAAAGAGCTAAGAGGCCATCCCGAGTAGAGAAAGAAACAATTCTCTTTGCCCACTCCTGCAAATCTAACATTTACCATCAACAAGCTCTCTAGAATATTGCTTTGTTTGATTACACCTGCTGGGGTTTTCAGATGTGCTGTGACATCTTTTACTAGATGGCCTTATTAAACATTGCTCTTACCTCTGATTTGTAAATTACTGCCTGCCTTACTCAGTCTTCTTTTTCCCTAAGAAATTTGAAAAGCCCCGAATGTGAGCAGTGAGCTGTGAGCTTTAACAACGTATATAAATTCAAAATGTTCTCCTACTGTAAAATCAACTTTTGTGATCCTAGAGCAGGGGCGTAGCTTCAGGGTGCGGGTGTGTGGAGTGTTAAAGTCCCCCTAATAAATATAGCTTCTGATGAATAGTTGGGTACTTGTGCTGTTCGTCCTCTATGGTGAGTTGTCTGTTGGATTTCACCTGGGATTTTTGTGTCCACACACTGTCAGAATACACATGCACTCACTTCCTGTCTGTTTTGAATGTCCTCGAAAATGCTGATTTTAAAAAACAAATATTGTGTTTTCTCTCTTAATACTCCTGCCAATCCACCTTCCACTCCCTTGCCGCTGCCTCTTGAACCCCTCTCATGCACCCTGCTTGTTGTATAATGTATTTTAACATTATATGACAACGTGATTGTCGAGAAATCTGAAGCTCACGCCCCCGCCCCCCAATCTTACTGACCAAGCTACGCCCCTGGTACTGAATGATCCAACACCACTTCGTTTGAGAACTTGAATCACACAATTCTTTTGCTGCTTTAAGGCTATGTAACGTGGCCTATATACAGGTCTTGCACTTTGTTGTTGCTGTTTTTCAGACCATGACCACTCAAATGTGGAGCATTATCTTGTTACGAGCACATAACATCAAGCCTCTGCTAGCTGCCTAAGGTTCATGCTTCCTTCAGAGTCGGATTTATGATAGCCGTTACAATCTCAGAAGGATGGTGGACTCTACGCTCAGTTGATCTGTCAAATGCCTGCAATTCTCAGACGCTTTATGTCATCTGTTCCCGGAGACTTTATTTCCTTAATGCTTAATTCAAGAGCTGAGCATCCGTGAATATAACTCCAAATATATTGAATGTCTCACCTCATGCACTCTGCCCCCTTTCATTTCTCAGCATTCTTCCAACTTCCCACCGACAACATCAAGTTCTGCTTCAGATGCAAGATTCACTATTACTTTTTGGCTTTTAGGCAAACTTTTTTAAACTTTTGTCTCCGTTGTTATATTTATTGTGAAATTAACCATTTTTCTCAATTGTTCACCATTAATCTCATGTGTTGGTCGGTAATCCCACAAGATATTAATAAAATATGACAGTGGGTGATCTGTCTGAATGTTATTTACTTTTACATCTTTGTGTTTACCTAATACTACAATAGCAAAAGAAAAGTCCCATTAATACAAAACCATTGAAACGCACGAATAACGCTCACGATTTTCATGGAAAGAAAACGTTTAAAATCCCTGGTAGTATGCAAAACCAATAACGAGGTTAGCCACCGACTAATTTTTGGAAATTTGACCTTCCTACAGTGTCACCTGAGATTTTTGTGACTTTTAATTGAACGATATGTTTGTTAGCTGTGGAACTCTGTACATTTTACCCCTGCAGTGGTAAAGTGCATGCGCTCTCCTTTTTAAAACACAGTAAAATTAGTATACACCTGATTGGCACCTTTAATTTTCTTATAAGTTCATAGTATATAGTCCCCTGTGCCGAGAGTGTGCAAAGTTAATGCTACTAGTGGATTGCAGCACTCATTGTGCCACCCACAACAGTTTCACTGCAGAAAATGTCTCCAGGCCTGCACTGCAGCCTGGGTGTGCAGTTTTAGACTTCCATTTTGCCCTGGCAAAGTAAATATTTTGCCACACCTATACCTTCCTTTTTTATTTTTAATGCTTATATCACCCTTAAAGTAGGCCTTAAAAGGATATAAAGCAGAGTGCCTGGTATCTAAAAGTAGGGCATGTATATTTAATGTTTTATATGTCCTGGCAGTGAAAAGCCTACAATGTCATTTTTTACTGTGCAAGGCTGACTCTTGCATTTAATAACACCGGTTTGTAGTATTATATTTGATAACTGATAGATTTAGTTTGGGAATAGCTAGAAAAATGGTCCAAGGACTCATTTTAAGAGTAAATTAGATTCCAAATTAATGACTAAGTTGAATTACTATTTTGGAAATTGCACTTCAAGAAATTTGTCATTTTTCTGCCTAAGACTTTGCTTCAAGTGTTCAGATGTCGCCTGATGGCTCTCCTTTGGTGAGATGTATATTGCTCCCAGACAGTGGAAAAAGGGTTCTGGGTGTGGGACTCCTCCTTTGACAAGATTGTATGTGGCCTGTGCTTATCTCCTTCCTGAGCTTCAACTGATGCTAATCGTGTCATTAGCAGATGAAGCTCACACACCTGCTTCCCTTTTATGGTTCTAGTCAGGCCGACTCCAAACCCAGTGGTTGGGGAGGAACTGACTAGAGCTGGTTTAGGTTGTGGACAAGGGGTTGCCCTCCATTCACATTCACAAGTTTAAGGCACTGGGCATAAAAGTGGACACCACAGACCTCTCTCCAGAGAATTCACAGACCTGTGAAGAATCAGAAGGACTGCACTGTTGTCTAAAGACCCAGAAGGAAGACTGGGCCTGCTTGCCACGAACCCACAACACAATTTATAGCCTCCTTCCCTCTTTGCAAGGGCCCAACTGACCAGCTTCAACTGGACCTACTGTAGGCCTTTGCTGAAGTGAGTCCTAACTCCCAAGTGTGGCCTCCCAGGTCTTTGATCCCTTGGCTGGTGTGGCCAAATTCCAAGAGGTGGGAATTAGAAACTTTTTTCCAAGTTTCAGCCTGGAGAACCAATGGAAACTGTGCTCGCGGTCAAAGCCACAGCCATTCACAGTGAACCACCACTGGGTCTCAACTTGCCAGTTTGCCCTTCTGAAGGAGAACCGACTTATAAAGAAGTTTCAAAGTCCTAATGCAGGGGGCTTCCCCAGGACAGACGCTCAATAGCATCCAGTCGATGTTGAGGCCTTCGGACTTCGCCCACTTAGAGCTTTCTCTCTTATGTTGATGACCGCACTGGAACCACGCTCTTCAGCAACCTACTGTTGTTGAGCCACACTTCAGATCCAGCTTGCAAGTTGCCTGCCAACGACCCATTGATGACCCTTTTTCCTCCATAAAAGTTTCTAAGTCAGAAGATAATCCTTCTACTGGGGCGAAACTGGTCCATGTATTCGACCTACACTCCACCATGGTTAGCCTTAATTTTTTATTTTAACCCTGCCTAGCCTATTGTGACCAGGCACCTGCGGGTGGCGCTTTGTGCTTTTTGACACTATTTTTAATTTAAACTTTAAGAATTTGTATCTCTGGCTCTACTTAATGGATTTTTGTTGTTTTAGTGTCATTTTGTTTATTACAATATCTTCTGTTTTCCTAAATTGGTCTGGTGTTGTGTTTTCACTTTATTAAGTTTAAATGCTGCATAAATACTTTACACATTGCCACTAAGTCAAGCATGACTGTTTTGTGCCAAGCTTCCAGAGGGTTGAGCACAGGCTTATTTAGTGACTTTTATGGTTCATCCTGGCAAGGACTGAGATTATTATTAGAAGTAGGTTATCACCCCCTTCAACTAATACTCCAATTTCGTACACTAATGAAATGTGGGCATTCCACCACCATTTTCTGGATATTACTGCACCACATCACTGGGAACCGTGTATGTAGTTGCTGTTTCCCCATGTTCAGTTTTCAAATATGTCTTTGGAACACTTTGCACAAAACTGGCAACAGTATAATTTTTTTAGTGTCCGCACTGTTCCAGGAGAAAGCGTTTGTGCTTGAAAATATTAAACTGCCTCCCACAGAATATGAAATCTCATAAAACTCTGGAAAACATGAAACAATCTGACATTGTAGGGCTATGCATTTATGTTGCTTCAGTACACATAATGCATCCAGGCAAGTACAAGTTACCTGATTCAGAAAAGTACTGGCTACTTTTATGAAAAAATCAAGAAGTCAGTACAGTCATCAGATTAGCAATTCCTATGATCAGTGTTGGATATTATTTTGCCATAACAGTCTACTGGTGATCACTGACCAGGGGAGCGTCACAAACCCAGTTAAGACAATCTGAGACCACCGTTTACTCATGTTACAGGGAAATGATTAAGGCAAACGTTTGATGCAGATATTCATCACTAAACTTGTGACTTCCAACATTCTCACCCGAGGGTAAGCTGCCAACTGGTAGCCCCACCCATCTGCCTCAAGTTGCTCAAACCTTTATGAGATAGCAAATTCTCCTAGACACGTGTGAAGCCAAACACACAATCCAGCGTTGCAACACACCAACCCACAAATCACAAATTCCTCAACACATCCAGTCTGCATTTATAAAGGACGACTGAGACATTATTCTCATTTTTCATTCCATCTTTGTTTTATTATCCTGCCCTATAAACCATCCAGCTGTATGTAACCTCAAATAAAAGGAATCTTTTTGAGCCTAGATTGAGGCAGTTTTAACAGTGACCAGGATTCCTTGCTCAACCAGCAACATTTATTGTGAAATCCCTCTCAAGGTTGTGGCCACCCTAACACTACTATCTTGTCTAGCATGTTTAAGCACGCCACTATATTGTGAGTTAGGCTTTCTCTTCCATTCTAAATATGACTTTTTATTATCTTCATATTATGGCACCAGTTGTGTGCATAACCAGCTTGCTCACATGCACGTCCCACAGTATGTAGCTTCCCACCATGTCTCTCACAGGCTGGCGATATCATTGGATGATGTGAATGTGAGCAGATCATTAGTGAACCCAATTTGAAATCCAGCATTGCACCAGCGACATGCAGTCCACATGGACACTGCACAACATGACCTGTGCTCATCAGTCTTTGTGCGGCTACAGAAGCCCTAGTTTGTCCCAACAGCAGAATGGGGCCAAGAAGGACTTGTGAATGGTTAGAAAAGCCTGAGACGCCAGTCATTGAAGGCTGCTTCAGCTGTAAAAAAATTTAAGTAATGTTAGAGGTCGACTGTTATAGCCCGATTAGTTTAGATGCATCTATAAGTTGTCGTCCATGTAGCCTTGTAAAACAGCACTTTATAAAGAACTTTTTGTAATGTTACAGACATTAAGTAGAAATAAATCATTTATTCTAAAATAGGATACATGATTTAGGGCCTCATTACAACCCTGGTGGTCACCGACCGCCAGGGTTGAAGTGGCGCTCGTACCGCCAACAGGCTGGCAGTACAAATCACCATATTTTGACCGCGGTGGTAGTGCCGTGGTCACACCGCTGGGACTGGCGGTTTACTGCCATGGATGTCCCGGTGGTCAGAATCCACCAGGGCAGCGCTGCTTGCAGCGCTGCCCTGGGGATTTTGACTCCCCTTACCGCCAGCCTGTCCATGGCAGTAGACACCGCCATGGAAAGGCTGACAGTAAGGGGAGTCGCGGGGCCCCTGCACTGCCCATGCACTTGGCATGGGCAGTGCAGGGTCCCCCAGGCACAGCCCCATCGCGATTTTCACTGTCTGCCTGGCAGACAGTGAAAAGCGCAACGGGTGCTGCTGCACCCGCCGCACCGCCACATTGCCGCCGGCTCCATTAGGAGCCGGCTGCAATGTTACGGCCGACATCCCCGCTGGTCTGGCGGGCGGAAACTCTGTTTCCGCCCGCCAGACCAGCGGGGATGTCCAAATGCAGCCGGCGGGTTTCCGGCTGCATGGGCGGCCGACTGGCAGTTCAGCCTTGGCGGTTGGCCTCGTCCTACCGCCAAGGTTGATATGAGGGTATTAGTGCTCAAAATTCAAATTCATAAATACCTCCTACTAATGGTACACAACATTATTAAGAATATGTTTATACATTCCTTGAAACCAATTAATAATCGTGCTTGGACATAGCAGATCTCATTGGACTGCTATAGCATTGGAGATGCAAAGGCATTCTTATAGGTACTTTTATTTTATTATAAAAACATGTCATTGATCATAACAAGAATGTCTGGCAGTGCCTATAATACCTTTTACACCGGCTTAAAAAAATCTATAGAGTTAAATTACTGCATAGCAAGTATCATGCCAGTAGGCATACATGAAAAGTGCAATGCTTTCTTACAAATTAGTACGTCATGATTTTAAAATAATATCCTCAAGTAAAGTTTCCTCACTGCTGGGGAGGAAGGACAAGTAAAAATCTGTTGAGTTCCACAATTTCAGTAGCTCTGTTCTAAAATCTCCATCATTGGTCCTGGTGCAGATTGCCAAACCAGCCTCCAGTAACAGACAACAGTGGTAAAATCCTATGCAAAACAGTAAAAAAGCTATCAAATAAAACTGTGGTTGTTATGACAGCACTTACTCTTTACTATTTGTGAATATTGTAAAAGATGGACCCATAATCTAGACGTTTTAAGTTTCTATTCCACTTAAAGCGCAGCTATTAATGGCACGTTCCAGGAGGTCACAAACTTTAATATAGTATAATAACCCACCGTCGAAGGCTATAGCAGTTTTTAAAGGCCTTGAACTAGAGGTGTAGGTCTGGGATGCATCTGGGATATATACTGTGGGAAAGGGCCTTTAGCAACCAGTGTAGCCTGAGGCAGAAGAGTTATAATTCTATTGGAACATTCCATCTTTTCTAGGTATAATGTTCTAAATTAAAAACTGAGAGTTAGAAAGACAAGAATTGCATTGTTGGTACCCGCCATTATTGGGCCTTCACCACTCCACAGTCTTTAATGGAGCTCTCAACATTCCAGTGTTCTAATAAAAAGCTGCCCGAGAGATTAAGAAGACAATTACTAAAAAGAGAATGCCCGAGGCACTGGACACGCCGTTTATAAACTAAAAAGGAGATGCCCTTGTAGTAGACAAAGCTGTTGAGCCGCATATCCTTCCATCAGCTCCCCCACAGACGTGCCAAGGCTGGGTGACTGTATCTGCTGCATGGAGCGTAGGCAGCTTGTATGAAAGCCACCCCTCCTGCCCACCAGTCTAGAGCGCAGCGCGATGATGTGCTTTTAATTGCTAGTTTCTCCTTGTTCAGTCTCCCAAGATCTCTTTGGAACAGGAGCTGGCGACAGTATCAATTTTCTATTGTTCGCGCCCTTCCAGGAGAAGGAAACCTTTGTGCCTGAACATGATATCATGCAGCCTCCCACGGAGCATGAACTCTCGGGAAGTTTACAAAGGCTGCAGTCACTTTGCCTGGAATCCACAGTGTGTTCCTTTGCACCTTGTGCTACATGCCTCTACACTACCCTTAACAGTACCTTCTATACCACTTTACGTTTATTTTTGTATTGATTAACAGTATTTTTCTCTCAAATAGAGCTTGCCACATGATCAGTTTGTAAATAAAGGCATTAGGAATGTGTTTGTGCGCGGCTGGGTCCTCTGGCTAGTGAGAGACTGGAAGAGGAAGATCATGATGTCAACAAGACTGAAACATCAGTACTTTGAGGTAATGGAAGTGACATCACACACCATTTCAGCCCCGGATGACATAACAGGAATGACTCCTTCGCCCATTTTTGCCTCTCAACAGCCTCCTATATTGCTGCCACGTGTCTAGTAGAAGGGCAACGGATGGATCTTCCAAAAATATATTAAAATATGTTTACTTTTCTGTGGCTGCTTTCAGGGCCTCGGATATCCGGTGTACAGAGATCAGTGTCAGGGGCACTAATGGGCATGCCTGGGTCAGTAGCTGCTACCCTTGGATTACCTTATTGGCGGCCATGACTGGGACAAATGGACTATAGAACCAGCTATCAGGGGACAGAGAGAACAGCAGAACAAGGAGACACAGGAATAGGAAGACTCCTGGTATGAATATACCCTAAGACAGGGAAAGAACAATAGTTTCAGACATGAACCTTTCAAGCCACATGCAAAGCTGAACAAAGATTCTGACCCACGTTTTCAAAGGTGACATTGATGGATATAAGAGCCAATGATCCGACACAGCTAACTAGTTAGCATGGGTTAAGTGAAAAGCCTTCAGTTCTGACAATCACCTTCCCCATAGACCATCTGGCATCACCAATTTAAATCCCCCACTTTATAGACCGCATCCCCCACAGCTATAAGTGCAAGGTGGAAGGTCTGTGAACCACATCTCTCACTATATGAGATTCTGGGCCGATTTAGAGTTTGGTGAAGGGGTTACTCTGTCACAATGGTGACAGATATCCAAACTATAAATCAAGCCCTCTGTCCAGAACAACTGTAAGCTATACATTTCAGAAGCTCACTATAATTCACCACACAAAATAGTTATGCACATGCTACACTTATTTTTCATTTCATTAAGTGGATTATGACCTAATATTGCTTCATATGACTTTTAATTGTAGTTGTGAATTATTTATAAATGCAATGCAACTAAAGAACAATGGGCTCAATTTATATGTTCGTGGAGCGAAAACCCTGTTGCAACAGTAACAGCGTTACCTCCCCACCAAAATGATGGTCCGCCCTGCCTATTTAGAAGTGAGCGAACCATGGTTTGGTATCGGCAGAGACAAGTCTGTCTCCATCATGGTCAACCCCCTCTGATGGCCAGACAAATTAACACCCATCGGAGGTTTGGCTAAATAGCCACCCACCTTATTTAGACGGGCAGACATGTAGCCATTTTTCAATGCTCATCACTGCCAGGAAAAACCTGGTGATCAGGGGAATTGAAAAGTGCCCTGTGCCCAACTTGCCATTTCAGGAAACTCCTATGGTGAGGGGTGCATTGTGTTTTTTAATTTCAAAAAGAAAATCCCACAATTCACACCATTCTGCCCTCAGCTGAAAATCCATGCAACATTTCCAACATCTCCATAGTGACACATCCTCCAACATAAATCTTACACATGTTTGCTAAATTAAAGATTTTAAAAATAGCTTATGACTTGGCGGTGGTAAGCTAGCTACTACAGCTTTTGATAAGTGATTGCAGTCTGTTAGTGCAAGTGTACAATACAAAGATACTATCAAAGGAAATGGACATTATTTTTAACTACATAGACCTGGTTCCTATATTTCCTATTCCAGGTTGTTTGTATAGTGCCTACAAGAAGCTGGGATCAAGACTTTTGCAACATTTACCTAGAGGTAGCCTCTATGCACTTCTTTGCAGACGTGTTCTGAGTAGTGTAAGTTACTCAGTGGCGTTCCACAGGGGTCAGTAATTGATGTTCTGATTTTGAGCAGAAAGAATGCCCATGGAAGACTTTGAGGTATCCTGTTTCCTTATCTGAGATTTTACAATGGCAGTGGGTTTCTACAGTACAAGAGTAATATGGATAGAATTCTCGAGGGCTCGCGGAAATCAATTACTTTCTGGAATATTTTCCCTATAAGAATTACTAGTTGTGTTACACTAGCAAAAGTTTTTTTTACAGTGCTCTCTATACCACGTACAAAACACAGTGTGTGAGATCCCACACTCCACTTTTAAAGAAATACATTCCATACTGAATTCTTTGGTTTGGGCTGGTAAAAGGAGTAGTGTAAAATTATCTACCCTCAAAATAGACCGAATGGAAGGTGAATTGGGACTTCCTGATCTAGAATAATACCACATCACTGCCCAGCTTCAGCATGCAGCATAGAGATGTGATGTGGAGGAAAATTAGGAGAAGAGGCTACTGGAAGAATGTTATGTAGGAGAGATGGACCCTGTATTGTTGATGCTGGGGTGGCGTTGCTACCCCATGTGGTTCATCACAATGCTGCGGTGTGGAACACTGCGGTGCTCAGAGTGATTAGGCATTCTCTGTTCTCAATACCCCTGGAAATCTAGTGGCCCTGTGACATGTCTACTATGCGGTGGTGCGAGGGCAGATGCACCACACTTGTTGACCTTTACCCTGGGGACAATTTTCGTAGCTTTGAGGGGGCAACACTCCTGTTCAAGTGGGATTGGGATGGTGCCTACAGTATGCACAGCTATCTAGGACAACAAGGAAGTTTGGGAGAATTTTCCTGTGGTCCCCCCGGACACTGAGGTCCTGGCCATGTTATTAGAGATGGGCAATGCCGTGGTGCTCCAAGTTTACAAGGCATTGAAAGCTAACTAGCACAGGACAGTATAGCTGGTCCGAAAGACATGGGAGTTAGAGCTGGTTACACCGTTAAAAGATGGGGAATTGAACCATACCTGTGGCCATGTCCAACAGATTTCTAGTAATGCCTGATTCAGGTTGACACATTTTAGTTTCCTTATCTTCCTTTTTTGTCATCTTGGATATTGTCTAGAACAGCTGTCTCCAATCTCCTCTGCAATAAGAGCTTCTCAGGATCAATTAAAGTCTTCATGAGTTACTAATAGTAATAATTTGGTAACAGCGAGTACATCACACAAGAGTACATTAGATGCCAACCCATGCGAGGTGGCCAGTTGTGATCAAGCAGAGTTGCCAACAGTGTGAAATTTAAGAAAGGCTTTATCAATTTGGAGTGCTCCTAAAGGTTCTGTACATGACAGCTGTAGTTGCAATGCTCCTAGCTCCAAGGTCATAATTTTAGTGGTACGTCTTCATAAAGCTCCCTAAAGTTTATCATTCAAATATCAGCATTAAATATATTTTGAAAATCCAGCCACTTGTTTCCAAATATCAGCTTAGCTTCTGAATTTTGAAAAATAAAATATTTTATCTCAGTGTACGCTTTATAATTTTGGGATACATCTTAAACAAAACAAAACCTTCTATATTCGTAGGATGAGCTGCTCACATGAGTTACCTTCCAGTAGCTGCAGAGCTACTAGTAGCTGTACAAGCTACTTGTTGGAGAAGCCTTATCTGAAATATAGCCTGGTAAGATGTCTGTACGCCTTAGATGTGGTTAACAAGGAGCTGATTTCTTACATATTACCTGGAATTATGACCAATGGCGAATGTACTGGCAAGCTGTAACTAGTAAGTTTCATGACTTTGTGGGTTAGTGTATAGAACAGTTTACAATGTATTGTTTATTCAGTCTTATTACTAAGTCCACAAAATTGCTGATTATAAATACAAATTTCCTCTGTTGGGCTTGGTGCTGGCAAGACGTCAGATTGCCATACACTGGCTCAAACCACGCAGCCCCACCACGGCATCTTAGGAGAAAGCCCTACTGATATGTGGGATTGCAGAAGAAGAAATGGTCAGGCAGATAAAAACAAACAATATGATGACTTGGATACATGGTCCACAATGTGTCATACATTGATGGCGGCGACTGAGGGAAAGGGCTGGGAGATAGCACTGCTGTATCTGGATGACTGAAGTTACGAAACAATGTTGAGACTCATAAATAAGTTATAATGGTCCGTGCTTTTCAAGTGATCCTGTAAAAACTGTTGCAATTACAGTTGTTACCTACAAAACACAAAAAAGGGAAACTTAAAAAAAGAAGTTGGCAGGAAGTGAAGTCAGTGCTGATCAGATGGGCACCTGGTGTCTCTTTCAAAATGCACAGACCCTTGCATGAAATGAGGTTATTTTAAACTGACCAAATCAACTCGTTTGAATATCTATAAAGTTCACAACCAACCAATGGCTTGTACAGTGTTTTGCTTGACTAATCAAGAGCGTGGATTTCAGGGTGTCGTGGGCTACACTCCGTTTTTGAGTCTCCCTGGGTTGTTTCTAGGAAGCAGTTGAGACCCTGGGATGGGACGGGGTCTCCACTCATTTCTTGCAAAGCTAGATGCTGTCACCATGAGTAGATGAGAGCCTGTGTATAAGAGGAAGTGATTTGCAAATCCTACAGGGTTTGCTGCATAGGACACAGGATATAGACTCCCTAAAGGCGCTGAGATTTTGTGGCCCATAATTACAACCATACTGTAAGCTGGTCACAAAGTGAGCAAGCATTGACACTGCCTTTGGAATGTATGTGTGTTTTTGGTGACGTTACAAAGAAATGACATTTACATATCTGTCTTTATACTGAAGGGGCAGAGGAGCCTGCAATGCTTGACATTCACCTCCACAAGGGCTTACAATTTAATTTGTGTTGCCCCGTGTGCTTCTGTCCTTACAAGTTAGTTTCAAGTACTTTACACTGCACTTTTAGGTAAAGCATACTAAAAACACAGGCAAAAGGATAGTTTCAAAAAGTGAGTCACCTGACTCAGTGAAGAAATGTTAGTTACATTTGATGGGATTTCAAGTATGGACTGTGGGAGCAGTGATGGTTCCACAGGAATGAGGACCTGATTTCGATCTTGGTGCCGGGGAATGCTGTGTCACAAACTTGACGGATATCTCATACGCCGTATTACGATCCCATTACATCCTGTGGAGATCATAATGCAGCGGGTCATCAGTTTCTAACTGGCAGGAAAAGAGAAATGCCCACGAAGTCAGTCAGATTAACAGGAGGTTAAGCAAGATTTCCAATGGGCAGCATTGTTCTGTTCACCAAATCACCTGAATTGCAGGTTCCATTCTCCCCGGACCCTTTGCCATTTGCGTGAACAGCTTGTACTGAGGTATACTGTGTATTCAGCACTTTGGCACCAGTCAAAGTCTGTTTTTCAGTCACTCACACATGGCAGAAAGGTCAACCCCCATACAAATATCCCATATTTTAATTATGAGTAAAGACTAACCTTCTGGAGATATAGTTTACAATGTAACGTCATGGAAGTCTAGGCACAAGAACCTTATGGGAATCCAGGAATTAGGTAGTTCATGCTCTATGTCCACAAGATTATCACAAATTCTCAATGACCGAATATTGTACAGTTTTTTGTAAGGGTGGGTGCAATGTTTCCTTACGCCCTCCGAATTGGTGGAATGTGGTGAGACTGCGTTCTGACCAAATTCTCCCAATCGCTGGATGAATTTTTTGCCCCGAGGCTCCAGGAATGAAAACGAGATTTGGTGAACCCTAGAACCATTTGCTAATATGAGGGATCGTTTTAGAAAGCTGCTTCTCAAGTAGATCTGCTGCTGCTCTAGTGGATTTTCCACTTCAGCTGCAGTAAAATAAACTCAAATGGCTGCACGCTCTTGCACACTGCATGGTGCAGTTCGTGCAATGTGCATATTTTCCACCCGTTGGCGGAACTCTGCGAAATCACGTAGACTTTTTGTGTAACTCCATGAGTTCCTCCCACCCCTACTCTTTTGGCTACACTGAAACTCCTGAGATGTCTCCTTAGTATTCATCTTTGTGAACGGTAGTAATGGGATGGCATTATTGATCCATGCACTGTGTCCCAGGGAGTTGATTATTTAAGGGTCAACATTCATGCATATTATAGAACCAGAGGTAGCAACTGCTATCCCTGGCTAGCCCTTTGATTGCTGCCGCTGAACTTTGAGTGGTCCTTAAGGCCTTGTTATTTTATGTTATGTTAAGTGAGCTTGGTATAGTGTGACAAATCATCCCCAAGGGAATATCACTACGTTAAGGTGAAAAGAAGAGAAACAAGAAATTAGAATAGCTAGGTTTAAAAAAGTTTTTTGAAGTGGGCAATTTAAGAACAGTCACGGATGTACTGGGGGAGTTTGTGCCAGTGATGGGGGCCAAGGTAAGGGAAAGAATGGCTGCTGTGTTTGACTGTACGAATACAGCAGGGGCAGAGAAGGTGCTGGTCTTATGGATCTTAAATTTCCTGTAGGACGATAGTGGTGAAGTTTGTTATGGAGGTAAGCAGGAAATAAAAATGGAATTCTTCACAAATTTGTGTGTATTTGGCAGTAACATCACGAATTTGGCAGTAACATATGTTTAGTTCCAGTAAATTCCATTCCTTGTCCTTTCAGTAACGCCTTGGTAGCAATAGAAGGCTGCAATGGAGCTTTGGGTGGGACAAGGAATCAACCATGAGATGCCATCATGGATCAAGGGGCGTGTGATGTCACTTCTGACACCAGTGATATTTTGGCGAAGTGCCCTGCACTGATGTATTGGCCCTATTGAGACATTCTGTTCTTGAAAGAAAAACCATACATCTCTATTCCTCTACAAGCCTTGGGATGGGAGTCTCCTCCTATTTCAGGAATATATATAGGTATACGTATACGTTTTCAGCCATTTTTTTCATTGTATTGATGTGTGATTTTATCAGGGAGACCCTCTCACAACACAGTTATTTACCAGCCAGGCGGAACAAAAGAGAGGAAAAGGGCAAACGCAAAAGGGGCTGGCCCACTACAGCCAGGACAGATTGAAGAGCAAAACAGAATCACAAAAATGTAAGGGGTACGCCCTCACTGCAGGTCCACCACAGTCACAAAGATGTGGGCACAGACCATGGGGCCTCGAAAGGACAGGGTAGTGTTGAGCGCTCCAGGGACAGGTACACAATTGGCCGGAAGGGGAAAGGGGACAAAAATGGGATTGGGAGAGGACGGGGCAGTACATAAAGGGCCAGTTGAAGGGGGGAGGGAAGCTCTGGGTCATTGAAAGTGCAAAGGAGAGACAGGGCAGGCCCTCAATGTTCAGATCCACCCTATGAGGGGTGGAGGGAGTATCACTAAAGAGAAAGGAGGGAAAGGCACAAACCTTCAAAGTACAGTACCAATATGTCCAGGAAGAGGGCATTAAATGTTAATGAAAGTGCATCAATCATAAGCACTCTTCCTGTATTATGAGGACACATTACAGACCGTGTGCACTTTCCTCGTCTGTGCCACAGAGCAGCTTTAACTGGACCCACCAGACACACACTGAGTATGTACCACAGTGAATGTGATGTCCCCAGCACACCTGCAAACTCATGCTTGCACTGGGTGCAGCACATCAGTGAATCGCAGACTGGCTGATTGAAAAAGCTGATCTGTCACTCACTGTGCAGACGGCAACCTGGTTTGTTTTTTAAATGGAGTTGAGACCCCCGTGTAGGCGCGTTCAGTGTGTAACTGAACCTACCTGCAAGGGGAGGTCTGAGGCAGGCTCCAGGACCCCCTTTCATCTTTTTCAAGAAGTACTGTATCTTCACTGCATCAACTGTGTGCCTTCTCTATGTGGTGCACAGTCTGTGCACCTCCTGATGGTATATTTGCCTCTGCACCAGCTTCTATAAAAATCTGTGAATGCAGAGGCAAAGATTTTGTTCTCATTTGCATTGTGGCACATTCCCATGCAAATGACAGATCTCCTTGAGATGATGCAGTTCTGCATTTTTGCCTGTGTGATCCATATTGGCCCATCGCACCCCCGGGGCACCCTTTAACAAATTGAGACCATGTGCTCTCTGCAGTGGAGAGCTGACCTGAGCATGTTTTACTCTGTTTTGATAGGTTGGTTGAGCACTTGTGATATCGTGGGAGAGATGCCACATATCGCTGTTTTACAGTTGCAACAGATACATTCTTTCCAGCCAGGGTGATTTTGTGAAAAAGAACACTTTAATAGGCTTTAAATATATACAAATAAGATAAATGACACTATTCAAAAAAGCAACAGAATATCATAAAATAAACAGAGCTCCAGTCCTGGGACCCAGTGTAAACTGTTCATGATCACTACGTGGTTTTGTGCTGTTTTTAATTTCTTGAGAACAGACAGGATTTTGGTCTTCCTGCCAAAAGCAACGTTTCCAGCTTAGCAGTATGAAATCACCAATTGATTGAAAACCATAGGAAAGTTACTTGAAACACACATTATAGCACAATCCACTTGTTGGGAAAGATAACAAGTTTCTTCCTTAGCAAAGTGGTGTGTCTCATTGTTCATCGTAACTACCAATGTGTATAAGTAAACTTGCTTTGTTTCCAAGTTTAGGATTCGTGTTGCACAATGCCTTACTGGGATATCTCACGATCCAAGCATGCTAGCGACACCAGATCAGTGGCTCAACATCTAGGAAGTGAGCCCTTGGAACCGAACTAGAGTAGCCATGGTCTGCCCCACAGTGGGAACTGGAAGATGGACCCAAAGGCATAACACAGACAAAAAGGACCAAAATGAGCCTCTTCAAATTTCTGTACCAGGCTAGCGTGCAAGCCAGTCAGGTGTTGGCCACTGCTCTGTAGGCACGTTCAGCTGAAAGCAAGAATAGATCATGCTATTCCAGGGGTAAAGGGCAAGGGGCAAGTGAGTTTGGGTCTCACAAAGGTGAAACGCGAAGCAAGAATTTGTAAAGTGAGATAACATGTTTAGCAGCTAGAATCACCACCTGCAAATTTGGATGGATTCTGGCTGCACCTTAAAGCTACATACGTACTATCACCAACAAAAGTCTCATTAGAGACTACTGGTTGGTGAGACCAGTTTTAGATCTCTCCTACCATAAGATACTCCACCCAGGTCCTAAAGAATTCTATAATTGTAGTTTTTGTGTTGCTTGGTATTTGTGGCCTCAAATGCATCCTAAAAATGGAATAAAAATGCCAGTATTGTATCAATTTACACTTACTTGGGTGTTTTCATCATTGTAGATGTGAACAGTAAGAACATAAACTGGAATGGCATCAACTTTAAGGACATACTCTCTTGCTTCCCGCCCCTCCTTTCTTCAGACTCTGACTTTCCATCCCTCCACCACTCAGGCTACACTCGCTCACTAACCTTCATTGTCTCACGCTCTGCCAATCACCCTCTTTGCTCATTCCATTAACCATGGTCTTCTGTTGCTTTATGTTACCGTGCAAACAGTGGGGGTTGGCACTTATTTCATTATAACGCCCTCTAGGACGTTCAGTAACGATGATGTCTAAAAACAAAAGGGCTGTGGCTGCAGTGGTTGAGGGGAAGCCATGGGCTCTTCTCCAAAGCATACAGGGGGCCTTTTCGTTGTTGAGCACTTCTGAGTCACCTCCCATCTGGAGTAGAATTCCTGTGGCGATGTATTTTGAGTGACCTCTCATTTTAAGGCCTTCCATGTTTGCAACAAAGTGGAACGCTTCCAATCTGAGAGCCGATTTGTTTATGATAGGCTGGCCAGCCTTAAAAAAGATACCAGCACTTCCTGCGCAGCGGTGCAGAGAGGTTTGGAAAACATGTTTTATCAGGAGACAGATTAATATTTATGGAGAGAGTATTACGCCCCACTAAGTCCCCTTAAGTCTATATTTATGTTGGGGAACAGAAATAGCCTGGTGGATTGGTGCCCCATCGGTCTTTGCTACGTGCCCTGGGACCTGATTGACATTTTTCTTTGAGGTTCTAAATCCAGAACATCTGACCTAGTTATGCTTCCCAATAAGAGCCATTCTTATTCGAACTGTAGGAAGACTACAAGAAATTGATGTTTATTACATAGATGTCGAGTCACCAAAATTCCAGCGGTAGCAAAAGTGAGATCAATCCTCCTTTGACCCAGTGGATGAGAACAGAGGATGAATCCCCTGCCCTGCCCTCAGCCTCCCAACAGCTTTCTATTTGCAGCAGGGAGGTTACGTGAAGAGCAATGGCCGTATGCTACACTAAGTAACCACGTGCCTTATAGCTCTATGTACTTTCTGTTACTGACACTGCTTTTAGTAGTATTGAGGTCAGGGGTATCAAACCTCAAGCCAAGGGTAGCTGCTTGTACACCTGGCCAGTTCTGAACTAAATGGTGTGCATGGTTTCATAACAAAACTAAAGTGAGTATTGTAAATCTGCATGTCCACTTGTATTTATCACCTCATGCTGGACCTGCCCGTCCAGCAGCTGGTTAGGGGGCGGGGAGAGTGGGCTCATTTGCATGGGGACATTAGGAGGTGTCCTTGCTGGAGGAGAGACCAAGAAACGGAGTGAGGGTCGGAATAAGGGGTCATTAGACAGGAACAAAATGGGAAAGGTATAAGCTTGTTAAAAAAAAAACATGCACGGAGGCAGGACTAAAGTAATGAGATCATAAATAGCTGGGTAATCGAGGGGAGAAATGACCGGAGTGGCACGCTCCAGATGCACGACTGAAAGAATGTAGAGCAACTGGGTCAGGGTGAGGGCTGTGACTGGGCAGAGTTCAATGGGAAGGTACAGCCTGAGTGCAGCCCTTGCCACAGAGGAGAGAAGGAAGGCAGAATGCAACCGTCTGGGGCATGAAGTAGCTGGGAGAAGGTCAGTGCGCTGCCCAATGCTAAATATTTAAGGCAGATGACTGGCACAGGACGGTCATTTGGGATAGAGAAAAGTGAGGAGAGAACTGAATTGGCCCCCTTGATCAAACTACTGAAGAGACCTGGAAGGGAACACAGGACGAGCAAGAGGTTGCTTGGACACTTTGTGAATATGTATGCATCAGTACAGGCAGCTGATTATCCCACCCAGTAAGTGATGTGTAAAAAGCAACAATCAGGGCATATCCTTTAGAGAGGAGTGGGTTTAGTAGTCCTAACAGTGGCTGAATATGGAGACAAGCGTCTAAAGGAAGAGAAAGGAAAGGAAAAGCTGATCTCCCAAATGCTGACATGTGGCAACATATCATTAGCTCACGCAGGCATAATTCACATATTTTTGGGAGTTTCGTATTACGCTTGTTACCTGTAGGCAGTGCTTAATTTGTGCTTTTTGTTTCCGGTACTAAGCACCGGCACTTATTTGTGAGGGCCGGGGCTTATTCTTCAGCCTCAAGCAATTGCTGCGAGCAAAAGACACATATGAGAACGGCGGAAGAAGGAAAAACTAAAAAGCGTCATAAAGGGAGAAAGTAGAAAGTTGCAGGATGAGCTGAAGGGGCAGGGGTGGCTGTAAATGGATTGAAGAGGCCCGAGATAGCTTCAGGATTACGCTGCCTCAGTATTCAGTGCTGGCAGATTTTATTAAAGCAGTCTAGTGTTTAAGAGAAGAGCTTTGAGCACCGGCACCTCTTTATTTACAAATTAAGCACTGCCTGTAGGTATGCCACTTTGCATAATTACTTGGCATTCATGGTAAACAATTTACAGTGAACGCACGTGAACAACAGGATGTGAGCAGTTGTTGCTTGCAGTGCTTTTGTTCAAATGCATCTTTGCGCCAAAAATTGTTTGGGGGGGGATGCATTTTACACTAAAACATAGCACAAAATGTTGCATTTCACGTAACTACGCATAATTTATTACATGAAAGAAAATTACATGCATGTCACAAGGTTAAACGAGGGAAAGGGAGAGGATGACAGGACTGAGTTATCCACGAATAAAGATAGAAAGAAGAGATGATTACCTTGGAAAAACATATTGTCCTGTAGAGGAGAGGGATATGTCAGACAGACAGGTCAGACTGAGCTTTTGAAGGTTTTGAAGGACCAGCCATGAAGGAGATTGCCTTACAAAGATGACAGTGCGATTCCATAGGAAAACGGAGGAGACAGAAGTGGATAAAATAAGATAAAGAGACTAGCAATGCCTAGTACCAGTCTGTATGGAGAGATCCTTGAAATAGTGCAAAGGGAATATGTTCAGAAATAGATTGGTGGATGCCTTGGAAGATGCTAGAGTCTTGCCAATGAAAACACATGAGCTACTGCCGCAGTTGGCAGTTGTTGTTTGACCTTGATCATTACTTGAAACAAAAGAATGGGGATTTCAAGGCATCGGGTTGCACAGGGGCATCACCTTACTGTACTGGGTCCCCTGATAATAGGTCTGGATGCAATGATCTGATGTACCTGATAGTAATGAAACTGGTAACAAAGATAATGGAAGGTTTACAAGAATCCATGGCTAGAAGTGCTGGAAGGTTTCTGGTCATGTTAGTGGTTATGCAGTTTTGGGCATGTTAGTGGGTATGCAGCAGTGCTTAATTTGTAAATAAAAACGTCCTGGTGCCCAGTGGTCTCCTGTGAAAGACACAGCTGCTGCAATTAAATGTGCGAGCACAGAACTTTGAGGCAGCGTAATCCTGAAGCCATCTCTGGCTTCTTTAATCTATTTGCAGCCACTCCCTGTCCTTTCAGCTCAGTCTTGCAGCTTTTTTCCTTTTTGATGCGTTTTCGTTTTTCACTTCCTTCGCCTTTCCCATATGTGTCTTTTGCTCGCAGTAAAAGCCTGATGCAGAAAACTAAGTGCCAGCCCTCAAAAATAAGGTCTGGTGCCCCCTACCGGAGACTACCGGCTCAAATTAAGCAGTTTTTAATATAAAATATTTGAAGGGGGATATGATGAAATTGAAATCTAACTATGAGATTTATAGTAAGAAACCATAAGACTAAAGAGGCTGTACTATAATTTCATTTTTGGGGTTTATTGTTAAAGTATTATGAGCATGGGGAGGCCATTTATCTGTGCTGCTGGGACATTGTGAGTCAAACATCTTCACAACACAGGACGTGGACATAATAAGCTGATAATGCCATGATGCTCCAGCCAGTTACAGCTGTTAGTATTTTTTGTTCATTGTCACACAGTTTCCCCTGATACAGTGGACAAAATATATAGCAATGGTAGGTCTGCATTCACGTAAAGCGCAGTGACATTTCCACAGTGATTGTTGCTATGGATTACCCCCCAGACAGTGATTAATCTGTAAAAACAAAAAAAGGCAGTGGACGACATTTCCGTAGCAGAGGCCATGCTGCATACACCTCAGAATAGGAACCAGGGGTATTCACAGTCAAAAAGCAACAATGGTTCACTGCGGAATTACTTTCAAAGCTTTCCAAGTACTTCCCTTATGGTAAATCCAAAAGCACTTAATGCAACATATGTCCATGTTATCATCTTAATAGATCAGTAGCAGTTTTTTCACACAAAACATGCCTTTAATCCAGGTATTTTGCCAAGTTCGTGCAGAAAGCATGTGCTTCTCGTGATCACACAGTGCAGGGTACAAAGTGTACAAGGGTATGTATACAGAGTAAGGCAACTGACCAAGGGGTCATACAGGTGGGTGGCAATCACTGAATGTAAAAAAAACACATCCAGCATGTGCAAAACAAAGGTGACCCTGGACTAGAAGCCCAAGTGCCCAAGTAGTTTTGACCTATATAAGATTAAAAAGTCCTCATCAAGGAGTTTAGTAAGTGGACTCACAGGGGGTGCTCTGGGATGGAATCAATACTGGAATAGTTGTTGTTTTCTAGGAAACACAGTAATAAGGCGAAAGACTGAGTTAAACGTCTGGGGAAAACTTGCCAAGACCACAGAGCACTGGCGAGCTAACAGTCAGTTTAAAAGGAACAGTATCCTTTGAGTACCTAGAAAAAAAGCTTAAAATTGGATAATTTTAGAACTCGGATAGTTGCCAAATCATGTTGAGCATGGTGAGAGTGACACAAATGAATGTTTTTTACAATGATAGAGCCACATTAAAGCCTTAAAAGGAGGGTGAATGCGATGAGGAAGCTGGGAGTCTGTTTAGCTGAGACTGCAGTGCTTCGCATGCGGGCACTTATCATAAATTAGTGCCCGTCGGTCACCGACACTGCAGCCTTCTGCAGCGTGTTCTGAGTGCAGCTTGTCTTAGCCTTTTCATTCAGTGTACTCTCTATTTTGTTTTATTTTGATGCTTGCATTTTGGTCATCTGTTTCTTTTCACAGTAGCTTCTTTTCTCAGTCCTTTGCTTGCCTCATGGGTGATCCACATTTTCTATGTAACCTTTGCTTTTTAACGCATATGAACTTGCTGAATTCGAAAATTATTCAGCTGGCATTTATATTTGTTAAAACTATGTTTAAGCCATTTATTGCACAACACCTTGAGAGATGCCTGTCCCTTATTTATTTTTCAACTAATGGTATTTACAAGATAAGAAAGAAAATTTGCAGCTAAAAAGAATACCCCAAAGGTCATTATTCTTGTGAATGAACCGTTTCCAAGATGAATGCCATTCCTAGAATCACAAAGCAATATTTTTCTCAGGTAAACTTGCACTATTGTGGGCTGCTGTTCTTGCTGATATAAAAACTGTAATCCATTATTTACAAAGTAACCTTTAAGCTTGTAATAGTGGATATAAAGTCGGACTACCTTATATTTGCCAGTCTAGGGCCAGATCTATTCTCTTTTTGATATGGGATTTCCTTGGGGAAAATAAGGTGCACTTGAAATTAGAGACAAACATTCCTATTGAATCCACTCCTCAATACACTTTCCATATACCCAATGTCCTTTCACCATGAATGTCATTTACCAAGTTATCCTACCTAACCTGGTGAATGACATTTTGGATGAGAAATGTTATCAGGCTTTTTGTAGAATTTCGTCTCTGTCGTGTCATTTGTGTGTCCATTTTTGGATACAACTCCTCTTCCACTATTTTATTTCCTCCCCTGGATCTTTTTGAACACCTGGCTCCTTTTAGTATGTTTATCTTCTTTGGGGAGTTGGTAGCTCCCCAAAACCCCTCATTTTCTCCACCAACCTTTCCCCAGCACCCCCACCCCTATCTCTTTTTAGGTCTGGCTTGACAGTGCAGTTTTCCGCAAGAAATTTTACCAGTACTTTAAATTATACGTAGTGTGCGCTTTTGCTCTGCTCAGAGGAGTGTTTATCTCTCGCCTCATGCAGTTTGCTTTGTGGTGTATCATTCCGCCACCTGTCGGGAACTTGAATTTCAAAATGTGAAGGATTATTTTACATTCAAACGTTGACATATTTTTCATTTTCTATATTCTTAATAACGTGCAACATATACAGAAAGCAATATCGTTTGTATTTGCTGCGGTAGGCCTTTTTAAAATATGTTTTACTCCAGACTCACAGTTTGCCTGCTGGAGCTCTTAGTATGTACGATACACAAGAATTGGCAAGGCTAATAAGTCCGACTTTAGTGTGCGAACACCAGCATGTAAATATGCTGTTCACTTAACTTGGCACACTAAATGCAGTCTACAGGCAGGATAAGGGATGACCCTGGAACGTCAAGGAGAGTAAAATATTGTGTGACATCACTTCCTCTATCCGAGGCATTTTGGTGAACCGACGTCCAAAGATACACTTTGGTGTTTTTCTGCAAAGGAGAATAAAAGGGATCCACAAAACGTATTTGGCTTGCATGTACTGAAGCTGGAGGCCATGCTCGTGTGGCCCCTCCCGCAGCAGTTGTTAGGGTGATATTTACCTCAGTACTAGGAGGCGCGCGCCTGCAGCCTCCCCGAAGACAAACAAGGGAGCGGAGGCGTGTGAGGCGGACGCGCCTTTCTCAAACTTTACTCACCAGAGCTGTAAATGTCCTCCCGCCGCGGTGGGAAAACCTACAGCCTAGCAACAGCGGTTCAGCAGGTTGTGGAAAATGTCACGGTTTATTGATTTCAAATGTTGCCCAATATTTATTTCACTTTTTTTTTCCGTTGGACTTCTCTGCAGATTAGGAGTGGTGATGAAAGAATATCGGACAGTTCCCACCTCATCCCATTGGACACAAGCTTCCGCATCTGAAATAACCAAAAGGTGGCGCCTAGCACTCTGTAAAACGGTGGTGCTTAACCTTTTGACTCATGTGGGTGGCCACTTTAGCGTTACCGGAACCCAGGGACCCCCACTGAATCATTATTGGAATCTTGGGACCCTCTCTGATAAGCTGGGGATCCCGGCTTTAGATTCATTTGAAGCCACGCATCATCCACACCATATTCTGTTTGATGCACCTGCCCTGCACCCACTAATCATTCTAAGGATGCTAATTTATTTTTTATCCTCCAATTTCAAATTCCTTGAAATTTTCTTTCCGTTTTAAAATTCGCAATTGTACTTTTAGCCACTTGATTTATGCACACTTTATTAATCTGTTAATTTTAATTTTCTAAGCGGTCACGGACCCCCTGAGGAGACTTCGCGGACCCCCAGGGGTTCCTGGACCACAGGTTGGGAACCACTGATGTAAAAGATCAATAATAAATATGTCCTCAGAGGGAAATTGCTATTGGAAGATCCCAAGTGAATTTCTGGGATGCACCAGTGCTCTGTAAGTGGTACAGAATCCTAAGAAGAATGTGAGAACCCCCAAATGTAAGCACTCTCTGCTGACGAAGGACAAATATCCTGAAACATGAGTCTAGAGATACACAGCAGTGGCTGCACCAACATTGGCGAAAACTAAAGAATTTCAAATAAAATCAGTCTTACCATGCACTGCACTTACCACAATGCATCTAGGTGACTTGTGTGCTGGTATGCCAAACAGTGTGCTTCCTCCCCCTTTTTGATAATGTGGACAGGACTAAAAGGCGCAGAAAGGGCCAGAGGGTAGAAATACGAGTGCAAAAGGAACAGTAAAAAGCAACATCATGACACATCTCTTCATTTGGGAAAGTACATTTCAAACATGGACTAAGATAAAACAAATTCTGGCGTGGTGAGAAGAAAAAAGTAATAGCTGGATGGAGTTTCTACATAGTCAGTATGCCACTATGGCTTTCAGTCACTTCTCTGACCTGCAAATCCCATTAGAAGACATGTTTGTTGGGCAGAAATCTTTATAGTCTCTTGATCGTTCTTCAACCTTACAACATTTCTTCCAGTGCTTAATTTGTGAAAGAAAGAGTGCCGGAGACCGAAGCTCTGCTCAGAAGTCATTGGCCAGTGCAATTAAATGTAGGTGCACTAAATACCAAGGATGGCACTCTTAAATCCACTTCCAGGCACTCCTTGTCCATTTTTCTCCCTCTTTCAGGTTCCAGCACTCTCCCTCAGTTACGGTTTTGCCATCTTTCTCTTCCTTCATTAGTCTGGTCTGATGCACAAAATAAGTGATGGTGCCAAAAAAATGTGCCGGTGCCCCCCACGGCTCAAATTAAGTATTCATTTCTTCCCACCTCTGTAATCTTCAAGGTTTAGAATATTTGGATTGTCTTTCCTTGTGTGACATTGGTCTTTTGATTCAAACATAATAATCCTCCACTCAATAACCTTTATGCATTTTAAGTGATCGGACCGTTGTTTGTAGCTCTCTCGATTCCTTTCTACCCTCTCAGTTATACATTCTCTAATCCATTGTGCTTTGCATGGATGGGTTTGGGCTGCAGCCTCATTTACAGTGTTGTAATCAATGAAAATCAAGCAAATTGTAACAGAAAATAGCATCTATTGAGGTGGATGATTAACCCTACCAATAAGCAACCTGTTGCCCGCAGATCTGAGGTTCAACTACCAGAAGCGGGAAATCTAACTGCAATATATAACATCCTAGTGGGAAATGCCCAGAAGGAACTGGAAAGCATGATGGGGAAAGGATATGGGAAACCTCGGAACAGTAAAGAGAGACTTCATAGCAGTCCTGTGCATCACTCGTGCTTGTAATTGGTTTTCCTGTGATAGCCCTTGCTTATCTCGTTGGAGCTGGTGACTGCAAGGAATAAACAACAGTACTGTAAGTAAAAATAGACAACATAGTAACTGCAACAGTGAGATTGGTCAGTTCTCGGTTTTCTTTTGGTGTCCTCCTTTGGCTGCAGAACATTGGATCGCCTGTTGGCTTTGTGTTACCAGGTAGGACCTCTCCTTTCCAGGCTCCTTTCCCCCAGACCTTGGTCTCTTTTACAGATGAGTCTTATTTTGGGCAGTCCCACTCCTCAATGCTTTCCTTCCTAGCTGGGTGTCCATGGGACCATATCTGGCCTCTGATGTTTCCTGATCCTACTGGGTGGATCTCAGTTTGGCCGCCTCCTCTCTTGGTCCTTCTTGCAGCTTCTAGTTTGTGAAGGCCCAGCTCTCCTCCTCGGTCCATACTGTCACTTGTTTCTTGCCGTGTGCTGAATTGAAGATTACCCTTGAGTATATGAATGCATTTATGTTACTGCAATAGTCGGCCGGATAAAGATAAGAAAGGGTCTGTTTCAAATTGATGTTTGAGGCACGTTTGCCGCATGTGTGCTCCCACCAAGACCACCTGACATAGACACTTTGCACGTCATTTTCCTTGGAATGAACAGGGCCTAACTAGTTACTGCTGCACATCTCCCCGGAGTCTGTCAACGTGTTCATCTCAGCATCTCCCTCTTACTCTGTCACTCTACTTGTTGCTTTGTTCTTACAGTTAAAATGTCTGCTTTACTCTCCTTTCGTCCCCATCACAGCGTCTTTCTCTGGGGACTTCCTTTCACTCTCCTCCCCTGTTGTTACTTGCCTCTACCTTTCCATCTCATTCTGAAACGTTTATTCGTTCTTTCACTCTTTTTCCTCTCAGCCCTTCCATGACTTTCTGTCAGCCTTTCCACCTCTATCACTGTCCCTCTTATTCTATATGTATCTTTCAAAATCCGCCTCCGCTGCCGGATTCTTTTCGCTCCAGCCACGATGTACCTGTTGTTTTCATATTTGTTGCCACTAACCCCCTATCACGCTGCCTTTCCTTTTGTATATGTTTTCTCTGCAGCCCGATAGTTTCTTCTCCTGAGGGAGCCACGCATATCTGGCTCCATGGAATGTACATTCTCACAAAATACAGACCTGCCTCTGAAGACTAATAAGAAATGATTCTGTAATAATGAGAATCTACTGTCAGGACTCACAGCCAACACTGCTCCTTGCAGCTGCAAAATGATACAAAGAATATAGAACTTGTAAAGCGGCCACCAACCTCGCCTGTCCTGGCACTGCAGGTTCGATAAAGGGGTGCAGTTAAAATGTAAATGTGGCAGGATGGAAGGGGTGCACTCCTTTTTAAAGCCACACTCAGAATGTGAGCAACCCGTTTGGAGAGCTACACCCACCCATAAAAACAGACAGGAAACTTTTTATTAAATATATAAACATACATTTTGCACAAACAGATAAAATATAAAAACCGTGCTATTTGAAAGATGCAAGAGCTGTGATTTTGTTTTCCTGGAATGAATCGCAGGTAGATCCCTCAAGGCCTGTGCTTCATGTTTCCCAAAAGATCATTATGTATAGGGGGCTTACAGTCCGCCCTCTTCACCCGTTGGTCTGTGAAGTGCCAGTCACATTGTGCTTCCATAGCCGCAGCATGGCACGGTGGTCGGCACACGTCAGCCATTGGCTGTCTTCACTGACAGTGCAACATTTCAGTGCAACGTTTTACTTTTGCATGTGAGCACATTATCCTGAAATGGAAAAGTAATCAACTTCAGTTCCTTTTTCCTCTTCCCTACCATGTGTTACTTCCTTCTTGCTTTCTCTTTCTTTCCTCTTGTTTTCCTTCTCTTTTGATTTTTGGTTTCTTTTTTATTTCCCTTCTTTCTTTTTCTTTCTTTCTTTCCTTTCTTTGTTCCTTGCACTCTTTCTTGCCCTTTGTCTTGATTTCTTACTTTCTGTTTTCCCCCTTTCTTTCCTTAATTCTTTCTTCAATGTTCCCTTCCTTCACCTTTTTCTTGCCGTATTTCTTTCTTTCTGTATTCATGCTTTTTTTACATTCTTTCATGTCTTTTTTCTTTCCTTTCTTTGTTTCTCTTCTTAGTTCTTCTTTCATTCCTTCTTTCTTGCCTCCTTTGTTTCTTTTTGTGTTCTGTCTTTATTTCTGCATTCAGTCCTTTCTATCTGTCCTTTTTTCTTTCTTGCCTTGTTTCTTTCTTTCCTTCCTTTTTTTCTTCAAGCCTTCTTTCTCAAAGGCAAGAGACTAGCAGCCAATGCCAGACGGATTGGCTTTTTTTAGGTCAGTATTAGTTAAGACCTTTTGTTTTTACTAAAATTGTGTATATAATGTAGTTACTTACAGGGCTTTTTAGCCAGATTTAATCCATTGGTCTGTGGTTGTGTCATTTGCACTTGTCACAGGGCAGTGTGTCAGCTCACTTAAGCCACTGGGTGACTCCACTACGAGTAACAGCATGCTGCCCTTTCACAAGGAGCACGTCATCACATGGAGTAGTTACCTTCATTGCCAGTAAGTACCATGGCAATGTGTGCTTCTTTTTAAACCAAAAAACATTTTTTCCTTCAGCCATTAAGTTTTTTTTTACCTTGATGAGGGCCCGGCAGCTTGTTCAACAATAATGTTTTGCAAAAACTATGACAAAACAAAACAGAAGTTTATTAGCTGTGCCAATGTTTTTTGAAAGCATGCTCCCCATTTTAGACAGTAGGCAACAGCATGTTCATTTTTTTATTTTACATATTTAATTTCTGTTGCATATGTATGAACCGAAATAGATACAAAAATAGAGGTTTACCAAGGCCAGGCCTGTTGGCTTTGCCAATGGTTGTTTCAACGGAAATGGGTGAAATGCCCTGGCGCCGCCAGTGGACCTGGGAGAATTCAAATGGAAGCTAGGAGACCCCGTCTGTAGTGAAGATTAACTGCCCTGTGCTGTTTATTGAAAACACTGACTTGCGCACAGTTTGTAAAGTCATCTACATATTGAACCACTGCAATTATTGGTGATCCCATGTTTATTCCTAATGAGTTGATCTGAAATGTCAATATCACGGTTTCTACTGGTTGATGGTAATGTAGTACCTTTTATTGTAAGTAATATGTGGACTTTTTTTTATGTTGTCTCATATGTGTTAGCTGGTGGCAGGTTATGTGCCATTTTCTTTCTTTTTTTTGTTTAGAATTGCAGACACACTTTTAGAAAAATATTAACAGACGAGCTGAGACCACTTTGTCTAATTGGGGGCAGTTTACCTGACAACTATTCCTTCAGTGCACCAACCCAGGAATGAGGTGATCACGGGATACAACACAGTACACCAACCCATGGGCTGTGGTGATCAAGGTGTACAACCAGGGACGTAGCTTCAGGGGGGCTGTTACACCCCCCTAATAAATGTATTTTCCGGGTGTACAATGCAGTACACGGGCATACGGCCTATAGTGATAAGAGTGTACAACATAGTTCACTGATCCACAGACTTTGCTGATCAGGGTTTACCATTTTTAGGTCAAGCACGCAAGCGCTCTGACGTGTCGTAATCTATCTGTGGGCTTTTAACCACGCCCACTGCACGCCCATCACCATCACTCATTCATGGGCTTGCCTTTCAGAAATCCTTTGTTATCATTGGTAAATGCTTTACGTTTTTCTCTCCCTGGGAAGGTTTTGCTACCGTCTTGGCCATCTACCCTTTTACATGGATAATCGCATGTTTGCTGATACATTTGACTGCGAGCGAACTTCTTTTTCCTTTTTTGTCTCTCCTTCGTGCTCATACTCATGGCAGCCTTGGCGCTTTGAATTGGCTCACTTATGTCAATTGTTTTACTTTTTACTTTTCAATGTATGTGGCAAGAAAAGTCCAGTTAGGAATTTACAATGCTTATAGTTGTAACTCGAGCAAACACAAGACTCATTGCATTGCAATTGCTTGTTTTTTCTGCAGTTTTACATAGCGCAACCTCGACCCAAAGGTATCACAGCGTTTTATATGAGCATCAGTTCTGTTATATAAAGGCACATTCATTTTTCGGTACCCACTGGGAGATTGAGTGATTTGCACAGAATCACAGGATGCTAAGCTCACGCCGAGCCTCCAAAGTCGGCAGCTGTGGCCCTTACGCCTCATTCTCTCCACAGTGCAGTACACCCCACCCCCCTTGCTGTGGCGATCAGGCCGTACAACGCAGTACACCGACCCACGTACTGTGGCGATCAGGGCGTAGAGTGCAGTTACCGCAGCCCGTCGTGTTGTTGCTGAGGGGTTAACCGGCTCCCTGGGCCCCAGCTCTGGAGAGTTGCACAGACTGAGATTGCTGGAGGCGCGGGGGAAGATCGGTGACTCATCCCTTCAGTACACGGGAACATTTTTTATAAGAGTTGCCCTTTTATTTGAAGCATCTAAGAATAAAAATGTGCTGTTAAACCCGGATACCACATTGCGCGAGTCTCTGTATAATACTCGGCTTTCAGCACGCTGCCTGAGCCAAGGTATTATCACGCACAGCTATTCGTGTAACGGGACGAAATGTAAAACGACTTCCAAGGAATGGTACTTGCTGCTTGCGGAAAAGAATAGACATTGTGAATGGGTCGAAAAGCGATGCCAAATATTTTATCGTTTGTAATCTTCTTACCAGCAGGGCTGGTGAGGAGACATTTATGGGATATCAAAACACAAAAGTACTCGGGCACTGCAACAAAGCATTGTCAAAGCAATCAGTCTCACTTTGCAAATGTTTAGCGTGCAACGTAATCGGCTGTGGCAAAGCTCAACCGACCATGTTTAAAATGTAGAAAGCAGTGAAAACACTGCTTGTACTGTAAAGATGACCGCCGCGTTAAGTGGCGCAGTGTGTTTTGCGTCTTCATGTGAATTGCAGCGACATGGCTACATATGCACATCACATCCTGCAGCGTAGCGGCCATCTTGAAACAATAACAAATGCTTTCACTGTCCTCTATACTTTAACATTGCCGGTCACTGCTATTGGAGTTTAAAAGCGCCCGGCAGTCGGTGCACGGCCAGCTTTAGCTGCCACATGAAGAGGTGCAGCACTGGAGAGTACATCAGGACAACATCTAGGCCATCACTAAGGCTGTCATTAGGCACTTGCTACGCCGCAGAGCATCAAAGGGAGGGGACGTGAAAGGTGAGACGCAGATTAAGAACATCTAGGTCACCATCAAGGTTGCCATCTGACACTTGCCGTGCTCCTGAGGAGCATCAGAAGGGAGAGTGGGAGTGAAGAGATGGGCTGAGTTGGGGGTGAGAGGGCAAGTATTGAAATATAAAAGAACAAAAAAGTAGTTCTATGACATCAGAAGGTGAAGGCTACACTCTAGCCAATCAAAGCCAAGAGTAAACAAGCTTTGCTCAATTGAGAGACAAACAAAATAGGGAGCACAGCAAGAAAGCCACCAATCAAATGTAGGGACCTGAGATTGACAAGGAAGCCATCTAATTATGAGCGGGTGCTGGCTTTGTGTGGTAATGTATACAGTTGTGTCTGTAACAGATAGCTGGAGGTTTTTGTTGTGAGACTGCAAACAAGGAATGTTTTAGGGCCTTCTAAAGGCCACAAAGGTATTTGCTTTCTTGATCCCTAGTGATCAAATGTTCCACAGTCTACCAGTCCAGTAACAAAAAGAGCCTGCACCAGTGTGTGTGCTCTTGACTCCTGGGGTGTTTCATGAACGTAGAGTGTAATGCTGTGAATGCATGGGAGGTTCAGATTTCTCTTGGCCACAGAAAAGTCTATGGATCAGATAGAGGCACTGGATGTACTTCTGTTGTCAGCCAAAGCAGATCCTGCATGCCGACCATATGCAGGTCCGGCTCTAGCGCTGGTGGTGCCCTGTGCAATAATCTTTGGCACCCCCTCCCATAACCTCCTCCTCAAATCCCCACTCTACCACCGGGTAAAAGTGCCCCTCATCTCTCTATAGCGCCTCTCTAACATACATTTCGTTTGTTTTAAAGCTCACTCTAAAGGCTGTCTTTACTAATCCATTCAGCTATCCAAGAAAGTACAGATCTGTCCTTTGCAGGAGGCATATTAACTCTCTGCGCTACTTTATGGCGAGTCAAAACGGCCGCTGAACACAATTCCAATCTCTCCTTCTGCTGGGAACATTATTCACAAGAGTCATCTTGACAATTTTATTGTTGCCTGAAAGCTGAAGGCACATGGATCTCTGCTTCAGGTGCTTTTAAGTCACCCCCCCTTGAGTGAGCGCCCCCGCTAGGTTAGCGCCCAGTGTGGCCCCACCAAAGCCAGGCCTGACCATATGTGATAAAATTTTCCGAGATTTTTTGACAATCCCGAGAGCAAAGTGAAGTACTTGCTGCAAGATCGCCCAGAGTTAGGCAGCCAGGTGAAGATATAAGCTGTTACAATAGCTGAGTCTGGAGAGGACACATGAGGCCACCGTGGACGCGGAGCCGATGCAAGAAAGTGCTGGGCACCACATTGACGTGCCGATGTAGCACAACCCCAGGGACTGGACTTCCGTGCCTGTCTTCCTGGGCGCTCACATGTAGGTGAGCAAGAGCGCAGTACCCAGCTTCAGGTGACCATACAACAAATATCTGCTTACCATCAGGTTGACTATCAACCAGAACCACACAGCGTCCAGGCAGAGAAACGAAATAGTTGGCAAAAAAACATACAATGTGTGAATATGCTCGGTTCCATAACCAAGGACTCAGTCTAACCTTTAGCAAGCACGCTGCATAGAGCTGCATGGTAAAGCGTGGGTCACAGAACTGGGATCTGTGTATACTTATGCAGACAATTTATAAAAATGTATTTCGAATGTACAAATCCATAAAGCATACATAAATATGTAATTTGTATAGAAGCATAAAGGAAAGTGATTAATAATATAAAACGCTTGTAAAACACCACTTTCAGTTCATTCTCTACACGTATCTTTTGAGGGGCAGACACAATTGTCCTGTGCTTTCCATCACATATTTTCTCTCCACACATGTAGAAAGGCAAAGGACAGTTTCATAATGCTGCTGTGCGCATCACCCCTAATCTAACACATAGGTCCTCGCCCTTTCATCCATGCCACTTGCATCTGGGAATGCAACAGTGCGGTTAGCTCTTCCTGCCTGCTCTCGATAAGGCTGGTTTGGTTTTGCTGCCAGTAAATTACATTATCCTTCCTTCTCGATCAACCATTCTCATGTAATTTGGTCATTACCGAGGCTCAGAAAGATCCTCTTTTTGTGTTTCACAGTGGCTCGTGCCCCCATCTCACAGGCATTGGGTTTCAGCTCAGAAAACAGACTTGGCGTACCTCCTAGAGGGTGTAAATACTTGTTGTGCGGATGGGTTTGCTATCGCACCTATTTATAATGGTGTTCATGTGCACATACCAGTAAGGCACCCTAGGGCGCATTACTTTTTCATGATATCTGCCTTAGAACATACAGTAATAAGTACGATGTTATTGGCCACACGCCTAGCTTACTGACCCAAAACCAGCTATGTTCCAAATAACAGGAATCCTATAACCAAAGGCGCAAGAAGTCTCTATGGATTCTATTCAAGCCTCTCTATCAAACCAGTGAAGAGTGTTCCTATTTATTTAAGAGGACCCTCACCCACTAGAACCACTAGTGGCATGCTTCATCCTTGGGTCCGCACCCAAAATACCTAGTGTACTTGGGTGGGCTCTAGGCTGTGAGACTGCAGTCTCTTTAACTGTATTAGTGACAGCGGCGGCTCCTCTGCTATGGCGGGGGCACCTAACCTCCCCCGCCAACAGCAGCAGCTGGAAATTTAAAAATATAAACGATAATAAACAATCCTCCATGGGGGATGTCAGGAATGTAAGGGGAGTGGTGTGCACTTCCTGCAGTGCGCAACACACATGCGCACTGAGCTCTCTCCAGCCCGGCACTGTGTTGCCGGGTTGGAGAGAGCAGGCACAGGCTCCCAGTCTGCCTGGGAGCCACAGCGCTCAGGCCAACCCTTACACTGCTCTCATGCTGCCAGCAGCATGAGAGGAGCATTAGGATTGGCCCCAGGGAAGGCTGGTAGCCTGTGCCTGCATTGAGTGGAGGCGGAAGAGCAGCGATGTGACAGGTCAGGTATGTTGAAAAAAATATATATATATTTGTTATGCTGTTGTCTTTGTTTTGAGCCCCCGCCCTGCCACTTTGCCCCGACAGGAGCCGTCCCTGATAGTGAGAGTTCTATGTCTGAAATTGCATGCAGGTCTCCTGTGTGTTGTAGACTTTAATAGAGGAAGCTTTGCCAAGATTAAAAACACTATGTGATGTTGATGCAGTTTTTTATGGACTCCTACATCAATAGGTCTACATATTTCATCTATATACAGTTGCCAGTAAGATCAGATGGCTTTCTTCAGGAACAATTCTATATGCAGGCTTAATTATTCAATTTCTGAGACTAAACACTGCTTGTGTAGTCAATTCATTTTGTGCATCATAGAGTCCCTCATAATGTTTTGGAGGTGGGCAGTCCCTATTGTCCCACTCGTCAAGGGAGACTTGCCCACTAAGGACCTAAGCATGTCCATCTTGATGCAGGGCTTAGAGGTCCATGGTGGGCAAGTTTCCTTAGAAGAAAATGTGACAATAGTGTCCGCCCACCTTTAAGGCTCTGAGGTGCTAGAGTCATGCCAGAAAAATCGACCACTGAGGAACTACCCCTTTAATGATTGGAAATGTAAGGCATGCATTGGATGCTTTGGATCTTGTCTTTATAACTCAGAGTAGTAACCCTAAAGATAGATGATACAATAAAGGGATCCCTAAATGAGAGCAGCAAAACCAAACATTGACCTTCCTCCCTACAAATTGACATCACACAGGAAGTGTATGAGTCTTCAGTTATAGAGGGTGATACCTGAATCTTGTACTGTAGATATGTCATGATCACTTGGCTGAGCTGTGATTAACATGATCATATAGCATTGAACTTGGCCTCTGCTTGTGCATGCTCGCCTCTTCTCTTGTCCTAATATTCTCTCTTTTGTTACAGATTCTTGCTTGGTTCGAAGGTGGAGAAGAGTCCTCAACGGCCTTTGTGGAACCTATTGTCATCATGTTGATTTTGATCATCAACGCTGTAGTGGGTGTTTGGCAGGTGTGTTACAGCCCCGATCTGCACTTTATTGCCTATTGACTGCTTCTAATGCTTGACACGACTGAACACTGCATACCGCTCTATACCAAAACTACTTCTAAAGAGATCTTGTAATTCTAAGTACTTTGTCAGTATTGATCTCAAATCTGTATTCAATAATATTTTTAAATGTGTGATAGTAACACCCAACCTCCTTCAGAAAGTGGGGGAGACCCGGACAGCCAAATTCTGCTTCAGTTTCTGTTGAATTTGGTATCGAAAAGGCCAAAAGTCTACACACATACTTGGCCTCTTTCTCACTGGGATGTCTTTAGTCCCAACTTCCCACTGACAGGACGAGTGCTGGAACTGGACTTCAGAAAGCAAAGATGGGTCTCCAAAAACGCAGTCACCGTGATGGCCTTATGCATGGTCTTGTTTCCCAACATGGAGCAACAGGCAGTTCCTTCCTGCACTATTAGGGTGCTGTGTGTGTCATTACAAGTATTAGCTTAGGTGTATCAGAGAAAGGTCTGCCAAGCATGGACTGTGACTAGGCTTCCTCTAAGCATGATTACTAGGTCTGGCTGAAGAGAGCTTTTCTAATACAAAGAAACCTTTTAGTAATACAAATGATAATAGAAGAAGACGATCCTGACTAGCTGTGTTCAATCTGCACTGCCAGTCTGGGTATTGTTAGTTTGCGTTTCATTTTTAGGAGATAAATGAAGTTCATTTTAAAGGAGAGAAAACATTTCTCTTTGTCCAGTCCTTTATAACAGTAGTTGTTCTAGAATGTTCCTTTGTTTGATATCTCCTTAGGCTTTGAGATGCACTGTGCCATCATTGCTTGAGTTTTGACAGATACTGTGACATCTTTGACCGGAGGGGCCCCTGAGAATGAAATGCTAGCACTGAAAGAGACAAAGTTCAGGAGTCATCTTAAGGTCTTTGAAAGAGGGTGTAGTATATAAGTAACACTGCACAGAGTGCCTGCGTGAGCAGCCAGTGGGTGTCTGCAGTAGTTTATTTTAAAGACTGTAAATTATTTAAGTACATTTAAGCAGTTATGTATCTCAATAATTAAGTGACTAAAAGTTGATAGGAGATGAGCACAGTCGGGTGGTTCTAATTTCACAATTTCCTTACCCTCTGTAGCACCCTAGATTCTACACAATCTCCAGCTCCATCTTTGCTCTTACACTGCAAATTCAGGGACTATCTTGTCATCATCAGATGCATAAGATATCTCTTACACCAGCTATTATGCCACATGTGCACCTTCCATCTGTTACTTGCACAACCAATTCGTTCATTCTTTTCTATACAAACATGGTCTTACACACCCTATCTTGCAAAAACTATTCATAAAAACACAACCTTGTGCTTAACTTGCAGAAGGTTTGCACTATGAGCACAAAGTCAGCCATATTGACTGTCACTAAACCTAATATATCTGTAAGTAAGCATGTAACCTGGATAGGTCGATTGATGACTAGACCATTAATACTTGCACTGCTTGCAGGAAAGAAATGCAGAGAGTGCTATCGAAGCCTTGAAGGAGTACGAGCCGGAAATGGGCAAAGTGGTCCGTGCCGATCGGAGTGGGGTACAGCGGATCCGAGCCCGAGATATTGTGCCTGGTGACATTGTAGAAATTGCAGGTACATACCAAGTAGACAGACATTTTCAATGCATTCAGTTTTTGAGCTATTTTACTTGTATTTTGATTATGTTGATGGTGATCACTTCAGGTGATAGTCTATTGATGAAGACGAGCATTTACTAGAAAGATTTCCCTGCTCTTTGTCCATCCAGCTTTCTCCCCAGATCCTGCTGGTCGTAAGACACCCGTTTCAGTTTAATTCTGACTCTGAAGTCTGGGAGTGTAATTGTCGGATGCTATTGCTTCCTAAACACTCCATATGTAGCCGTGGTGGAGCCATGAAGCCTACTTTATGGATGTCTAAATCAATCTGTTAATGTCATTGTCTAGACAGTGAAAGTACTATAGAAACAAATGACTTTAATAAATTCGTAAACTAGGTAAAATGGTGAGTAGTAGTAAAAAAAACTAACTTTCAATCTTTGCACCAGATTTAGTATCCACAAAGAATGTAGGACTTGAATCTTTAGAGCTTTCTTTTTACCACTAAGTTAGCCTTCACAAAAAAGGTGGGTGGTCTCCAGTGGCCCTTATCTCTAGCTCTGAAGTTAGACTTTACAAAACCTAAACCTGCAGGTTCATGCCCCAAATGTTCATCTATGGAAGATCCAGGACCACGTAAAGCTTTGGAGCTGCCACTCCTGCTGGGTTCAGTGCAAGTCTACGGGGATATAATGAAACAAATGATTTCTGTCTAGATGTTAATGGACTACTCAAACCAGTTTTTTTCTCCCCATGACATCCCTCTTGTTTTTCTGGCTATAGTTATCTGGCTGATGGTGAAAGATATTTGCTTTTGTAATTAGCATGATTTTTGATATACAAAGTTGAGTTTTTCTGAGGTCGTGGAAGGAAAACTGTCTCATATCCCAGTTCCTCACATTGATAGTCTGGATTTTTAAAAGCACCCAAATGAATTCTTGTGTTTTGGCTGGCCATGCTGAGCATGTGCTGCTATCACTAGAATTCCTGTGACGTCAGTGCTTTCACAGTTAGGTTTAAGAGCTACAGGGCTGTAATTGTTGAAGTAGGCCATAGGATGCCAGTCCCCAGAGGTGCCATATGCCTTAACTCGTTTGTGTTTTGGGGCAATGGGAGGCTTGACATTTTGGATGCTTTGAGCAGAGTCTTTCTCCTGTCCCTCAGCACTTCAGGCAGGCAGGTAGGTTTGAGGTCCAAGAGAAGAACATTGTCTACTGTAGCCTCAGCTGGAAAGGGAAATGAGCACCAGGCTGGGCCTACATTCTACAATGCCTTGTCCGGTGCTCTCAAATGAATGTGAAGTACTGGCAGGAGAATTCAGTACTTATGATGCGGGGAGCTGGACAATGGTGGAGCTCTCAATTGCAAAGGAGGTTTCTTTTAAATTTGAAGTTTCTGGCCAGTCACAGAGAAGAGCGCTGTGCAGTCTTCTTGCCAAGCTATCATGATGGGGGCAGGCTTTGCAGGAAGGAATTTGGTACAATCTGTGCCCAATCCTGATGCGTTAGTGGCAGTGCAAGTCGTGGTCAAGCACGGTGGTGCTGATGTCGGCACTGCCCTGCAGATCATGACTTGCCTTTCCGTGGCAGGGACCCTGCCAAGAAAAGGCTGGTGGAAAGGCAGAGATGGGGCCACAGGGGAGCCCCTGCACTACCCATGCCCATATTGTTGGCAGTGTAGAGGCCCTCCCATCAGCACACTTGGAATGGGCACTGTCTGCCAAGGTGACAGTGCGCATTCCGAGTGTCCTGGCGGCACCGACAGTGTGCGGACATTGGCCTCAGCTCTACCTGAGAGCCAATGCCACTGCACTGTTACCGCCGGCCAGCCCGGCAGGAACTTCATGATACGGCGGTGGGGAGGCCACAGGCTTGGCAGTATCCTCCCCACCACCGAATTGGCTGTCCAGCAGCCGGACCACCAAAATCAGGCCCTCAGTTTAGACTTTAGGTCTAAATATGGACTTCAGTTCTAACTTAGACTTCAGGTCTAAGCTTAGAGTTCAGGTCTAAACTTAGACTTCTGATCTAAAATGATTGAGGGAGATTATTTAACCTACAAAGATGAGTGATACAGCCCTGCTAGCGACTATGATAGCTGGTCCCAGTGGTCTCTGGGGGTAATGAATTAAAAGATTAAAAAGATGAATAAGGAAAAAAAAACAGTATGCTACCTAAAGCTTGAGACCTTCATCCTTAAATCGCACAATAGCGTATACACCCATCCCACGTTCAACAAAGCTCCTCCAAGTAAAGAGATTCTAGATGTTCTAACTCCGTTCTGAAGTGGTAGCCTGGCTGTCCGAGATGAGAGTTAGAGCAGTGGTTGTGAAGGTGTTTTGACTTACAATGTAGAAAAGCAGGAAAATACACCCAGCATGAAAAGCGCATGCAAATGTATGCACATTATTTTGCATGCATTTAATTTCTTTTGCTGTGCATACCCACTTGCTGTTTCCATGCCCACAGGACGATTCAGCTTTTTGCTGCAATTTTTAACTAGTTTTTTCATGTCTCGAACCACGGGGGATGGCCTCCACTTATAGTTTGGGAAACAAAGCAAACAGTGCTTTTCTTTTCATAATTTGACATTTTTATTTATTTTACAAAAATCTGATTCCAAATCTTCTTCTATTGAAGATGCTAAATCCTCAATAAATCAACTTTTCTTTGCATTTTTAGCTCAGGTAGACGCCACATCCCTGTTGATTTTAAATGCTACTGTAAGACAAAGGGACGATGTAGCGAATACACCGTAGTGGAAGCATGGGAACAGGAATTAGGCTGGTTTCTTTTTAGCAGGTATTGGTTTGTCAACTCTTCACTAACAAACTTTGGTTTACATGTGCATGGCTGATGTGATTGCTTGGAAGCTACATTGCTGTCAGGTTTGCCGTCATCATACTTCGTTTACAGCTCATAGCAGAGAGCATCTTCTGTCCTGTCGGAAACATAAAGTACAGCACAACACTGGGACTGATGCATATGGATAAAATGTCATGAAATTTGATGAGCTCTAGCCAGGGAACCATATGATAATTTGTTTTACTGTGTAGGATAAGGCTTCCGGGATGTAACTCGAGATCTGATGGTACAGAAGTTGGAGACGGCATGATCCTGGAGTCAGTGCATGTATTCATGGTTTATAGAACATGTAGTGCCAGTGTTGTTGGATCAGGGAAAGCATTTCCAGTGACACTCATCACACAGCTGTTTATGTTTTTTTGGGTTATGCATCAGGGAGGCTGGAAACTGCAACAAGGTGCTAAATGGAGGATTATTAACTAGCGTAGGAGAGCTCTTAGCAGGGACATCACTGGAGGACCTCCGGTGCAGTCCGCAAACACAGCCCGCGCTGGCACCAGGATTTATATGGTTAGTTTACAGATCAACAGTTGTTTGCCTTATGTGGTAGAGGTCCGAGTCAAAGGTAGGACATAAGTATACTCTATAATGGGCACGCAAAATAGATTTCTTCACTTTTCCATTTACTGTGCCAATCATAGAAGCTGGATACTGATACTGTTCAACTAAAGACATTCAATGTCCACCCATGGGGCAAAGTTCATCTTCCTTTTTGATTCCCAGTTTCTGTGTGAACCTAGTCTTGTTCGAAAGAAAAAAAAAAGAAGAAAACATTGAAACTTATCTATTCATAAGTGCACGTCTGTCCCATTCACAAGCATTCTGGCCTACCCTTTACACAGGACAGGGCGTGAAGAGCGCATCTCCCATCAATGGAGTCTGCAACTGAGTAACCTCCATGCAAGCCTCAAGAACCTTCTATTGGGTGCCATATTTGTGGGAGTCGGGTGGTGGTGTTGAGCATAGAATTTAGATACTCACTTCAACAGTGCTATGGAGCAGTAACTGTCACAAGCTTAGTCTGTACCAAACATCATAAATAAAAAATGAATACATTATTTGAGTGACTACACTCTACACACATGCATGTATTGTTGGCACTGCTTGATCCACATTGCTGGCGGGTGCTCTGTAAAACAATATGTGTATAATGACAAAATAGGTTATTTTCAGTGCAGCTGGTCTGATTAAACTGCATGCTAAGTCATTAGTAACTTCCCATCTGTTGCTTAAGTCCCTTCTCACCTCGCCTGCTCTCCCCAGTTCACCCACCCAGACAAAAAAAGCTCCATATTAGGGCCTATAATGCCATAGGTGATGCATCGATCCAGCCATGGATGGAAGAAGTCATTAAGCTCCCCTTGTCTCTAATTGTCTTGATTTGTCGGAGTGGTCCTTTGTATGGCCAGTTATTGGATCAACGACTGGAAATAGTTCCAATAAATAGAGAGGAAAGACATGACTACCCCCTATCATTGACATAGATCACAATGCACATGCAGCTGTTTGCCTATATACTTAGAGATGCAGATGGAATAGCCCACTGCACGATAAACAGTGGGCTAAAAGTGTCTTTGAGCACAGATGCTCGTTTTGTATTCACTACCACTTAAAAAACAGAAATAAAATGCTCCCAATTATAACACATGACAATTTCAAACCCAGTCCAGGGATACCCTGTCAAATTTGCCAACCCCAAAGTTTTAAAAAGTTGCAATGCATGTTAAATCATGGAAGGACAAGCTCAAATTCATGGATATTTAAGGCATGAAACATCATAAGCCATGGTACTCCAAAGAACCACTAGAGATGTTTAAATCTATATTGTGTGATCAGTCTAAAGGAGTAAATATGAACTATATAAGTTAGCTGAACAAAAAACAACAAGGTAAACACATGGGATAGCATATGCTTCAAAAGAAAGGGTAAACATTTGGAGAATAAATGTATACAAATCACAAAAGAAATAAAAATAGTGTACACATAAACTGGCTAAACAGGATGAGATAAACCTGCGAACAATAAAAGGAGATGAATTTCAATGGTAATCTAATATTGGCCCGATCACCTGCTGGCGATGGCAGTAACACAGGAGGCATAAATGAATGCATATAATCCTAAAACCATAAAACAGAACGAGAGACGGTAAATCCTTGAGTGTTTTTTGATTCATTGTGTATCTGTACCCTGAAGTCACTATTTGACTTCCGACTTTATTCTCCCCTTGTGTCCACATATACTTATAGTTGTGGCAGAAAATACACCATAGATGGCTTTATCTGACTAATTTTAAGAATCTGGCTTTTCCTGTACTGTTGTTAAAGATAGGTGGAGTGCAGTGCTTTTTGATTGCCTTCTCATTGAGTATACATCATTATCACTGGCAGCACACGATTCAATCTAAACTAAACAGCAGTATTGCATCTAAGGGAAATTTGACGCTTAGAGTGAGTGGCCATGCTAAATGATGTATTACCGGGCCTGGAAGAGGCAGTGTAAGAAGTCAGTTGCTAGTGGTTTTCTTCTTTAGCTCTCTGGTCTAAAATCTAAAAGTTTGGATTCACAAACATTAAGGGCATGTTTAAGTGCCTTTCCAGTATGGTATAGCATTATGTTAGAATAAACCAATTTTAGATGCAGAACTAGATGTCGCTGCATAGAGGTCCCATGGAAATTCAGCAAACACTGATAGTCTTGTCGGTATTCACAAACTTTTCCAAGCACGTTATATCCCGGATATAGTTGTAGGCTTGCTCATGTCAATCGCAGAATCCATATTCAGAGTGTGAATGAGGAAAAAATACCCCAAAACACCTACAAAATTGGTGGGTGTCTAGAAGAAGAAATTTTTCTGCAAAGAAAAAAGTTTTCCTTGAGGAGAAAAAGGTTAAAAAAATAGCAAGTAAAATACTATTTTGCTGATTATTCATACATGTTAATGTAAGAATGAATACTTACGCATGTGTAACTATTCACATGCATGTAAGTGCTGCTGGAAAGCTGCGTCGGCTACCGCTTTTCAGGATAACTCATAGAAATCTTTGTGAGTGCCAAAAATTACACTACACCAAAGACAGGCACAAGTCTAGGGGTCTAGATTTATACATTCTGTTGCCTCTTCTCTTTGCTGTGAACCAGCAGATTTAATATCACATTAGTCATCATAAAGACACCTTCGAAAGTGCTGTTTTGAAGTCTACTTCCTTGTGCTTATTGTGCCTAAACAGTGAAATAAAAAAGAGGAGACCTGCATATACATTCTATAGAGTCCTTGATTTGTAGAAACAAGCATTGACCAAAGCCAGTAGGCGTCACCTATGAAAGCTATTGACTTCGGCAATGATCTGTAGCTAAACTGTGCAGCATGGCTAAAAACAATTTAAAAATCTCTGATGAGGCCAGCGCTAATGAGATTTTTAAAGAGAAACAGTGCATTAGCACTGGTCTTGTAATAGCATTTTCTTTTTTTCTTTTTAATTGTATTTAGCCATGTGCTCCCCATCCCCACTCTCCTGTCCTCACCCTCTCTACACCCTCCCTCCCCCAGGTCCTTCTCATCAGACCTCCTTCCCTCTGTGTTGCTTGTGGAGGAGGCAACATGGAGGGAGGGCAGTAGAGAAGGGTGCAGGTGCAAAAGAGAACCGCAAGGGAGGATGGAGCACATGTACAATGGAGGACGGGCTGGAGGGGCTGGGGCAAAATCACACACAAAGGAGAGTGGGTGCGAGGGGCTGGGTGAAGCACACGGGCATACAAGAGTGGGCAAGAGCACAGTGCAGACGAAGCACAGTACAAAAGAGGATGGACAGAAGGGGCTGGGCAGACAAACAGGAGGCCAATGGCAACATAGTGTGGACGAGAGGCACTGGAGAAGAGCAGAGACAACGGAGGGTGGGCAGGAAGGGCTGGGGTAGCCAATGGCCAATGGAGGTTGGGCAGGAGGGGAATGCAGAGGAAGACTGAGGGGGAGACACAAATGAGGGCTACAGCTGGAAAACACATGCACTCTCGTAGAGTGTTTAAATAAAAAGAAAAAAGTAGCACTTGAAAAACAAACAGTGGAAGGGCACAGTGATTCATCCTTGCTCCAGAGGAGAGACAGACACAAACGAGGAAGGAAAGCCTATAGAAGCTGAAAAATAAGAACCAAGGAAAGGAGAGTGGCCAGGAAAGGAGAGCCAACCACTGGTAAGCAGTGGGTGTCCTCTAATCCCACTGTAAGGTAATAAACATTCTTGCAAAACACTACTAATGAGCTGTCAGGCGAAACCTAAAAATAAGTACTAGTGCTCAAGGTTTTATTGGGCAGAGGCCTCTGGAGTGCTGTTTTCCCTGTCTGACACTTTGTGAGAGACCACACGCAGCAGTCAGTTGCTGTGATATGCGTCAGGTTTTCATGTTTTGAAGCTGCTCGTCAGTGTGATTTTGGTGTGGCTGAAGGTGGCATTGTTGGTCCTTTCTCTGCCGGAGGAGCTTAGTTTCACTCCTTGGCAGAATACCCAGGGAAGTGGGATGGTTCTGGGGCAGTTGATTGCAGTTTTGCAGAGGAGGGGTGACTGCTTCTTCCTCAGTGGGAGTAGTCATGTGTGGAAGGGCGTCAAGTGTGAGAGGATCTCTGTAAAGGAAGCGTGTGAGGGTTCGAAGTCACATGTAGGAATAGAGTGCCTGTAATCTCTCTGCTAAGCTAATATGCTGCAGTTTTTCTCATGTTCTCATAAAATAGGTCCCTGATTTTTTTATTTTTATTTTGGCATATGTAGCAAAATGTTTTCAGCAGCTACCCCTTTTGTAGTCCTAATCTTTGACACATTTAGAAGTTTGGGATTAAGTGTAGGGTTGTGTGTATCAAGTACATATTACAAGTAGTTTTCCACCCTTGAATTATTACAGTTATTATACAGTAGGAATTGCTTTTACACAGTGGAAAGGGAGAGAACTGCCTCCTATTAAAAGAATGTGTAGAGGAAGGGGCTTCTCAACAGGTAAACTATTTCCCCTATGTGGATACAAAAAAAGCTGCATTGTCAAATGCATATATGCGCTTTATTTAGACATGCATCATTTTTTTCACATCGGAGGACCCCAGAAAAATGATTAACTCTCATAAATTTGCTGGTCTACTCCTGGGAGATGTTATGTATGTATCTACTCCAAACCTAGGAGTAATCCTTTGGTAGAAAATGACTAACACTTCCACCTAGAGTTTTGTTGATTTGTCTCTTAATGTTGCGCTTTGTGAGATGGGACACAACTCTGTCCATGTCCTGCATATGGTGGCAGCGGGTATAGGCTTTTCGAGGGCATGGGGCTAAGATGCGCCTGCCTGCGTTTATGCTCTTTCTTGAGCCTTCAGGGGCTTTGAAGATGGCTGGGAATGAGCCTCAGGAGCCTGAGTTGTGGTCTGTCAAGAAGGGTGGCCCATAGAAGCGCAGCATGCGGTACACGAGCAGTGACCCAGGCCGGGAGATAACTTTTGCATCCCTGAGGTCCCCGATGGCCTGACCTAATTGTCCGTGTGGCCTGGCGGCTCTTTAGAGTCAATCTTTGGAGTGCATCCAATGATGTGCTGTGGCAGTAATTAGGGTTTCAAGCTTTACTTTTTGTACCTGATGTACAGTGGCTGCTCTGGAGGGTAAGAGTTGTCCTCGGGTCTAGGCTTCGCGGCTCTGCCACCAGTTGGCTTTCTTGGATGCAGGCAGGGGCTGGTGTCGGTTGCAATTCTGCTCCACAGTGCTTTGCTCTTCTGCCAGAATCATTTCAATGTCATGAATAGGTCTATAAATATCCCTCTGTCAATCATTGTGTAGTTAAGGTGTTACTTTTTCAATAATCTTGGTGTCCATTATCACGACTTTAATATCCACCAGTTTTGATGCTCATCATTGTTGTCTAGGAAAGCTATTGTTGCCGATGGCTGCATCCTGAGAGATACAAACTGGAACAAACTCTCTGGAAGGAGGTACCCCAGGGACAGAACACTCCTTCTCTCCTACTCACACTCCTCTCATTCACTCTTTCACTTCTGTACGCTCGCTGCCAAACACATTCCATTAGAACTAATATTGTGTACTAGGCGCTGTCATCAATGTTACCCATTTCAATAGCACTCATTTTACTAACATCAGAAAGGCTGACCCGGAATTTGAATTAGTGACCTGCAGATCCTGGAATGTTTCAGTGAAAAACTTTTAACTCACTGGGCTAGCCCTCCTGCCACACTCTTAAGAAGTTAAGTGAGATTGGATCGTTAGTGTCTCGCTTTGTAGAAAGGACGCATTTGCAAACGTACAACTCTAGTATGTTAAACTTTCATTGTGGTGTTTCCTATGCTGGAAAATGTAACTCTAAACGTGCTCAGCAGTTGAGTCCCCCCATTTGTCCTGCTGTGACATCCTTTCTGTCCACTCCGTGAAAACCTGGCCAAGGAAAACAAACGACCCTTCCCGCCCCAACCTGTAGTTCTAAACGATATTGACAATGTTCTTTTAAAGATCAACGTTACAGCACGTACAATGATTCTACTTATTTACGAACAATCTGTTCTATTACAACGCGCAACAAGGAAGGCTATAATATTTATTATTATTTTATTGTCAGTGAATCAAAAATTGCAATTGGGTATCTCTTACCAGCCAGTGATTTACAAAACAAATACATGAAGAGAGTTTGCTTATTGTAAATGAGTGCCCTGCATAGGGGAATCCTGGGTTGTTGGTGCATTGACCTAATTTAACATCGTGTTTCTCAGGGTACAATCAGGTAAACATCATCAGTCTCCTGTGAGGGGAAAGTGCTCAGTGTTCCTATTTTGCCTGTTTTCCATTTCTGTAACTTAGTAACTTAAGGGTAACCAATGTTCGTCCATGAGGGCAATATCCTTGATGTTTTCATGGCATCCACATGTCGTGCACTTTACTCAGTGGGCCTGATTCTAGGAGCTATTTGTGTGTGCAAGTTCTACTTACATACAAAAATGGCTTGCTGTATGAATGAAAATTCATGTTTGCTATTTCCAAATCCTGAGTTTGCACTCTTAAGGAATTTAAGTATTCATAATAGCCCATATTTGTGTTCAACTATGCATCTGTCAATTCTCCGGGAGGCGTGTGGGTTTGAGAATGGAAGTTTTGGGTCTTAAATGACAGGCATGGCCAAGAATGCATGGAAGCAACAACAAACTGTGTGTGTGGATATTCATACATTTGTTTTTGACCCATTCTCACCCTGGAAAGCTCTCAGATACTAGATATTACACAACTAGATTCCTTGCCAGGGTGGAAATGGGCTAGGAACATCTCCAAAACTGATGAAGGTCCAGGGAAAGCATTTTTTCACAGTGAAAAATATTTTCCCCATTGAGGAAAAATACGTTTACATACCTATGAAGGCATTTTTCACATGCACAGTTGTAGTTTGTGCACGTTGGGGGACACTGAGAGCTCTTCGTAGGAACAGAAGGAGGAATTCACTAAAGCTGTCCAGGAGTATTTGTGGAAACTTCAACAGATGCAGATTTTGGGAGTACTGTTGGAAACCTTTTAGTTCCCACAGTTCCAAATGCTTAACCAATGCTAGGTAGTAAACCCACAAGTGCTTACATCTGATGTGCACAAAACATTGATTTACATAGTCGTTGGTTATCCCAAAACTGTGGCATTGTTCCGGCCTTCGAGAAACACCCCTGATGTAATGGCTACTTCACAAAGTTGAAATATGTATTTATTTAGATAAATCTATGTACTGCAGACTGCATAGTTGGTATGAGTACACTCCAGACAGGCAGTCGTCTGCTCATGCAAGAATGGTTGTCGAGTACCAATTGGTGATGCTTTCAAGTCACACACAGATGCGCCCTCTAGTAATAAGAGAGGCGGGATGCTCAGGCAGCATTTCTTGATGAATCACCCACCAGCTGTAACAATGAGAAGTTTGTGGTTCTATAACATACCTTGCTGTATATCTGGAACAAGAAAGGTCAAGTGTGCAGATAACTCTAGGAGTTTTTTCAATGGAGTGTATGCAGTTTTGTGGAGTCCTGACTAAAAGAACCACCATTTAAACTGGAATGTATTATTTTTCTCATGTCTTAGTTGGTGACAAGGTCCCAGCCGATATCCGCATCATCGAGATAAGATCCACGACTCTTCGGGTGGACCAGTCAATCCTCACAGGTAAAGGTGGAGGGGTGGTGTTTGTTACAGCTTCGCTGCCAAGTGTGCCTACTCCTGGGCTTAGTTTGAGCTGCAGCTCTATTAATGACACAGCACAAGTGAGAGGTTGATGGGTGGTTGTTACAGTAGTGAATGGTAGCTCTCTCTCCATTCTAAAAGCATATACCTGTATGTATGTAAAGTGACATACTCATCTTCTCTTGTGTATTACATGGGGACGGGACAGGACTGATTTTTCTAAAATGAGTATCCACAGTCTCCAATCCTTCTTTCCTTGAAAGTGTGAATGAACTGCCCACGGTTCTAGATTTCAAGCTCACGAGGGAAAACCACTTAGGCTCTATAGTTGTCCTTCTTCTGTTGGTTGATGTACCCACTATCTAACACTACCCAGTGACATCATCAAACATAGCAACTTTCTAGAATGACTATTGTTGGTCATTGTTAACAATGCAGCTCTGGGTACAGAGAGCTGTGCTTTTTACTCTGCGCTGGATGGCTTATTTAAATGAATTCATTTTTACTGCTGATGATCTTGTACACGTGTCGGGGGCATCAATTTGACATTGACGAAAGAACCACACAGCCTCCAGCCAACAGTGATACTTGTAACTACTAAGAAGATGAGAAGAAATGAAAGAGGAACTATAAAAGGAGAATACTGAAAACTAAAGGACAGTCCAACCAGCCCTGATGCTGAAGTACAATAATTTTCAGGTAGATGTGCAAATGTGATCAAAAACTGCCATAATTCACAGGCTAACTGAGCAAATGACTGATGTGGACTGAACCAATACCCCAGGCAGTATGCCGTAATTAATGGAACCAGAGTGTAAATGACACTCCGACCGATGGCAGAAGAAGGCTGACCTAAGGGCCCTCTTTCTAGCTATTGGGATATATTCATGTAAATGAATGTATGTATTAAGTGATGACTACTTATTACAGATTCCTTGTAGACAGCTAAGCCTCTCATGGCTTCCAAGGAGATTCATTGTTTCATTGTACATAGACCACTGCTAAGTAATTTGACATAACTTTTCCCAGTGAAGTGATAAGGCCTATAGCTTCTACCATTGGCTTGACTCTATAACCAACATAGGCTTACTGACGTGAGCATAAACTAACAACAATCGTGCATTCGGTTATAAAACTACAAATATATACAGAATTACAGCTGACAAAACAATAAGTAACCATTCTCAAAAGGGCCCAGCAAGAATCATCAAAGTGAACATTTTCTACTTCCAGGGTTTGTCCGAGTGGGTGTCCAACACTGAAACACTTGGCTGCTATGATATTCTATGAGATTACTTGTAACCAGACAGCTATTTACAGCCTGTAACACAGTGTGATGATAGTCCTCTATTAGAAGTTTGTTGGTTTTATGTTTAGAATAAGTAAGCCAGGCATGCTGCTTTTGTCACACCTTTTCATGATAAACAGACCAGACCTATGGCATCTGGCATATCTTTTCCCTGCACACTAAACAAGTCTATATGGCTTGTCACCATATGCAACTCAGGCCTACTGTACTGAGCTCAAGCATCCCACAAGGCAACCATCCGGCATATACTCATCAAATTACAAAGCTAAAAATAAATACAGTTTGCAAAGCAAAATACAGTGCAAATCCTTTGTACCCTCAGTTTATCAGAGTAAGGTACCCAATACAAAGACCCTTGCCTATTATGGTAATCTGTAAGATTCTATGTAACAACATTTCTATTTGTAGGCTTTAATACGAAGTAATAACAATCCATCTTTAAATACCCATTGACGTCAACACATGCTTTTCACAATAAATACACAAGACCTTCTGTCTTTTTTGTAGCATTTCATAAAACCCAGATCAGGCCTATAGCCATGATCACTGCCTTGATGCCATAACCAACTCAGTCCTGCTATGTTAAGCAGAAGCTTTGCCACAAGCCAAAAAGTGCAGTACAAGCAGTCTTTTTAGGGGAAGTACACAACTTCGACCCAATCAATTCTCCTATTCAGGGAACCCAACACGTGGGAGGAGCTTAAGTCCCTCTGTCCTCAGTATTCCAAAAGCTCTTTTTTGTTGATCCGATGAATTCTATTGAGAGATGCTCTGTCGAGGTAGACTTAAAATACATGTGATTACTGTAACACTGATTCAAGGTAGACTTAAAATGCATGTGGATTACTGTAAACCTGGGTATCACATGCTGCTCTCAAACACTCAGTTAAATCTGAAGTTTAAAGTTAATGATGTGAAGGAAAGAGGATATATGCTGCTGCCAGAGAAAAACAAACACCGTAATTTATCAACGTATTTAAAACACACTGACAGTGCATGTGCTCTAGCTCCATCCCACTGTAAGCTTGATATTTGCTTCTGGCTGGTGTGGGTGGATAAATAAAAACAAAATAATCACAGCTGTAGGGAGGAAAAGCAACTTTTTCTGTTGAAGCACACAACTTCTGCCTAAGCAAAACATGTACTCCCATCCACCAACATGGGTGAAGGCAAAGCTACTCTCCGTAGTGAAAGCTCCTTTTAGGTTGATTCTGGAAGGTCTGGTGACTGCTGCACTGTCAAGCCTGAATACAAAATTTAGAGCCGATTCTGCACATGTGCTGATGGCGAACCTTTCCACTGGAGCAGATGAGTGTACAGTAGACACGATGCGGTTAACTGTACTGAGAACTTACAAAACGTGCATTGTGAGGAAGTGCAATATCTTCTGCTAATCTTGGTCTTAGACCCTATACAACAAAATAGTATGCCACTTGCTTGCCAGGCTGCTGGGCGGTGCACTGTGTTTTGCAAAACAATACACGATGGGTGCAGCAGAGCTCAAACACGCATGTGCAGCATTAGCGAGTCACTGTTCACAGTGCACACGATATAAGGTGGTAGCCCAGAGGTATATGTAGGTGCAGTAGTGCTGTGGATCTTCACCCATCCGGCTAGTTTTTGTATATGTTTGGGACAGCCAGTCACCTGAGTTAAATATTATGGCTGTCTCACCAAATTTTGCAAGGCGGGGGGAGGTATTATTTTTTGTTGCACCATAGTAAGGGGCACGGGTTTAGTTCAGCTGCTCTTGTTGAAAGCATTGCCACTTATATACATGGTGTTCAGGGCCACGAGACTGGCTTTTATAGTCTCTAAGATTGCTGACCACAGAGGTGATTTAATGCCTCTTTCATCCATTGCATTAACTCATCATCTAATACTTCACCTGTGATGAATGTGAAAGCAATTGTCAAGTGCGCTTCATCACCCAGCCAAACATCCCTTTAGCTGCCCCATAGGCTGAACTAATTGACATTTTAATGTAGTCTGCTTAATTTGTTATGAGTGATGCTTCAGACCCATTTTGAAGTGGGTCTGCTGTGTGCAGGAATATATCCGAAAAGGAGCTCTTCGTGTCCAATGCATATCAAACATGCAGTTGCAAAACCAGTAGAACTGGCTTGAATTTTGAGACCTGATTAGCATATTAACAATCCTGTTGTACTGAAAAAGAAAACATAACATGACTGCTTTTTGTCTAGAATGCATTTGTGACATAACGAACTTAATGTGTGATGATTCCGGGTACTTTGAGATGTAAAATAGTCCCTCATTCATTTCAAGGCAATCATGCCACAGGAGGATGTCTTATACACTAAACCGCCAATAGCATAAGGTGGGACAGAAATACCCCTCTGGGTGGTACATTGGTAACCATATGTCTTACTGTCAGCTGAGATCAGTAGTTAATTTGTGCCAGTGATTGGTAGTGAGCATTTTTTATTCTTTATAACACATGGCCACAGAGTTACACTTGCAGCAGAAAGCATTAGTAATTGGTCTCTTGCTCCTTCATGACAATGAGCATGGTTGTCAAATGTAGAATGCATGTGCACTCTGTAGTGTGAAAATAAATTATCCAGTATATATAACAGCTAATCATTTGTTGCAAAACTTAGACATGCACTTCAGTGGAGGTCTCTATAACGAACTATAGTTCTTGTGTGGTATTATACTTGATACCTCCTTATGTGTAATGAACTGTACCCCTTCGAAAACACAAACATGATGCATAAATGTCCATATTCCGCTAAGGACTATTGATTTCAGGAAAACAGTTCTGAGAGTCTGACAAACTAGTTTTTAACTTCATTGTTAAAAAAGCAGTTGTAATCCTGCTCCCTGATCTGTGTTTTAAATTGTAAGCTGGCTCTGGCAGCAGGCAGTGTGAAAAAAGTCAACTGTAATAAGTTATTGCAATTTAGCAGCTATGTAAATGTGTTATTAAAGGTGACTAGTGAGTTCAGAACATAGCTAGTAGTAAGAAAATTGGAGACATGCTTCTGTAAAGTTATTGCAGGATAAAGGACCTATGCTGCCCTTGAAAATCCCCAAACACATTGGAATTCAACCATATAGTGAAGATCGTATTCTCCTATATAGTTATGGATATACAAGGTAACTTGTAATACCCTCATCACATATGCTAGAGAGTACTTTATTCCTTATAATACATGGTCACATCGTTAACGTCCTTCAGCCCTTCTGTATTAAATAATGTTTTGCCCCTTCTCCTGTACAAGATCTACTCATTGCAGGCACATAGAATTATTCACAGATTTGATCTCTGAAATTAAATGCACCACCATGCAATTTGTAGTTTGTTAAACAAAGGTATTTGACTGAACTTCAGAATTGCAAAAAATAAATATTACTATAAATATCTCCATCAGAGAAGGTGGATTTACGTGAATGTCAGATTAGAGAAAGGGGCCAGAAAATCAAATAATTACTTAATTTTTAATTTACTTTCATGTTTAACTTTAGTGACTTCAAGAGTAGCGCTGAATGATTTAAATATGTTAAAAATACATTATCACTTTAAATGTAAGTGTGTCAGCCAAAACGGTGATTTCTCAAATATATCAGTAATCACCGCATTTCTCTTGGTCTGGGATCTTCATTGTGATGTAGTTGACATTTTGAAATTAGGCGTGTTCAAAGTTGCAAAGGAGCAGCTTTACATAACATAAGAAATAACAGGCATTTGCAATGCAATGGGTCTCGCATTTGCTCGAGTTAGAGCTACTAGAGTTGTAAATTCGTAACTGGACTTTTCTAGCCACTTAAATTGAAAGTGAACAGTAAAACAATTGACATAAGTGAGCCAATTCAAAGCGCCTTGAGCGCGAAGGAGAGACACAAAAAGAAGTTAGCTCGCAGTCGAAGTATGGGCAATTGTGCAATTATCCATGTAACATGGACATTCTGCAAGGAGGTAACAAAACTGCCCCAAGGAGGGCCAAACATAAAGCATTTACTAATGATAACAAAGGATTTTTGAAAGGCAAGCCCATGAACGAGTGAAAGTGATGGGCGTGAGGTGGGCGTGGTTAAAAGCCCACAATACTTACAACAGGTCAAAGGGCTTGCACGCTCGACCTAATAAAAATGGACAGCTTTAGTGGCCATGTCCAGCAGTGACAAATGTTGCTGCTGCAGTGAGGCGACCACTTGGCAAAACTGTGCCGTGGCAGACTTCTCCTGTGCTCTACTACAAGCACCTATTGCCTCCCCAACATAGTCTCAAGATACTTCATCTCCAATAGTCCCCACTTCCACACAGCTTCACAGTCCCAGCCTTAGTCGCACCCTGTCCTATCACAAGATACTCATCCTTGTCCCCTTCCCTCCCAGATACTGCACCAGTCCTACTGGGTGCTCCCCAGCACCTCTGACTTGTTGACCGTGGTAGTGTTGCAGACCCCATCTCCTGCTCCAGGAAGTCCCATCAAGAGAAACCCTGGAATTGGAAATTACCGGAGGTGAGGGGGTGCTAGGAGTTTTCACTACGCCACAGCAAACTGAGTAAATTTCACCCACCATAGTTAAAATAGAGAAAGGCCATAAAGCTAGCTTTCGCCAATGATATAAGCTACTTACTATTCCATTCTCCAATATGTAGACTCTACTTTGAAGTATGATTTGGTGTTGGTGAGTCATACTGGCTTGTAATTCCAGTTTAGCATTTCTGTCAACACAATCAAGGTTCGAAGGGTGGCTACAGGTTTGCATTATTCTTGGCTGGGACCCCTGGAGCGACTGGACTGTTTTTTTTCTTTGACCGATCAGTGGTTTCTATCTTTTTCCACAGCCTAGACTATTCTTCCATTATACTGTTGCGTGGTCCTTTTTGCATGGTGATTGCTGTTTATTTGGCAGCTTGCCAAGGTTTTCACTATTTTTGGTACTTTTTGGATCAAATACAACAAGGCCTTGGGCACTGCTAGAACCTAATCTTCCAGGAAGAGGAGTATAGTTTCCAGTGATACATGTCTTCTTTACTTTTTGGCACACATTGTCAGTTTTAATTTTTTCACTTTTACTACTAGTGGGAGGTCGTTGACCCCGCCCAGCGCAAACTTTCTTATATCTTACATAGGGGTTTGTGCTGCCCCCTACTGGGCTTCTGTCTATGGGATAAACCCACATCGAGAACTTTTCAGCCATCTGAGGTTGGACCTCAAGGATAATACTACAGAGTATTAATGTTAGAATGAATTATAAAAAATGGAGGAACCTAGCCAATGTAATGTGCAGTACAAAAGGGTCCATGATCAGAGTACACGAAGGGCACAGACTCCGCTGCCCCTTGTCAAGCAATATCACCTCGGAATCTTTACAAAGCACCTGATTTTATTTATTTACATTCGTGTAGGGTGCGAGCTTGTCACAAAGAGAGAAAGGGAAGTGAACTTAGAATAAAACAGTAAACACTCGGAAGCAGACTTTGACTGTGAGCACAAATAGGCTAAGACAGACTGCTGTTGCTCAGGCCTTTTCCTGGCAAGTTACTGAAAGATCTTTCCAGCATCATCCCCCCTCCACTATTCATCATTATTATCACCCTCTGACGTGAATACACCTTGACTGGGGCCTGCTGACTACATTTACTTATTTACAAATCCTGCTTCCAGGGATGCCCCAGTCCTTGCAGCCTCTTGGTGGGAGCCCTTGGGCAGCCTGAACTGCACCATTAGAAGGACGCTGACAGCAAGAGCTGAAGCCCAGGTCAAGCACATCTGGAGAATGGTTGACTACAGAGCAGCTGCATGCTTTTTATGGTTGGCAATAAAAACCCTCACCAGGCACCAGACCAGCGCGAGATGCTGAGGCTGTGTTGTTAGAGCCTCCGACCTGTACAAAGGAATGACTCATGGCACAGTCCTTATTGGGTGGTGCAACCAGAATGTGGAACTCCTTACCCCACAGCTATGCACCACCAGCCCACTGCTCGTCTTCAAAACAGAGCTCAAAGCCCTTCTCCTACATAGATATTTTGGCCAGGTGCCCCATTAGACATCCTCCCCCATAAAAATGTGCCCTCCCCAAGACTGAGACTACTCGCGCCACCTCTGTCTCGCTTACCCTGACCTTGCTGCCACTACCTGTACTACCCACCTCCTCCAACAATCTGTAAGTCCTTTGGTAACGACGAAAGGTGCAACTAGCCCTATGTTTTTACGTGGCACCTTGTGGCTAATGACCGCGACCAGCAACTGTTTGTAACTTTGTATCTCTTGTAATGAAACCTGTTTTATTTTAAAGCACTCTAAAACCTTTGGGCGATGTCCACGCTGTAAACAAATGCAAAATAAATAAATAAGGACAATGCATGCGGAATGGAAATCTTATGAATGACAGAAATTAACAAATGAGTAAAACAGTGCACTGAAGATGATTCCTGATGTAGATTCACATTTTGCCATTGATGGAGAAGCATCAGTGACTAGATAATGATTTTGTTTGACTAAGAACTATAATAATATGTTGAATAGAAAGACATAGAAAACAGTAATAATAAAAATCGGTTTCCTTCCTCTTGTTTCCTTTCCTTGGCACTGCATAGATGCCGTCAGTGTGCCTGTTGGTGTTGTCTTAATTAGGCAGTGATTCAATGCATATCATTTCTAATTTGGTCGGAATGTAATAGTTTTCACCATTTATTTGCATTTCCTAAAATATGCTTTCTCTTCAGCAGAACACTTCACCCTTGCTGTACTTGTTATGTCCTGTTGTGCAGTCTTTGCATAGGTCAGCATTCATCAGTTACTTTGCTTCGTGGCACTTGATAATGTGAATGGTTGTTGGATTGTGACAGGTTCTACACCTGACCCTGAACAATAGAAAAGTAACAGCTTTTGTCTTTGTTGGCCTCTGCAGGTGAATCTGTCTCTATCATTAAACACACGGATCCTATCCCTGACCCCAGAGCTGTCAATCAGGACAAGAAGAACATGCTCTTTTCTGTAAGTAAATGCAGCAGCCATCGACAGCTATGCATTGGCATGGTACCATATACTAAGCTGACCTTGACAACACTTTCCATTGAAAATGGGGGATTGTTAAGGTATGTTGGGGAAATATTGAATACACTGAAATGAGTTGTGTATTTGCCGATAAGTCATACTAAAGTTGAGCACTGAACTCAAAGGATCCCTCCCACTATTGATTTCTCCTGGCTTCAGATGGTTGAATCCACTGCCCTCCAGTGGCAGGACCCTGAACTACTTTCCAAAAGTTATAATACCAATAGTGCCTGTGTTCATGCTGCCTTTTTTCAGCCTTGGTCCTGAACCATGCTACCTGGCATCACCACTACCCACCTGTGCATTTTTATACCCAACGCACGAGGATAGTGGGACTCTGTGTTAGATTTGATGTTTTTCTCTTGTTGGCGGTTCATGTAGATCCTTTTTCTTTGGTTCTCTTCGTTCATTCCCTCGGTACTGGGTACCTTTCTTTACACAACAGCACGTGCATTTTTTTGCATGTTTCCAGCTACGGCTGAACTGTGTCGAAGTTCCCTGCGAAAAACAAGTCACAACTTTCACTCTTGAAAAGAAGTCTGTGACTTTGGACAATAAGGAATGTTCTATTGAAGAGGCTTCGTCGCAGACAGAAGCACCAAACCCCAGAAAGACCACAGCCCAGCGTTGCGTCTTACCCTGTTAGAGTTGACATCTTCGTAGGAGAAGGCCCATTAGAGATAATCTGTTTGATCGATTTAAAACGTACCCCTCAAGTGAGTGGCTATTCTATCTGCATTAAAGATTGGGTAGTACAATGTATACAGCTATTGCCTCACTCCTACAGGATATAGTATATATTTCTACTTAATTACTATCAGTACAGTTGTAGACTCTCATTATGAACTGTGTTTGAACAACAATCATCTTACAAATTGCTGTTGTAACATCACAATTTAGGAATGTCTCCTTATATGCTCAGGAGTTAGATCATGTGCGGTTCCAGCCGGACCCCACCTGGCTCTGAGGATGCTGATTATTCATGGCCCTTCTGTCAATCAAGAGTTCCAAGTGCATATCCTTTTAGTGTCTTCATACAGCGGCAATCCTGGATAAAAGACTGTTTCAAAGAAATGCTTCTTCAGAGAGTCGAGCAACCCATAGGGCAATGATAGCTCCCTTCAAGACAGGCTGTAACTGCAGGACTATAGGTAGAGATGATACACATGGCGTCATAGCCTTCTATATATCCACAATGTCAAATTCTGGTCCACAGTTCAGAAACAGCGCGGGGGTTTCAGTTTCCAGAGGCTGCCAGAACTTTAAATGCCTATAAATGCCCCTGCTCATTGTCTTTAAATATCGGTTCTACCCCCGAAGACAATTCTCCTGGTGGGCCATTGATGATACTTTGATACGTCATAAAGTGGCTCCTCCTAGTAGTTTTTGGTGACAGTGGATGCCTCAGAGATTGGCCATGGTGGTTTTTTGGGTCCAGATTGGAGTGGTCTATGGGCCACACTCTAACAGACCCATGACATGTATTCATTTCAGTAGAAGTTAATTCATCTGTGTTTTGAAGATTCCTTCATTTGAAGAGTCTACTGATCGAGATTATAAAATTATCCACCGGGCATCACTTCTGGGTTTATTCTCCATATGTCTCGCATGTTGCATTTACAGCGAAATAACACAGTTCAGAATTTATTGTAAAGTATTGAGTGGGTTGTCCTAGATTATTCAGGTAGCTCTGTGGTACAGTAAGACTGGTCCCTGCTGCCCATGATGATTTTGTAGTGAATTAAGCTTCTCAAGGATTATTAACACATTAGGTGTCCCTCTTTGCTGTCCTCAATAATATGCAACATTCTGGCCAATTGACCCTTATCATAATGAAATTCCCATTTACTTATTGAGCAATCATCATCTATTGATTTTATTGAGAGCAAACAGAGGCACACTACTCTGAGAAGGTTAATCCAGAGAAGTTTCTAGTTTGTGGAATTGGGTGGAACTCCTTAGTCTTTTAGATTATGTTCGTGGGTGGTCCTTTTCACTCCCATAATGCTGAATTTCAACAATGAGCGAACAATTCAACTGTGACATCAGTGACAGGATAACCTTTGAGGAACATAACTATTTCACATAACATCACATCAGAACTCGCATCTCACCTCATGGAACTACCCTGGCTCTCGAAATACAAGTATGCTCAATCCAAACTCCTGACACTCACATTCAAGGCACTACACAACTCTGACCCTCACCTACCTGAACAGTTTCATTTCCTTCCACCAATCACCCATACTCCTCTTCTTCACAGGACTTCTCCTTGCACACATCCCAAGCATGCACAGACCCAGATCCGAAGCATTCACTTACATCACTCCTAAAGCGTAGAACGACCTCCTGATCCACATCAGAGCCTCCTCCTCTTGTCTTGAATTCCACAATAACCTGAAGACCTGGCTTTTCAATTTACCAACCTACCATAGGCAGGGCTTGGCACCCACACCTGTTCAGTGCCTGGATACCCTCGCAGGTGAGAGTGCGCTTTACAAATACACATAACATAACTATTTAAATACACTAACTTTGTGGGAATGCAGTTTGGAACACTTGATGTGGACTTTTCGGTTAAACCATTATCTGAAAACATGTCACTTTTCTATCGAGAGATCCCTGTTTGGTAAATGGCAAGGATATGTTGTCTCAGATATCACTTGTAGGAGGCTGTTTATCTGCGCCCTTATGTAATTCTCTTTTAGTCATTAAATAGCAATGCAGAGACCCATTGTGGGATTAACCCAGCAACTGAATGCATCACTGTTGGTGCTTTTTGCTTGCTCCTAATGACTTAACTTGAGGAGAAGGCATTTGAACATGGCATTAGAAAATATGTATGATCTCCGGTAAAAAAGATCCTTTTTTAAATTAAATATTTATATCTAAATATGAAACGTTAGTTACTATCTTTCTGTGCAGTGATCATGTTGCACCCTTGTTCATCACAACATACACTGTTTTTCCCACTGGTTCACTGTTAGGAGACAGCTTGTAGCCTATAGTTAAATAATCTATAAGTGAAATGCACATGTTAATGTTTCTGGCTCTACCCTCTACCCTTGTATCATTCTCTGAGATCTGACCCTCATTTGGTGCTCTGTTGCTTCCTAGCTAGGGTTGTGCTCTTTCAGCAGCGTTACCCACACACATATGGCTGGCCCACAGAGGACCGTGTGCCCCCAGGTTCATCATTGGATCTGTGGAAGTGTGACAATGTGCCATATGTACAGTTAGGATTAGTAGGGATCCACATCCCATGTCTGCAAGCAAGTGGACAGTAGCTGGATCCAGAGGTATGCAAACAGAAATGGTCACACTTGGCCAACCACCATACTTAGCATGAGCAATGCAAGAAAATATGGTCACCCAAGTTACCAGAAAGAAATACCGCCCTCTTGAACGTTTACATTAGAGCAAACATTATTTATAACAATCAGGGAAAGGAAAAACTGCTTAAAGTATACACAAGCTAAGCTGTACACAATACTCTGTTTATCATGTGTACATATATTAACTATATAATGTATAATGTAACTGTATGTCCGTGAACAGGAGCCTGGTGGAAATAATTGCACTGACTGTGGAATACTCCTGACCTCCAACCCCCCAACCCCTCCTGACCCCAGACTACCTGGAACAGTGGAGTCCATTGACTCACTTGCTGACTGATGGAGTGTGCTGTATGCGGAGTACGGTGCAGAGTGGAGGTAAAACTGCACCACTGCAGGGCAGGACAGGAACCTGTGGGTGCCAGGTAGTGGGCCGGCATATATGTGTAGCCATGTCACTGTTGGAGATGGTGAGCTCCGAGTGATTGTAAATCAAGTCTTCATTGGCTGTTGGGGCAGGTACAGCGTGTGTTGAGCACCAAGGGCAGGTGTCTCTGTCAGGACCTGGTGGGAGTCATGTGGACATCTCTGGTCCCACAGGTATTCTATGGGGCTGGAATCAAAACTGAAGCAATGGTGAGTGCTGGCTTTGAGCTAGTCATGGGCAAGAACTGGTGATCGCCTGCAGCTGCTGGTTGCCCCTCTTTCCTGGCCCAGGTGTCCCCTGGCATGCCAGGAGTGTGAACACTGGCCTGATCTATCACAGAATGGAAGATGCTGTGTGTGTGGTCCGGGTGTGCATTGGTTAAGTGAAGGCGGCCTGGCAAGGAGGCTGAGATTTTGGCTCCAAGGGCTCGTGGTACACTTGCTTATTGTTAAGGGCATCCAATACTCCGTAAACTAGAGGATCTGGCCTCCTTCCTTGTTCACGTTTGTGCTAAATCTATTAATACTACACTGTGACCTATGTATTTCAAAATGGACGGATAGCTATTTTCTGGCAATTGTATTTTATACATACTTGTGCTGTTAATGTGCAAAAGGAAGGATAGATGGATGGATGAATGGATGAATGAAAGGATGGTTGATGGATGGATGGATGAATACTGGTATTGGCTGCTTAAGTCTGGAAAAGCCTACCGTGCCCCCGCAAAGATCTACTGTAAGGGAAGGTTTTTCCCATAGGTGCCTACTGCTCAGACAAAGTGCAGGTGATAATGGTGTGAAACTGAAAATGCAGAGTAGATTTAACTGTAAGATCTGCTTGATGCCATTGTTAGACCTGACACGCTGCAGTAGTGTTTCCCCAAACATTTCTGCTCTGTCCCCATAGGTTTTGCTGGTTCTCTCTTAGGGCACTTTCCCACTGTCAGTACAGTGTGAAAGTGCATGCGCCTTTCCTACATATGTTAAGAAGTGGTGCTCCTCTGTCTGTGTGCATTTGCACCAATGGTGTTCTTAAACATGAGCCCATCCTTTCACAGCCGGCCTGTGTGTGCGCACTTGCTCCTAAGGTGTTCTTAAGCATGTGTCCAACCTGCCATTGCAGGCTTGCAGATGCCCAAGGGCACATATGTACATGGAGTGAAGAATACACATGTTTGTTTTCACTACCTATGGGAACTGCTCTTCCCATGGGTTAACATGGGGGAAGTTACTGTTATTCCTAGCTGCTATGGTGAATTGCAGTGGACCAGCTTCATAATGTTTCCTATCATTGGATTTGTCCTGATAAATCCCTCCCTGTGGTGAAGGTGGTTTGGTTAAAAGTAACTTAGAAATGCCACTTCTAGAATCTGGGTATTTCAATGCTGTAAGATGCTTTGTGTGCCTTTTAATTCAACTGTAGTTCACACTGGAGGCTGGGGCAGCACATCCGTGCATCCCCCAATGACAGCTATAAACCTTGGGCATACAACTGGAACTGCAGACCTCTGCCATTTGAGGGCCTGGCTGGATAGATTGGAGGTAGAGGTTTTGACACGTTGCCTCTCAGAGCCAGATCATGGCCCCACAAAACATTAAGATCTGCATTCCATGGCCCCATGGCAGACAAGAGTGCACTTTAAAGGAGACATCTGTGGTTCAAAGGGGAACCCTCTGAACCACCCCAACTTCAGAGGCACACTACAGTATAACTACTGGTGCCACACTGCAGAAAAGTGTATACATGCTTGTGGGGATGCAGAACTGGAGCTACTGGACTGCATTGTGCACACTGCCAGAGGAATCTGTTGTGCATGAGGAGGAATTACTGCCACTTGAAGGGACCACACACTCTTCCTGAATAGTGGCTGGTGCAGACTTGACTATCTGCTGCTGTGTGGCACCCCAAAGTGTGCTCTCCAAGGGCTTGTTGGTTTGCCCCCTGTTCTCTGGAGGAGGTCTCAGAGACATCAAAGACCTCCAGCAAGGGACTTACACCTTCTAACTGTGACACTGAGAGAGCAGTGCCCTCTTAAGTGCCCATATCATCTGCGGGATCCACCTTGGTAGCAGTGGTGTGAGCGTGGAACCAAGTATTGTGCCTGTTGACTGGATTGCCTGGTGCAGAGCCCTAAAGGAACTGCCCACATTCAAGGAGTGTGGCCCTGCATCATGGGGCCTCGACATGCATAAGCATCTTGTTGGTGGGTGAACGGATTCACCATTTGGAAAGACCCCGCGTGGCCTACTTTGTCAATGGTGCCGCATTTCTCTTGTGTGACAGGCCGACTGCATACTCACTGCGGTACCTCTGAACTTTCACCTGTGTGTGAGACCATAGTTGTCTGGTGCGACTCAAGTCATTGCACACGAGACATTGCCAGAGAGGTATGGAATTGGTAACTTTTTGTGCGTGATTGTAACTGTCTGGTGCGACTCAAGTCATCATGCACCAGACATTCTGCCTTATTTTCAGGGAGGTACTGAATTCGTAATTCTTCGTTTGTGAACGGAATGGTCTGGTGTGACTCAAGTCATCGTGCACCAGACGTGCCTCATTTCCAGGGACCTAGAATTGTAACTGTTTGCTTGTGTGACTGGAATTGTCTGGTGCAACTCAATTCATCATGCACCAGATGTTGTGCCTAATTCCCAAGGAGGTGCTAAATTGCTGCTCTGCACTGTGTGTGATCAGAACTGTCTGGTGCAACTCCTACTATTGCACACCTGATGTTGCAAACTCATGTTCCAGATTGCCTGGGTGGGACTTTGTTCAACGTGTTTCCTATGGGGCGCCTCCTCCTTCCATGAGTCTCTCCTGCTTTATCTCTCATTCATTGATTGCTCCTTCTGATGCCCCCAGTGCCGCGGACCAACAGCCATCTCCTCTCCTGGCCCCGACAACTCCTTGTTACCAGTTTGTATTGACGTAGTGGGCCTTTGTGGCGAGAGTAAGTGAGTGGGCTATAGAACGCTTCTGAGAGTGATGGGAAGCAGGTCCTGTGGCGTGGTGACCCCCACCCCCTTGTGCTTCGCAGAACTAGGCAAGTGCCTGGCGGCACTGTGGGGCATCCTTTGATTGAACTACCCAACGGGAGGCCAAACCTCCATTTGTCGACTGCCACCTGAAACTGCCTGTTGACCATCCCACCACGTTTTTTCCTGGGACCCTGAATAAGTGTGACTCCGGCCAGGGTTGGCCTAGTTTTTCCAAGAGAGAAAGGTTTCCCTCGACTCCAGTCCATGGGGGGTGGAGTAGTCGGGGTTGACTGAAGAGTATAGTAGGGTTTGGGCCACGGGGTCTGTGAGTACAATATCTACTGACCTGCTGGATATCAGTGTACCGCATTAGGGTGTTGTGGTGCCGTGTGTGCCTGTGTGTGTGCCATACGAACCTGCCTGGTATCTGTAGCACAGGGTATTGGTGCTGAGTGAGTGTACAGGACTGACTGCCTATGAATTACAATACTACACGGTGGTGTTGCACGACACGTTGATTCTTGACAAGAGTATATTATGTTTGACATTAGTTTTACCCATGCTGCCCCGGGGCTATTTAAATGTGCTATAATTACCTATGTGTGCACATTACCACTACCGTTGTGAGCCAGGGTGCACCCTCTAACTGTGTGGGATTGAATTAGGATATTTACTTGGGTGGGTCTTGTGCTGACAATGTTTTGCACAGTTTGAGGGTCTGGGATCTCTCTAAGGTGTACATATTACTGATGTCATTTTAGCTCGGTTGGGCCTAGTACTGCTAGTGATATTTCCAAATGTCACTAGCATAAGCCCAGAGATACATGATGTTCATGTTGTGTTAATTAATGTGTGTTGAATGCAAACTTTATTTACATACACCTCGTGTGAAGTCTCTTTTGTGATGCTCAGCATAATTGTGAGTGAGTGCTGTGCTAATGCTTTACACATTGACTCAGTGATAAGCCTGACTCCTCAGTGCCAAGCTACCCAAGGGTGAGCGCAGGCAATACCAAGAGTGTAATCATCCACCCCTGACTGGAGTGGTAGGCTCTGCCTGGCTAGGCCCTCGCCTCAGCCAACCAGATCGTGCTGCCTCCAGCATCCATCTATGTCCCACCCAGCTTGAACACTGATTCAGGAATGGGGCTACTAGTCTGTCTGGTCATACCACTGGGTAAGGCTGTGGTGGAACACTAACTGACCTGTGAATCCACTGGCAAATTTACTAGGAGTATTGGCACCCTGTTGTTAGCCATTCCTCTCCCATGTATCACTTCTCAAAGGCTGTGGTGGAACACTCACTTACCTGTGAATCCACTGGCAAATTCACTAGGAGTATTGACACCCTGTCATTAGCCATTCCTCTCCCAAGTATCACTTCTCAAAGGATGCTGAGGTTACAGAATGTTCAGGCTATTCTTTGCATGTGTTTGCTGGTATGGCAGTGGATCCTATATGTCACTCTGAGACCTCATCTCTAACCTTTTGTGACAGTCCATAGAAGGGCTAAAAAGAAGTTACACAGTCTGCACCTATTTATCACATGATGGAAATAAAAGGTATTTTGTCTGCTTAGTCTAGAAGGATGGTGAGGGGGAAGATATGATGCAGCCATTTAATCACTCCAGCAGGGTAAATGGAGTAGGGGCAGTTTTCATTAGAATGTGGAATAGCTAAGACAAGAGGCCCAGAAATGCTTGTTGAGGAAATGTTAAAATAGACAGCAAGTGGATTCTCTACAAATTGGGAGGTAAGGATGTGGAATCACCTTCTAGTGGAAACGGGTAGTATGATAATAACATGAAGAGCAGATTGTGGGCATGTAGAGGTGAAGAGACGTCAAGGGAGAAGAAAGTAGACTGACAAACAGGCAAGACTATAAGTGCATCCTTAATTTCATCTGCCCCGCAGACTGCCTGTAAGTCTGGCACTAGTGTTGTTTACCCACACTTAGTTAAGGGAGAGTGACATGACAAGCAGAACACTAGATGGAAAGACATTAGATGTGTTCTTCCGCCTTGGTTGAGTGAGGTAAGGGTGATACTTGCTAATAACCCTACAACCACACTCGTGTTAGACATCAATAGCTGTCAATTGTCTTTCCTCAATAAAGTGCCATGACCTTTGGCTTTCCTGCATAATTGCAGGACGAGCAATTAACAGGGATTGAGGGTCAGATGTACAAAGCTATTTAGCAGTTGCAAACAGCCAAATTTGCATTTTGTGACCGCTAAATGGCCTTGCACCATATACCAATCCTATGTTGTGAGTCATTGACCTATTACCGACTCACAAAATAGGGTTTGAAACTCGCTATAGGGGTATGCCAAGGGCGTCCTTTCCTAATAACGAGTCACAGGAGGATGTATGAATGTTTTGCGCTCGCAACACAATCCCAGTTACCACCAATTTCAAATTAGTGGTAACCCATTCGCAAACCGGAAGGGGTCCATAAGGGGACCCCTTTCCCTTTGTGAATGGGGGCACAACATTTTTTCAGAGCAGGCAGTGGTCCCATGGACCACTGCCTACTCTGAAAAAATGAAAAGGTAACTTTTTCCTTTAAGGAAAATGGGCTGCATTTAAAAAGAAAAAAAAAAAAAAGAAAAAAAAACTGTTTTATTCAAAAAGCAGTCACAGACATGGTGGTCTGCTGATACCAGAAGACCACCATCCCTGTGATTGTGGCCATTCCTAAAAAGGGCCGCAAATTGCGACCTGCCTCATGAATACTAATGAAGCAGGTCCCTTGCGACCCATTTGCAAATCACAAATATTGTCTGAGGCACTGTTGTACATCAGCGTTTGTGACTTGCAAAATGCAAGTCACAAAAAATTGCAATTTGCGAGTCGCAAAAGTTGGCCGTTAAACATCTGGCCCTAAGACACTTAGCAGAAAGTGTTAACTAACTAATGTTTTTGTCCTGATTTGTAGGGGACAACGCTGAAGTCACACTAATCACTGTATTTTGGTATGTATTCTGACTTCCCACTTGGAAGGACTTTTTGGGAAAAGCAAACTAATTTGGTCACTGGACACCAGTGCTTCTGAGCCCTTCATTTCCATGTTAGCTCCAGGCTTTAATAGGCATGAAACTGGAAACCCCTTCTGGGCAGCGATAATTGAATGACATAAATGAGCCTGTGTTTGCTTTCCGAATAACTTCAGATCTATGTAATGCTTATTAGTAGGTACACATTTTAACGAAAACGCGTTTTTTTTCAACGTCTGGCCTCGAACTCAGTCTAAACAAAAATGCCTGGAGTCACTGGGGGCGTCTGTCGGTGCATGTTTCATCCCAGGCCTGGTGGCTCACCATGAGCTCCGTGAGCTCTCGTGAGGTGGGACGTGATGACTACGCCTTTTAGTTGACTACACAGTTACAGCGGGGTCTCCAGCCTAAAGAAGCTGCTTCCTGCCCCTCTAGTACCGCAGGGTGGTCTTTCAATGGCGGGGGTGCTAATTTGTGCGAGTTATAAGGTAAATTGCTATTCTTTAAAATGGCGCGGGCAGTTTGTGATTGGGGCAAAAGTGTGGAGTTTTCCATTAGTGATGTAATTATAGCAGATCAGCATCAATATTCCTGAAACCATTTGGTGGCGGGGCTTTCTGAAATTTGCGGACCTGCTCTTAAATAGGTGTTACAGTCAGAAATGTCTTTTTACAACAAACTTGTGCATTTCTTAGTTCTGTTTATTTCCTTTTTCGTTTTGATCAAGATCTTCTTATGTTATGGCTGTTTTCTGTAACCTTTCTGCAAACACTGAGCTCAATTGACAAATATTGCTATGCTAGAAGTTGTATCCTACACCTGATTTACTTGGAACTTACTCCTAAGTTTCCAGCCCTACAACACACATACTTGTGGAAACGCCATTGTAAATTGGACCCCCTAATTAGTACTGTGCTTCAGTTTCATTCTTAGCTGAGTTCTTCTTGTGCATTTGTCTCATTAAAATAGGTTATGAATTATGTTTCATAAAGAGCTGTAAAAGTCATATTAATTTATTAGCAGTCATCATCACAGCTCCCAAGTTGTCTCATGTCAGCTGTGAGTAGCTAAGCCAATCCTGATATTTACTGCAGGTCTCAGCACACAATGAAAAAAGCAGGACTGGATCAACTAGTCGAAGATGAGAAGGTACAACTTTAGAACTTAGTGCCTGATTCACTAAAACAGGCTGCTAGAAGGCAGAGTTGTGCTAAATTAGGATTGCTCTACATCGGAGTAGATGTCAGCATGTTGGGGATGGATTTAACAAGGAGTACCTATGAGTTTTAGATTCACAGGAGTATTCTAGCTTTTCTAAATCTACTGATGTGAATTTTCCACTGGGCAGAATATCCGCTAGAGTAAGTAATGCTGAAAAGTGCACTTAGTCATTAAATTGTATTTTTTCTAAAAAGGGAAATATTTTTCTCTGATAAGAAAAAACTTCCAATATAGCTCCATGAAATATGGGTGTCATCCCTTCGGTTTCTAACCTTGGAAAGATATTGATTCCTGCGTTTCATGAGAGTAAATTGTTGTGCCTTTCCATGTCGGCACACTACCTTGGAAAATATTAATACCTACAAATGTATAAGTTTAGAGGTGAACACTGTTTTTTCGGTGTTACAAACCACAGAATGTCCCATGCCCAGCCCCAAACCCTAAGTTTACACTAAGGGCAATTTTTTAATCTAAAATTCCACAAATTCTGATTCTGCCGCCCAGAAGGTAAAATTTGCCATGTCAGATTAGTTTTTTGTTCTCTTTGGTTCTACTTAGCTGTGCACAAATATTCATACATGGGGCCCTCTTTATATATTCAAGCCTAGCAAAGGAAAAAGGCTGCAACAGCAAGAGTTTGCTGACGTGTCACGAGACAACATGATTGGACTGTGGTATTTGTTTTATTGAATTGCCCCCTGTCTCCACCATCTCAGCAGCCATTTTCCAAGACTGACACTTAAGGATAAGACTTATAAGGACAACATTGAAAATTCTGTCTGCCCATTGCTTATGCCTTCCTTTCTCTAATTGACCCCTTTTTTGCCCTGCATTTTGAATTCATGTACTGTCTTTGTCTCCACCGGCTATGATTGGAGTCTGTTCCATGCTCCCACTGTCTAATCTTTATTGAAATGTTTTCTGATGTTGTTCCTGAGCTCTCAGTCCACGTACCTTACAGCATAACTAGTTTCATATCCGAGTGCCAAAAACGCTCCCCTTGACCCATGTGTGGCTACATTTTATACCATGTGTGTCTTTTCATTATCGCCAGTGGCTCTTCACATAGGTTCTCTTTAGATTAATTATGTGAATATATCTTTTCAATATCCTACAACCTGGCATTCATCTGGCTATCACCAGACACCACCGCCTGTCCTGTTCTCCATCCTTACACCCACTGTACGCTTGTTTTGTATCTTGAGGTTCTTTTTGGAATGACTTGTGGTTTAAACAACGCCCTGTTTTGAGCCCCTGAATAATTATCAAACATTTTCCTTCTAGAGATGGGGCCACCTTAAATAGTTACAATAAACCTCTTTTTGTAGTGATGATACCTCCCCTTATGGGCTACAACTTTCATCTTTCTTTCCATAACGTCTTGCTACATTATTTAATTGCATGACATTCTTCATGCCTCCCACCCCCCCACTGTTTCTCAGTAGTTTTGGGCTCTAAATGCAGGAATTTTCTATATCTGAGATGACCATTAGTTGCTAACTTTTTGGTCAGTCCTCCAGCTCGGTTTAAAATCAAGCTACAAAGAGGACCTAAGCTTAAAATTACTCCAAACTGGTAGCAGTTAGTAAATGCCAGGTGTAGTGGTCTTCCACCCACGCAAATTTTGTAAGAAAATTCAATTTGAAAATGTAATAAAAATGATTAACACGCATTGGCAACACTAGTAGGTCTTACCTTTACAAGAGCTATTGGCAATGTGCTTTGCCATGTTGTACACCAGTGTGACTGCTGTTCGGCATGGCTAAAAGTTAGTGGTGTGGGGTGTCGGAGTGGAGTGGGGGACTAGAGTGTCATAGAATGGATTTGTTGGAATGTCGTAGAGTGGAGTAGGAGGAGTAGAGTGTCATAAAGTTGAGTAGAATTCAGTGGTTTAAGTGGCAGGGAGTGTTGTGGAGTGGGGTGAATAGGGTGGTGTGAGTTGGAGTGGATTGTGGTAGCGGGATGGAAGGGATTGGAGTACATTGGATTGGATTGGGGTAGAGTGGGGTGGATTGAGTGGGATGGATTGGTGTGGGGTGGGTTGGATCGGAGTGGGCTGGATTGAAATGGGGTGAGGTGGATGGGATTGGGGTGTATTATATTGGATTAGGGGGTGGTTTGGATTAGAGTGATGGGGCTGGGGTTGGGTGGATTGGGTTGGTGTCGGTGGATCAGATTGGAGTGGGGTGAATTGGGTTGGATTGAAGTGGGGTGGGCTGGATGGGTTGGATTGGAGTGGGGTGGACTGAACTGGGATGGGGTGGATTGGATTGGGATAGAGTTGGTATGTTGGAGTAGAGTATGGTGATTTGGAGTGAGTTGGGTCGATTGGAGAAGGGTGGGTGGATTGGAGTGAGGTGGGTGGATTGGAGTGTGGTAGATTGAAATGTGTTGTATTGGATTGGGGCGTGGTGGGCTGCAGTGGGATGGATTGGATCGGAGTGGGGTGGAATGGATTGGATTGGGGTGGGGTGGGGTGTGTTGGATTGGGTACGGGTGGAATGGAGTGGAGTGGGGTGGACTGGAGTGCTGTGGGGTAGATGGATTGTATTGGAGTGGGGTGGACTGAACTGGGATGGGATGTGGTGGATTAGATTTGGGTGGACTGAACTGGGATGGGATGTGGTGGATTGGATTCAGGTGGGTGGATTGTTGGGGGGTGAGGTAGGCTGGATGGATTGGATTTGGAGTATGCTGGACTGAACTGAGATGGAGTGGGGTGGATTGGATTTCCTCTTTTGTGGTGGGGTGTATTGGAGTGGGTTGGACTAGGGAGGGTGGATTGGATTGGAACGGGGTGGATTGGACTGGGGTGGATTGCATTAAGGTGAGGTGGATTGGGCTGACGTGGGGTGAATTGGACTGGAGTGGGGTGCATTAGGGTGGAGTGGGGTGCATTAGGGTGGAGTGGAGTGGATTGGAGTGAGGTGGAGTGGATTGGAGTGAGGTGGAGTGGATTGGAGTGAGGTGGAGTGGATTGGAGTGGATTGGAGTGGATTGGAGTGGATTGGAGTGGATTGGAGTGGATTGGAGTGGATTGGAGTGGATTGGAGTGAGGTGGAGTGAGGTGGAGTGAGGTGGAGTGAGGTGGAGTGGATTGGAGTGAGGTGGATTGGAGTGAGGTGGAGTGGATTGGAGTGAGGTGGATTGGAGTGAGGTGGAGTGGAGTGGATTGGAGTGAGGTGGAGTGGAGTGGATTGGAGTGAGGTGGAGTGGAGTGGATTGGAGTGAGGTGGAGTGGAGTGGATTGGAGTGAGGTGGAGTGGAGTGGATTGAGTGAGGTGGATTGGATTGAGTGAGGTGGATTGGATTGGATTGGGTTGGGTGGATTGGTTTGAGTGTGGAGGATTGGATTGGATTGGATTGGTGTGGATTGGATTGGATTGGTGTGGATTGGATTGGATTGGATTGGATTGGATTGGTGTGGATTGGATTGGATTGGTGTGGATTGGATTGGATTGGTGTGGATTGGATTGGTGTGGATTGGATTGGATTGGTGTGGATTGGATTGGATTGGTGTGGATTGGAGTGGGTGGGGGTAGATTGGGGTGGAGTGGATTGTGGTGGAATGGAATGGAGTGGGATGGATTGGGTTTGAGTGGATTGGAGTGGGGTGGATTGGAGTTGGATAGATTAAGGTCGTTTGTAGTGCTGTGGATTGGACTGTAGTAGGGTGGATTAATGTGGGCTGGACTGAAGTGGGGTGGATTAAAGTGGATTGTATTGGCTTGGGGTAGATTGGATTAGAGTGAGGTGAATTGGGTAGCGGTGGACTGGATTGAAGCGGGGTGGGATGGATTGGAGTGGGGTGGATTAGACTGGAAAGGATTGGAGTGGTGTGGGTTGGTTTGCGGTGAGGTGTTATGGATTGGTGTGGGTTGGGGTGGACTGGATTCTAGTGAGGTGGATTAGAGTGGGATGAATTGGGATGGAGTGGTGTAGATTGGATTGGGGTGAGTTGGATTGGATTGGAGTAGAGTAGAGCAGATTGTTTTGGATTAGAGTGGGACAGGTTGGAGTGGAGCAGGTTTGAGTGGGGAAATTTGTTTTGGATTAAAGTGAGGCAGATTGGGCGGGGCAGACTGAAATGGACTGGAGTGTGGCAGGTTGTTTTGGATTGAAGTGGGGCTGATTGGAGTGGGGCAGATTGTTTTAGATTGTAGAGGGACAGAGTGAATTGGAGTGGGGCAGAATGGAGTGGGACATATCGTTTTGGATTGGAATGGGGCAGACTGGAGTGTGGCAGATTGTTTTGGATTGGAATGGGGCAGAAGTAAGTCGGGCATACAGGTTTGGATTGGGCCAGATTGTATTAGCGTGGATTGAAGTGGGGTGGATTGGGTGGTCTGGGGTGGATTGGATGGAAGTGGGGAGGACTGGATGGGAGAGGGATGGATTGGATTGGAGTGGGGTGAATTGGGATGGAGTGGGTGGATTGGGGTGGGGTGAGGGGGATTGGATTGGAGTAGGGTGTATTGTTTTGTATTAGAGTGGGGTGGATTGGAGTGGGGCGGATTGGAATGGGACAGATTGTTTTGGATTGGAGTGAGGCAGACCTAAGTGAGGCAGATTGTAGTGGCACAGATTGTTTTGAATTGGAGTGAGGCAAATTGGAATGAGGCATATTCAAGTGAAACGGATTGTTTTGGATGGAAATGCGTTAGATGTTAGATAGAAGTGGGGCGGATTGGAGTGGGGCAGATTGTTTTGGATTGGAGTGGGGCAGATTGTTTTGGATTAAAGTGAGGCAGATTGGGGTGAGGTGGACTGGAGTGGGGCAGATTGTTTTGGATTGAGTGGGGAAGATTGTTTTCGATTGCAGTGGGGCAGGTTGGAGTTGGGAAGATTGTTTTGGATTGGAGTGGGGCAGATTGGAATAGGACATATTGTTTTAAAGTGGTGCAGGTTGTTCTTGATTAGAGTGGGGCGAATTGGAGTGGGGAGATTAGATTGCAGTGCGTTGGGAGGACTAGAGTATGGGGGATTGGTGTGGGGTAAAGTGGGGTGGATTGTAGTGGGGCAGATTGAAGTGGGGTGAATTAGGGTGTACTGCATGATTATATGTTAAAGCATCATTTTCGAAATTACACATAAAATAGAAACAATGTCACTTTGCAATATTTCAAACAAGTTAATCGTCATCTTATGAGAAGAATGCGCACGAGCAAAAACAAACGAAAACATGATTGGAAAGTGAGAAAAGACGGCTTGGCAAACTAAAAGAAAGTTAGCTTTAAACATTAAAACTTTGCAATTTTGTTTGCCTGCGGGACACATTTTTGCCAGTCATAAACCTTCAGTTTGCAGGGCCCTAGAAGTTAAAAAGAACTAAATAGTCCGTAGATCACGTTGGGGCAGCGGACGGGCGCTAATTAAGTTGAATCAATCAGTGCTTGGTCCCTGGTCCACACAGAGGAACCAAAATGATGCTAGGCCTACCTTGAGGAATTACGAGGCTGTGAAGAAGAGTGTCATGCAAACCAACAAACAGTGCGCCACAAGCGGACTCCAAGCCCTTTACTGTACATCAAAGACTCTAGCAAGCGAGACGCATGCTCCAGCGCATACACTCGCAGGCTCGACCCTGAAAATGAAAAATACCCAGCTGACCTGCTAATTCCAGCCCCTCTTGTAACTGATCCAATTTCCAATCAATGAAAATGCCACAGTAATCAATATTATCCCCACAGAGTGAACATGGATTGCTCTTTGCATTTATGTTTTGTTACCCAGACCTTTGAGGAGATCATGTTGAGATGGATATCTCAATCACTGCACTCATCTAACAGGTAAATAACTATTAAACTGAACAGAGCAAAGCTCTCAAAATAATTAACAGGTTGAATAAATAACACTGAAAAGGAACTGTTGAAGTTTTGATTTCTTGATGGGGTTTTTTCAAAACATCTCTATTATAAGCAATTGGGATTATTTTTCTATTTTGAAAGAGACCTCTTTTATTAGTTTGTGAACTTTTGTGACTTCATCACGTTTCGGCATCTGGACTGCAAATTACAGAGGCCTGTGTTATCTTTTGCAGCTCTTCGTTTTTGTGCATCACACTTTTGCAACCCAAACCTTGCATTTTATGTTTTTTCTCAGCGGTTCAATTGAAAGTATGTATATGAAACTGATGTTTGAGACCAAAGTGATGTAGAGGTGGAGTGGCATTTTATATACAGGGTGGCTGCACTTGGCAGGCGAAAGTATGTTCCTCACTAAGGAATAAACAACTAGACTGCCACGAGGCTATTGGTTAAGTGCTTGAGGGGATGGTGGGGGAAACGAAAGGTAAAAGGAAGCCTTAAATATACCGATCCCTTGTCCGCACTCATGGAGTACATTGAATTCACTGAAGTTGGAAACTGGTTATCTTCTTGCCGTAGAGTCGATGTAATAACGCTTTCCTCTTTCAGGGTACCAACATTGCCGCTGGGAAGGCCACTGGGGTCGTGATTGCGACAGGAGTATACACAGAGATTGGCAAGATCAGAAATCAGATGGCTGCTACTGAACCCGAGAGGACCCCCTTGCAGCAGAAACTGGACGAGTTTAGCCAACAGCTGTCGAAGGTCATCTCCCTCATCTGCGTGGCTGTCTGGGTTATCAACATCGGACACTTCAACGACCCTGTCCATGGCGGGTCCTGGTTCCGAGGGGCTATTTACTATTTCAAAATTGCGGTGGCCCTGGCAGTGGCGGCCATTCCGGAGGGTCTGCCCGCTGTCATAACCACGTGTTTGGCCCTGGGCACCAGACGCATGGCCAAGAAAAATGCCATTGTGAGGAGTCTCCCCTCTGTGGAAACGCTGGGCTGTACTTCAGTCATCTGCTCTGACAAGACTGGAACTTTGACCACAAATCAAATGTCTGTCTGCAGGGTAAGTTCACTAGTCCCTTTTTTGACATTTAATAAAGTTGTCTTTTTTGTTCTTGATCAAACATCTGTTTGCCCAGCACTGACTCGGCGGTAGTGGCCATGCTCTCACTCTGGCCTAGTGGGCTGCCGGCTGGAGGGAGACACTTTCAGGGCTTCCAGAGCATTTACCCCTAGTGGGCTGCAGGCTGGAGGAAGGAAATCCAACAGGCACCTCACCATACCTGACTTAAAGCTCCTGTACCCAAATATTTATCAAATGATACATTTGTTAGGGGTGTGTGTCACCACCTCCCCCCACCTCCTCCCACCCCCACGAAGCTGCGCCCCTGCCATGAAGGCTCTTATGCCTTCATTCTAGTAACCGCCTCCTAAGGTGTGGGAGTGGTTAGAAAACGTTTGCCTGGGCTGATTGTTCTTTCTAGCCCAGCCTAACACCAACTCTTCAGCCCAGCAGGACTTTCTTAACAGAAGTGTTTGTTGTGGACTACTGACATGTTACCAGTTCTAAAAGAAGAGTATGGTTACTTTTATAATTCCAGAAAGCACTGACAATCAACAGAAAGCCCCTATCGAAAACGATTAACGAACCCAGCCTAAATTATACTCTTCTGATCATTGGCTGTTCTCCATATGTGTGGTGGAATTGATTTACGTTAAAGCAGAGTTATTTTATTCTCTTTTTGTGTGTCTTTTTTTTAATGTGTTGGCTAAGTCCAAAGGAGCTCTGAACATAGGACGAGGATAATGCAGAGTTACGTCAGTTTTACATTGCGGGGATATAGTCATCTGCATAGAAAGGAGGTAGCAGAAATGTACTACGCTTTGTGTAGTGTGATGTGTGCACCTTGTCCGTGATGGCTCCTGGTTTCCTTGTTCCAGGGTATGCTCCCGGCAGTAAGGGGGATAAGAGAAACTCCCATTTAAGAGGTGCTAGCATCTCAGAGATACGTTATTTGTATCCTGACAGAAGAAATCCCAGTCATTGTGGAAAGTTTGTGATAAATATTTGTTAGCCAAATTAGGGAATCAATGTGTTTTCCTCTTCAGATGAATGATATTCATATAATAAGCATTTAGGAATCAGAATAATTTAGGTTAATTTGCATAGATCTGAAGGAAGATGTAGGTCTTACGTTACGTCCAGTGGCTCCAGCGGTGTGGTGGCAAGTTCCTGGGAGCCCCCTCAGTACTACACCCTGGCCAGAGGGCACCTCTCCATGTCCCTAGCAGGGGGACCACCTCAAGTTTTGTTATTCCACTGGTTATGTCTTACATTGTGCACGGGAACGCAGTTCTTAATTTGAACTGGTGGTTTCTGGTGCAGCGCACCAGCACTTATTTTTGAGTGCCTCAAGTATTTACTGCGAGCAATAGACACTTATGGGAAAGACGGAGGAAGAGAAAAAAGAAAAAGCGTTGCAAAGGGAGAAAGCAGAAAGCTGCAAGAGTGAGCTGAAAGGGCAGGGAGGGGCTGTAAAGGGATTAAAGAAGCACAAGATGTCTCAAGGTTGATGCTGCCCCAGTATTCCATGCTCACACATTTAATTGCAGCAGCCGCGTGTTTCAGAGGAGAGCTTTGGGCACCGGCACGTTTTTTTATTTACAAATTAAGCACCAATGGGCAGAAGAGGCCTATAATCCATGTGGTCTTATTTCAGAGTCAAGAGCATAGACTAAAAAGGCTCTTAGAGCTTGGTGGTGCTTTGAGAGTGATTTGAAATAGATAAGACTGACTGATTTCTTTGAATGTATCACCACAGATGTAATACAGTAGAATTTCTGCTGTATGTTAGCTGCAATGGGTAGCCAGTGCAGCTTCTATAGGATGTGGAGATGTACCTTAATTCCTTGTGACTCATGATCATGCAGATTCATGCATGGTAAATGGTCCTATTTTGTGGCCAGGATGATATATTGTAATCTGTTAAGGAATGCCTTACACGCATTAGTGTGGGGCTGAACTAGGCAGGGCAAGTACAGATGCGAGGAGGGTGGTGGTGGGAAGGTAAGGCTTGATTTTAGCATTGACACTGCTGAAACCATGCTGTTTTAGTAGCTGGGAAGCTTCTTGAGGTTGAGGGTATTTTGCCGAAGAGAGTGTTGATGTAGGAAGGTGGCTTGATGCCCTTACAAGAGTGGAAGCCTTGAATAAATTGATTATATTAATGAGATTAGCTATAGACTGTTTATGCATTTTGTCAGATTGTGATGTGCCAAGGTGATATTGTGTTGTGGGCTGGTTTGTGTGAGAGACTTTAATCTAGTAAATGAAGTATTAATTTATGTGTGTTTGTTTCTGTAGTAAACGCGTTTGGTAAGAAGTGAGCTAATGTGTTTTTTCGCTTCCTATAGATCATTGTTCGGTACGGTAATTTTTAAGGACAAGACAGGGTTGGTATTTCAGCAGCTTTTTGTATTATGTATTTTTGTGTTGCAAGACTTTCTATCAATTGTGTTTTTAGTCATTTTTTTGAGGCTACTAATTTCCCTCTTGCTTGCATTCTGCTCCAGAGTGCATCAAGGTGCTATGAATTTGGGCTTGATATTTTTGGTGGTGGCTACAGCGTGTCCTTCTGCTGCACGTGGTAGGGCGATTTCAATGCCTCTTCTGCATCTCGTGATATTAAGAATTGTAGTGAGAGGAGTGCTTGTTCAAGTTGGTTGCAGGGAAAGATTTTAATAACCTAGTTAATGATCTGTGTGGGTTTTGGTTGGCCCTTGTGTAGTGGGGCACATATTTGGAAATAACACAAACTAAATCCTGTGGAACACTGTCCCAGAAATCTCACCAGACAGTGTCAACCTTGCAAGAGATAAGACATGGTATCCTGTACTCAACCTTACCTTAAACTGTTTTAAAAACTAAACCCCTGTCATTCACATTATTATAATAATAGGTTGGCGGAACCATATGAAGAACAAGGCAGGCACACTGCAGAGTGATTATTGTAATGGAATAAATTCAAGTGAAGGTGACTAGCACAGTGATCTGGTAATCGTGAAAGTAAGTAAGTAGATTTATTGATTTCGTTTGTAAAAACCACATCAGGAAGTTAAATACCGGGTTGCTATACAGAAGCTAGAAATCACATTAGTCGCAAGCTTGACTTGAACTATGAATGCACTTCTGCCATAAATATACACCATTGGCTCTCTTCACTGTAAATGGGAACATTTTGGTTGTGAGCAAGTGCTTGTCCACATAGAAAGTAGAGTCCAATTAAAAACAAGTCTGGTGGACAAATCTCTACTTTCCTTTTAGTTTTATTTAATTTATTTTTGTTTCTTTAAATTGCAGGTTTTTTGTGCATTGGTCGTGCTGCTTCTCATCCCACCGTAAAAAATTAAACACGAAAATTGCAGGCTTGCCAAGGCCCAAATTAATGACTTTGCCAATGCTTGTTCTCTTGCTGCTTAGCTCGAGGGTTATATCCAGCAGGATAGTCCAGAGTGGGCTGCAATGTTTATAGGAAGGTGGGGATAGAATACATATTTGCTTTTCCTGGAACCAATGCAAGGCTCAATAATATGTTTTGTAATAAATGGGAGCCTTCAATCCTTGTATAAAAGCCTGTCTTTAATTTCCTTACTTCAGGTGACTAATGATGCACCTAGTCGCCTGTAATAAGAAATGAAGTAGTCGCTCAACTTTAATCATTTATTGCAGTTGAGTTCTGACACCACAATGGCTGCTGATTGCTGTGGAGGAAAGGCAGACACAGAGCAATAAATTAAAGCTACATTTTAAAAAGGGAACGCAAAAGTAGCTTTTGCTTCTTCTGCTCTGCTTTTCTAGATAAGCAGTGATATGCAGAAAGGAGGTATTTATGAGAACATATTTATTTTCCTGACTTTAGGTAGTTATGGCACATGTGCATGTTTCCATTATCTTTTTGCATCAAATATATAACTACTTTTAGGTGTGCTTAATTTTTTTTTATTCTTCATGTTTACAAATATTCTATCTCTTTCACATGGATTTCAGAGTTTTGTGGGAAGAGTGATGGTGATGCCAAGTATTCTAAGTCGTAAAGTTCCCTGGCTGTACTTTATATGGATACTGCAAGTCACCTTGGGGTTCCATGGCATTACAAAGGAACTCGACTTTCAGCCTCACTCTTGTATTTGGTGTAGGTACACCTCTGCAACTTGCAATATCTTAATAATGTAGAGTTAAGTGGTGCTTTAACCCGTATATACAGCACTCCATACCACACTTCTACCAGCTCCAAGCTATTACCCAGTTTAATGATATTCTTCGACCCTAAAAAAAATGGAAGGCTGACTCTCCTTTACAGCGAAGCAGCGAATAATCAACTCTCTGAAGGATCGTGTCAGCTTTGAAGTAAAGTAACTTGTTCTTAGCTTTCTAAGCCCTATATATACCTGGAATTCGCTCCTTTAGGCCACGTAGGGCATTCACCTTGTGCCAATAGATTTCTGCTAACTCTAGATAACTTCCTTCTGTTCAGTTCCTCGCTGCCATGAGTCCTAGCAATGGTGCATCTGATTCGCGGATGGTTTGTCACTGATCATTGTGCTTTGAGCTGAGCAGTTCAGCGTGGGGACTGTGTGGGAGTCGGGGGTTTGTGAAGGGTGAGCACTCATGTGCCCGGGCTCTGTGAAGGTGATTGATCTCTGTGCCTCGGGTCTAGAGTACGCTAGCTGTGTTTGTCAACCCCGGGTGGATGCTGTGCCTTCGGGGGCGGCTGCCGCTCGGCTGGATGTGTAGTTTCCTTGGTGACGTACTGTAGCAGAACAAGTGGCCCGTATTACATCTGCATAATGAAAGGAGTGGGAGGATAACGGCATTAAAAAGGAGGGTTCTCAAGTCACACGGGGGAGGCGAATCTCAAACCGGAGGATAATTCATTAACCAGTGAATTGCAAATTGATACCGAGTGGAGCAGCCGGTCCAGCTGCCTTGTGCTGCCCCCTGCAGGCGAGGGATGCTGGTCACCCCACTGATGTCCAGATTCCGAATGCCCCTGAATTAGTGGGCAGTGCTTTATATGTAAAAGAACGAGGTCGGTGCCCAAAGCTCTGCGCAGAAGCCCGCTGCCGGTGCAATTGAATATCGGTGCTCGCAATTATTGGATCCATCGCAGGCCTCTTTAATCCACCCCCAGACACTCCCTACCTCTGTATCTCATTCTTCCAAGGCCCCTGTTTTGCCTATTTGTTTCGGTTCTTCCCTCTTTCCCTTCCTCCGTATTTCCGCTTTGTTTTTTTTCTCTCTTTTTCTCTGGGTAAATGTGGATTCAGAAACATAAGAAGTGCTGGTCACCAAAAAACAGTGCTGGTGCACCACCCCGGCTCAAATTAGGTACCATGTGTGGGTGTTGATTTTATACTCCTGGTTTTAGAATTTCTAGGTGCCATAATTGGAACCAATCATGAGCTTCCCCTCCAAAATATAAAAAAAAAAAAATAGCATGTGTATGTTGGTGCCTCCCCTGAAAAAATCCACGTTTATCCATAATTAGCAAGCGTGTTCCCGCTATAAATTTTGCTAGTTTGAGCTGCCAAAATTGCCCTGAGGTGAATTGTAGCTGTGCAAATTTTAGTTCATCTGGCAAATCCCCCATGAAGGATTCACCACAGTACTTGGAATTCTGATATGCATGGTAACAGGAGATACAAACACATCTTAAATTCTCATGACAATTATAATTAGCTCCTATGACAATTCATCGTTAAAAAAGACTAATTACTGGGCCCAGTGGATACCTAGATCCTTATCCCCACCTACGCCTTTACTATTAGTAATCCTTGCTATTGTTAGTAGTATGCAAGCTTAAATCCTATGTTGAATGAAGCTGGTAGGGCTGTGTCTATTGTTGCTACACTCCTTTGTGTGAAGGCTCCATGCAGGAGGAGATGAGCAGCCAGGATGCAAATCGGATAAGAATGTTTATGATTTATAAGTAACTCCTTCACTTAGGATGTGACTGGATTTCACTGTATGGTGGAGGATTGGTCGACCGCCATTAAGCGCATGATCTCACCCAATGAGCAGGATGTCCTGAGACACCATACTTATTTACTTCTTCCCACAGAGGTGGGACTAACTTTTAACTTCAACACAATATTGCGTGTAAATAGCATTTATCATGTCGAATTTGCTAAATAGGAAACTGTGAGTTAAAGGGATTGTGCAGACACCACTCGCATATCGAAGAGGGCACCCTTAGCTGCACAACGGGCAGGAGCCCCATCCCTTCCACTGGAGTAGTTGAAAGTGCAGCAGCATTGGGCTAGAGTATGTCAACATCATCGGAATGCGCGAGGAAGGCTTCAGGGGCTATTAACTGGTGCGCTCCTGGACTAGATCTCTTTGTCCCTTCTAGAGCATCTAGGACAGCTAGGACTCTAACCAATCTTCACCCACCCACCGTCCCTTGTTTGGTGGGGGGCCATGGCAGCAAAATAGCGGTGAATATAAAAAATTCAGACTCTTTGACTGGACTGACTCCTGGGCGGGGTGTTATTTGTGTGGGCACTTGGCTGGCGGGAGGGAGAATTGACCAGCCGGTGATCCTGGATTCTCTTGCCTTTACCCGCAATGCCTGATTGGAACTTTAGGGGCTGTACCTGTGATAAGGTACCACAGCAGGGCTGATGCGCTATGCCCTGCCCTGGGATTGGTAGTACCCTATGGGATGGAGTAACAATGTTTGCGTGACAAATGCCTTCTACCGATTGTCCATGGATGCTGGGGATGGAACCCAGGGGATGGTGCAAGTAGGGGCCTTCTGGCACAATGCGCACTGTAGGCTTTACGACGATGAGTTCTCGAGAATTATGTTTGCTTACAAATGTAATGTGTCTCTGTGCCTAATATAACCTTGTGTGTAACCTAAGGATTTCTTGCTTTTGCGTTGGATCTTGTACAAATTTAATGAAATCTAGTGTGTGGATGTGAATAAAGTGCTGCATGTGGGTAAATCACAAACTTGTTCTGGATCTTCGGGGGAGTGAGTTGCATGTTGTGTGCACACTATGGTTCAACATTATACAATTTGGTTATGTGAAGAAGCCAGTATGATAATTTGGGATGGTTGGTTGCATAGTCAGCAACTTAGCTAAAATAAATCATTTGGTTCACCTATGGATGTCTTAACGTTATGGAATAAGATGTTATGTGAGATGTTATATCTCCATTTAAGCTGGTGATGGCATTTCAGATACACGGGGAAGAGCATGATATTTGTTATTTGTGATATTAGAACTTTGCATGCGAACAGGTGGAGATGTAAATGTACAAATGTATTTAGAGATTAACCCACTCCATGTGCTAAGGACCATATAAAATGAAAAGTTTGTTCTAAGGTTCTAGATAACATGCATTGCACTAATGTTAACACACACATGACACTGCGCCGTTTGTCAATGAATTCCAGCTTTATTGTAAGTTATACAATTGATGTGCTTTATCTTGGTCTACTAACGAATGGGTGCAGTGAGATAACATCTTTATTATGCCATGGGAGACCTCCCGTTGTGACAATACTCATTGAATACTTTGTAAAAAAGACCTATTGAAGATCATATTCAATTGTGACTCCGTTTCAATTATTTGATATGCCCTTTATATCTCCTAACCCAATGATGACTGGATAATAGACATTACATAACTTTGTATCCATTCTCTGACACTCTATTAAATATTCATGCTCTGTTCTGGTGGGCTTTCATGTACAAAAATAGCATCAAACCAGATTCTCTGAAATATTTTCACAATATAGTAGAGTTCTGAGTGGAAAACATCATCGTTAAAGTGCCAGTGATCCATGTATATCGCCATAAGTGAATAAGGTGAACAAATCAGAGGTTTTAATCCACTTTTTAAAATTAAGGCGGAAATTTGTGCTGTTCCTAATTGGTCACAGCAGGTCAGTGTGGCGGCCCGCTTTGTGAGGCTACGCTAAGAGTAACTGCACTTGAATGCCTGCTCTTGGACTGCAAGTATCCCTCCGTGCTTGCATTGTATTGTGATTGCATTTAAATAGCACTTACTACCCATGATGAGGCACTGAAGTGCTTTAAGGGAGGTAGCAAGCTACTCAAGAACACAATGTTAGTGTTTAATGCAGTGGTTATTAGTTATTGTTGGTTACTAGTTAGTGGGATTCGCCTTGCACTCTAAGGAAACCATTTACTCCAGTTTCTTTGTGGTATATTAAATTAATAGGAGTGAAGCATGATCAACACGGTGACTTCATGCAAATGATGTGGTGAATAGGTGGGCTAGGGGATATTAGGTATGGAGAGAGTACAAATGAGTAATTTCAAGTCAAGATAAGTATTATTGGAAACCTAGCAGGAGGAGGCCTTTGAGCTGGCACGCAATCTGACTGAAACTCTTGGAAGCAACATTGTTTGCATGTGCCATTGTATGTATTGTAACATTTATATAGCACTACCTCTGTGTGAGGCTCTTAAAAAGCTTGTCCACGTGGGTCTCACACTACCCCGGGTTATGTTAAAGGATGTAGACAAGCCATGTCATTGGAAAATGTGCTGCCTTAAAATGAAAGTGTGCCATCACACCATGCTTGCTCCAAAATGCACTACCGGGGGCATACCACACCCTCACCACTCTCCTGCTGAATGGGCGTGGTTCGTTTGCTACAGTTACTCTTTGTGTGATGCTTTGACGTTTCATGAGTCCTGTGAGGGTTGCAACATTGATGGCAGCACACTACTATGAAAATGGTTCCAGCACCACTGGGGGCGAGCAAGCAAAAATACCCTGCCTTATTAAGATGGCACCTTGTAATACCCAGGTTATGTACGTCTTTAAGTCACCTAGCAGAAAATATCTTGCGTCACTCCGCTCACGTGCCGAGTTTGCACGCGCAGCCCCCTTAAATTCCAGGGGACGTGGCTCGAATCTGCAATGTGTCAGAAGCCATTAGGCGAAGATGAAGTGTAAATCTTTCTGATATTTGCTCGGGGCCGTCATTTCGGCAGCAGGGAGGAGGCCTGAGGTTAATATGTAACTGCTGGGAGTTCCCTGGTTAAATAAAGGTGAGCGCTAATGGTAGGAACATGGATATTGTTCATGGCTTTGCAGACCTGCTGGACGTTTAAATATTTACTTAATAGCAGCAGCAGGGGTTCATTGAACACTCAGGCATCCTGTGTTAGCTCGCTGCGTAAACAGGCCCGCTCCATATGGGCCCGGCTTGGACAGCGTTTGCTTCTGTCCCTGACAAATGGTATGCAAAGTTCCATTTTATCTGGAGTGTTGCGTCCCCCTGCCCGGCAGGACTCGGCGGTTGCTGAGGAAATGTTGCCAGACTCTAATGCTCTGGGGCGTTCCGCGCCTTCAGGTTTACCGGGCTAGTGGTTTCCTTCTGCCAGACCGTCCATTGGCTTGGAAGGCTGCCCGGGCTTCGACGTCATTCTTTGCGTCTTTATTCTGCGATTATTTCCTGGCAGTGCGCATCCGATTTGACGTCATTAATTCATCTACGACACATGTTCAGTCAGTTGCTCCTGCCATCAACACCAAAATCTCCTCATGAACAGTGGTCCTTGAAACAAAAGTGTCTGCAAATAGTAGTGTTTGCATTTTATTTGCAGTGTTTGTGTAGCACAGACACGCACTCATGGCTGCTCCAGAGAGTCTAACTCGACCATGGGGGCTGCAGACAGCGGCAGCCTACCTCAAAGGGCTGCAGGTGCAGTGGCCTGGGGAAGGGGGTTGGAAGTGGGCAATGGTGCGAGGGGGACCTGCAACCCAGTGATGTTTGCCTTCCACTGCCTGATCTGAGGGTGTGGAGGCCAATATTCCGCATTAGGACCCATGACACTCCTGGTGCGCTAAAGACCTATGGGGCAGCTGGGAAGGTCTATACATACGTAAATAGCTAGAAAGCCTTAACCTTGCTAAAGAGGTAGGATTTCAGACTGAGTCCGTTCCAGTACTTGCCAAACTCAGCTACAAGACACAGAGTAAAAAGGATTGACTTCTATAAGAGCATACATGCCAACATTTTATAATAGGTTAGCGGGGGGTTTTGAAAAACAAATCGGGAGAATTAATTTTCCCCATTAATACCAAAGCAGAGGCAATTTCAGGTGGGAGATAGCTAAAATAAAGCTATTTTGGGCTTCGAAAATCAGGAGTCTCCTGTCTGAATGGGGTCTATTGGCATGTATGCAACAGCGGCCCTTCCAAGAGAAGCCACCTTCTGCCAAGTACTTGTATCCCACCAAAGGAGAGCTGTTTAGCACACTGCAGCTAATGTTAGGTTAGGCTGTACGGGTGATTACAGGGGAGGAACAATGTTGACAGAGAGTAAGTAAGATGCAAGGCTATGCACAGCTTTATGTAGAAGACCAAGGTTTTTAAACTCAACCGTGCTTCACTGTAAGGTAATGGAGTGACAGTAACTCAGGGGCAACATAGTCCATCACTGTCAGCCTCAAAATAAATTGGAATACATAATTCTATAGCCCTTAGAGCATACACTGTCTTTTATCTGGGAGACCTCCAAAGACGCCATTGCAGCACTTGGTGTTGGAAATGACAACAGCATGGACCAGGCAGTGGCGGCCCATCCTTTAGGGAGGAGGGGCCACGCCCCCCCACCTTTTGCCCCCCATGAAGAGTGTCTGTCAGGCTGAACAAAGTTCAGCCTGACAGACACTCTTCATGTTCAGGTCAGGCAGCCAGGAGCAGACATGCGCGATTTGCGCAGACTCCTGGCTGACTGAGCTGAACTTTGCTGGGCTGAGGATATCACAGCTCCTATGGGCTTGACCTCCTCGGCCCAGCAAAGGTGCCTCGAGGCCCTCCCCTGGGTGACGAGGAAAGCATCACCAATTGACTCTCTCCCTGGGCGCTTCAGGTTTAAGCCCTGAAGTGCCCAGGGCGAGTGTCAATCAGTGACACTTCGTCACAGAGTAGGGTGGGGTCAGCAGTCTCACTGACCCCATCCCACTCTGAGACGAGGCTGGGACTGGTGCCTTCCCTCATTGGCTGACGAGGGAAGGCAACAGTCCCAACCCTCCTGGGACCTGGAGGCCGAAGGTAAGTGTGTGTGTGTGTGTGTGTGTGTGTGTATGTGTGCGATTTTTTAAAATGAAAGTTTGGTGCATGCATGCATGTTTGAATGGTATGAATGTTGTTAATGGATGTGCGTGCGTGTGTGAAAGAATGAGTGTGTGTGATGTTTTAAATGAATGTTCGGTGCGTGCGTGCATGTTTGAATGGTATGAGTGTTGTTAATGGACGTGAGTGCGTGCCTGTCTGTGTGTGAAAGAATGAGTGTGTGTGTGTGTGTCTGTGACCCGCCCGCCCCCCTCCCTCCGAAAGCTGCCGGCCGCCACTGGGACCAGGGTGACCCCTATCCAGCAATGGTGTTTGTGTGCGGCTCATAGTTGAAGGTAACTCCTAGGTTGCTCATTGGGTGAAATAGTGACTCGTTACTAGCCAAGTGTAAAGAGCCAATCAGTTCTAGGGACAGCACACCGGTCCTAAAAAGCAGGGACTCCATTTTGATAACGATTGAGGGTTGACGCATTACACCATATCCAAAGCAGGGCATTTCTGAGTCAGTCAACGAGGGGCCTCTGATTTTTGGATCATCTGAGATTTGAATATGTAGCTTGGCACCATTAACATACTTCCGGTACCCACAGGTAAGAGTGTTCGGTATTAGTGAGCAGAAAACGGTTTGCTTTAGAGAGATTCTGGGGTCACATAGATGTCTGTGGTGCTGACCAATAATAAAGTTCCCAAAATTCACCTGATAGTCACAAGCCCAGTGTTGACGGTGATGTTGATTTGTTATTTGATCTTATGCAAAAGTAGACATATTTCTGTTTTTGAAAATGCTTTCCTACTCTTCTGATGAGTGAATATACTTTACCCGGTTATTTCAGTGTGTGCACAGTGTCTTTGCCAACATTATGAGGCAAACCACTATATTGGTATAACATGAGGCAGTCATGAAACAGCTGTAACAGCCACCTTTTCATGTGCAAGAGTAATTTAACATGTTATATATTATTATATTATAATTATATAAATCATTAAAATTAGTATAATGGTACTTATACTACTTTGATCGTAAAAGATTCCTTTAGCACTATGTTTGAAAGTCTCCTCTGCTCCAGACATAAATGGCTTGAAAATTGAATGCACCTCATACACAACTGAATGTCCAACATCCACCTGATGTTTTTAATTTTTTTTTTTAAATCTGTTTAATAAGCATAAGCAACAGTACATTCCACTTACTTAAAAAAGAGAATGAACATCCTCTCTTCTCATGTACATCTACACGTATTTGTAAATTTTATACAATACGGTTTCAATTTAGCGTACTGGCATACAACTTAAAATTGTACAACTTGTAACAATATTCATGTCAATTATTATTCTTAGGTATATAAAGTAGCGTCATAAATAATAGAGGTAACATTAGGCTGTAAAGGCAAGAGAGGTATCTTTACTTTACGTGTGTATAATGGAATTAATAGTGGGGTCGAGTCAGGGCTAACGGGTTAGTAATACACGAATGACATCCACCTGATGGTTAACCTCACCAAGATAGAAATGCGGATATATGCAACAAGTAGTCTAAACCTGGCTCGCCAACATGAACCTGGACAGAGTCGCACCTGATCTTTCATTAAATGCCAAGCAACTTGAATTTGCGTTGCCAATCTCACCCTGAAAGAGCCTATCACCCAAAAAAGCCAAAGAACTTTCTACTAACTCTTTATATTGAATAAAGGGAAGCCATTACTCTCAGAAAACAACTTTATAACTGCTGTGTATGCCCCCTTACTGCTGCATCTGGATAATGGCTCAGCCCTGCTAAACAGACTCCATCCCGGTTCCTCCTTCAAGGAATCCTACATGCTGAAGCACACTCATGTATGGATATGGAGAAACATGAGCACATCACCCGCCATAATGAAACTCTTTTGACTTCCTTAGCTAGCCATGACACTGTCAGACAGGAGACAAAAAGGTAAATAAAAAAAAAAGGTAAAAAAAAAACAGCAGCCTTTTTTAGCTATGCTCGCAGGATAGAGAAATGACGTCTCCAAATCCATCAGGAATGTCCCATCCTGCTCCAATTAGGAACGTGAAGCAGACTCCCCTCATTAAAACACTACATCAGGGGAAGTAACAATCCACAAACAAGCTACCTCTCCGATCAGACGTGTATTTGCCTTTGGCTCTGTACAGTGCTCTGCTGCCTTTCAGCTAAGTTGTCACTATATAAATACATACGCTTTCTAAAAATGTGCTACTTTAATAGAAGCTTACAGCTTTATTAGGAGGAGAACTTAAAATTTCTGTGATGCATTTTGGGAATCCGCACCACAGAGACACACGTTTATCTACCATTCACAGGTAAAACTAGTGCTTAATTTGTGCTTGTTGTTTACGGTGCTGAGCACCGGCACTTATTTTTGTGGGCCAGGCCTTATTCTTCTGCCTCAAGCATGTGCTGCGACCAAAAGACGCATATGGGAAAGACGGAGGAAGGGAAAAACGAAAAAGCGTCACAAAGGGAGGGAGTAGAAAGCTGCAAGAGTGAGCTGAAGGGGCAGGGAGTTGCTTTATATGGATTACAGAGGCCCGAGATGTCTTCAGGATTACACCGTCTCAGTATTTCATGTTCAAACATTTAATTGCAGTAGCAGCGTGTTTAAGAGGAGAGCTCTGGGCACCAGACCCTTTTTATTTACAAATTAAGCACTGGGTAAAACCGGAGGCTTTGCTTGAGGTAGACAAAGTGAGTGAGACAGAGAGAGCTGTTTTTTACGTGCTTTGTGCATGAGTGTCTTTGATTCTGTCTGTTGTTTTTAGAATGAAACTTGTGTTAAACTGTAGGGTTATTCCCCATTGTTTACATTTTTCAACTGGTGTTTTCAGTGAGCCAAATAACTCTCCTAAAGAAGATTCTGCGTGTAGTTTGTAAGATAAAAAGAGCTTGAATTTAGTAGAACTGTTACTAGTTGTAGCAACAGCTGTAGAATGGTTGGTCAATTTGCTCTTTGGTTATTTAAAAAAACAATCTTTGATGGGCAGTATTTATTTTTCGTTTTCTCCTATGTTAAGATGGACATTTTTGTTGTATTCGTTTTTAGGACACAGTAAGCCAGTCATTTAAATCTTGGCATAGGGAAAATCTGTGCTATGTAGTAAATTGCCTGACAATGTCATAATATGACTATGAGAATATATGTGTCTACTGCCTTTTATTTAATGAACCTTACCCTAGCCAAAATAAGTGGAAAAGTCAAGTGTTGCCCATGGCCAGATCCGAAACCTCAAGCCAGGAAAGAATGTTTAACATTATCTACTGCAAATATGTATGTAACGTCAGCTCACACTTTCAAGTTCCACCAGGGCTGCTCAGCCTTTCATCCTTGGATTAAAGCAAATCCCCATTTCCAATCACATTACAAAAAGAAAAGAACACAACTCATCCCTCCACATTACTACTTTTCTACATGTGGATACTATTCACAGGCAGTAGTGGGATCACTGCGGCTCCTATGCTTGATTAATATGGTGGGCTAGCATATTGTGCACTATTTAGAGGGTAGACAGGTTTGTAGTTCGACGTGTCTATAGTGTGCTTCTCTGATACAGGAAGTTTTTGGTTTTCTAGGAGAGAGAAGGATAGTTGAGAAGTAGTTAAATTTCCCTCATAAAATATAAACTTTGTACAAGGTGCAGCACACTCATCCGCGGAGCTATCCCTCTTAAACGTGAATCCAAGACTAAGAATTTGAAAGTACACAATGATCTCCAGATATTGCTTCAAATGCAGTACCCCTCTCCTAAACTCGCTTCCAGCCCCGGATTCTGCATCCACCTCTCCCACCAAGGTGCCAGTGCTCGTCTTATCTGTTTGCTCAACCTTCCCCACGTCTATTCTGTGTGGCAGTTCCATTTTCTCGCGCCCCTTGCGCGCTCCAATAGCTTCCTGACATGTAGCCTCCCTCCTGGACATGTCCATGAATTAACAGACAAATGTGTTCACTGTACAAAACCCAAACCTATTAGCTTAGTAAAGAGCTTGCGACTTGGTAAGTGGAGGTATTCCATCTGTCTCCTGGCCGCCTCTAGATGGTCATCTGATACCCCAACTTACTGTGCTCCTTAGGCTATTTCATTACTCAAATTAGGGAAATCTCTAGGCCAATTTTCTTGAGGTGGTCATTCGTTATTGTTTCTCAGAGTATTTTACAGAACAGTTTCAGAAGAGTGGGATACTCCTCTTAAAGCTCCCCAAGGGTGATAGTCTTGTTTTGCTGATCAAGGGCTTCCCTTCTTATACTGCGCCTGACAAGAGGTTGCAATTATTACTGTAATTGCATTTAAATAGTGCTGCTGAGGCATTGAAATTCTTTACACCGGGCAGCATTCTACTTCAGCTAGTTGCGAGTCAAGTGTTATTGGCTATTGTTGGCTATTGGGATTAGCTTTGTGTGCTCCATTCCATGCATTCACTCCAGTTTCTTTGTGGAGGATTAAATTAATGAGTTACTTCTGCTTATTAGGTGGGAGAAGATATTTGAGTTTATGCAGATGGCTGTTAGGATTAATAGGTGAGCTATAGGAGATTACAAATTGTTAGGATGGTGGGGTGTAATAGAGATTAAGGCAAACATGCATGTGACCGAGTATGTTGTGATCAGAGAGAGGAGGGCTGCAGGGGGTGGAAGGGAAAGAGAAGGCATTTGGAAGGCATAAGGACTGATGGACAATGTATGAAGATCTATGGCTAATGACTGCAAACATTGAAAATGGTTGAGTAGATGTCTTCTGATGCTCGTCCTCAAGTTTGGCTCTTAGTTTTAATTGCAAAAAGCAAAGCAGGATCAATTTGGATTTGTTGGGTTTGACATCACACAACATGAAGGGGGAGGACACCTACACCAGACAAAGCAAGTACATTGCCTGCATTTCTGTAGCTGGAGAGTGGAGATCCAGACATTTAGGTGAGGAGGACGGTGACAAGGCTCTCTTCAAAAATTCAGTGGAGACTTTGTAGCAAGGGGCTGTTGGTCTGACTCACTGAAGCACTGTCCTTCGGAGATGGTAAGAGCGAGAGGTGGGACTGCAGATTCTAATGTGCACGGTGGAGGGGACCTTTAGGTGAGGCACATTCGTTTGTCTTCGTTGATCACGCCTGACACCTCTTTGTGCCTCTGTTGTGGGTGCTTCAGGTTGGAGTTTGGAGACTATCCTGGTGTGAGGGGCATCACTCTACACAAAGGCTGTCTCTGGAACAGCAGCCTGAAAAATACATTTAAAAGAAGGACCGCCTCAAACCGGTTCTGAAGCCTGAGACAGTGGATGCACTTGCAGGGTGAGTTAAGTAAAAAAGATGTTTGTACTGGATACTGAGTTTATTACACATCTCAGAAATTACGTGTGATTTCTGATGTCTACAACATGTAGCTATGACCTTTCTCTTTTGCGAATGCGAGTGACAGCACCAATATTTGGGATATTTCTGTCTTCACAGCTCTCTTGTTTTGACCAACACATAATGTAAATGTAATCAGAAAGTTTTTGCTAGCAAAAGTCTTGAGAGGGGGATTGTGCATCATGAAGAATTTAAAGCCACTAAGTGCTGTTCGAAATCGAAGCTCAGACTAAAAAGGGGAAATTGAGAAGGTCTTAGGTCAGTCATAGCAAACAGTGCAATATAGGGGTTTTGGTTCAAAGGGCCAGTCATGTTTCAAGGTGTGAACATGATAACATATATAACAAACTGTTAGAGATGCTGTATACCAACTTAGTGTACAGACTTGTTGCACACACAACTAAGGGACTGTGCCACACAACTTCTTACACCCAATTTCTTCTTCAGATGCAAATGATTACTAGTATGTTTCAATATGAATGCTTACTATCCAAAAGCATTAAATCAATGAATATATTCAATTTGGTTTACGTTTCCTCGTTACATCAGAAGATAACAAATAAATGAATGAATAGATGGATTGTGGAATTGCTGGATAGATGGATTAATTTGTGACCAAACAGATGAACGTTAAACTGAAAAATGGACTGATGGGTGTATGGATACATGAATTCATGGTCAATTAATACATTAAAGTAGAAATGATTGCATGACTGTAAATTCTTAAATGATTGTTGCACGTAATGTTTCAGTGGCGACCAGATCTTGTAAAATGAATGTGTCATGCAGTGCACTTACTGCCCAGCACAACTCAGACAGGGCGAGCTCAAAATACATTTTCACTCTACACTACTTTATACATTCCAAGCACTAACCATCCTCATAGTAATTGGGATATGCAAGAATTACAAAAATCTGGGGAAGACATTCATTGGGGGGACAAAGAGCCTAGAATAGCGAGCTCTTCCATGATATGCAAAAACATAGACGGCGGCCAAGGCATCCCAGACTTTGAGGTATACTACAACGCTGCACAGCTGAGAATGGAGTATGAGTTGTCATTACGAGGATCTGAAACTTACTTTATCCATGTGTGCAGGATACTGATAGGACGCCCATCAAGAGACTTGCTCTGCTTGCTTAAAATAATGGACCAACAGTAGCATGTGTATGAGAAATGACATACAACACAAGTCAAAACATGGGGGGGCACAGCATTTCAAAGAACTTCCTTTTTATCATAGAAATCCATGGAAATTAAAATTTGAACCAACAAGGAGAGGAAAGACATACAAACACTGGATGGAGGGAAACTGCCAGATAGTAGGTAACATGGTCACCGAGGCAAAATCGAAACAATTGAATAATGTAGAAAAGACGTCCATGTAAAAGAGAATTAGACACTACATGGCACACAATTAGAACACTGGCTCTCCACAGCCGTACTAATAAAAGCAAGAAAGAAAGACTTAATTGAAGAACTTTATAAACTTTTCATCACAGGCGAATCCATAAGAGATTTAGTATACAATATATATATATATATATATATATATATATATATATATATATATATATATATATATATATAAAATGGTAACACCACCACAGTGGCCATGAACAAAAATCTGGGAGAAAGCACTGGGAAGAGAATTCCACTCAGGCCAATGGCAGAGTAACTAGAAGTGTACAAAATAGAGACACAACATATAGGCCCTCATTAGGCCGCCCACCAAGATTTAACCGCCGAGCGGCCGCACTCTCGCCAGCCCCAGTTTGACATCCCTGCTAGGCCGGTGGACGGAAACAGAGTTTCCCTTCCGCCCGCCTGCCCAGCAGGGATGTCTGCCGTAACATGGGAGCTGGCTCCTAATGGAGCCGGCGGTGTTGAGGCTGTGCGATGAATGCAGCTGCACCCGTCGCGCTTTTGGTGGGGCTGTGCCTGGGGGCCACTGCACTGCCCTTACCAAGTGCATGGCGGGAAGGGGACTCGTAATCCTGGAGGATTAAAACCGCCGGGACTACCATGGCAGTAAACCGCCGGTCTCGCTGGTCCGACCGCGGCGCTTCCGCCGCGGTCGTAATGAAGCAGATTGTACTGCCAGCCTGTTGGCGGTACAATCGCCAAAACAACCCTGGCGGTCTTTGACCGCCTGGTTTGTAATGAGGCCCATAATCTTTTGTTTAACTGGTATAGAAGACAACGTAGATTACGTAAAATGTTCGGAGGGCTACATATGCATTGCTAGAGGAAACGTAGAGGAATAGGAGACAACATATACATATGGTGGAGCTGCCCAGTGCTAGCTACAAACTAGAAATAAATCTTAAGTGACATAAGGGTAGTAGTGGGATATCCAGTGCCGGGAGGCCCAGAAACCATAATACTAGGACTAGAGAACATGGATGGCTTAAACAACAACGATTGTGCACTGGTATTGATTGCACCAAAATGGAAAATGACATCACCTCAAACTTTAATGGCATAGTCAAGAAGGCTGTGGACAACACTAGCAATGGAGATGCTTACCATGCACTTGCACCATGACAGGAGTAAAATTAGTGCAAAATGGAAACTTCTGACAGACTACCTAGAGTCTTGATGAACAATTCTTTCCTACCCCAGAACACTCTGGTCACTTAAGCTATATTGAAATTCCTGACAACGTAGAAAAAAGGGGCATAATATACCATGATAAACAATTAACAAATGTCATGACGTGTGTTGAATGATAATTGCATACCGGTAGGCCTATTGGCATAGATAAGGGTCAATTATGTCAAAGTAGTTGTTGGTTATGTTTACACCGTAATATGTTCAAAGAAAAACTAATAAAATGTCTTAGGGGGCAACATAGAAGAACTGCATCATTCCTGGGAGCACTCACACTTTCACTTGTGTAGCCAAGAAAAATTTAAATCCCGTTTTGTTTCTTTGATTGATCAGTGAGATCACCTACCCTGCTAACCATGACCAGTGAGCGCACGCACAGTGTTCGCACTGACCAGTGAGAACACACACTGCGTACACTGATTAACTGGTGAGAGCACCTGCAATGCAAACACTGACTGACCAAGGAGAACATACACTGCTCAATGTGGAGGAATTTGTGTGGCCAAACACCAGGGCCTGAGCACAGTTTGGACTTCACTCCTATTTTGAAATTGGGTGCAAACAACTCTTTGAACCCGATTTCATTGTTTGTAACGGAGCCGATAAACAATTTGAATCTGTCAAAAGTGAGTGACATAGATTGACTAACCTTAACATCTACTAACCCACCGCCCTTTCTACGCGTAAAGATGGCATTAGAATATGGGTTTTAAGTGGACTGTGTCTCACGTTCAGTAATAATTAAAAGCAGACAGTGAAATGGGCCTCTATCGGGGCTTATGATGTGCTTAACTTTACTGACAAAAACTCTGGATGGTGTCTGCACAAGGAATGTAAAAAACGTTAAAGTAATCCATGTCCGCTTTTTAATTCCTGTTTATATTTCATGTTTTACTTAAACTTGCAATGCCAAAAACTGCTGGTTTTGCTCAGCATGCTGTGTTTCTGTATTTTTTCGTGTAGCATATTACTCATGTATAGTGCATCCTTTTACTGAGTCGCCCCTCGGTGTTTATAATGTGTCACGATTGAGAGCTGGGAGTTGTTGCTGAAGGCGGTGCTAGTTTCTCACACCGACTGTCAGTGAGTCAGGAAGGAGCTCAGAATACATGGTCGCTCACTCCTTGGCCTCTCTGCAGAGCAATGGTCCCCTGTTCCAGATACAATTGTGATTCTGAGCAAACCTGTGTGAAACAGGTACACATTTGAAAAAATATTGGCAGGGTGGCAGTAAAAGAAAACGCATTGTTCACTGTTGAGTGGGCAAATTGCGCGTTTTAGGGTGATCACTTGAAGGAGATGGGAGAAAGTGCATTCAGGAATTGAAAAGAGGGTGCTGCAGGGGAAAGAGAAGAGTTGTCAGATACCACTTGGGAGAGGTGTGGGAGAAAAGGGGTCACATGTCTACCACTGAATGAACATAATGATTGGGATACTCCGAAGACCACTGCCCCTTCCGCAGGCCTCAGTAATGCTTCATACATAGTCTCACAACTTCAAAATTGAAACATTTTCAATATTATTTACAATAAGATCATTGTTGTTACTCATTTATCTTAACCAGCTAACTATTATTGACAAAGACAGTAGTTCTTGCTGGTTTAGTCGTGTTTTATACCTGGATGCATTGACAAGAACCTCAGAGAGTTACCAAATTAGCTGTCTGGTGGCACATTATGGGAATCACAGAAATTTAGTTTTGTTTAGGCCATGCGTTTAATTACACAGGCCACTCCCATTTTAGAGACACCCCCCTTCACTTTTCCATCCCACTTAAAGCAGTGATTAGAATGATTGTGGGAGCTCTTGTTGTTTTTAACAGGCAATTCTGAACATTGAAGCTGTTGAAGAATCTCTAGAGGTTATGTTGTAGGGTGATTCTTGCCAGTGTTGGGCAGTAGGTTTCAAGAGCACTGGATTTTTTTCAGTTTCTTATAGCGTACTCTTGTCCCAGGGTCATCGCAGTTCTGTGCAATAGAACCACATTATTGTCACATTTTTCCAATTGCAGGCACAGCGAGGTTAAGGGCTTGATTTAGATCTCGGCGGAGGGGTTAGTCCATTTTAGCATTGATGGATATCCCGCCCGCCGAAATCTAAATCCCATTATATCCAATGAGATTTAGATTTTGTTGACCGGGATATCTGTCTCTACTGTGACGGTGTTACCCCTCCACCAATACCTAAATCAGACCCTAAGTGATTTGCCCACAATCACAGGATGATAAGCCGAAGCCGGGATTTGAACCTGGGTCCCTATGTGAAAAGGTCAACACCTCTACCCACGAGCCCACTTATTCTCCCCAATGCATACCAAGATTATATTTTTGGCGGAAAGAAATTAAGTGAAATTAACTGTAATTAAATGAAGTGACAAACATAATGCACGAATTGACGTAACAATTTCCTCCAGGCAGTTCAAAGAAACTGCTGATCAATTCATGTCGTGCTTTTAAATTGATTTTATTTGGTGACTCTTTGGTAAAGAAGTAAATTCGATGACAAAAACATTTACACGAAATAATGAGGTAAACTACTGGTAACGTGTGAAGGGAAACGCCCTAAGGTGTTTTTTCAGCGCATGTGAAATGCTGCTTTTTTGTTTGACTGGACACGTCACTGGTGTTTCCAGTCTGCACCCGCAGCAGCACCCCGGGCCTGTCCTTCAAACGATGCCTGCGCTCAGACCCGTTTTCAGTGCTCAAGAGCCCTCGGAGGCGGGGCCTGGGGCGACAGGCCTTGCCAACAATGAACAAGGCTCGCTTTGTGGCTTGTATTGCCGATGGTAGTTTAGGGTAGAAAGCAATTTAATTAGGACGCCTGGAAAACCATATTTAATTGCTTCTCATACAAAGCTAAGGGCTGGCTAGTAATGGGGTGGCAGAAAGTGGAATTCGTTTAGTATTTCCTTTTATATCCTTATGGAAAATAGTTCTCGTCTTCTGACTGCCACTTGAGTTCCAGGACATGTCAACCTAGAATTCGATGACATCATTTCGAAGGCCAACCACGGCACACTTTTATGGAGGAATTTTAATCCTTTCGTTGTTTGTTTTTTTGCTCGCGTTTTTTTTTCATGTCTGTCTGAAAACAGCCTAAGTGTTTTGTTTCCTGACCTTTTGTTAATAAAAAATGGTACTGTAATAGGCATGCTCGTGCCATGCAGGTTCAGCAGCTTCAGAAGCATTGCACTGCCCAAGGGTAAAGAGCTGTTCGCCCTCCGGAAATGAGTCTGTTGTTTAGCATATAGTGAAGTTAATACGTAAAACGTGGATACGTCAGTTGGCTTTGAAAAGGAAAGTAATACAAATAAATAGTGCAGAACGGAGCCTTGGGGAACATGCCTCTGGAAAACCCTAGTTTGAAGCAGTGAGAGAAGCACAGTTTGTAATAAAATAGTTGTACATTGAAAGGAATATGCAAGTTGACATGAAAAGCCTCTATTAATTAGAGGCACATGGGCCTACATTTCAGCATCCTCAACAGAAAAAACTACAGTCCTAAACAATTGCACCTTATGGCAGGGGCAGCTCATCCGTTTCCTTCCTGGTCAGTCAGGCAGTGACAAATAAAATGATAATTAAATCATGTTATTATCATTTTATTTTCACGGTCTGACAGCACGTTTACAGTGGAGCTGGTCCTGGCCATAAGGAGGAGGAGTGGTGGGCACTGTAAAGTGCACATGTCAGTTTAGCCGGCCATCTTAGGCCGGCCAAACCGACATGCGCACTTAAATTTTTCCAACCCAGCTATGCTACACAGTTGGGTTGGAGAAATGGCACAGGCTCCCTGTGCCGAAGTGAGTGTCAAACCAGCCCTCTCAGGGCAGTCCCGGTGCTGCATTCATGCTTGTTTTAGCATGAGAGCAGTGTCTGAATTGGGAGCCTGTGCCCCAGTGACTGCCGGGAGAACGACAAGAGATGGAGGCGGCCAGGAGCGGCAGGCAGGTAATTTTTTTAAATTATTATTTTTAAACCCCACGCTGACAGTAAAACCCCTGTCCCACCACCCTTAATTAGTAACAGCCACCACTGCCTTATGGTCAATACTTGCACTTTGAGATGCCCTTGCTGCCCAGTTGAGCCGGTGGGATTATGTGTACCTGCATTGGTACTGCCCCCGATTCTGGCCTTCTGGATGGAACTGGTGCCTGTTCTCAATGAGATTTTGGGCACTTTACTGACCTGTAGTGCTCTCATCCTGCTGCTGTGCTTTGTAGCTGATGTCCCCCAATGCAGGCAGCGGTTGGTCGCACTACTAGTTATACGGGCAAGGTGGTGGGTGACCAAATCTTAGATCTAAGGTCCTGTACCGAAGATTGGTGACTAACTGCGTGATGTAGTTTTTTTGAGAATACTGAGGTATACGCAGTGCTGCAACTGCCAACATCTTGCATGCAGGATACTGGGGTCCTTTAAGGAAGTATATGTTGGGCGGGAAAAAGGTGTGAAGTACACTTCTGGCCTGGGATGATTGCCACAGATATTAATGTTGATGGTTCATAGTACTGTACAATTCTTTCCTGTGTGATGGAGGTGATTCTTGATGTAGCTGCTTTGTGTACAGGCGTCTTAAAACCATATAAAACTGATACTTTATGTTCTAATATGTCACTAATTTTCTTCGGCTACTTTGGAATAACTTTCTACTCAACTACATCGCTCATTGCCAACTCCAGCAGGCACCACCAGCTAGTAGTTTCTGCAAAGCATGCACTCTTAGCATATAATGCCTACTAGTATGGATGACATATGACTCCTGCGCCTTTTAGTCCTCATTGTCTTAAGTATTATGTCCTATAAATTGATTTGCACACTTGTATGATTCATTGTCTCTGTATTATATGTTTGTGATGCAAAGTGCTCTGACATTCTACATACAGTAACACTATAAAATAAATGTGAGAGAGGGACTCAGGAGCTATCAAGTGCATCCACTAGGCGTGTTAGGGTTACCTGGTATATCTGTATCAATGGTTCCCAGTAGTTGCTGACCATCTAGCCAGTTTAAGATCCACTGATCTGCAGTCTAAGATTATAGTTGGGGTTTTGGTTTCCTGGAAAAAAGAAAAATCAGGATTGAGACAAAGTCTGCTTCTAGCAAGTAATGGATGATCTGGCCACTTCAGAATCTGGGAGAGGAAAGTATCAAGGTATAAATGTATTAAAAAACGTTGTTTTTGGTCCTACTAGAGCTTTGTATTTGGATATAACAAATTAATATATTTTAGTAAATTAAGTTATAAAGGTAAATAATACATATTAGCACCTGAAACATACCTGCTTTTAAAATACATTATTCCATTTACTTAGTGATAAAACAGACCAGTTGTGTGTATGTACAAACAAAAGCACCAGATTACCATATGGTGATGACCCCTACACCATATTGCAGCTTTCCAAAAGATCTTGCTCTTTAAAGAGTCTTAGGAATTACAGTGAACAAGGCATCTGTGCTCAAGAAAGGGCCTGACATGGTCCAGGCTAGAAATCAGAGGTGTCTGAGAGCCCAGAGATGTCCATCTCCTGCAACGTGTTGTCTCTTAGGCCAGCTGACCATAAATGAGAAGCAGATCAAACCACTGATGTCCAAAGAAGGATGCACGTTTCAAGGAGATGGTCGGTGCACTATTCACTCTCTGTCTTGATGGCTTGAGAACACACCGTCTTAAGAAGCCAACGTCTTAAGAGCAAGCTACTCTTAGAAAGGTTGCTGGATTTAGGGACTGGGAGGGAAGGCATCATGTTTGCAGTAAAACCTTTGTTCAGGTTCCCCAGTGGATGCCGAGTCCAGTGCTTTTCAGTGAAACTAATGTAATGTTTTTTAAATAAGAAATGGGTACCTTTCTCTTACTGGGTGTGATTGAAACAAATAAACACTCACAGCCTTCTTAGTAATGCATTGTAGTTTACCTAGTAGTCAACTTTAATTTGGCTTAAAGATTAATTAAAATTTATATATTTTTTAATCAGTTACATACATGAACTCTATCCATGCATAAACCCATTTTCTCTCATTTAAAGTGGCCTTTTTAATGTCTGGCCATACTCAGGACAAATACATATTAAGCAGCTCCCTTGGGTGTTGTCAGAAGATTGGTGCCAAATTGGCAAAAGGAGCAACTAATATGGCCCCTTGCTTTAAGAGAGGGTGGCTTAACCCCACTGTGCTTAGGGAGGCAAATCCTTGCATCAGTCCTCTTTTCTACCCATTGTTTTTATAGGAGGGTTGTGTAGTGTCGTGAGACCATGTGCGCTAGAAACCTTGTGGTTCTGAGTAGACTCAACAGAGGAAATACTTAACATTCTGGGAGGTGTTAAGGCGTAATCAGAGTGAAGTATGTGATTGTCTGCTGAGGAATAAAGACATCTGTTACAGACTTCCATATGTGGCGTGTTCATTTGCATGCTCCTGGGCTGGGGTGGACGCTACAGGTTGGAGAAAAGTAGGTATTTTCTGCTTCAATACAATATATTTTTGCAAAGAGTCAACAGTTTGTATTTTGACCCCGTTTTCATGTAATCACTTGAAATTTCTGCACTAACCATGAGATGGTTTTCTTGGTTCTTTTTCCCAGGGCTCTTTCAGATCGGATTGGAGACATTCCTAATGATCATGTATGACCACAGGTTCTCCCTGGAGGCACCATGCATGCATGGAGTGAATGTGTGGAGGCTGCTGAAACTATCTCTTTTGCTTGTAATACTAAACGTCCCAACCCCCCTGTGGTCACTAAATTAATTAAACATACTTGATTTTAAAGATAATAATTTCTTTGCTTGTAACTCTTCCAAACTAGGTTGAAATTCTCACTTCTGAGCTGCACAGCAATCGTGTATTTTTTTTTAATAAGCTCCATTGCCTAAAATCAAAACTTACAATAAAATCCTGTGACTAAACTCTTTCCATTGCTGCACACTTGCAGGGCACAAATTCAGAAATTCTTAATTTTCCCTGTAAAGATTATGCCCACTGAAGACATAAATGATCATCCAGATGGTCGTTTTGTTAACACGCAGAGAACTGAAGCTTCATGAAAGAAATTGCTTTCTGTTTGGCAGGGCTAGCAGTTAGACCGCTGGAGCTTCCAATAGTACCTTTCTGGGTATAACCGTGGCCTACAAAAGGTTGTGCGTGAGCCAGACCTGCCGGGGAGGCTGGTCTGGGGCCAGCTGGGTTCCCGTGCCTGCTTGACACAAATCACTTTGTACCCTGCATCCCTTATAAGGTAAACAGTGGAGCAGGTTTCAGCAGAAGACATTCTCATTGGATAAGAGCCAGCATCCTTCAGTAAAAAGACACATCTAATCACAGCTTCTAGAGGTCTTAAAATGAGCGTTAAACTGTTTATGCATCAACGTGCACCTAGTTCCTTGAGTCTGTTGACTTTGACAGCCGGCACATATTTCATCTGAAGATTTATGAAATTCGTGAACCCCATTCTATGAAAGCTCATAAATGTTGTGTAATCTGTGACTCGGCCCTGTTCTGTTGCAAGCTAAATGCAGATGTGACAAACAAAGAAGCCCATCGTTGCCATGACTTCCATGTTATGCCTTTATTCAGCTTTCATAAATAAACACTGTATACCACTTTTTGTATCAGCTTTAAGTATATTGACAGTGCTGTGAAGCGTGATTCGTCCTTTTGCAAAAGGAGCAGGAATCCATCATTCACAACGATTTCATATACACTGGACAGGAAAAGAAAGAGACTGTTTGGCCAGCGAATAATCTAGGTAGAATTGGAAAAACAGAAAAACAATTCAACAGGAACCGGGCATCGTTTCAATGGTCACAAGAGGTAAGGTTAGGATAAATTAGAACATGTTAGCATTGATCAAAGTAGTTTGGGATTAGAATATGATAGGTGAGGCTAGGTTTAAGTAGGATAAATTAGGCTACAATAGGTTAGGTGTGGTTAGGGTGGGCCAGGTTAGGTTAGGTGCGTTAATGCTGGCCAGGACACATAGGCTGGGATAAACTAAGACTGGTTACTTTAGCCTAGACTAGTTTATGATAGATGAGCACGTTAGTGTGGATGAGTTTAGGGTAAGTTATGTTATGATATGAAAGTCAATAATAGGTTGAGTTTGGTAAATTAACCTAAGGTAGGTTAGTACTGGTTAGGGTATCTTAAAATAGATCACCATAGGGTAGGTTAGGTGAGTTTATGACTAGGTTATGTTAGGCATTGCCTTTGATGCATGTAAGGTAGGGAATTTATGGTAGTGCTTGAATTAGAAAACGTTTGCTGAGTGAAAATTGGCTAAAACACCTTCCTATTTGTACTAATTTTGTGATCCTAGACAATTTTTTAATGCACTGCTGTTTTGTGTAGTTGCTAAACCTGTAGGCATCTGGAAGTGTATTTGTGTGCTATATCAAAGCATGTTTATGCACTTTAATAGATTTGTTTTGCTTATCAATAGGCAGTAATAACATACAGGACTTACAGAGGGCACTTACAAAATATTATCTTGACTGACACTTTGCAACATGGCAGAGCGCGAGTTATAGATGCCTTAGGGCCAGAGTTATAGTTGCTTGAAGTAACTCTAACTATAACTGCTGAATTTATATGGTTTTCAGCAAGTAAATTCAGAACCTAACTATAATGTCCGTGTAACCTTTTTTTTTTTTTAAGTGAATTTCTATGTTTTTAAAAAATTCTATTTCCTAACTATAATGTCCATGTAACCCTTGTTCTTTTTCAGTGAATTTCTATGGTATTTTTATCGCGAAGTAATTTTGACTACTTCATGTTAATCCAACCACCACTACTCACAGCCTGTGGCCATGCACAGCTTGTCTTGGCTGCAGGGCCAGACCTGCCCTGCAGCCAGGCCCTGTGGCCAACCCCCAATAACCACCCAACTCGTGCTACGCATGGCCTTAGGCCATGAGCAGCATGGATTGTCCATAGGGCCTGGACTGCAGTGAGACTCTGCAGCTTACCCCCTAAAACCACCCAAACCCATGCCACATACGTCCAAAGGCCGTGCGCAGTGGGGGTTGGCCACAAGGCCTAACCTTCGGCCTACCACCCATAACTATCCAACCTCATGCCACTCATGAAGTGCTTCTTTGTATGGTGGGGATATGATCATATTCCTGTGCATCAACAACGTGTCTCCAAAACCGGTGGGAAACACTTTCAGGGGAGTCCTTTTAATAAGGTGTCCATCATCCTGGGAAAATGGTGGTAAAGCATTGCATACCACTGATATATACGGTGCGGCGACAAATGACTGGGCTTTTAGTTCACTTTAAATACTTTTAGTTTTTAAAAGGCAGAACATGATCTCTATTCACAGTAGCGCATGACAAGAAAGAACACATTCGTCACAGTCACTACATGAGATTTTGCGCTAGAGAAAAGCAAGGATGCAAACACTTCCATCAAGGATTATAGATAACCTTTCAAGGTGGAAATGTAGAGAAAAAACATTTGCTTTGCCTTGACCATGCACAAAAGATTAGGATGATTAGTACTTTACAGAAGTGAATCTTCAACTTGGGCACCTTCTTTGTTTATATTTACAAGTGCTTCCCGTTGAGGTTTAATTTCTTTGAAATGAGCATCATGCCAGAATAAATTATGCCTTGCGTATTTATCCAAGAAGAGGTCACAATTTTTTTTTTCAAACATGTCGGGGACTGCGGGGAAGTCTCCAGGCCCTCATGGTCCCAGCCAGTTCCCTGCCTCTTGCAGTAGTCTGCTTTGCTCCCTCATGCACAGAGCTGCTGGAAATGCAGCTCCCTGTGTGCGGGAGCAATACTTTCATATGTTTCCCTGCTTGCATGTCTGCAGGCAGGGAGTCAGAGGAAAACTCCACTTCCAGCAAGCGGGAGCATTTTGATAGGTCCCGCTTGCTGGAAGAAGAGTTAGTGTTTGATTTTGCTTGTTGGGAGCTGTCACAGCTTCCGCCAAGCAAAAGCAGACCGCTATCTTCAGACGATGGGTGCCTTGGGGGATAGCAGAAGCCAGACCTGGGGGGTGGTGGTCCCCACGGCCACAAATGGCTCCGGAAGGGGGCTAAATGGGCACTTAATAAACCAAAGGTTACAGAGACATTATAGTTATGTTCTGAATGTACTCGTACAAAACCTTAGAAATTCACCAGTTATGGTTATAGTTATTTCAAGTAAGTATAATTTTTGCTCTTAGGTAACTGTAACTCACACCCCCACCATGAACAGTATTTTATGAATAATTTTACAACAAATGTTACAGTGATATTATCAATGATGTTATGAAAGATGTCATGAGAGCTGTAATATATGGGGTAATTAGCAGTGCATGGCGAGGGCGTGAGTTATAGTTACCTTAGAGCATGAGTTTCTAAGGTTTTGTACGAGTAAATTCAGAACCTAACTATAACATTCCTGTAACCTTTGTTTTTTTCAGTGAAATTCTGTGTTATTTTTATGTAAGATAATTTTCATCACTATACATTAATCCAACCCTCGCCTTTTGCTGTGCGTGCCGGCGGATGGCTGCAGGGCCTGGCCTGCGGCCAGTCCCTGTGGCTAACCCCACCTAACCACCCAACCCTGAGAGAGAGAAAGTGAGAGACTGAGAGAGAGAGATAACAATTTAGGCTTTGAATAATGATATTCTTAAAATGAGATATTTCTGGACAAATTGAAAAGAAAAGTGTTTTTGTCAATTAAAAAGAGGGAGATCACCTTTCAGTATGTAACGTAAATATTTATAGTTGAAAAGAAACTAAAGCAGGAAATTACCACAGACTGGAACCCTAAACCTTTGAGTGTATGTCTGAGACCTTAACCACTAGGCCAGAGGTGACTCCTTATTGTGCAGTGTCCAGACTTAGCTATGACATTCACCCCCAACCCACAGATTTTGAGGGGAAAAATATTTCAGTGTTCCATCACTAGGAATGTTAACAGTGAAAACACTAGAAAGTAAAAAGACACACAGCCAAGCGATGGATGGAAGAGAGATAGACTGAAAGTGAGAGATTGAGAGAAATTAAGAGAAAGAGATTGACAGAAAGAAGTTGAGAGAGAGAGGGAGAGAAGGTTTTTAGACTTTGATGAGTGATATACGTAGAATTAGATGTTTTAGGACACATTAAAGGGAAAAGTGTATTTGTCATTTAAAACAAGTGAGATCACCTTTCAGTATAAACCTTTAACTTTTAAAGTTTAACATAAATCAAAGAAGGGAAAAGACCACAGACACACCTGAAGTAAAACCCTCAACTTGCAGTGTGAGGGTCTGTAACATTAACCATCACACCACGAGTGACTTCTTACCCTGCTGTTTCCAGACATACCTATGCCATACAACTCACAGATGTGATAGAAAAGATATGTGAATGTTCCATCACTAGGAAAGTTTAACGGTTAAAACACTATTGAATAAACAAACACACTACCAAGGAATACTAGGATTTGAACCTTCATGCTACTGAGTGACATCACAAGACCTTGACCATTAAGGCCATACGTGACTTTGTTCTGCTGTGCATCCAAATGTAACTATAACATTCATACCAAACATCTTGCTAGTCTGACCCTGTGAAGCCATTGTATGGAGAGACCATTGTAATAACAATCTCTCTCTCTATCCCTTTCTCTCTCTTTTCCATTCCACTATAGGATTGAAGAGAGAGAGAGTGACAGGACCGTGTGGGGAGCCTCACATCCTGCGGGAGCCAGCATTGCTTCCACAAGCAGGTAACAGCTTTAAATAGCAGCTCCCTGCTTGTGGGAGCAATGTTTTGGTCTGTTCCCCTGCACACAAAGATGAAAACTTTACTTTCTGCAAGTGAGAGCTATTTGACAGCTCTCACTTGCAGGAAGTGAAGTGTTTTCTCTAACTTGGCAGGAGCTGTCAAAGGAGGTGGTGATCCACTCCCGAGGAGGTGGTGGTGCCCATGGCTGTGGGGTGGGGGGGGAGGGGGTGCGCGCCCCCCCACATTACATTTGATTAGAGCCCTGGGGAGATGGCAGTCCCTGGGGCAGTCAGGGGCGGGCAGCCCCCCACATTACATTTGATTGAAGCCCCGGGAGGTGGCGATCCCCGGGGCACCACACAGCCCCACACTTTATATTTCATCAAAGTCCCAGGGAGGTGGTGGTCCCCAGAGCTGTGGGGGGCCTTGCCCCCCCTCTTCCCGCATACTTTATAAAAAGCCCTGGGGAGGTGGTGGTCCCCGGGACATCAAACTGCCCAAGGAGGGGGCGCTATGTGCTCCCCTCCTTTATTTCAATGTGCCCCAGGACCTGGCTCACCTGGGGGCTTCTTAAAAACAAGAACAGGAACCCACTTTTTTTTTTTACATTTTTGTCTGGAATCCATGGATCTACCACAAATTTGCAGCAAAAAGTTTTTTAAAAGTTATTTTTTTTGGCCTGCTGGGGTCCCTTTAGGACCCCAGCACCAGAGCTAAGGGGTCAGGGTGATCCTACCCTGCCCTTTTTCTTTTTTTAATCTTTTTCTGTGGGACTTGGCTGAAGCCGCGACCCAAGATGGCTGTCAAAACATCCTGGTTGAGGTGTTGGCACCCAATCAGAGCTTTGCATTTCCCTGCTCGAGCTCATTATTATTGGCAAACCTTTTGGGCCTCTAAATATCTATATTCAATTTACTTTTAATATTTAAAAAATACTGACCGGATTTACACCAAATTACAAAAGCACTCATTCTGCCAAATTTGGTGTATTTCCATTCACCGGTTTGGACTCTAGTCATGTCTAAAATGCCTATGGGAATTATACAAGGAGACTCATGTTTTTTTACCCCCTTTTCCTTGGGCCCCGCTTGATGGATTACCCCGAAACTTTCCATGTACAACAATATTCACTGGAACAGTTTCTTTGTGAAGATTCATCAAACGGCACCAAAGAAATAGGCAAGTCAAAAAATGCGTTTTCCAATGGAAACATGGTCCTAATTATAACTACCTACTGGAGAAAGCCAGTAGGTGTGTGTGTGTGTGTATATATATATATATATATATATATATATGCTTGATGGCATGTGTAGCTGTAGCTACACATGCTATGCATAGGTCCTGCCATCTAGTGTTGGGCTTAGAGTGTTACAAGTTGTTTTTCTTCGAAGAAGAGTTTTCGAGTCCCAGGATCGAGTGACTCTTCCTCTTCGGCTCCATTGCGCATGTGCATCGACTCCATCTTAGATTGTTTTCTTTCCGCCATCGGGTTCGGACGGGTTTTTTTTCGCTCCGGTATTTCGAGTTGGAAAAGTGCTACAAACTCTCTAATTCGTCGGTATTGTTTTGATCGCGTACCATCTATCATCGACACTTCGGTACCGGCGGATCCAACTCCTTTACTTGCCCTTTGGGGCACCCGCGCGCAACTCGGGCCTGGTCGAGCCGACCAAAAGCCTTGTCGAAGCCTCCTTGGACAGACCCCGTTTCGCTTCTGCCCTCGGTGCCACGCCAAGTTTCCATATACGGACCAACATCTTGTCTGTAACCTGTGTCTATCTCCAGACCACCGAGAGGATAGTTGCAAAGCCTGCAGATCCTTCCGCTCGAAGAAGACTCTACGAGAGAGAAGAGCACGAAGGTTGGAAATGGCATTGAGAAGCACCGAACGTCTTGACTTGGAAAAAGAGGAGATTATGCACACCGCAGTCTCCGTTCGGGGGTCCGAGTCCGAGGAGGACAGACCAGTCACGGCAGGACAACATGCGAGTACGCCTACCCCTGTCCAATCCAAGCCCAAACACAAGGCCTCGGGAACGCCACTGACGGAAGGCCATGGCTCCACCCGTAAAAAGACTTCTGGTGACCAAGTAACAACTTCAGCACCGAGAAAGGCCACGCCTCCGAAGCCTTCGGACTCGAGCCGAAGCACAGGCTCCAAAATAGGCAAACAGCGATCCATCGAGTCGAAGCCTCGAAAATCCCTCTCGGAGCCGAGACCAACATCTACTCCAGGCCTTTTGATCCCGAGGAAACTGGCTTCGGAGCGGAAAAGACCAATATACACAGAGAAGCATGGAATTTCCAAACAAATTAAAGAAAGCCATAGATTTTCTTAGGAACTCACGCAAATGGAGGAATTTGATGAAAGGCAGGTCAAAATTCAGATTCATAAAGACACTGGCAAGATCCTAACTGCACCTCCTCTAAAAACAAAGAGGAAGCTGGCCTTTCTAGGACAATTGGACACTTATCAGCCACCAGCTAAAGTGCCAAAACCCAAACAAAAAACGATACCTTCTCAATTCTCACCTCCTCATTCTCCTCACCTGACTGTCTCTCCACTTACTACCCCCGCTGCACAGTCTCCAGTACACTCTGCAGATTCACACCAAGATAATGTTGACCCATGGGACCTCTACAATGATCCCATTTCTGATAACAGTCTAGACTGCTATCCTTCAAAACCATCACCCCCAGAGGATAGCACCTCATACACTCAGGTTCTAGCTAGGGCAGCGTCATACCATAACGTAGCCATGCAGACAGAACCTCTTGAGGATGATTTTCTCTTTAATACGTTATCCTCCACTCACACTACGTACCAGTCCCTTCCCATGCTTCCTGGCATGTTAAAACATGCACATCAGAACCAGTTAAGGCAAGAGTCATCATTCCTGATCCAGCTTTCATAACCCAGCAGCTACCTCCCGATTCCGTAGTTGTCAGTGCAGCAAGGAAAAGGGCTAACTCCCAGTCGTCTGGTGATGCACCGCCACCAGATAAAGAAAGCAGAAATTTCAATGCTGCTGGTAAAAGAGTAGCATCGCAAGCAGCTAATCAATGGAGAATAGCCAACTCCCAAGCACTACTGGCTAGGTACGATAGGGCCCACTGGGACGAGATGAAAGATATCATCCAGCATCTCCCCAAGGATCAACAAAAAAGAGCCCAGTAAATAGTCAAGGAAGGGCAGGCTATTACAAATAACCAAATTAGGTCAGCTCTAGACTCCGGAGACACAGCAGCAAGAACAATCAATACTGCGGTCACCATTCGAAGACAAGCATGGCTTTGGTCGTCAGGTTTTAAACCGGAAATCCAGCAGGCTGTCCTTAACATGCCATTTAATGAAAAATAGCTTTTTGGCACTCAGGTTGATACAGCCATTGAAAAAATGAAAAAAGACTCTGACACTGCTAAAGCCATGGGTGCTCTTTATTCTACACAGTACAGAGGCTCATTTTGAAAGCCTCAATACAGGAGAGGTTTTAGAGCCCAAGCATCTGAGGCATACACCTCACAATCAAAACCGTCTTACCAGCCTCCGTACCAAAGAGGTGGGTTTCGAGGAACTTACAGGGGCCAGTTCACCAGAGGTAGGGGAAAATATCAGCCCTCAAAGCAAACCTCACACACAAAACAGTGACTTGCTCCACATCTTCCCTCACCACACTTCCCGTGTGGGAGGAAGACTGCAAAAGTTCCACAGACACTAGTTACTCATTACAACAGACAATTGGGTATTATCCATTATCCAAAATGGTTACTGCATAGAATTCACACAAATTCCTCCGGATATACCTCCAAAACCACACAAACTCTCCTTCCAACACATTTCAATGTTGCAAACAGAGGTACAGTCACTATTACTCAAACAAGCCATAGAGCTTGTACCACATCATCAAATAGGAGCAGGGGTTTACTACCTGTATTTCCTTATTCCCAAAAAAGACGGAACATTGAGACCAATACTAGATCTCAGAACCCTCAGTCTTTTCATCCTATCAGAACACTTTTACATGGTAACACTACAGGATGTAGTCCCACTGTTACAACAACAAGATTTTATGAAAACATTAAATCTTATTTAATTTTCACATACCCATCCATCCAGCGCACAGGAAATATCTCAGGTTTGTAATACAAGGAAAACATTACCAGTTTAAAGTGTTACCTTTCGGGATAACAACAGCTCCCAGAGTATTTACAAAATGCCTTGCTGTAGTCGCAGCCTACATAAGAAGGCAACACATCCATGTCTTCCCATATCTCGACGACCGGCTAATAAAATCCAACAGCCAGACACAGTGTCAACACCATACACATTATGTAATACAAACCCTACACACGCTAGGGTTCTCAATAAACTACCAAAAATCTCACTTACAACCAGCGCAAGTTCAACAGTATTTAGGAGCCACATAAAATACGCAAACAGCACTTGCAAGCCCAAGTCCACAAAGGATACAATCATTCCACAATATATTACCACAAATTCAGTCAAACCAACAGTACACAGTCAAGATTGTCATGAAACTGTTGGGCATGATGGCATCATGGATCGCCATTATCCCAAATGCAAGACTAAACATGCGGCCCTTACAACAGTGCCTTGCAAAACAATGGTCACAGGCACATGGTCAACTTCAAGATCTAGTGTTGATAGACCGCCAAGCACACATCTCGCTTCAGTAGTGGAATTCCACAAATTTAAGCAAAGGGCGGCCATTTCAAGACCCTGTGCCTCAAGCCACACTTACAACAGATGCATCAATGATTGGATGGGGAGAACACCTCAACAATCACAACATTCAGGGACAATGGGACAGCAAACACAAACAACTTCACATAAATCACTTAGAATTGCTAGCCGTATATCCAGCATTCAAAGCCTTTCAACCTCTTCTCGTTCACAAACACATTCTCATCAAAACAGACAACATGACTACAATGTACTACCTAAACAAACAAGGAGGGACCCACTCATCACAACTGTGCCTTCTTGCACAAAATATTTGGCATTGGGCAATACACAACAACATTCACCCTGTAGCACAATACATTCCACGGATACACAATCAATTAGCAGATGTTCTCAGCCGAGATCATCAACAAACACACAAGTGGGAAATTCACCCCCAAGTACTTCAAACATACTTTCACTACTGGGGAACACCAGACACAGAGCTATTCGGCACCTGCGAAAATGCAAAATGCCAAAACTTCACATCCAGGTTCCCACACCCTCTATCCAAGGGCAATGCTCTATGGATCAACTGGCCAGGGATATTTGCTTATGCTTTTCCTCCTCTCCTGCTCATTCCATTTCTGGTCAACAAACTGCGTCAAAACAAACTCAAATTCATACTTATAGCACCAACGTGGGAATATCAACCATGGTACACAACATTGTTAGACCTGTCAGTAGTACCACACATCAAACTGCCAAACAGACCGGATCTGTTAACACAAAACAAACAACTGATCAAGCATCCAAATCCAGCAATACTCAATCTAGCGATTTGGCTCCTGAAGTCTTAGAGTTTGGATATCTACATCTTCCACCAGAATGTATGGAAGTAATTAAACAACAAAGAAAACCCACTACCAGGCAGTGCTATGCACACAAATGGAAAAGATTTGTTTTTTACTGTCAATCCAAACAAATTACCCCTCTTTCCGCATCGCTACAAGACATTGTAGGTTATTTACTTCACCTGCAAAAAGCAAATTTGGCTTTTTCATCCATCAAAATACATCTCACTGCTATTTCAGCGTATTTACAAAATATACAACACATGTCTCTATTTAGAGTCCTGTTATCAAAGCCTTCATGGAAGGGCTAAAACGTATCATACCACCAAGAACACCTCCAGTGACTTCATGAAATCTCAATATTGTACTCACACGACTCATGGGTCCACCATTTGAACCCATGCATCCGTGTCAGATTCAATACCTAACTTGGAAAGTAGCATTCCTCGTTGCAATCACTTCATTATGAAGAGTTAGTGAAATATAAGCATTCACTATTGAACAACCCTTCATACAAGTACACAAACATAAAGTAGTACTTTGCACAAACCCAAAATTCATACCTAAAGTGATCTCACCGTTTCATATCAATCAAACAGTGGAACTTCCAGTCTTCTTCCCACAGCCAGACTCAGCAGCAGAAAGAGCGTTGCATACATTGGACATTAAAAGAGCTATAATGTATTACATTGACAGAACAAAATAATTTAGGAAAACAAAACAGTTATTTGTGGCATTCCAAAAACCATATACTGGAAATCCAATCTCAAAACAAGGACTAGCTAGATGGATAGTAAAATGCATCCAAAAGTGTTACCTAAAAGCCAAAAGGCAGCTATTAGTAACACCAAAATCACATTTCACCAGGAAAAAAGGAGCAACAATGGCCTTTTTAGGAAATATACCAATGACAGAAATTTGTAAAGCAGCCACTTGGTCAACACCCAATACATTTACCAAGCATTACTGTGTAGATGTGTTAGCAGCACAACAAGCAACAGTAGGACAGGCTGTACTAAGAACACTATTTCAAACAACTTCAACTCCTACAGGCTAACCACCGCTAATGGGAGGAAAACTGCTTTGTAATCTATGCATAGCATGTGTATCTGCAGCTACACATGCCATTGAATGGAAAATGTCACTTACCCAGTGTACATCTGTTCGTGGCATGTTCCGCTGCAGATTCACATGCGCCCACCCCCCGCCCCAGGAGCCTGTAGCCGTTTAAGTTACAACACACATTTGTACATATGTATGTATATATATATATATATATATATATTTCAATTCCATTTGCATGGACATCTCTTTTCTTTATACTCTATCACTTCTACCTTACCCTCTGCGGGAAAATAATCTAAGATGGAGTTGATTCCCATGTGCAGTGGAGCCGAGGAGGAGGAGTCACTCGATCCCGTGACTCGAAAACACTTCTTGGAAGAAAAACAACTTGTAACACTCCGAGCCCAACACTAGATGGCAGGACCTATGCATAGCATGTGAATCTGCAGCGGAACATGCCACGAACAGATGTACACTGGGTAAGTGACATTTTCCATATATATATATATATATATATATATAAATATATAAGTGTGTGTGTGTGTGTGGCAGTACAACGTTGTATTCAGTAACACTGTGCCTCCTTTTCACTTGTTCATTATTAGATACTTGCATACTTATCCACCCCTCCCACTGCCGTACACTGCACCCTTTGCTAAATCACCGCTCTTTCCTTTGACTTTCAATGCACTTCAACCCTGGATTTTTCAACTGGACGAGTTTATCGCATACAGACATATCTTTTCACCACCTTGCCCTGTTTGATAGTGAATCCAAATAATTACACAAAAAATGATTCTTAAATTATTAGAAAGCTGGGCCGAAGACAGAACGCTTCTACCATGGCACCAATGAGGGTTTCGCAACGAAAGAGAGACCATTGGCAAAATCGGTGCGCTGAATATTTTAGCCCAGAAAAGCAAACACCAGAAGGGATGCAAACTATTTGCTTGTTTTCTAGATTATTCTTCCATCTTTAATATATTAAATAGGCCTGTCTTATAGGCAATCATTGTTTCCTGTGGTATTCTGGAATAACTGTGCAGATCAATGACTCTATTACATTGGAACACATGGGGGGTGTTAAAGGTCGGGTACGGGACTAAAATGACTGCAAAAATACAAATGAATAGACTAGGGCTGCAGCAGGTCTGTGTACTAGCACCGAATATGGGCTACAGCATGAAGGGGCCAGATGCTTACCACCAAAGCTGGGGCCATGCACCTCCCATTGCTACACTATGCTGATGATGCAGTTATCCGTGTCACCACGCCAATAGGCTTGCACAGGGATTTACAAGAAATACACACATATAAAAAAATTAATGAGCTCTATGTAAATTTGACTAAAACATACCAATGTATATCCATGGCAAATTTAGGAAATGATTTATTTGAAGCCTGGGTTGTGAAAAAGTAGTGTGAGTTAAATCTACAATCGTTTGCACGTGTGGCGGGATAGCCGTGCCAGTCCGTGCCAGCCCAAAAACAAATTTACAAGCGTTAAAAGTAAAAAGTGCTCATCTAAAGTACACCATAGGAACAAATTTTAGGAGTATACACAGCCCCTCAGTGGCACCTATTCTGCAGGTGATAAAGGCCAAGTTCCTACCTTCAATTACATGTGGTGTAATACCATTTGGACGGAGTGTGCATTTAGCAGTAGCAAACAATCTGGTAACTTTTTGAAATACATATAAGGTCTGTCCACGGCCTGCTGTCCTAGCCAGCTGAGATTAGAGCTGAGGCTTGTGAAACCCAAACTAATCATAGACTCATTATTCATTAAATACTGTTAACGACAGAAGAGCGGCCCTGAAAGTTCACTCAAGGACAAGCAATGGGAAGAAGTCTCAGCCGTTGGTACAGCTGGAAATGTATTATCAACTCGAATACATTCGATTAATGTTTAATATAAAATAACAACAGACTGGCCCATCCCGAACCAGTATGATACCATCAAAACTCGGATTAAAGAAGCGATGCACATTTTATCCTTTGGCATTGATTATGGAATATTTAGCTCACTCAAAAAAGCACACTTTGTTTTTGAAAAACACACTTCTGTAACTCTGCAGCCTAATTAACCAGAGCTTTGTAAATAGAAATAAAACATTGGTACATGATGCTCCAACTTCAGCTGCTTCCAGAAACAGACACCAGAGACAGCCGGAGCACCGATAACTAGTATATAGGTGCTGTTGCCTTTGTGTCTGTATCACATCTACTTTAAGTGTGCCCCCCCGCTTGAAAAAGATTCCATCAAATTGCTGGAAATGTAATATTGGAATTACAATTGTTGTAAATGTATATGTGCAAGGTACTGACATGAGCCTTGGGAAGAATGACAACGTTTATTGAACTTACATTGAGCATTTTAAAAGGAAAATCAGACGGTACTCGTCATGCCAAATGTATATATTGGAATTAGTGGGTCTGTATTAACATCATACACGGTATGTAATAGTTGTGATCTTTTTTCAACCCCATCTTAACTATAGTTTAATGTTGAGCAGGCTAAACATTTTTCTTATGGTCTGTTTAGTTGTTTATGTTCTTATCAGAGGCACATATTGTTTTTAATAAACTGAATTAATTTTCTAAATACTCTCTATATTTTAATGATTTTAAGTAGTCATCAATAAAATTTCAATCAACATCATCCTCCACTGGCCACTACATAGCGCCTTTCTAGGCCATCAGCACCTTGGTTAGCCAAGCATTGAAACACATGGGTGGTTGTTTGTTGAGAACCTCAACTGGGTAGTTTTGCGTTTTTCAGGAGGTCTTGTCCTCTTTCTGATGAAACCTGGTTTGATAATGCAAGTTAGCTCTGCCAGATCTCTGGTTTCGGTTGGATATGTAGGGTGTGAAAAGTCCTTGAATGTATATATGGCCAGTGATCTCCTGAGCTTTGAAGGTGGTGCACCAAAGTTTGAATTATATCTATTGCACCACAGAATGCTAGTGGAGTGCTTTAAGAGTGGAGATGTGCTTTGATTTATTTAAATTGAGGCATATTTGCACTGTTTGGTTTTGTATACTCTAGTTTTTCAGTTGCTTTTTGTGCACTCTGATTATCTTATTGTAGTCGAACAGGCGACAGCACTAGCTCCCTGGTCCGTTTATTGCGGTGTGGGACATACAGCATCTTCCTCAGGAGCCTGTGATAAAGGATAGTATTTTTCACCTTCATTGACTTTTTTGATCAAAAGAGAGATCCTCATCCACTTAGGACCTGATTTAGAGATTGGCAGATGGGTTACTCCTTCCCAAGCTTGAGGGATATCCCGTCCACAGTATTACGCTTTCCATAACATATTATGGAATTTTAATAACGGCATATGGGATATCCATCATTTTTGTGACTGGGTAACCCCATCCTCTAAACCATGCTCGAAAGCTCTTAACTGTTTGTGTAATGTCAGTGCAGTGATTTAACTCCCCTCGGGCTTCATGAGGCATTTGTTCATAGCAACATCTGTAAACGAAAACATTTGAATTTTGGAGCGCCAGGCTTCTACCAGCCATTAGAAGCACTCCATTGTGTTCAATGGAGCTCCCAACATTCCAATGTTCTTATATGTCATTAGCTGCCCATGAATCTTCATGGAAGTAATATGTCATCTCTGTCATCTCATTACCTCTACCGGTTCTGAAACCTGACTGTCTGCCACAGAGGATGTTGTTTGCTTTGACACATTTTTGCAGTTATCACATGGCATCACTGTCCAAGATTCCGCTGATGAAAGGGAGATTTGAGATGCTTAATTGTTTGCTAAGTCCTCAGGGTCTGCTGACTGCTTCTTCGATAATGGAGTTAATATTATTGTGTTCCTTAAGGTTTTGGAAATAGTCCTTGTTGAAATGAGGCATCTCTCTTACCATGTATCTCCAAAAGCAGAGGATGCATGTTTTCCTTCATGGTAGCAGCTCAGCAAGGGGTTGCAGAAGGTCTGGAGGTCTTCAGCTTGCTTGTGATTTTAACAGTGTGGTCAAGGCTGATAGTGGTCAAGGATGTAAAGTAATTTTCAATTTTGAGAGGTTGGATCTGAGGCATTTTTGGGCTCTTTCACACATCTGTGTAGATTTTGAAAACCTTATTCTCTAAAAACATCTTGAATGTCTCAGGGCATTGATCAGGGACGACAGGAGATTCTTTTAGTACTGCCTTTGTAAATTATCAGTTTAACACCTTTCTAGTGTGGTTTAGAGCGTGGTTGATCCGATTTGCATAATGTTTTTTCTATTTCTTCTATGTAGCTGTTACTCATGGTGGTTTTGAAGGTTTCTCCTTTAGCTATACGTTGGGATTTTTTCCATCAGCGTTCAAACTTCTCTCCTCCTCTTTTCATGTTGGCCAGCTCTGTATTGAACCATTTGTATGTCATCTTATCCACTGATGTGGCTTTTTTTGTGCTGAAGCGGTGCCATTACATCTTGCATATCATTACGTTTGGTAATGCCGTGCCAAAGGTTTTGGGAAGAAGACTTCACACATGGGGCTGTATTTAGTGTGACAAAGCAATGGAAGGGTTTGTGAAGTTCCACAAAGTTTGCTAGCATTTATCTCTTTTCCAGTGAAGAGATCCCTCCCTCTCCACTGCAAACACACATTTGATACCAATAATGGTAATAATACAACTGCAGAAAAATACCATCTGACTTACAAATTCCTCACAGTCCCATCTGCAGTGGTCTTTGGCACCAGATCACGATTCTTCTCTTCAGCAGCTACTAGTTACATAGCCATTTAATTACCACCAAAGTAGATTTTGGGTAACAATAATTGCTGCGAAACTGATCCTATGTGATTTGGTTGTCCCAGTCATGGCTGTAGAAAATAATGCAAATCAACCTCTTATGTCAGTGTTAAGTTAAACCACATTCGACCAAAACAACTTGTTCTAAACCATATTTTTGTCACATTATTTGTAAGGTAACTCGCTCGTTTGGTTTCTAGGTTGGTAAAGTCAACAGGCTTTCTGGACACAGCTGTTCATACATCCTTACATGCTATTGCTTTCCAGAGCTCTTGCCTTGTGAAGAGTTCTACTGGGTGGTAGTACTGACCGTGAAGTGCAGCCAATCCTGTAGGCATGCCATCAACCGAGGTATTGTGTACTATAATGTCTACTTATTACAGGAGTCAAAATGATGCCTGGTTGATTTCTGTCAATAATAGGGGAAGACATTGAGTCAAAGGCAGGTTTCAGAGAGGCACTTGATTGTCTCCCTTGTTTACAGATCTATGAACCTGGCACCATTCACAAACGATGATGTGATGTTGCTTTGTGTGCCCTAAGTGGCAGGGGTATGTCCAGATGTGGGCCCCTTGCTCGCTGCGCCACTGGATTCAAGCTAGCCTGGCTGATGAAGGGTGATACCCTGAAACCGATCCCAGGATGCTTGTTTCCTGTCCAGGGAGGACTTGGCCTAGCAGTTCGGGCTGGACTGTTCCCATGGGGAACAGGGTCAAGACTGATTTGCATATGGCTAAGTCCAAACTGGGGTGACGTGGCGAACAAAATAACGATGGATTAAACCCAGATCTGTGACTGGGGGTGAGTGTTTGAAAAGTTTCAATACTCCGTCCATCATTTTATTTTGTTTTGTGATGTTGCTTTGTGCACCCTAAGTGGCAGGGGTATGCCCAGACGTGGGTCCCTTGCTCGCTGCGCCACTGGATTCAAGCTAGCCTGGCTGATGAAGGGTGATACCCTGAAACCGGTCCCATGATGCTTGTTTCCTGTCCAGGGAGGACTTGGCCTAGCAGTTCGGGCTGGACTGTTCCCATGGGGCACAGGGTCAGGACTGATTTGCATATGGCTGGGTCCAAACTGGGTTGAAGTGGCGAGCAAAATAACGATGGATTAAACCCAGATCTGTGACTGGGGGTGAGTGTTAGAAAAGTTTCAACACTCCGTCCATCATTTTATTTTGTTTTGTGAGTTTACCGTTCACAAATCCCACACCTACCTGTAAAAGCTAGAAGCACAGCACAAAATGGTAGCAAGCTTTAATACTGGAATGGCAGACTCAACCTTCCATCTTACTAAAAAAAGGTAAATTCACTGTCAGAAATTGGTTAATAATAGCATTTGTTATTTACAGCACTTTGAGACAGCAAAAGTTATTGCTAGCTAGGGAGTTCACTAGACAGCTAAGCTAGAAATGCATGACATAGTGTAATTGAGCAATAATGAAGTAGGTCCTTATACATGGTCATCTGACCATTCACAAATCCCTGTCCAGACAGTGTTCAGTGTCAATAACAGAACAGGAGAGAGTATTTTACACAATTTCTCTGGTAATGGTGTTGTCTATCTAGAAATGGAGCCAATTTGCAAACCTTTATATCATTTGCTATGGTGCTAAAGAGCATCTCAGTGTAAATGAATTAAAGCATGCATAGGTTTACTCCTAAGAGCTGTGTAGATTTAGTCTTGTTCTTTTTGACAAGCACACCATAGTCAACAGCATTTGTAATTGTCTTTGGGGGTACCAATCAACCGTAGCTCTATGGCTATGTATTGTCCATACACAGAATAGGCACCTTATAAAAGCATGGCTTGGTATTATACAAAGCAATTCATGCCAACAAATACAAAGACAAGATATTTAAGGATAGTCATATGCAATTCTAAAAAGGTTTAGTTACCACTGAAGAGAAATTCCCTACTTTTGGACCTGCCCCTTTTTTGCAGGGTCATCCTTAAACTTTTTGCCTCCTTCCTTCTATTTTTTCTGACCTGTTTTTGTTGGTTTTATGACTCTGGGCACTTTACCACTGCTAACCAGTGCTAAAGTTTATATGCTCTCTGCGTAAATTGGATTGTTGATTGGTTTATCCATGATTGGCATATTTGATTTACTAGTAAGAGCACTAGTAAGTGCACTAGAGGTGCTTAGGGCCTGCGAACCAAACGCTACTAGTGGGCCTGCAGCACTGGTTGTGCCACCTACAGTAGTAGCCCTATAACCATGGCTCAGACCTGCCACTGCAGTGTCTGTGTGGGCAGTTTTAAACTGCCAATTCGACTTGGCAAGTGTACCAACTTGCCAGGCCTAAACCTTCCCTTTTCCTACATGTAAGGCACCCCTAAGATAGGCCCTAGGTAGCCCCATCGGCAGGGCGCAGTGTATATTTAAGGTAGGGCATATGCAAATGTGTTTTATATGTCCTAACAGTGAAATACTGCCAAATTCAGTTTTCACTGTGCAAGGCCTACCTCTCTCATAGGTTAACATTGGAACTGCATTTAAATATTATTAAAGTGCAGATTCCCTTCGGGAGCAGATACAGATTTGGAATTTAGGGTCTCTGAACTCACAATTTGAAAATACATCTTTTGGTAAAGGTTGTTTTTAGGTTGTGTGTTTAAAAATGCCACTTTTAGAAAGTAGGCATTTTCTTACTTAAACCATTCTGTTACTCTGTCTGTTTGTGGATTCCCTGTCTGGGTCAGTTTGACAGTTGGGCTGTTTGCACCTCTCCTCTAGACAGTGACACAAAGGGAGCTGTTGTGTAGCCTGCATATCCCGATGAGCCATCTGTGCTGGAGGGAGGGGAGGAGTGGTCTCTTCACACCTGAAAGGGCTGTACCTGCCTTCACACAATGCATTCTCCAACCCCCTGGTGTGTCTGGGGCCTTGCCTGAGCAAGACAGGATCTTACAAACAAGAGAGACTTTCCTTTGAAGTTGTCTACTTCAAAGACAGAAAGGGGTATAAATAGTGGACCCAGAACCCCTGAAAATTAGTTCACTTCTGGATTCAAGAGGAACCTCTGCCAAGGAGAAGAGCTGAACAGCTGAGGAGAATTGCTGCCCCTGCCTGTCCTTTGTTGTGTTATCCTGCAGTTGATGCTTCTGCCTGTGAAAGGGCAAAAAGATTGGGCTTTGTTGTGCATTCCTGCTTGAGAAGAATCTCCAAGGGCTTGAACTGAGCTTGTCTCCTGTTGTTGAAGTCTCAGGGCTATAAAATACTTCCCCTGCCATCACCTGGACTCTCTGCTAAGACTCCTGCTCTGCCAAGTGGTGCCCTATTCAGTCCCTGGGCCCTTGAAAGGTGAAGTTGGCAGACAAGAACTGAAAATCCACACACAGACCGCAAAATCTAATGCCAAAAATACTACATTAAATGTCTGCTTTACGAGTGTTTACAGGTTTCTTTGCTGCTCATGCTTACATTGGTGAGGTCCGAACTACAAAACAGAACTGAGTTTATCATACTCATGTTGAATTGTTTCTGAATAAGTTCGAATGGACTATTTGAGGAACTTCCTACCACAAAAAAGACCTTATAGGGCCCATCCAGTGTAAAAGAAAAAACTATTCTCTTCACCCAGCCCTGCATCACGAACAACCACCAACAGCAAGTGTTCTAAAATGTTGTTTGGATGATGTCTGCTTGGGTTTTGGGATGCATTGTGATGCCGTTCACTGGAATTCTGTGCTCAGTTGAACCTCGAAGAATTTTAAGATTGATGAATATTAGGGGTGCAGCCTTCCATACAGGATAACTCGACATTTTCCTTCATTGTCCTCACCTGACCTGCCTCTGAAATTTTAATATAGCATTACAGCCCTGCTGCCGAGGGTTATAACATTTATTAAAGGTTCCCATCCTGAATTAAAGGCCTGAGCCACATATGATGGCTTATACCAAGGGTGAAGGCCTTTAAAAACTATTGTAGCAAGAGGCTGAAGGACTACAGTGGTATCATAACCTTACACCCACTGAGGGTGGACTATTCTAAATTAAAAGGAAAAAGGAACAGAAAGACAAACATTGGACTGTTAGAGGAGAAGGTCTGTATCAGCCATTATTTGCCATGAACTACTCCATTGCCATTAAGGCATCTTCAAACATTCCAATGGACTAATATAGCCTTCTAGCCAACTGCAGGGGGATATACCAGTCATTTAAGACCCGCTCCCACTCCAGCACTATTGGCCTGAGTTGAAAAGAAAAATGGGTGGCGAACACTGGAACATTCCTTTTTTGAAGTTTTAGAATTTTTTTATTGATCATAGTTATAGAAAATATACGATAATAAACATTCTGTAAGAGAAGCGGAATTATTCTCTAACATAGAAAATATTGTATAATAGAACATCATGGGGGTCATTCTGACCCCGGCCGGCGGCCGAAGCCGCCGGCCTGGCTGGGACCGCCAGAATACCGCTGCGCGGTCAAAAGACCGCCGCGGGTATTCTGGGTTTCCCGCTGGGCTAGCGGGCGACCGCCAGAAGGCCGCCCGCCAGCCCAGCGGGAAACACCCTTCCATGAGGATGCCATGCCGAATGGAGCCGGCGGAGTGGAAGGGGTGCGACGGGTGCAGTTGCATAGCAGACACTGAAAATCTTGGTGGGGCCCTGTTACGGGGGCCCCACGACACCCCATACCGCCATCCTGTGCCTGGCGGCCAAATCTGCCAGGAACAGGATGGCGGTATGGGGGTCGGAATCCCCATGGCGGCGCAGCAAGCTGCGCCGCCATGGAGGATATCCCAGGGCAGCAGAAAACCGGCGGTACACCGCCGGTTTTCCGTTTCTGACCGCGGCTGTACCGCCGCGGTCAGAATGCCCAAGGGAGCACCGCCAGCCTGTTGGCGGTGCTCCCGCGGTCGTTGGCCCTGGCGGATTTTACCGCCAGGGTCAGAATGACCCACCATGTCTATAAAAATACATGACGACCTATGTAGAATGAATCAGAACATTAACCAAAAGGAAATGAACCAAAGTTCCCGTAAGATCAATAAGGAAATTAGAAAATACACTGGGCCGTTCCTGATTAGGCAAAGTGATACGACACAAAGGGGCACTGCTCCGACTGACTCGTAATCTGGCACTTTGAATATTGAAAAGGAAAAAAACTATGGGTACAGCAGGAATACTGGGGCTTACTTCATAAACAAATACGTGAGCTCAAAAGAGAGCCAATGGTTTCAACGTATGGTATATTTTATTTTGCCAGGCAATGTCACAAATATTTTGCAGCGGGGATAGAGTCTTTCATGTAACATGGTATCGGTTCAAAACAATGCGGAATCCCAGGTGTGTTCGAAAGGTAGTAATGATAGGGTAAGAAGATTGTTTTATTGCCATGTTTCTATACCCTCAGATATGCTTTGTACCGAACTAGGTACAACGCTGGTGTGTTGTAGATTGATGTAGCAGGACATTCAGATCCCACATACTTGGGTGTGAGTGAAAGTATTTGCCTGGAAGTGGGCATGGTAAAAAGGACATTTCACTTTTCCTTGAGCTCATTTTGGTGCATGACCGCTACATGTCTGTGTGCTATTGGCGAAATCAATGTGTTTACAATATGCCACCAAAAGAGTATTGGGGCCGTGTTTGCAAATTCGATCCATTTTCTCTCCTTCTGCACGTTGATTTTTACTTTTCAGAAATTGTATCATTTGACTGGTGGTATTTGCCGTAGCCTCTCAGAGTAGGTCCAATGGTGTAATGCAAAAAGTTGTCCTTGTCTGCAAATAAGTTGAAGAGTTGCAGATATTTTGTCCACCAGCAGTTTAACTGCCTGCCCTTCCAATTCATTGAGGTCAAGTCAGCGCTGTATAATGACCAATGGCTGAATGGAGAGATCTCTGGACCTTACGCACCCATACTATGTTCCGAAGTGAACAGATTGCTCATGAATCTAATGCAGATTTAATTGGTGAATACAGAGCTGTGACATCATCACTGACATTTCTAGTAATATGTCGTCAGTGGTCAGTGAGAGCACACACATACTATCTGGGTCTTTCAGCACGATCTCCAAGTGCAGATTGGGCACTTACATTTATTTTCAAGTTTTCCCCCATACTGACATTTTGTTTTGTGGAGCCAACATTGTGTAGCTGCTTAATGAAAGGGTGGCAAAATTTAGCGGCAGGAGAGTGGAACTATGCCATGTTTTGTGGATAACCACTGTCTATTCAGGTTCTCTGAATGCAGATGTGTGATAGACATGTAGTGCAAACGTAGCTGTAAAGCAACAGATCACTTAACAAGGAAAGAAAGTGGGTGTCTAACTAGAGAAAAAGAGATTTCTCTTCATTTGCATCACCTAGACTAGGAGGTTGATGTGGTTACTTCTGCACCAGTTTTTCCTTATAGGGGAGAGTGTTCAACTTCTTGTTTGGAAATTTATCTCAGTTGGATATTCTGAAAATCTTTTCTTCTTCACTCTTTTCATTGTCCTTGGCTTTTGCTAAGTTCATGCAAGAAATACCAATTTTTAAGAAGTACAACTCTATTTTTCCCGTCTCTTTGTGCTTGCCAGGACTAGAGAAAATTATTTTCATGAGGCCCAGTGCATCATGGTGAATAATCTAGAAGATGCTCATGCTTTAGACATAGTGCGTGGCTTGTGAGAAGAAAGTGCCTCCTACCCAGTGGCCAGAACATGTGCGACAAAGGGCTTTTTCTCTACAATTCTATCATGCTTCTGGTCCCTTTATGCGTCACAGTACAGTCTTGGATAACTGATGTCTGATAAAAAAACTGATGGTATATGCTGGGGACGCTTTAACCAGAACTCACCTCTAATTGTGTGTTACAGAATTATAAAATGTCTTAAGCATAAAAGGAGGTCCGAAACAAAAGCAACAGAACCTCGGACTCGCTGATTCACTCCTATTAGAATATGCAGTATCCACATTCTGAAATACAGTGTATAAAATTCTATTTCCTGATCCGTAACAGTGACAAAAGCCAAGCACAGCATGAAAAGATTAGACTACTTCTACCATATGTGGGTACAGATAGGGCATAGCTGAACTCTGAAAAAACGGAAGTCCTCATCCTCGGCAACACCCCGTCCGCCTGGGACGACTCCTGGTGGCCCACGGCCCTCGGCACCGCACCGACCCCCGCAGACCACGCCCGCAACCTCGGCTTCATCTTGGACCCTCTTCTCACCATGACCAAGCAAGTCAACGCCGTGTCCTCCGCCTGCTTCCTCACTCTCCGCATGCTCCGCAAGATCTTCCGCTGGATCCCCGCCGACACCAGAAAAACCGTGACCCACGCCCTCGTCACGAGTCGCCTGGACTACGGCAACACCCTCTACGCCGGGACCACCGCCAAACTCCAAAACCGCCTGCAACGCATCCAAAACGCCTCGGCCCGCCTCATCCTCGACGTACCCCGCAACAGCCACATCTCCGCACACCTGAGACACCTGCATTGGCTCCCAGTCAGCAAAAGGATCACCTTCCGTCTTCTCACCCACGCACACAAAGCCCTCCACAACAAGGGACCGGAATACCTCAACAGACGCCTCAGCTTCTACGTCCCCACCCGCCCCCTCCGCTCCGCTGGCCTCGCACTTGCTGCCGTCCCTCGCACCCGCCGCTCCACGGCGGGTGGGAGATCTTTCTCCTTCCTGGCGGCCAAGACCTGGAACTCCCTCCCCACCAGCCTCAGGACCACCCAGGACCACTCCGCTTTCCGGAGACTCCTAAAGACTTGGCTGTTCGAGCAGCGATAACCCCCCCTTTCCCCCCTAGCGCCTTGAGACCCGCACGGGTGAGTAGCGCGCTTTATAAATGTTAATGATTTGATTTGATTTGATAGTTGGAAGTTTAAAGATATCCAACCATGATTATTCTTACCAGATAGGAGTTCTGAATAGTCCAGTATTTCAAACATTACTTTAACATTTTTATACTCTGAATATTATTTTTATAAAAAATGGAGCGATTTAGAATCGCATATTGTACAATTTGTTCGCTACAAACTATTTATATTGGACATGCCAGGATCTTCTAGGTTAATAGAATGCTCCCTGAGCTTTCCTGAAATCCTTACAAGTCTTTGTAACATCATCTCTGTGTTCTCAAAGACAAATATTCTTTAAAATCTAGCACTAACAGTCCAATATTTGTGCCACTGACCCTCGTGATAGCTTACAAAGAAGCTAATTTGTGCCTAATCAGTGTGTATTCCTTCTTTTCACATTGTGTCTTTAAAAAAAAAAAACTTCATTTATATAGAGAAGACGAGCCCGAACGGATTTTATTTAAACATTATTTCCTGGTTTGTGCACATATATCGATAAGTTTTCATGAAGTGTAGCATCAAGGTTTGAATACTTGTGGTAGGATTTGTGTCCAACCTGCAAGTTTTCAGGTATGGATCCTGGCAGAGCCTAATTTGCATTTTATCCCACAGGAGTTTATCAATTGAGTATCAATTGTGATTCAATTAAAATATTGGCATGCCCCAAGTTCTCTTATAAAGTACTATGAATAAAAGAGTACCCTTTAAAGTTGTTATTAGGAGAAGGGCATTTACTCTTTCTAGAATTTCTTGTTATTCCTATTTTGTCTTTTTCTTGGTTTGTTATTATTAGTAGTATTAAAAATATGATATCTTCTCAAATTGCCTATATCATTATTATTTTGATTAGTTTAATTATTATGAGAAGTACCAAAAAAGGTGAAAGCAGTAACATACCAGTTGCAACATGGAAAATGATTGTGTTTATTAGTATCATTATCACTTACAATCATATTGCAATTGTTGGTGGTAGTAGTAGTAGTAATCTCCTAATTATGAACTGTACAATTGGAAAGTGAAAGTAGAAACATATCACTGAAATCATTGAGGCTTACTACTGTTATTAGTATTATTAGTTCATGCCAGTAATAGCATCTTGTTGTTGTTGAAAGCAGAAGCGGACCATTGGGCACATGACAACTGTGCATTGCCAGATCAGCACTTTAAATTACAGTGTAAGCTAGTTAGCATCATTTTAAATTGGTCTTTTCTGCTATAGTCTAACTGCTTCACAATGCTGTTTATTAGAGACTGTTAGAATTTGGGTTTCTGGTTGGCAGAGCTTTGTGCCATGTCCAAGCAGGAATCACAATAATAGTCTGGGTAAGTCGGATACATACCCTAAATTAACCTGTGCTCACACTGTGTAGCCTGGTACAGAGCAGGCAGACTTAATTTTAGAGGCAATGTGTAAAGTATTTGTACAACACTTCAAAGAGTAACACAGTGAATACACCACAAAAAGACTCCACACAAAGTTAGAAAAATAGATTATATTTTTATCAACAAAACAAGACCATAATGACAAAAATCCAATAAGTAGAAGCTGTGCTATTCATTTTATGAGAAAAAACTTGGTTGTAGTGCTTAGAAGCATAAAGCGCCAATCGGGGCTATCTGGTCGCACTAGACCGGGTCAAGTCTGAAAAGTCAGGCTGAACGCCATGGGGTGTGTGTCAGGTACAGAGGGCAGCAGGGCAGCACAGCAGAAAAACAGTTCTTCCAAAGCAGCCGTTTAGAGTGGCAGTCCTTGTAGCAGCACAGCAGTCCTTCTTCCTGGCAGAGTTTTTCACAGGTCCAGCAGTGTACTGAGTTGCTATGGTCAGAGGTCCAGTACTTATACCTAGTTGTGCGTTTGAAGTGGGGGTGACTTCAAAGAAGGGTCTTTGAAGTGCACACAGGTCCTTTCCTCCTTCACTGGCTCCAGACTCACCACAGGGTGTTATTCACCCCTTTGTGTTGGAGCAGGACACCGCCTTTTTAGGTATCATGTCAGCTCCTCCTTCCCATCCTGCCCAAGATGGTCCATCAGGATGTTGATGGCCCATCAGTCACACATAAGCTCCATTTGCGTGTGGCTGTCTAGAGGGAAATGCACAAAGCCCAGCTGTCACCCAGCCCAGACGTTTATTGGAGACATGCTGCAGGCACACAGGGCTAAGAGCAGGAAAATTACAACTTTCTAAAAGTGGAATTTTCAAAATTGTAAGAATAAATCAAATTTTTCCATTAAAGAGGATGTATTATGACTATTGTATAGGTACTAAACATGACATATCTACTCTTTCTGAATGAGGAATTACAGCTTATTAAATGGAATAAGGAATCCCCAATGTTACCCTGTGAGAGGGGTAAGCCTCCCAGTAGTGAAAAAACGAATCTGGGATTTTTTCCACTACCAGGACATGTACAACTTAAAAGTATGTGTCTTGCCCTTAATTACATAGCATCCTGCCCTATGCGCTACCTGGGGCCTACCATAGGGGTAACCTATATGTTGTAAAAGGGGAGTGTGAGGCTTAGCAAGAGGTTTTAAATTCCAAGTCGACATGGTAGTATAACTGCACATACAGGCTCTGCAATGGCAGGCCTGAGACATGTTTAAGGGCTACTTGAGTGGGTGGCACAAGCAGTGCTGCAATCCCACTAGTAGCATTTAATTAACAGATCCTGGGAACTTTACTAGGGGTTTATAAGTAAATTAAATATACCAATTGTGGATGTACCAATCAAACCATTATTAGGCCAGGGAGCACATACCCTTCAGCACTGGTCAGCAGTGGTACAGTGCTCAGAGTCACAAGGCCAAAAAAAAGAAATCAGCAAAAATGTGAGGCAAACAGGCAAAAAGTTTGGGGAAAAACCACCATAAGGCTGTCAGTTCTAACAGAGGCCAATATTTTTACTTAGATCAATGGTACTTATTTTATTAGTCAACAAAGGTGAAAGACTGAGAACTCCCCCACCCAAATTAAAGTTGGGGATTGGAGGACTGCATGGAAAGTGGTGCAACATATACAGATTTTTTAACTATAAAACGAATTGTATTTTTATTAAGAAAACACTCAAACAATGCATTGTGTAACACAACAGCAGAGGAAACCCAACATGGCTTGTCAGTAAGGTATCCGGAAACTTAATATTATCCTAGACAGAGTTAAAGGTTTCTGAGTAACTTCGTGCCCTCTACTTACAATTCCTCGACTGTGTCAGCATTTGTTCCGCGCCCCCCTTTCTCCTCCCCAAACCCTTGATTGAGTTCTTCAGGCAGTGGCTGTGCTTATACACGGTCTCGTTCATGACTATGCAGTTGTCCATTGCCACTTTCTATGTTGCTCATGACCGAACCTCCTGCAGTTTCCACAGCACCACAATTCACTTTTTGGCTTTCATGTATGTTTGTGCCTTTAAAGGGGCAATCTAACGAACAGAAAAAAGTAGTTCTCCTTATCCAGCCCTGCACTGTGAACAATCACAAACAATAGGTATTTTAGAATGTTGCTTTGGTTGATGATTACTGCTGGGGTTTTGAGATTTGTGACATCATTCACCAGATGGCCCCTTTAACAGTCTGTCCCAGTGACACTGCTTTTGATCAGGTTTAAATGGCTTGGAGGCGTCTATGAGTCATTATTCTTCTGCCAAGACCGGATTTAGAAAGAGGAATTTCCTGCAAGCCTCAGGTGAAGAGTGTTCTCCATTATCCCGTTGCTGTCACATGCGTCTTGGAACGCAGAGTGCTCACCTGATGCTCTTGCCAGATGCAGGCAATCCCAAGGTCCTTCCTTCATAGATCTGTCCTACATGACTTAATGCACCCTTCAGTTTCTGAATTTTTCCACTTTTCACCTAAAATTAGTCCCCAGTTTGACACCACACTAAAACACATTTCAGTGATCACACCAGCAATACATTTTGGCACTGCCGTTTTAATGGGGCAAGGTGATGACAGAGATTTGCATAAATCAACATGTTCCCATTTGCATTTATTTGAAAAAAATCCTTGGAGCATTGTCCTTGTATGAAAACATGAAGGCAGGTGGTGGTGGAAGCTTGTGGTTAGTGGGTTATGAACAAACACTAAACTGTTCGTGCTGTTTTTTACATTATTATAGATATATATTTCTATGAAAATGCAAAATTGTTTAGCGGGAGTGGACAGGGATGTGACAGTTGGTTCCTGTAGTTTCAGGATAGAAAATGTTAATCGAGAATGTTAATCTCTAAAAGTAGATTTTGAGGGCTCACTTGAATTATGGGTGGGAGAGGGGCCATTAGAGAATTTACTGGGAAGGAAACTCCGTGTGCTGATGTGTTTTATGTAGGCCAATGGCTGAAAACACAGTGTTCTCCTGCCACGAAGCAATGTGGCACCCTCGCCTTATGACTGCTAGTCAAGTAAGTGAGCTGTAGAGGCCTATTCTATCAAATACGTAAGCTGTTGTACCTTTTTCCTTAAACTAAGATAATATGTTTCTGCCGTAATTATTTTAAGGGCACAAAGATAGGTAAAAAACAGTCGAACTTCGGTGCAAAAACAAAATGTGAATGAGGTCTATAAATTGCCATTTCACTTCAAATAGCTTTTTTGAAGAAGGGCCAAGTGCAAGCATCTGGCATCAGAATGAGCATAATTATTCAATAGATAGTCATTCAGGGTAGTGTTTTTGATGTGTATGGTGGCACTGGAGTAATGACCCTAGCCAGCATTAACAGTTTGCTTGTCATAGAAGTGAGGGTGACCAGTCTTTCCAGTAATTGGGTCTCACCACTTTCAGTAATTCCATGACTATTGAGAATGTTTTAGTTTAGTATACCCATGCTGAGTTGCTACAGGCCTTCAAAATTCATAAAGAATTACACAACAGTGGAATTACACATTTACACAATTAATGCTGTAGCATTATATCACAGCACTTAATGATATATAAGCAATGACCTTGAAACATGAAGAGAATCTTTATTTTTAAATTAATGATACCATGCATTTTCACTGCATGCTTAGTGAGGGAGTTAAAAAGGCTTTACTTCAGTTCTAAGCAACCTAATCTGTAAAGTGTTATTTGGCAGTGAGGGTCAGAGAAGTGGATGGTTTGTGGAAATCATGGTGTACAAGGAGTATTGTTCTGGTTTTGAACAAATGAAGAATGAGAAGCCTTGTTTTGTAAGGTTAAAGCCCAGATGTGGTGGGGTGCACCAGCATGATCTTCGGGAGCTAAGGCAAAAATGTCATGCCATATGGGATGATGAAGGATTTGAAAAAGATATAAGTTACCTGTCTTTGGGCGTTGCTTATTATTTTAGATCTTCCCACAGTAGACCAGACCGGCTATTGTCATAAGATGGGCAATGTACAAATATTCTGATGATGAACATTCTCTAATCAGATTGAGTTGGAAGGCAAGAGAGAAGGAACTGTTAGAGTTGATCAAAGTGATAGGGCCTGTGAGCACTGTTGGAGAGAAGCATACAGCCATGTGCATTTCCTGCTTTTTTTTATTCAGGACGTTGTGATATCAGAACTGGTTCTTCAAAAAAGACAATGTTTGGACCCTAATGAGGGGTTGTTATGGATTCTTGTGTGTGGTACTAAGCAGAGGTTTCGAATAGGGGGAGATTTCACGTAGGGGAAGTGAAGAACACCAGTTATGCATACTTAGATGATTTTATAAGGGGACAGCCAGTAGATCCCTCTCCAAGTGCTACAGGTGGAAAGGCCTGTGGCCATCGGTTTAATCTCGGTTACCAGCAACCATCAGTGTCCCAAAGCGTAGTGAAGGTACAGGAGGCACTCTTGACTATGGGTGCAGTTACATTCTGAGTCTTGTACCCTACAAGCAGAACCTTGAAGAAACATGGAGAAATGTCACTGGAGTTGCAGATTTCCACACAGCCTCAGTGAGCTACATAAGGAATGCCGGAAAAAGTCGAACAGACTATGTATGGCACAGTACTGTGCTTGAGTTGGAGGTACAGCCAATCATACAGGGTGCTCAATAAACTTAGTTTTCCATCGCAAAAATGAAACTTGTAGTTTGTTTATTATATTGAGTTCGAGAATTTCACAAATCTCATTAACTGCTTTAAGAGACTTATTTTACCACAAGATTCTCTGGGTATGTCCACATGCTTGTCATACAATAACAAAAGGCCCGATTTAGACTTTGCTGGAAAGGGTATTCCATCGCAATGGGGACTCAGTACCCCTAAAGCCAAAGCGAAGTCTGACCAACTCATTTAGAGTCAGGTGGATCTTTATTATGTAGACGGTCAGACTACTCTATCTCCACTGCCTACATACGCCTCAGATAGCCTGAAGGAGTAAGGACCACCAGAGGTTTGGCCATGTGTATACCCTTCCTATTTAGAGTAGGCAACCACAAAGCCAGATTTCACTCTCTGGCCCTATGGTAACTATAACTCTCACTCCTGCCATGCACAGTTTTTTCTTCATTTATTTGACTGCTATTGCTTCATTTATGTTTTTATTAAAGTTATAGAAGTTGTCATGAGTGCTGTAATATCTGGGCTAATTAGCAGTGCATGGTGAGAGTATCTGTTATAGTTACTTTAGGGCGCAAATTAGAGTTACTTGAAATAACTCTGACTATAACTGCTGAATTTCTATGTTTTTTTACCAGTAAATTCAGACCCTAACAATAACATCCTGTAACCTTTGTTTTTTTTTTCCAGTGAAGCTTTATGTTCTTTTAAATTTTGTTTCCTAACTATAATGTCCCTGTAACCATTGTTTTTAAAAAAAGTAAATGTATAACCACCAAACCCTGTGGCCAGGCCCTGTGGTCAAGTCCTAGAACCACCCACCTCCACGCTCCAAGGCCCTATACCACCCAACCCTGTGGCCAACCCCTATGACCACCCAACCCCGCACTGCACATGGCCTTCAGCTGTACATGGCGGGGGTTTGCCACAGGGCATACGGCCAACCCCCAGCCACTCAACCCCACACTGTGCATGGCGTTTGGCCATGTGTGGTGGAAGTTGGGCGTAAGGCCTGTCTCTCTGGGTGTGTGAATTGGTGTTAGAGGGTGTCTCTGGGTGTGAGATTGGCTGTGAGAGTGGCTGGGTGTGGGAGTGGGTGTGAGAGGGTCTATGTAGGTGTGAGAGTGGGTGTAAGAGGGAGCACTTTCTATTGGTTACTTTGTAAGTGCTACCTCGTTGGGTGAAAGGTCAGCACAGGGGAAGGGGGCCCACGCGGTCCCCCTCTCCCAGCTGATCTCGGGCCCAGGGACCCCATACACCTGCCTTAACTGCTGAAGGGGGGTGTAGGGCTGCGTGGCTCCCCTCTCCAGGCTGATCTATGCCCCAGGAACCCCATCCCCCATGACCTGGCCTTCACAATGTTATTTTGAGTGAGGACGGGGGCCTTCACAGCCCCCTCCATGGGCAAATCTCGGCCCTGGGCACCCCAGCTCCCAGGCCCAGCCATGACACCTAGGTGCCCTCCCAGTGCACTCACTCACCACCATTGGAGACCGCACCTGAATGCCCCAAAGTCCCAGCCAGCTCCCTGCCTCCTTGCTAAACTTTTAGCTCCCTCTCTGTGAGAGCAATTGTTTCCTCTGTTTCCCTGCCCGCATCTCTGCAGGCAGAAAATCAGAGGAAACCTCAGCTTCCAGCAAGCGAGAGCTGTTTGACAGCTTACTTGCTGGAACCGGAGTGTTTGCTCTGACGTGGCGGGAACTGTCAAAGCTCACACCAAGTCAGAGCAAACAGCTGTGTCCCGGGGGTGGGCACCACTGGACTTGGCAGAAGCCGGCCCTGGGGGGGTGGTCATCCCGACGGCCATCTATGGATTCTCAAAGGGGGCTTTAGTAAAACAAGCGCGGGAGACCACACTTTAAATTTTGTTTATTTGTGCCGCAAATTAGCTGCAACTTTTTTTTTTAAAGTGCTTTTATGCCCTGGACCGGTCCCTCTGGGACCCCATAGCTATCAGAGCTAATGGGTGAGGGTGTCCCTACCCTTGCCCCTTTTCATTTTTTTCCCTTTTTTCCAAGATGGCTGCCAACACTTACTGGTTGAAGTGTTGGCAGCCAATCAGAGCTCTGCAGATCTCTGCACGAGCTCTTCTTACTTGCGAAGTCGTTGGGGAGAATTTGCTGCCTTAGGTACACATATTTGAATTTCCTTAAATTTCTCATAAACTTCTGAACAGATTTACACCAAATATCAGAAGGCGTAATCTGTGTACCAAAAGCTACCTCACTGCCAAATTTGGTGTAATTCCATCCAGTGGTCCGGGCTGTAGTCGTGTTCAAAACTGTTATGGGAAGGATCATGGGAAATGCATGTTTTTTTACACCTCTTTTTCTCAGCCTCCGCTTGACGGATCATCTTGAATCTTTATTTAAGCAACAAAAATCACTGGCACACTTCTTTGGAAAATTTTGGAAAGATTCGTCAAACGGCGCCAAATAAATAGGCAAGTCAAAAAACGCTTCTTCAATGGAAACATGGTCCTAACTATAACTACCCACTGACGATAGCCAGTAGGATGTATATATCTATATATATATATATATATATATATATATATATATATATATATATATATATATATATAATAACTTTACGTTATAGCTATAACTTTTCAATTTCTATGGTTTGTATAGTTTAAATTGTTTGTTACAGGAATAATAAATTACGTTTTCCTAATTATAATTATTCTTAAATCTTTGTTTTTTTCATTACATTTCTATTTTTTGTTTGTAAAACAACTTGTTTCTAATCATAAAATGTAGTTTAATATGATATTAATTCTTTAAAGGCTTTTTTTTGGTGCAACGGTACTTTCGAGAAAGTTCAAAGTTCATTATGAGTGTAAGTGTCATCTGTGTGATCATTTTGTTTTCACTTGTTTCCTAAAACGTACTGCTGTACCTCCATACATTTTTAAAATGATAATGAGACCAAATAAATGTTTTTCATTTAAGATATGGTTTCAGGGTTTCATTGGTGGCTTTAATTTCATATGTGTTAGTTTTGCAACTGTAGGTTGCATTTGTGAACTTTAGGGGTACAACAGTAGTACCAGGATACGACTGCTTTATTTCACTTTTGAACAACAGCATTTCATTGGCTTAGAATTCTGTCAATTGTAGGAAACATAAAGTGTATGCCCCTGAGCCACATTCAGTTTGATATCTTCAAAGGAGAAGGTTGTGCTATTTGGTTGAGGGAATATCTTCCCTTCTGAAGCCACGTTTCAACTTTTGAAGAATTGTAGTGGCTGAAGAAGATGATCCTGTGCTGTTCCAAGAGGAGGGAGCAGAGGTGGAGCAGAGGAAGAAATGAAAGGAATCCATTTTATGGGATTTTTTTCATTGCCACCTGGAGGGAAAAACGTGAATTCAAAACTTGTTATATGCAACATATGTAATAAAGTTATTTTCTGTGCAACATGAAGTGGTAAATGTTTGGTACTACATGAATGAGAAAACACCTGCAGTCAGTTCATTCCTCTAGGTTGGTGCATGCAGATAGAAGGCATCTGAAAGAGAAGGAAGAAGCGGAAGGAAGAGCATCAGCAGCAACCACTTCTTTGGTTACTGCAGCCTTTTAGACTTTTTCTGCTTTGTCAGCACCTCCACCACCACCTGCTGCCTCTGTCCCTTCAGCAGCATCCATCGGCAGCTTCTCCATCACTTTGTGCACCTGTACCTCAACAAGTACCTGCTCCTAGTACTGTGGTGCCAATACATCTTTGAGACAGAATTGAGAAATTGTAGAGCAATATGGCACTACAGCAACATACTCTTTCCTCTGGCATGATGTCATTATCGCAGGAGAGAGAAATATGGCTATCCATCATGAGCTTTTTGTGGCTCACCAGTTACCTTCTCAACTGCCTTAGTTTTTTGCTTTTGTTGTCCTCCTGTTTCCTGTTGAGGCTATTGTTTTGGTTGGTCATGTTGACCTTGTAAAGAAAAAGTTCCTGTTTTAAAAATAAATAAATGAAGAAACAAAAGTTTTTTTCAGAACTAACTAAATATCTCAAAAGATAAAAGAAGCTTCTATCAATATTAAACATATTTTTTCCTGTATCCGAAATACTAAATTGTAATTAATATAGATATAAATGGTAAGTGTAAGGTAAGTTAAACATAGGCCTTATGGATGCTTCACAGTAGATGGTAAGTTACTAATAGACTACTACATAGCTATCTAGTTGTATTGAACAAAGATAGAAAATCCACCATTGTTTTCCTTTTTATGTGTTCTCAAGCAAAACTACCATTTCTGTTACACTTCTATGTCATCATTTCGGACATTTACAGTTCAAGAGGATCATATGGTAGTAGTCGTCATCATGAACTTTAAATATTTCAGCATGCTACCAAGTTAGTAAGAGTAGATGATGTAATGTAATACCTTTGATGGTATGTGCTGCTAAGCCAGTAGGAGCAGAAAATACAGAAGATAAATAAGAGCTAGTAGCTTTATGCAGATAAGCAGTAATTACTTTAATAGCAAAGCTTTTCCATCTACCTGCTTGATCACTTACACAATGTATGTTCATAAGTAGTATATTCACATATTCCATTTTCATGGTGAAGTCTATCACCTACAGATTCTTTTATGTAATTTTAAGTTTGTAGTTCTTCCTTATTTAATTGACATACTACGTTATCTAGATTATTTACCTCTTTTTTGACTTGGTCCATTGCATTTTGAACCTTGTCCATAGCAACCATAGTTTCAGTATCAATAATTAGTTGTCCAAGTGGGTCAGCAGTCCTAAGTGTAGAAGTACTATCAGTAGATGTATTGCATTGAATTTCTTCATTAATATTGTTTTCTTCTTCTATTTCTTGATTGAGCATTTTAGATGCACCTTCATACCTTTGAAAGCAACCTATAAGATCTTCTTTGTGCCATGGTTTAAATAGTTTAAGTGCTAAATAGTAAAATTATGGTATTGCAACTTAGTTTACATTTACTAATAAGAGTAGGTTTGCTATGCGGTATTAAATATTAAACAACCATTGTCACCTTCTGCTCGACATTTACCTGTGTTGATACCGTCTGTCACATTGTTTCTATATGTGTAGAACTGAGCAACTTCATTAAGGCATAGTTTTTCTAACAATGTACTTCTGTTTGGGTACTATGTGCCCAACATATTTTTTTTTTTTAAATGTATTTGTTTTGGGGATGAAAGTGTACAAGGTATTTAATTTCAGACAGGGTTTATAGACCTTTTCAACCTGATGATGACAACACTTAATTTTATTTCTTATCTAGTTTTCTATTTGTTTTCATTGTCATGTGACCACATAGGTGTGGGTCAAATGCCTTTCCCATACTTGTTAAATGTCATTGCCTAAAACTAGTGTATTTTTTTAATCTCATTTTGTTTTTTTGCTACATTAGTGGCCTAAATTGTATTCAAACCAATAATTGTTCTCCTTTCAAAATTAGGTTTTTGGTGTGATGTAGTTTCCTAAGGGCTAATCAGCTAACTTGTTATATATTTGTTTGTCTGCCTCTGTGTTCTTCACCTTGTATGTCAGTGTATGAGCTAGATGATTTGGGTTTGGTTTGTTGGACACAGTTTAATGTCCTGGGCCAAGCAGCATGGTAATAAAGTAGATGTTGAAAATAATTTAGGTTTTAAAGGAGTCTAACATGGATTAGTGAAAGACGTTTGAAATTAAATCAGTTACTCCTTGTACTTTCCTCTCTTAGTAAATGAGATCATCCCCACTTTATGGTTATCCACTGTCATGGCAACAATATAGGGGGCTTAAGTGGAGTTAGATTGGAAATTGAGATGAAGGAGGCATTTTCCATCTTAATGCCTAAGTTTCTGAACACACGTTTTGTGCTCCCAATTTTTTATCAGAGACAAAAGTGGAAGAAGTCAACTACAAATGCTGCTAAGTTTGAAAAGATTCGAAAACACGTGAATAAGGCAGTGTCAGCATTACTTTGCGATCATAAAATGTCTTCCATTTTTCATCTGAACTACAAATATGTCAATGCAGCACTTCATTGTTCTGATGGTATACATTTTCCTACCCATGGAAATCATTTTGTCATTTCAGAACTTTAAACGCGGCTTGACAAACCTATATAAATGTGTTTAGTTAAAAAAGGCTCTTTTAAGAGCCACCCTACATCATGTCTAATTTTATTTTGTCATACCTATTTGTTTTATTTCCATAACTACTGCTGTAATTTCAAGGAAGTATTGCAGTACATTATAAACTTTTTTTTTAAATGTATAAATTATTAAAAATACTTATCCCTGACTCATTTCTTTCTATGCATTACAAAAAGAGTAATAAGCACACATTACAAAAAGAGTAATAAGCTATATTTTACCATAAAACAGAGAACAAAGACAAAGTGTGGCATAAACAATATGGCTGCCTTTTTATTTTTCAAGGACTTTTATTACTCAGTAATGTTATGTTTTACCATTGCCGTGTACCGCTGTTAACGACAAAGGTACTACAGTATACCACGACCCAATATACCATTAAGTGCTTGTTCCTTATTACTTAAAAATAAACAAACAAATCCAGATCAGATAACAAAAATGAGCCTTTCCACATCAATATCTACTTTCCGGCTAAATTTCATGTATATTTGTTCCACCATATTGCCACTACATGTGTTTTAAGAGGTCTATGGAAAATGCAGGGGTGGAAAACATGTTTAGGGGTCCTCCTTTATTCTTTACACCACCTTAACTAATTACCATGAGACTTTCCCTTATCAGCTAATGTAGACAAAAATAAAATTCTGCAAGCTTTTGTGGAGATTCATCACTCTGTGACAACAATATTAGCATGCAAAAATCTGAGGAATCCCTAGCTTACAGAAACCTAAATATTATTACAGACTGACTACTGCTACTGTGTAATGTAATATATATATAAATATATATATATATACAGGGAGTGCAGAATTATTAGGCAAATTAGTATTTTGACCACATCATCCTCTTTATGCATGTTGTCTTACTCCAAGCTGTATAGGCTCAAAAGCCTACTACCAATTAAGCATATTAGGTGATGTGCATCTCTGTAATGAGAAGGGGTGTGGTCTAATGACATCAACACCCTATATCAGGTGTGCATAATTATTAGGCAACTTCCTTTCCTTTGGCAAAATGGGTCAAAAGAAGGACTTGACAGGCTCAGAAAAGTAAAAAATAGTGAGATATCTTGCAGAGGGATGCAGCACTCTTAAAATTGCAAAGCTTCTGAAGCGTGATCATCGAACAATCAAGCGTTTCATTCAAAATAGTCAACAGGGTCGCAAGAAGCGTGTGGAAAAACCAAGGCGCAAAATAACTGCCCATGAACTGAGAAAAGTCAAGCGTGCAGCTGCCACGATGCCACTTGCCACCAGTTTGGCCATATTTCAGAGCTGCAACATCACTGGAGTGCCCAAAAGCACAAGGTGTGCAATACTCAGAGACATGGCCAAGGTAAGAAAGGCTGAAAGACGACCACCACTGAACAAGACACACAAGCTGAAACGTCAAGACTGGGCCAAGAAATATCTCAAGACTGATTTTTCTAAGGTTTTATGGACTGATGAAATGAGAGTGAGTCTTGATGGGCCAGATGGATGGGCCCGTGGCTGGATTGGTAAAGGGCAGAGAGCTCCAGTCCGACTCAGACGCCAGCAAGGTGGAGGTGGAGTACTGGTTTGGGCTGGTATCATCAAAGATGAGCTTGTGGGGCCTTTTCGGGTTGAGGATGGAGTCAAGCTCAACTCCCAGTCCTACTGCCAGTTCCTGGAAGACACCTTCTTCAAGCAGTGGTACAGGAAGAAGTCTGCATCCTTCAAGAAAAACATGATGTTCATGCAGGACAATGCTCCATCACACGTGTCCAAGTACTCCACAGCGTGGCTGGCAAGAAAGGGTATAAAAGAAGGAAATCTAATGACATGGCCTCCTTGTTCAACTGATCTGAACCCCATTGAGAACCTGTGGTCCATCATCAAATGTGAGATTTACAAGGAGGGAAAACAGTACACCTCTCTGAACAGTGTCTGGGAGGCTGTGGTTGCTGCTGCACGCAATGTTGATGGTGAACAGATCAAAACACTGACAGAATCCATGGATGGCAGGCTTTTGAGTGTCCTTGCAAAGAAAGGTGGCTATATTGGTCACTGATTTGTTTTTGTTTTGTTTTTGAATGTCAGAAATGTATATTTGTGAATGTTGAGATGTTATATTGGTTTCACTGGTAATAATAAATAATTGAAATGGGTATATATTTTATTTTGTTAAGTTGCCTAATAATTATGCACAGTAATAGTCACCTGCACACACAGATATCCCCCTAACATAGCTAAAACTAAAAACAAACTAAAAACTACTTCCAAAAATATTCAGCTTTGATATTAATGAGTTTTTTGGGTTCATTGAGAACATGGTTGTTGTTCAATAATAAAATTAATCCTCAAAAATACAACTTGCCTAATAATTCTGCACTCCCTGTATAATGTGTGTGTAACATATAATCAGACATATATTTGCATGTTTGCTTAAAATATATAAATCTGACTTTGTATGTAAATGTGTGTATATATATATATATATATATATATATATATATATATATATCAACCATACATACACTGTAAGATTTAAGTATTTTAAGCAAACATTACTTTGTACAGAAAAGTAGTTGCACACATTAATGTGTGTGGCAAGATGCCGTCTCTGTTTTGCCTTCTGGCCCATTCGTCATCTGTGGTGATGGGGCATAAGGGGTGCGGTTGAGACGGTTACCAGGACAAATAGTGCCTCATCTACCCCCACTTCCTCCTAAAGAGACACCAGTGTCAGGGGGCTCTCATCACATTCTTCAGGGTAGCACCATCATTTTGTGTTATGCCACTGACTACGTTGTCCTAATATTCCTTGCGTTTCTTGTATGCTTCTTTCAGTTGTGTATGTATCCACATCCAGGTTGCTTTGGGGACATCCGCCAATCAGTGCTCATTCACAGAATCTATACATTTCACAAAGTGCAGGCTACTTCAACGGAGCCCAGCTTTGGCAGTTCTAATGAATCCCCCACTCGTCAACCTTGGTTTTTAACAACTCGAAATATTCAAACTAGTGGGTTCAGCCAGAGTTAGAAGTGGGGGAGGTTTGTTGTGTTATTTGCTCATTTTAATCCTGAAATTTTCTGTCACAGGCTCAATCAGCCTGGTGAATGCTGGACCAAATGGTCATTTTTGCAAAAGTTGGTGGTGTATCATTATCATCTAAAAAATCAATTAATGTCATAAACATGAGTGGACTGAGAATCTGGTATCAGAGAGTACACAGTGATGTCATGCACAGTGACTGTATCTGGTAGACCTGTGTATATGTATGTATGTACTGCTATTTATATAACAGGGTAGCAGTACATTGTAGGGGTGCGGGAAAATGATGAAAAATTGTATAGCTCAAGTGAGGAGTTAAATCTTTCGAATTACACAATTACATGTCGCATATTTAACATTTTTGGGCACAAGGAAATTAAGTGATTTGCCCAGAATCAGAACATTTTCGTTCGAAGCATCCAAATTAGGCAGCTTAGTTACTAGACAACAGTTTCTCACTAGGCTGTTCCTGTAAAACACTCCAGGACACTTAGTGTTTTTGTTAAGTAGGTATTGTGTTGTTGTGTCATCCTGAATCTCCTGTTTTCCCAGCACAAGGAAGTTTGCAATCTCACAGTTGTACATATGAACCTATGGTACACAATGTGCTTAACAAAGAGCAGTGCTATTAACTAACCGAGGTCTAACGTCACTCTTAACAGGGCTATGAAGATTTTCTGTATGTGTTTCAATTGTATGGCAAGGCGTATAATCAATTAATCATCAATATGAAAATTAACTGAAAACAAGTCTCCTGCAGGACGTTACACTGCATGATGCTCATAGTCACCTACTGTCCATTTCTTTCACAGATGCTCATTATTGAAAAAATCGATGGAATTAATTGCAGCCTCCACGAGTTCAGTATCACGGGGTCGACCTACACGCCTGAAGGCCAAGTGTAAGTAGCTGTATTACCTATTATGTGGTATCTTTCTACCCTATGCTTTAGACGCAATAATAACACAGAGTCAAGTGCCTGTGATACAAGGAAATGACGAGAAGGAACAGCGACTCTTTCAGTTGTATCGGATCCACAGGAATGAAGGCTGGAAGTTTGATCCTATCAGTTTTTTGGGGTACAAAGAAATAAAGGGTTGAGCTGTGACTCAGTAAGTTGAATGGGGTACAATGGAATGAAGAGTGGGAGCTGCAAGTTCTTCAGTTGTATGTGATACACAGGAAGAAGGGCAGGCACTGTAATCCCTTTAGTTGTATAGGGTACAAAGGAATAAAGGGTGTAAGTTGTGAGCCAATAAGTTGCATAGGATAAGGGGAAATGAAGGACAGACGTTGTGATCTCATTAGTTGTATTGGGCTCAAAGGAATAAAGGGCAGAGCTGCAACTCAGTAAGTTGAATGGGGTGTGGAGGAAGGAAGGGTGGAAATAGTGACCCGATCATTTGCATGCAGTACAAAGGAATGAAGAGTGGGAGTTGTGATCCCATCAGTTGTAAGGGGTATGAAGAAATAAAGGGTGGAGCTGTGATTCAATAAGTTGAATGGGTATGAAGGAATGAAGGATGGGCCTTGTCCCCATCAGTTCTATGAGGTAGAAAGGAATAAAGGGTGGAGATGTAACTCAATAAGTTGAATGGGGTTTGAAGAAATGAAGGACAGAAGTTGTTAACCTATCTGTGGTATGGGATATGAAGGAATAAAGGGTGGAGCTGTGACTTAGTGAGTTGAATGGGGTCTAAAGGAATGAAAGCTGGGAGTTGTGACTCCTTCAGTTGTATCAGCTAAAAAAGGAATTAATGGAAAGGTCTTGCTATCCCATCTGTTGTATGGGGTATAAGATTAGCTGTGACTCCATCATGTGTACATGACAGAAAGAAACTAAGGACTGGGTCTGCTATTTCATCAGGTTTAGGTGGTGCCATGGGTGGCCCCTCCATTATGGAGGAGGAGCGCCGCTCCACTGCTGAAAGGCAGCAGAAATCAGAAAAATACATTTTCCTTAATAATCAATTTTCACAAGCATCTTTTATAGACCGCTCGTTAAGCATATATATCCATTTAATACCTTTTTTAAATTAATTTGGTGTGTTTGTGCGTCAAGCATTAGAGAGGCTGCAATTCTTCACACGCCTTGGGATGTGCACAATTCATAATTAAACGAAAAGCATGGCATTCCAAAGTCTTACGCTGAGTGCTTCGGTCGCCTTCCATTAGATCTGAAGTGATGTGATGAACTCTGACTAATTCACCCTAGTGTAATAGACTTTCTACATGCATAGCCAGATGTGCAATTTCAAAATTCTAAGTTTTCCTGGCAAATAATATTCAGCTACTACATAATGCATAGCTTCTTGGTATCTGGAAAAACAGGATGGGTATGGTACGATTAGAAACCCTGCTTGTTTTGACATCTTCCTGTCCATCTAACCTCTTATTGTTTAGTTATTCTCTGCTGTTTTTGTGTGGGTCACTCCTCATGCTTTCTTGTGTTTCTTGTGATAAGTCTTTGTGCCTGATACACAGAGGAGATACATGTGCATCTCTACTCAGATGAAGATCTCCTCCTATACTTTGGTGTAACTTTCCACGTTTTTGTTATTCACCATTTTTGAGTGGAGATTGATACCTAGATGTAGTTTTATGAGTGTAAGGTTACCACTAGTAAAGTTTCATCTGTTCATGGGGATCATCACCAGGGTGGAGACATATGCATTGTAATAATCTCACTTGTTTGAGTGTATTTTGTATTAGCATGTCACTTCCAAACTTAGATTTCTCTTAACCTAACTCATTTTTGAGTAATTATTCCCAATTTTTCTACCACCTCCCCCTCTCCCCCCGCAGTATCCCCCACAATTACACAAAGCAGTATACTTGAGGCGGCATAGATTTCCATTGATGTGTCAGAGATCTTAGCACAGAAAAGATAGAATAGGCAGAGGTGGAGCTCTCTGGCAGTAGCCTTGTGATTTGCATTCTGTGGCATGCGAGTAGTACTACAAAATCAATGTGTGAATCAGGCCTCTTGTGTTTTTCTATATATGGTGAAGTCTAGTTCCTTTCTAGGCAATGAAGCTTGAATTGTTCATAAAGATAGAGGTGTAATGAGTAGAATATACAGAAATTGAAATTCCAATGTTATGGAACTAAATCCGCATCGATCTTTTAGACGCAGATGTTGGTAGAGGGTGTACCTTTGGAGCAGGTTAAAAGCTTTGATTACTTATGCGTAAGACTGGCTGATAACCTTTCTTGGGCTCCCCAGATAGGGAAAAAGTAGAGATATTCTATCACAAAGGGCATCAGCCATAGTAAGAAAGTATAAGGCCACTTTGAGAGGAGCAGTATCATCAGCTCTTGAGGCATATAGGGCCAAGGCACTGGCAGGGACCACATATACGGCAGAAGTTTGGGGCTGTGTCAACTTATCCCCACTTATTCAAACTAACAATTAATTAATGAGGTCCCTATTTAGCCTGGCCCCAAGTTTTTCGCTTACCCCTTTACACTTTGTTCTGGCCCATAATAAAAGAGAACTTGTGGTGCTTATAAAGCCTCTACTATACTGGGTGCAATTATGCACGATGCCTGAATTGGCACCTTATGGAGAGGCTGTAGCGGATCGAATTAGTATTGATAAAAGCCTGTGTACCCCATGGATCAACCAGGTAAAATATCTCTGCGAAATAATTTAAATGGAGAAAGTGTGACTTTTCCCAAATACAATGAACAAAGCTAAAAGCAGCGTCTAGCAAAACAGGAAATGGTTCATTTAATTAGACATTTCAGCCGAGAGGGCAGTTCCAGGACTGGGGTCTGAGAACTGTCTCTCATAGAACATCGAAATGACCCATGTTTTATACATCTCTAAACATTCTTTTTGTGTTAAAATATGGAGACTATTGACAAGGAGTCACAGATAAAATTTCCAGATAAGGAAAGCAGGTGTGCCTCAACCTGTCGTGGACACTGTGAGGGTCAGCGAGTATGTGTCCAGATGTCCGTCCTGAGGGGTGCGTGGTTGCTGCGTGTGCTGTGTGTGCTGTGTCCTGATTGGCTAAGTGTATCGAACTACATGTGGCATTTAACTTTATGGTATTTTGGGAATGCATGGTCCCTTTAGCCATTTGTGCTTTATTGGAGTCAAAGTCCAGGGGCCATTGTAATGTTGCCTATCTGTGGGATCCAATCTGAGCTTGTGTGTTTGTCTGTGGGTTAAATGTTACCCCACCTGTGACCTGTCAGTCATTAGCCTCCATGCCTGGGTCGCAGAGCCTGTCTCACCACGTACCTACGAACTGGGGATGATGGAGAGTTCATGGCGGGGGATTCCAATAGGAGTAATGTGACTTTGTGTATGGAAAATGTATTATTCGTGTATAAAGGTGTTTTATTGTTGTGTGTATTGATTGAGCCGATGTCAACACCTATGTTAACAACTGAAAAATGTTTCCAGCACAAATGCACTCCTTGGTTTGAGTCATACTTAGTTAGATAGGATAAGACCACCACAGGCTAAATTCATGTACACAAAGTTCAGGGTTGGTTGTCTACCACTAAGATCCTTCACTTGTAAATGGGATAAAAGAAGACCCACTCTAAGAGTGTCCTCTTTGTCCGCTTCTTCAAGAAAAAGAGGAACACTTCCTCTTCTTCTGCCCAGGCTACGGTTTCTCTCAAAGAAGGTGAATTGTCTCAATCTGTAAACTCATGGCCATAGCACATTTTTGGGAAGCACATAGACTTTTAAGATGCCACTTAAGGGAGCAAATTGTGTATGCAGTTTCCTGGTTTTTCCTTTGGGCATGGAGGATTATATCAAATAAAGTGCACAAGAGACTTAAGGCCTGATTTAGAACTTGGTGGATGAGTTACTCGGTCACAACCGTAATGGATGTCCTGTCCGCCAAAATCTAAATCGCATTGTATTTAATGGGATTTTGATTTTAGCAGTCGGGACATCTGTCGACGCTGTGACGGAGTAACTCATCCACCAAGTTCTAAATCAGGCCTTAAGTTTCTTGTCCACTTTATTTGATATAATCCTCCATGCTATAGTCATCAGGTCCCCAAGTTCTAAGCTGGGGCTGTGCTGCTTTTTAACTAGTGTGCTTTAAGTCACTTTTTACAATTGTGCTGTAGTGCTTTTTGCTGCTTCCTAACAACATGCACTTTTTATATTGTCTTGTCAAGATATTGTGTGATATAAATTGTGTGGTAGAATATCTTTATCCTTTAATTGTTTGTAACACTTCTATGTTTTTTTATAATCCAAAACAAAGTATTGATTGATTGAAATAGTTTGTTTATATCATCAACTAAAAATTGTTGAAATTTGTCTGCACTCACCATGTGAAAAAGACTGTGCAGGCCGTAGTCCTGTAGTACAGGGGGTGCTTCATGAGCAACAAAATGGACCCCAGTGTTTTTTGCAAAACACTGTCCATGACTAGTACTTTCTAGCACTTTACATAACACATTTCATAATCGTCAATGTGGTAGAAAGCTTGACACCATTTCGAGGTAAAGATACAATACATTACATTGACCCAGTGCACAATACCCCCTCTCTTACCAAAAGGTGCTAACAAAACAGTTGGTGCTCAGCATTGCCAAGCACCTAAGACTGCTAAACATTGTATTCTTTTGATTGTTTCCTTATTGCCATAACTTTGGGATTCGGAGTCCAAGTTAACCTTTCAGTTACAATCTGTTCTCCTATTATTTGAGTTTTGTGTTCTCTGTTCCTTTGTGTAAAATACTGTGAAACAGTTTATACACTCTGCATTATATTGTTTTCACAATGTTTGTGTACTTGGTAACATCTGTTATTCATATCCCTTGACCTTTTTTAAAACATTTGCTACTCCTAAAGTAACAAAGTGCCATTATGTCAAAACTATGTATAAACACTAGGCTAAGCATTTCCGCTTAAGTAATGGTCCTGTATGCTTCTTTCCTCGCGGGACACTTTACTGTGCCCATTTGTTTTACTTCTCACAATGCCAACTCTCTGTAAACAGTTGTTGCTGCAGTGGGTAGGAGCAAGGGTAGGGACTGGAACAGATGCAATGGCTGATGCATTCTAATAAATGGCACGTAATGTGTAGGGAAACTCTACTTTTTACTGTGTGCATGTGTATGTGGAAGCAACTTGCAGAAATGACAAAAATAAACCATATGCATGTTGATTCATTTAGTAAAAATGTTGTGTGGATTTAAATTTAGACTTCAGTTTCACAAAATGGCCCTTTCCCAATTTAGAAATTTCGGCCTTCGGGGATGGGCTCCCTGGGCCTCTGGTGGCTCGAGCAGCTCCCCTCCGCATGTGCACTATTTTTGGCCCCAGGGGTGGTCTCCCTAGGTCCTGTCATGGCTCAAGGAGGGGGAACCGTCTGGCCCACCGCCCCTTATATGCAAATGTCAGCCCCAGGATTGGGCTCCCTGGGGCCTTTAATCGCTTGGGAAGGGTGTTCCCTTCCTAATTGCGAGTCACAGTGCGATGTACGATTGTTTTGTGACCATAAATGCGATCCCAAAACAATTGCAGTTAGCACCAATTTCAAATTGGTGCTAACTCATTCGCAAACGGGAAGGGATCCCCATGGGACCCGTTTTCCTTTGTGAATGGTAGCAAAAATATTTTTTCATTTTTGATTTTGAAATGCATCCCGTTTTCCTTTAAGGAAAACGGAATGCATAAAAAAATAAATGCTTTATTCAAAAGCAGTCACAGGCATGGTGGTCTGCTGTCCCCCGCAGACCACCATCTCTGTGAGTGCAGCCACTCCCAATGGGGTCGCAAATTGTGACCTGCCTCATGAATATTAATGAGGTAGGTCATTTGCGATCCTTTTGGGAATCGCAAACAGTTTGAGGTACACTGTTGTACATATGGTTTTGCGGCTCGCAATTTGTGATTCGCAAATGAGTCGCAAAACACTGGGTCATACATCTGGCTCTTAGTCCCTGAGACCCATAATGATGTGCCCCAGCTCTAAATGTTGTACAATCCTTATTCACTCCACACTTTATGTTCCGTTTTATTTGGTTGTCATACATTTTCATAATTTTATCACATTCTTCATCTGTTAATCTTTTGTAATTCAATAATTTCATCAAAAGTTACCATTGTGTGTGAAATATCATTGATATCTTTTATCATTTTATTGACTATATTATGCCATATTACGCCATTCCACATAGTCTGCCTATTACTAGCTTGTGGACGCACTATGCCCCATGGCTTCACTTATTATTCTCTTATGTATAATTCCCTAAATACTTTCACCAGAGTGACCCACAGCTTCAGCTATTGTTTTCTGCATATGATACACATGTTTTTGTCTGTAAAGGAACATAGATTTGTGAGCTGAAGAGGATAAATGATGTGAGTGTTCATTGTTGATCCAATAACTGAATTGTAAATAATTCAAGCTGTTCTGTTTCTTCGGGCACAATTCCAGAAAACTCAGCTTGTGAGTAATAGTTCTGTAAGTTGTGAGGGGTGGCAGCTCCACTGAACAAATAAACACAGTTCTTGTCAGGGTGCACCACAAAAATGGCTAAATAAACCTGTGCATAACATTGGCACAAAAGCAGTCCAGCTTATCTTACAGACAATGTGTACAGTATTTTTGCAGCACTCAAACAGAAATAATATGAAAACACAACACAAGAATAATCCCAAACCAATTTAAAAATGAGGATATTTTAATAAACAGAATTACACAATATAGTAAAATTTCAATCAGTAGAACTGGAGTATTGATTTTTTAATGAGTTTTTAAATTTTCCAGTGAAAAAACACCAAAAAGTACAAAGTGACAGTTCTGGTTATTTGGTCATGCTAGACCAGGAAAATATCACAAGTTCAGACTGACCACGATGAAGTATGGACAGAGTCTAGGACCAAAGGCCTAATTATGAGTTTGGCGGAAGGGATGACCGATCAACCGAACGTCCGACGGGGAGGTTTCCACCCATCAACCCAGCAGGAAAGTGGTGGCAGCATTGTCACTGGCTCGTAATCGAGCCGGTGGAAATGCTGCCGCCTACAGGGGGTACCAGCAGTCTGGCAATGCTCACTGTCTGCACAGCAGACATATGAGCTTTGCAAGGGTGCTGGGCAGGGGGACCCCGGTGGCCCCCTTCACCTGTTCTCCGCCAAGCTTTTCATGGTTGTGAAACTGCCATGAAAAGGCTGGTGGAGAGCCAGGTCGTAATCAGAAGGGCGGCGTTGCATGCAGCACCGCCCTGGCTGATTGCAACCTGCACCCGCCGTCAACCTATCGGGATCACTGATCACGGCAGTACCCTGGTGGTCTAACTGTAAGGATCATAATGTGACGGTCAGACCGCTACAGCAGCGGCAGTGCTGACCACCACCGAGAGTTTGGTGGTCTAGTGACTGCCAGACTGAAACCGGGCCCAAAATTCGTCCCACTGTGGGTTGTACCATTTTGTCCTTGGTGCTGCTATGCGAGGGCCTCCGTCGGTCGGCGCAGAGCTGCATCAATTCCAGTGAAGCAACTGATTAGGAGCTGCTAGGTGATGTGGTGCGAGATCCTGTGTCAGCCACTGCTGCGTTGGTCTTGGCAAAGCAGCTGATCAGGAGCTAGGGGTGCTGCAATACAAGGTCCTGGATTTCTGCACCACGTGGCATCGGTTCCAGTGAAGCTGCTTGGTGCTGAGTTGCGAGGTCCAATGAAACCTTCAGTAGCTTGGGATTAATACACTCTGACTCTAGCCAAGGGTCCAGTACCTTGGGGACACCACATGGGGAAGGAGGGGGCAGATTAACTCCTATAGAGGCCTGCAAGGTTCTGTTGGATCTGATCAGTTGGTAAGCAGGAGAGACCTCTGAAAGCTTGTTGTGTTCCTGTAGCTCAAATAGGAAGTCAGCCAGCTAGGCAGTTTTACTTGGTCCGTGTTCTGATGAGAGGTTCTGATTGTGTCACTTTTATCCAGCCTATAGACAAGCAATGTTCCCATTCTTTAACTTCCCCCTTTCCTGGATTAGTGCCAAACTGTTGAGGGTAACAAGCAGGTCTAGGTGTGAGTTGCATTTGGCAGGGGAAAGAGCCCTCAGAAGTCAGGAAGGGGGGGTCTAAGTCCTGAGGCTACCAATTGAAGCTCAGGAAGGGATGAATACAATCCCCAAGGACATCCTGCTCAGGAGAGCAACACCCTGCCCCACACCTCGGGCCCTTTTGTCCCCATGTCTGGAAGGAATACACAAAACACCACAGGGGAGCCCATCATAGCCATGTGACCCTGGACACGCAGAAAGGCACATTTGGTTTAGGTAGAAAAATTCCAACTTTCCAAAGTGACATTTTCAGAATATTAACTTAAAATCCAACTTTATCAGTAAAAAGAATTTTGAATTACCATTCATTTAAGTGCAATCAGTATTTCCCTATCTGATCCCAACCGAAGTTATAACTTATTAAGGGTAATAAGGTAACCCATTGTTAGTCTATGGAAGAGCTAGCCCATCACCATTGAAAAGCAACTTTGTAAGTTTTTCTCTGTCAAGGCATATAAAACGTAAATACACATCTCCTTACTTTTTAAATACCATGCAACCTGCTCCACAAGCCTTTAGGACCTACCTTATGGGTGACTTATAATTATTATTAAGGAATTGTTATAAATGGAGTCTTTGGTTGGCAGTCAGGTTACCCCCTGCCCAAGCAAGGACCCTCACTCTAGTCAGGGTAAAAGAGAATCACCCTCAGCTAACTGCTGCTTACCCCCTGCGTAGCTTGGAACGAGCAGCATGCTTAACTTCAGAGCGCTAGGTGTAAAGTATTTGTACCAACACACACAGTAACTTAATGAAAACACCACAAAATGACACAACACCGGTTTAGAAAAATAGAAAATATTTATCTAAACAAAACAATACCAAAACGACAAAAATCCACAATACACAAGACAAGTTATCACTAAAAATGCAAAAAGAGTCTTCATGTAACTTTAAACACACACTAACGCTGTTAGTGTAAAAATGTACCTTGGGCGCATCAAAAATAACCCCGCTCAGGCGAGTGTGCATCAAAAAGGGCTTCCGATGCATCGATTTCACTCACGAGCGAGACCTTGCGTTGTTTCTCCTTTCGTCGGTTCGGCGTGCATCTGTTCTTCTCTCCACAGGAGAGCGATGCGTTGATCCGGCCAGGCCTTGTGTAGTTTTTACACACCAAGCGGTGTTTGCATCAGAAATCCAGCCACACGATGATCCGAAATCCACGCAGCGCGGGTTGCGATCTCACTAGCCTCCGTCAGGATGCGGTGCGTCATTTCTCCAGCCCCGGGCGTCGATCTTTGAGCCGCGTTGCAGGCGAGCATTGATTTTGAGCTGCGAAGCCGACGGGACGTTGATTTTTCAGCCGCAGATCAGAGTCGCATCGATCTTTTCCCTGCACGGCGGTCGGTGCGTGGATTTCTCACTCTTGGGCTGCCAGCTTCTCCTTTCAGGGTCCCAGGAACTGGATGGGCACCACTTAGCAGAGTAGGAGTCTCTCCAGAGACTCTAGGTGCGGGCAGAGAGAAGTCTTTCTTTTCACTGAGACTTCAAACAACAGGAGGCAAGCTCTAATTCAAGCCCTTGGAGAGTTCTTCACAAGAAGGAAAGCAACACAAAGTCCAGTGTTTGTCCTCTAGCACAGTCAGAAGCAGCAACTGCAGGATAGCACCACAAAGCACAGTCACAGGCAGGGCAGCTCTTCTTCCTCAGCTCTTCAGCTCTTCTCCAGGCAGAGGTTTCTCTTGGTTTCTAGAAGTGTTCTAAAGTCTGTGTTTTGGGTGCCCTTCTTATACCCATTTTCTCCTTTGAAGTAGGCCTACTTCAAAGCAAAGTCTTTCTTGATTGTGAAATCCTGCCTTGCCCAGACCAGGCCCCACACACACTGGGTTGGAGACTGCATTGTGTGTGGGCAGGCACAGCCCTTTCAAGTGTGAGTGACCGCTCCTCCCCTCCCTCCTAGCACAGATGGCTCGTCAGGAAATGCAGACTACACCCCAGCTCTCTTTGTGTCACTGTCTAGTGAGAGGTGCAACCAGCCCAACTGTCAAACTGACCCAGACAGGGAATCAACAAACGGGCAGAGTCACAGAAATGGTTTAAGCAAGAAAATGCTCACTTTCTAAAAGTGTCATTTTCAAACACACAATCTTAAAAACAACTTTACTAAAAGATGTATTTTTAAATTGTGAGCTCAGAGACCCCAAACTCCACATGTCTATCTGCTCCCAAAGGGAATCTACACATTAATCATTATATTTAAATGTAGCCCCAATGTTAACCTATGAGAGGGACAGGCCTTGCAACAGTGAAACAAATTTAGCAATATTTCACTGTCAGGACATATAAAACACATTACTATATGTCCTACCTTAACCATGCACTGCACCATGCCCTTGGGGCTACCTAGGGCCTATCTTAGGGGTGTCTTACATGTAAGAAAAGGTAAGATTTAGGCCTGGCAAGTGGGTACACTTGCCAAGTCGAATTTACAGTTAAAATTGCACACACAGACACTGCAGTGGCAGGTCTGAGACATGATTACAGAGCTACTTATGTGGGTGGCACAACCAGTGCTGCAGGCCCACTTGTAGCATTTGGTTTAAAGGTCCTGTGCACCTCTAGTGCACTCTACTAGGAACTTACTCGTAAATCAGATGTGCCAATCATGGATGAACCAATTACATACACATTTTGTAAAGGATCACTTGCACTTTAGCACTGGTTTGCAGTGGTAAAGTGCCCAGAGTAACAAAAATAGCAAAAACAGAGTCCAGCACACATCAACAACCTGGGAAACAGAGGCAAAATGTTAAGGGAGGCCGCGCCAAGGATGAAAAGTCTAACAGGAATATTTAGACCTGGCTAAAGTTTTTGTTTTGCCAGGTCAAAATGGCAGTTTAAAAACGGCACTACAGGTTGCAGTGGCAGGCCTAAGACATTTGACAGTACTATGTTGATGGGTGGCACAGGTGCTGCCACTCACTATTAGCATTGCATTTACAGGCCCTGCGCATAAGTAGTACCATTTACTAGGGATGTATAAGCAAATTAAATGTACTAAGTGTAGGTTAATTTTACAATGTTTTTAATGGCAAACCCAAGCACCTTACGATTGGTCAGCAGGGATAAAGTGCACAAAGTGCTATTGCCAACAAAAATGGCTTCAACAAAACAGGGCAGTGAAGGCAAAATGTCTGGTGGAATACCACACCAAGGATGTCAGGTCTAACAAGTTCCAAAGTTCTTGGTCCATGCAAAGTAGAATACTGTGAATATGTTACAACACAAACTTCAAGAACTCTAGAAAAGGAAGTCCTTAAGACCAAACAAACAATAGCTTATATAAGGGGGGATAGGTTCCAGCAAAGCCCTCCATCCTACTGCAATTTCGGAGCTCAGGAATATGAAACAATCCATCAGCATATAGTATTCAGTGCCCAAGTGCCTGATGCCCAGAGTCCGGTGGGAGACCTTGTGTGTTCCATTCAAACAGGCTCTATAGACAACGCAAGAAGAGAGGCGAAGAAGTGAAGAATGTGCTGCTTCTCTTGTTTCTCCTAGGCAAGCAGCCATCTTTCATCTTGCTATCACTGGTTATATGTCAAAGATTTTCACAATCACCTAAAGATAGAGGGATCACAATAGAACAGTCTTCCCTATTCCAGTGCTAGATATCAGTAGGGCAAATGTAATTCAGATAATGCTCAGAAATCTTTGCAGTTATTGAAAACCTAAACTCATGTTGTGCCAGTTTACCAGAGGTCAGTAGGCATACTTTACCTAGGGAAGTCAATAGGCTTTGAAACTTAGCTTCAGTAGTAAAAGACCACGGAGCAGGCAATGAAAAGAAGTTAGAGAACTTCCTTTCACCGTGAAATTGAATTGATTATGAAACTAGAATCCTCCACGTTTCGCATGTCGAGCACGTTGTATTTCTGCTCCTCATCTTATTTGCAGATTTGAACACGACATCATCATCTCACCTGATCACTGCAGCACCAAACATTGATTGTTTCTTCTTTAAATTACTTGACAACATATATAGGGATAAGATAAGAGTCATTGTCCAGTCTGTTCCTTTGCAACAGGTTTGTTAAATTGCTTTTTGAGTGGTGTTTATTTTGTTCACATTCTGGACAGAGACCTGTTAAACCTCTCTTATCATGCAATTTTGAACATTTTTACCACATGAATCCATAGGAACAAACATCTAAACGTGTATGCCTTAGTACCTACTTCTCCTTCTGGAACTGCGGCTTCTTCATGGTTGTGTAGGGTTATATATGGTATGGCATGGCACGGCATGGCATGGTACCCGCAAGAGGATAGTCCAGCACTAAGTCAAACTCTTTCCAGAAACAGAGATAGGGGGATCACAGAAGAAAAGCTAATAGAATAGAAGAGCAAAATCAATTTGAAAAAAGGTAAAAGTTTTCTAAGTAATGTAAGATTGGTTCATGGCAGTGAATTCTCTAAAATGCCAAGGAGCATTTGTTATAACTTCCAGGAGCCATGCAGTTGATTTCCTGGTGTAGCGCTACAGTAAATTTTCCGTATCCATCAATGTCGCGGTCAGGTTGTAATTTGATCAGCATCATGGGTACTTTTTGATTGTTCTATTGTTTTTAATACAGACCCTCATCTTTGGCCTTTTTAATCGTGATTTATGCTCATGCTGAACAAGTTGTGCTTGGTCATTGGCTCATGGGAGTGGAGCAAAAATGTGGGCACTTTTGAAAGGGAGACCAGCTGTAGGGTGCTGAAGCATCTTGCTTTTTAACATAAGTGCACTAGCTAAACCTCTTTGTACACATGTTTCTGGTCTTTTGCCACTTTGGACATCCAATCAGTGTTCGAAAGCTTCAACAGCTATACGATGTAACACACAAGAGTACAAGTATGTAATGAGATTATAGTCCATTCAACTTTTATGGTTGTGTTAAATGGAGAACTCAACTCCTCTAATGGCACAGGAGATAGTCATGCGTTTTAGAGACTGCCAGAATGGAAAACGTGGATAGGATTAGGCTACCACAACCTCTAATTTTTTAAGATCTTGATGGACTCTGTGAAGCGTGAAGTACATTTAGGTATGACATAACAAACTACAGAGAACATTATAGAGGCCTATGTGGCCAGCACATAAGGCTCAGCCTAGTCTTCGTGATACATTATAGTTCATGGGTATTGAGTCTAAAAGTTCCTGATCAGAAAACCCTTCTTCTAAACAAGATTGATCAACATACTATAAGAATGCAGTAATGTTCTGTCTCTGTACCATAGATTGAGTTCTATTGGAGATTACAGCCAGCATTGGCAGCCATCTTAGTGATGTAGCTTGGTGTACATCACAGCTATGTACAGCAAGTCAGGGCATGGTCCATATGGGCTATGATTTCCCTGGACGCTGCCCTTAAGCTGCCCTTGAGCAAAGACATCTGTCATTTCATTGGTCTTCCGCAACAGCAAGCTATCCACCTTGCACCTTTAAAACCAGAATTGTTGCAGGTGACTGATAGGTAACCCTAAGGCATGTCTCCAGCTGCACGTGATTGGATGAGAATACCTCAGAGCAGGGGTCCCCAACCTTTTCATTAATAAGAGCTACTTATGTTCATGGAAATAATCCAGAGCTACTAATGTCTTTAGTGTTAAACACATCAGATTACATTAGTGGCCACCAATGCAAGGTCAACAGCCGTGATCACCTCAGTACAGGTATGCAAGCAGTAAAGTAAAAAAGGCTGTCAATCTGGAATTCCTCTACAATGGTAATGCATAACCACCACAGCTGCAATGACTCTTGGCACCAAAGTATTCTATTAGTAATGTGCCAAATGCTGTATGAGTTATCATTTAAACATCAGTTTTAAATATATTTTGGAAATTATGGATTCTAAAAATACACAGATATCAAATTTGATATACCTTTATTAATTTAAGCCAATAAAAGTTTCTAGTTTAGTAGGCTGTGCTGCACACTGGAGAGCTACCCACAGGAGAACTACCAGTAGCTCAAGAGCTACTCGTTGGAGAATCATGCCTCAGAGAGATGTTTTATAAACGTTTTAGAACTTTTTTGAAAGTTATGAACTCTTTGTAAAAATTACACGATTCCAATTGGGTACTAGAAATTTTCTGTTCGAAACAGCATTTGTAGAACTGGAGCAAAGATTTCCCAATATTGACTTTTCAAGTAACCTAACAATAGTCTGTAAAATGGATTTTGTTCTGATTGAATAAATGCTTGTGGCATGGAAACTTTAAAGTGCAGGGTGAAAGGCGCCTTTGTTAAAGCAATTTTAACGTGACATGGCTGTGCCAAGGATAGGTGCCTGTTCTATGCTGTACCAGTTCTGACTAGTAATACCACGTGCCTTACGGAGAGACAACTATTTTAAAATAAGAAAGACATGCATTTAATCTCATGCCGGAGCTTCAGGCTATCCAAGTCTTGCACTGATCCATACAAGGTATTCAGAAAGATGTGAAATTATGTTCACATCGGATAAGGAGGGTCTTTGCTGCACAAGACTCTGCATCCCCTTTGTATGGCATTAACATGCTTGCTAAAATGTCATTATTCTGTCATAGCTGTACATTCTTCAATGAGGCAGGATCTGGCACTTCCAGTTTGCATTCGTATTGTGTGTAAGGGCGATTGCAACATCATTTAATCTTGTTCCTGCTATACAAATATGCACATAAATGCACTTTGAGCAGTACCTATTAGTAAAATGCAGGGAACTGGCGTCAAATCAAGCAGTTAAGTACGTTGTGATTGGAGGGGACATCGGAGGAAATGAGGATAAAAAGTAAATGCGCAATGTGCTTCTGGATTCTGCTTGCAGAAGTTCTAGCTAGTACAAGCCATGATCGGGAATCTGGCTTACTTCTTAAGCCTGGATAACTCTTTTTATTGACCGTCCTTGGAGGCTTTCTTCCCAGCTCTTTGGCAGCCATTGCTCTGGTGATTGTAGCGGCACTTGTGCGATCTGTGTGACCTCAGTGTCCGCGTCTGCTATCGATAGTGCCTGCTCAGTGCTCTTTCTTTCCAAACCAAAGTAGCAGTTTCTTCCCCTGTATCCCAAAGCCTTTCATCTGCCTCGCCCTCCACCACCAATTAACTCCAAAGTATTTGCATATCTCAGGTATCTTTATCCACCCAGTACCTGATTTCTCTTATGTGGTTCCATCATCTACCTTCAGCCATTACCCTGCTAGGTAGCACTGTATAGCTGTAAATTAATGAGTAAATATTGATGTAGGATGGAAGGACTATTGCCTGGTAGAGGGTTACTAGGACACAGCAGTTTGAAGAGAGCATGGCCCATCAGACTCTTTCATGCCTGCCGTCTCGACACTAGCAACATCACTCTGCTGTTTCTCAATCCTGGCTGTCCTTCTTAGATGTGCAAGCTGCCTTCGGTTAGGGTAGGAAATGCACAACGGGTCCAGGAGTAGGTTGGCGTTGTAAGGAATCATGGAGGACCACAACTGAAATAGGTTTGGGAAGGAGAAGGCCACCATGATTAGAAGGGACCAGGGACAGAATAGTAGGTAGATGGTAGAGGAGAGGTCACATGGGCGAATGTTTATATATGAAAGTTGTACAAACAGTCCTCCAATATAAAACCACATTAAAGCTGCAGTATTTAATCAGTGAGTTGGGCAATCACCACTGAAACATGTGGTGCTCCCCAGCTTGAATTTCCACAAGCACGAACCAGCATTCCATCCTTCCATGAGCAGTAAACTGAATGCCATTAAATTGGGTAACAGCAACATCTGTTGTAAAGCACTACATCAAACAAGCTGACTACTTTAGATTACACAAACACATGCGTTCTTTGACTGCCATGTTCTATGTCTAGGATCATGCCTTTTTAGGTGTCGCGTTAACCAAGCCCTTTTGTTTTTATAACATTATCTACATATGATATATTTACTTACAGTGTCCTACAGCCAACGCTCTTCATGTTTTGGTCTTTAGCTGTGTCACTCATGTTTTCTTGTGCCCACTACAGTATGCAGCAGAGGCAGTGGATCACCCCACTTTAGCTATGGCTAACTTCACTGCGAAGAATGTAATTCTGCCGTTCTCACAAATGGCACATCCGCCCTTAAAGTAGTTCCCTTCAGTGTCAGGGACTACTAGGGGAATGTGTGCCATGCCTTGTTGGTATTGGTGAGTGCTCAGCTACTCCAACAACAAAAAGATGTTGCAGAAATCACAACGACAAACCCAAGAGGCATTCACAAATCCAGAGGCTGGTGGGCAGTACCAGATCTGTTAGCTTTGCTCGTGCTGGTTTTCTTCTTGAGGCCTCTGTAATCGGGTTTCACCTTTTATGCCCATTCCCCCCTCTGGTTGTTGTACGTGCGGCACAGGAAAAAGTATTATTCATTTAATATTCTAAAATGCCATAGGCTTTCAGAAAATGTTCTGATACACTTTCCATTTAGTTCAGTTTGTCTTACTCTACCAAACTACACTGTGTCACATGTATTAGCCTGGTGTTGTGTATTCATAGCTTTCTATTTTCTGTGGCAATATGGTATTCACAATAGTAACAATAACTTCAGGAGAGAACTGAAAACATTTCTGATCAAGTAGAACTTACTCAGATACAATAAACCAATTTAAAGTCGGCATTTTCCTTCATGGGTCACCAAATGTATCTATCCCAAAACATGCAAAAAACCAAACACTGGCAAGCAATCCTATCTCGCCAGAGTAACCTCCCCCAGCCCTTTTTGATTACTTCCATTTTGTGGTACCCACCAACCCCTCTACTAAGTACAGTGCTAGGATGTGTCTCGACTCTCAAGGCAAAGTTTATGCTTCCCAAATACCCTTTGTAATGAATACGAGTGTATTTGAATCTAGTGGGTAGGTTTTGCCACCACAGCTTTTCTTTTCCCGAGCCACAACTAGACACGCCAGATCGACAACCTGATTTGAGGATTTGCCACTTGCAGTGGCGTTGTAGGGCTGTGATTGGTTGTTGTACACCAGTTATTTGATGGAAGGTGTAAGCCAGTTTCCTCACATGCACAGCCTTTATGCCAAAATATGTGCATGTTACTATGAGTTCCTCAAGGTTTTTACGAAGTCCACATGTATCAGGTGTGTTACTTCCAGTGCCTACATGTGCTTGTGATCTAGCGGGATGCCCTATTTTAAAATCCACTAACAACTGGTAGAACAACATGTACTCCTGGAGAAAAACAAGGACTCTTCCTCTCCTATCATGGCGGCCTACAAGCACTCTTCCTCTCTACCATGGCTACCTCTTATGAGAAAGTACCAATAAGATGCATAAATTATGGAAGAATCCTGATTAGGGTGAGTTTGCCAGGTTAGTAAAGCACAGGCACTGGACCTTTATTACACTCTCACTAATAAACATCCTAATAATATGGATGCTAAATAGAACGACTCCAATGTTTTATGGGGCATAGTGCTACAACCATTATGTATACTACTTGTTAGACCGGACAGCCTTAGGGTGGTCACCCCTAACTTTTTGCCTGCCTCCCTCCACTTTTTGGACACTGTTTTTGCTGGTTTTTAGACTCTGCGCACTTTACCACTGCTAACCAGTGCTAAAGTGCATATGCTCTCTCCCTTAAAACATGGTAACCTTGAATCATACATGATTGGACTATTTAATTTACTTATAGGTCCCTAGTAATGTGCACTCTATGTGCCTAGGGCCTGTAGATTAAATGCTACTAGTGGGCCTGCAGCACTGGTTGTGCCACCCACTTAAGTAGCCCCTTTTCCTTGTCTCAGGCCTGCCATTGCAAGGCCTGCGTGTGCAGTTTCACTGTCACCTCGACTTGGCATTTAAAAGTACTTGCCAAGCCTAAACCTCTCCTTTCTCCACATATAAGTCACCTCTAATGTGTGCCCTAGGTAACCCCTAGAGCAGGGTGCGGTGTGGGTGAAAGGCAGGACATGTACCTGTGTAGTTTACATGTCCTGGTAGTGTAAAACTCCTAAATTTGTTTTTGGACTACTGTGAGGCCTGCTCCCTTCATAGGCTAACATTGGGGCTGCCCTCATACAGTATTGAAGTGGTAGCTGCTGATCTGAAAGGAGTAGGAAGGTCATATTTAGTATGGCCAGAATGGTAATATAAAGTCCTGCTGACTGTATCTGGTAATCCCCGCGATCCACAGAAAGAGACTGTCCATGCGCCGGAAAACGACGCAGAACTTCCCCGCTTGAAAAATAACGACGCAAGTCCGTGTGTGCTGGGGAGAAATCGACGCACACACCCTTTTTCCACGTATCTCTTCTTCTGTGGCCCTCTGAGGAGATTTTCCACTCCAAACCAGGTACTTTGTGCTTGAAAGAGACTTTGTTTGCTTTTTAAAGACTTAAGACACTGTATATCACTTTTCAGTGATATCTCTACAAATTCACATTGCAACTTTATTCGTTTTGACCTACAATTATCCTGATAAATATTACATATTTTTCTAAACACTGTGTGGTGTATTTTTGTGGTGCTATATGGTGGTATTGTATGATTTATTGCACAAATACTTTACACATTGCCTTCTAAGTTAAGCCTGACTGCTCGTGCCAAGCTACCAGAGGGTGGGCACAGGATAATCTTGGAATGTGTGTGACTTACCCTGACTAGAGTGAGGGCTTTTGCTTGGACAGGGGGTAACCTGACTGCCAACCAAAAACCCCATTTCTAACACTACTGATTCTAAATCAGTAGACTCTCTGTATTAATGGGCCCTTGCACAATGCCGTTACAGATCATTAGGTGAAGATTTTACATACGTTTATGTATTATTTGTGGTGCTCAATGTATATGTCTGGTTATTATGGAGTTTATTCCTAAAGCTCGCTGAATAAAAGCTAAAAATATTAAACTTTCATTTGAAAATGGTTGACAATTTATCTATTTGCCCTTTTTCATTGTTTGTTTATTAATTTTCTGTATGTTGTGTTCTGATAATTTGAAAGTCACACATCACCCAGGAGTGTCTCCAGGCACCTAAACAGGGGGTTGCCCTAACTGGGGCCTATTGGAATAGCAACACTTCCTGTTGCTTGTGAAATTCTAAGATGGAGTTGGCAGCTCTGATGTGTAAGGGGAAGTTGCCTCAGGCTTTATGAGCCAGGTGGGAAGAAGCAGAAGTGGCTGGTTGGTTTATGGGAGTTTATATGACTGTTCTAATATTCAGTATCTTGCTTGTATAGTGCTTTGTCTGTGTGTGTGAGGAGCTTCAAGAGCGCACCTTTATGTAATACGAGTCAGTGGCGTTCTTTGAGGTGTTTTGATATGTGAGTGAGGAGTGGGAGTTTCAGAGTCAGTCTGGCTGCTGCTTTCTGAATGACCTGGAGTCCTTCAGTGAACCACAAGGTGATCCTTGCATAGAGGGCGTTTCCGTAGTCCAGTCTGCTCATTATCAGGGCTTGAGCGGTGGAGCTTAGGTTGTTTATCGGAAGCAATCTGAAAACTTTCTTGAAAAGCTTGAAGGTGGGTAAGCAGGTGACAGAAGTGACCTGGTTGGAGATTGTGATATGAATATCAATCACAATCCCTAGTCTCTTGGCTGAGTTTAATGGGCTGGATGTTGGTCCTAGTTCTGAACCTGAGGATCACAGAGAAGTGTGTTTTCTGAAGAGGATCATGTCTATCTTGTCAGGTTTGAGTTTTAAACAGTTGGACCAACTTTCGACTTGGGATATGCAGTTGATAAATTTCATTAGGAGTCAGTAGAGAGGGAGAGGATGATTTGGGTGTTGATGGTGTAAGAGGTGATGCTGAATGCATGGGCTCAGATGATGCTGGTGAACGGGACCATTTAAATGTTGAAGAGCATATGGCTGAGAAAAGAGCCCTGAGGGATGCTGCACATCAGGTTGGAGACAATAGAAGAGTGTGTGGCAGGACTGAGAGTTTGGGTGTATCCTTTGAGGAAGGAGCTAATCCATTAATGTTGTAGATGCACTGGATGAGGATTGGGAGAGAAACGGTGTTGAAGGTGGTCAAGAGGTCAAAAAAGAAGGTCCCATTGTGTCCCCCCTTGTCCAATCTTGTCCAATATTAAACAAATGTCATCAGAGGCCATTATTTGGGAAGTCTTGGTGCTGTGATTAGGTTTGAATCCAGTGTGGGAGGGGTCATGAAGGTTGCTTGCTTTGAGGCTTGCATTGAGGTGGTCAGTCATTTGCTTGTTGATCATTTTTTCCAAAACTTTAGCTGGGTTGGAGAGGATTAGGGTGAATCTTTATTTCGCTAGTGTCTTCAGGTATGATTGTATATTTTTTTACTATTAGGAGTAGAAAGATGGTGGCATTTTTTCCTGCAGTCCGGGAAGGTTGCTGACGTGTTGTTGAGGATTCAAGGGTTGTGGAAATTGGGTGGAGTCTTTTGGTGAAGATGAAGTGGGGAGAGAATCCAAGGAGGTTTCTAATGTGTCATTGTCTAGCAATAGATAGCATATTGCACCAACAGGGACAAGGGAAATGTGAAATAGAGCTTAGACAATTGAGGCCATAAACCTGCATTCAAAGTACAGAGATATAGTGATCAAGCATAGATATGGACACACTTAAAGATAAGGACCTTTACAGATTATCAGACCAGACGATTCTAAATAGCTTGTTGGATCATAATCAGTGATTAAAGGGGTTAGAGAGAGCAGGGGAAAGTGACGGTTAAGTAGTAGTTTCAGCTCTTTTTTTAAGGAAAGCAATGAAGGCATAGCCCAGATTGAGGACAAGTAGAACTCCAATCTTGGGGTACATTGCTAGAGTAGGTTTGTTCCAAAGAATGTTTGGTGTTAAAGACAAGAGTCTTGAGGAGGGGTGTTCGAGAGCTGCAGACCTTACAAGATTCCCCGAAGTTCTTCAGTTTCATGCTTGCATCATGTAAGAAGTCAGAGTGCATAATTTCTGTTCCAGACAGGCCAGTTTGTAAATGGATAGCCTTCAATTGGAAACCTGCTTAGGAAAATCAGCAGGGGATGTATGCAGTCAATCCAGTCATTCCCATATATGATTATGACCACAGCTTGAATGGTGACTTAGAGGGGGCAAGATTATTTTTAAGAATGTCTGAAGAGAACTAAGGATTAGCAAACATCTTAAAGGTCTTTTTCCTGCATGAAAGATTTTATTTCATGGATGAGTTTTACTTGGTAGTTGGTTTTATTGGCAGTATTGTTAATGTGTTTGTGTTGGTGGAGGTGACTGTCTACAATAAAGCCAAGAGAAGTATAACTTTTCTACGTTGAACTAGGATGGAGAAATGGAAAGGCACAAGGCAAGAACTCAAATTAGTTGTGGTTTGAGGAACTGGGATTTTGTCCACGATTTAATGTATTAATGTCTTGGCCAAGAGCAAGATATCTTCAGGGAAGCAAAAGTGCAAATAATCTTGAGTGTCAGAATCTTTAATGATCCTACTAAAAGGTTCCCAATAAAAGTAGAAGAATGCAGAGGTGAGCAGACACCTTGGAGTAAAAACTAAAAAAAATGTGAATCTTGAGAATGAATCTCCTATCTTAATCTGTTGAGAACATATGATAAGCTAGAATTCAAAAGGTTCAAAGACCATGTCCTCAATTGCAGGTGATTCCTTGAAGTTTTTACTAGCTAGTCATGTGTGTGAAAAGCCGCCAGTAGAGCCAGCAAGATCAGCAAGCGCAGGTCACCCTTATGAAGGGTCTTCAGTGCAGTTAGTGGTCAGTAGAATAGCAGTTCCATACTTCCCCCAGCTTCAAAACCAGATTTAGATCATCCAGCAATAGGTTACCTTTTCAAACGTTTCAATTGTTTGCTAATCCAAGCAAGGATCAAAAGACCTAGCATGGCACAGAAGTTGTTTAGCTTTCTTAGTCAGCCTTGACTTTTTTTAAGAGGATAGGACGTGTCCTACTTTAAGACAGTCTAAAATACATTGACAGTGTTGATTTCATGTGGTGTTAGGGGCATTTTCAGATCCTTGACTAAAGCTGTAGGCTATCAACCTAAGAAATGGAAAGTGGGTTTGAATCAAAAAAGTATGAAAATGTGGTCTGTGACATCTCATTGAAGAGGGATCAATTGTTTTGTGATTTTCTAGACTTGAGGTGAGTGGGATTGTTGGGGGTGGTTTTATTGTCGCTTGAGTGTTTTTGACTTTGGTGTTAAAGAAACTGGCAAATTCCTACCATTAAATGTCTGGGCCACCCACAATAAAGTTTGAGATAGGATTAGCAGCTCGTTTCACTATTTAACTCAATTTCTTTGGGTGTTTTTTAGACATTTAAATTTGGGGTTTCAGGTTGGTGGGTTTTGCTTCAAAAATAGTTTTTTATAGGCTCTTTGGGCAGAATGAAGGCTATGTAAGTTTAGGAATCGAGAAGTTGAGCCAACTAATTTGCTCCATAACTCTGAAGTTTGTATTTCTTTAATTTGTCCTGTATTTCCTGTGTTTGCCTTGCAGTAGAGATGATTTCTTGGTATTGACTGTTTTCTCCATCTGAGAATCAAGGATGTTGTGGAATTCATATATGGAGCTTTTGTAACTGCTGGTAGCATCATTGACATTATGAGTGCCTAAAACGCAAAGAAGATTAGATGAAATGTGGGAAGCCAAGTTATAGTGGTTCATAGTTTCACAACCCCAGATTTTAAAACTTATCCATCATCCTCTGCACACATAGTTGAAGAAGGAGATAGAAAAGCAATTTGAAAATGGTCAGACCAGTTGACCTAGACTCAACCATTGAAGAGTTGGTTGTCATTGTTCAGAAAGATAAGATTTACTGTGGTTCTTTTGATGTTTGTGGACCTAAGACATTGTTGGACAAAGTCATTATCAAGAAGGAAAGTAAGGAGATGGAGACCGTAGAATTGTCTACATAATCACAATGCAAGTTGCATTTGCCTCCAAATCTATTGTCCGTGAACTGAATCAGCTGCAAAGTAATATGCTCCATACATTGCTCAATAGGATTTGTTGTTCCCTGGTGGTTAATTAGGTTACTTCTAGGGGGTTTGTAGGCAAATGCCTTTAATTCCACAATCAGACATGAGGGGAAGCTTCAAATTTGACATGCTTGTATTTTAATAGGTTTTTAAAGACCACAATTATATCATCCCTGGCCTTGCTTTCTCTATCAAAAAAGATGTTAGACTAATACAGTGAGATACGCAGGTCCATTTCAGGTTAAGAGGTTTAGTTTTGCGAGACTCAGTGAGTATTACAAGTTCAGTTGGCTATCTCAACCAGATCTTTTGCTGTCAACCTACAATTATAGAGAAGGCACCATAAGGTGGAGGTTTTGGTCTTCACATTGTATTCTACAGGAAACATAATGAGGTTTTTGGGTTTCATCCTTCTTTTGGCAGTGTAATTATTAGGAGTAGAATGCTTCTTTATGATCAGCAGAGGCAGCCCATGGATGTCAAGATCACCATCATTAATAGGACACATGATGGATCCTATCGACCAAGTGCATGATTTAGGATATAGAGAGTGAAGGGACAGTATTCAAGTAGATCATTCATTTCTTCTGGACAGGGTGGAGGGACAATCTTACCGGCATGTGGTAAACTATATTCATTGTTTGGAAATCCACTCAAATATGTAACTACAGTATGCAGTTAGATTTCACAAAATATGAGAAGAATTTCTTGCTCTTCGAAACACGTTTTATTTTTGTCCACTAAATGAAAAGGAATCAGCAACTGTGTTTGCCACAGCTGACAAAATCTGTACGTTCACTACTGGGACATGGCAATTTGTTGTTCTTATTTAAGGATCCCTTTGGGTGAAAGTGGTTTGATATTGTTGTGAGTAGATTGCTGTGGCGAGAGCATGGTTTACTAAGCCTATTGACTTATATCTAATGGATGAAGTTTTGCCTGACTGACCTGGTCAGTGCATTGCTCCACCCTGTAAGTAGAGCCCTTTCCCTGGCTCCTCTGAACTCCTGACCCCTGTGGAATTAAAGGCCTTTGCCTACAAAGGCCTTTGCCTACAAACCTTCCTCCACCCGCAGGCTTCTGCCTGTGCCTCATCACTGGTGTTTAGTGGGAGAGCTCTGCTCTCCTACTAGGCTACCTTCTGCCTCTCTCCTCCTTTTGCTTTGCTTTGCTGTCTGCTCTGCTTCACTACTGTCCCTAAGTGCTCCTTTTCCACGTGTCTCCACTTGGGTCCGGCATTAAGTAGGCACTTGACTCACCAAAACCTAATCTAAAAGCAAGAGACGCAAAACTGCTCTCTGCTCACCATAGGCAACAGGAGCAATATTGACATGAAGAAATTAAACACCAATAAATACACGTCATACAAAGGAACCAACATACACAAGTGGTCAACGCAATGGATTCCTTAAATTGGAAACCCCTGCCGGCACAAAATGTTAGACAAACAAGACAGCAAACATCATATGAGAAAGGTAAAAAGATGTGGTACTCATCTGTGAGGAGCAACATGTAAACGAGGCTGCACAGACTATGGGGGTCATTATGACTTCGTGGACGTTTTTTACTGTCCGCCGAAGTCCTGCAGTCAGGTTGCCGCCATTGCTGCCACCTTCCTGCGGGCCCCATTAAGAGTTCCCCGCTGGGTCAGTGGGCGGAAACAAGTGGGCGGAAACAGTGTTTCCACCCCCTGGCCTAGTGGGGAATGGCTTACAACGTTCACACCGGCTCATATTAGAGCCGGAGGCAATGCTGTAGTTCGTAGGGTGCACCAGCATCGTCGCGATGTTCACTGTCTGCAAAGCAGACAGTGAACATCGCTATTGCGCTGGCCATGAAGGACCCTGCACTGCCCATGCCAAGTGGCACCCTGGGGTACCTCATCTCCTCCAGCCTTTTTCATGGCAGTACTACCACCTTGTAAAAGCTGGCGTCCTGGGGGGGCTGGGGGGGTCGTAATCCCCAGGGTGGCCTGTGGAAATGAACTGGCAGTACTGGCCATCCCACCACAGCACAACCACCACAATCATAATGTGGCAGTCAGTCCACCGCCAAAGTGGGGCATAATGACCTCCTATATGTATTGATGGTTCTAGAATGTTTCTTTATGATGGTTATTACTTCCAAGTGCTACGTGGAGTAGCATTAAAGGAATAATGTATAATAGTAGTCCCTGGTCTTGTAATGAAATATGAATGACTTACGATTTTGGTAAATCTTTTGTATCCCTAACTGTTGTCAGTTTTCCTGGGCCTCCTTTCATGTGTAGTTAAGACAAAATTTAGTTAATGTAGCAAAGAAGAACGCGTAGGGGAACAAATCTTTTGTCTACTTGTTTCTTCTCCACTATGTTGTTCTGCAGTATTTTGAGTGTGATCTCATTAGTTCTAGTTTGATGCTGATTACATTACGAAACAATTCATAAAGATATGGGGTGGAGCTGGCTATGAGGAAAATCTCAGGGTCATTCATTTTAACAAGCCCTCCCCTCCTTGAATTTGGTCTCACTTATTCCCTTGCTGCTATCCTTGTAGCTGATCAAACCGAGTTATTGCTGGACCTGAAAACATCCAGGTGGATGAGCATCACTCCACCGTCATTGGTAGCTGGTAGACATGCCCATTTGTACCCTAAGATTTGATAGAGGGCCTGATTTAGAGTTTGGTGGACGGGTTACTCCATCACAACGGTGATGGATAGCCCATTCGCCGAAATATAAATCCCATAGGATATAATGGAATTTATATATCAGCGTACAGGATATCCATCACCGTTGTGAAGGAGTAACCTGTCCGCTGAACTCTAAATCAGGCCCAGAGTTTAGAAAGCATTGCACTATTTTTTAAATATAGCCTTAGGCATGCACCTGCCACCCAAAAACAATGTACTTTGTTCACTGTAAGCTCTGCATGTTCAATGTTAAAGCATGCTGTACTGATGCCTCGTCTCTTAACGCAGGTTGAAGGATGATAAGCCCATTCAGTGTGGTTTATATGATGGCCTAGTGGAGCTGGCAACGATCTGTGCTCTCTGCAATGATTCCTCGCTGGATTATAACTCGGTAAGTTGGAGTACAACTCTATATAGATGCCTGAAAATTGTTAAAGAATTTCCTACAGCCGTGATCGCATTGCTGCAGATTTTACTACTGGGCAATTTCAGGGGGGGCATCTCTGACCTATGTCTCCAACAGGTGTGCCAATATTCAGAAATAAATGTTCCTACCACTCACCACAAATGGATCACCACTCATGTGGTTAGAGCATCTCACCCAACCAAATGTCAATGTTAACCTTCAAGTTCTATGTCCATGACCTTGACTATGGCAAATGAAGTTTTTCAGTTCGGTCAAATTCTGAAATAGCATTATGTCATCTAAATTATTCTCACATTATGCATTTAAGCCCTACTTTAGGTCTACATTTAGCATTTCTAGTTTGTTGTGTTGTGAGCATATGAACTTTCTCCTGCTTCATTCATTGATAGCCCTGTGAACCACCGTTTGGCCACTTAATTGTGCTGTTGGTATCCAATTAGGCGCAGGTCAGATCCTTTATGATATTCATTAATCACAACCCTGAATCTGAATAGAATTCAATTCAAAGGATTTGATTTGATGCAGGGGGTGGTCTGTGTGTCAGGATGATCAACATTCGGTTGATACGGGCTGTGAAGGATAGGGCTGGGTCAATGGAAAAGCCATGGGACAATTGGAGAGTGTGGGGATGAAACCATCAAACCAGCGTTTATTTAGCCAGCTTGGTATCTACTAGCTTACTGCTACTGATAAGGATGAATTCTGTGTTTGTGGACTTTTTTTTTGTTTTGGTAGAAGAAGGACATCCAGGATTGCCTGGAATGAAGGTAGTGTCTAAGTTCACATTAGTGGTTGGTTGTCATCAGTCGTAAATTACCAATGCTTTCTCCTCCTTTGGAAACACACATAGTAGGATGGTGGAGGAGGGTATGTGCTATGTCTCAGCTTGCTGTAGTTGTTTTGCGGCAGTAATGTACCTAGTTTTGGAAAGTAAATTAATGTGTGCTCTGTTATGTTCCATTGAGAGTACGGAAGGGCCCTTTAAAGATTAACAAATGTTTGTCATTTTCCGGAATTTTTAGTCTTCCATTGCGCCGCAACTTAATTGTGTTTGCTGCTGGTGTGGCCTTTCTTTATATAGAAGTTTTTAGTAATGGTGAGGATGCTTTTTCATTAAGCATTTTGATCATTAATGAAAAATATGAGGTTTGTTTTGGTTTTGCCACCTTTAAGAGTTGTATATGCAACTGCTTAGAGGGTTTCTTGTGAATTTCCAGGGTTTCTCAGGGTGTCTCTTTTGTGCATTTGTGTGCATTCTTTGAGACTGTGCTGGTTTGGTAGATGGATGTCAAGCTCCCTGTTCCATCTCTCTGCAGCTGCATTCCTAAAAGCACTTATGATTTGTCAATGGTTTCCATATTGATGCAGTGCCCATTAGTATTTCGTACCATATCAGAAATTGGGCCTAAGTGGCAGTCTGGTTAGAGGGAGACTCTCACAAGGACACCCATGTGGGAAAGAATTGAAAAAAGCATGCCTTATTCCTTTCCTAGTGCAACTGCTACTGTTGACATTTTAGGGTGGCGTAGTAATAGGTTCAGCAGAACTTGAAGGATAGTGGCGCTGAACTCTCCTCACCTACACATCAATACTGTTTCACCTTGCAGTATCCTTTGCTTTCTTGATAGTTTGCAATATTTTCTTTCTGTGGCATACAGGAGAAAATAGACATTTTGTTTAGTGTGCCATGCATGTAGGGTTCTGTAGGTTGGCGGTGGGCATGTGCTGCACTAAGTACTGACAATACAGGGTGGGGGAGATCAAGTGCCTCTTGGTGTGTCACCCTCTAAAGGTATGAGTTGGCTCAGAAGTACTAATGCTTGAAAAGGAAATGTCAGGATAATCCCGTATGTTTGTGGGCCAGTAGTGGCCGTGGATGTCGGGCTTTCAGGGGAGACATGGTGGATAACAGGAGCAGACCAATATCTGGTCGATCCTCGTAGGCGATTTACTAGGCAATAAACCATGTATGGGTCAGGCACAGAGCATTAAGGAGAAATTATCGGTGAAGGCCTGTTATTGACTGCAGCGCTATGAATCTTATGGAGTATCTAAGCTGAAGAGGAGCAAAAACGGCTACCAGTCAGTGACTGGAAACAGCATGTAATGTTGGCCTATGCATTGTCAATCACCAGGGTCTGGTGAGCTGTGCTAAGTGTTCTGAACCTGGGTTGCCAGGATGCAAATTATTTATGTTAAAGATGGATTGCTGATATTCAGATTTAAGAAGGTGTATTGGAACAAAGGAATCTGGCAGTATCCTGTCTAAATAGGAGAGTTATTGGATTCTCCAGTGATGTATTATCTAGGGATAATGTTGACCACGGCCCTCACGTCTTGCTGACTGTCACCATGTAGTTGCGCTCTAATATTATGTTGCGAAAAGGGCAAGTGTGTCTTCATTTACAGCCAATGGATTTGTATGGGGAGGAGTCATCTAGCTTTGTGGGAGTGGTGAAAGTGAGTGAGGGTGACATTGTTCTAGCACAGATATTCTCGGGGAGTACACTGGAACTGGGACGTCATGCTTCTTGTTCCAAAAATGATTAAGAGATCCTATTACAAAATGAACATGTAAATATTTCAACACAGTTATCTATGTTGTATATATAACTGAACAATGATTTTTGTCTAAATTATACATTTTCAATTTGTTTCCATACAATCATAAAATTATTTAATATAGATTATGTATTGACCCATAACTATGTGTCGACAAAATGGTATAACTATTATATTTTCAGTGTGGAATACACCACAATTTAAAGTCTGGAAATAAATGCAAAAGCCACTGTGGTTAGCCAGTGATCAAAAACACTATTAAACTGAAATACGGCTTACATTCATACTTGACCTCCTTTATGTAAAATATGAATTGGTGACTTTGTAAGTAATTAATTGCCAGTGGATCAAACAACTGTTATCTTGGCTGTTTTATATTTAGGCATTTGGCATATTATTCATATAAAGATAGTGTTTTTATTAATCATTATTCGCTCCTAATTTAGAAAGAATTCATGGTTGGTTGACTTGTTTCTTCTTTAACTGATTTTAGTCGAAAGGAGTCTATGAGAAGGTTGGTGAAGCTACAGAAACAGCCCTCACTTGCCTTGTAGAAAAGATGAATGTTTTTGGTACGGCCGTCGACAATCTGTCCAAGGTGGAGAGAGCCAATGCTTGCAACTCTGTAAGTAGAATTTTGTTTTATTTTTGAGCTGCTTGTTGAGCTTTTGTGATCAGTCTACAAGTGCGACAGTGAGTGAGTGCTCCTAGTATTGTGTGTGTAGGGTGGTGGGGCTGAAGATAACATCTATACCCATTGAATTTATGTCACATTGGAGAGAACTGGGACCGGAGCCATGAATGAGCACCTCTGCCTCTGAAAGTGCTAGGGAAGGACGTTGGTGCCTGACAGGCTTTTAGGAGGCAGAAGCCGACAGAACTGCTCTGTCACAAAATTATGCGGTGGCACAGCAGGAACGGCAAGAGGTAGTGAGGGAAGGCAGAATAATGCCCTCGAGGACTGGTGAGATGTTCCACTCTATCCCAATGTCTCTAGGCCTTCCGCTCATCCTCAAAGTACTGCCCTACTCCTTCAGCCAGTAGACCACTCAATTCCACTGACTGGCTCCAGTGACTGCCCACATACCAGTAGGGTTGTACTTTGGGGGGTGGGGTAAGTTTGCATGCAAATCTACCGCTACTGTGCAATAAGTCCATCCCAGTACAATTCCGTTTCGAGTTAATCCTCATGCAATGGGGTATTCCATGTGGAACTATTTTTCCATTTTTATAAACACACAGAACACTAGTTTCCAAGGGATTTAACCTGCTCTAAACAAATGGTAAATGCATGCTGTGGTGTGGTGTGATTGTGGTGAGAGAGAGGAGTGGGGAAAATACGGAAGATAACTTTTATTCTATTATGCACTCTCTGTCAGAAAAAATGCAATGAATGAGGCTTGATTGCTATTGCAGCTAAATCATCAGGCGATTTTTCTGGCCAGAGTTACAACCCAGAAAAATTGGGTCTGTTTCTTTCACACCCTGAAAAACAGATGTGGAAAATCTTATCAACATAGATTCAGGTGGAGTAATATTCCATGTGGTAATTTCACTCTGCCTGTCTCGGAATTAGGGCCTGAATGGTAATGAAGTGACGGAGTCTAGTGTGCTGAAATTCCTCCAAAGCTAGTGTGAGCTCGGAGGTCCTTGTGAAATGAACACATTCATGTACACTAAACTGTTTTGAGGCTAATGCTGAAACAAGCAGAGGTGTGCAAAGTCTTCTTTCACTAGTGAGTTTTTAAACGTTCACAGGGTTTTTATTTTTCACATAGTTTTCAAAGATTCTTTGTTTTAACAAACGTTTGTGCCAATTGAACCTAGATAAGGTAGAATTGGGTGGTAGAATTTCTCCAGTCACCAGCTACTCCATGGGATGAATGCGGCACCTGAGAAAACCTTGCTGGAAGAGGACTCCTGACACCTGCTGGCAGTGAGAGACTGGGACTGCTTTTTAGTGTCAAGTGATTAGTCCTTTGTTTAAGGGGCACAAAAAAGCAGAAAGACCCCTGATTCCAAGAGGGACCAACTGACCAGAGAATGCTAGACTATGCAGGAAGCCTGGCTAGAGAGAGAGAGACCCGGTGCTTAGACACCTGTATTGAGGAGGTAGGTGCTGCGGGACTGACCAGGAGAAACTCTTCTAGTGCTTGAAAAAAGCTGAAAGGAAGTCACACCCAAGGTGGGTAAGAAAACCAGATTTCTCCTGGTTGAAGCTCTTTTCCACACTGAAAGCAGGTTCAGCTGTACCTCACGGTGAAGGTATCCAGTCTTGTGGAGCTCTACTCAAACACACCTTCCAGCCTTGCCCTGTTTAAGGATTTGCACTTCCAAAAAGGTTTGAAGATAAAGCCTTGAACTGGGTAGAGGTAGTAAATCTTTCCAACTCAAATGAATTTGGTGGCTGTGAAATTCTGGTTTGTCCCACTCTGATCTTTTGGTGCCACAATCAGCAGCTTCAGCGGGATCTCGATGATGAGATATCAGACTTTGAGTGGTCCTCACCAGCCACAGCCTTGAACCTTGTCCCTCTAGAAGAATTCAACATCCACCTCAGAGATTAAGTCTGAATGGGACTACCCACTTAGTGTACCCAACATCTGCTTGCATGTGGTGGACTAAATTCACACCTAAGTTCTAGTAAACTCAGAACTGTTGTTTTTGATAGACCCTTTACATTTTGGCACATTTTGCATTTCAACATTACAAAATCATATTTCTAGTTCACCTTAACCTATTTTAATTATCCTGATGTCTTTGTTTATTACACTTATTTTGTAACTTTGCTTAGGAATTGTACTGTGCTGCGGTGTTGAAAATTGTTGGTACTGCTTGAACCTAACATAGACTTCGGTGGAGATTGCCTGCTACATGTGCCATATTTACCACGGGTTGAGCAGAGATAATCCCAGAACTACGATTCAGTCTAACCAGACTGAATGTCTTGAGTTGGCAGGGGCATCCTTCTCCCATACTAATAACCCCCTTCCTGATTGTTTTAGTATGTGGTTTTACTGTTTGGGAACTAATTAAATTGCTGATCGATTGACTGTGATTAAAACACACTTGCACAGTGTTAATGTTGTTTTAAGTCCTGGAAGTTGATTTCTCAAAACTCAGAGGAAAGGGTATGGAATACGACTTTTTTTTTATTTTGTATTTGCAGCAAGATACGTTAAACATCCTTAGAAACCTTTTCCCCTATTTTGATTAAAAAGACTACAAATTGCAGTTTCACTGGTTCTCACCGGGGGTAAAAATAGACAAAAGTATCATAATTTTGCAATTTTATGAAGTGCCAAATTATTAAATTTTCAAAGTTCCATCAGCAGGAGTTAAGATCAGATAGGCTGAGAAAATGGCCAATTTCTAAAAACTGCTGAAGTTCTTTTCCGCTGTAGCCGCAAGACATAAGTCCCAGGAAGGCGAGTACAGGCTGTGTGCTCTGCGACAGGCGGCCTGCATATGACTTTGCATCTTCTCGGACAATGCTTCTCACAAATTCAATTAAATGTTCTGCTGGGTAGTCTTTGAAAAAACAAGGATCCAAATGTTCAGTGTGTAAGCAAAGCCACCCCTCTCTGCAGTTCCTGTTCAATGTCCTTGTAGCTTACAGTACAAAGTATTTGAAATAAGATTGTGCAGAAAGAACCTCCTGCTTTTTTAGTCTCCATTGTGAGTTCAAATTACCCTTTCTTGTTTTACCACTATGAAACGTGGCCCTGTTTGTTTTAGGTCTGGGTTACTCAATCGTTGTTCAGCAGAACAAAATGTAATTCTGTCTCTAAATGTAGCAGGTGCGTGCATGTTTGAGTGGTTGACATTCCTGGGTTGGGAGGAGAGGGTGAACACCGAGCCTTTCTGATGTAGAAAACCGCACTTTCCAGTTTAGTAACAAGAGGCAAATAGAGAATCCCCAAAGTTTGTTTTGGAAGGAGGGTTTGTTTACATCCGCTAAAAAATTTCCATTATCAGTTATGGTTTCTTTGGCTCATAAGAAAACAATGTATGTTTAAAACAACTTCAAAATGTCCTTTACTTAACAACTACACTTCCTTACCACGCAATACCACACCAAGTCCTAAACACTGAAACAGGCAGGAATCCAGGGAGCCACATTAACTATTTATTTACTTAGATCCCCACTAACATTGCATTTGTGGTTTGCATTTTATGCAGGTAGATGTTCTGCACATAGGCTTTGGGCAGATGACCGCAATCTCACTATATTTGGCTGTGGACCTCCCACATTTTGTGTTGTGCCACGGATCCCATGTTTGGTAACTCCAATCCCTAAGTGACTTTGTTGAAAATTGTTAGTTTATCACACCTTTTCTGCGTGAACATAAAATATTTTGGATTTTAGAACGCCAAGGTGGTCTAAATTTGTTTTATTTTGGCTTAGTCCTCAGATTTTAAGACCTGGTAATTTTCTAACATGTTCTTTCCATGTTGTTTATATATTCAAGTCTTTGAAAAACTGAATTGTTGTTGGATTTTGCTCCTGCCAGGTTATCAAGCAGCTGATGAAGAAGGAATGCACCCTCGAGTTCTCCAGAGACCGCAAGTCTATGTCGGTCTACTGCTCCCCCATCAGTGCCAGCTCAATGTCCTCAGGCAACAAGATGTTTGTGAAGGTATTGTAAGGAGGCCAGGCCAATCAGGCAAATGCATAGCTGGGATACTGACGCAGCGGGTATGGGGGAGCTAAGTATGTGGGTATTCCAGTGAAAATTCAACTGTGTAGTCTATAGAGCTATGCACGTTTCCTAAAGAATAGTTCAAAAACAGCACAGAGACCAAATCCTAACTAACCATCCTTTAGCAGAACATCACACCTGCTGTCCCCACTAAGTAATAAGCTACACCCCCTCCTTTTGACTGGGTTTCCTACTATAGTTATGACTTTGCATTCTGACTGCCTTCTCTTCCACTTGGAGGCCAAGGTCATTTTTACCCTTTATCTTAATTTACTTACCTTTGGAACAGAAGTTGTGTCCACCGGCCCAGCCGGGTGCGCTCAGTCATTGCCGTTCTAAGGGGTTCGGGTCCCTCAATTGCGGCACAGCAGTGGCGTACGAACATACAAGAGGGCCTGTAGATAAAAGTGCTGTCAGGGTCAGGTCTTCATATGGCGTCTACAGGAAGCTGCATTACGGTGCCACCACAGGGGGCCACCCGAGGGTGCCAAATTGTAATAAATGTTATAGAATGGCCTTGTCTCTACAGGAGGCGGGATGCCGAGACAAACAGAATGTAATTTTGCCTGACATTGCAAGGCTGCGACAGATTTGTGTGATTAGAAAGGGTCAGTGATGAGGTGCACCTCACAGCAACCTTAACTACATACGGATTTTTTCAGGTTTATAATAAAGGAAATATTACAAACGTTAGTAATATAACACTTCTACATAACGCCTCCACACAAAACAACAGAATGATAAAAAAATGCAAAAACACCTTGGGGGGGGGGGGGTGAATTAAAAGTGAATAAGCATTGTCTTTACTTGCCTATCTAGGGCTCTTGAAAACAATGATGATGCTCAGATCTTGTGTATTAGACCTGCCCCTTGGTGGCGAGTACACTTTGTGACCATTGCCCTAATGCTCCATCCTTTAGAGTTTAGGCCTGTTATTAAAACATTTTGAGACCAGGAAGGCGAAATAAAATGTTGTGTGCGCCGAAGGCGTGGTTTTCCCTGGGAGGCAGGTAGATTAGATAGAATTTAGGCAGAGTGGTGTCAATTGATTGTATTTCTAGCAAGAGAGATTGAAAAGCGCCGGAGTTATCTTCTCTTGTTGTTGGGTTGTTAAGTCTTCCTCTGACCAGAGATCGTAGGTACAGTGTGGGACTTTTGGCCATGCCTCTGGAGAGATTTAGTAGCCAATTGATCTTTTGGGTCTCTGTTCCTTGTCGCAGTGGGGACGAATGTAGAACTTTGACTGACTCTATAATCCGAGCTTCTAGAGTTTGATCGAAAAAGGAGGGCGGTGGATGACCTGTTTTTGATTTGACTAGCATTTCAAGTAAGACTGCCACAGTCACCTGCTTCCAGCTGCGTAGCTCCAGGGGTAGTGTTTGGGGGGTTATTCTCTCCTAAAAATGTATTCTCTACTAATTAGTTGGGTACAAATGCTTTCAGTCAGGTAATGTGAACTGTGTCGGATTTCACCTGTGATTTTTACATGCCTCAACTGTAAAAACACACACTCGTTTCTCTATTTTTTGGAAGGCCTTAGAAAATGTTGATAAGTTTGAAAAATATTGTGTTTTAAGTACCCCTAACAATCCAAACCCCTCTCTTTTTCCACTGCCCTTAAGCCCCTTTCATGTCCTGCTTCTCATGTAATGTGTTTTAACAGGATGTCCCAGGGTGATTGTTTTGGAAATCTTAACACCCAGTCATGCTGATAAAGCTACACCCCTGCCTACTTCACTGAGAACAGAATGGCGAGAGACACCATAGCAAAGCAGTAGGGAGGCCAAATAGGAGGGGTGCAGAACAACCCCCATCAGCTGCAACCACATAGAAACAATGGTGCTTTTGGTACTATGAAGATGAAACCTATTTGGACTAAGTTAAGAATGCAGTGTTCAAAGAAGGATGAAAATTGACCGTCCAAAGCTTTTTCCAAAATTTTAATTGGAAATGTAAGAATGGTATGGGCCTGACGGTTTTTGGCACTGCCGGGCCAGATTTTTTATATTTGTTTTAGTACAAGTACCACAAACGCATATCCAGCAGGCAGAGGCCCTAGTGATTGAGAAATTGCAAGTGCTGGTACAATTACTGCCAGACGTAAGTGGAAAATGTGCACCAGACAAGAGTCCAGTCAGGACCTAGACTTAATTGCCTGAGCTGCTAACAATTTCTTTAATTGAGATAGTTTTAACATTGCTCGTTAGCTACTGGTATCAGTGGCCTAACAAAGGCCCCTGCACTCCTGTGGTACAGGGGGAGGGCCATGAGCTCCAGAGGGCCCCTCAGCACAGTATCTTGGCCTGTGACCTTCTGTGTGAGTTCGGGGGAGGGGGCTCCATGTAATTTGGAGGGGGGGGGGGCTCAACAAGTTTCGTTACGCCACTGACTGGTAGCTACGTGTAAATAGTTCTCCTGTGTGCAGCCCAGCCAACTAAATTCAAAGCTTTCCAAAAGATATTCAAAGATATTATGTGAATGATAAATGATGAAGCATTAGGAGACTTATCACTAATAATATGCCCTTGATATTGTTACCTTGGTGCCATAGGCATTGCACCTGTCATGTATTAACCTTGTAGAGGCATTCTACGTTCACAAAGTCTTCTCTACATTACTGCTGGCACTCCTTCACTGGAGTGATCATGGCTGGTAATCATACACAGGGTGACCACTAATGCAATCTTCCCTGATGTGTACAACAGAAACAATATTACTAGCTCGCCATGAGTTTTATTCAACCTAAGCTTTTATTAATGAAAAGTTTGGCGCTCCCTGGTCCAGACAAAATATTTGGATAGAAGTAATGGCAGCTCATCCTATTGTCATAACCCTAGTTGTAGTTGAAGATTTACCCTCATTGTGCACCCTGAGGCCTTGCATCATTCAGACTATGACCCACTTATGTAAAAGAGGGGCGAGGGAGTGTATTCCTCCTCATTTTACCGCTCTCCCACTCTCTCCCTTTACATACACTGCATTCCACTTTTCGGGTGTGTAGTGTTAACAGCATACCCAGTGTTTTTAGTGTTCTGTTTTGGGTATGCTTTGTTTCTGAAAATTTCGCTTTACTGACTTTATTTTATTTAGCATTGTGTATTTTTTTAAATCTCTGCTTTATTTTAACTGCTTCTATATTTGTTGTAACTCCTATATGCGCGTTTCGAATTTTAGTTTCGCAATTAAAAAATACATTTTTTAATCAAAACTTTGCACGAGGGTTTTTGAACATTGGAATGTATATGTTCAGCAGGAAAAGGGGAAACCCAGCTGATTAAATAGAAATACCAACTAAAGCCATCACATAGCAATAACCAGTTCAAAAAATCAACTTTTATCAACCGCAGCTATTCACAGCATGATCCAAGAAGACATTTGTTATCGTCTAAATCCAGTGAAACCTAGTTGTAGTTTGTCTAAAGGTGTATTTATCAGACTGGTGTCCCACACCTCCTCCTCACAGCACTCCAAAGATCACAGTTTGGGCTGTTGCACTGCGCAGCTCCCAGGTGCAGTGGTGGCTGGTGACTGAAAGACGGAATTGCACCTTGTGAGTGAGCCTCACTACCCACGTATTTCCATTTACCTACTCACCCACTGCCTTTGGTCACCTACCCATTTACTCATCCACATTGTCATCCACTGCCATTCACACAACTCTTATACACAGACACCCACATTTTCTCAGCCACTCAGTCAAGCCCTGCAAACACTTATTCAGACAAACACACATTGCCTCACCCATCCAGTATCCAGCAGTTTCAGCGATAAAAGGTGCACGTTTATTTGAGCTGCAGTTTACATGTTTAATATGACATATCACGTCATTAGTCTGCAGAAGAAATAAAACGAGCATAACTAGCCATGATAAATTACTGGAACCATTACTGCCTTTGAGAGACGAAATCATCTACAGAGGCAGTGAAGGGAAATGAGAGCTGAGAGAACAGATTTTTTTCTTATTGTCTGTAAAAAAGATAGAGCTCCAACTTACTTGTGTGCAGGGTTATCTTTGGCATATTTATGACTTGAGGTCTTCAGGTCACACTCCTGTCTCCCAGAGAGCCCTGGATGGAGTTATTTATTGTGTTTATTCCATTTCTCTGCCACAGACTGCTTGTAATGCAGGAAAAGGGGATTTTCTTTGCGCAATGCCACGTTCTTTTAATAAAATGTGACCTGTGGTACGTAGACCCTTCTGATCACACCCCACCATTTGAGTAAATAGGAAAGGGTGGATAGTAATATCTGAGTGACATGAAGTTTTCAGGAACCCGGACGGAACAAAAAACGCTCCAGGCGGAGGAGGCGATAAGCCAGGGACGTCACTGCGCTCTGAGAAAACGTAAGGGCTTAGCGTGGGCAATCCCTGTCAGCCCTACTGTGCAGCTTTCAGCCACATACTGACGCAGGCGCAGTGGGGCTTTTCAAAGTGCACAACTTTCACTCGGAAAATGTGCAGAAAATGTTTTACTTTCATCATGTAATTAAATATATGCTTCACTAGAGAGGCCAGAAAAGGCTAGGGGCGCAGCCCCTTAGCCTTCGAACACCAACTGCCCCTGCCCAGGTGTCTGAGATCCATATGTTGAAGCCACCTGTCTTTGCATGACCTAACACATCTTATAAGCATGTAGGCTTGTTACACACACGTGCTTGAAATTGCCTGTATTTTCACTCTCCCTGCTTGGAGAAACCACAGCAAGGTGTCTGGAAATACACTTTTCACGAATAGTTGAGCAGCGGAGTTTTTAATTTTTTTTGGTATTTATATTTTGCGATTTAATAAAGTTCAGGGTGTGCCCAAAGGCATTAGAAATGTTTACAGGAGATCAGGAAGATCTGCACGATTGGTTTAGAATGTAATCTCGGGGCACAGCCTGGTCAGTAAGATTGGGGGTTTGTGCGCTTCCGATTTTTACAATTTTAACATTATACCACAAGCAGGACGCATGAAAGGGGCTTAAAAGGCAGTTAAAAGGGAGTGTAATGCGGATTGGCAGGGGTACTAAGTGAAAGAAATTACAATATTTTTCAAAATATCTAATATTTTTGGAGAGAGTGTATATTCTTTTTTGTCAGTCTGTATGTAAAAAGCTCCGGTGAAATCTGACAGACACCTCACCAAACCCAAATAAAAGCATGTGTACCCAACTATTTACCAGAAAATGCAATTATTAAGGGCTGTAACAGCCGAAATGCCCCCTGAAGCTACAGTGCTGTGTAATCTTTCCTTTATTGAAGTTGGAAATAAAAAGATTGCCATTTAAGTGTGAGGAGGTTGACACTTGAAACTTTTACCCATAGTTAATGTCAGTTTTTGAAGAGATATTGTGTAATCTGTGTAAGGCTTTTTGCCAATGGTCCCTGTTGTGAGTAAAAAGTAGTAGATCGGTTTTGAGTGATCCCTTTCGAGCACAGTGGCATTGGTAGAGTGGGAGACTTTCCAGGAACTCTCTTAGAATCTGAAATTTGAAGTGTTTATTGCCATATTTTGATCAGTTTGGAGGATAAGTGAGTTTGAATTAGTTTATTCCAGTTTTACCAGTGGTCTTTTGAGAGGGAGGTGGAATCGAAGAGGGCAATATTGACAGCTACTTGGAAATGCCAAAGAAGAAATGTGGGCAGCCCTGCAGTATAGGGCACAAAATGAGTTTAGAATAGTGAACTATCCTGTCCCATTTTACTTGCATGTGTTTCCCTACCTCTTCTCCAGTCAGGGGGAGCACTACAATATGCACACATCCATGAGGACCAGACACCTGGAGAAGTTCAGTGGTTTGAACACTGGTACCCTTTGCTGCACCCTTCTACTGCATGCCCATAGGGCCACATTAATTAATTAATGAATGAGGGGTATTTGTAAAGTGCAAAAGAACTACCACGGAGGATAAAAGGAACATGCAGGGTTTGAGCTGTTTTCTGATACGTTCTTCATTGTTCATAAACTGAAGGACCGGGGGTAGTTCATTTCATGCCTTTTCTGATAAAAATGCATGTTACCTGCCTCCTCCTGGACAGTTTGAGCCTCAGAATGTGGTAGAGATTAGGTGGAAGATCTCCGGCTTCTGTTTATTGTGCACGGTTTAAAGCTGCTGGTAAGATATTTGGAGCCTGTATCAAAAAATGCTCTGCCTGCAAACGTCACAGATTTAAAGAGGATATGTTTATCCCCATGTAACCAGTGAAGGGCACTGAGTTTGATCACTAGTGGTACCGCTGTGTTCTGTACCACCTGGAGACCGTTGATCGGGTCTTTTGGAGGTTCCAAGTGCAGCCCTGCGTTTATTTTCTGCTAACCTCCCTGTGTGTAATGTAATGCTAGTGTGGCAGCGCCATCTAGAGGCTGTAGGATTGCCTGCACCTAGTGTGTGTAGTGCTGAGGTTAACAGAACTTTGTTATTAAGGAATGGTTTCAGCCAGCCAGCCCCTCATCAATTTATCTGTTGAAATTCGCATTTTTCTTTCTCCAGTCATTGGTAATTAGTCAACCATTGGCTTACTTCACTGTGAGTGAAACGTTCGGCTCTTTCACATTCTTTCACATTCTTACGTCGAGCAGTTAGTTCTCTTCAGCACCAGGGAATGTGTGCGTTTTAGGACCAAAAATTATATTTGCTTTTAGCTATTTTTGGCTATAGTATTGGCAATGTCCCAGCAGCTCCATCAACAATAAAATAATTAAAAAAACAAAAAACGGAGGAGGGATTGACAAAGTCAAAAAGCAGGCAGCCCATACCAGACCTTGCTTGTTTCAGTTGGATAATAATAAAGTCAATAGTGCAAGCAGTCCATCAATAAATGACTGCCTACAAGGAGCTCATTTAGTTTCACTATGCACTTAGAGCTGCATTCTGATGTACTACTACAAAGTTGCAGTGTGGGCTTGCTGCTTGGGCGAGGGTACATGCTTCACGTTCTTTAACCTTTAGCATGTCACAAAGCAGTAGATGTAAAAACAAAAAAACCCTGATGACTGTAGCCTTTGTAATAAATAGGTGACAGGAGTGTAACATATGCCCTCGCAGCACAGCCCCTCTTCCCTACCACCAGCCTTTATGGGGGTTCTCCATTAGGCCTAAGTCTATGATTACAGCATCTCACCATGTGTGATCCCCTGTACTGGAAAAAAAAACATAATCACTGTAACAAGTTAGTACTGTTGAATCGTGACGTCACAATGGCCCCCACTGAGCGCCTCCTGTATCACTAAATGTGGAATGGGCGACGGGTGGTGCTGCGCGTTGTATACCCCCATATTAGCAAGAGGCCACAGACGGGATTTCGGTTAAAAACCCTTTTTCAAAGAAAGAATAAGGGAATTCTGGCAACACTGACGGACTGAACTGAAAAAATGCCTCCTGCTTTACTAAAAGCCCTCTGTAAATCCGGCCAGTAGGGACCAGCTCTCTTGGCTGCCTCCTGCTTAATAAAGTAATGCGGGGGTGGCATGAGGCGCCCCTGGACTGCAATGTCTGCACGGTCCTGTCCTGTCCTGTCCACAGGGGCCTGTTCTCCAGCGTTGTTGGTGGCAGGGATGTCTGTTCTTGTGGCAAGCGTGCATGCATAGAAAAGGCACTGTCGCGCCCCCTTCGTTTTTGTTTCTAAAACAGACCGACAAATCTGTACACGTCTTCTAATGTAAAATGCCACTGTTTTTCCTATTCCTACACCTCTCCAGCCAGAATTCTAATTAAGCTGTTTTACCTACCCACAATATTCTTTTATCACATAACTGAGGCCGGTCTCTTGTATTACTGTCTATACAGGCTCGGATCAATTTCAAATCAGGGGATTCGCTGTGCATCGAATAGACATGCAGATTAGGATGGCCTTTGCATATTTGGCCTTTTATATTTCTCTTTATATATTTGTACTTGAGGGATCAAGAAATGGAGTGTTGCATGCCCCTAGCAAGGCACTCGGCCTCTGCCCTTATGTCTTTGTTGTTGGTGGTTTATTACATATATTACACATATGATTGCATTATAAGTGTAAACCCTTGTTTTGTTCTCTTACTGAAACGCTCTAACAGAAGATGCATGTTCTTGTAGGAGACGTTTTACGGCATGGGCAAAGTGGGCAACTGTCCAGGGCCTCGCTTTCTATGGGGCTCCCTGGTAAAGTGATTGGGGCAGTCAAAAGTCACACTAAAAGGCGGCATGATAATGATTTGTATAAAAAACAGATTCCATTTAGGGCTGGCGTTAGCCAAAATTCTATAATTAAAAAGCAAACGTGCACAATATACTTAAAGGAGCATTCAGCCAACTTTTTTACTCATTAACCTGTTAGAGTGTCATTCACTTGTAGCACTTCTTATTTCCTTCTTGCTTTCCACCTTTCTTTACTTCTTTCTTCAATCTTTGTTTCTTGCTTTGATTCTTTCCTTCCTCTTTACTTCTTTCCTTTTTCTTTCATTCTTTCATTCCTTTTCTTTCCTTCCTTTCATTCATTCTTTACCTTTTTAGGGTCGAGCCTGCGTTGCATGCACTCGCGCATGCTTATCGCAGCAAGACTCTTTAGTTATTAGAAAAGGGCTCGGAGCCCTGTCAACTTCACGTCAGTGTGTTTGATTGGTTCATGGGCTTGCCTAGTAAAATCTGCTTGCTTTCATTAGTTGAAGGCATGCCCACGTCATGCCTTTTCCGGTGGTTAGCCCTCCTCGAGTGCAGCGACCAAGTACAGAAAACATGCGAGGCTCGCTGTTTTCTGTCGGATCGCGGACTACTTTTTCTCTATTTTCCTAGCTCGATTTCGCTTGGCAGAAGTCGAGCGCTTACACATTTCACTTTTTTTTACGTACACAGGAGCACTTTTGCCGATAGATGAAAAGTCGGGTTAGGAGTTTACAACGCGATCAGCTCTAACATGAGCAAACGTGAGACCCGTTGCATTGCAAATGCTTGTTTCTTTTATCTTGTCTTCCATTCTTACTTTCCTTTTTGCTTTCATTCCTTCTTTCCTTTTTTCTTTGATTCCTTTCCTTCTTTCTTGCTTTACTTTTTTCTTTCATTCTTTCCTTATTTATTGGCTTTTTTAAACTCCTTTCCTGCGTTCTTCCTTTCTTACATTCTTTCTTTCCTCTTTTCCTTCTTTCATGCTTTAATTCCTTCTGTCCTTTCTTGATTTCCTTCTTTCTTGCTTTCATTTAGTCTTTCTTGGTTTCATTCCTTTCTTGCTTTCCTACTTTGTTCCTTCTTCCCATCTTTAATTCTTTCCTTCTCTCTTTCTTTGTTACTTCTTTCTGACTGTCATTCTCTTTTTTCATTCTTTCCTTCTCTTTCTTCTCTCCTGCTTTTATTCATTCTTTCCTTCTTTTTTGCTTTGTCTTTCTAACTTTCTTTTCTTCTTTGTCTCTGTTATTTTTTCTCTCTTGTCTTCTTTCCTGCCTTCCTTCTTTCCCTCTTCTGTGCTTGCATTCCTTCTTTCTTGCCTCCTTCCTTCTTTCTTCCTTGAATTTCTTTCCTCACTATTTCCTTCTTTATTTCTTGCCTTCTTTTGTCTTACCTTCATTCTTTCCTCCCTGGTTCTTTCTTTCCTCTTTTCCTTTTCTCTTCTATCCTCCTTTATTTTTCTTGATTTCCTTCTTTCCTGCTTTATTCTCTGTTTCCTTTCCTTCTTTCTCTTCATCTTTCTTTCTTTGTCAAATTCAAGAGGCATACATCTTCTGGCACAACAATTGGCTTTTTTAGGTCTGAGTTAGCGAAGACCTTTTGATTTCACTTAACTTATGTGTGTGACATAGTTACTTATTGGGGTTTTCAGCCACACTTCATCCATTTGTCTGTGGTTCTGTAACTCACATTTTTCTCCAACCCACTCGAGCATGCATCAAGGTCAATGTGTCACCCCACTTGAGCCATTGTCTGACTTCACTATGAGTTAGGGCATCTTTAGCCAATTTTTCCTTATACTGACAAATGCCTGGCAGCTTCCCAAACAACAGAGTGTTGCAAACACCATGACAAAACAAAACAAGAATGACTTAAAGGCTGGCGGACGATGTCAGACCTATTGGCTTTGCCAGTGCTAGTTTAATTCTACAGCTAGGCATGCATGAAAAAATTGCCTCATTATGAGTGGGCAAGAATGGCCCTCCATCTATCCTTATAAAGCAGATTCCTCTGGAATCAGTATTCAACATGCAGATCAGTATCTCCTCTTATGTGTTTTCCCCATCCAACTCAAGGGGTCGGGCTTAACAGCTATTGAATTGGCCTTGAAATGTAGGACTCCCTGTCACTGTCTCTTGTAGCCTGTAGAGGTCTCCTGGGGGTTGCAGTTCTACAAAGTCAGGTCACCAGCAAGAGAAACAGGCCTGTGGACCACAACCCCATGAAGATCAGTCACTGTAGCAAACAAACCAAGCTGGTGCTGTATTGCACAGTGACAAGGTCCATGTAGTTAGTCGCCCAGTGCTCTGGGGGCCTGGTAGCACCCTCAGGGCCCCCAGCCCCTGCTCAAGCTACTAGAGCAGGGGCGTTCAAGACGCTACTGATTTCAACTCAACCCTATAACTCACCTATGTCTTTTTTACCTCTCTTTACACATCTCTCCTCCACACCTCTGCCGCAGTCTCTGTTTACCTCACAATCCTCACTCTGTTCCACCTCTTTCTCTACTTCATCTGTTTCTCTAATGTCCTCCTTTCCCCTCTACACCACAACCCGTTCTTCCCTCCATTTCTGCCTCAAGTCTCCCTATCTGATCTGTATTTCTGTACCGCTTCTTCATTTTGTCCCCTTTCTACTTTACTGCTCTCTGCATAGTGTCTCTCTGTATGCCAGCCTCTACTTCTTTCTGATTTTACCTCTTTTTAACTTGCCTTGCGCTTTATCTGGCACTTCTCTACAGTCCTTCTCCCTGTCTCTAGCAGTCTTTCTAGCACACACTGAAACCTTCCTCCTTTACCTATTTCGTCTTCTTTCTACCTCTGCCTTTTCTTGGGGTGTCCTCACTTTTCTGTCTATGCCTTATGTCTCTCCGTACTTTATCTACTGGTACCTCATCTGTATCTCCATCTCTCTTTTCCTTGTACTGTACCTCTCAGCCCTTCTCTTGGGTGCACCTCCTCCAATTCCTCTTACTCAGGAGTCCGAGGTAGCTGTCTAGCCAAACACTGTAAAAATAGAAAGATAACTATCTAGGCTAGGGAAAAGAAAAGGGAGAAAATTATCAAAGTTTACCTGATGGAATGATGAAAATCTTCACCGGAGTTCCTGATTTTCTCTTTGCAGCAGGATTGGCCATATTGTAGGGAGATGCATTTGTTATTACGAAAAACAGTCAATCAAGACTACAATTTCAAGTACAATGTGCTTATGTCTAATTTTAATCTTATGCACTAGACCACTAAATTACCCTTACTGCATCTATGATACAACAGGAGGAATTTCTTGTAAAATGTTGTTGCAAATTAGAACAATATCTAGATCCACGTGCAAAAGGAAATGGCTAAATCAGTGTTTGTCCAAGCTTTCTTTTGGTAATATTTGGCTGACAGACACCAGGCAGCTTGGGCTTTCAGCCTTTTTTGCACGCCCTTCTTTAAGAACGTTTAACTTGTAATTAAATATTGTTTATAATCACAAGACATTGGATTAGAGGAAAATTCAAAGTGGTTCCAAAGGAGGGACCCACAATTTGGGCAAAATATATCTTGCCCAAGTCCACAAAAATCCCTAAGATGTCCCTGACATATGAAGAACACTCTGTCACTACTCAATTGCAGCAGACTTAGACAGAAGTTGTGTGCCCCTCTGTAGTCTCAGGTAGTGTCGCACACACCACAGCAACAGCAAGCTGAGTTCATCTGCAAGTGACAGCGGGTCAGTGCTCCTGGGTCGTGGGGGAGGGCATACTCCTGCTTTAATGAGACTCCTAGATTAACAATAAGCAATGGAAAGGCTTACCTTGGCAGCACTTGCCAACAGGGCGATCCCTTCTCAAATAACATACTTCTCCTAGGTCTATGGCTGAGAGATTAATTATTCAAGCATGTTTTTCAGATTGCCGCTTGTGTCATGTTTAGGTCGAAACAGATGATTTTTTTGTGGTTTAAAATGGTTTAGCTGCAAGCATCCCCATATCATGTTTGATACCTGCAGCCTTTCCTGCCTTCTTTTTGGCATAAGAATTACTGGGCTTGTAGTTTGCTTTTCAGCATTGTGCATTTGACCTTCAATATCCTGTTGTGCAAAAGTTGCTCTTGGCTAAACAGCAAGTACTGGCTGAAAGTGTCTAGCATGTCACTTTGCTACTTAGCAGCTATTAAAGGAGTGGGAGGAAACTTCAACAAGTCTTGATGGACTCAGATGCCCCATCTAGTCACTTTTTTCTGTGTGATTGCAATTTCCTGCACGTCTGACTTATTTTCCAGATCTATCTGTTAGTTTTCATACTCTTGCTCTCCTGCTGCATTCCATTGTTATGAAAATTTATGTAGGCCGTTTGCATAAAGTAGACCTTTGCATTAGTTTTGCACCCTATCCATAACATTGAAAAGGCCACTGGTTCTGCTGTATGTAAGCTGCTGTCACTACGACTCCCTAATCCTAACTTTAATATTGATACAAACGCTAAACCTTTCTCTAATTCCAAGCCTGAATCTAAGCCAAACAGTACACCTGAGCTAGATTCATTTTGAATAATTGTAAAGGAGAGCTACACTTACCATGACCCAAATGCTAACCGTGACTTCAATTAAAATCAATTTATTGTAATTACGTGGCATTTAAAATAAATGATTCATAACTATAACCCTAACCATAACCCTAAGTTAATTTATATTTAAGACAATAAATTACCTTACCATAATCGTAATGCTAACCCTAATTTTTAAGTAAATTGATTAGCTAAATGAGTTACCCATTTCTTAATCCTAATATTAACCAAAATCTAAAAAAGAACACAATACTATAATCATAATCCATAAATAGATTAAATATAGTCGTAAAATAACTCTCAGTGCGATACTAAACCAACCCTACTCTGTTAAATTAAATTATAACCAAAGAAATAATCTACATTAAGGTTATCCCAACCTGAAAAAAAGTTTATTTAGATGAAGATATATAACAATAAATGTCATTTCTTACTTTAAAAAACAACAATACTAATAGGGATTATGGTAAAGTAAAGGTGCACAGATTCAGTGGCAGTGCTGAAATAATAGCGTGCACATGTGACGTTGTCGTAGTAATGGAGATCAACTAGTAGGATCACATTTGGTGCATTGTCACTCTCTCCAGATGATCTTCTCTGGTTAAAATGCACATACTTTTTGTATTGATAATGTCCTCTACTCCTAGATAAGAGATCATGCATTCTACGTATTCACAGACTTAAAAAGGCATTTCACCTTTCCTCCTTAATCTGTTGTTTTGCTTCTACATTATAGGGTGCACCAGAAAGTGTGATTGAGCGCTGTAACTATGTACGTGTGGGAAATGCCAAGCTTCCTCTGACGCCATCTGCAAGAGAGAAGATCATGTCCAGGATCCGGGATTGGGGAACTGGCATTGATACTCTGCGTTGCCTGGCTCTGGCGACAAGGGACACACCACCAAAGAAGGAAGAAATGCAGCTAGAGGACGCCACTAAGTTCATTGATTATGAGGTGAGTTCTGCACGAGCACAACTTTTAATCATTACTCCAAGACAGTAAAATGGCTTGGATATATTCAATTTCTGTAAATTCCTGCCAAAGTTTGCAAGCAGATTGCATATTAATAAAGACATCAGCATGTGGAGTAAAGGTTTTTAAACAGCAGTTTTTTTTCCTATACTTATATTTTCTCATCTTTGTGCTAGTCATACCCATACTTCCTTGTTACCGCCACTGCACACCCTGGTTTATACAACTATCTCACCATTATCTATCCTATCACTTGTTGCATCTCATCCTGTTAGATATAAGCTAGCAAACATATGTGTGAAAAACTGGGTTATCTTATGGTTTCGATGTATAAACCCATGCATATATGGGATAGGATACCTTTTCTATGCATAACGGTTCCTGTATTGACCTTGTCAGACAATATTTTCACTGTACGACTTCAGTTAACCACTGATATGATGAGATCTGTTGAGAAATGTGATTTTATTGCTGCAGAGTCACCTATTACTGAACATATGTGGAAGAACGATGTTGTTCCAGTGTGAATTTATGATTTGATAGGTGAGGATTGCTGGTGAGCGCTAGAGTGTTGTAGCTAAGTCGCTGCCAAGAGAAGAATCATTATATCCTAAACATCTAGGTTAAGGGCTCTTGCTGCAATCCAGAGTAGGACGAAACAGGTTGTAAGGACAGGTTCAGGTGACTGGACAGGTGAAGCAGACTGTGAGTTAGAAGAGGCTCTTGACCAAAAGTCTGCTTATTTCTAGGCAATTATATGTATTTGTGGTACAATTCTAGAGAAGCTTCCAACTTTAGATGTCATTACTGCTTATGAAATATAAAAAGAATGGATAGAAATGGAGTGAGTGAGTAAGAAGGTAAATCAGGGTAGGGAATTGCCCCGGCTGTATGTAGTGTCTTATAAGTGTGTTACGAACTGGGTCTCTATAAGGTCGAGACTTGCGCTAGGTTCACTGGGAAGCCAAGGATGTGAAAGGAGCTCAGAGTGCCTGAAAGTGTGGATGGTTTGGAGCCATGCATGGTACGTGGTTTTCTTGGTGGTTGTTGTTCTAGTACAAGCAGACAAAGTGTATATGGAAGAAAGATCATGATCATGAAGGCGAGATTCTTGTGCAGCACTACTGCAAACTACATTATGTGTTTGGAATCTGGCGTTAGAGACCATAGGCTTTGAATCAACTGTGGAGGCTTTATTAAGTAGAATAACAAAATACTGATTACAATTATTAGAAAAACATGGGAGTTGGCACTTAACTATGATTTTGGCCATTGGTGGTTTCAAGTAGAACATTTTTGTTTGGGATCTCCATAGTGCCCCATCACAAACAATTTGTTGTTTGTGGCTGATGCAACACAGATCTGTACATTGTCTTCTGTAGTACAGGTGTGACCAATTAAATGTGTAGGAAAGCTAATTAGCCTTTGTGGTCTGATAAGGAAATGCCTTTAGTAAAAACCACAAAGCCCTGCTGTAGGTCTGACAGATGGACAGGGTGCTCTCAGGGTACTCCTCCATTCTCATTGCAGTTAGGGCTCAATAATATGATTTGATGAGCTGTGGAAATACCTGAATATTCTCATTTAGGACTATCGACACTGTCACAGCAAACTAGGGAAATGCTTTGTATTTCTAGTGCAGTCGATGTAGATCCTTAGAGATATAAACATATATGGTATTTCCATAGCACAAGCCTACCGAAAAGGTGCTGTACAAGATCAAAGACAGGCATAAATTCAGCAAGTGTTAGGAGAAGTATGATGACCTTATGTGAATTTACTTTAAAAAAAGAAGACAAGAGACAGTTGGCAAAACAGGAATGGTTAGTTTAATTAAATGTTGCGGCTGGGAGAGCAGATACTGAAATGGGGTCTGAGGACTGTCTCTCAATGTGCATCAGTTTGGAGTAGAGTTTTATACATTTCTCTGAGTGCCATAAAATAAGTAAAACATTCCTTTCTTGTTTAAGAATGCATACAGTTGTCATGGAGTCATAAATAAGGTCCTGATAACAAATGCAGATGGGCCTCGACCTTGCGTGGACACAGTGTAGGCCAGCAAGTATGTGTCCAGATGTCTAGCCTGAGAGGCATATGGTCGCTGCGTGTTGCTGTGCGTGTTGTGTTCTCATTGGTTAAGTGTTCCTAACTACATGTGGCATCTACCTTTACTGTGTTTTTGGGAATGTATGCACCCCTCCGGCCATGTGTGGTTCATTGGGCCCAATCTCCTGTGACTATTGTGATGTTGGTGCACCTATCTGTGGGATCTGATCTAAGTTTCCTGTTTGCATGTTTGTCTGCGGCTACATGGCACCCTACTTGAGACCTGTCAGTCAGTGACCTCAGGCCTAGGTCTCAGAGTTATATTTTTTTAACATCGTTGGAATGAGAGAGTCTAAAGAGCTTGATGTTAAACACTTTGTTTTATCCTCTTTTCAGACTAACCTAACATTTGTTGGATGTGTGGGGATGTTGGACCCTCCCCGAACAGAAGTGAGCGTCTCCATCCAGATGTGCCGAAAGGCTGGCATTCGGGTCATCATGATCACTGGTGACAATAAAGGCACAGCCATAGCCATCTGCCGGAGGATTGGGATCTTCTCAGAACACGAAGATGTGACGGACAAGGCATATACTGGACGGGAATTTGATGACCTTCCGCCAGAGAAACAACGTGATGCCTGCTGCACTGCCCACTGCTTTGCCCGCGTTGAACCATCTCATAAATCCAAGATAGTTGAGTACCTGCAATCCTTCAACGAAATCACTGCAATGGTGAGCCCTTCCTTGTCAGTTATTTGTAATTTCTGGTGTTTATTGAACCAGTTGTTGATGGTGGGTGTCTAGTTTATGAAATGGATCAAAGGAAGCAAAGATTTGCTGTCTCTGAATGTTAGTCAAAATAGGTTGTTTGTAAGTTTTCTTCTTGTTGAATTGTCAAGTGGCCAAGAAGTCCTTTGTGTTTTACTTAGGTGGAAACGTCCTTGCATCCTCCAGAAAGTAGGAAGCTAGTTTTCTCTTCGCTTTAATTTCTTTATTCTCTTTGATGAGCATTTCACCCGTTGCTGTCCATCAGCTCAAGAGTCAAGCTGCTGGCGTAGAGCAGTACTAGCACAATTAAAGTCTTTGCTTTACTGATCAAGGACGCAATAGGGTAAAACTGAAAGCAAAAGACTTGAGTCCAGCCTGTGTTTATTATAGGGCAGGTGATGTACAATATATAAATTGCTTGCATAGTCCTTGCAGCGGGCAACAAGGTGCTGACCCATTGATTTGAGAAGTGACAGGAGGTGATCCTGGCACTAGTAAAGAGTAGTAAGGAGTTCAGTTAGAATGAGTTAAAAGTTAAGGCTTAAAATGTTGTTCTTTGGTGAAGTTGAACCTTTTGTGATACTCCTCCCTATGCTTACAAGAGATTGCCATAACACTAGCGTTCATAATTATCATTCAGATGCATAACCCTTCTTTATTTTAACATTGTATGTATTTCCCACGTCTACAGTCTTGAAGTAAAGTCGCCAACAGCTACTGCCAAGTTATCCAATCCATAAATGAGCCCATTGAACGTGGGCAGTAATGCTCCGTCACTGGTTGCAAGCATGCTGCAGCCAAATGAGACCGCGTTCTGCATAATCCCCTTAAGGTCTTTTTGGGAGGTTTATTTTTCTAAAAAAGAGAACCACCAACATGCACAGGTCCACACGACCATGTCATCCAAGTTTTAAATCTACTTCTAGGTGTTGGCAACATGGGCTTGGAACTCAAACTCCATTTCCTCCCAGCTGCATAAGGAGCAGTGTAACCTAGACTAACGCATCCTTTTGGACACTCACAACTACATATCTCCCACTTTATTGGAATAACAATTGTATTCTGTTTTATTTTTGTTTTTGGACCATGTGAGCATGTTCTGTACTGTCAATTTAATGTTTACAGCTTGTTTTGTGGATTCGAGTTCTGTGAATGTTGCGATTTATCTATAGCATTGGCAGTAACATATTTTTTCATTCTCCATGGCTTGGCAAAGAAGCAAGAGGGGTACAGGGAGATAAAGTTATGTGCCAAACACAATTTGTTTAGATGAGCAAATAAGTATTTCCCCTCTAGGCTTCTTGATCTGGTTATCTGGAGTTGTGTAGTAACATTACATCTTCCAAAACTGGCAGATGCCACCTCCGCTAAACTGTTGGTTTACCTGCCTTTTTAAGAGCTGTTTTCTGAACGGACACCGACTCAGCCTCTCTTACACCCCATGACTGGTCAGCTCCCAGCATTTATTACCGGCATGACATCAGAAGGTGTCCCCTTTTTAGTACATCTTTCTGACATTATGTCCCCCGTGTTCTTTCCTGCCCTGGATTGCCATGCACAACATCGCTGCCCGGGTAGTAAAAAAAAAAAAAAGCAACCACAGTTCCCCACATTCCGGGAGCTAATTGACAGCACGTCACGGACATTCATTGTACATTTTGGAAAAACAAATGTACTTTGATAATATGCATTTGAAAAATGTTAGAAATGCAGAACCTATTACACACTCATAGTTCGTGATTAATATCGTATTACAGATAGCATCTTCTGGAAATGGTTCCACCGTGAACCCAGGACATTTTCATGTTTCTTTTCACAGCCTCTTGCTTTGCAGATAGTTTCTTCTGCTTTCGCATAATAAGCGATGCCCCTCATTCAATTACTGAGGGTAGGTGATTTGTTGCTGCCCCTTTGGCAGACAATATCCCTTTTGGACACCAGCATGCACAAGGCAGCAGAAACAGAATTCATTAAGAAAACTCTACCTTGTGGATGGGATCTCCAAATACGTTGTGGAGGTTGCAGCCTTGGCAGGTGAGATGATGTCCGTCAATGAACCTTTAAGTGAGGTCATCCATGAACCTCTAAATGAGGTCATCTACATTTAACTTTGAACTAGCCTCATCCTAAGAGGACTAACACTCCCCTGATCCATTGGATGCCTAAAATGTTATATCATGCAGACAACAGTGGTTGTTAGATGTTGCTGTAAATGCATTTGTTTATTGTAGACCGGCGATGGAGTCAATGATGCCCCTGCCCTGAAGAAGGCTGAGATTGGCATAGCCATGGGCTCTGGCACGGCTGTGGCAAAATCTGCAGCCGAAATGGTGCTTTCAGATGACAACTTCGCCACCATTGTGTCTGCTGTGGAGGAAGGCCGAGCAATCTACAACAATATGAAACAGTTTATACGCTACCTCATCTCGTCAAATGTTGGTGAAGTCGTTTGGTAAGAACTTCAGAAAAATTATTTCTGATAATATAAAATGACTAGTGTGATGTCCTAATGTTAATTGTTACAGGCAAAAGGTATTCTCTCCTTCCAAATATAAATGAAAGGGCTTGCTTAGCTACTCATTGAGACATACACCAGTACAGTTATTTCAACAGAGGATTTCATTGCCTTGAGAGTGTGGAGTGGAATTGTTTGTGAATCTCCACAGGACAACTATGCCTGCACTCTCACAACTTTGCATTCTGTATCAGACTTCAGTAATATTAAAAGCACAAGTTTTTATCAGATTATTTTAAAAGCAATTTAGACCTAAATACATAGTGGTACATCATGCATTCGATTTATCTTAGGGAAAGGATGAACATCATGAGTTAGTGAGTGTTCACTTCTAAATGTCTTTTTATAAATATTTTATTCGATATCAAAGTAAGTGCATTAAAGTAACACAAGCAATAATGCACCACACATTTTAATACACACCTCAATGTATTGACTACAACCTACTTAATAGCCACCGTTGTCTCCTCTCATTTTATTTATATTACAAAATACAAACTCACAACCGAACAGTGCTACGATGCCAAACTCCTAGGAGATTTACACTATGCAACTTTTAAATAACAGTCACAATGGCAATTAAGGGTAAGGAACACACATACTGAATTACCATAGTTATAAGTCTTTGAAAGGTAACCATACACCTTTATACTTGTATCCACAATTGCGTCTGTGGCACTTAACCTTTTCATATTTGGCAAGGCAATTTATTCTAAAATCCATTCTTCTGCCATCAGATTTGATCAAGAACTCAGCACCCGCTTCTTACTGAATATTGTGAGCGACACATGAAACCATAGCATCGCCTACATCATGATGCCCCACCAAAAGTGGAGACCTAACTAACCGAGTACCCACAAGAAAGTGTGATTGATCAAACGCCATAGCCCAAAATGTGGTCACTCATCTGTGATCAAATAGCATAAGCCCTAATGTCCATGTAACCTGCGGACATCCAAAACTGGAATCGCATGGGGCAAACTGAAATCCAGAAGAGACAATTCCGTATTATCTGTTGTGCTAATCTCAGAGGAAGATCTAATTGCCAGGCTGCATAATACCCATGGACGTCACTTAGGGGTCCCCAGGAGCCACAGCTTGCCCCTTGCAGCCCCTGGCACTGCCTTTGCTACCCTTGGCCTCATAGGTGGCAAAATCAGTGCCAGGAACACAGTGGCAGCTCGTCCTTATGGAACTGTGGTTCCTTGTTTTCAATCAGTTTTGTATTGCACTAAAAGTGAATGATATATTATTCACTATTAGTGTAATAAAAAATGGCGTACAATTAGCTGGAATATGATCCTCCTTAGCTGCTAAGGTAAGTAAAAAAAAACTTTTAAGTGTATGCTGTGTGCATGCTTGTGGGCGAGAGCGTGCTTATGTAAAAGAGAGTGTGTGTTTGAGTGAATGTGTGTATATGTAAGCATGCATGTGTGAGTGAAAGTAAAGGTTAAATGGCGAGTGATGTCACCGCCGCTCCCTCTGCCATTTTGTTGAACTGACGTCCATGATAACACCTGGAAATTGTGCCCATAACAACTCTTATTAATGGACCCCTAAACCTTGACGCCATTTGATTCTACGTATTTTGTCAGCCTCCCCCAGTCACTCACTGACTTTACCTAAAAGCAATTTATATGTAACACATGGGATTCTGTAATCCCTGTATAAATGTCTGACAGTAGTTTATAATCGGCAACATGTAAAGCACCAAGTTGCCGATTGTAAAGACAAGACTTTGCAACTCTACAATTATAAGGTTATTACAATCGAGTTCTGATGCCGCAATGCCTGCGGCCAGAGCCAGCAGCTGATGTGAAAGGCAGGTCAGTCACAGAGCATAATTAAACCAGCTATTTAAATCAGCAAACGGAACACAACGTTGCTTTTCTTTCTTCTGCTGTATTTCAGTAGCTTACTATGACAAGCAGAGACAATATATTTACATGTTCTGAGCTACTGCAGCTTTTTTTTGGAAAAAACACACTGACTTTTATTAAACTGTTTGTAATAGTTATTTGCAACAAATACCTAACAGGCTTTTGATGTGTTTAATTTTGCACTAGAGGTTTTACTTTTATTCTTCATATTCGCAAACATGCTGGCTCTTTCATATGAAAGTGCTAGGTGCCACGGATTTAATTGGTTTGTGGGAAAGGTGATGGCGTGACCATGAACTATATGGGATAAAGTACCCCCTGGCTTACATGATAAGGATATTGCAAGTCACCTTGGAGTTCCATAACCACTGTATGGTTGTGGAAGCCCTCTGTGATTTGCAGTATCCTTGTAGTGTATGGCAGGGACTACTTTATTCATTTATTATTGACAATATAATCCCCGTACAACTATGTTGTATTTATGGACACCTCCCTCTCTCGGCCCCATCCCTGTGACCTAGGTAGAGAGCCACTGAGCTAGGATTTATTGATGCGCTAGGTTGTGTTTATTATTTTAAGAGAGTCAGATAGATATGTGGTCAAGTGGTTCCTTTTCCTCTGGGACCCCAAGGCAAACTGGCAGTCATCTTTCCTATTTATCTTATCAAACAATTCTCTTCCTTCTTTACCAGCCAGAGTTCAGGAGTAATGTGGCCCTTGAGAAACAATAAGGCAGGAATCAGTAAACACTCATTACCATGGTTGTACACCCTATCTTCTATAGTGCCATCACTGTGCTCGTTGGTGCCATGAATTTCTTCAACATGTCATCAAAGTGCTCCGTCTTTCTCACATGCTGGGAGTGTTGCCTGTGTCTGGCCTGCCAGCCCTTGCCTTTTGCCACAACCTTCCTATTCCGTTCCTCGTGCCCACAGTGTCTTCCTGTCTCCCGGGACCACTGGGGTCAGTAGCAGCACTGCGGTCTCCCCTCACATGGTCCTTCTCCCTCTCACTTCCTGGCGCAGATGGGTGCCGACGTCTCTCCTTGCTAGCCACTCTCTCTCTGTTCTCCACCTATTGTGCATTGTCCTGTTCTGGTGTCTCCTAGTTCGTGTCGTCCTCTCTCGTGTTCTTCTCCTCCATCCAACGCTTCCACCTTTCTCTCCACAATATTTGATGTCATCACCATCCATCACATAACGTTGTCGCACCCATCTAGTGTGCAGTGGCTGTCTACAACGGGGAGTATCGTGGTAGCCATTTTAGGGTCCCCAGCCTCCCTGTCTACCTGATCACAAACTACACATCCCAGGAATTTCAGGATTAAAACTGTTTTTCTATTGGATTAATCTTCTGTTTACATTTGATATGCTCAAATCTACCAAGATCATACCCACCCTCAACTTTTGCAAATTGAGATTCTCTGCCTTCATCCATGGTTTCTGAAATAACATTTTATTTTTACATTTAAGAGCAGGATTTTTCTAAATAGAGGGTTATGAATTTAAGAATTATTTTCCACCCTTTTTGCACAAATACTACTTCTAAGCCATAGCCACCTGAGACACAAGAAGAGGAACCCTGTTAATCTTTTGAACCCCTCTCCATTAGAAATATATATTCTAAAATAATAGGAGTGACCACCTGGTCGTTCACCCTGCACCCCCACAGTTGTTAAGAAGGGTCAATATTTAACTAAAGATGAGATGTTTGCAGTGAAATGTCATTGTGATATTTTTAGGTTGTGAGAAATTAAAACCTCTCACCTTTGTTTTCTGAATTAGTTAACATTCCATCAGTTTTGATTTGTATATGTTGGTCTACAAGGGCTTCATTTCTTTCTATTTTCTCTCATAACTGGACAACGGGCCATAAACTCTTAATATCTTAACTGATCACAGGAGTGGTTACGTCTGAAATAAAGATTAATAAATCATTTTCAGAAAACAGCATTGTGGCTTACCCTTTTGCACATACAATTTCATGATGAATATCCATCATTTATAGAATGGTTATAGCAAACTATACTATAGTGACCATAAAGTCGTAAATCATAAGAGGAAAGGTCTTTCTAGTCCTTCCACTTAACAAAAGTGTCTCAACTTCTTTCTACATAAAATACATGCTAATTTTGCATCTTTAGGCAGTTAAGAAAATTGTAGATCCATTTTTGTCAATCATTGTCTTCAGATTTCACCAGTTGATTTGGTACAATGTTTTCTCTGCATATATTAAGAGTATCTTTCCTCACTATTCATAAATACCAAATTTGCCACCTACCTAGCGCTATTAGCAAAGAAGTGTCCCTTAATGTCTGAGTCTCACCCAGAACGTCCAGGTTTTTCTACATAATGAAGGGATTTGTCGATCTTCCTTCAGGAGTGGCAGCAATGTGGTGATTCTGATGCAATGTCTCTACGGTGGTTCAGAAAACGATGGGCTGAGTTTCTCCACGCAGTGAAGGGATGCGTCGATCTTCCTTCAGCAGTGGCGGTGATGCGGTGGTTCCGATGCGTTGACAATGCAATAGAGAAGCACTTGTTCCAAATGCGCTCCACCGGTTCTACTCCCGCAGTAGGGTTGATGCATTTGTTGCTGCTTCCAGCAAGCAGATGTGTCGATTTTGCCGGTGCAAGTATCTGCGTCCACTTCCAGTGAACCAGGCACAGGAGCAGGAGTAGAGACTTGGATATCCCTGAGTCTCTAGCAACAGGAGGCAAGCCAACAAGCCCTTGGAAATCACTTTGGGGTGCAAGGCAGGGTTCAGCTCTCCGTCAGCAAAGTCAGAGAGCAGCAAGCATCAGGACAGCACAGCAGAAAAGCAGCCCTTTCAGGCCGGCAGTCCAGCAGCATGATAGTCCTTGATGCATCACAGCAGTTCAAATGAAAGAGTCTAGTTGTAGGTCCAGAAGTGTCTGTTCTGGTAGGAACAGTGGCTCAAGCCTTATACCCAAATCTGCCTTTGAAGTGGAGAGGTTGACTTCAAAGAAGAGACGTTGAAGTGCACAGGTATCCTTTCTTCCTTAGCCCTGGCTCCAGACTGTCAGTAGGGGGTAATTGGCCTTTTGCATGGGCACAGACACTGCCTTTTCAGGTATAAGTGTCATCCCCGCTATCCTTCCTGCCCAGGAAGAGACTTCAGAATTCAGATGAATGCAGATGAGCACTTAAACGCACCTAGCCTTCCTGTATTTGTGGCTTTCTAGAGGGAATGCACAAAGTGTAGCTGTCACCCAGCATAGGCATTTATTAGAGACAGGTTGCAGGCACACAGAGCTGTAAGAGCAGAGATATGCCCACTTTCTAAAAGTGGCATTTCTATAATAGTAATGTTAAATCAGACTTTACCAAAAAAGACGATTCATCATTACTATGCCAAAGCTATGACACATGATTCAGCTACTCCTTTGTAATCAGGAATTGTAGCTTAAAAGTGTATTAAGGAATTATTAGTGTTAACTTATGAGAGGAGTAGGCCTCACAGTAGTGAAAAACAAATGTAGGTGTGTTTCACTACCAGGACATGCACAACTTAAAAGTACATGTTCTACCTTTTACTTGCAAAGCACACTGCCCTATGGGCTACCTGGGGCCTATTTTAGGGGTGACATATGTGTAATAAAAGGGAAGTTTACAGCTTGGCAAGGGATTTTAGATGCCAAGCTGAGTTGGCAGTAAAAAGCCTGCACACACAGGCTTTGCAGTGGCAGGTCTGAGACATGGGTAAATGGCTAAGTAGGTGGCACAATCAGTGCTGCAGGCTTACTATTAACATTTAATTTACAGGCCCGGAGCACATATAACGCCCTCCACAAGGGAACTTACAGGTAAATTGAATAAGTCAATTGGGTATGATCCAGTGTTGCCATGTTAAAAGGAGGGAGCATATACATTGCTTTTAATTTATGACAAGCTAATACCTTACATGTCTAACAACTACATTATATCTTAGTGGTATTGCAAAAAAGAAAGCTTGTCAAACTATGCATCGTAGCCACAGCGGAAGGCTTTTGTTTTGGAAATGAAACACATCATGGACATAACATGCCTCTGTCAAAATGATTGGAGTCCTTCCAAAAGGCCATCTACTTGAGAAAGCAGCAGAGCTCGAACCCCATCACCTGTCAATTCATCAGAGCCTCAGTCACATCCCCATAGAAACACCAGACTGACACGAATTTAAATGCACTTTGTATAAATCCTGTGGCAGAGCACTTCGACTCACTATGCACGGTTATAAGAGCTATTCCCGAACATCATTACATATATTAGAATTTACTAATTGAGTTCAGGACTTTTCCAGCCTCTGGATCAATTTTCATTGTTTATTAATTCTCATTGCACAGCTAGGCCCTGCTTGGACCAGGCAGCTCTGTGCTCCACCCCACAGTCTCCCTTCACCAATATCACACTAAGTTCCATCTTTTCAGCTTACTAGGAGAAAAAAAAACATAGATCACAAAGAACAAATTGCTGAAGGAACTGTATGATTAAAACATGGATAAAGCTTCCTTGGTTCCGGTGTTTTTTAAAAAAACTTCTCTGACAGCATTTTTGACAGTATGAGCCCTTTTTTCTATTTACTTCTTAAATTGCCTTCTGTATTTACATGTTCCTCACCGCTTTATAACGTGTTTTATGGAATTCAAATGCACTTTTTTCAATTTACTGAGTGTCTTTATCCGGTAGAAATACTTAATGAAATAAGAAACACCTGTGATACATGTAAACATTCGATTTAATTATTTAATTTGTGATGTACATTTTCAATTTCCAGCATTTTCCTGACAGCTATCCTGGGTCTTCCAGAAGCTCTGATCCCAGTCCAGCTTCTCTGGGTAAACTTGGTGACAGATGGACTTCCCGCGACTGCCCTCGGGTTCAACCCTCCTGACCTCGATATCATGGATAAGCTCCCACGTAACCCAAGAGAGTCCCTCATCAGTGGCTGGCTCTTCTTCCGTTACATTGCCATTGGAAGTGAGTATACATGTGGCAGGCAAAATGTACAGGATGGAAACGTACATCAAGGAGCCCACCTGTGTTATCAGTGTGGGAAATAGTGCAGACTTCCAGTCTGTGTGATTGGAATGCTCAGCATAATAGGAAGATTTGTCGTTTATGCAGAATCTGTATTCAGATCACCTCATTTACTTTCACCATTTGTAGGGGGCACTTTTCATTGAAAACACAAAGGCACCTGCCCAGGTTATTAAAGATAAACAGAGAAGAGAGATTATTTGTGTGGTTATTGGTTGTGCATGGTCTGATACATTGAGCTTGCTTCCATGAATATGTGGGATTTAACCATCGAAATTCAGGAGTAATTCAGAAATTACATCAAGAGTAAACCATAAATGCTCAAGGAAAATGTTTGTGTGGGAAGCTCAAAGTTACTTTGGTTAAATGCTTATAATGTCTGAGATTAGCCCTATGTCTTTATGTATCAATGAACGTGACATTTGTACATTATAGAAAAACATTTACAATCTTGACCAACTAAAGAGGACTGAAGAAAGACAGCTTGTTTGGAGTAGACAAGAAGCTCTCTCTGTCACCTCATGTTTATCATAAGACATTATCACTGTGACCGTGATATATGGTTTAAGTAATAAGAAAATTACATTCCATCAGTTATAATCAAAAGGTCAATATGTGAATTAAAATCCCATTGGAAAACATGAGTCCAACAATGGGTATGAGAGCATATCAACATCTGGAACATGCCTGTTTCTAATAACAACACATTTTGAATCCCAGGAGCCACAATTGACAAGCTTGGCTGCAGAGAGGTCTGTGTGTTACTTCGCTCTAGGCCCAGACCCAATTCTGAAGACTGGACAAGGAGCCTGGTCTGCAGTTAACTGGACTGTAGCCTATGGTAGTACTGTTTATGCCATTTGCCCAACTTGTATCAAATCAAGACCTCACCAGCAGCAAACGCAAGTAAGAGAGAATGGTGCAATCTATTCAGTGCCCCAAATATTCTGGCCTGTGCAGCCAGCTACGTACACTTGTTCATGCGAAAGCTCTCGTTGGAAGACAATACCATAATATAAATACTTCAAGAGTAAAGCATAGTAGTGTGGCTGTAGGCCTGATGAGTAAAGCAGTTGGCAGAGTCCTCCTACTTTGAATACTCCAAGGTAACAAAACTATACCCCGCCCTCAGAATGATATATTTGTTTTATTGATTTAAGGTTTTCCATAGTGAGACTTGATCTAAGGGCACTGGAGAACTTTACAAGAGAGCAGGGCATGTCCAGGATAAGAATCATCATACAATAACCAATTAGCAACTGAACAACCAAAACCAATATGCAGTTTATATCCACAAATAGACCGTCCCAGAAAATAAGTAGTTTAGCAATACCAACAGGGAGAGCCAAAGGGTTGAAAGAGGTTAGGCTGTCTGGGCCAGACAAGGTATTGTGACGAATCTCCTGTTAACCAAAGTGTCTCTCAAATAAGAGGATTTTGAGATCCCTTTTAAAGTTGACCAGGCAAGGAGCTGTGTGAAGAACTGGTGGAAGGGAATTCCACAGTGTGAGAAGGACTAGTGGAAGGGGGTTTCCACAGTCTTGTTGGGCTTTTCAGAGAATGATTGTTTCTGTAGCGTTCTTGTGATTTAGCCAGATGCAATGTGTCCCCACAGGACCAGGCTGCAGTGGACCCATAGTGAATACCGTGCTTCTGAAAAGAAATAGAAGGGTGCTCTTTGCACTAAAGAAAATTGGTGGGAGCACACTATTCTCTACCACGTAGTAATTTCTTGGAGACGAGCATAGTCCTAAGTTGTCAGGATTTAACTACTATCCCTTCCAGGTACTTCAACAGAGTTGCAGTTGTTACTTTTGACCAACTAAGGTTTAAAACATATCTCTGAATGTCGTCCCCAATATTGGCAACGCTTCATGTCATCTGAGAGTCTCAAGTAGAGGTCAATATCTACAATGCACAGCAGGATGGTGGCAGGGACCTTTGCATTACCACCTACAGGCAATAATGGGGAACATGCTCACCTTGTTTACCACCGATAAACAGAACTTCTCTTAATCCATGCCTTACCCCTACAGGGTTCTTCTGAAAGCCCCACATCTGCACAGCTCAGACTGGCAGCTACCTCATGGGCTATTATCTCTAATGAAATGATGGTTAAAAGGCAATTTCTCTGAAAACAAAACTCCAGTTATTTGGCAATAAGATCTTTCATTTTCTTGTATATGGCCCCATGGTACACCAAAAATGCAATACTTAACTAGATGAACATCCTTCTCCAAAGCTGGGAAGGAAAGCATATGGTATTTACATTTCAGTGTTCCAAGCTTGAATGAATGAATATCCAGTCAGGCCACTTCCTTGTGCTTGAATTCCCAGGCCATATTGCATAAAGTATGCATTTGTGTTACACAAGCGACAAGTTTGCTGCAAATGGATGGGCACTCTTTTTACACAGTGCGCAGTTTCTGTGAAATGCCTCCGATGTCTAAATCAAAGTTTGAAAGAGTACATTTGGAGTGGGACTGAGTGAGACTCCCTACATGAAAACCTCATGGAGAAAGCAGGCCCCTCTGGGACATGAACTGGCAAGGATCGTTCACCAGAAAGCCACTTCAATTGTTTTGTGAACCACACCGTACATCAACATATGATTTATCGCCAAGAAACCAGTTGATGTGCTCGCGCTTTATAAATGTAGTAACGAAAGATAACATTCTATAACCATCGATCACTCTTCAGGCCTATTAGGGGAACAAGAATGTCCTTCTCACACGTAATGAGGTTCAACAAGAGGCCCTAATCAACAACGACCTGTCTTTAGCTGTGGCCTACTGTGATATGTCTAAAACACGAAAATGTGGCTGGTCAAGGTGTCATTAGCTGCCTTGGATTGGATCCATTTCTTCTTCCTCCTTAATGTCAGGTATGAATTGGGTTGCTTAGAATAATACAGTTTAGTTGGGAGAGTCATAGGTATCCTCCCTTGCTTCGCTGCTTTATTATAAATAGCACGTGCATTAATCACAATGAATTTGGTCAATTATACGTCAATGACAATGAAGTCGGTCAACTGCTATAGCATGCCTAAATCATTGATGAGAAATTTCCTGGGAGAGTAGAAGTGGCTACAGAATGTAATTCATTCTTAAATGAGATCATTCAACATCCTTTCATGAAACCCACTCAGAAGCAAGCTGAAGTGCTCCTGGAGTGGTCTCTTTTCATTAACTACTGTAATGGGACAGGCACAAGTATCACTCTAACGGGAGGTCCTGGCAATCGCGGGAATCACCAAATTAAAATGTAGTCGAAAAACTAAAGAATGCAGGTGTTGTTTCAAGGGAGACAAAAATTCCTACACGCAGCGGCTTGTGAGGAGAGATTTCTGTTTCCTAACCTTAGTGCTAGCTTCCCGAGGCAGACACCAAGACAATGTGACCCTGGCATTGGCCTGAGACCCTAACCATACATTATACAGATTATAGTTTTTCTTCAAATGGAAAATAGTGTTCGATGAAATGAGTGCTTTTGTTTCCTTTTGCAATACCTTTTTACTATCGTCACATGCACCTTTGGGGACCAGGTATTTAAAAATGTTCTGAATACCAACAAACATATGACCTTGTGGGTATTCAGCACATTCGCAAGGACCACTTCCCTGGAAACATCTGTGTCCCTTCCCTTCTAAATAGTAGCAGGAACCTCTGTATTAAAAAACCTGTAGGTAATTCTTTTGAGTCGGAGTTTACATCTTTTCAGCTATTCATATGTATGTATTGAAACAAAGTTAGACTCTGGCTCATGTGATCCTCATCCAAACTATGGTGGTATTTATATATTTATTAATGCATTTTGTAGAGTGCTGCGTGGCAGTTTAGTACCTTTGCAAAATTGATAGAAAGGAAACTCCGTGACATTAATAGCCAAACTAGGTCTCATGGGTAGCTGAGTCCGGTATTCTCAATGAAAAAAACTTGTTCTATGTTGGGACCAATTAAAATTTCTTCATGTAGTTAGATTCAGCTCTGAGTTTGGGGTTAATGGAGTTTCTAGAGCTCAGACCCTAAGTCTGCTGTGATATACTGTTATGTTTAATCCTCCGGAATGATCCCTGGTGTATCAGCTGGGCCAACAAAGAGTGAAGCTACAGTAATAATATATTAACTAATAACCACTGGAAACAGAGAGGACAGAGGAATAAAGAATGAATAAAAAAATGACCATTTTTAATTAAAGATAGCTGTGCCGACCGTAATTATAGTCTGTGGTGCTGTATATCACTTAAGCGTCTCTATGGATTTTTTTTTCTTGAGCATGGATAAAAGGTTCAGGCTACATGCAAACAGAGGGATATGACTTGCCAGTAGGTCATGCTTAGAAGTTTTCATGAAGTATAATTCTGTGGTGTGTGCGTGATCACAGCCTTTTCTCTTCCTTTCAGTTTATGTTGGACTTGCGACAGTGAGTGCTGCGACTTGGTGGTTCTTGTTTGATGAGGAAGGACCAGAGGTTACCTTCTACCAACTGGTAGGTGTTAAAACAGTTCTATATTTGAGGCGCCACCTTTTTACTGTTGCTCACTTTTACCTGCCTGTAAAAGGGAGAACATTCATTGTCGAATCAGTCCTTGGAAAAATGACATCTGTTCAGGCTGTTGCTGAACATTATATTAGTCCAAATGAAATATTAGTTTCAGAAGAAGTACAACATACCAGAACTGGCCCCATTATTGAAGGAATCTTTCTTAGGCCTGGAAAATTCAGTGGAATTCTGTGGAGGCAGAGTTCTGTGACCTGCGGAGTCCTGAATGCACCCGTTCTTGAAAGCGCTGAGCAGGGTCGGGCTTGAATTCAGGCCAGGGCCATAGGCAGCAAAAGCTGCTGTTTCAGCCCTTGTTTGTGCACCAGTGTACACAAACAAGGGAAAAAAAAGAAAAGAGATGAGGACTTAGATGGGTCCTCCAGGGGGTCCTCGTCATCCTTCCCAGCGGCCTCGCTCTCTGCCTCCCTCTGACCCCTGTTTCTGGGCTGCTGGCAGAGGGAGGCCTGGCTATGGATCCATTGCCGGTGCACATTGTAGCCCAGATATGGGCCACACAGCACAAGAGCAGACTATCTGTGCTTGCACTGTGTAGCCCATAACTGGGCTGCAGTGCGCACCGGGTGAGCTCTGCTCCAATTGTGGGGCAAGCAGAGTTTTTGGGTGAACTCCACACTCCAAGTGGAGTGCCGAAAACTCTGTCAGCTCTGCCAGTGGGGTAGAGCTCACCACCCACCCCTAATCTTGGTGAAAACAGTAGTGACTGGCATTTAAGCAGGTATTGATAGGGGCCTCTATTGACATGAATCTAATGTAACCTTTCTTTGACATTCCATTGGGAATAACGATTTGCCTCAGTTTGCAATGCTGAAATTCAGGCCAAGAGGTCATAAATGTAATTTGTTAGCTCACATTTTAGAACATTCAATCAACTTTTAAAGGACCTACAGTATAAATCTCTTCAATGGTTTTCTGGTTGCAGTTTCCATATTGCCAATTGATTTGTTAAGCTTTTATATGACTATTTCACACATACACTGCAAAACTGAATCCAGAAGATATCTTTCCCCAGAGGACATAATTATTAATCATGATGCTGAGTGTATAAGGGAGGAGAGTGAAAAAACAAACCCTTGTATCATGTGAATACAATATTTCAAGATTGTTACTTTTAGAAGACCAAAAAAATGGGAATTTGACATGTGACCTTGCGACTTGATATGTTCACGCAGCCTTCTTTGACTTCTAACATCTTTATGGTAGATGGCAGAATGTTTTTTATTCCATAGATCTTGAAACAGAGTTCCCTGATACTCAGACAGAGTAATTTAACACAACAGTTTAATATGATAGGACTACTTTCGGCGACTGGACCGTAGAATCAATTTAAGCAATGAGAGATGTACTGGAGGTGCTGCTGGATACCTTGAGGTATGGGAGTGGATGCCGACACTATGGTGAATAATAATTTTATGTAGAAAAACCATCATAAATAAGAATTTGCATAGGGGGCGTGGCCAACTGACAAAGATGGCAGCAGTTTAATTCCTAGTGCTCCAGCCCGTGGCCAGGCAATCTGTCTCATAAACCCCCACAATAGTGCCATCCTGCCCTAATGGTTGCAGTGCTGCTGCCCTGCCATACCCTGACAATTATTGTAGCCCTCCCTGCCAATTGTGTCTGAGAGCCTCGCTGTGAAGTCGTGCCGCCTGAGCCTGGGGCGGTGAAATGGCAGCCTAATGACTAGCGAGCGCATGGTGGAGCAGGAGCTAAGACGGAAGCCGGCGCCTTCTTCAGGCAAGGTGAGGGCTACTGCCCCTGCGATTGAAAGCACTGATCCTGTGAGGAGCCGGGAGGTGGCAGACTGCTCTGCTGGTAATTGGCACTTCTAGTGAGAGAGGGCTGCGACCCCAGTGGGGAAGGCAGTACAGCAGGGGATCAACAGGCTTAATAGGGGAGACCCGGGTGCTGCGCTGGGTGTCTCATCGCGGACTGCCAGACACGAGGAGGGACGATCCGAGTTGCAGTCCCATTGGGAGACTCGCTGTGGAGCGGCTGTGGCCCAGGCGGCGGGCCTTCTATGGGAGCATCATTGTCAGGCTGTGCCGTATGGCCTCACTGCAATAACAAAACTGAAGATCATCCTGGGGTGAGACCTCATAGTGCATCCCCAGGGCCTGACTGCTCCCCTGTATGCCCCGACTGAAAGAACAAGGCTGCTGGGGAGTGCCTACTCCCCCACTCCTCCTTCCACCACCTTCACCAGCCTGAATAAATCTGTCTACATTCTTGGGGCCCTCCCATAGAACTTACTGCCCTACATAAGCACAGCTGCGATGGGGAGGGCCCACCAAGCGTAGACTTTTCTTGAATATCCACTAGCACTCAGGCTCTGAATGGCTGGTGAATAATTGAGACACCCAGGGGTACGAGGTGAAAGTAATCCACTGTGATCGCCTGGACCAACCACAGCCATGAGATGGGGGCCCTCCCTCCCAGCGTCCTGAACACTAAGGGGGTCATTACAACCCTGGTGGATGTCAGAGAACTGGCGGTAAGACCACCAACAGGCTGGCGGTCTTACCTTGGTGTATTATGACCATGGTGGTTACCGCCATGGTCATCCGCCGGTTCTCCGTCCTGCCCGCCGGGCTGGAGACCTGGGTCTCCAGCCCGGAGGCCGTCAGTATACCACCGGCGGTATTTGGACCCGGCTTACCGCTGTGGATTTCCAGCAGTTTCAACCGCCATGAAATCTATGGCGGTAAGCACTATCAGTGCCAGGTAATTCCTTCCCTGGCACTGATAGGGGTCTCCCCCACCCCGACTCCCTCCCCTACACCCCCCACCAACCCTGCCACCCCCCAAAGGTGGCAGGGCCCCCCTCTCCACCCCGACCCCCAACATAACATTACTCACACACACCCGACATGCATGCAGGCACCACCAACACACACACACCCCGACATACATGCCTACATCCACACACACAGTCAGACACGCACACCCACATTCAAACATACACGCACACATCCATACAGACATACCCACAGCCATGCACGCACTAATTCCCACACACACAACGCCCCCGCAAGCATACACGCACTCACACACCCCCTCTACATACACACACGCACACCCCCATGCACGCACACAACACCCAACATCCCCCCTCCCCTAACGGACGATCGACTTACCTGGTCCGTCAATCCTCCGGGAGGGTCGGGAGCCATCGGGGCAGCTCCGCCGACACCACACCGCCAACAGAACACCGCCGCGGCGAATCACAGGACGTGATTCGCTGGGCGGTGTTCTGTTGGCGTGACGGTGGAGGTGGAGCAACCTCCACCCATCACTATGGCTGTTGGCGGCTCTCCGTTGGAATAACGACGGAGAGCAGCCAACAGTCATAATACGCTGAGCGGCAAACCGCCTGCACAGGCGGTCTTCCGCACGGCGGTCCCTCAGCAGTCTTGCAAAAAGACCGCCGAGGTCAGAATGACCCCCTAAGAGTGGTCACCAGGGACTTCCAGTGTTTGGAACCAGCTGTCCAACTCGGGGGCAACGAAATCAAGGAACTGCAGCCCCAGGGCCTCTTCCTCCTCCCCCCCACAGACACTTATACAGTGAGTTAAAGACACAATGCAGTGACACCACAACTTGCATCATACTTGAAGATACCTGCCCCTTCTTTCCGGGAAAGCCGGGACCGCCTGATCATTATAATGAGTCGCACAAAATCTGCCTCAGGTGGATGAGATGCCCAGTCTCTTTCCCGGTCCACTCCTTCAGAGGATTCACTGACCCCCGTCTCCGGAGGACTGTATCCCCCCATGGACATAACTGCCCGAAATGGACAATTAGAAATTATCCTTCAGGAAATCCGAGACTCTTGAGTCTCACTTGAGCAACAATTGGGGACCATCACAGCAGACATCACGGTTCTTAAAAGATGACCTGGATGAGCAATTGTTATCCACTAAAACTCAGAACCAAACTGAACACTCTGCGCAGACTGCACAACTGCGTAAACAAGTGGAGTACCTACAAGAATGAATAGAAGACGCAGAGGGGAGATCACATAGGAGTAATATTCACATACTTGGAGTCCCGGAGGGAACAGAGGACCCCCACCCAACTCAATTCATAGAGGGCTATCTAAAATTGTTATTGGCCCTGCTGGAACTTTCAAACCTGTTCGCCGTGGAGAGAGCCGACAGAGTGCCCATGAGGAAACCAATACCAGGTTCACCACCACGCCCTATGGTGGTCAAATCCGAAACTATAGAGACAGGGACGCACTGCTGTGAACGGCCCGGAGAAGGCACCTCTCTGCTTTGCAAATTCCATAGTCTCACTATTTCTGGACTACACCCTTGCAGTGCAGCGCACGCATTCCACCTTTCAAGAGATCACAAAACGCTTGTGCTTGATCGTTCTCAAGTACGCTCTGCTGTTCCCAACCAGGCTTAAAATAATCCATGAGCATCAGTCCTTTTTCATTGACCTACCAGATGAGGCATGTGAGTGGCTGGACAGGTAGTCTCCTGACTCAGCAGGACCAAAACTACAGAAGACTAACTCACCCAAACCACAGAGGGCTCCCAGAAAACACAAGACAAGAGGCACCTGTGGATCCGGCATGAAAACAGCACCTACTCAGCAACAGCCCCTGCAGGGCTGGCAGGAAGCGATACACTTTGGAAACGTCTTCAGACTTTCAAAGAAACCCAGCGGTTCAAGCTTCTCGTGTGGCAGTGTCTCAGACTCAGCAGGATGACTTTATTCACAACGGTCGCTCCACAAATGTCACATGACCATTTCATCGAAGAGGAATAAGAGCAATATAAACAACCCCTTTTCTCTGCTACAGACTCTGGATCGCTGCACGTAGTGTATATGAGCAATGAGGGGTTTGAGACGAGTGGCTGTTTGAACTCTTATTACTTGGTCGAATGTTGAATGTACACACGGTGCCCCCATCCCTTTTTTTTCTGGGATGCCTGACTTACGCCATGCTTGTGTATTTCTGGGGGTTTACTGATTCTGCCCACTTACGTGTAAACTATGGTCACTGGGCCCAGTTGACCTAGATATGAGGTTCAGGCTCTCATTTCTTACACCTCCTAGGAACACTGCCTTAGGTGGCACTACCCTTACCACATAGCAGAAGCACCTGTTCATCATTAGTTGCTAAGTTCTGGTTGGTTTCACAGTTTGGTCCAACAAATGGTTCTTGATGGACTAAGTATTTGTTCCCTTTTATTTTGAGGATGGACATTTGAGGTCTTTCACCATCACCGATCATCATGAAAGAAGGCATATTGTGAATGAGTGTGAGAGCATGGGCTTTGCGGGAGAGGAATTATTATATAGTTTGGATAGATGTCACACACACCAAATGAATACAATATAGTCACTTGGAATGTGCAGGGACTGGGCTCAGTATATAAAGGCAGTACTTGCGCAATTGAACAGGCATCGAGCACATATAGGGGGTCATTCCTACTTCGGCGGGCGGCGGAGGCCGCCCGCCAAAGTTCCCCCGCCAGAAGACCGCACCGCGGTCAAATGACCGCGGCAGTCATTCTGACTTTCCCGCTGGGCGGGCGGGCGACCGCCAAAAGGCCTCCCAGCCGCCCAGCGGGAAAGCCCCAGCAACGATGAAGCCGGCTCCGAATGGAGCCGGCGGAGTTGCTGGTGTGCGACGGGTGCAGTGGCACCCGTCGCGATTTTCAGTGTCTGCTAGGCAGACACTGAAAATCATTATGGGGCCCTGTTAGGGGGCCCCTGCACTGCCCATGCCTGTGGCATGGGCAGTGCAGGGGCCCCCAGGGGCCCCACGACACCCGTTCCCGCCATCCTGTTCCTGGCGGTTTTTACCGCCAGGACCAGGATGGCGGGAAGGGGGTCGGAATCCCCATGGCGGTGCTGCGAGCAGCACCGCCATGGAGGATTCTTTGGGGCAAGGGTAAACCGGCGGGAAACCGGCGGTTGCCCTTTTCTGACCGCGGCTTTACCGCCGCGGTCAGAATTGCCCATGAAGCACCGCCAGCCTGTTGGCGGTGCTTCCGCGGCACTCTGCCCTGGCTGTTTTCAACCGCCAGGTTCAGAATGACCGCCATAGTGTTCTTACAAGAGACTCACCTCACAGCAAACGAAGCTCAACAAATGAGCAGAAAAAAGTGGGAACAACTGTTCCACACATCCTACTCTGCCTTTGCACAAGGCACGGCTGTATGGCTCTGAGCTAGTGTGCCATTCACCGTGTTGGAAACTAGGCTAGATGCTCAGGGCAGCCTGTTGTGTTGGGTTGCATATATGCATCCAATATAGCACAGGATGCATACTGGTCCCAGATATCCTCAGTCCTAGTAGACTGGTCAAACTATCCCTGGGCGTTGGCTGGTGACTTTAACACTGTTGTTGATACCTTCGTTAAGTGCTCCCACCCACTATGCGCATCACAGTCTTGTATGCCAAGCAAAGGCACAGAGAAACTGGATAAATGGCTAGGACCTGTTGGATGTTTGGCGTAAGAGACACGTATGAGACAGGGAATACTCCTTTTACTTCCCCTCATGCATTGCACTCACGTTTATATAGACTCCTATGTCCGGCACCCCTCCAATCTTTCATAAAAGGGACCACATATCTGGGGAAGACATTATCCGATTATAACCCTCTAGAGGTGATGCTTTTCTACATATCAACACCGATTCCAACCTGGTGTTTGCAACCAATCCAACTGGAAGACTGTGTATTCAGGGAGACTCTTGTGCGCCTCCCCCCGTTGACAGAGTGGGTGATGATTTGAGGCACCTCAATCGCCACGGTGGTAGGACCCAGGTGGGAGGTTGAACGGGACCTTTTATGTATAGAAAGCAAACATAATGCATTAGAAAGGGTGGAAGGGAAAACACTGAAGCTTTACGTGCATTACAGGAAGCCTGTATTACACATGCCAATCTCCTTGAGTGTCTCTGCTTCCTAGATTATCACACTTATATGCAAAAGACAAACGCAGAAGCAGACAAATCAGGGACCCTTCTAGCACGCTTGATACAACCCACCACCTCACCCACCCAATAATGTCCATCAATAATCCTCCCTGGGGGTGATCACTACACAAAGCAGGATCAATTAAGCCTTTAGGGACTTCTGTACCAAACTGTACACTGCCCCACACTCCCCAAACCCAGTAGATGTCACTAGGTTTCTTGACCAGATCACACTACCAAGAGTATCTGTTGAGGACAAGGAGACCCTCGGGCTTCAATCTTGGCTAACAAGATATGGGGGGGGGGCATAGGAGAACTATCCAGAAACAAAACATCTGGTTCGGATGGGCTGCCAGTCAAGTTTTATTCGATCTACTGGGCAAAATTAGTCTTAAAGCTGGAAAGACTTTACAGTGCCTGGTTAGATGCAGGTACCCTTCCACCCACCGCCAGGGTGGCATTGAAGCCTGGCAGACCTCCCCCTGATCTCTCCTCATACAGACCTCTGTCTATTCTAAACACAGCATATAAAATCTTAAACAAAACTCTTGCCTGGAGGCTTCTCCAGCATCTTTTACATATAGACCAATGTGGTTTTGTCCCTGTCGCAGCACTTCTTTTAATATACACTGACTTTTTTGTATAATGGAAACAGCACGGAAGAACTATCCATATGTGGGCTGCATATCACTAGATATCTGTCAAGTTTTTGACACTCTGGGATCGGATTTTATGGTAACAGTCCTGGCACAGAATGACATTTCCCAGGCAAATAACCGATGGGTATGTCTCTTATATTCACAGCCCACTGCTAGAGCAAGGACTGGTGGCCTGATTTCACAGTCACTTATCGGGGGACCAGGCAAGATTGCCCTGTATCACCCCTAATATTTGTGGTGGCGATTGAACCTATAACACAACAGCTCTGGCAGAGCTCCTCAAGTGTGGAAATACCTATAGGCGGCACAACAGACTCTATATCTTGTGTGCCGATGATATAATCCTTTACCTCAAGGTCCTCTGAAGGGGTCTGGAAGGAATCATCCAAGTACTTAATTCATTTGGAAGGATATCTGGTCTTCACATTAATATAGACAAGTCTTGTGTCTTCTTCTTTTCCCCCACTCCGGTGACCCCAGGCTGCGCCTCGGCCAAGCAGACCTCTAGATGACGTCCAACCTGGCGTCCCCCAAAATCCGATACCTCACTATACAGGTGTATCAGGAATCTTTAGATTAACTCCCTTAAAACAAAAATAGCTTTCTAGATCACCTTGTTTTGTCTGCTGCAGGTCGTTTATTTATTGCGAAAATGGTTATGCTTCCAAGACTATTGTATTACTTTACAAAGCTTCCAGTGATAATACTGGCATGGGTGTTCCCATTGCTGAACAGCATGTTGGTGGAACTCGCTCGGGGATTGGGATGCCACAGAATTAGCCTCCCCGATTGCAATTGCTGTCAGACGGCGTGGAGTGGGAGCCCCAGAATTCAAGGCCTATTGTTGCGCAAGACAACAACAGTGGTTCTCTTTCTGGCTCACCGGGCACGACCTATCAGAGATTGGTTGCACACCGGTACAATTGAACAAAAGCCAACTACATAGCCTGCTGTGCCCTGGAAGGGTGTGGCCCCGGCACACACCTCTATTACTACGTGTGGCTCTCATCTATTGGGAGATGGCACAGAAATACACTGCTCCCATGCTTCCATATGCACCGAGTGTCCGGCTGAGAGGGCTCCCCTCAGATTCCGACATCTTAACAACACTGTGACTTGCTACTTGGGAGCATGGAGGCGAGTTAGCGATGGGCTCTTTGGTCCATGACAGTACATTAATGCTGCATACTGACTTCATACAATTGCATGGTCTCCCTCCCACTGTCTTTCTAACACACTCATTGTTTGCTATATGCAGAAACACTTATCACCGGATGGGTGCGAGCCACCCACACACAAACTACTTCAGGCCCTATATTGCCTAGGCGAGAGCAGACATCTGTTCCAATGGTTGTATCACGGTGTTAGAAATGGGGTTTCTGGTTGGCTAGGGTATGCACCTCAGCCAGGCAGAACTTACCCACTCTAGTCAGGGCAAGGGAGTTACACGTCCAAGATAACCCCTGCTCACCCCCTTGGTAGCTTGGCACGAGCAGTCAGCCATAACCCAGAGGCAATGTGTAAAGCATTTGCACAACACACACAACACACGTGACGCAATATCCCCACCACAAAGGAAACACAACACCAAATTATATGAAAATATACTGTATTGTACACAAGGCAATTATCAGACCAAACATCACCTAGCAGTACTATCCTGCTACCTTAGCAGTTGTCAGAACGTTACACATTAGTTACTCTGCAAATTAGCAGTAGTCACACATAACACATAGGTTACTCAGTATTCTGCAACATAAGCAGTAGTCAGGAAACACGTTATCACATTAGAACACTTGTCATAAGAATATCATAAAATGCCCATAGTAGGAACATTAGAAAACATATGGCAAGTTAGAGGAATACATATCAGCAAGCATGTCCATAAAAGGAACATTTGCATACACACATGTAAAAACATCAAACGCAGGTAGGTAATATATGAATCAAACAAAAGTCTGTAGAAAGAACTTTGGATTGCAACTATATTGGTCCTTTAAACAGTACCTGGTTGGATGAAGGCACCTCCAGTGCCTAGAAGGCGAACAATGGGGCTCCCGGCGCTCCTATGCGCAAAACGGGGGCCTCCCTTATACTCTGGGGTCAGAGGAGGGTGACATGCACCTCCTCTCTTTTATAGACAGGCCCCTCCGGGGACCGTTATTACTGGGGGCCCCCCAGGGCCTCAACCAGCCCTCACGAGGGGGGCCAAAGCCAGCAAAAACAACTTAGGGCAGGAGGGGGGCACCACGCACCCCCTCCGGTTTAATGACAGGCCCCTCTCGGGACCCGCGATCTCTGGGAGCCCCCCCCGGGCCTCCACTGGCCCTTCCACCAAGGGGGGGGCACAATAATGCCCGTTTTACCTAACAGCAGAAAAGGAGCATCCTTCTCCTAACGCAGAGGCCAGGGGGAAGGGGGCACTCCCCGCGCCTTCTCCTGGTCCTGCTGTGAAGCCACAAGAAGATCAGACCCCTCCTGGGGCCCGAGCAGACACTCGCCTGCACCCGATGCGGTGCGCGAGTGTTCTTCCAGCTTCCTTGGGCCGCTGCGGTGATCTTATTTAAAGGGGCACAATGCAGTAAGGAGCCTACAAGCTCCCAAGGCTCCATAAGCGCGCTGCAATCAGCGCTATGGCAGCCGCAACCACGGAGAAGCACCCCTCGTGAAGAAATGGATGCAGGGGTCAGGGGCCACAGCACCCTGCCCCTGGGGAGCAGAATCTTAAGACAAGGTCCTCAGGTGGAGGGCCCAGCTACAGGCCAGCACAAGGGAAAGGCAGCAAGTGGCAAGTCCTTCACAGTGACCAGGCAGGTCACAGGTCAGCACAGCAGCAGCAGTCCATGGCGATTCCTGGTGAGTCCTTTCAGCCTTTGGTGTCCAGTTCCAAGATGATTCCAAGAGTCTCCAAATTGTGGGGATAATTCCCCTGTACTTATAGTCAGTTCTTACAGTGTTTTACAATGGTAGGGAGAGGAGGTTCCAGCCAGTTACAACTGGTTCTGGGAGTGCCCCCTCTCTCCTTTCAGCACAGGCTCCAAACATCAGTGCGGGGTTAACGACCCTATTGTGTGAGGCCAGGGCACAGTCTTTACAAATGCAGGTGTGCCCCGTCTCTCCCTTCTCTCAGCCCAGGAAGACTATTCAGTATGTAGATGCACCTCAGTGACACCTCCACCCTCCCTGTGTACAGGCTGTCTGAAAAGGATGCACAAATCCCCAACTGTCACTCTGCCCAGACGTGGATTGGAGTCAAGCTGCAAAACACCAGAGTCATAAGCACAGAGAAATGCTCACTTTCTAGAAGTGGCATTTCTGTGATAGTAATAAAAAATACACCCACACCAGTAAGCAGCATTTATTATCACCATCACAACCATACCAAACACGCCTACGCTACCCCTCATAAATCAGACAATACCCCTTACACATAAGGCAGGGCATTTCTAATGCAATCCTATGAGAAGGCAGCACTCACAGCAGTGAGACACCAAGTTAGGCTGTTTGTCACTACTAGGACAGGCCATGCAATATGGCACATGTCCTGCCTTTCTACATACATGTTACCCTGCCCATAGGGCTAGCTACGGCGTACCTTAGGGGTGACTTACATGTAGTAAAAGGGGAGTTCTGGGCCTGGCAAGTAAATTTAGATGCCAGGTCCCTGTGGCAGAAAACTGTGCACACAGGCCCTGCGTTAGCAGGCCTGGGACAGGTTTGAAAGTCTACTTCAGTGGGTGGCGCAAGCAGCGCTGCAGGCCCACTAGTAGTATTTAATTTACAGGCCCTGGGTATAGAGATACCACTGTACAAGGGACTTATAGGTAAATTAAATATGCCAATTAGGTATAAGCCAATCATACCAACTTTAGATAGGAGAGCACCTGCACTTTAGCACTGGTCAGCAGTGATAAAGTGCTCAGAGTCCTAGAGCCAACAGCGAGAGGTCAGAAAAACCAAGAGGAAGGAGGCAAAAAGACTAGGGATGACCCTGCGTAAGGCAAAAATTCTAACACACGGGATCAAAGCGCATTCAGGGACACCCCTTCATAAATTAAAACTCAAGTTGGAAGAGGACTTGAGCCTTGAATTCTCTGACTGTGACTGGGCTTGAATCTTAGAAAATCCCCACAAAAAATTGCGTAACACAAGATTCCACCTCATACAGCTTTTTATGTTGCATAGAGCATATCAAACACCACACAGGATTAACACAATATCTGCCCTCAGCACAATGGTATGCCCTTCTTTAAAAGTCCCAATGTTGACTTAATACACATGCTTTGGGCCTGCCTGGATCTTACCCCCTACTGGACAGGTATAGCTACAACTCTATCAGTTATTACAGATTTAAACCAATGCAGCACCCCATCGAATGCCTACCGGGGTTATAAAGTAGTGCTTTGATGTGCTAACTTGGCCCTACTACTAGCAAAGAGGTTAATAACAAAAAATTGGAGATCCTCAAGGGCCCCCCCAAGTGCCTCTTCGGCGGCAGGAGATGGAGCACTGGGGACTGACTGAGAGTGCAGCCTTGCGCAGGGAGGAATTCAGGGGCCTCCTTAAAAGGACCAATTTTGCTTTAACTGGATGCACTTTTGGAATCCCTCAAAGTACAAGATACAGACCCCTGAAACGGAGACTTAGGAAAATATATTCACAAAAACTTAACACAAGTTCAAACCACCCCCATGCCCAAGACCACTGCATTTATTTATCCACTCGACTCCACAAAGTCCTTATTATACGCCTCCCTACTAGTAATAAGACATGTGATTATGCTCTCTTCAGTGACAAGTTGAGTTAATTAGAATGGTGGGGGGGGGACTGGGATGCTTAAAAGGTGAAATTATTGGAATAAGTGACTAAGTGCCCGATACGATATACAAGATGTTATCTAACAAAATGATTTCATTTCTTGGCACAATGTAATTGTTAATGATTATTCTGTAATGTGACAACACATGCATATATACCAAAAAAACAACGTTTGTGTTAAAAAAAAAAAAAAGAAGAATTTGCAAATACCAGCAATTTATGTAAATAGTAACCATGTGGAGAAAATTATTTTTTTACCATCCTGACTTAAACTAACTCTACATTTATTCAAAATTTTGAATTTATCTCTAATCTGAATCCTAAATTATAGCCTCACATTCACCTTAACACTATCCCTACTCTGTTATTTTTTAAGTTAAATTTCAATGCCATTTTGTATTTTTTAATGATATTTTTCAGTAACAATGGCTATTGTTTTCATAATACACTAAAAGTAACATGCTGTGAGATTCAATTAAAAAAGGTGTTTTTTGAACGGTGGAGAATCAGCCAGTATTGTGGATTTTCCACCATTGTAAATTTAGGGCAGGGGGTGGGAAACGGAGTGTAACAGACTGCAAAATTCAGTAAACATCCACTAACTTGTATGCTTTGTTTTCATAAACATGCTGCAGGTAGTCTGAAATTTCCAAAATGCAGGTAAAACTTCTTCTGCCTAGGCTGATATAAATTCCTTTCCAGCGTTGGGAATGAACACACCCACATTTCATGGGGATTTAAGCAGAGGTGTTTCTCCACAAGGACAAATTACTCCTTAAAACACATGCACAGTTTCTTCAAAATGGTTTTATCTGTATTTCTTCATAAACTTTTCTTCATAATGACATAGACCTAAGCCCAGGTAGTAGATAATTAAAATCAGCTAAATTACTACAACCTAGTTTCCATCCATCAAGATGGGACATCCTGCTGCAGGGATTTGTTAGTTGTGCTGTGTGACCTTCTTTGTTGAGGGGGATTACTGGGTCGCCCCACTGGACATCCCTGATCCTGGAAGGCTTGAGAAGTCTAATCCCAACCTGAGGAATTTAGGGATCTGAAAACGGACGAGGGCAGCCTACCAAAAAAAGTTGAGCACTGCTGCTCCAGGCCTTGAAGTGTGTAAATTCCCACTGCGCATGGCTCCTTTTTCCCTCAATTGTGTATTGCAATAACTTTGCTATCTTTGTGCTAAGCTTTCAGTACCATGTGTCGAGTTGTGGGTCGGCAGCCTTTGCACCTTTGTACGTCCCCAAATAACAGGCCATGCAACGGTTCTTTCAATACCCATGAGTGGAGAGATTTCTTGGACCGAGTCATGTCAATTGTCCTTGGTTAAGGACACATTTTCTCTTGAATAGCGGAACCATTTTAAGTTCAGACAACATATATTGAGATGGAAAGCATGTTTTCTCCAGACATAGGCAAAAGTGCAATTAAAGGCAAATAGACAATAGCATTTGCATTGCACATTCAACTGTTATTTGAAACGCCTCTGAGATGGAGATAACTTTAAAACAATTTAGGCTTCTGAAACGTTTATCCCTGGCAATTTGATGTTAATAAAAAGCTACCAGTGAATTATAGTTGTTCCTGGGGGCTCTTACGAAATGTCCATCTGCAGCATGTATCTTTCAGTCATAACCCCTGTAGTATTTACACATAACCTTTACTAACAGTTGATGTTTAAGTGAAAAAAGCACCTTCTTCTGGGAAAGTATTGCAGTTTCACCTAATGTACTACCATTATTAAGTGAGAATATGTGTGCCCTTCAGTGCTTCCTGACTCTCCCCATCTTCCTTTTCTTTTTTTGCCATCATTTCTTTACTGTCTCGCTTATCAATATCAATTGTGTCTTTGTCAATAGAGACACTTTATGAAATGCACCGCGGACAACCCCCTTTTTGAAGGAATCGACTGTGAAATCTTTGAATCCCGGTATCCAACCACAATGGCTCTCTCCGTGCTGGTGACCATTGAGATGTGCAATGCTCTCAACAGGTACACACTTATGTTGGGATTGCTGAATGCCGTAAACTAACCTGTTCTAAGACTATGATAGATAGCCATCACTGGCAAAGCCAATAGGCCTGGCCTTAGCAAGCAGGTGTGATAATTCACTGTTTTTCGTTTTTATTGCAAAATATAGCACAAAAATAAGAAAATGAAAAAATCTTGCCTCCTAAAAACGGCAACTACATGCTTGCAATGCAAATTTTAAATTTGAACAATAACCTTTGCATATAATTTTATTAGAATTGTATGGGTGCTTCCCAGCTGGCAGGTGAGCTTAAAACTGCTTCTGGAAGTATTTTTTATTTTATTTTCAATGCACATCTGAAGAATGCCCCGTTGCTTGCTATTGTTGCAACAAAACATTACTATTGACTTTGATTTTCTATAACCTGAAGACATAGTTTAAAAACACAAGGACACCCAAAAATACAGTTAAAGGATAACAAACAAAAAGGGCACGATAATTGGCAAAGTAAAAGAGTGGCCAACCTCCCTAGCATTAAGTGCATTTTAGGCAGATTTGCATATGTGGCCAGGTAAATGTACTCACAGTCAAGAGAGCCTAAGACTGAAGTGGGTTAACATACTACTCGATGCTTAGTGCTCTGGTGGCCGGAAGCAAAATCTGAGTGATAACTGCTATTCTGACAGTGGCTACTTGTGGGCTCTGTTACGAAAAGGAAGTCTTGGCTGTGTAGAATTATTAAATCTGGATTTCTCATTTGTCATGTGAACACATTTTATACACATGGCATGACCGGGTTAACCAATGGCAATGTTTTTTTTTACACTAATTTATATGACATGTGAAGTCTAACACCAGGCCAATAGGTTGGAGACTTAGAACATTGTAAGAAATCCTCTATAGTAATTCTTGACCTTCATGATGAATATTCAGCACAGCCAGTGCTGGATTTAAAGGATCATAATCACACCAGGTTTTCATGATATCTACACAATATTTACATACACTAATTCTAAACAGGACCATTTACATTGTGAGTGGTTATTTTTTAAACCTGAGGCAGTAGTGTCATTTTATTATGGGTTAAGTCTGGATAAGACAGTCTGTTATCTAGTCATCTATGTAAGAAAGTGGAATTTATATCTGAATTACAAACCATTTTTCGATGTTTGAAACTTGATCGTAGTTGAACATTCTCCAGATCTATTTCTGAAAGCCCCTATTTGACCAAGGTTAAAAGGGGAATCAAGCCTGTTTTATTTCTCAAGCATAGAAATGTATTTGTTTATGTCGTTCCCTGTCCATTGATGCATTTAGCGCTGACATTATAGAATGACTGAGGAATATGGCGACTAGAACAGACTGGTATTCCTTATGTGCCTTGTACATGTTTATGTACCAATTGATGTCAACTAAATGTACTTTTAAATAAAGTTGCAGACGAAATTGAAAGAAAAGAATAATCACCCTTTTTCAAAGTTAAGTGAATCACAGTACAAAACTATGCCCTTTAAACTGTAGTGTGCACCCTGTGACAGCTGGACTATGAAAATGTCAATACACAAGCAGTTGTGATTTTCCTAATTCTGAGATTTCCTGTAACTAATACCACTGTTCCAACCTTGCAGTTTGTCAGAGAACCAGTCCTTGCTACGAATGCCCCCGTGGCTGAACTTCTGGCTGCTGGGGGCCATCGTCATGTCCATGGCCCTGCACTTTTTCATCCTCTATGTGGAGCCATTGCCTGTAAGTGATGATGGGTGGATTTCTTATGGGTCTTTCAATTGAGGGAAAAAGCTAATGCAGGAAATGAATGATATGTAAAGTGGGTATCGAAGTCACTAGTGTGCTTTGGCTCATGTGTCTTGTGTTATCTTTAGCCAACCGTTTACAGATGTTGTTGAGTTGCTTGTTGATAAGAACATGATTTTGTTTGCCTCATGTTTCAGTGATTAAAACCTTATCTTTCTGTCTGCAGATGATTTTCCAGGTCACACCACTGAACTGGCACCAGTGGGTGGTAGTTATGAAGATTTCCTTCCCAGTCATCCTGCTTGACGAAGGACTTAAGTACCTCTCCCGGCACCATTTAGAGGGTAAATGTGCATGCAGGATATTTTTCCTTCTTGTTGTCAGCTAACTGGCTTATTGCTTTTCTTGCTTAGTAGGCACCTTCACTCACTGCCAATGATAGGATGCATATGTTCAAGTGCTGGTCACATCTGCAAACGTCCAATGGTGGGACTGCACTCTCTGCCTGCTGTGATTCATGTCATGCTTTATGTAATTGATTAAGTGCCACTAGTTGTACTAATGGCAAAAAAAATCATCATCCAGTGGAATTCTGGACAACATCCAGTCTTCTTTCTGAAAAAGACTTCCCTGCTCTCAGACCCAAGGTAAAGGGGAGTTTGAGTGAGAGACTAGTGCTCCCTCCTGATGCTTGGACAGCAAAAATTGATGGGGAGAAATATTTTAATTAATCTATGCCACTAGCAATTACTCTGAGTGCATTACTTGCAGTCTTCTTTCAGCTCGTCTTCCTGTAGCAGGGAACCTATCACATGCAAATCAGCTTTGGTTCTGTTCTGATAGGAACCGTTTAGCAAGCACCGTTAGTTCCTTTCTAAGCAAACACACAAGCAACCTCTGATGGAGTTTTACCTTGTTGCTCCTCAGTGAGGTTCAGCATGAGCCCCTGTAACACAGCAAAAACAGGACCCACATATGGGAAACCTACATTACTTTGCACTACACACAAAATCACCTTCAAGCGTCTCACACACGCATACAAGGCCCTCCACAACATCTGACCTGCTTACTTCAACCACTGCCTCTCCTTCTACACTCCGACAAGACATCTCTGCTTCGCCCCTGTCCCAAGGATCCATAAGAACTCTGCTGTAGGACGATCCTTCTCCTACCTCGCGGCACAGACCTGGAACATGCTGCCTCTCCACATCAGGCGAACCCCCTCACTGATCCAGTTCAGGAAGGACCTCAAGACCTGGCTCTTCAACTGATCCACATCCTTTCCCCCAGTGCCTTGAGACCCTCCTCGTGATAAGCCTTGCATTATAAATACCTGATTGATTGACAGTTAGACAGCAAATGCTTCAGTCTAGCTTCCCAGGCATATATTATAGCCTGTAGTACTTAGAAGTGGTGGGAAAAAGAGAGCAGATATTTTATGTCTGTAAAGGCAAACATTACATGACAGGAAGAGGGACATGCTCTTGTCAAGAGAGCAATACTTTCTTGGCCTAATCTCTAACATAAACAATTTAGTTTTTACTTATTTCACATGTTTTCATGTAAAACAGTAGTCACCTTTGCATTATGCCACTCCTCCACCATGTGTTGAAATACTTTAGGAAGAAGTAGAGGAATCACTACAGTGAAAAAGTGAAAAACAAATAAGGCGGAAGCGCAACATTTAAACCTGAACTTTATTGAGAAGCTCATTGACACAGAGTGAAACTGCATAGACTAGTACTACACCCTAGCTCCTCAACAGCGCCCAGAAAAGGGCACCCGAGTGGATTATGAATACTGTCAATACAGAACCAGAAAAAGTTCATACCCATGCTTTGGTGAGGTTAGCTGGGATCCATTGTTTCTCCAGTATTGGTGTACCTTTCATAGATTCCCATGCTTGCATCATCCCTGCTATCGAGGTGGGAGTCCCACTGTATATTTTAAAGCAGTGGAAGTAATTAACATAGCTTACAATGGCAAAAAACATTGACTTTAGTAGCTTATCCACATCATTTATAAAGACGCAAACTCCAGCCAATCAGAAGACAGCACCCTTTAGAACACTCCCAGCAGAGGTATCATCCCTCAGGTTTTCTACTGCACATTGTGTGAGAGGGAGTCTCTCTGCGCTCAGCTCAGTTCTTCAAATTTGGTTATAACAAGATTACTTCAGCTGTGTTCCAGTATATCAGAATTCTTGATGAAAAGGCTCCTTAGACTTTGTGGGACCTGTGGAAAGAAGAGGCTGCATTTGGAAGACCCTCATAAAGAGAGCACATACTGCCTTCGTCCAGCCCACAAGGTAAAAGACCGTATAATCTGCAGGACCTTTCTTACCAAAACTCTCAAAGATCGAGAGGGAAGGGTTTTGCTTTGGCTTCAAGAGTTTAAAGCTAAAACTGTTTCTGTCTCTGAGGAGGACAATGAGACTGCTGTTGCCTCAGAACCAAAATCCAAAAAGAGAGAGAGGCCACACCACTAGTTACCAGAGGGGCACAGTATAGCCTTAAAAAAGACACACCATGAGTCTTCAAAAGGCTGCTCTCATGAGGAAAAGGGAAAAAGGACAGAATCTAAATCAGACCCTACTACACTATATATAGCAGTGCCATTAAAACCTACAAAGTCCTTCTCTGAACCATTCTTGAGGAAACATAAGCTGACTGGAAAAACATTGTCCAGCTAATCAGGAGACAACACCCTTTAAAACCCTTCCAGTAGAGGCATCTTCCCTCAGATTCTTAAGCACCAGTGTGAACAGATCCTAAATGCCAAGAAGGAGAGCCTCTAAGGGGAATCTATGAAAGTTTCCAATACCGGAGAAGAAGAACTACAAGTAAGTAACATATTTTTTCTCCAGTATTGGAGTATCTTTCATAGATTCTCATGCTTGAATCAGAAAAGCAAGCAGTTATAAACATATTTAATAAAAGTATGCTATGAACAAAATAGCGGATGGTAGGTACAAACTTGCACATTTATTTATACTAAGCTCATCTAATTGGAAAAGATGCCAAAGTACTGCTCATCCCACAGTTGCATTATTGCTGTGAACCGCATCCAGGCATTAGTGCTGGGTGAAAGTATGTCTGTTTTCGAAGTTGCAACACACGCTTGATAGGTGCTCCAACTTACAGAGCCGCCACTGTTGCAACTGCTTCTGTAGAATGTGCTTTTGCCTTTTGATGAAAAGGCCTACCGGTCTTAGAATTGCAGAATTGTATGGCTGCTGCAATCCATCTTGCTATGGTGGCTTTAGTCACCGGACCCCCTTTATTATGGTTTCCATATGCCACAAATATTTGGTCCATATTTTGAAGATTTTTTTTGTAGGTTGCAAATAGAATTTCAAACATGATATTAGAGCAGCACTGACTCTTCTACAACTAATAAAAACACAGAGGGACACGTTTTCAAAGAGCACTGCCGCTGGCCCGACAATTGACCCTTCTCATTGCCCCAATGATTGTAGCTTCCCAGGAGCCATGCCCCTTATTTATCACTCAGTTGCTCTCACGCTCAGTTTGTGCTCTACAAATACATAGAAGAGTAAGTCACACGAACTCTTAAAATAATTTTTGTGAATTGGACCCTAGTTTTGGCATAAGAATATGATCAATACAGCTTCCTAGTAAATGAAACATGCAAGCTTTTTTGATCAGTGTTGGATTTTGGGGCTTTTTTTCTATGCCATGCCTCCATGCTTCTGGATTTTCAGACGGCTTTCATTTGTAATAAATGTTTTCAGCCATGCTATCCCAGATCATTCAACTTTATGGCTAGTGGATTTTTACAGTTGAAAAAGACCCTAGAAATTATTTCTAAAACTTGATGAGCACAATTATAGTAGTCTTGCTTTTTCACTCTATGGTTTGGCTTCTACTCACCACATCCATAGACAGGTGAAAGACAAAGTCATACAGATTCTTTTTATGAGATGGGGTGCCAGAGTCCTACCCCTCACCAGAGTGCCGGGGTATTTTTCTGCCTTGTCATCTCATGTCTCCATTTTATTTCTGGTCAGTTGTTACGATTATACAACGTAGTGACTTCCGATGAGAATTTACTGTATGTATTTTTTGGCACACTGCCTTCAGCTCATGCCTCACCGCTAGACCTGCACTTTGCCACACCGCTAAATGCATTTTGGAAGCTGCTGCTTTTGAACCATAACACATGGTCCTATATGAGAATGTGTCAGCACACTTCTCTTGTGCACGTCATCCATGTCTCTAACTGCTCAAGACCGAAGGATTGTCTGTTCAAAACCATTGTTCCATTTTTTGCCAGGAATTCTCAGCACAGTAAGCCAAGTGTGGGACAGGAAGCAACATCAAGAACCCTGCGGGAATGAAGAACAAACTGGGTCTGCCTTCTTTTGTGTGCGATTTGTTTGTCATCTGTGTTCAAACCATTTTTGTCAGTATTTCCACATGTCACCTTCCGTGTGAAGATGGAAGAGTGTATTGTGGTCTACATCTGAGAGTCAGGAGATTTTGCATGCTTGTACTATTTTGATGCAGAGTGAACCGGTCTTTCTTTAATGAGACATAACCTCCTATATCTCAGAATATAGTTATATGATGTGTTGACCTGCGTGAAAACATATTTTGTCATCAATCAATATTCAATGTCTGTTTTTATGGGTATGGGTGAGTAAGTCTGGAGGCTCTGATGCAGTGTGGCACTACTCACAATTACTAATATTTCAGCCTCTGTAGAAACAACATGAGAAAGGTGTTAGGATTCAGCAGTTGATCCCTATCACATCTGGAACCTCTGCAACTCTAAGATTATTAAAAATCTGGGTTTTGTTTGACGTTCTCTTGCAAGCTTGATTACAATGGACTATTTAACTCAAAATTAGAAGCAAGATGGAAACTGATCTATTTTTAAGATACCCTAGAGTGATCCATCTGACCGTAATCTGTTTGACAATGTAATGCTTAAAGGCACGCTGCAGTGTTGGGGGATTCTGTTGCAGACTTGGAACAAAAAAAGAAAAGTAGTGATTGAGCTGAATGACTCCATTTAGATAGAGGCCCTTTGTTTTTCAGGTGAAGGTTTTGGGAAAGATGAGTCCAAAGCTCAGATTAATGCTTTTTGGGGTTTGGTAGATTCCTACCTTTCTGACTGTCATTTAATATTGAGCCAATATTAAGCATTGACATTCAGTGGGCTGGATCTTTCCCACTCGCTGAGCTTCGGATACCTGATGTACAGATAACTCTAGGGGTGGGAAGCATCTGACCCATTACAAGTTGGCCTTGAGGTTCCACTGAGAAATAAGGAATTACAGGGTGGGGAATCGGTAGTTCCTGGCCAGATTGCCCGTGTAATTCATAATTTTTCCTGTACTTTCACACTGGGACTTTTCAACAGCTGAATTCTCAATGTGAAAGTTAAGAGATCTGCAGCGTTTCACTAATTTAATAGTTCTGATATGGCCGTAACTGATGCCCTCAGCCCCATTGGAATTAAGATGGAATTGGAATTAAGATGCCACTCATAATCAGTGCCTAAGTGTCCAGTTATGCTTGAAGCATCAGTACTGCAAACCATTAGTGTCACTGGGCTCATCCTTCTCCATAAAGCTGTTCTTTGGTCATCAAATGACTCCACCTCCTCCAACCTCCAAGTATGAAGATCTTACCTAGTCTATTAAAGGAATACTATAGACAAAGACCAGATGGTCAGAAAGAAAGAAAATGTGTGGTGACTCCCAGATAGCCAGAACAATTCGTTTTTGGCTGTTCCTATTGTACTAATTACACCTTTGAGAACAAAGATGGTAGTATATGTGCCTTGATAGAGGCAGCAAACAGCAGGTGGGAGAGACAAAAAATACAGCTGACCCAACCCAACAGTTAAATGAGAGAATTAGTATCGAGCAGAGTCTACCGAAAAGAAACCTCAGTCTTTGCCCGGCCACAACAGTGTAGCATTGCCACCAAAAAATGAACAGCCCTCTGAACAAATGCTACTCACACACACACACACTCGCCCAACCTCCCAATAGATCCCTAGGTATATGAGGACTGGCCACTGCACATAATGGAGTGTGTGTTTACTATTCTAACTCTGTCTCTTGATACTGGGGTAGGTTATACAGGAGACCAGTGCAAATGGGTACTATGCTTTTAGTTTTTTTGGTACACTTGCTCAAAAATACCTATACACAGAATTATGGTACTAAATCTGCCAGTGTAGTGGATTTGCTACAGTCAAATGTAAAGTGTGTTTCAGGTGAGGCCTTCTGAAATGTGGTAAACAACCACAAAACTGTAACCTTGTCGTCCTTTACAAACTTTCTCAACGACTCATTTCCACATAATCTGCATACCAAATATTATGGTGAAAAATGCTGATGCAAGTGGAAAACTGAATATGAAAATGACTGAAAATTTACTATTTTGAAATGCTGTAAAGAAAGTGACTACTATGTGCAGAACAAAATGTAGCCCCAGCCACATGGGACAACCATTCCACCAATGGACAGTTCCCTGGTTTAACAATAAGCTTTGGCATAGAAATAACCAACTTTCCTAAAATTACGTTGCCAAGTAGAGGGATTTTGTAAATACCAAGAAATGGGTAACAAAACGTATTTTAGTACCACAAACTGATGCCAATCAGTTACTTAAGTTAAAGTGTCATTGAGTAGAGACAACAAATGTTGGTTTTTGAAGTTCATCGAGATGGAAATGACAAATTAAAAATTCCAAGTCTGTTCTAGGGTTAGTGCTGTCAAAAACTGGAATGGCTACCTTTCAGAGTGGGTAGAGGTATGTGGATGGGCAAATGTGTCCCTCCCCTGCAAAAATGTTGATTCTATGTAGACAGCAATTTCACATGTAAAGCTGTGAGAACCTTCTTATATTAGCTTGCTAGTGGCACTAATATTTATTTTCTCTGGAGTCTTGCATATCAGAAAACAAGGACATCAGATTGCTTTACATAGAAAAGAAAGAAATGTAAGTAAAAATATAATTAGACACAGAGTATTGGTATTTTACAGATTAGAATGTCAGGATTGAATAACATTATATATAACAGCTTTCCTAAGGGAGGAGCTGGACAGGGGGTTGTCACTCTCCTGCCCTTTGTGTAGTTTTGCACTGGAGCATGAACCAGGGGTCCCTGCACTGGTGCAAACTGGTTTATGCAAGGAGGGCACCAAATGTGCCCTTCAAAGCAGTCTGGTGGCCCTCAGAGGCAACCCCACCCCAGCCCAGAAACACCTATTTCTAAATAAGAGGTGGTTACACCTCTATCTTACAGGAAATCCTTTGTTCTGCCTTCCCCTGCCTGAGTTAAGCTTAGCAGCAGGACGGCAGAACAATGTCTGGGGTCAGCAGCACGGGCTGGCATGCAGACCATGCAAGGCTGTACTGGCAGACTTTGGGGGGTCCCTTGGGGATCCCCCAAAGTACATGGTATCATGCAACAAGCACTGGAATCGGTACAGTTGCATGATTCTGACTTGTTTGATACCAAAAATGCCTATGTTCGGTAAAGCCACTATGTAGTTGGACAACTTGTGTTGACTAGTGTCCACTACATACCTTAAGATGGCTTCTTCGCACTTACAAAGCCCAGGAAATGAAGGCTGGGGTTTGTAGGGTCACCTCCGCTCATGCAGGGGTGCCCTAACACTTACAACAATGCACCTTGCCCTTGAGCTGAAGGCTCTACCTTAGGGGTGACTTACAGGGTCAGAGTGCCATGACCATGGTATAAGGCAAACCTTATATCTGGAGTAAAAGGTGCATATACCATTTCACACAGGCTGCAATTGCAGGCCTGTAGTCACAGTTTGTATGGCCCCCATGGGTTGCATAATACATGCTGCAGCCCATAGGGGACCTCTGATGTACCAGTGCCTTAGGTACCTAAGCACCATATACTAGGGACTAACACGGGTGCACCAGTATGTCAATTGTGAGGTGTAAAAGGTACCTTACAACTAAATGTAGGGGGGAGATCACTGATACTGAGGTCCTGGTCAGCAGTATCTCAGTGTACTACAGCCTAAACACACTGACACCAGGCAAAAAGGGGGGGGGGGGTAACTGTGTCAGGAAGACGCTGCTTTCCTACAATGATTTTAATGGCCTTATTTACGTGGAGACCAAAATATTGATTTTGGAGTCTTTTTTTAGTAGATGCAAAGGAATGCATTACCCCCAAAAAAATTTAATATAATCTACTGAATTAGTCTCCCTCAGTTCTCCTGACAAGCAGAGTCTGCCTGGGTCAAACCGACTAATCAAAGCTTACACTTCACCAGAAGCCTGCAGAGTTAGGCACCCCATCATCTACATTGATTGTTTTATTTTAAAATGCTTGTATTGTATCAGTTACTGATGCCACCTGTTAGATATTTGGGTTTCTGGTTGGCAGAGATATGCACCCTGTCCAAGCAGGAACCACAATTCTAGTTAAGGTAAGTCACAAAACGCCCTAAATTAACCTGTGCTCACCCCTTGTTAGCTTGACACAGAGCAGTCAAGCTTAACTTAAGAGGCAATGTGTTAAGTATATTTGCAAAACTTCAAACAGTAAAAGAGTGAAAACACAAAAAGATACCACAGCTGATTAGATGAATAGAGCTTAATTTAACGAACAAAACAAGACCAAAATGACAAAAATCCAATAAGTAGAACTTGAGATATTGAGTTTTAAATAATAAACTGAAGAGTAGTGCTTAAAAGCATAAAGTGCCAACTGGGGCAATCTGGGTGTGTGTGGGACCAGGTCAAATCTGAAAGGTCAGACCTACCGCGATGGAGTGCAGGTCGGATAAATTGACCAGCCTTGGCCCACTGAAAAAGCACCTTCTTTGCATCAACTTGGAAGGGGATGCAAAGAGCAGAGGAGGTGATGCATCATTGTCGATCCTTGGGATAGAGGTGAATTGTTATCTCTGAGCCGTGCAAAGTCGGAGATACATCGGAAATGGAGGTGATGCTCCGTACAGTCAGCAATGCAATGTACTTGATCCTCGCAGCAGTGGTGATGAGTCAGCGGAGATGTGCCAGTTCCAAGCAGCGCAATGGCATTGATGCATCGATTCCTGGCTGGAGCAGCACTTCATACCCACTTCCAAGGGCCAGGACTGGATTGACACCATTTGGCAGGGAAAGATTCACAGTTGGTAGAGTTCAGCTCCTGCAGTTGATAAGTAGGAAGTATTTTGCATCCGTGAGACTTCAGAAAACAGGAGGCAAGCCAGCAAGCCCTTGGGGTCACTCTGGTTCTGGGTTCAAGTGATGTGGGTCCAGTCCTTCCCACCGAAACAAGGAGGGCAGCAGGTCAGCACAGCAAGAAAAGCAGTTCTTCAGGAGCAGCAGTCCAGCAGAGTGACAGTCTTTGTAGCAGCACAACATTCCTTCTTTCTCGCAGAGTATCCACAGGTCTAGAAGTGTACTGAGTTGGTAGGGTGAGAAGTCCAGTTCTTATATCCAGTGGTACCTTTGAAGTTGGGGGGACTTCAAAGAAGGGCTTTGAAGTGCTCAGAGATCCTCCCTTCCTGCCCTGGCTCCATACTCACTACAAGGGGTTAAGCAGTCCTTTGTGTGGGGACAGTGCACAGCCTATTCAGGTGTGAATGTGAGGCTGTGCCCAGCGCCTCCCTCCCATCCTGCCCAGGATGGCCCATCAAGATGTGGATGGCCCATCAGTCACACCTAAGCTCCCTTTGTGTGTGACAAAAGTGGCATTTTCAAAATTGTAGCAATAAATTTGACTTTACCATTAAAGCAATTCCATAGGTACTAAACATTACAGGTCTACCCCTTCCCAATCAAGAATTACAATTTATTACATTTAATTAGGAATCCCCAGCGTTATCCTATAAGAGAGGTAGGCCTCACAGTAATGGAAAACTAATTTCAGAGTTTTTCACTACCAGGACACATAAAACTTAAAAGTATATGTCCTGCCTTTTAATTACATAGCACCTGCCCTATGGGCTACCTAGGGCCTACCCTAAGGTTGACTTATATGTAATAATAAAGGTGTTTAAGGCTTCACAATGGTTTAAATGCCAAGTCGAAATGGCAGTGTAACTCTGCATTATGGATGCAGTAGCACACCTGGGAGATGTTTTAAAATGCTTCTTATGTGAGTGGCTCAAGCAGTGGTGCAAGCCCTAAGGCCAATAAAATTAAATTCAGCAAAATCAGAGGCAAGCAGGCAAAAAGGTTGGGTAAAGAACCGCCCTAAGGCTGACATTATTAACTTGAACCTCGTGGCATCCTGTCTAGTGTAGGCATTTACACCTTGCTGTGAGCCAGCACTATGTAAGAAATAGAATGATCTTGATGTCTAGGGTCTGGCAGTGAATATGAGTGAGCTGATGATACGAATATGGGTATTTCTCCATGGTGTCATTTTACAAGCTGTGACAGTATTGACAAAATCATTATTCTGTGGTAGTAAGTTGTTTAAGACATGCCTGTTTTCCAAACATGTTAAGCTTAATTGAAATACCAAAATACTCTTCATGCAGTGTTCACACCCAGCCTAGCAAAAACATTTCAGTTGGAGCAGACTCTAAGCTCATGAATGTTCAGATGGGTAGACTTGTCTGAGCACATTGTACCCATGCAGCCATTGTATTGTTTGCAGACGTCAGATGGAAGTGAAAGTGAACTGCATGTGTTTTGGGTCTGGCCTTTTCAAGCATATGCATTCCACAAAGACTTTAAGGTTCACTCAGGTATGTGATGCTTAGAGCAGACTGGGAACCAAAAGCAGCCCTGGCAAAAATGGTCAAGCCAGCCCTGCTCCTTTCCTTCTTGTTCCCTTGTTTATTCTCTTCTCTCTCTCTCTCTCTCCCCCCTCCCCCTCCCTCTCCTTCTCAGGAATTTAGCTAGATCAAGAAAGACTGTCAGATACACTAGCTGATTTCAGGACAAGGCAACACAATGGTGGGCTTTCTCTATGTAGGGCAAAATGATTTCTAGAGGAGGGGTTAAGTACAAACAATAGAGTTCTTGAAGGCTTGGAGGTAAACAAACAGGTTGGAACAGGCAGTGAATGTAGAATACAAGCAACAAGACAGAAAAAGCAGGGAAGCAATAGAGATAGATCTTACAAGAAACAGGAGCACATTAATCCCAGAGAGCTCGGGGAAACACCCAGCAGCTCCTAAGGAGAAGGTGCACTGAGTGGTTCTCTGTGCCATAGATTCAAGACTTGGAATCTAACTGGCATCCTTGGAAACAATGAAATCAGAATAATTATATAATCAGAAGGGCAATAGAAGGTACACAGAAACAGGAAGTGGGTTTGGGAAAATCCGTACTGGACTAAGAATCAGCAACTGGACTGGAATGCACAACACTGAGTATAATGGAACTCTGCTCACTAACTAGGATCAGGGTCAAAGCAAACAGGAAAACAAAGAGGCAGGATAAACAAGAAACAGGCAACATAGACAAATAACTAATCAGAATAGGAACAAAGAATCAAACAACAATGAAAACTGAAATCAAAGGCAAAACTGGAGTATAACTTGGGGATCACACAGAGAGCAAGAAGACACAGCAGCATAGTCAGCTGCTAGCTGCCGCACCCTGCCCTGACAGAGCTGAATAGCTGGAGTATCAAGGGAGGAGCATCGGTGCAAGGAGACAGCCAGATGGAAGCAATCAATCAGGTGCTAGGAATCAGAGAACCACCAATGAAGGGAAGGCAGAAGAGGGACTTAAAAAGGTGAAGAATGGGAAAACCAGCAGGCGCATGACAAAGCACAGGAAAGCCAGAAGTGAAATAAGAGGCAGAGCCAAGGGAGTGAAAAGTCTAAAATGCAGATATGAAGAAATCAGAAAGGCAGTGGGATCCAGTAATCAAGGTAGAGAAGAGAATACCACCACTGGGACGTGATCGGGGTAGGGTTTGGTGAAAGAAAGGACTACAGGGATCATGATGCATCAGGACAGTAGTGTACTGTAATATGAAATGTATCTGGCAAGGCAAAGTGCATAACATATACAGGGATGAAGTCAAGACTCCAAAGGGACTTAATGAGACCTGCCTACATTTCTAAGTCTCTCTCTCTCTCCCTCCCTTTCTCCCTTGAAGCATTTCACCCATGCCTGAAGTAATTTCCTTGAGAGTCTGGAGAAAGTAACAGAAGTGCCAGCACTGACCCCTGCCTTACAATACTGACCTAGTGATGCATCCAATGACATGTTAAATGCTTCCGTCAGTGATGATCTTAAGTGCAAGAAATGCCAGACCCTTTAGTATGGAATGCAACATTCTCATTTTCCAACGTGTACTTTTCTAGAATTATTATTTTATTACGTGATGAGCTTGTTGTTTCAGGTGCTCATGCTCACTCTAACGTAGGTGATTATGTAGCAAAAATGCTCGCAACATTCATGGCCATCATTTAAGGAAATTGTGTATTTCTCTTGTTGCCCTGGGTATTGGATCAATGCTCATTTACAAAATTCCTACTTTGGTACTTGACAAAGGCACCATCTCCACCCATGCTTTTAATACGCCACCCCCGTCTCCCCTTGAGACCTATAGGGGGCCCTTGATTACATGGATGGCAAGTAATGGTATGACAGCTATTGCCGTACAGCAACAGTGATTTTCCTATTTTTCCTTCCATCTTTGAAGGGCCACCTGGTGGGAGTGATTTCCTGCGGATGCACCCGGGCCTTGGGGAATCCCAGGGGGTTTCTTGTTACAATGCATAAGCATTTGTTAATGGCTACAGAATCCCTGGAAATTCCCATGGGCCTGGGGCTCCTAGGACACTGATCAATCCAAGGATCAAGGATTGCTTCCGTGGACTGCACGTGTACCACTTGCCAAAAGGGTAATCCTAGCGATTCCTTTGCCCACTCCACACTCATGCTTATTTAAGCGGGTGTCAGCAAGGGAATCCTCAGGGATTTGTGTGCACCCTATGAAAGGTAATCCATTAGAATACCAAAGTGTCTTGATGTTCAAGGCTAGTAGGAGCCACTTGTCTCTACCCCATACTGAAGGAGTGTCCCAGGATTTCTTCATCTTCATACACTTGTGCAGTAGGCTGGTGGGTGTAATCTCCAGGGATTTTCGCAGCTCAGCGAGGGAGAGTTTAGGGACCACAGCAACCCCACCACTATTCTTCCACCCCATTAGACCATGTCATAACTGGATCCTGATCTGACTGGGCATTGGAGGGTTTCTAGCAGTTGCAGAGTCGAGGATATCACCATGTGATTTATGCTTATCTCAGGCTGCAGCACTGCCTTGAAATAGATGTCTAGGTGGCAGTAACTTGGGTTCTAATACTGCGTTTGGGGAGTGGAGACGTAGTGCATATCAGTGAGGTCATGACAGAATGTTGCACTTTTTCTGTAGTGAGTTTATGTAAGTTAAAGTGGTATAGAAGAATCCAATGCTGCGTGAGCATTATCAAACCGCGTGGTTTAGGTCAATAAGAGAATTGCACCACTGGCTTAACAAATCTTGTAAAGCTATCTGCGTTGGGTTATGTAAATCAAGGAATCCTCCTTGGTGGGTTTGATAGTTTTAACCAGTGGTTGTATTTTCTGCTCTTTCCCACAGGAGAGGAGGAAAGGCCGTTCTTGAAGCACAGGCAGAGGAAGTTGTGAATAAAGGAACTCTAAGTTGTAACTCAAACTGAAGTCTCTCAAGTTCAAACATCAGCAGAGCCAGCAGGAGTTGCATAGGTCCGACTATCAGGCTAAAGTGGGTGAATTGTCAAAAGCAAAAGATACTGATACATTTGTTTGTAGCTTATTTCTATACATAACGGTGCAATAACTGGATTGCTAAATTATGGGCTAGGGACAGGACTTTAAACATTCAAATCTATATGAACAGCTCACTTTGAGAGCTGGAACCTAAAACAAGGTTGAAAGAGCAAAACCTTTCTTAGAATTCAAAGTTTCAAGAACATGTGCAGATGGTATGAGGTGGGAGAGGCCATGGTTGTTAAGACCAGTGACTATGTTAATGATTTGATGCATTTCTAAGGCAAATCAGTTGGACCCATGGTTCTTGAATGGAGCATCATCTTATGCTGGTTAGCGAAAGCTGTGTTCCAGTAACCAGAGACAGCGAGACCAAGATGCGCTGGACAAGATGTACATAACAAGGCCTGAATGTGTGTTGCCACTATTTCAAATCAGATGGCTGAGACCCACTAGGACGACTGTCTACGAGTTATCATTGTTCTTCTTCCAACATTGATTTTCTCCCAGCCATGGTGTCTTAATAGTTGGTATACTGATGTTACATAAAAATGGGGGGATGCTGGGGGAATCATTTGTTGATTAGACCATGTGTACAGCCTGAAATTATGACCATCTTTGTATAGTTTGAAGATGCATTATTGTTTTTAGAGATTTTCCAGGAGGAAAAGCATGACTGTTTATGATATACTGTATTCCACAGACCTGCTTTTAGATGGATATGCTCCCTGGGTAATTATTTCCTCCTGCCTTTGTCTCCTATTGCACATGGCAAATGAAACCTGTGCTGCCCTACAGAGTCATAGAGCTTTGGATGGCTTTCCAGTTATCATCCACCCTGTGAGTGTAGTTCATTGAAAAACAAACCTAGACTGCTGACCTTTGTAGTATAGCAGTAGGATCCACAATCTTGACTATCTGGGCAGTTTTCAGCAATCAGTCTCTCTGATTAGTTGGGGGACACATGCATCCATCATAACAATCTTCATAGCCCCGTCAACAATAAGCTGCAGAAGAAATGTCAATACGTACTGTGTATATGTATATATATATTAGTATATATTTTAAGAAAACTCACCAAGTGAGCATCTCCACTGACTGGAATCCTTGTATTGCAAATTCTTATTTCGCACCAGTGAGATTTCTGAACTTTTTGTGGGAAGACAATCTGCAATGTGAAAATCATGCTTCGCATATAAATGTCACTTTGTGTAGCCAAACGACAAGGCCCCATTGTAGCTCTCGAACGAGTGCCTTCCTTAGGTTGTGTACCGTTGGTGTCCTTCATTGCCCGCTCTACTGTTACTTCAAATCTGTTGCATCACTACTCCATAAGTTCCTTCGATACCAAAATGTGATGCAAATTCAACAATTTGCTTCACAGTTGCAACTTTGTGTTCGTTTTCCGTGTTTGGAAGCATCCTTGCTGTTATTGAATAAGTGTGTCAGCTTCATTTTGAGCATGCTAGAATCTTGCATCACCACCATCACCAGGCCTATGGGAATGTACACACCTGTCATACTACTGAGACGATTTCTTTGTACAGAAGACAACTGCATGAGATGTGACTGTAATTAATATATACTGTATTTAAGAAATTTAATATGTTTCTTTTAAAAACAACCTGATAGAAATGGTAACAGGAAAATAGTTGACCAAAAATATTATTCTGCTTCTTTGTTTGATTTACTTCATGTTTCATGTGTTTGAATTTTAGAGTTGACCTTTTTTGACTTTTAATTGATGGTTATGTAGGTTGAGCGATCACTTTAAAAACGAAAACTACATTACTTAATTGGTAGGGGGATTTATTTTTATTTTTATATTTTTCGGTTTACACTGAACACTGCTCATGCATTATGAACTTATGTTATCACTTTTGCAGGTATGAGTCATATTTTATTTGTGTGGAAATGATAAAGTATATTTTAAAGAAGGCAAACAACCAGTTACATTTATTTCCATTTAGTAGATTTTTTTTCTCCATAATAGAATGTCTTTTTTGAGTTAACTCTGTTGCAGCAAAGCCTTCTAGTCCGGAATCTAGGTATGTCTGGCAGGCCCACGAGTAAAAAAAAAAGCAACAAAAACGGACTACAATGAACTTTCAAAGAACAACATAAATATCCCTTTTACTACAATTCGACAACATTCCACTCGGACTTTTTGAAAACTGCCTGGATGACGTATTTTTCAAACACCATTTCAAGAGTATTTTTTCAAGCTATACTGCATTATTCTTTTGCGGACTGCCTGTTAAATAAACGATTATCATATTCTTAGATGGAAATACTCTAGACACTGCTGATATTTTAGATTCTGCTACATGAAGGATATAAAATGAAAATAAACATGAATAGTGCAAAACTCACACAGTGGTTGACTGAAGGGAACGTTTTGACTAAAGTGTGCATATTAGTTGCACTGCATTGATACATTTGCAACGGAAAAATGTAACTGTTGGGTGTTGAAAAATAAAATGAAAAAGGATAATTGTGATGCATACTTCATAACACTTTCAAAAGCCTTGTAATACAGCCATAACTTGCAGGCCTAGCAGAACCCTGGTTATGTTTAAAGAATCATTTTCATGTAAATGGCTGACTTGACTAAATCTGAAAAGTCCATCAAAGATATTTTTGTTTAAAGACACTGTCCGCTATTTCTTATTTAATAACCTATTACTTTCCCCATTTTAGCAAAGAGCGCATCGTGTAAGGCTCTGTTGCACGCACGTGCCATGGGTTCTTTGAGTTGCCAACTAGTAATACTTATCTGTCAGAGTACAATCGCCTTGTCAGATTGAAATTGCAGGCCCACCAGTGCGTCTTCAACTGTAAAGCAGAATTGCCGAGTTCTAGTTTGAAGGATGGAGCACTCTTTACATACATTTGGAAGGAGAGTAAACCAATATGGAATCGCCTATCAAAAGTACTCTTTGAAACGAAGCACCATGCAAGCAGGCGCACTTCATTTGCTCGCCCGGGTTGCCATCAGAAAAGCTCTTTTCACATTTCAATCTGCAGAAAAAAAGAGGAAGTTGTGCTTCTAGCCAATAGCAGAGTGCCACGCTTCCACTTGTTCCCACAGCTTTCATGCTTTGAGATGGGCAAATTATATGCTGCAGTAAGAAAAATACTGAAGAAGTTCCCTATTACATAGGAGAAATGAAACATTAGCCCATGAAATCACGTGATGTCGTGGATGCCTTTTCTGGGTATCATTAGCAGAAGATAGCAGGGCATCTTGTGGTCCACCAGCCTTTCCCGAACTTTCAACCAATCACAGAAGGACAACCTTCACTATTAATACATAGAGCGGTCCTTCTGTAAGTACCTACAGCATCATCCGATTTGCTGTAAATGATGGGAAATCTGTTCCAGTCGCCAGTCTGCTTGGATATGCATATCTCTGGCAGTGGCTGCTAAATTCAATTTTGGCTGCCTGCTCTGCCTTTTTACCGCTCTTAAAATAAGGCTTTTGTTCAGCACAGAAGCTGTAATCTGAAAGACATGGAAGTCAGGCTATATACGGACTATGCATTATTAAGCATGTATAATGACACACGTCTTGAAATACATGGAAAGTAACTCCGGTCACTGTTGTCCCACATCTTTGCTCAGCCATGAAAATGATAAAAATACCTTGAAATGTAATAACGATAGTGTCTGCGACTGTCAATAAAGTGGCTCAGTGCTTATAATGGCATTTCTAAGTCTTCAGCTCCAACATTCCAATGTTTCTCTTTCTATTTCTTTCTTTTTAATTTAGAAAATACGAACCTCAGTGGGTGGAAATGTTCTAAAAGCCTTATAGTGCTTCTGCCTTGGTCTACAGCAGTTGTCAAACGGCCTCTCTCTCATTATGGGCCCCGGCCTGTGGCTTGGGTCTATTACTCTGGTACAGGACCCTTAACTGCTGGTACAGCCCTCAGTAGCGGGCTTAAGAGTGCAGTTGTGCGCTGCTAGTATTTGAGGCTCTCGCTCTTAACAGCAGTGAATTTCTGGTCTGCTGCCAGCGTTTGTCGTTCACTTTTATTAACACGTAGATTCTGGCCTGCCAACAGCGTTTGAGGCTCTAAGATTTAACAGGACAGTGTGGTTATACTGCAAACATTGGTGACTTTCAGTTTGAGTAAAGGGGTGGTACTGGCATGCGAACCATTCCTGGGATTCTGCATCCTAATATGAGTGCATGTCTGACCTGCTGCCAGTGTTTGGGGCACTGGGTGCTTGTGGCAGTGGGTTTAACACCGGCTGCCTCTATTTGAGAGACTCAGTGTTAATGACTGTAAAGTTCTGATCCGTGTCCTGTGCTTGGAGCTCCCAGTTTGTATAAAATTGGGATTTCGATCTGTTACCGTTGTCGGGATCTTCGTGGTTTAGGGGCCAGGAAGTTCTGGTCGCTTTCTCTCTCGTCTCTGATGAGGAACTGCTAAGCTGGGGCCCCTCAAGGAGGTGTTTTCTGCACTTTAGGGAGACTTGTGAATGTGAGATCTATCTGTGGTTCTCCTGCAAGTGGTGGTAAATCGCTGCCTTTATTTGTGACTAATATCTGTGCAGCAGTTTGACTTCTAAAGGTGTAGTTACATTAGAAGAGGAAGTGTTTTGACAGTTGTACTCCGTACTTAATCTATAATTCCTTTCAGTTTTTTACTTTTACAAAAGTCATTTTGGCAATGGCATTAATCCTAAAATCTGTTCATAGCGTGGAGTGTGGCATTTGGTTCTATGTCATAACTCTTTAATGAAGTTCAAGACAAACGTCCTCTTTTTTACTGTCAATATATGGATGTTGGAAACCCTCCATATGCTCCAGGGCCACCATACGTTTGATTTACACTAATCCTGTGCTCCATGGATGAGAAAGGCGATAGTTCAAATGCTGTGACTTCCTTGGTGGTTACACACTATGCTTTGAAAGTGCACTAGCTGGAGAGACAGAAAAGAACTGTGCAACTGTTTACATTCTCCATGAAGGTAATAGCAGAAGAACTGGACGCCCCCATTCGTTCAGCATTTATTTGGGCTCCATAGATCAGTGAGGTAAATCACCTTTTTAATTTTATTTTAGGAGCTTGAAAGCGATGCCAGTAAGCCTATTTTATTATACAAGAGATATTTTTCCAATGACTTGCTCTTATGATTCCTAAAGTGTGTACTTGATCTACTGTAAATAGCCAGATGCATTGTGAAGGCTCAAGAAAGTTCAATGTATTCACATGCTGTAGGTTTGATCCACTTTGTGCGCACAATGTTGAGGTGATTGTTTTATACTTATGAAAATTATAGAAATAAAAACAATTGTACTGGAACATTTGGTCTCTGCGTCTTTTTGTAAAGACATTTAATTTACTTTCAGATAATAACATTTGTATCCAAATTATCCAAAAATCGTATTAAGTTTCAAGACATTAAAAAAGTTTGTCTCCCCTCCCCGATAACCGCGCTCATACCCCCAACCCACAGCACCATTACATGATATTTAGCATTTCTAGAAAATTACACTGAGTTCCAGTGGCGGCTCCTCTGCTATGGTGGAGGAGCGTCACCCCCCCACCCCCCTCTGCTGGCAGCAGAAGCTGCAAAGCTTTCACAATGAAGGGATAATAAACAATAATTATGTTTATTATCCCTTCGTTGTGAAAGGGGTGGGGCCATGCGGTGACGAGCACCAAGGGGAGTTCACAGAGCACTCCCCTCAGAGCGCATGTGTCTTTTGCCAGCAGTCTCAGGCTGGCCAAACACACATGTGCAGTGTGCTCGCTCCAGCTCGGCACTGTGTTGCCAGGCTGGAGAGAGGAGACACAGGCTCCCAGTCTGCCTGGAAGTGCCCAGCCAGGGCACTCACAGCCAATCCTGACACTGCTCTGAGCAGCGTTAGGATTGGCCACAGGGCAGGCTGGGAGCCTGTGCCTGCCTGCAGTGATGGGAGCAAGTGGAGAGGTGCGGTAGAAGCGGAGCAGAGGTAAGTTTATTTTTTATTTTTTAACTTTATTAAAATTCTTAACCCCCCCCGCGTGCACCGCCCCCTATAATCCCGGCGAGCTGCGACTGCTTAGTACCAATGGCAGTAATAGTAGCCCCTATATGACTGTGATGCCTCACCCGCCACAAGCTGGTGGGGTCTCACAATTCCAGTTCATTCAGAGTGTTTTACATAGTGATAATCAAGGCATGTCACTTTGAAGGCAGTCCATCAATAAACATTAAAATGCTCCCGGTCATTTCCTAGGTCAAATACAAGTATTTCCATTGACATCAAGGACCAGAGTCTTAAGGACCATTTCGAGATGTCAGGTGTTTCTGTCCGTTTACAATGGGCAGCAGTTTCCTGTTTCACTGACAGGAGCTTCTATACTATCACTATCCAACCCTACAGAGTTAGGCCTTCTTAGTTCGCTGGTCTAAGGTCCAAAATCGGCACGGAGCGTTCCTGAGGTATCAGCAGTCCGACCGCATTTTTAATACGATTAAACACCTTTTGTGAGTGGGTTTACATTTTTGGACGTGACCACCAATGTGCAAGTTCGTTCCACAGCCCCTCCAACACTTGTCATCTTAATGTGGGAAACATGGTTGAGTTTTTTTCGGTGTTAAGTATCAATAATCTTGTTCCATGGTTTCCCTACCCTGGATACTACACGATATTTTCAGAATATTTTACCACAAACATTCTCACGGATCCTGTGTAATCTGTCTTCTTGACATTTTTCCCCATTGTTGCACATAGGACCTCCTGGCATTGGTTTTAGTACTGCATAGATGGACGATAAGAAGCCCATGATGGTTTCCTAATTAAGGGACAGCTCTACAAAGGCCGTTAGGTCTCTGTAGGTCAATGTATTCCATGGAGAGAGGGCACAGTGTCTAAAGTGGAAATACCTCTCTCTGTTGTTTTGTTTTGCAGCTTTAACATCTAACTTGCATTGGTGGAATTAATTAACAGGTCCCTCAGCATAATAAAACCTCTCCTATGCCAACTTGCAAATTATTTATCGCCCAACGCTGGGATGAAATCAGGATTACTATGTAGTGGGGCTGAGGTTAGCTGGAAAGGATATAAAATCAGTTATTTAGGTAAATGTGTCCTAGACTTCCATGAATGGTCAAATCACATCAAGCACATATGCTACTGCAGGTCCTGCCTTTTTAGGAAGTGCCAAAGTACCCCTGGGTGGGGGTATGGTGATGGGGGTCTGCCCAGTATAGGCAATTCCAAGATGGGCCCATAGTTTCAGTTTCTTAGAGTGACCATTCAATGGTTATTCTCGTTTTGGCAACCATATAGAACTTCCATACGTCAGCAAGGCCTAGTCCTCCTGATCTTCCCGCTATATGAAGAACAATTCTCAAGATGCTCGGTTTTAGTTTTGCCATGTGAACTTGTTACTTTCCTTCTGTCATTGTATGCTATCACACTTGGATATCGATTTTGAGTAGAGCCTCAAAGAAGTAAAGCAATCTCAGGAGTATGTTCAGTTTCAAGGCCACTAGCCTGTTTATCCATTATATTTACATTGTGTCCCATCAATTCAGGTCATGCCTATTTTTTATTGCTCTTTTTTGCCCATATAAATGATGTTATTTCCGCAGCCATGCTTTTAGTGACTGGGTTTACTTTAATTTCCCTTAGCTCAGATTTGCTGAAGTTTACATTGAAGCCCAATACTTTACCAAACTGCTGCAGAATTGGGATTAAAGCACGGTTTCATAGTTCATCAGTCTCAAAAGAATGTCATCGCCATATACGTGTATTGAATGCGAGGCTCCCCCCAAATCCATGCCCTTGATTTGTGGGTGTTGTCTACTGATTTAGGTCCGAGGTTCAATGGAGTGTGAAAAATGGTATTGGGACAGAGGGCGACCCTTTGCTGTTCCTCTAGTGAATCTTATTTCTTTCATTTCCCCCATTTATTGCTACCTTTGATCTTGGGACTTTTTAGTCTGGCTATATTTAGTTCTGCGAATCAGGGCTGAATCCTTCTTTTTCGGTACCTGCAGGAAACTCCATTCCATGCGGTTGAACACTTTTGCTGTGTTGACTATTAGAATTAGCCTAGGGATGGATCTCCAATTGGATGTTTCAAATAGAGGACCTGTCATGAACTGTCAAATATTGGTTGATTTCTTATTAACCCTGACTGATCAGGATCGATCAAATATAGAATTGTTTTCCAATCTGTTCATTAATACCTTCATGTAGATTTTAAAATGAACATTCAGCATTGAAATCAGCATGTAGAATGCCTATTGCTCTTTTGAGGTTACCTTCTTTATAAGACAGTCATTTCCCAGCCTGCATCGAGAATTGGTGACATTTAGATACTTGGGTATCAATCCATACCACTCAGCTGTAGATCTCCAGGAAGGCAATAAAGGCACAATTTTCATTTTGGTCAAAACTACTATTGGCCATGGGCTTGATAGCCCTAATCAAAATGGCAGTTGTCCCACACTGTATTTTATAGTTAATCTCCTTCTGGCACAACTTTGGTCTTTTTTTAAGGGTCTAGACATAGCATTAGGGTGAGTTCATCTGGCACAAAGGATGCCGACCAGTTGCACTCTCTGCCCTCAAACTCCCAGTTGAAGCAGGAGGACTGGGACTCTTGGATTTTGAACAATATTGCCTATTGGTGCAGTTGCACTGGCCCACATGCTGGCTGGCTACTTACTACAAGAGGCCGGCTACTCTTCAAGAGACGCGAATTCTGGTTGGTTAGACCCTGTGCTTTTTCCACAAAATGCCCATCGGCATGTTTCCTCCCATTGATATCCACTGTGCTAGTTTGTCTTCGACATTTAAGAATTGTCATTAAGCACACCTTTCACTATGCCCCAGCGATCTCAGTCCATGGGCTGCTGATCAGCCCCTCTGACATCTATCCATTGCATTGGAACCTCTAGGCAGGGTGTGGTATCTTTACACTGTTGGATCTATTCAATGCTAGGGAACAGCATATGTGTGAGGCCCTGTTGACTGAATTTGACATTCCCCTAGACCACTTCCTTAACTATATCCAGATCCAACGATCACTGCACACTTTATTTCAAATTCAGAGCTCAGAACACCCCGTCAAGAAGGTGACCCAACTGTTCTATACCATGGGAGATGGTAATAGATTTGACCTTTGGGCTTTATAAAGCCCACATTCAGCACTGAGACCAGACCAGAAGTCCCTTACAAACAAAATGGGAGGGTGCCATAGCCAGACTCGTCCATGACTCAGAGTGGCAACACATATTGTATTACCCACACACAGTTTTTCATAATACCCATTTTAAATACATCCAGTTCATTATCCTAAATAGGGCATACCTTACACTGCTCTGAATTTCCAAGATATACCCAGGAGCACCTGCCCTTTTTCCCCATTGCCATGTACAGGACACAGACCTGCTCCATGCACTTTGGTTGTGCAGGCCGCATGCATGCTATTTGTCAGGGATCATAGACATATTGCACCATGTTACAGGGAAGAGGCTAGGTAATTCCCTAGAGAGGTTGATACTGGGTATTTTCCCACGCCCAGCAACGAATAGTGTCACAATAACATTTAAAGATTTGACCCTACAGCTTGCCAAGAGACATATCGCAATAAATTGGAAAAGCACAATGGCACCAGGCGTCTAGACTTGTGGCAGAGTAATTCTGTGGTAAGGTGGATCCACACAAGTTGAGAAGACTTACTTTATTCAGTATGAAAGAAGAGCATCTTTACACCTATCAGTTGGGCTCAACTGAGGCACTAATAAAACCACATTCTAATTCTACCCCAACATTCTACAAACGAAAGCAACACTACTTAGATCATGTATGCACCACACCTACGCCACTAAAAATAAAAAAATAAAAATAATAATGAAAATAATACAGTATAACATGCACAAAAATACAATTTTCCATACCCAACCAATATGTAAAATAATCAACAGTTAATACTATACAAAATCCTTCACTTTCTCATGTACTCTTTATGGTCTGTCACTCCTGTGAACTCCATTACTATTTTATCTATCTACAAACTCTTCTCTAGAATCAAAAGTATTGTTCCTCTCATATGAAATATAAGCCACAAAAGGAACATTATTAGACACTTGGGCTCCATTCATATTACTATCAACAGACTACAATGTTGTTGTCACGTTTTGAACTCACATCAATATTTGAACAATCTGCACACCTAACCTCCAACTCCCCTTTAAACACATAAATCCTCCTCAGATTCCATATTTTTCCTACCTTCAACTCTCACAGTTCTACTAAAAACCTTGAGTACTCTTACAGGAGTTGGCCACTTAGTGAACCTCTTATTAGATACATTAAACATTTTCACTCTCACCAGATCACCATCCTTCTATCTAGAATCTGCAAGCATTACTTTAGAACTTCTAGCTTTCAGTTTTTTTCCTATTTATATCCACAAGCTTCCGGAGCTTAGAAAATATAATCTCAACATCATCCACGCTCTACCCCCTCAGCCACAAGGCATCAACTTAAAACCCAGTTTCTTTCCTCACAACTTTTCAAATGAGGCATCCCAGTATACCATCCAAATTAGGAGATGTCCTGTATGTCAAAAGTGTAGCTTATAAAGCTTTCCTCCATGACAATCCACTCTTTATAGCCAGTTGAAAAGATTTCTTAATAACCCTATTAAAGGGCTCCATTTGACCATTGTCTTGAGGGTGATAATTTGACCTGGTGCTATGGCCTCGCGAAATCAGCAGTGGAAAAATATTTGGTCTGGCACGCATTGAAACTTGTTCATGAAGATTCAGAAGAGGGTGTCTATCTACCCAAATTTCACTGCTGAGACTGCATAAGTCTACACATAGATGCAGTTCACCAGACTCTTTATGGAAATGACCACAGGAGACACACATGGAGAAGCCTCAGTGGGTTCAATAATTTTGTTTTGCATACAAATCATCCAACATTTGTTTGTTTGTTAGGATATACTAAGGGCACATTCCTTACCTTGTGCCTTACAGGTACCACTCCTTCATTGAGTATAATCTTGTGCTTGAAGCAAACAAATGTCACCAATCTCTCTTGAAACACACTGGCAAAAGATGTACATATTTGTGATACAAAATCCTCTTTTCATTGATCTAATGTTATCCCATAAACAGGTGGCAAAGACATTTGGATCTAATCATATACCCATTTCCTGGTGATGAGGCCACCCTAGTATAGCATCACGTTTGGTTGGTAGATATATTTTGCCCCCTTGTGCTTCTTCCCTCAAATTTCATATCTGCCCATATATATTCCTCCTAATCAATATTGTGACCAGAGTATCCACCAGGTTTTATATCAGGAGGAAGTAATTTCTTGTCGCACAATGTTTTAATAAATAATGCTTTTCCTATGATGTTATACTAGGCACAAGAATCTACCATGGATAGTGGTTTACCATCAGTGAGCAACAAACATTTGGGAAAACGATTACATTACTTGTCTTTCACACAGAGAATAGAATTGAAATCTACAGCATCCTCTCCCCTCTAATCATAAATGAGGCAATTAACCTTGTTAGATAAACAAACTTTACATTCTGCCAAAGTTTCCCCATTTTCCTTGCTTTTAATGCAAACTTTATCCAAAGCCAGATTTCCCACATGATATGAATTTCCATATCGTAAGAAATTGATACTATTTTTCTCTCATTGCTTTTATGCAAAAATTATTTCCTGTTCTAAGAATAATTAGGACTTCTTACAATACTGACATCCAAACAAGTAACCAGAGACATAATATTGTGGCCCCTAATTTACAAACTTTTCAGATTGCTCAATGCCCTTGGCAATGTTTCTAATAGCACTTAACGAAGATTCTGTTCCTGCCCATAGTTTTTCCTGAATTTTCTTACTTTTTTTCTTCACCATAATGTAGTCCCTCAAGATTTGTTCATATGTAATTGCTTCAAATTCACCCTGTTAATGTCCGTGAAGCAGACACGTAGACCTTGATTAAGAGGTCGTTGCTATATTCTGACCCACAAGTAAACACCTGTTTATGCATGGGATGGAATTAGGGGTTGGTACATATTTGAAGCATTCAATAATTATCAGAGGTGTTAAATATCTCAATTGTTGTTAAATTTCGGCAAATCAAACCTGCCACTATTTAACAAGGGAATATCATACGGCTTTCACCATACTATGTGGATTTTGGTGCATTAAACACAAAAATCCGCCTGTTATTCCTCACGAATTTGTAATAGGTGTTATTTATTGCATCCAATAAATAACATACCTCATGGTATCATTGTTTATCACATGCAATAAATAACTCTTAAACTCATAATCAGGGCTGTAGTCCTCAATTGACTCAACCTCTGTGTGAGCACAGGAATACAATTTAAATCTATCCATCACAGTATTAATTTCCCTTCCAAAGTGAATGCTCATTCTTTAAATAGCTTGGAGAAAAATATTCATATCACCGGCACCTTCCAAAGAAGGTAGATTTTTTAATTCTTTCAAACTTATTCCCCCTAGACATTGCTTCAATAATGATAACTTCCTGTGAATAGAACAATCCTCCCCTTCAGATACTGCCACATAGGCCATAAACATGGGATACCACAGTTCCTGCTCCAATTGTGATACCCCACCTGATTGTAGAAAAGGAGATGGAGCTGTGATGCTTGCCATGGTGAGACTAAAAGCACCCAAACTTTCTGTATGGAAAAGTTAATATTTCCTTTTCGTTTCTAAAAAAACAATCCCAATCCAAAAAGCCAGTCAATATAAATACAATAGGGGCCATCACTGCTGATTCCAATCCAAGATGGCTACTGATTCAGGTGCAGTACAAATTGTAGGGTATTATTACAAAAGAGTTAGAAGACATAACGAACATCACTAAGATGGCTAACGGCATACACGAGTCATGCAAAGCTTTTCATCCTTGAAAACAACTGTGGGATATGAACGGATTTTCAGGAACACCCAATGGCAATAAAATGGCCGCTGAAGCATGAAAGATGTGCACGATTACGTACTTCTAAGGGCACACCCACAGTACAAGATGTAGCCCAGTTCTTGCTGTCTCTGCAGACCATTAAGCTCCCAGCTGGAAACTCAGTAGGAGATGCAGCAGGCCAATTACCACTGCCACTGCAGACTGCAAAGTTTCTAGCAGCTAATTCAGCTCCAAAGTACTGCTCAATTCACTCCAAGGTTCCCAAGGCAGAATAGCACAGCCTCCGAGCTCTGTGAACCGATTAACAAATCAGCACGCCAACTGTTTCCAGGTGTGCGATGCTTTTCCAAGTTCCTGCTTTTTGCCAAAATATGTAGTAAAGTGGGTCTGCATAAGTTGAGAAGACTTACTTTATTTAGTGTGAAAGAAGAGCAACTTCACATCCACCAGCTGGGCTCAATTGTGGCGCTCTTCAAACCACATTCTTATTCTCCTGCAACTTTCTAACATTAAAGTAACACTACTTATATTATACCTACAGCAGGTTCGAACATGGTTGACACCCAAGAGAGTATTCTTCCACAAATAGGAGGAAGCAGGTTTGCGGAAACGCCTAACTGCACATGACTGGGACATACTGGCAAATACCTTTTCTGTTTGTATTAAGGATGACTTTCCCCTCTGACGTTGCACACTACCATGGACACCAAAGATCTTACACCTCCGGTCTAACACACGTTACATCTAAGGCTGGCATACTTGGTTACCCATTATAACCGATGAATCTAGGCAGACCAAAGGACAGACGTTGGCATTTGTCAAAGTTTTGGCCCATCCAGACATGAGGCAGTGGTGTGGAATGAGACGGGGGACGGACCCAGAGAGTCCAGGTAACAACCTGTGGGTGGAGAGAGGGTATTATTGCAACAGTTTACAGGGTTATGCGTATAATTGTTGCCACCTTCGCCTCAGTTGAATGTGAGCTTCAATGTACGACCCATGAATTGAATATTATGTTTAAACTTCCAATAAAAAGAAATAAATATATAGAAGAGTAATGTCTGCTTATCCCATGGTGTCTGTTACTGGATCTCAGTCCCAGAAGGTATTGCAAAGAGAGGTCAACTGTAGGGCTAGTAATGAACCTTTTGTAGCATATACCTGTGAGCCATTCCAGACCCGGGCTTTATTGGAAGGGAGTTTCTTAATCTACCTTTTCTTCCTATGTCACTTTTTCTAGATCATCTCTTATTTGCTAAGGTAGAATTTTTAATTCTATCTGGCTTACAAAGTCAGTTATTTGTTCGGGTCTGAGTTTTGAATCTGTAAAGGTTTTGGTAAAACCCATAAAAGGCTTCTTATGTAAAATGCTCTGTGTTAAATAACTAGCTATATAATCTGGGCTAATATAGATGAGTTCTTGATGTGTCTCAACCTGGCTGCCAATAGTTTATTGGTCTAATTGAATTTGTGATAAAATGTTTGTATTACTTAAGAAGAGTCTTTTCGCAATTTACTGTTAGTGTTAGGTCTATTTGGGCCCTTAATCCAGTCACTTTTCTCAGAAGTGATACATTTTCCTCTCTTTGTATTGCTGCTCTTTTTATCTTTCAATTCCTCATTCAATTTAGCGTATACATAAAGGCCCACATGCCTTGATGTGCTTTAAGTATAAAAAGTCTGCCCCTAATATCCACAGTGAATGCGTCCCCGGCCATGGGTGGTTTGACTGACTCGACTGATTAAGTGCAAAATATTCCTCTATTTGATCATTATTTCAGCCTCACACAGCCTGTCCTTGGATGGGCCAAACCGCCTCCGTCGCTAATGTTTCTGTGTTTCTCTCATGTGAAATCCCATATGGTCGAAGCATGATCTGATGCAGTTATAAGGCCTGTCTCAATTTTGCTTATCTGTTGGAGCAACGACTGTACTTTAAACCATGGAGTAGCATCTGTGGCTGCGTGAGAAGAATGGGTATTCTTTTGTTGAGAGGACTTCCCACCAGACATCTTTGAGGCCCATGTCTAATATACAATCCTGTACGGTCTGTGACATTCTTCCTCCTGTGTACCTATTCTGTAGACATCTGTTTAATTTAGGGGTGTGAACCAGATTGGCATTCCTTGTCACCTTTCCTTTGGTATTGTCCTGTAGAATTCCAAAAATCATGAATCAGTGCATTTCTTGCTGTGCCTTCGGTACATAGAAAGCTACAGTGGTGACATACCTGTTTTATAGTTTACCTTGGGTGATAGCATAATGCCCTCCTCTTGTTTAAAATACAGTCTCTACCCCTTCTATTGGGCAATGCCTGGGCAGTGCTACAATGACTCCATTAACTTTGTTGCCTTAGAGTGTAACAAGCAACAGCATGTGGTATGCCCTTTAGGACATTAGCCTTGTGTATTTCAGTTCTATGTGGGATTCCTAGATGCAGACTGTCAGGTTTGTCCCTTAATATAGCCCTCCATAATTTGTCTGTTGACTGGGGAGTTAAATCCGCTAATGTTCAATGCTGCTAGTCTAACCATTGGGGCTTATCAAGTAGTAACTGATATTCATCAGGGTAGTTTTGAGTGAATATTTGTAGGCGATATTGGTATTGTGTTGACATGGTGCATGAGAAGTGGTTATTACTCTACCCCCATGAAGATCTAAATTTGTTACAAGTAATTTTTACACAATGGGCCTTATTACGACCTTGACAGAGGGGTTTTCCTCCATCACAAATGTGGTAGATATCCCGTCCCCCATATTACGATCCCATCATATTCAATGGAGTTCGTAATATGGCAGACAGGATATCTGTCACTTTTTTGATGGAGGAAACCCCTCCATCAAGGTCGTAATAAGGCCCAATATTGGTTGTAGTTAGAACATAAAAGGTGGATGTCGGGTGTGAATAGACTAACACTCATGTTGCAAGCTTTTCCCTCCCACCACCACTCTTTAGAATTAATCCCTTACTATGTATTTCTGTCATGTAAATGTGCACTAGAATCACAGTTTGGTACCAGGAACTATAGCTGCATGGTCTGTTACTTATTCATTGATTTGCCTCTGCCTCATCTCCTGATATGAGTGTTGTCTTCTATCTTTCCTTGCTTTCTGGGCTGGAGTTCCTCAGATTGTTGGCCTTCAAAATGGGGGTTTGTGGTTGTCAATCTAAGGTATTCTTTCCCTCTTCAGTTCTTCTGATCATGTGTTGTTTGTCATTGAATTGTGAAGATCAGTGCAAATGGCTTGGGAGATGTCTTGGAAGAGATGCATTGTACATTCTCCAAAATTAATTTCTTTGTGTTTGTGTGCCACTCATAGACTTCTCCCCCTTGATTGCAGATGTGCTGAGCTTTGCGATCTGTTTTGTAGGACTTGCATTTTTGCTTGATACCCTCGACTTCTGTCTGTATCCGGAGGTTCACTTGTCTTCACTTGTAATCTAGAGTTCAGCAATTGCATGCTTTTTTAGAATTGGCCTTCTTCCTTAAAGGTTGAATGTTTCGGATAATTCTGCAAGTATAGATTGCATATCTGCCCTGATGGTTTGTAACTGCTCCGTGGTAATTTATCTTGCATGTCTGTTTGTCAAATCATCAATTCCTCTTTAGTCAGGGATGGAAGGCCAATTCTTTTAAAAGCATTCCAAATTAGAGCTGGCTTTTGGTTAGGATTGATGTGGCTGTCCGAAGCTGTCCAATGTCTTTCCTCCTGAAATTCCAGCATTTATGATCATGCCTTGAAAAATATAGTAAGTTTATTTGGCCCCTTGTTTGGATGCATAGAGGTGACTTCATTGATTCAGCTTTATTGCTTTGTGTCACTCAAGGGGTAGGGTGATATTAAGAACCATGGTTACTGTGGTGCTTAACTCTTGAGCAGAAAGTCCCTTTAATATGATGCCTTGATCCACCCACCACAGAGCATTACAAACAAGGGTGCCCATGGGGCGGAACTCAATCCAGCTCCTGTCATTCAGTAGTCTCTACCAACTGCTCCCAGGTGGTAGGAGTAATTCTCTCCAATTGAATGTTAGAACTGGCTAAAAATGAGGCACTGCTGGACATATTGTCAGGTTCATGTCCGTGTGCAATTTAGAGGGTTGGTGTCTTGGATCTCATGATTATGAGATTTATAAGTTGCTGGCACAGAGAAGGTTGAGGCCTCCATTCACCACTCCCTATGAGAGAGGCCGCTGCCAAGTTTGGCACCTGGGAGCAGTAGAACGGGGGAACTCTGCATGCACATCAGAACCCTCCCTCACTTTTTTCCACATTGAGTTCTCACTTTCCCCTGCAGGGACGACAACAGCTATACATCCCACCTGCTTTACTCTGCACTCACAGTGGATCCTCAAAGTGTCCAGGGTCGCAGCTGTGCAGGCCAGGGGTGCATCTCTGCTTATTCAAGATGGTTGGCTGTCTCTTAGTACCTACTAGAAATGTGATCAGCTCATTCCTCTGATTGTTCTTTGTGTTATGGGCATCTGTTCTGCTTTCCTACATATCTCCTATTGGAGCTTACAGAACCTCTCTGGAATGCACTTCTGAGTTCAAAGAAGACCTTTATTGTTGTTAATTCTCCCCCACCCACAAGTTCTTGAGAGACGAAATTAGTAGATTTCAAGCACACGTAGTCGTAGCAATGAAAGCAAAATATATCACAGTACTTCTCATTTGCAATGTACACAGCAAATATATGTATGATTATAGTATAGCAAAGCATAAAAGTCAAATTCATCACCGTATAGGCAAGGCGGCAGGGCCATTCCGCTCTCAGACTGGGTTGCGAGGTAAACACAAAATCTACGTGCTCTTATCAGCTAAGGTCTGGTGTGAAGAAAACAGCTTGGTTCATCTTGTGGAAAAACACAGCTTGGATTCTCAACTGCAATGTCTAACTCCACGTTAAAGCCAATAGGCAGCTAACCTAAATATCAAATGTAATGTCTAATGTCATGTCAAAGCCAATAGGCATCTAACCTAAATATCAAATGTAATGTCTAATATCATGTCAAAGCCAATAGGCAGCTGAACTGAATACAAAATGTAATGGCTAACTCCATGTCAAAGCCAAAAGGCGGCTAAGCTGAATACAGAATATAATGGCTAACTCCATGTTAAAGCCAATAGGCAGCTGAACTGAATACAAAATGTAATGGCTAATGCCATGTCAAAGCCAATAGGCGGCTAAACTGAACAAAACATATAATGTGCTACTGGTGAACATTGAGCAACTAATATGCACAGTGGTGAAACACAAAGTCATTGGTCAAACACAATTAATAGAATCACATTCCTCCCTATGACCAATTAATTTTTGTTTCACATACCTCTTATTTCAAACAAAAAACATCAACACAAAAAAAAACATTATCAGCAAATCAGATTTGAATGATCAAAGCAATCACTGTAAAGCAATGGAAGTGGATTAACATATTGATCTCATAACCTTTCACATCAGATACATCTACACAGAAAAGACTGAAACGTATATAGTCTGATTGAGATAATAGTGTCTCTAAAATAGCAATTTGATGTAGCATGAGTTCTACTCATGTAAAGGTGCACGGTCCACCTGAAAGGTTTGCTGGAAGGTAAGTGAAAGTCAGAGTTCCACACGAAAAAACACAGACAGTTAACTGTTAAGGTTGCTCAGTTCCAGTGGAAGAACGTAATCAAACAAGTTGAACTTGAACTGAAGGCACCATTTGCGCAAAATGGATCCATGGTGCTTGTACTTTACTCATTCAGGATCAGGTTGGGGGTTCAGTCCCTTCCCTGACCCCACACGCACACACCCGAAGGGAGACCACACAGCACACTGTGGCAGTGGCAGGGACAGTGGCGAAACGTGGTAGGATCTGCATTGAAAAAAGTATGAGTTTTCTTGCAAATAACATTTGTCATCTGAAATGTGCCCTTCCTCTTCCTTTCCTTGTTTTATAATCAGCAGGACGTTTTTGGGGCCCTTTATTATAATTTCTGCAGGTTCTGGAGGGTCACTTGGGGCTTCAACCCACACCTCAGCACTGAGGTTTTTATCTACTGCGCCACAGCTTCCCTTTTCTTGCACTGTCAGGAGGGCTGGGGCAGACTCCTTCTTTACCAAACCTCCATTCACTGCATTTTTGACAAGTTGGGCCATTCTGTCTCCAATTTGTATGAATGAATCAGATTATTTTCTAGTTATCGACATAATTTTGATTTCTCCTTGGTAATCTGCAGCAATCACTCGCCCTAAAACCTGATCAATTTGCAATATCTGTCCTGGTAACTTGCCTCTCTCCACCTGCTCTGTGACTGCTTGTGGGACAGATTGCTCTTGTGCGTGCTGCACAGTTTTTATCAAATCTAGGGGAATGTGCATCTCTCTCATATCTGCCCACCTGCAAGTGGCTTTTTCTCCCAGCTGTCCACATTTCTGGTGCACCCACTTAGCCATCCCCACTAAGTCAGAATTCTGAGTGGACACTTCAGACTCAGAATTTTTCTCTTTAACATCTGCAAGGGAATTGAAACAGTTATGTACAAGCCATGTGGAAAACCAAACGGCTAAACCATTGGCAGTGAACCAAGAATCAGTGTAAAAATGACACATCTCAAACAGCTCTTGCTTTAAAATCTGACACACATTGTACAACGCTGTTCCTTCTACTGTGCTAGAAAACAACATTTCTGTCAATGAATCATTAGTCAAGCAAACATGCTTTTTATCCTCAGGGGACACAAATTCAAATGGTGCACTCAATTTCAGTGGTGACTCTTTTACCTGTGGTACTCCCTGCACCCTCTCCGCATCCTGAAAAGGGGCTTGTGGCACCTGTTCATGTAGGGCTGCAGTGACTCTAGCCCTGTCTTGCATGTACCAGATCCAGTGTATGATCCTAGCTAGGGGCACTCTTTTCTTCCCCTGTCCCCGATTTACATGTAAATCAGTGTTTTTCTCTTGCACTGCGCAGAAACCTAAAGTCTGCATTATTTCATTTGCCAAATCACAAGCGCGCAGCTGCTTATTTTTTTTCCTAGTGACTTTATACCAAAGTGTTAAGATTTCACTCAGATGAGGGCTATACTGTTTCCAAAAATCAAACAAGCAAATGAAACTCGGTGTCTCTTGCTTAGTGCAAACAGTAAGAAACTCTAAAATCTTTTGTTTTGCCAAAGACTGAGGGATATTTTGTTTTATGCCCGGTACACACAGAGGCTCAGACTGGCTCACAGTTGTCTTAACCCCCTCATTACTGGAATGGGGAAAAGACAGATTCTTCTAAAACAGCAGTTTTATAGATTTCAGCATTATCTTGCAATAATGTGTTCTGGCTAATTTGCTCACGTAAATTCTTATTTTCATGTTCTAACTGCCTACATCTCTCCTGCATTTTTCTGTAAGCAGATAAAAGTATCCAAACCCTTCTGTCAAAAACAAAAGGAACATCATTGCTATCAAAAGGCACATTTTCTAAATATGCTTTATCACAGCAAGAAAACATGTTTCTCACAGCACCTTCAGGCAGTTTAACTACACATGCATTATCAAACATGGTCTGCCGTGCTTCTGTAATTCTCTAAACAACAAAAAACAATTGCACTTTTAAGATTTGCACGCAGAAATCTCCAATTTGACTCTTAAGACTGCTGACTACGCCATAATGTTCTGCTTTCCTACATATCTCCTATCGGAGCTTACAGAACCTCTCTGGAATGCACTTCTGAGTTCAAAGAAGACCTTTATTGTTGTTAATTTTCCCCCACCCACAAGTTCTTGAGAGACGAAATTAGTAGATTTCAAGCACACGTAGTCGCAGCAATGAAAGCAAAATATATCACAGTACTTCTCAGTTGCAATGTACATAGCAAATATATGTATGATTATAGTATAGCAAAGCATAAAAGTCAAATTCATCACCGTATGGGCAAGGTGGCAGGGCCTATATATTCAGCTTCATCTTTCTGGGGTCTGCGAGTTGATGACTCCGGTCAACTGCGAGAAAGAGATTATCTACCCAAACGGGAAACTGGCAACTGACGTCTAGCTCCAACCTGAAGTCAAGCAGATTCGAACCCACTCACTGTAGCCCAGAGTCATCCTTAAAAGCAAACTCAGTGTGAGATTTGAACGACCTTGGAGAATGGCCAGTTCTCTGAGCCATTCCGCTCTCAGACTGGGTTGCGAGGTAAACACAAAATCTACGTGCTCTTATCAGCTAAGGTCTGGTGTGAAGAAAACAGCTTGGTTCATCTTGTTGAAAAACACAGCTTGGATTCTCAACTGCAATGTCTAACTCCACGTTAAAGCCAATAGGCAGCTAACCTAAATATCAAATGTAATGTCTAATGTCATGTCAAAGCCAATAGGCAGCTAACCTAAATATAAAATGTAATGTCTAATATCATGTCAAAGCCAATCAACTGAACACAAAATGTAATGGCTAACTCCATGTCAAAGCCAATAGGTGGCTAAGCTGAATACAGAATATAATGGCTAACTCCATGTTAAAGCCAATAGGCAGCTGAACTGAATACAAAATGTAATGGCTAATGCCATGTCAAAGCCAGTGGTGAAATACAAAGTCATTGGTCAAACACAATTAATAGCATCACAGCATCTCTGGTGAATCAGACCATACCAGATGTGTTTCCGAATGCATCTCAGTCACAGTCACCGCTAATCTCAAGTGGGGGGGGGGGGGGGGGGGGGGTCAGGGGATTAGGGAAATAATGAAGAAAAAACATACCTGTCCTGCTGCTGATTCTGCCTGCTGCCTTACTTCCTTTCTCTCCTGCTCCTGATGGTGTTCCAGCAGTCCCTTGGACACTAGTAGAGGCTTCCCATGCAATTCTGGTGCTGCTGTCATGCTATACCTAGCATTAGAGCAGCCCTAGGGTTGTTCTGAGCTGCTTGGTCTACCGCTCACACAGTGCATGGGAGTCTGTGCTGTTGCACATGTCTGTTTGGCCGGCCTAAGATGGCCCACCAAAATGATATGCACACTTTTAAGTATACTCCAGTGACTCCACTCAACTCCTCCCCCTCTAAAACCCCGGCCCGCCCCTCCCTGCACCCAACCCTGTGGGCCACCTACCCCTCCTCCCCTGGGCAGGGATGGAAGGGGAATCGCTTCCCCTTCTACCCCGAACCTCCCCAGTGACGTCTGATGATGTCAGTGCACTATCGCGCGATGACCTCATTAGAGGTCGCCTCAAGCTCAATCTGATTACTTTCCTCGGTACGGGTGCAGGGGAGGTTAAGGAGACATGAAAAGGAAAGGCTTTCATGTCTCTCTGAATATCCAGGAATGCCCACTAAACACCAGGGATTTCTTTTTTTAAATGGACATGAGGGGAGCGGCCCCTTGGGCAAGGGTTGCTTCCCAGAAGGGCAATTATGTTTTATGCCATTTCTGCCCCCTCAAGGGGGGCAGAAGACCCTAGATGCCAGGGATTATATACTTTTTTTTTTACTGGAGGGAAGCGGTCCCTTAGGCAAGGGCCGCCCCCTTGAGGGTTAACTTTATTTTAGGCCATTTCTGTCCCTCTTGGGGGCAGAAACCACTAGGGATTTTTTTTCTATACAGATGAGAAGCGACCCCTTAGGCAAAGGTCGCTTCCCTGGGGGCAATTTTATTTTAGGCCATTTCTGCCCACCTTAGGGGCAGAACGGCCTATTTTTTTAGGCCAATCTGCCGCAAAGTGGGGCAGAAACCACTAGACACCAGGGATTTTTTTTTGTGTGCCAATTTCACGCAACTGGAGCGACCCCTTAAGCAAGGATTGCTCCCCTGGGGTGCAAATTTATTTTAGGCCATTTCTGCCCCCCTTGAAGGCAGATCGGCCTATTTTAATTAGTCTGACCTGCCCCTAAAGGTGGCAGAAACCACTAGACACCAGGGATTTTCATTTTTTTATTTTTTACAAATGGGGTGCGACCCCTTAGGCAAGGGTCGCACCCTTGGGGGGCAAATTTATCTTAGATCATTTCTGACCTCTTGGGGGCAGATTGGCCTATTTCGATTAGGCCGATCTGCCCCCAGGGGGGCACAAACCACTTAGGCTCCAGGGATTGGTGTGTGTGTTTTGTTTTGTGGAGCAGCCACTTGGGCAAAGGTCGCTCCCCATGGGGGCATGTTACTGTTGGACATTTCTGCCCCCCTTGGGGCAGATTGGCCTATATTTGTAAAGCCCATCAGCCCCCAAGGGCGCAGAGAGCCCACCAGAGACCAGGGAAGAATTTTCTTCAAAAAAAGATGGTGGGGGTATGGCCATACCCCCACCCCAAATAAATAGGGACAAAGTTGTTCTGTCAATCGATCGGCATATGGGGCAATTACCCCTGATCCACTCCCTTAGTGGGGAGCAGAAAGCCTACTAAATGCCAGGGAATTAAAAACAATAGTGGGGTGGTGGCTACCAACCAGTATGGGCATTGTTATGCCCCCACCCCAACTGGGGAACAGTCTTTCAGCTCTCTCCCCGCACACTAAAAGATCCTATCCCAATGGCAAGCACAAGGACATTTGATTATTTTGGGTTTTGGTTTTACATATTGCCCCTTGCCTTTCTCCAAAAATTTTCCTTCCAAATGTAAGACAGTTTAAAAAAAAGACGTCTATTTGAGAAATGCCCTGTAATTCACATTCTAGTATGAGGATCCTGGAATTCAGAGATGTGCAAACAACCACTGCTTCACAACACCTTATCTTGTGCCCATTTTGGAAATGCAAATGTTTCCTTGATACCTATTTTTTACTCTTTATATTTCACCAAATGAATTGCTGTATACCCGGTGTACAATGAAAACCCTTGGCAAGGTGCAGCTCCTTTATTGGCTCTGGGTTCCTAGGGTTCTTGATGAACCTAAAAGTCCCATATGTCCCTGAAACCACAAGAGTCCAGCAGACGTAACGGTATATTGCTTTAAAAATTCTGCGTTAGCTGAAAAAAGTTATAGAAGAAAAGGTGGACAGAAATGGCTCTTTTTTTTCCACCTCAATTTCAATATTTTTTATTTTAGCTGTTACTTTCTGTAGGAAAACCTTGACGGATTTACACAAATGACCCCTTGCTGAATTTAGAATTTTGTCTACTTTTCAGTAATGTTTAGCTGTCTGTGACCCAGCACAGGTTTTACACCCATTTCGGTCACTAACTGGAGGAAGGCTGAAAGCAGAACAAATTGTAAAAATTGGATATGTTCCAGTAAAATGCCAAAATTGTGTTGACAAATATGTTTTTCTGATTCAAGTCAGCCTGTTCCTGACAGCTGGTAAGATGGTAATTTTAGCACCACAAACCCTTTGTTGATGCCATTTTCAGGGAAAAACCACAAACTTACTTCTACAGACCTTTTTCCCATTTTATTTAAAAAAAAACACATTTGTAACTATATTTTGGCTAATTTCTTGGTTTCCTCCAGGGGAACACTCAAACTCTCGCTACTTCTAGAATCCCTAGGACGTTGGAAAAAAAAGTATGCAAATTTGGCATAGGTAGCTTGTGTGGACAAAACGCTATGAGGGCCTAAGCGCGAACTGCCCCAAATAGCCAAAACAATGCTCAGCAGCTGAAGGGGAAAAGTCCTGGAAGCGAAGGGATTAAAGTCAAATGGTCAAATTAAACATCAATATGGATTGCATAATTACAATTTAAATTTGGGTCTAACTCGATCATCTTAGTGAGGGAATCATACAGTCAGTGGGTTGCAGAGTTGTGAACTTACCAAAGTTTAGAGTCAGAAAAATTAAGAAGACCTATGTTGAAGCTTTTAGAGTAATTTTGGCAGCAGGTGAGGATCGGGTGGGAGTTACTATCAAGGTAGTAACTTAGTTTTTAAACTAACCTTTTTTTATTTTTATTTCTTATTGTAACCAGTATTTACACTCAACCTGCCATAAGTTCCTTGTAATGTTTTTTTTATGAATCTTCACGAAACTTTCTAAAAAAAAGCCTCTACCACTTCTGCTCTATCCTGGAAAGTTTTGGACTGATCCATCAAGCGGGGATCAAGAAAAAGAGGGGTCCCAAAATTCTTTTTCCCCATGCATTTTTTCATGGGAAAATTGAATGGCAATACCATAAAAACTGCTCAGCGGAATTGCACCAAATTTGTCAGAAGGCTAGATTGTAGTCAAGAAAGCATTCTTTTTGTGATTTGGTGTGAATCTGTTCTGTAGTTTTTGAGAGATTGGGACTCAAAAACATTGCATATTTCATGCCGAAGCGGATCCATGGAAGCTGACGAATCTAGAGATAAGATTTGATTGACTTCCACCACATCGACAAGATGTGGTCACAGCCATTTTAGGGCTATGCATTCAGTCACTTGTCTTGACAATAAGGTTAAAAAAAACATATAGGGGGCAGATAGGGATGCCCTGCCCCCCTGGCATGGTTGGGGAGCAGAAGGTCTCACAGGATGAGGAATGGGGACAATTTTGTTTTTAGAATTTGATCCTAAATCTGCAAAGGATCAGGAAATCTGCATTAGAATTAAAAAGAAATTGTGCAATAAAAAAACACCCCTGGCATGAGTCAATATTTTTACATTTTGGGGGCGTAGGGCAAGTTGCCCCCCTCCCATAGCCTTGACTAGTCCCCAGGGATCTAATTCACTGTGGTTACACCTAAACATTAAAGGGAAGGGGGTACGCAATCACGCTCCAGGAACCCAATTCCCCAGAGCCGACACTTAAAATTAAAGGAGAGGCAGTTCTTCACCCCCTCCCTGAGGCCCCATGGACCCTATCCTGTGCAGCCCATGGGGCTTCTTGCAGGGATCCTGTGGGGCTGCAGAGGCTCTAGGGTTCCCCAGCAGCCTCCAAAACCAGTTGCAGATGTGGGTGTCCCACATAATATTACAAAACATGAGGGGCAGTAGCCACTCTTGTGTTCACTGCTCCAGAATGGAGTTCTCAATATTGCCCTATGAGTTTTATTTTGCTATTTGTTTATCTCCTAATAGTGCCCTTAAAGGGGGTAGGAACACCACCAAGCATTTTATTAATGCTATGAGGGGGGCCCAGGGAGTACAGCAGCCCCTGGCAACATACTGAAATAGTAAATCTCCAGAATCATGAAATCCATAACCCCAGTAGAGTTTATCATATTTTTTTAAAGCACTCCAACCAGGAGCTCTATACTCTTCAGCTGAAGTGCACAGTCATCTTGTGGTTGTGTTTAAGGATGCATTTTGTGGGTTGAAATGTTATAATAAAGACTCAAAGGCAAGCTTTATTTTTTAAACGTTTTTTTACATGAAACTATATTAAAAAATGTATGACAATCATTTTCATTAAATAATTTTATTTGTGAATTTATTAATGTGTTTGGGCTTAGATACAGGTATAGTTATGGAGTACAGTTATAGGTCTACTTTATATATGTAGATATGCTGACTCTTTGAAAAAGCCAATAGCCCACATTTCATATTTTGGTGTTATGACTCTTTGAGAAACATCCTTCTTATTTTATCATCACAAAGTCAGCCTGTAGTGGTTGGGTGCAGGGTCTAACCGAAGAAATTGACTCCTACTTTTTAACGTGTCTTAAAGATACACCTGCTTACTCTTCAAAGTTGTCACAAATACTTCTTTGCTCTCTCTTGCACAATGCTGTCCCATTACCCTTTAATATAATTATGCTGACCGGATATATTAAAAAAAAAAATTGGTAAAAACAAAACCCAACTTTTTACATCCTTTTTTTTACAACAGTTGATTGGTTGCTCTACATTTGATAATCCAACAAGAGGTGTAGCCATTCCAGTATGAAGTATTTCATTGGTGTGTCTAAAACTTTGCTCTAAAAGGGGTTGGGTACTACAGGGAGCTGGGTGCAGGGCCTTGCATAGAGTGGAATAGCATAGAGTAGGGTGGAGTGAAGTCAAGTGCCATAGAGTGGAGTGGCGTGGTATGGAATGGAACAGCATAGCGTGGAGTGGTGTACAATAGCAGAGAGTCTAGTGGCATAGAGTGGATAGTGTGGAGTGGCGTAGAGTGGAGTTAGGTAGAGTGAAGTGGCATAAAGCTGAGTGGTGTACAGAAGAGTGTCCTAACCTTGAATGGCATACAATACAGAAGTGTAGAGTGGAGTAGCTTGGAGTGAAGTGGAGTATAATGAAGTGGCATAAAGTGGAGTGGCATATTGTGGAACAGCATAGAATGGAGTGGCATAGAGTGGAGTTGTGTAGACTGTAGTGGGATAGAATAGTGTAGCGAATAGTGGAGTGACATAGGCCCTAATTACAACCCTGGCAGTCGTGTTAAAGTGGCGGTAATACCGCCAACAGGGCGGCGGTAACAAAAATGGAATCATGACCACGGCCGAAACTGCCAACACAGACAGCCACTTTAACACTCCGACTGCCACGGCGGTAGCAGCAAACACCGTGGCAGTAACCGCCAACAGCCAGGTGGAAGACAATGTACCGCCCACAGAATTACAACCCGCCCATCCGCCATCTTCTCCGGGGTGGTACCAACGCCATCAAAAGTACGGCGGAAACAGTACTTTGAAGGGAAACCACTTACCTTACGACACTCAAGGAAGAACCAGGATGCCATGGAGCCCGAGCTGCAGGTCCTTCCCATGCTGGTGTATTTGCTCATATACCAGGAGCACCAACGCCAGCGACGACTACCACGGTGAGTACTGCATCTAGCACACAAGGGAGGGGGAGGAAAAAGAGAGTGACACACACAAGCAACACGCAACACCCCCACCCCCACCCTCATCCCCAACACCATACACACCAACACGTGCAACAACATTACATATACACCCAGTAACCCTCAGGAATAACACAAGGACAAAAGGAATGGAGTCAAATGAGTGTAATATTAGAAATCCTTAGAAATACGACATAAATAAATGAACAGTATGTACAATATATACAATATATAAAAAATGAGGGACTATGTCCACACAAAAATAGTCCGTGGCCCACTGGGCCATAACACGTAGGCCAAGCCCACACTTGACTCCTGCCTCAAGAGAACACTGCAGGGGCATCAGGTTGAAAGCACACAGGCACCTCAGGGGAACGGGGAAGGGGGGGCAGCTCAGCTGGAAGATGGTAGTACGCCATTGCTTCTGGAGAGGGCTCCATGCCCACTGCTTGGTCCTGGGGAGTGTAAAGCCACAGTCTCTCAAGTAGGTGGTTCGCCCACTGCTAGGTCCTGGGGAGTGGAAGGCTACAGTCTGTCAAGTGGGTAGTTCCTCCACTGGTTCTGGAGGGGGCCTTGTGCCCAGTGTGCTTCATCCTGCCAAAGATAGGGTGAGTGGATGCCTTCTTCCACTGGTTCTGGAGGGGGCTTTGTGCCCAGTCTGCTTCATCCTGCAAAGGATAGGCTGAGTGGATGCCTTCTTCCACTGGTTCTGGAGGGGGCCTTGTGCCCAGTGTGCTTCTTCCTGGCAAGGGGGGACTGAGTGGATGCCTTCTTCCACTGGTTCTGGAGGGGACTTTGCGCCCAGTGTGCTTCATCCTGCCAAGAATAGGGTGGGTGGATGCCTTCTTCCACTGGTTCTGGAGGGGGCCTTCTGCCCAGTGTGCTTCTTTCTGGCAAGGAGGGGCTGAGTGGATGCCTTCTTCCACTGGTTCTGGAGGGGGCCTTGTGCCCAGTGTGCTTCTTTCTGGCAAGGAGGGGCTGAGTGGATGCCTTCTTCCACTGGTTCTGGAGGGGGCCTTCTGCCCAGTGTGCTTCTTTCTGGCAAGGAGGGGCTGAGTGGATGCCTTCTTCCACTGGTTCTGGAGGGGGCCTTGTGCCCAGTGTGCTTCATCCTGGCAAGGAGGGGCTGAGTGGATGCCTTCTTCCACTGATTCTAGGAGGGGCTTTGTGTCCAGTGATGCAGCAATTGGGGGGTGCCAGGTCACAGTCCCTCACCTGGGTATCAGAGCATCAAGATTTGCAGTGGCCAGGATGCATGATACTCCATGGAGGCAGGGCTACAGTCCATCCGCTGGCGACTGCGGCTGCACAGTGGTGGTAGTGCCGGTGCTGGTGGGGGTGCTGCCAGTGGTGGGAGGAGGCTCCAGCCCTTCCCCTGCAGCCTCGGACAGCTGCCCACTGGGTTTGCTGCTGCTGACAGTAGTGGTGCTGGCCGTGGTGCAGGTGGCGGTGCTGGTGGTTGTGCTGGTAGCCACCAGGCTTTCATCTGCAGGCTCAGATGGCTGAAGTGCCTTGACTGGTGTTCTGTGCCCCTTTCTGCCCTTGGCAGATGGTGATGTCACCTTGGGTCTGGCAGCTGTAGTCTTTGACGTGGCCTTGCTGGGTGGTTGTGGCTCCTTCTCCTTGCTGGATGCTGTCCCCTTCTTGACCTTGCCAGGTGGCGAAATCTTCTTGGCCTTGGCAGGGGTTGGTGGCATACTGTCTGGGCTGACGGGTGTCCCCTTAGAGCCTCTGACTGCTGCAGAAACCACAGCGGACGTGGACTTGGTGGCTGAGGTGCTGGGCTGGGATCTGGCAACCCTGGCCCGAGGTGAAGGACGGGGGTGGGGGTAGGGAAGTGGTCAATGTTGGCTAGGAAAAGCTTCTTAGGGACATTAGGGCAGGAAGAGGTTGAAGGTTTGGGAGTGAAGGAAGAGGGAGTGGTTGTAGATGGCGTCAGTCTGCTGTGTTTGGGTGCAGGTGCATGAGCTGAATGCTGTTGTGAGGTGGATGGCTGTTGGGTGGGTGTGTGCTTGGGTTTGTGTACTTTGGGAGGAGGGGTCACAGACACAGTGGGAGAGGACACAGCGGGCATGTGCATGGATGTGGGGATGGTGACTGCCAGTGAGGGGTGTGTAGTGATGGGCGTGCTGGTGATGGAGGTAGTGGATGAGGATGTAGTGCATGCAAGTGTGAGTGGAGTTGCTACTGGGAGGGAGGTGGACGGGGAGGATGAGGGGGACCCTGTGGAGGCAGTGGATGTTGGTGTGTCTGAATGGGGATGGTGCTTGTGTGAGTGCCTGTAAGATAAAGTGTGGTGCTTGTGTTTGCCTGAGCCACTTCTGTGTGTTGATTTGGGTGAATGCTGGTCTGAAGGTGTGCTTGGGATAGGCTGGGGTTGAGGGGATTGGGACTGGGACTGGGTAGAGGAAGTTGGAGGGGGGAGGCTGGAGACAGGGACAATGGCTGCCATCAGTGCGGAGGCCAGAGCCTGAAATGCTCTCTGTTGGGCCGCCACACCAGAGTGAATTCCCTCCAGGTATGCATTTGTTTGTTGCACATGCCTCTTGACACCCTGGGTGGCATTCAGTATGGTTGACTGCCCAACAGAGAGGGATCTCAGGAGGTCAATAGCCTCCTCACTGAGGGCAGCAGGGCTGACTGGGGCAGGGCCTGAGGTGCCTGGGGCGAAGGAGATGCCCACCCTCCTGGGTGAGCGGGCACGGGAAACACGCTGAGGGTCTGCTGGAAAGGCAGTGCTGGTACGAGGGGGTGGCGGCTGTACCTGTTATTGAGGTGGGCACAGAGGTGTCCGCCACCACCAGGGAGCTTCCATCGGATGAGGAGTCGCTGTCTGTAGTGTCCCCTCCTGTCTCTGTCATGGTGCTCCTCTCGCCTTCCGTCCCACTTGTGCCCTCACCATCGGTGGATTCGGCCTCCAGGCCCATGTGGGATACAGCTCCCTCCATCGCTGGTGCCTCTGCTCCTCCGCCAGATGATGCTAATGCACACAAGCACAGGGTGACAAAACAAAAAGGGGGGGAGAGACAGAGGATACACTTGGTCAATAGCAGCAACAACACTACCGTTGGCGTACACAACACACAGGGAGCAGCCCTATGCACTAGGCCATGCACTACCAGTTACAAAGATAGTCACCAGCCAATGGGGTACAAAGCATAACGACATCAGCTGCACATCTGCAACAAACAGGGCCCTGCCCAGTAGTAGATGCCCACTAACACCATTGGGGTTGGAGTGCTTCAGAGCCTGACCAACAAGGGACCTATCCTGCCATGTTTGGCCTAGCCTAAGGGCACCCACAGTCCACATACCCCACACAGGTAAAACCTTAACGTGCACAAAGTCATGATTCTGAATCTGTACTCACCCCCTTGTGGCTGCTGTGATGCCCTCAAGTGCCCATCCAACTTCGGATAGGCCACCGCCAGGATGCGGATCATCAGGGGGGTCAGGGTACGACGGGCACCCCTTCCTTGTTGGGAGGCCAGCACCAGCTGGGCCTCCGCTGTCTTCCTTGCCCAGCAGCACAGGTCCTCCCACCGTTTGCGGCAGTGGGTGCTCCGCCTGTCAAAGACGCCCAGGGTCCGCACCTCCTTGGCGATGGCACGCCAAACGCCCTTTTTATGGTGGGCGCTGACCTGCATGAAAAAGACAGCAGAAAAGGGATTGATCATACTGTCCAGACTGTCATACTCATGGGCCACCATATCCCTCCCATCCCCTTACGAACATACATTGACCACCATACATGCAGCACTCTGCCCAGGACCCCTCAGCCCCCCACTACATGTGGCTTACACACACAGCACTCCATACATTCATGGCCCACGCATCATGCTCACAGTGTACTCACCTGTTTGTCTGGAGGACCAGAGAGTAAAGTGTACTGGGGTAGGACCCCATTCACCAGCCTCTCCAAATCCTCGAAGTGAAGGCAGGGGCCCTTTCCCCAGACACATGAGCCATTGTTGTTTCCAGACACAGGTCACAGCAGCACTTGCAGTATAGATCCTCTCCTGTTAAAAGTCAGGTAGCAAGTGAGTGAACAGTTAGAAAATGGTGGTCACGTCTGTGGCAGTGTGTACCGTCACCGCCGGCGTACATCGCCATTGGCTCCTGGAACCCGCAGGGCCTAATGTTAACCAATGCGAATTTGTGCGGAGGTCGTTGACCGCCGACCGCCATGGCACACAACGCCAGCGGAATGACCTCATTTCCACTTGTCTCCCCCGAGAGGTCAGGCAGCTGCCATTTCAGGGGGGCACAGGCCATGGCACCTAACTGCGTCACAGCAGACATTGGCACATCAACTGACTCTCTAATTCACATACTGTTTCTGTAAAGGAAGAGATGCATCATTATTTCAATAGATGTGTGAATATGACCCTCTGTTCTCCGTTTTTTCCCTAGAGTTCAACCACTGAGGATGAATATGAGATGGAGACATCCTCCCGTGCACAGACCCCTGGTGGATCTGGTGACAATGGAGGACAGACACATTATCCTAACCTACAGACTTGATAGGGCCACAATCGAAGAACTGTTTGCCCATTTGGAGCCAGACCTGATTTCAGCTATCTGCCAGCCCACGGGTATCCCCCCTCTAGTGCAGGTCCTGTCAGTGCTCCATTTCCTGGCAAGTGGTTCCTTCCAAGTGACAGTGGCCATGGCATCAGGGATGTCACAGCCTATGTTCTTCACTGTGTTGACCAGAGTGTTGTCTGCCCTGCTGAAACACATGTGCAGCTACATCGCATTCCCCCAGGTAGAGGATTTGGCTACAGTGAAAGCTGACTTCTATGCCCTGGGACATATCCCCAACATCATTGGTGCCATTGATGGTACACATGTAGCATTTGTCCCCCCGGAGGAATGAACAAGTGTTCAGGAATAGAAAAAGCTATAACTCTCTGAATGTGCAGATGGTGTGTTTGGCAGACCACTACATCTCCCGTGTGAATGCCAAGTATCCTGGCTCTGTGCATGATGCCTTCATTTTGAGGAATAGCAGCATTCCATATGTGATGTCTCAACTCCAGAGGCACAGGGTGTGGCTAATAGGTGAGCCCATGGTCCCCACCCAGTTGATGTAGGTATATGGGTGTGGGGTTGTCCCTATGGGTGAGTGTATGTCTAACAGGTATCCCTCGAATATTTGCAGGTGATTCTGGTTACCCCAACCTCTCATGGCTACTCACCCCAGTGAGGAATGCCAGGACAAGGGCAGAGGAACGTTACAATGAGGCACATGGGCGAACAAGGAGGATCATTGAAAGAACCTTTGGCCTCCTGAAGGCCATGTTCCAGTGCCTCCATCTGACAGGTGGATCCCTGTACTGCTCACCCAAGAAAGTGTGCCAGATCACCGTTGCATGTTGCATGTTGCACAACCTGGCCTTGAGACGACACGTACCTTTTCTGCAGGAAGATGAGCCTGGAGATGGTCTTGTGGCAGTGGTGGAGCCTGTGGACAGTGAGGAAGAGGAGGCAGAGGAAGAAGATGCGGACAGCAGAAGTACACTCATTCAACAGTACTTCCAGTGACACACAGGTAAGACACTGTAACTTCATTTTCCATGTAGTTTTGTGTTGGACATTGTACATGGCAGCCTTATTTTTCATATTGTATGGCCACTTACTGTACCCTTTGACATCTCTATTTTCAGATCTATGTGCCCCACTCTGGCTCCTGGTGTGTTCCCTGCTGCCCATTACAGGTCATACCTATGAATACATGACTGTACAGTTGAATTGCAATGTTTACAGCTTGTTAAACGAATACTTATTTGAATCAATTGACAGACTCAATACTTGTATTAGTTCCAAGAGTGTTTATTTATGTGCAAATAAGTGGAGGGGGTATTGCAGTGGGCTGGGTTGATGATGGAGAAAAATCCAGGGTATAGTCCAGCCTATTGGTATCACAGGTGCATTGTCCAATGGGGCACAGGAAGGGGAGCAATAGCAGTTCAAGGTGGACAGGGTAACAGAGTGGGACAGAAGGGTGACCATCAGGAGAGTCTTGTTTCCTGGAGGGGTCTTGGCAATGTTCTCTGGCTTCAGCCTGGATCGCAGGGACCGTTTGCGGGGTGATTCTCCTTCTGCAGGGGGTGGGGTGCTGGTGGCCTGTTGGTCCTGTTGTGGGGCCTCCTGTCCACTAGCGCCAGTGGAGGGCTGTTCATCGGTGTGGCTAGTGTCAGGGCCCCTTTGGCGTGCCACTGCCTCCCTCATGGTGTTGGCCATGTCAGCCAGCACCCCTGCAATGGTGACCAGGATGGTGTGGATGTGTTTGAGGTCCTCCCTGATCCCCAGGTACTGTCCCTCCTGCACCCGCTGGATCTCCTGCAACTTGTACAGTATCTGGCCCAAGGTCTCCTGGGAATGTTGGTATGCTCCCAGGATCCCTGCAAGTGCCTCGTGGACAGTGGGTTCCCTGGGCCTGTCCTCTCCCTGTGGCACAGCTGTCCTCCCAGTGTCCCTGTTGTCCTGTGCCTCTGTCCCCTGAACAATGTGCCCACTGCCACTGACCCCAGGTCCCTGATCTTCCTGTGTTTGTGGGGTTGCCTGGGGTCCATGTAGTGGTGGACACACTGCTGATTGACGTGTCCTGGGGACAGAGAGATGGGCCCACTGGGTGGATACTGTGCTGGTGTTTCCTGAGGGGGAGGCTCTGTAGTGGTATGGGACTGTGGCAGGGTAACCAACTGTCCAGAAGTCCCCGATGGGCCAGGTTGGTCATCGTGATCCAGGTGTGCAGAGCTGCTGTCATTACTGTGGGCCTCTTCTGGGGGGGACTAGATGTTTGTGGCACCTCCTCTCTGGGGACGTTGAGTGGGGGTCCTGTGGGGATGTAAATGCAGTGTTATTGTATCTGCGTGTGACATCCTGTGCATGGGTATGTTTCCCTTTATGGTTGTTATTGGCATGGCAGCTTTGGCTTGTGTGAGTTGTGAATCAGTTGGCTAAGTGATGGTCAATAGTGTGTATGCTGTGGTGATGGATGTCCATGCAGGTCTGTGATGGGTGTCCATGCATTGTTGTTGCATGCAGGGCTTGGTATTGGAATGTGTGGGTTGTGATGGTGGGGTGTATGTTAGGTGGTGGAGTGATGGGCATGAGGGTAGGGGTAGAAGTTTGTGATGGCATGTAGGTAGGGGGGGATAAAGTAGTAAAGATTTGACTTACCAGAGTCCAGTCCTCCTTCTATTCCTGTGAGGCCCTCAGGATGCATGATCGCCAAGACTTGCTCCTCCCATGTTGTTAGTTGTGGGGGAGGAGCTGGGGGTCCACCGCCAGTCCTCTGTACAGCTACCTGGTGTCTTGCTACCACGGAACGCACCTTCCCTGGTAGGTCATTCCACCCCTTCCTGATGTCATCCGTTGTTCTTGGGTGCTGTCCACGACTCTCTGCCATAGCTCCATCTTCCTTGCAATGGATGTCTGCTGCACCTGTGATCCGAATAGCTGTGGCCCTACCCGGATGATTTCCTCCACCATGACCCCTAGATTCTCCTCAGAGAACCTGGGGTGTCTTTGTGGGGCCATGGGTGTGGTGTGAGTGGTATGTGTGAGGATGTGTGGGGTGATGTGCTGGGGGTGTGCCTTCAGGTGCGTGGATGGTGTATGGGTGATGGTGTTATGTGGATCAGATTGGGTGGGTGCTCCTAGCTTGTCTCTCTCTCAGTTGGCAATATTTGTTTTCGTTATAAAGGATTGTGGGTATTGTGGGTGTGTGTTTTTTAGTGTTGTGGGTGTGGTGGGTTTGTGGGTGGCAGGTGTGTGTAGTTTGAATTGTCCAATGTGGTATCGTTTTGTTAGTGTGCGTGTATTTTGAGCGCAGCGGTGTGTACCGCCAATGGTTTACCACGGTTGAAAGACCGCTGCAGTGATTCGTGGGTTCTGATGCTGTGGGTGTATTTCTGTCGGCGTAACGGTGTGGGTTTTGGTACTGCCAATTTATCACTGACCTGTGGGTGTCTGTATAGTGGCGGATTTCTCTGTCTGGGTCATAATACGGGTAGAGGTATACCCCGTGGTATCTTGGTGGCCGTCATCACAGCGCTAGGCGGCATTTACCACCAAGATTGTAATGAGGGCCATAGAGTGTAATAGGGTAGGGTGGATTGGGTGAGGTGGAGTGGCACAGAATTGAGTGGCGTGCAGTGGAGTGGCATAGAGTAGAATAGCATAGAGAGCAGTTATTTAGAGTAGAGTGAAATAGCACAGAATGGAATGGCATAGAGTGGTGTACATTGAAGTGGTGTGTAGTGGTGCAGAGTGAAATAGAACAGAGTGGATTGGCATAGAGTTGAGTGGCATACAGTGTAATGGTGTAGAGTGGAGAGACATAGAGTAGCATAGAGCAGACTGGCTTAGAGTGGGGTAGCGTAGAGTCAAATAGCATTGATTGGAATGGCGTGGAGTAGTGTACATTTGAGTGTGGTAAAGAGTAATTGTGTAGAGTATAGTGGAGTGGCATAGATTGGAATAGCACACAGAGGGGGCGTAGAGTGGCATAGAGTCAAGTGGCATAGAGTGAAATAACATAGAGTTGAGTGGCATACAGTTGAGTGGAGTGGCATGGAATATTATGGAGCACAATGGTATAGAGTGCAGTTGTGTAGAGTGGAGAGGGATACAGATAAAGTGGCATAAAATGAAATCTCCTACTGTAGAATAGCCTAGAAGTGGTGCACAGTGGCATAGAATCAACTAACATAGGGTGAAGTAGCATGGAGTGGAGTTATGTAGAATAAAAAAAAAATCAAAAACCATTAGCATTTATAAAGCGCGCTACTCACCCGTGCGGGTCTCAAGGCGCTAGGGACAAAGGGGGTGGTTATCGCTGCTCGAACAGCCAGGTCTTTAGGAGTCTCCGGAAAGCGGAGTGGTCCTGGGTGGTCCTGAGGCTGGTGGGGAGGGAGTTCCAGGTCTTGGCCGCCAGGAAGGAGAACGATCTCCCACCCGCCGTGGAGCGTCAGATGCGAGGGACGGCGGCGAGTGCGAGGCCAGAGGCGCGGAGGGGGCGGGTGGGGACGTAGAAGTTGAGCCGTCTGTTGAGGTATTCCGGTCCCTTGTCGTGGAGGGCTTTGTGTGCGTGGGTGAGAAGTCGGAAGGTGATCCTTTTGCTGACTGGGAGCCAATGCAGGTGTCTCAGGTGTGCGAAGATGTGGCTGTTGCGGGGTACGTCGAGGATGAGGCGGGCTGAGGCGTTTTGAATGCGTTGCAGGCGATTTTGGAGTTTGGCGGTGGTCCCAGCGTAGAGGGTGTTGCCGTAGTCCAGGCGGCTCGTGACGAGGGCGTGGGTCACGGTTTTTCTGGTGTCGGCGGGGATCCAGCGGAAGATCTTGCGGAGCATGCGGAGGGTGAGGAAGCAGGCGGAGGACACGGCGTTGACTTGCTTGGTCATGGTGAGAAGGGGGTCCAAGATGAAGCCGAGGTTGCGGGCGTAGTCTGCGGGGGTCGGTGCGGTGCGGAGGGCCGTGGGCCACCAGGAGTCGTCCCAGGCGGACGGGGTGTTGCCGAGGATGAGGACTTCAGTTTTTTCAGAGTTCAGCTTTAGGCGGCTGAGCCTCATCCAATCTGCGACGTCCTTCATACCCTCTTGTAGGTTGGTCTTGGCGCTGGCGGGGTCCTTGGTGAGGGAGAGTATAAGTTGGGTGTCGTCGGCGTAGGAGGTGATGATGATGTCGTGCTTGCGTACGATGTTAGCGAGGGGGCTCATGTAGACATTGAAGAGTGTCGGGCTGAGTGATGAGCCTTGAGGTACGCCGCAGATGATCTCAGTGGGTTCTGAGCGAAACGGAGGGAGGTAGACTCTTTGGGAGCGGTTTACGAGGAAGGAGGCGATCCAGTCCAGGGCCTGGTCTTGGATCCCGGTGGAGCGGAGGCGGGTGATTAGGGTGCGGTGACAGACGGTGTCAAAGGCAGCCGAGAGGTCGAGAAGAATGAGGGCGACTGTTTCACCGTTGTCCATCAGGGTTCTGATGTCGTCTGTGACTGAGATGAGGGCGGTTTCAGTGCTGTGGTTGGTTCGGAATCCGGTCTGTGAGGGGTCGAGCAGGTTGTTGTCTTCCAGGAAGGTGGTCAGCTGTTTGTTGACGGTCTTCTCTATTACTTTGGCTGGGAAAGGCAGAAGGGAGATGGGGCGGAAGTTTTTCAGGTCGCTCAGGTCAGCCGTAGGTTTCTTTAGTAGGGCGTTGACTTCGGCGTGTTTCCAGCATTCGGGGAAGGTAGCAGAAGAAAAAGAAGAGTTGATGACGGTCTGGAGGTGCGGGGCGATGATGTTGTCGGCTTTGTTAAAGATGAAGTGCGGGCAGGGGTCCGAAGACCCCTAGAATGACAATGGGGTAGCGGAATGGCACAAACTGGAATGGTACAGGTTGGAGTAGCGTGGCTTAGCGGTGAGCGGTGTGGAATTGAGTGGCGTAGAGTGGAATGGTATACAGTTTAGTGGCATAGAGTGGAGTGCTATGGAGTAGAGTAAAGTGAGGTAGAGTGGAATAGAATAGAGTGAAGTGGCAAAGGGTGGAGTGGCATACAATGGAGTAGTGTACAATAGAGTTGCATAAAGTGGAGTGGCATAGAGTGGATTAGAGTAGAATGCTGTGGTGTAGGAATGAGTGCTAGAGAGTAGAGTGTGGAGTGGTGTAGAGTGATGTGGAGTGGCATAGAGTGGCATGGCATAGAGGGAAGTGGCGTAGAGTGGAGTGGCATAGAGAATAATGTCATACAGTGGGGTGGCATACAGTGGGGTGGCATAGAGTAGAATGGCGTACATTGGAGTGCATAAAGTAGAATAGCATAGAGTGGTGTACAGTAGAGTTGCATAGCACGGAGCGGTGTAGAGTGGAATAGCGTAGAATGGAGTGGCGTACAGTTTAGTGGCATAGAGTGGGATGCTGTTGAGTGGAGTGAGGTAGAGTGGAATGGCGTAGAGAGAAGTGGCATAGTGGAGTGGTATACAGTGGATTGGCATACAGTCCTATGGCATAGAGCGGAGTGGCATAGAGTGTAGTGACACACACTGGCATGGAGTGGCCTACAGGGGAATAGCTTGGAGTGAAGTGGCATAGTGGAGTGGCATAGAGTGGAGTAGTGTACAGTAGAGTGGCGTAGAGTGGAGTGGCATAGAGTGGAATAGAGTAGAATGCTGTGGCATAGAAATGAGTGCTATAGAGTGGAGTGGTGTAGAGTGCAGTGGCATAGAGTGGAGTGGCATAGAGTGTAATTGCATAAAATGGAGTGGTATAGAGTGAAGTGGTGTACTGTGGTTTGGTGGAAAGTAAAGTGACATAGGTTAGAGTGGCTTATAGTGAAATACCATAGAGCAGAGTGGCAAAGAGTAGAATTGCGTACAGTGCAGTGATATATAGTGGACTGGCATAGAGTGGTGTGGCATAGAGTGGAATAGCGTAGAATGGAGTGGCATAGAGAGAAGTGGTGTACAGTGGATTGGCATACAGTGGAGTGGTGGAAAGTGTAGTGGCATACAGTAGCATGGATTAAAGTGATGTATAGTGGAATAGTGTAGAGCAGAGTGGCATAAAGTGGAATTGCATACAGTTCAGTGGTATACAGTAGAGTGGAGTGGCATAGAATGGAATAGCATATAATGGAGTTCTGTTGAGTGGCATAGAGCGGACTGATGTAGAGGGTAATGGTGAAGCATGCAATGGCATATAGTGGTATAGAGTCATATACAGTGGAGGGACGTACAGGGGAGTGGCGTGCAGTGGAGTGGCATAGTGAATTGGCATAGAGTGGAGTGGTGTAGAGTGGAATAGCACGGAATGGCTTACAGTGGAGTGGCTTAGAGTAGAATAGCATAGAGTGATGTAGAGTCCAGTGACGTAGAGTGGAATAGCGTACAGTGAAATAGTGTAGAGTGGGGTGGCATAAAGTGGAGTGGCATAGAGAGGAGTTGTGGACTGGCATAACGTGTAGTGGCGTAGAGTGGACTTGCGTACTGTGGAGTGTCATATTTTGGGTGGTTAGAGTAGAGTTGGATACACTGGAAATACATAGATTGGAGAAGCATAGAATGGAGTGGCGTAAGGTGGAGTAGCATACAGTGTTCTGGTGTACAGTGAAGTGGCTTACAGTGGAGCGTAATTTTTTAGATTGGTGTAGAGTGGACTGCCGTAGAGTGGAGTTGCATTCACTGTACATGCATAGACAGGAGTAGCATACAGTGGAGTGGCCTAGGGTGGACTAGCATAAATTGTTGTAGTGTACAGTGGAGTGGCATAGAGTACAGTGCCATGGAGTGGAATATCGTACTGTGGAGTGGCGTATAATAGAGAACCGTCTAAAGGAGTAGCATAGAGTGAAAGGTTGTAGAGTGGAATAGCACTGAGCTGAGTGGTGTACAGTGGAGTGGCATAGAGTGGAATACCATTGCATGGAGTGGCATAGAGTAGAGTGGCATACAGTGGAATGGCATACAGTGGCATAAAGTGGAGTAGTGTACAGTGGAGTGGCATACACTGGAGTGGCATAGAGTGGAGTGGCATGGAGTGGAGTGGCTTAGAGTAGAATCACATACACTGGAATAGCATGGATTGGAGTGGTGTGGGGTGGCATAGAGTGGATTAGCGTACCGTGTTGTGGTGTACAGTGGAATGGTATAGAGTGCCGTGTTGAGAGTGGAAAATCATAGCATTGTGTCACACAACCTAGAGGCATGGAGTGGCGTAGAGTAGAATAATGTAGAGTGGAGTAGCGTAGACTGGAGTTGTGTACAATGGAGTGGCAGTGAGTGGAGTGTTGTAGAGTGGAGTGTTGTAGAGTGGAGTCTGATGAAGTGGTGAGGAGTGGTATAGAGTGGAATAGCATAGAGTGGAATGGCGTAGAATGGCATAGAGTTGGGTGGCATACAGTGGAATATTGTTGAGTGGAGTGGTGTAGAGTGATGTTGCATTGTTGAATAGCATAGAGTGGAGTGGTGTACAATGTTGTTGTGTGGAATAGTATGTGATGTAGTAGAGTGTATTTTGGAGAGACATAATATGAAAGTGGCTGAACAGATTTAGACAAAATTTGGCAGGAATATATATTGAGGGGTGGAAAGGATTTTTTTTGGTATTTGGTCTTAATTGGTCAAGTAGTAATAAAGGTATAAGTATCAAAACCATGATATAATGTTCCGTTGTTTACTGCCGTAACTTTGCAGTGTACCATGGTATATGCCAATTACAAGGCAGTATATGAATGGCTAATGGCTGTGTTTCTAAAAGTAAAACACAGCCATGTAGTTTACACCAAACTTTGGCTGTGTTTCTGGGTTAGAGCCTTAGATATAGGTACGGAGTAGGTTTTAATATTGATCCCCATTCATTTCCACTTTATTAAAATGTTACAAGGTTGAGAGAATAATTAATATTTTTCTGTATACTTTTAATAACGCTTATGCACTACCATTCTCATACCAACAAAGTACAGCAGTAGTTTGATGAGAATTAAAAAAGTATGTAAAAAATAGAAAAATACACTGCAGAACACTATGGGGGTCATTTTGACCCCGGAGGATGGCGGAACACTAGCGGTAATACTGCCAACAGGCTGGCGGTGTCCCGCTGGTGTATTATGACCGTGGCGCATTCGCCACGGTCATACCGCCTGTCCTGCCAGTATACCGCCAGGCTGCAGCCGGGCAGTCGTAATCCGCCAGGACAGCGGGGATTATGAGTCCCCAACCGCCAGCATGTCCATGGCGGTGTTACCGCCATGGAAATGCTGGCGGTAAGGGGGACTCGGGTTGCCCCTGGGGGCCCCTGCCCTGCCCATGCACTTAGCATGGGCAGGGCAGGGGTCCCCAGGCACAGTCCCATCATGCATTTCACTGCCTGAATTACAGGTAGTGAAATGCGTGACAGGTGCTACTGCACCCGCTGCACATCAACATTGCTGCTGGCTCGATTACGAGCCGGCTTCAATGTTGATTTGACTTTTCCGCTGGGCCAGCGGGCGGAAACGCTGTTTCCGTCTACTGGCCCAGCGGAAAAGTCATAATAGAGGGCCAAGCATACCGCCAGCACTGGCGGTATGTTGGCTCCCACGGCTTCGGCGGTCTTTTTACAAGACCGCCGAAGTCGTAATGAGGGCCTATATTTGTGAAATATAGTATAGTATGGTGTAATTTTTTTTAAACAAATTATTTTTGTAATATTTCTAAGTAGCACAGTACTTTCTAGATAGTACCGCTGTACTGGGTTAATTTATTTTGTAAAAAAGTAAATATGTTAAGAACTGAAAATTCAGTGCAGTACAATATGTTTTGTGAAATATAGTGAGTAAAGTGTTTTGTTTTTTTTCAACTTTTTTACATATTGCTTTTTTTTTTTTAAACACTGCAGTACTTTCTAGGTGGTACTGCAGTACTCTGTGACTTTTTCAAATATATAGAAACTTGTAAATAATGTTCCTTACCTATTAACACTTTAATTGGGTGATAATAGGTAGGTGAAAAATATCAAACTTACTAGTTACCTAGATCTAAAACCCTAACCCAGAACACAGCCAAAGTCTGCTTAATACAACATGGCTGCTGTTGACGTTTGTAAAGGTAGTCATTAGCTAATCACATAAAGCCTCATCATAGGCATGTACATGGAGTACAGCAGCATAATATATCATTAAGTTTTTGTCACTTATAAATTTGAAAATACCTACCCTATTTACCTGTACTACCAAAAAGGTTCATCTACACACCACAATCTATAATCCTGCCAATATGTCATGAAAATCAGACTGCCCTGCGAGTATAAAGTCTATGGAAAATGCATTAGTGGAAACACTTGTTTATGGCCCTCCTTTTACTTTGCATCCCTTTGACCAATCACCATGAAACTTGCATCATCATATATAGCAAAAGCTATAGGTCTTCAAAGTTTATTGGAGATTCATTAAATGGACGCTAACTTATTAATGGTAAAAAATCCAAGAAATTCCTATCACTGGGAATCATAACTATAACTACCTGGTGGCTACCACCACTCTGTAATTAATATTTAAAAAAAAACATATATATATATATACACACACACACATATATATATATATATATATATATATATATATATATATATATATATATATATATATATATATATATATATATACACACACATATATATAGATAGCTATATAGCTAGATAGATAGACAAAACAGAAAACTTTGAAATCGATCAGAATAATTTATTTGGGTGCTCTCAGCCACTGTAAGACAGTTTGGCCAAAGACCTTGATCACGCATAGGGAAACATAGTGATGCAAACCTTTAAAAGCTTGTGACTCCAAACCAATCGTGACATTGCTGTGAAAACATAATAGTGATATAAAACGGACTAGATACATGTTAATATTAATAAGTTCGCCCAACATGTGTCGGCCATTTTACTACGTTGAATTACTCATTACAGAACATTTGAGACCATTGTACAAACATTTAAAGGTCCATTTTACCAAACAAGACTGCCAGGAAAGCGGACCAAAATTACTGAATAGTTCAGAATTTCATGTTGTGAAATGTACACCTGGGATAAGTATATTGCAGTTCAGAGTCTACAATATCAAGGATATATAGCACGCCTGGGATAGATCCTGTAAAGATTATATCACTTCAGTTCCCATCATTTCAAAGATATTGTCAATAACATGTAAAGTAACGAGCATACATCAGAATACTAAAGTACTCAAATGCCAAAATGGCAATATCAAAATTACAATGTACACCTGCAGTAAGTCCTGAAAGGCGAGTTTCACACCATTACAAATCATTTCAAATAAACAATATATATATATATCTTAAGGCCTCTTGTACTTGATGAAAATATCACAAATGAAGCTAATGCTTATTACCACCATCCCAGAATATGATCTGGTGGAAACCTGCAAATAATAAAGCAAGCCCCACCAAACAAAGGCTATGATAATTCTTTGGCTTTGACGGGCTGAGATGTTAGTTTCAAAACCAAGCTCCACTTGGCAGAGACATGAAACAGTAAGAGTCAAGCCCACTTGAGCACAGCATATCAAAGCAGCAGGATTTAGAAAACCGTCACCAATTGATTTATAAATCATATGCTAAGGGCCACACACCTGTCTAACGGGGCCCAACAAAGCGGTAAAGTCCACAAGGCTTAACATTGAGGTCTTGTCAGACTGGATTTTAAAATTAGAGTAATATCCTCTCAAAAAGGGTGCACCTCAGCTCAGAACTCAGAATTACCTTGTATATTACAGCACTCATGACATCTTTGATAACATCTTTGATAATATCAATGTAGTATCTGCAGTAAAATTATTGAGGAAAAAAACGTGCATGACGATGAGACATGAGTTATAGTTACCTTAGGGCATGAGTTATAGTTTCTTGAAATAATTCTAACAGTTGAATTTCAATGGTTTTGTATGTTTAAAGTGTGAGCCTAACTGTAATTTCTCTGTAAACTTTGTTTTTTTTTAAGTGAATATATATATTTTGTTTGAGTTTTTTTTGTTTATTGTAAAAACTAAAGGGTATAGTTAGGTGAATTTCTCAGTAACAACGTTGGTGTTTTTAACTGAAAAAACACAGAAATTCGGCTTTTACAGTTAGTAGCACTAACTATAACTTGCTATCCTACAATGCACTGATTATGATCCCACATATGACATCACTCATGGCATGCTCTATGACAGTTATGACAACACTTATGACACCTCAAATTACATCATTGATGACATAACTGATGATATCATCCAGAGATTGTGCTCGTTTGTTGTACAGTTTACATTGTCGCCTGTATCTTCATATTCATTTTCTACACAATTTTTTACAACTTGGGTCCAGCTAATGAGTTTAAGTGTTTACAAATGCATGTGCTCCTAATGCATCGTAGCTGTGTAGAGGTATTGAACACATTATACATGTTTGCATTCATGATAATCTCTGTATGCAACTGAAGGTTGACTTGTACTCATTATGCTGCACAGAAGTTTTTTTGGTTCTGCATAAAAAGTTTTCAACAGGAGGAAGATTCCATGTAGTAGATTTTAACTTTTGTAAGCAGCCTTGAATTATTAAGGAGAATTTGGTCAGCATGAATATTTATGCATAACATAGAAGGCAATGTGGGACAGGTGTCAAGATATGTATGTGTGCTAGTTTTGCTAGAAAACATGAGCTATATGTAAAGTTTTCACCAAAGTGTGAAGGGTGCAGGTAGTATGTTCTTTAGCACCTTGAGATCAAGGTTATTGTTTGGTAAATAGAGTTTTTTTTATCACTGTTTCATAGAGTGTACACTGTTTTTAGTACTTTTTACTACTCTGTGATGTATTTCTCATGAGACTTTCACTATCTGCAAATAGTGAGGTATAGAATAAACTGTCTCCATAGAGTGAATACTGTTTACAGTCCATACTACTCTATCCATATTAGCTTTACTTCTCAATATAGGTTAGTGAGTGTCGATTTGATATAGATTAAAAGTGCATGTAGCAGGCTATTTGTTTTGAACTGACATTCCCCATTTTGGCTTTTTCTTAACAGTTGTATAGATATTAAAAACAACAGTCAATTAGTGTTTCCCATATATCTGTGGTAGATTGTTAATTTGACTCTGCTACCTGAAAGTGTATACTATAGGTCGAGTGTTGCATATAATGTGTGTTTTCAGCATCTAAGTGGGTTGTTTCTGTGGTGGCAGTAGTAATGGGTCTTTTACTCCTGAGCTATTTTGTACTTATTGTCAGACCTCTTTTTTTTTTTTTTTAAGGGCAAGAATTTTATATTTTATTTATTTATATTTTTTTTATTGCATTTATACGGAAACAGTGACATAACATAGCATGAAGGTACATGTAATCCATGCCTCATATGCAATTTCGAGACAGAACAACAAAAATACTGGAAGGGAAGGGTATAGGCAGTACATGTCCATGTATCCACAAAGCAAAATTATCATAGTTACTATATGATTATAGAAGTTAAGTAAATTAACCCCACACACGCAGTCTATATGGTGTACATCTAGCAAAATCTGACTCCATATTGCATGGGGGCGCCCACCTGGGTCACCCATACATTCAAATATGTAGTGTGTTGGATTATGCGCATACTGTCGCAGTCATGCATCGTGTACAGGGGAGGGATTCGAGCCTATCTGTGTAGGCCCCAAGGGAGTAGCAAGGTCCGTTAACATTATTTTCCACTGTGACGCTATAGGATATTTGCTCAGCCCCAAAACCTCCTCACGTTTAAGTGCTGTGCACTCTGCTTTTGCCCAGACAGTCAGTGATCGTACCCATGCTTCAAGTACTGGCAGTTCAGGGGATCGCCATTTACGGGTACTAAGGCACCTGGTCACAAAGAATCCCTGATCTAGAAAACAGGATGTTGCTTTCAATTTTTCCCCCCTAGGGAACAATCCCAGAATGCATGTCTCCCATAACCGAGGTAAGGGTCCGTCCACCCAGCGCACTAAGGCCCTCATTACAACCCTGGCGGTCGGAGATAAAACGGCGGTAATACCTCCAACAGGTGGTGGTAAAAAAAATGGAATTATGACCACGGCGGAAACCGACACACAGACAGCCACTTTAACACACCGACCGCCAGGGCGGTAGCAACAAGCACCGCAGCGGCAACCGCCAACAGCCAGGCGGAAGACAATGTACTGCCCACACTATTACAACAGGCCTATCTGCCACCTTTTCCGGGGCAGTACCAACGACATCAAAAGCACAGCAGAAACAGTACAGAGAAGGCAAAGGACTCACCTCTGGAGACTCGGTGAACAAACATTACGCCATGGAGCCCGAGTTGCACATCTTCCCCATGATTGTATACCTCTTCATGCATCCCGAACAGCAACGCCGGCGAAGACGACCACAGTGAGTACTGCCGCCTAGCACACAAGGGAGGGGGAGGAAAAAGAGAGTGACACACGAAACACGCAACACCCCCACCCCCACTCGCACCCTCAACACCATACACACAAACAGATGCAATAACATCACATATCTACCCCATACCCCTCAGGAATTATGCAAGGACAAAAGGAATCGATTAAAGTGAGTGTAATAAGATAAAACAGTAGAAATTTGTGCTTCAAAATCAAAACTGTATATACATATATACAAATGGAAGGACACTGCCCGATCCTCAATGTGCTTGGGCCACAGGGCCACTACACATAGGCCAAGGCCCCACTTGACTCCTGCAACAACACAAAGAGAACAATACAGGGGCATCAGTTCGAAAATACACAGGCACCTCAGAGGGACAGGGAACTGGGGGGCACCTCAACCGGAAGATGGTACAAGACCACTGGACCTGGAGGGGGCAACATGCCTTGTGTGATGTCCTGGGGAGCGCAAGGCCACAGTCTCTCAAGTGGGTGGTTTGCCCACTGCTTGGTCCTGGGGACTGCAAAGCCACAGTCTCTCAAGTGGGTGGTTGGCCCACTGGTTCTGGACGGGGCCTTGTGCCCAGTGTGCTTATCCTGGCAAGGAGGGGGTGAGTGGATGGCTTCTTCCACTGGTTCTAGAGGGGGCCTTGTACCCAGTGTGCTTCATCCTGGCAAGGAGGGGGTGAGTGGATGGCTTCTTCCACTGGTTCTGGAGGGGGCCTTGTGCCAAGTGTGTTTCATCCTGGCAAGGAGAGGGTGAGTGGATGGCTTCTTCCACTGGTTCTGGATGGGGCATTGTGCCCTGTGATGCAGCCCTTGGGAAGTGCAAGGTCACAGTCTCTCACCTGGGTGTCACACCTACAGGATTTGCAGGGTCCAGGACGCACTACAGCCTATGGAGGCAGGACAACAGTGGTGGGGGAAGGGTCCATCCCTTCCTCTGCAGCCTCGGACGGCTGAACCGCCATGGTTAGTTGTGGGGGCTCAGAAACAGCTCCAGCACCAGGCCTCCTGTCCTTCCTGCCTCCAGGTGCAGGCCCCTTGCCCTTCCCTTTCGCAGCTGGTGGTGCCTCCTTGCCCTTCCTCTTTGCAGCTTGTGGTGCCGCCTTGCCCACCCCCTTGGCAGCTGGTGGTGTCTCCTTGCCTTTCCCTTTGGCAGCTGGTGCAGGCACACTGTCAGTGCTGATGGCTGGAGCCTCTCCCACCTGGAGTAGCTGCTGACATTACTGTGGCAGTGGACTGGGTGGCTAAGGTGCTCGCCTAAGTTCTGACCACCCTGGCCCGAAGTGAAGGATGGGGGGGGAGGGAAGAGGTCAACAGTGGTGAGGAAAAGCTTCTTAGGGACACTGGGGCGGGAAGAGGGTGGAGGTTTTGGAGTGGAGGAAGAGGGAGTGGTTGTAGGAGGTGTCTGTCTGCTGTGTTTGGGTGCTGGTGCATGGGCTGGGAGCTGCTGTGAGGATGGCTGATGGGTGTCTGAGTGCTTGTGTTTGTGTACTTTGGGAGGAGGGGGCACAGACACAGTGGAAGAGGACATAGGGGACGTGTGCATGTATGTGGGGTGGTGACTGCCAGTGTGTAGTGATAGGCGTGATGGTGATGGGGGTAGTGGATGAGGTTGTAGGGCATGCAGATGTGAGTGGAGACGCTACTGGGAGGGTGGTGGACGGGGAGGAAGAGGGTGACACAGTGGAGGCAGTGGATGTTGTTATGTCTGCATCTGGATAGTGTTTGTGTGAGTGCCTGTGGGATGATGTGTGGTGCTTGTGTTTGCCTGAGCCTCTCCTGTGTGTTGTCTTGGGTGCATGCAGGTCTGAATGTGTGCTTGGGATAGGTTGGGGTTGAGGTGAACGGGACTGGGTAGAGGAAGTTGGAGGGGGAAGGCTAGAGACAGGGACAATGGCTACCATCAGGGAGGAGGCCAGAGCCTTGATTGATCTCTGTTGGGGCTCTATGCCAGAGTGAATGCCCTCCAGGAATGCATTTGTTTGTTGCAAATGGCCTGCCAGCCCCTGGATGGCATTCACTATGGCTGACTGCCCAACAGAGATAGATCGCAGGAGGTCAATAGCCTCCTCAGTCAGGGCAGCAGGGCTGACTGGGGCAGGGCCTGAGGTGCCTCGGGCGAAGGAGATGCCCACCCTCCTGGGTGAGCGGGCATGTGAAACTTGCTGAGGGGTTGCTGGGAGGGAGGTGCTGGTACAGCGGTGGCAGCTGTACTTGCAGTTGGGGTGGGCACAGAGGTGTCCGCCACCACCAGGGAGCTTCCATCGGAGGAGGTGTCGCTGTCCCAACTGTCCCCTCCAGTCCAACTGGTGCCCTCACTGGTGCCCTCACCGTCGTTGGATTCGGCATCATGGGACATGTGGGATGCAGCTCCCTCCATCGCCGGTGCCTCTGCTCTTCCGCCAGGTGATGCTAATGCACACAAGGACAGGGTGACAAAACAAAAAGGGGGGGAAGAGACAGAGGATACACTTGGTCAATGCCAGCAACAACACCACAGTTGGCGTACACAAACACACAGGGAACAACCCTATGCACTAGGCCATGCACTACCAGTTACAATGCTAGTCACCAGGCCATGGAATACAATGCCTAACGCCAATAGCAGCACAACTGAAACCCACAGGACCCTTCTCAGTAGTGGATGCCCACTAGCATATTTGGGGCTGGAGTGCATCAGAGCTTGCCCCACATGGAACCTACCCTGGCATGTTCATCCTGGCCTACGGGCACCCACAGGCCCACATCCCCCACCCAGATAACACCCCACCACCCCAGTCTCCACTCACTCCTGCATGCAATACATCTCATCCACTACCCCCATCACCATCACGCCTATCACTACATGCTCCCCACTTGCAGTCACCACCCCCACATCCATGCACAAGTCCCCTGTGTCCTCTCTCACTGTGTCTGTGCCCCCTCCTCCCAAAGTACACAAATGCAAGCACTCAGACACCCAACAGCCATCCACCTCACAACAGCATCCAGCCCATGCACCTGCACCCAAACACAGCAGACACCTCCTACCACCACTCCCTCTTCCTCCACTCCCAAACCTTCACCCTCTTCCAGCCCCAGTGTCCCTAAAAAGCTTTTCCTCTCCACCCTTGACCTATTCCCTGCCCCTCCCCCCATCCTTCACTTCGGGCGAGGGTGGTCAGGACCCAGAATAGCACCTCAGCCATCTAATCCACGGCCACTGTCGTTTCTGCAGCCTCTGCAGTTGTGAAAGGCTCAGAGGAGACACCCGTCCACATAGCCAGTGTGCCTGCACCAGCTGCCAAGGACAAAAAGGGAGCACAAGCTGACAAAGCCACAAATGGAGCACCACATGGCAAAGGCAAGGAGGCACCACCAGCTTGCAAAGGCAAGGAGGCACCACCAGCTGGCAAAAGCAAGGAGGCACCACCAGCTGGCAAAGGCAAGGAGGCACCACCAGCTGGCAAAGTCAAGAAAGAGCCACCAGCTGCCAAGGACAGGAAGGGACCACCAGCTGCCAAGGGCAATGGCAAAGGCACAGGCGCCGCAGGCAGGATGGATATGGAGCCTTGTGCTGGAGCAGCATCTGAGCAAATAACACCAGCCATGGCACTTCAGCTGTCCAAGGCTGCAGGGGATGGGCTGGGGCCTCCCCCCACCACCGCCAGCACTGCCACCAGCACCGCCACCAGCACTGCTGCCAGCGCCGCCACCTGCACCGCAACCTGTACCGACACCAGCACCACTGCCAGCAGCAGCCCCAGTGGGCAGCCGCCAGAGGCTGCAGGGGAAGGGCTGGAGCCTCCCCACACCACTCGCAGCACCGCCCCCAGCACTACCGCCAGCACTGCCACCAGCACCGCCACCTGCACTGCCACCAGCACCTCTGCCAGCAGCAGCAGCCCCAATGGGCAGCCATCCGAGGCTGCAGGGGAAGGGCTGGTGCCTCGTCCCACCACTGGCAGCACCTCCGCCAGCCCCACCACTGACACCACTGAGCAGCCGTCACTGCCGGCGGGCAGTGTATAGTCGTGTCTCCATGTGCTGTAGTACGTCCTGGCCCCTGCAAAAACTGTGGGAGTGACACCCGGGTGAGAGACTGTGACCTTGCACTCCCCAAGATCTGCATCACAGGGCACAAAGCCCCCTCCAGAACCAGTGGAAGAAGGCCTCCACTCACCCCCTCCTTGCCGAGATGAAGCCCACTGGGCAGAAAGACCCCTCCAAAACCAGTGGAAGAAGGGATCCACTCACCCCCTCCTTGCCGGGATGAAGCACACTGGACACAAAGACCCCTCTAGAACCAGTGGAAGAAGGACATCCACTCACCCCCTCCTTGCCAGGATGAAGCACACTGGGCACAAAGCCCCCTCCTTAACCTGTGGAGAAGCCATCCACTTGAGAGACTAGCCTTACACTCCCCAGAACCAGGCAGTGGACAAACCACCCACTAGAGAGACTGTGGCTTTGTACTCCCCAGGACCAAGCAGTGGGCAGACCACCCACTTGAGAGACTGTGGCTTTGCACTCCCCAGGACAGATTGATGGGCATGTGGCATGTGCCACCCCCCAGGAGCAGTGGTGTTGTACCATCTTCTGGCTGAGGTGACCCCCTTCCCCTTCCCCCTGAGGTGCCTGTGTATTTTCGACCTGATGCCCCAGCCGTGGGGCCTTGGCCTATGTGATATGGCCCTGTGGCCCACGGACATTATGGGCTGGGCAGTGTCCCTCCATTTGTATGTATTGTAGATACTGCTTTGTGCTTTCAGGACGTATTTCTGGAACTTTATATTATTACACTGGCTTTACTCACTTTCTTTTGTCCTTGCGTTATTCCTGAGGTGTACGGGACAGATATGTAATGTTGTTGCATCTGTTTGTGTGTATGTTGTTGGGGGTGGGTGTGATGCGTGTTGGGTGTCACTCTATATTTCCTCCCCCTCTCCCTTGTGTGCTAGGTGCGGTACTCACCATGGTCGTCTTCGTCGCCGTATTCCTGGTGTAGGAGGAGGTAACACCTGTAGTTCGGGCTCCATGGCGTCGTGGTTATTCCTTGAGTGTCCAGAGGCGAGTTGTATCCCTTCTGTGTACTGTTTCCCCCACTGTGCTTGTTGCTAATGCCTTGGCGGTCGGTGTGTTAAAGTGGCTGTCTGTGTGAGCAGTTTCCGCCGTGGTCATAATTCAATTTTTTTAACCGCCGGCTTGTTGGCGGTATTACTGCTGCTTTATCACCGACTGACAGGGTTGTAACGAGGGCCTATGTTATTACAGTAATGTTTTTTTTTATTGTTACAAAACAGGATATGGTTTGCAAACTCTTTGTACAATGTGTGTGAGTATTAAATGGATAAATATTTAATTGAAATTGTTTATTTGCTCAGTTATTTGGGTGTTTCTCTTATCAGAATCCCGAGGCCTAATTACTCATTCTCATCCACTTTGACGGCTGGAACTACTTTCGCTGATGCATTTGAAGAATTCTATTCATGACAGCACCAAAGGCAACATTTGCCTGCAAAGCATTTTCTGTTTAATTTTTCCCAATCCTTTTTTTTTGTCTGTCCGACCTCTTTTATTTAATGTCCTTGTGTCAGCATACATTTCAAGTGTGCATGTTTTTTTTTGTTTCTCTGCCGCCCTTTAAGTAATGTTATTGGCGTGATTTTCATGTACAGTATTGCTTTCACGATTTACAAATTATGCTTTGATTTGAGCCTTTTTTTGTTATTATGTAACTGTACTGTATCATGACACGTCTGGTGTCCGGGTGGAGTAAATATTTTTGCAAACGTTGCCGTTGCACAACCGGAGTTATGCAATCCCATTGCTTGTGATTGGAGTCTCTCAAACTCAGAAGCAATGGCTTGGAAGGGTTTGGGCTGCAACCTATGCCTCTTTCAGTGCTCGCCCCCAAACATGGCTACCTGGCACAGCAAGCAAGTGATGTACGCATTCCTTTCTGAAAATAGAAAGTGAATCTTCGAGTCAATGCTACAAGAGTTATCAATATTTCTAGGTGAAATATCCACGCATTTTTATTAAATTGACTGATTAACTTAATATGAGTAAAAATGTAGTCGACTGTGCAGTCTTAAACACTTCAAAAATCCCAAGAACGGTTTTGATCCTAAAAAGATGGTATTTTATCATCTAACATATCAGTACAGAAAATAGCAAGACATGTTGCTTGACCCTTCTTCAACTCCCCCTGCTGTTTTGATACATATATCCAAGGCAAAAAAGCTCTATGACGCGTTTTTTTTTTTTTAGCTTAATGCCATCTTGCACAACAGTTCCCATTGCTGTACAACATGTAAAAAAAGATAACAAATACAATAGATTTTGCTTTTCCAATGCTTGTTTTTAGGCGTCGGTACTCTCAAGAGAGGATCGAGAGAAGCTAATGGGAGACTCACAAGACTGTAGAGTTCTAAATGTTATTGTCCTCTATTCAGTTACTTTTTAAAGCTAATCTATAACAGAGCAGCGAATAAAAGATGGTTGGAATTTATTTTTTATTGTTTTTTAAAGTGATGGCTCTTGCGAGGTGCTCGGGACAGCCGGATACACAATCCCATGCATGTACTCCGAGGGGGCTATACTTACTGTTTGGGTCTTGCGACCCACTCATGAGATCGTACATTTAAAATTAACTTAATTATAGTGTATTGATTTCATTTTCAACAAAATCGAACAATACAAAAGTTGTTTAAGGTAGAAAAATTAATTGTGTACTGTTCTATAGAAGATATAATGGAAGTGTTTTTTTTTACAGTCTCACAAGACCCCCCTAGACACTTATGAGAGGACCAGGAGAGGAAGCACACCCTAAGAAGGATTCTGATTGGTTAATATGGATGTACACCAAAAACGGGAGCCCTGCTCATACACACAGTCTAATTTTCCTCAGGGTAAAAAAGTAAAAAGCTTTTTATAGTGCAACACTCACCCACCACGGTTGCCCCTTGGTGGCATACTTCATCATATGATTCTTCCCATTCCGGTGCGGAACGTCAGGTATTGCAAACAATGGGTTACACAGGAGCACTGTCTTAGATGTGATCCACCCGAATGATGGAAGGTAGAAGTTGGAGGGTTTCTTTATAAGGCTGAAAATAAAAATACCTGATTGGTAGGAAATATGTATGATTTATTCTGTCCTCCAGGTGGTATGATTGAAGACAAAAGTAGAAAGTGAAAGTGAAAACATGGGTTTAATGACCCTTCTACTTTTCTAATTCAGTAGATATGTTTCTGCCACCCTTCCCTGTGGCTTTCATCAGGATCATGTATCTCACTCCCTGAAACAACTCCTAATTATAAGTTCAAAGTCTTATTACCTCATACACTCTGCATGCACATCAAGAAACCATACACATACTTTGTGTGTTTCGTTCCATAGTATATATAAAAGCACATTTTGTGCCTCATAGGTACCTTGATGATGAGGCCAGCCTCTAGTCACATTGTTGTCAAGTTCTCACCTGGCAGACTCACCTAGAATCCCATCACAGATAGATAATTGGTGGCTCTCACGACCCACTTGCAAGAGTTCATGAGAGCTTGCGACAGCCAGGGAGGCAGTCTATCACTTTCAGTCTGAAGAGGCAGTGCTTCTTGGTTTACTCTTGCGAGCCTCTTGCAGGATTGTACTTTTCATAAGGGAATTTGCAATTACACTGAATATATCTTGATGTAGTATGGTAAATGTATATACACCATACTGCTAACAGTGTGTTTAGTTAATGAAGTGCAATCCATTATATATTAGTGGGGAAAAATACATTCTTCTGGCCTCATTATGAGTGTGGTGGTCTGAGTACCCAATTACTACCCTGGTAAGTGAACCCGACAGCATGATGGTAGTCAGAGTTGTAGTGCACTGAATTCGGCACCTCCTGGCTGATTACAACTCCTGTCACCATCAGACTTTCCTTGGCGGTCTGACCGGCATGGAAAGGCTGGTGGTAAGGGTGTGCTGGGGGCCACTTGGGTGTCCCTGCATTGGCCATGCCCATGGCATGGGTCCCCCTGCCCAGAACCACTGGAATGCATTCCGAGGGTGCTGGTCGGCTCCCTCTGTGCTACGAGATAGTGCTCTGCTTCTTTAAAGGAGCAGAGTGCTATCTTGCAGCACTGTTCCTGCCGGACTGACTGGCGGGAACACTTAATTGCAATGTTCCCGCCACTCAGACCGGCGGTGGTGTTCTCCCTGTGAGTATGGCGGTCCCTCGGTGGGATCGCCAAACTCTTAATGAGGCCTTTAAAATTATGGAAAAAAAACACAATCTCAGAAAATCAACACTGTTATATAGCACACATTGATACTCATGTATTTGTTTGAAATCCATTTATTATTATTATAAAAAGTTCAATCATTATAGTTGTTATCCTTGGTAGCCTATACATTGACAATGAAATATTGTTACTGGAACTATGGTTGTAGAAATATAAAATAGGATATTGGAAGTTTCTAGGGTAATCTTTGCTTTAGCGTAAGAGAGGCATCATCACATACAGTCCAGCCAGATTAATTTTAAGGTAGACTGTGTAGTGACCAGAGTTGATTGAGTGTCCATGATGGAGAACAATAGTCACCGTAGTCTATGTTTTCTTGTCAATTGATATCTGACCAGCTTGAAAGTTTATATCAGTATTGATTTTGCTACCATCAGCTCTACATCTTTGTAGTATGAGATATTTAGAACTGTGTATTAAAAACGATGTAGACAACAGTTGTGATGTGGAGTCAGAACAGGAATTGCTCAGTACAGCTTTCACAAATAGTTTTTCAAACAACACTGACTCACATTCTGGTACTGTAAGGTACACAAATTGCTCTGATTGAATGTCTATTCTGTCTGAATAGTGACAGTTTACACATACAAATAGTTTGTTGTAAAGAAATCATTAATTGCAATTCCCTCATTTTCTAACACATTTAGCACTACTTCTTGTTCATCTTGTTTCACGTTCAAAATGAACTGTGTACCTCCATTACAGTGGTCAACTATATCATGTATAATGCAGTAGAGTTACGCCTGTGTTTTTTTCAGTCTGTACTAAGTTGAAAAGATTTGTCAAAGCTTTACATAAAGTTTTCTTTGTGTGTTGGACAATGTTTTTCAACGACCAGCTGTAGGTAGAAAACAACATTAACTACTATATTACAGTAATATGAAACTCCAGAAGTGTTAGAAAATGAAAAACCTATTACATGGCTGACCTCATTCGTTTTTACCTTTTTTGAAGTCTCTGTAGATTTTTCACTTTGTTTTGAAACATTTGAAACATCTGCACTCTCAGAGCTTTTTTGCTTTCTTTAAGTTGGTTGCTTATCAACAATGGGATATGAGCTCAGAGGAAGAGCATAGATCCCTTGCAAGTGATTGTACTCTATCACACATAATGAATCAGCATTTACTCTGCTCTCATCTCATTAAAATCAAGAATGTGCAACCCTGACAATATGTATATAAATATATATGTTGTCACTGTTCTTCGGCGTGGTCACTCTGCACCAGATCGCCGGTGGTGCTGCTTGTTGAACGCACGCCACCGCGTTCTATAAATCCACACTTTACCTCAATACTGTAATCAGGAAGCAGCACTCCGTTATATTATATGTTTGGGTGAATTCACGGCAACAGAGTGAAGTTGCTGTAATCATGTATCTTTAATTTAAATTTATGATTTTATGTATACAATTGTGAGTAATTATTCATTTGGATTGGATTATATAAATGTGGGAGATTTGACTATGGTGACAATATTGAAAAAAGATGATCATGTAAAAAGTGTATAAATAATGAATTAAGATGGCGTCTGGCAGGCCGATGAAGGCAGTTATGGCGAAACGCGTTCCTGTCGCGTCTGAGCAATAAAATTTAGGAAGACACGCTCCGGAGGGCTGCTTCCTGATTATAGTATTGAAGGAAAGTGTATATATATATATATATATATATATATCCAGAAAAATGGTGTATTTAAATCGCACACCAAGGGCTGCACATCATTCAATACCAGCTGGTAAAATACTCAAAAAACCACTTATTATCGATAAATTCATCGGCTGCTATTTATTGAAAAAAGATTAGATTGCAGGTAAATCACACCAGCAAAAGTTGGTACAAAAAGCACAAAAAAAAGGATCGACAATGTGCCCACCATTCAAAAGACACACACGCTGTCCCAACCAAATGTCTACGCGTTTCGGCCGAAGCCTTCAACAGGACATATATATATATATATACACACACACACACACATGTATATATATAACCTACTGGCGGTCGTCACTAGGTAGTTATAGTTAGGACCAATTTTTATTAAAAAAAATGTTTTTTGTTTTTCTAATAACTTTGGAGTCGGTTGACAAATCTTTACAACAATTTCCAAGAATATAGAAATGCTCACTTGAGCTGAATTCTAAATGTTCCAGGGTGTTACATACAGTGTATATGCATATGTGCACTGCAGTGAGGAGAGTAATGTTGTTTTCATTATTTTCTGTCATATATTTTCTTGTCATTTATATTTTTTTATTTTGACTTTCAGGATTATTTTTTTCTTAAGAGATGTCTACTGGTAAAGACATGGACATGTGATGTGACCAGTGCATCAGTGATTTCTGCTATCCCTTAAATTCACTTATGTGAATCTCAAATAGCGATTTTTACCGAATCGCTATTTGGAATTCGCAAAATGCGATGTAACAAGGCAATCGCAGAACGTTTTGTGATTTCCCAAAATTTGCAATCGCAAATAGCGATTACCAAATAGCAATTCGGTAAAATAGTGAATCGGTGTTTGGAAATTGAAAATTGCGAAATCAGTATCCTGGAGCAGCCTGCTGACATCACAACCAGAAAGTATTACCAGATGCCATAGCCGCAGGAACAGGCAGAGAGACCCAGCAGAGCACCAGGGAGGCACTCAGAAGAGTCAGCCAGGACCAGGAGACACAATGGCCACTGATGGAAATGGCAAGGACATACAAGGGAGTAAAAGACAACTGAAATTCAGTGAGCAAGAATTGGACGTGCTCACGGAAGAGGTGGTCAGGAGCCATGACCAGTTGTTTGGGAAGAGCATGTCCCAGAAAGTGAGAAAAAAAAACTGTGGAAAACATTCAGACCAAAATCATCGCAGTGGGTGTTGCGCAGCGTACAAGTAAGGAGATACGCAAGCGCTGGTACGACTTACGATCACGTGCTCAGGAGAAGGTAGCAAGCAGGGTGAAGGAAGCAAGGAGCACTGGTGGTGGACCATCCACCCAGACTCCACCCACCACCTGGAAAGACATGGTGGAGTCAACACTGCTGCCTGAAGCAGTAGGTGGTGTCACTGACATAGACACCTCAGGCACACCGGGCACCAGCAAAGGTAAGGGCATGTACAAATGTGCCTTAGAAAATTTCAATGACACCATGCACTGTGAGAAACAGTCCATGCCACATTTTCCATTCAACACAACAATGCCTTATGGGAGTGGAAGTCCATACCCAAAAAGTGTATCTACAACTTAAATAGCAGCATTGTGTAAAACCAAACAGAAGCAACACAACAGACAATTAGAGACACTCTGCCAGGGAAAATGTTTAATACAAAAGTAACTGTGTCATGACATGCAAAAAGAACATCATGAAGAAATGCTGTGCATTGTTTTTGCAGATGTTCTTGCACCTGAGGAGCAGAAACTGAAACAGGGGGAAGAATGAAAGCTAGCCACAGTCTGATACCAACATCATTGAGTCCATCATACCAGCACCATGCAGATGCAGGGGAAGAGTGGAACCCCCTCCCTGAGTTTACTCAGGACTCCGACGAATTACAAGAAGGAGTACTCACACCACCTTCAGATGGTAGACGCACCCACAGACAGCAGTCCCTGTTCCCGCACCAGTATACTCCCCTCAGGAGGCATTGGTGAGAAGGCAGACAGAGCACGGAGGAAGGTGAGGGCCCATCTCTGTTTGGTGGTCTTGAGGCATCCATGTTGAAGGTGCAGCGCCTACAATGTAAATACATGAGTTCAATGTACAGGCAATTTGTGTCTCTCAATCACAACATGTGCAAGCTGCATGATGGACTGAAGCTGCAGCCATTAAGGAACTCTACACTATAATGCAGCAGGAGCATGTCAACCACCGTAGGCGCCATCACCAATTAATGGGTAGGTTGGACGGGTTCAGCAGATCTGTTAATCGGCTCGTAATGCAACTACTTTGCTATCATAACGTGCTGTGGATATGCAAGTGGAAATGGCACATTGCAGTCGGGACATTGCACGAGGATTGGTGCAAGTAACCAATGTATTGGAGACAATGCAGACAGCCCGGACTGCTGCAAACAGCGATCTGGGTGGTGGCAAAAGTGAGGAGCTCTCTAGCCGCAGCAGTGTCACAGCCCATGTAATGGATCCTAGGCGTTACAGTTCCAGACGCTGTATTGCTTCAGAAACTTCAACAAGATGTGCAGTTGAGCCCACCGAGCATTCTAGCAGAGTGCATGGATGTAAAAAGTAATGTGGAGAAGTTCAGAGCCTTGCATGTTTTGTCGCAATGCATTGATACTATGATGTTAATAGTATGACACTGTAATTGGGAACTGATTGTGTCTTTGGAATACCTATGTCCTCTTCACACAGAATTGTCCTGAAGTTAAGGCAATAAATGTGATACCTGTAGGAAAAATGAAACAAGATGTGGTATTGTCATTAGTTACATCAGAAATAGTTGTGCGTAATCTCTGCATGTCTTTGCCTGCCGTCTGCTGCCCTATTTCGGTCTGTTGGGGGAAGGGGTGGCAAGGGGTCATAATCCTCATCAGAGTCTGTCTCTGTGGCTTCCATTAGTATGCCTCTTGTCGTAGAAATGTTATGCAACATTGCACCTGGCCACAATTTTGCAGGTGGTCTCCGAACTGTATTGGAGTGGTCCTCCACTTTTATGCAGGCACCGGAAGCAACTCTTCAGCAGGCCAAAGGTCCTCTCAGTCACGCTTCATGTCCAGCTATGTGCCGCATTGTATCACCGTTCACTTGGCATGCAGGATTGAGGTACGGTGTCAAGATGAAGGACCTCACTGCATATGCACTGTCTCCTAGAATGACAGGACTGTGATATTAGTTATTGTTATCTGTGACATCACTTATACAATATTCAGCATTGTTCTCTGTTACATTATCAAATAGGTATCCTTCACCAAACCCCCCAGCAAGAAGTCTTGTGTACATTCCACTGTGCCTAAAGATGTATGAATCATGTGTGCTACCACTAAATCAGTTATGATGTGGGAAGCATTGCAAATGACCTGGATTTTCATTGAATGGCTATTTTTTCCGATTCCTGTAGATATACTCTGCTGCAATGCAGCCAATGATGTGAAAATTGGGCTACCTGATAGAAATTTAATTTAGTTAGCTGCAAATCCTGTGGGGTGTTGGGGAATTTTATGTGCAGATTAATTTTTGTTAACATAACATTGAGGAATGCATTAAAGAAGCGTGAGAGTGCACTTTGAGACTCACCTCCAGCTGCTGCTATAACCTGCTGATAGCCTCCTAAGGCTAAGAGGTGCAGACAGCATAGCACCTGCACATGAGTGGAAGTAGAATTGGTTCTCTGTGTGTGTCGCTGTCGTTGGGGATGTAAATCTGTTATTAAGTCCTGTATCATGGCAGAGCTTAACCTGCATTTGTCAAATATTTCCTCCGCCTTCTGATCCCAGAGAGTAATGCACACTCTGAAAAAGTGCTCCTGCTCCTCCTCCCTCTCCTCAAACCTGCCAGGATCCTCATTCTCCTCACCATGACTTAGATAGAGTGCAGCCATTGTTGAAAAGGGCAGATGCATTCTGGGCCTCTTTATATTAGTTGCAATTGTTTACCACCTGATATAATTTTGTGGTAAATTGCACATGCAAACTCCCCATTTTGCAACTCGTCCCAATTTGCGACTGCTTCATACATTGAATTACCATTTGCGAATGCAGAATACTTTGATACATCTGGCTCTAAATGAGGACTCCTGTGTCTTTTTCTTCTTTGGGACCAGAATGTTATGCTCTATTCATACATTTAAAATAATATCTGAAATGTGTTTTGGACGCTTTAAGTTATGATGATGTGTTATGATTTCTATTTATAAGTACTTTTGAATTTCCACCCTTGGAAATTTTGTTAATTGCATCTTAGTATGTTTTTGTGTTTTCACTGATTTGTGGTATTAGATAGTATGTTTTCACTGTCTATGGGTACAGCGTTTGTTTTTAAGGGTGGCGGTGCACTTGGTTTTTGTGAAATGGACGTGAGCAGGATTGGATAGATTGAAACACGTCGCCAATAAATGTTTTGAGTTAGGCGAGTCCTGGAGTGCGGGTATATTTTGTGTCTTTGGATACGTTTGAGACACAATCCATCTTCGGTATATTTGAGCTGGACTCACGCCTGCTGCCCGCATCAACCCTGACTGGTGGAAGAAGACCGGGTGTGCAAGACTTTATATATTCCCTTTTCAACCCCTAACCTCACCTACCCTTAAGCCCTAAAAATACCCCTTCTACCCAATACCATTACCCATCCCTAAAAACCCTCACCACCCACATATTCTCACCCACCCTACAACTTAAAAAAAGTTACCACCTAAATACCCTGACCAACCCATAAACCTAAAAATACCCTTACCATCCAAATACACTTTCCCACCCTAAACCCTAAAACTACCCTTATCACCCAAATACCCTCACCCTCCCTCAACCCTAAAAATGCCCTTACCACACAAATACCCTCAACGACAATAAACCCTAAAAATACCCTTCTCTACCAAATACTCTTACCCACCCAAAACCCTAAAAATATCCTTACCTTCCAAATACCCTTACCCAACCTAAAATCTAAAAATACCCCTAGCACCCAATACCCTTACCCACCCCTAAACCCAAAGATACCATTATCACCCACATACCCTTAACCACCGAAAACCCTAACCCAAACCCCTAAAAATGCCCTTGCCACCCAAATACCTATACCCACCCTAAAATTATTAATAATTGTATTATTGAATTTGTGCTGAAATCCTTGTAGGCCTTAAGTTAGCATGAGCCGAAGCTTAGCTGCTTGGCTCTCATATTAAATGTATTTTTCCTATCTTGCAGTGTGCTGACTCGCAAAAGGACACGACCTCATGTTTGCTTCAAAACTAGAAGCCGAATGTAACCATGCTAGATCCGTTCCCATGCATTTTTCATTGCTTGTAGGGTGATATTACAACAAAATGAAACAGTGTAGATTAATGTAATGTACAAGGTCATTCAAACCGATGAAGACAATGGAGCTACTGACCAAAAGATGTGCAAAGAATTACAGAAAGATGAAATCATACCGGACGTGCCACCTCTGAAGACATCGAATAGGGGAACCAATGAGAGATTTGTAAAATAATATGGGGTGAAAGTTAGGTGACCTAATGTTTTTTCTGATAGGTTAAAGATAGTGGGGTATAACAAATGTCTAATAGAATTTTAGGGGAATGTACAATGAAAAAGGGTTAAAAACCCATGACACGGGGAGCCATGGAGGTGGGCTAGGGAATGCTATTGATTTTTATCCAGAAACTTTGTCACTCTGTTTGGTGACTTATTGGTTCACCTAGAATCATCCTCGTCCTTAGATATGTCCATTTTACACTTTGCCTCCTTATGAGGGAAGTGCCCCTTTTGCCCCAGAGCTGACTTCTGCCTGATGGCGATTTGACTGATGTCCTGAAGACGAAGACTGAGCCTGTGCGCTGAACTAAACTTTGGAGGGTAACTATGACAATACAATTGTGATTTGTCTGTTTGCTTTTCCTTTCTAGGTACCAACTGCTTACTTTTGACAGAGACCATAGTTAGATGTCTTCCAAATTGGTGTTCTAAATCGTTTTGCATGAAGCCCAACATGCTAATGCTAATCAGTGGTTAGGACAGGGGTTCACTAAACTGACGCAAATAGACAAACGACCGAAGCTATGCTTTGTTGAACTGACGCGTTATTGACACTCTGCTAAATTGATCTATGTTCACGCCATGTTATGTTCTTATGTTTGTGATTCTCACCTTAATGAAATCTTACCAAAGTTGCCATATCGTGACTATGCTATTATGTTTCCTGGTTTTGAGACTGACACACCTGCTTTTAGAATTGTAAACAATAGGGAAGAAAACTCATAAAAATCTACTAAACTGGTGTGGTTATTCATGACTACAAGGTCATGGTAGTGTCTTGAAATCGATTAATGCCTTTGACTAAAGTGAAATGTATCATTGCAATAAATATTGATGACATTATTGACGTATTGATTGACATATTGATTAGCTATCTCGTCCTAAGGTGTCTCTCAACTGGGTCAAAAGATTCATTGGCCTAAAACGAGTCCTGATGTATAATAAATTATCATAAAGGGACGCGTTAGCATTCCCATAGAAAAATCGTTTTTTGACTTGCCTATATCTTTGTCATTGTTTAACAAATCATCACAAAACTTTCCCCAAAAAGTGCCCTGATAATTTGTGCTGTACACTAGAGGTTTCAGGGTGATCCCTCCAGCGGGGGCTGAGAAAAAGGTGGGTAAAATTTTTTGCGTTTCCCATGGTAATTCCCATAGGACCCCTGAACATTTCTACAGCCCAAACTACTGGATGTAATTACACCAAATTTGGCAGAAAGCTAGCTTTTGGTATGCAGAGTACGCTTTTGCTTATTGGGTGTAACTCCATTCAGTAGTTTAAGAGAAATTAAAGGGAAAATAAATGTGTATATCTAGGGCTGTGGATCCTTCCAGATGACTTTGCGAATAATGAAGTTCATGAAGGGAAATTCACAGCTCTGATTGGCTGCCAACACTTCATCCAGGAAGTGTTAGCAGCCATCTTGGGACTCCCAACAAAAAACACCAAAAAAAGGAAAAGGGGCCAGGGTAGGGACACCCTGACCCCTTAGCTCTGGTGCTGGAGTCACAGAGCATCCCAGCCAGAGTGAAAAAGCACTTTAAAAACAATACTGCAAAAACAAGCATGGTCTCCTGCACTTGTTTTTTGATAAGCCCCTGGGTGGGCCAGATCCCAGGGGTATTGAAAATATAAGGAGGAAAGTGCACAAGGCTCTCCTCCAGGTTTATATTTGCCACCTTCCCGGGGCTTTGTTCATATTATGTGCGGGGGGCCCGCCCTCGGGAACCACCACCTAAACAGTAAAATCATGTTGGGGATAAAAGTACATTGATGAGGGGGAGTGTGGCCTATCGCAGACCTGGGGACCGCCCCCTCCCGGGGCGTGATTATAATTGTGTGCAGGGAGGCCACCCAAACCCCCCACTCCGACAGCCCCTGGGACTGCCACCGACCAGGGGCTTCATTGTAATTGTGTGGGCTAATTCCTAGGTGGAGGGGGACCCCCGTTGAGGAGCCATACATGGCCCTTCGGAGCACCAACCCCCAGTGCCTGCTCCTGCTATGTCCTGAGCTGCCCACCCCCAGGACACAGCTGTTTGTTCAGACTTGGCAGTAGCTTTGACAGTGGAGATGCAGACAGGGAAACAGAGGAAACATTGGTGTCACAGCTCCCTCTCTGTGACAACAATGCTTGCTCCAGCAAGAGGCCTGGAGCCAGCTGGGACCACGGGGCCTTCTGGCTCCCCCATGGTCCCCAACCATGGTGACTGGATGCCCTAGGGGGCACCCAGATGACATGGCCAGACTCTGGGTTATGGGGTCCCCGGAGCTGAGATCGGCCTGGGGAAGGGGCCATGTATCCCTCTTCCCCCCCCAAAAATAAAATGTTTAGGCCAGGACCCGGGGGTTGGGGTTTTTGGGGCTGAGAATGGCCCGGGGAGGAGGGCACACAAATCTCCTCCTCCAAAAAATTATATATTAAGGGCACTGGGGGATGTGGTCCCTGGGGCTGAGGATAGCCTGGGGAGGGGGGCACATGACTCTACTCTGCAAAAAAAATATATATTAAGGCTGGACCCCAGGGCCGCCATTGTTTGGCTCCCTCCACCCCCCCAAAAAAAATGTAGAAGGCCGGCCTCTGGGGAATGGGGTCCCTGGGGCAAAGATTAGCCCCGGGTAGGGGGGCCAAGCTCCCCCGCCCAAAAAAAGAAATATATATTAATGCCACACCCTGGGGGATGAGGTCCATGGGGCTGAAGTCCACCAGGGTAGGGGGGCAGCGTAGCCCACCCTAAAAAAAAATGTTAGAAGGCTGGGCCCCAAGTAACTATAACTCGCACCCTCACCATGGACTGCTAATTACCCCACAAATTATGGCACTCATGACATCTTTGATAACATCATTGATAAGGTCAATGTATAATATCAATGTAATATCTGACACAAAAAACTGTGCATGGCAGGGGCGTGAGCTATAGTTACCTCTGGGGACGTGTTATAGTTATTTGAGATAACTCTAATTATCACAGGTGAATTTCCATGGTTATGTATGTTTGAAATGTGAGCCTAACTATAACGTCCCTGTAACTGTTTTTTAAGTGAATACCTCTATCTATCTATCTATCTATCTATCTATCTATCTATCTATCTATCTATCTATCTATCTATCTATCTATCTATCTATCTATCTATTCCTGATATATACCTCCCATGTTGTTGTAAAGGCATGTGTGGTGAAGGCATTGTGCAGTAAAAGCCATGTTGTGAAGGATGGTTCCCCCAATGACAAACATCACCAGATGTCTTTAGGTATTCTAGTTTGCTGTCATGTTCCAGAGGCAACATAAGTAGTCTGTGCAATGTAATTCACTTAATGTTGTGAGCAGCTAGTCCATTAAGACCTAATTACGAGTTTGGCAGTCTCAGGACCACCATGGTTGCGGTGGCGGTACTACCACCAACCGGCTGATGGTGAAGACCGCCAAATTATGACCATGGAGTTATTCACAACACAATACAGCCAAACCACTGCCGGCACCGCCACTGTGGTCAGTCCACCACAAATTACTATGGTGGTCATTACAACCCTGGCGGTTGGTGTCAAAGTGGCCGTAAGACCGCCAACAGGCCGGCGGTAAAAAATTTGCAATTACGACCGTGGCGGAAACCGCCAACAAAGACAGCCACTTTAACACTCCGACCGCCACGGCGGTACAAACAAACAGCGCGGCGGTCACCGCCAACATACAGGCGGGAAACAACGTACCGCCCACACTATTATGACAGGCCAATCCGTCACCTTTTCCGGGGCGGATTCACTGCGGATAAAAACACGGCGGAAACAGGAATCCCGAAGGGAAAACGGTCACCTCTACACACCCCACGAGGAACGAGGATGCCATGGACCCGGAACTCCAAATTCTACCTGCAGTAGTCTTCCTGCTCCTCTACCAGGAGCACGAACGCCGGCGGCGAATACCACGGTGAGTACTGCACCTACGACACAGGGGAGGGGGAGGCAAAAAACAGGGACACACACACACAACACCCCCACCCTCACCCACTACAACACACACACTAATGCATATCAATACATCACAGTTACACCCCCCAACCCCCCCGGAAGAATGCAAAGACAATAGAAAATGAGTGTAACCATTGTAATATATTAAAAGCAAGTAGGCAGAAATATATATATATATACACCATGTACATAATATATACCAAGCATAGTAGTCCAGGTAGTGCTCTAAGAAAGTCTGTGGAACACTGGGACCACACGGTATGGGCGAGGCCCACACAAGATCCCCAACCATGACGGAGAGAACACTGCAGGGGCATCATAGAGCAACTAAACAGGCACCTCAGGGGGAGGGAAAAGGGGGGGCACCTCAGCCGGTTGAGTGCACGACGCCAAATCCACGAGGGGGCCACATGCCCACTGTTCCATCCTGGGGAGTGCAAAGCCACAGTCTCTCAAGTCTCTACAGTGGGTGGGTTGCCCACTGTTCAATCCTGGGGAGTGCAAAGCCATAGTCTCTCAAGTCTATACAGTGGGTGGGTTGCCCACTGCCATATCCTGGGGAGTGCAAAGCCACAGTCTCTCAAGTCTCTACAGTGGGTGGGTTGCCCACTGTTCAATCCTGGGGAGTGCAAAGCCACAGTCTCTCAAGTCCCTACAGTGGGTGGGTTGCCCACTGTTCCATCCTGGGGAGTGCAAAGCCACAGTCTCTCAAGTCTCTACAGTGGGTGGGTTGCCCACTGTTCAATCCTGGGGAGTGCAAAGCCACAGTCTCTCAAGTCTCTACAGTGGGTGGGTTGCCCACTGTTCAATCCTGGGAAGTGCAAAGCCACAGTCTCTCACGTCTCTACAGTGGGTGGGTTGCCCACTGCCATATCCTGGGGAGTGAAAAGCCACAGTCTCACAAGTGGATAACAGTCTCCACTGGTTCTGGAGGGGGCATGGTGCCCAGAGTGCTTCATCCTGCTAAGGACAGAGGTAGTGGATGACAGTCTCCACTGGTTCTGGAGGGGGCATGGTGCCCAGAGTGCTTCATCCTGCTAAGGACAGAGGTAGTGGGTGACAGTCTCCACTGGTTCTGGAGGGGGCATGGTGCCCAGAGTTTCATTCACCCCGTGACGGACTCAGTTGCATCAGTGCCCTTGCCGCTCATGGGCCAGCGGTGCTTGAGATGGCGGTGCCCTGTTCAGCGGTGCTTGAGATGGCGGTGCCCTGCGCAGCGGTGCTTGAGACGGCGGTGCCCTGTTCAGCGGTGCTTGAGATGGCGGTGCCCTGCGCAGCGGTGCTTGAGACGGCGGTGCCCTGTTCAGCGGTGCTTGAGACGGCGGTGCCCTGTTCAGCGGTGCTTGAGACGGCGGTGCCCTGTCCAGCGGTGCTTGAGACGGCGGTGCCCTGTGCAGTGGTGCTTGAGACGGCGGTGCCCTGTTCAGCGGTGCTTGAGATGGCGGTGCCCTGTTCAGCGGAACTGAGTTGGCAGTGCCCTGTTCAGCGGTGCTTGAGATGGCGGTCTCCATTGGAGGGTCTCAGCTGCTGGTGGTCCTTCATGGCCCAGCGGGGCTTTTGCTGGCGGTCCTTCATGGCCCAGCGGGGCTTTTGCTGGCGGTCCTTCATGGCCCAGCGGGGCTAGTGCTGGCGGTCCTTCGTGGCCCAGCGGGGCTTTTGCTGCCGGTCCATCATGGCCCAGCGGGGCTTTTGCTGGTGGTCCTTCATGGCCCAACGGGGCTTTTGCTGGTGGTACTTCATGGCCCAGCGTGGCTTTTGCTGGTGGTCCTTCATGGCCCAGCGGGGCTTTTGCTGGTGGTCCTTCATGGCCCAGCGGGGCTAGTGCTGGCGGTCCTTCATGGCCCAGCGGGGCTTTTTCTGGCGGTCCTTCATGGCCCAGCGGGGCTTTTGCTGGCGGTCCTTCATTGCCCAGCGGGGCTAGTGCTGGCCTCCTGGGCAGGTGGGCTGGTGCTGGCGGTGGCCTCCTGGGCAGGTGGGCTGGTGCTGGCCGGCCCCTCCTGGGCAGTTGGGCTAGTGCTGGCGGTCCTGTCCTGGGCAGCTGGGCTTGTGCTGGAGCTGGGCTCCTGGGCATCGGGGATGATGGCGGTCTTCTCCGCCGTGCTGCTCTTCCCAGACTTGCCGGGTATCTTGTGGCCCTTCCCCACCTTGGAAGGTGTCACAGCTGACTCCACACTCCCACCGGGACCCCTGGGAGCGGCTTTCGTGGCTGGAGTCTTCCCCCTCTCCCGCCGGGCACTGGCCAACTTCTGATGCTTCACAGATGGGGGACTGTCTGTGCTGTGGCTCTGTGCCACACTGGCTGCCCTGGTGGCCGGTGCACTCCAGATTCCGGTGACTACAGGCACCACTGGTCCCGGAGATGTTGTGGCTGAGGTGCTAGTTCGGGACCTAGGAGACGGACGGGGTGGGGGAGCTGTGGGAAAGAGGTCAAGGGTGGACAGGAAACGTTTTCTAGACACACTGGGACGGGTAGCGGGAGGGGGTTTGGGAGTGGAGGAAGAGGTGGTGGTTGTAGGAGGTGTACGTTTGGTGACTTTGGGTGAAGCTGTATGCGCTGGAGGCTGTCGAGAGGTGGTTGGCTGTTGGGTGGGTGTGTGCCTGCGTTTGTGTATCTTGGGAGGGGGCATCACAGACACACTGGGAGAGGACACAGGGGATGTGTGAATGGTAGTGGGGTTGGTGACTGCACGTGAGCAGGGTGTGGTGGTGGGTGTGCTGGAGAGGGACGTAGTGGCTGTAGAGGTAGTGCATGCAGGTGTGAGTGTAGACGGGACTGGGAGGGAGGAGGGAGACGAGGAGGAGGGGGACACAGTGGAGGCAGTGGATGTTGGTGTGTCTGCATGTGTGTGATGCTTGTGTGAGTGCCTGTGGGATGTGTGGTGCTTATGTTTGCCAGAGCTTTCCGTGTGTGTTGACGTGTGTGCATGCTGGTCTGTAGGTGTGCTTGGGATAGGCTGAGGTACAGGGGATTGGGTCTGGGTGGAGGAAGTTGGAGGGGGGAGGCTAGAGACAGGGACAATGGCTGCCATCAGCGCTGAGGCCAGAGTCTGAAAAGCTCGCTGAAGGGCCGCCTGACCAGAATGAATGCATTTGTTTGTTGCAACTGCCTCTCTACACCCTGGATGGCATTCAAAATGGTAGACTGCCCAACAGTGAGGGACCTGAGGAGGTCAATGGCCTCCTCACTGAGGGCAGCAGGGGTGACTGGGGCAGGGCCTGAGGTGCCTGGGGCGAAGGTGATGCCCACCCTCCTGGGTGAGTGGGCACGGGGCAAAGGCTGAGGGGCTGCTGGGAGGGCGGTGCTGGTAGGGGGGGTGGCGGCTGTACCTGTAGATGCGGGGGGCACAGATGTTACCGCCACCACAAGGGAGCTCCATCAGAGGACGAGTCTCAGCTCCTGTCCCTGCCGTGGAGCTCCCCTCGCCCTCCGTCCCACTGGTGAACACTGAGTCCGTAGTCTCGCCCTCCAGGGCCATGTGGGATGTAACTCCCTCGTGCTCCGGTGCCACTGCTCCTCCGCCTGATGATGCTAATGCACACAAGAACAGGGAGACCACAAAAATGGGGGGGACGACAGAAGAAAGACATGTTGAGTGCATGCATTACTGCTACCGTTGGCGGACACGACAGACAAAGAAGCCCCCTGCACTACGCCGCACTCTTGGGGTCCACTGTTCAATTCCTGGGAAATGTCCTACAAGGCTATGGATGACATCTGCACACATAGATGACACAGGGGCATGACTAGGTGCCACATGGCCTGCCTTACCGAGGGGCCATGCCTACGGAACTCGCCCTGGCCTAGGGAAACCCACAGCCCACCTCCCCCACCCAGACACCTCCACTGCGCGCAAAGTCAGCAGAATGAGAGTGCACTCACCCCCTTGTGGCTGCTGTGATGCCCTCAAGCGCCCATCCAACTCCGGGTAGGCCACAGCCAGGATCCTGAACATCAGGGGGGTCATGGCACGACGGGCACCCCTCCCACGTTGGGAGGCCATCCCCAGCTGAGCCTCCACCGTCTTCTTGCTGCAGCTGCGAATGTTTTCCCATCTTTTCCGGCAGTGGGTGCTCCGTCTGTGGTAGACCCCCAGGGTCTGGACGTCCTTGGCGATGGCACACCAAATATGTTTTTTCTGGTGGGCGCTGACCTACATGAAATGTACAGGGGAAAAAGAGAAGTTATTACCAACTGCACTGTCAAAGTGATTGGCCCCCATCCCTACCCTTGCCATGTGTCACATGCATTCACCGTCTTTCATGCACGCAGCACTCTCCCCCCTTCCTTCTTACATCCAGCCCTCTCCACAGAGGCATGGCCCATACAACATGCTCCCTGTGTACTTACCTGTTTGTCTGGATGACCGTAGAGTAGCGTGTACTGGGGAGGACCCCATCCACGAGCTTCTCCAACTCCTCCGATGTGAAGGCAGGGGCCCTTTCCCCAGACACTCGAGCCATTGTCTCTTCCAGACCGAGGTCACAGCAGCACTTGCAGTGTAGGTCCTCTCCTGTCGAAGATCAGGTATTGAGTGATTGAACAGATAGAAAATGGCGGTCATGTCCGCGGTGGTGCATACCATCACCGCCGGCGTACATCGTCATTGGGTCCTGGGACCCATAGGGTCCAATGTTAACCAATGCAGCATTGCACCGCGGTCTTCGACCGCCTACAGCGACGGTGTAGAACACCAGCGCAGTTACCTCACATCCCATTGTCCCACTTTACAGGTCAGGCAGCCGCCATTTCAGGGGCCCACATGGCTTCATTTTCAACTGCGTCACACATACCTAGGCCTAGACTCTACACAAATACAGGCCATCTTTTGTGTATGAATGGTGTTCTGTGTAAACTGTGGGTACGTACCTCTGAGTTGTTTGACTCTGTGCTCGCTGTTGTCCTTCATAGGCACTGTCCACTGGGACATGTGAGAAGATGGCAGCATCCTCCGGTGTACCGACCGTTGGTGGACCTGCCAACAATGGAGGAGCGACATGTGATTATCACATACAGGCTTGACCGTGCCACAATCCAGGAACTGTGTACCCAGTTGGAGCCAGACCTGATGTCAGCAATCCGCCATCCCACAGGAATCCCCCCTCAAGTGCAGGTGCTGTCAGTGCTCCATTTCCTTGCAAGTGGGTCTTTTCAAACAACAGTGGCCATAGTATCAGGGATGTCCCAGCCTATGTTTTCAACGTATTGTCCAGAGTGTTGCCTGCCCTTCTGAAACACATGCGGAGCTACATCGTTTTTCCTCAGGTGGAGGATTTGCCTACAGTGAAAGGTGATGTCTATGCCGTGGGACACATCCCCAACATTATAGGTGCCATTGATGGGACCCATGTGGCTTTGGTCCCCCCCACAGGAGTGAACAGGTGTACAGAAACCGGAAGAGTTATCATTCGATGAATGTACAGATGGTATGTTTGGCAGACCAGTACATCTTCCATGTGAATGCCATGTTCCCTGGCTCAGTGCATGACGCCTACATCCTGCGGAATAGCAGCATCCCTAATGTGATGGGTCAACTGCAGAGGCACCGTGTGTGGCTATTAGGTGAGCACCTGGAAGCAAGTCAGTGGGAATGGTTGTCTGGGTCTGGGGATATCCCTCCAGGTTAGTGCGTGTCTAACAGTTGTCCCTCACCATTTGCAGGTGACTCTGGTTACCCCAACCTGTCATGGCTACTGACCCTAGTGAGGAATCCCAGGACAAGGGCAGAGGAACGCTACAATGAGGCCCATGGGCAGACTAGGAGGGTGATCGAGCGGACCTTCGGCCTCCTGAAGGCCAGGTTTAGGTGCCTCCATATGACAGGTGGATCCCTATTCTACTCACCAAAGAAGGTGTGCCAGATCATCGTGGCCTGCTGTATGCTTCACAACTTGGCTTTGCGACGACAGGTGCCTTTTCTGCAGGAGGATGGTCCAGATGGCGGTGTTGTGGCAGCTGCGGAGCCTGTGGACAGTGAAGACGAGGAAGCAGAGGAAGAAGACATGAACAACAGGGACTCCGTGATCCAGCAATATTTCCAGTGAGACACAGGTAAGAATACAGACCTGCCTACTACATGTACTTTAACACTACTACCTCTCTACTGTCTGTCAATTTCACCCAGTGTATGGTCACTGAGTTGTCACTTTCCCTTACGATTTCACAGATGTGGGTCCCACTGTGTGACATCTGCTTAGATTCCTCATGGACTAGAGCTGTGTGACATAGGTATGTTGACATTACAATTGAAAGAGCATTTTGTCACTGTAATTGCTAATACACTATTTCGAAATCACAGACAGACTCCAGATTGTTTTGTGCTTTAAGTGTGTTTATTTAAGTGCTCAATATTGGAGGGGGTAGTGAAATTGTGAGGGGTGATGGCAGAGGAATGTCCATGGCAGAGTCCAGTCTATTAGTCTCACAGGTGCATTGCCCATGTGGGCATAGGAAGTGGAGCTGGGGCAGTTTAAGTGTGGACAGGGTGACAAAGTGTGGACAGGGTGACAAAGTGGGACAGTAGGATGACAATCAGGGTGGTCTAATTTCTTGGCGGGGGTCTTGGCATCGTGCTCTGTCTTTGTCCTGGATCTCAGGGACTGTTTGCTGGGTGGTTCTCCCTCTGCAGGGGGTGGGGTGCTGGTGTGGTGGTCCTGTGGCGGGGCATCCTGTCCACTAGCGCTGGCGGAGGTGGTGGGCAGTTCATAGTCCATGCTAGTGTCAGGGGCCCCTTGTAGTGCCACAGTGTCCCTCCTGGTGTTGAGTACTTCCTTCAGCACCCCTACGATGGTGCCCAGGGTGGAGCTGATGGTTCTGAGTTCCTCCCTGAAGCCCATATACTGTTCCTCCTGCAGGCGCTGGGTCTCCTGAAACTTGGCCAGTACCGTTGCCATCGTCTCTTGGGAGTGGTGGTAGGCTCCCATGATGGAGAAGAGGGCCTCGTGGAGAGTGGGTTCCCTTGGCCTGTCCTCCCCCTGTTGCACAGCAGCCCTCCCAGTTACCCTGTGTTCCTGGGCCTCCGTCCCCTGGACCGTGTGCCCACTGCCACTGCCCCCAGGTCCCTGTTGTTGTTGGGTGGTGGGTTATCCTGGGTTCCCTGTAGTGGTGGACACACAGCTGATTGATGTGTCCTGGGGACGGAGGTATGAGCCCGCTTGGTGGAGCTGTGCTGGTGTTTCCAGAGGGGGGAAGGTCTGTGGTGGCCTGTGACTGGGTGAGGGGAACCGACTGTCCCGATGTCCCCGATGGGCCGGGCTGGTCATCTAGATCAAGTTGGACAGAGCTGCTGTCATCACTGTGGGCCCCTTCTGTTGGTGGTGTGAACATGTGTGGACCCTCCTGTCAGGTGACGTTGGGTAGGGGTCCTGCAGGGGTATAAAAGGATGGTTATTACATCTGTGTGTGTCATGGTGTGCAATGGGTGGGTGACCGTGTACCTCAGTGCTTGCATTCCTGTGTGGGACCTTGTGTGATGATGGTTTAGGGGGTTGTATGGGTATGTGCAGTGGGCATGCTTTAGTGATGGGTGTCCATGCTTTGTTGTTGCATGCAGGGCTTGGTGTTGGGATGGGTGGTTAGTGATGTTGGGACATATGTGAGGAGTTGGGGTGCTGGGGGTGAGGGTGAGGGTGGGGGTATGTGCTGGCATGCAGGTAGGGTGGAGGATGTAATAATTAAGATTTGTCTTACCAGAGTCCATTCCTCCAGCTACTCCTGCGAGGCCCTTAGGAAGCAGAATCGCCAAGACCTGCTCCTCCCATGTTGTTAGTTGTGGGGGAGGAGGTGGGGGTCCGCCGGCAGTCTGCTGAACCGCCTGGTGGTGTCTTGAAACCACGGAACGCACCTTCCCCCGTTGGTCGTTACACCTCTTCCTGATGTCCTCCCGAGTTCTTGAGTGCTGTCCCACTGCGTTGACCCTGTCCACTATTCTTCGCCATAGCTCCATCTTCCTTGCTATTGAGGTGTGTTGCACCTGTGATCCGAATAGCTGTGGCTCTACCCAGACAATTTCCTCCACCATGACCCTGAGCTCCTCCTCCAAGAACCTGGGGTGTCCTTGCCGTGCCATGGGGTGGTGTAGGTGATGTGTGGGGTGGAGTGTGTGGTAATAAGTGTGCTGATATGTAGTGGTGTGTTGTGTGAGGTGCGTGGAAGTTCTGTGGGTGATGGTGTTGTGTGCCTGTGGATGCTGTTGTTCTTGCTGGTGCTGTCTCTCTCTGGCCTTCTTTCGGAATTTTTTGTCATAGGGGTTTGTGGGTGATGTGGGTGTGTGTTTTATATTGTTATGGGTGTGTGGGAGTGGTGTGTGTATGTGTATCAGGTGTGTGTATTTCGAATTGTCCAATGTGGCTGTGTTTTGTAAGAGTGTGTGTATTTTGAGCGCAGCGGTGTGTACCGCCAATGGAATACAGCGGTTGAAAGACCGCCGCGTGGATTCGTGTGTCGTGATAGTGTGGGCGTTTTTCTGTTGGCGTGACGGTGGAGGTTTTGTTTTCGCCAGTATATCACTGACCTTTGGTGTGGCGGACTTGTGTGGGTGTCTGAATTTTGGCAGATTCCAAAATGTGGGTCATAATAGCTGTGGCGGAATTCCGCGTCCGTGACGGTGTGTTGGCGGTCTTCTGCAAGGCGGTAAGCGGCTTTTACCGCCAATGTTGTAATGAGGGCCTATGTCACCTGCAGGACAGAGGAGACCATGTTTCCGCTGGACAGATTATGATGCTGCACACCACCAAGGTTTCCACCGCAGTCGCACCACCATGTAAACCCAGGCAGAAACAACTGTATAAAAGGAGACACTCACCTTCAGTAAGCCATACTTGTCCTGAGCCACCATGGAACCAGAACTACACGTCTTCCTGCTGCTCCTGCTCACCCAGTGACTTTGGGATCTACAATGAGGTTGACAACAGCAACCGTGAGTACACACACTTGTCATAAAATCACTTGACATTGTTATAAAATGTTAAAGTACCAACACACACAACATATCAATTGGGAATGGGTGGCGAGGGTGACACACACACACGTAACCTCACACTGACACTCACAGACAGCCACATACACACCTGCACGTATATAGTACACACACTATAGCCATCACACACACACACATCACATCAAAAACACACACCTACCACCAGAAACATAGCACTGGCACAGTCAGACACAACAACACACAACACCACCAAATGACACTACAACACCACAACTGCTAAACCAGCAAAGCTTTGGCAAGTATCCACAATAGACACTACCCATTGACAAATCACACATACAACACAACGTACCACCAACAGGGAATAAACACACGCTATCACACAACCATACAATGCAGCATTCGACATACCCCACAAACACACATCACAAAATATTAGACATACCATTTACCACACCCGCACACAGTCCAAGCACACAAACTACAACAAACACATGTCAACACAAACACCACTCAATACCATCACAACAACATGTCCCCAACATACACATGCCCATCACCCAACACACAACCATCTCTGGTAGACAAATGCACTGCACACAACCTCACATGCTGCCAAGACAAAACAGGTAGCACAACTACCACTGACACACACAAACAATGGCAGCCAGGAACAAATCTGCCATCAGAAAAGAAATGTAGGACAATATATATAAAATTGAAACCAACAACAGGTTGGTCCAAATATGTATTAAGGGAATAAATATTCTAAAAATGTTGAAGGCCATAGGCCAGTCCAAAATAACAATGTAGGTGCTGTGATGTCAGTGGGTGACGGTTGTAGCGGATTGTGTGTGTTATGTTGTGTGTATTGTGAATGTTGTGCTGTGCTGATATAGAGTGAATGCTGAGTGAAATGTGTATATGTGCCTTTAGTGTAAAAGAGCAAAATCTGTTTTTTTGGCTTCTCTGTGTATGTGAATGCTGTTCTGGATGCAACAAATTGTAGGTAGTGTAGGGGTGTGTTATATAGTGCAGTGAGTAGGTGTGTCTGGTGTGTGGATGTGTGTCACGTGTGGGGTATTCAAAATATCCAATGTGGTGTTGTGTTCTGACTGAAGTGAGTTGAGCCCGCTGCAGTTCACATGTTTGCCAGAGCTTTCCTTGTGTGTTGACGTGTGTGCATGCTGGTCTGTAGGTGTGCTTGGGATAGGCTGAGGTACAGGGGATTGGGTCTGGGTGGAGGAAGTTGGAGGGGGGAGGCTAGAGACAGGGACAATGGCTGCCATCAGCGCTGAGGCCAGAGTCTGAAAAGCTCGCTGAAGGGCCGCCTGACCAGAATGAATGCATTTGTTTGTTGCAACTGCCTCTCTACACCCTGGATGGCATTCAAAATGGTAGACTGCCCAACAGTGAGGGACCTGAGGAGGTCAATGGCCTCCTCACTGAGGGCAGCAGGGGTGACTGGGGCAGGGCCTGAGGTGCCTGGGGCGAAGGTGATGCCCACCCTCCTGGGTGAGTGGGCACGGGGCAAAGGCTGAGGGGCTGCTGGGAGGGCGGTGCTGGTAGGGGGGGTGGCGGTTGTACCTGTAGATGCGGGGGGCACAGATGTTGCCGCCACCACAAGGGAGCTCCATCAGAGGACGAGTCTCAGCTCCTGTCCCTGCCGTGGAGCTCCCCTCGCCCTCCGTCCCACTGGTGAACACTGAGTCCGTAGTCTCGCCCTCCAGGGCCATGTGGGATGTAGCTCCCTCGTGCTCCGGTGCCACTGCTCTTCCGCCTGATGATGCTAATGCACACAAGAACAGGGAGACCACAAAAATGGGGGGGACGACAGAAGAAAGACATGTTGAGTGCATGCATTACCGCTACCGTTGGCGGACACGACAGACAAAGAAGCCCCCTGCACTACGCCGCACTCTTCGGGTCCACTGTTCAATTCCTGGGAAATGTCCTACAAGGCTATGGACGACATCTGCACACATAGATGACACATGGGCATGACTAGGTGCCACATGGCCTGCCTTACCGAGGGGCCATGCCTACGGAACTCGCCCTGGCCTAGGGAAACCCACAGCCCACCTCCCCCACCCAGACACCTCCACTGCGTGCAAAGTCAGCAGAATGAGAGTGCACTCACCCCCTTGTGGCTGCTGTGATGCCCTCAAGCGCCCATCCAACTCCGGGTAGGCCACAGCCAGGATCCTGAACATCAGTGGGGTCATGGTGCGACGGGCACCCCTCCCACGTTGGGAGGCCATCCCCAGCTGAGCCTCCACCGTCTTCTTGCTGCAGCTGCGAATGTTTTCCCATCTTTTCCGGCAGTGGGTGCTCCGTCTGTGGTAGACCCCCAGGGTCTGGACGTCCTTGGCGATGGCACACCAAATATCTTTTCTCTGGAGGGCGCTGACCTACATGAAATGTACAGGGGAAAAAGAGAAGTTATTACCAACTGCACCGTCAAAGTGATTGGCCCCCATCCCTACCCTTGATAGGTGTCACATGCATTCACCGTCTTTCATGCACGCAGCACTCTCCCCCCTTCCTTCTTACATCCAGCCCTCTCCACAGAGGCATGGCCCATACAACATGCTCCCTGTGTACTTACCTGTTTGTCTGGAGGACCGTAGAGTAGCGTGTACTGGGGGAGGACCCCATCCACGAATTTCTCCAACTCCTCCGATGTGAAGGCAGGGGCCCTTTCCCCAGACACTCGAGCCATTGTCTCTTCCAGACCGAGGTCACAGCAGCACTTGCAGTGTAGGTCCTCTCCTGTCGAAGATCAGGTATTGAGTGATTGAACAGATAGAAAATGACGGTCATGTCCGCGGTGGTGCATACCATCACCGCCGGCGTACATCGTCATTGGGTCCTGGGACCCATAGGGTCCAATGTTAACCAATGCAGCATTGCACCGCGGTCTTCGACCGCCTACAGCGACGGTGTAGAACACCAGCGCAGTTACCTCACATCCCATTGTCCCACTTTACAGGTCAGGCAGCCGCCATTTCAGGGGCCCACATGGCTTCATTTTCAACTGCGTCACACATACCTAGGCCTAGACTCTACACAAATACAGGCCATCTTTTGTGTATGAATGGTGTTCTGTGTAAACTGTGGGTACGTACCTCTGAGTTGTTTGACTCTGTGCTCGCTGTTGTCCTTCATAGGCACTGTCCACTGGGACATGTGAGAAGATGGCAGCATCCTCCGGTGTACCGACCGTTGGTGGACCTGCCGACAATGGAGGAGCGACATGTGATTATCACATACAGGCTTGACCGTGCCACAATCCAGGAACTGTGTACCCAGTTGGAGCCAGACCTGATGTCAGCAATCCGCCATCCCACAGGAATCCCCCCTCAAGTGCAGGTGCTGTCAGTGCTCCATTTCCTTGCAAGTGGGTCTTTTCAAACAACAGTGGCCATAGTATCAGGGATGTCCCAGCCTATGTTTTCAACGTATTGTCCAGAGTGTTGCCTGCCCTTCTGAAACACATGCGGAGCTACATCGTTTTTCCTCAGGTGGAGGATTTGCCTACAGTGAAAGGTGATGTCTATGCCGTGGGACACATCCCCAACATTATAGGTGCCATTGATGGGACCCATGTGGCTTTGGTCCCCCCCACAGGAGTGAACAGGTGTACAGAAACCGGAAGAGTTATCATTCGATGAATGTACAGATGGTATGTTTGGCAGACCAGTACATCTTCCATGTGAATGCCATGTTCCCTGGCTCAGTGCATGACGCCTACATCCTGCGGAATAGCAGCATCCCTTATGTGATGGGTCAACTGCAGAGGCACCGTGTGGCTATTAGGTGAGCACCTGGAAGCAAGTCAGTGGGAATGGTTGTCTGGGTCTGGGGATATCCCTCCAGGTTAGTGCGTGTCTAACAGTTGTCCCTCACCATTTGCAGGTGACTCTGGTTACCCCAACCTGTCATGGCTACTGACCCTAGTGAGGAATCCCAGGACAAGGGCAGAGGAACGCTACAATGAGGCCCATGGGCAGACTAGGAGGGTGATCGAGCGGACCTTCGGCCTCCTGAAGGCCAGGTTCAGGTGCCTCCATATGACAGGTGGATCCCTATTCTACTTACCAAAGAAGGTGTGCCAGATCATTGTGGCCTGCTGTATGCTTCACAACTTGGCTTTGCGACGACAGGTGCCTTTTCTGCAGGAGGATGGTCCAGATGGCGGTGTTGTGGCAGCTGCGGAGCCTGTGGACAGTGAAGACGAGGAAGCAGAGGAAGAAGACATGAACAACAGGGACTCAGTGATCCAGCAATATTTCCAGTGAGACACAGGTAAGAATACAGACCTGCCTACTACATGTACTTTAACACTACTACCTCTCTACTGTCTGTCAATTTCACCCAGTGTATGGTCACTGAGTTGTCACTTTCCCTTACGATTTCACAGATGTGGGTCCCACTGTGTGACATCTGCTTAGATTCCTCATGGACTAGAGCTGTGTGACATAGGTATGTTGACATTACAATTGAAAGAGCATTTTGTCACTGTAATTGCTAATACACTATTTCGAAATCACAGACAGACTCCAGATTGTTTTGTGCTTTAAGTGTGTTTATTTAAGTGCTCAATATTGGAGGGGGTAGTGAAATTGTGAGGGGTGATGGCAGAGGAATGTCCATGGCAGAGTCCAGTCTATTAGTCTCACAGGTGCATTGCCCATGTGGGCATAGGAAGTGGAGCTGGGGCAGTTTAAGTGTGGACAGGGTGACAAAGTGTGGACAGGGTGACAAAGTGGGACAGTAGGATGACAATCAGGGTGGTCTAATTTCTTGGCGGGGGTCTTGGCATCGTGCTCTGTCTTTGTCCTGGATCTCAGGGACTGTTTGCTGGGTGGTTCTCCCTCTGCAGGGGGTGGGGTGCTGGTGTGGTGGTCCTGTGGCGGGGCATCCTGTCCACTAGCGCTGGCGGAGGTGGTGGGCAGTTCATAGTCCATGCTAGTGTCAGGGGCCCCTTGTAGTGCCACAGTGTCCCTCCTGGTGTTGAGTACTTCCTTCAGCACCCCTACGATGGTGCCCAGGGTGGAGCTGATGGTTCTGAGTTCCTCCCTGAAGCCCATATACTGTTCCTCCTGCAGGCGCTGGGTCTCCTGAAACTTGGCCAGTACCGTTGCCATCGTCTCTTGGGAGTGGTGGTAGGCTCCCATGATGGAGAAGAGGGCCTCGTGGAGAGTGGGTTCCCTTGGCCTGTCCTCCCCCTGTCGCACAGCAGCCCTCCCAGTTCCCCTGTGTTCCTGGGCCTCCGTCCCCTGGACCGTGTGCCCACTGCCACTGCCCCCAGGTCCCTGTTGTTGTTGGGGTGGTGGGTTATCCTGGGTTCCCTGTAGTGGTGGACACACAGCTGATTGATGTGTCCTGGGGACGGAGGTATGAGCCCGCTTGGTGGAGCTGTGCTGGTGTTTCCAGAGGGGGGAAGGTCTGTGGTGGCCTGTGACTGGGTGAGGGGAACCGACTGTCCCGAGGTCCCCGATGGGCCGGGCTGGTCATCTAGATCAAGTTGGACAGAGCTGCTGTCATCACTGTGGGCCCCTTCTGTTGGTGGTGTGAACATGTGTGGACCCTCCTGTCAGGTGACGTTGGGTAGGGGTCCTGCAGGGGTATAAAAGGATGGTTATTACATCTGTGTGTGTCATGGTGTGCAATGGGTGGGTGACCGTGTACCTCAGTGCTTGCATTCCTGTGTGGGACCTTGTGTGATGATGGTTTAGGGGGTTGTATGGGTATGTACAGTGGGCATGCTTTAGTGATGGGTGTCCATGCTTTGTTGTTGCATGCAGGGCTTGGTGTTGGGATGGGTGGTTAGTGATGTTGGGACATATGTGAGGAGTTGGGGTGCTGGGGGTGAGGGTGAGGGTGGGGGTATGTGCTGGCATGCAGGTAGGGTGGAGGATGTAATAATTAAGATTTGTCTTACCAGAGTCCATTCCTCCAGCTACTCCTGCGAGGCACTTAGGAAGCAGAATCGCCAAGACCTGCTCCTCCCATGTTGTTAGTTGTGGGGGAGGAGGTGGGGGTCCGCCGGCAGGCCGCTGATCCTCCTGGTGGTGTCTTGAAACCACGGAACGCACCTTCCCCCGTAGGTCGTTACACCTCTTCCTGATGTCCTCCCGAGTTCTTGAGTGCTGTCCCACTGCGTTGACCCTGTCCACTATTCTTCGCCATAGCTCCATCTTCCTTGCTATTGAGGTGTGCTGCACCTGTGATCCGAATAGCTGTGGCTCTACCCGGACAATTTCCTCCACCATGACCCTGAGCTCCTCCTCCAAGAACCTGGGGTGTCCTTGCCGTGCCATGGGGTGGTGTAGGTGATGTGTGGGGTGGAGTGTGTGGTAATAAGTGTGCTGATATGTAGTGGTGTGTTGTGTGAGGTGCGTGGAAGTTCTGTGGGTGATGGTGTTGTGTGCCTGTGGATGCTGTTGTTCTTGCTGGTGCTGTCTCTCTCTGGCCTTCTTTCTGAATTTTTTGTCATAGGGGTTTGTGGGTGATGTGGGTGTGTGTTTTATATTGTTATGGGTGTGTGGGAGTGGTGTGTGTATGTGTATCAGGTGTGTGTATTTCGAATTGTCCAATGTGGCTGTGTTTTGTAAGAGTGTGTGTATTTTGAGCGCGGCGGTGTGTACCGCCAATGGAATACAGCGGTTGAAAGACCGCCGCGTGGATTCGTGTGTCGCGATAGTGTGGGCGTTTTTCTGTTGGCGTGACGGTGGAGGTTTTGTTTTCGCCAGTATATCACTGACCTTTGGTGTGGCGGACTTGTGTGGGTGTCTGAATTTTGGCAGATTCCAAAATGTGGGTCATAATAGCTGTGGCGGAATTCCGCGTCCGCGACGGTGTGTTGGCGGTCTTCTGCAAGGCGGTAAGCGGCTTTTACCGCCAATGTTGTAATGAGGGCCTATGTCACCTGCAGGACATAGGAGACCATGTTTCCGCTGGACAGATTATGATGCTGCACACCACCAAGGTTTCCACCGCAGTCGCACCACCATGTAAACCCAGGCAGAAACAACTGTATAAAAGGAGACACTCACCTTCAGTAAGCCATACTTGTCCTGAGCCACCATGGAACCAGAACTACACGTCTTCCTGCTGCTCCTGCTCACCCAGTGACTTTGGGATCTACAATGAGGTTGACAACAGCAACCGTGAGTACACACACTTGTCATAAAATCACTTGTCATTGTTATAAAATGTTAAAGTACCAACACACACAACATATCAATTGGGAATGGGTGGCGAGGGTGACACACACACACGTAACCTCACACTGACACTCAGAGACAGCCACATACACACCTGCACGTATATAGTACACACACTATAGCCATCACACACACACACATCACATCAAAAACACACACCTACCACCAGAAACATAGCACTGGCACAGTCAGACACAACAACACACAACACCACCAAATGACACTACAACACCACAACTGCTAAACCAGCAAAGCTTTGGCAAGTATCCACAATAGGCACTACCCATTGACAAATCACACATACAACACAACGTACCACCAACAGGGAATAAACACACGCTATCACACAACCATACAATGCAGCATTCGACATACCCCACAAACACATATCACAAAATATTAGACATACCATTTACCACACCCGCACACAGTCCAAGCACACAAACTACAACAAACACATGTCAACACAAACACCACTCAATACCATCACAACAACATGTCCCCAACATACACATGCCCATCACCCAACACACAACCATCTCTGGTAGACAAATGCACTGCACACAACCTCACATGCTGCCAAGACAAAACAGGTAGCACAACTACCACTGACACACACAAACAATGGCAGCCAGGAACAAATCTGCCATCAGAAAAGAAATGTAGGACAATATATATAAAATTGAAACCAACAACAGGTTGGTCCAAATATGTATTAAGGGAATAAATATTCTAAAAATGTTGAAGGCCATAGGCCAGTCCAAAATAACAATGTAGGTGCTGTGATGTCAGTGGGTGACGGTTGTAGCGGATTGTGTGTGTTATGTTGTGTGTATTGTGAATGTTGTGCTGTGCTGATATAGAGTGAATGCTGAGTGAAATGTGTATATGTGCCTTTAGTGTAAAAGAGCAAAATCTGTTTTTTTGGCTTCTCTGTGTATGTGAATGCTGTTCTGGATGCAACAAATTGTAGGTAGTGTAGGGGTGTGTTATATAGTGCAGTGAGTAGGTGTGTCTGGTGTGTGGATGTGTGTCACGTGTGGGGTATTCAAAATATCCAATGTGGTGTTGTGTTCTGACTGAAGTGAGTTGAGCCCGCTGCAGTTCACATGTTTGCCAGAGCTTTCCTTGTGTGTTGACGTGTGTGCATGCTGGTCTGTAGGTGTGCTTGGGATAGGCTGAGGTACAGGGGATTGGGTCTGGGTGGAGGAAGTTGGAGGGGGGAGGCTAGAGACAGGGACAATGGCTGCCATCAGCGCTGAGGCCAGAGTCTGAAAAGCTCGCTGAAGGGCCGCCTGACCAGAATGAATGCATTTGTTTGTTGCAACTGCCTCTCTACACCCTGGATGGCATTCAAAATGGTAGACTGCCCAACAGTGAGGGACCTGAGGAGGTCAATGGCCTCCTCACTGAGGGCAGCAGGGGTGACTGGGGCAGGGCCTGAGGTGCCTGGGGCGAAGGTGATGCCCACCCTCCTGGGTGAGTGGGCACGGGGCGAAGGCTGAGGGGCTGCTGGGAGGGCGGTGCTGGTAGGGGGGGTGACGGCTGTACCTGTAGATGCGGGGGGCACAGATGTTGCCGCCACCACAAGGGAGCTCCATCAGAGGACGAGTCTCAGCTCCTGTCCCTGCCGTGGAGCTCCCCTCGCCCTCCGTCCCACTGGTGAACACTGAGTCCGTAGTCTCGCCCTCCAGGGCCATGTGGGATGTAGCTCCCTCGTGCTCCGGTGCCACTGCTCCTCCGCCTGATGATGCTAATGCACACAAGAACAGGGAGACCACAAAAATGGGGGGGACGACAGAAGAAAGACATGTTGAGTGCATGCATTACCGCTACCGTTGGCGGACACGACAGACAAAGAAGCCCCCTGCACTACGCCGCACTCTTGGGGTCCACTGTTCAATTCATGGGAAATGTCCTACAAGGCTATGGACGACATCTGCACACATAGATGACACAGGGGCATGACTAGGTGCCACATGGCCTGCCTTACCGAGGGGCCATGCCTACGGAACTCGCCCTGGCCTAGGGAAACCCACAGCCCACCTCCCCCACCCAGACACCTCCACTGCGCGCAAAGTCAGCAGAATGAGAGTGCACTCACCCCCTTGTGGCTGCTGTGATGCCCTCAAGCGCCCATCCAACTCCGGGTAGGCCACAGCCAGGATCCTGAACATCAGGGGGGTCATGGTGCGACAGGCACCCCTCCCACGTTGGGAGGCCATCCCCAGCTGAGCCTCCACCGTCTTCTTGCTGCAGCTGCGAATGTTTTCCCATCTTTTCCGGCAGTGGGTGCTCCGTCTGTGGTAGACCCCCAGGGTCTGGACGTCCTTGGTGATGGCACACCAAATATCTTTTTTCTGGTGGGCGCTGACCTACATGAAATGTACAGGGGAAAAAGAGAAGTTATTACCAACTGCACCGTCAAAGTGATTGGCCCCCATCCCTACCCTTGCCATGTGTCACATGCATTCACCGTCTTTCATGCACGCAGCACTCTCCCCCCTTCCTTCTTACATCCAGCCCTCTCACAGAGGCATGGCCCATACAACATGCTCCCTGTGTACTTACCTGTTTGTCTGGAGGACCGTAGAGTAGCGTGTACTGGGGGAGGACCCCATCCACGAGCTTCTCCAACTCCTCCGATGTGAAGGCAGGGGCCCTTTCCCCAGACACTCGAGCCATTGTCTCTTCCAGACCGAGGTCACAGCAGCACTTGCAGTGTAGGTCCTCTCCTGTCGAAGATCAGGTATTGAGTGATTGAACAGATAGAAAATGGCGGTCATGTCCGCGGTGGTGCATACCATCACCGCCGGCGTACATCGTCATTGGGTCCTGGGACCCATAGGGTCCAATGTTAACCAATGCAGCATTGCACCGCGGTCTTCGACCGCCTACAGCGACGGTGTAGAACACCAGCGCAGTTACCTCACATCCCATTGTCCCACTTTACAGGTCAGGCAGCCGCCATTTCAGGGGCCCACATGGCTTCATTTTCAACTGCGTCACACATACCTAGGCCTAGACTCTACACAAATACAGGCCATCTTTTGTGTATGAATGGTGTTCTGTGTAAACTGTGGGTACGTACCTCTGAGTTGTTTGACTCTGTGCTCGCTGTTGTCCTTCATAGGCACTGTCCACTGGGACATGTGAGAAGATGGCAGCATCCTCCGGTGTACCGACCGTTGGTGGACCTGCCGACAATGGAGGAGCGACATGTGATTATCACATACAGGCTTGACCGTGCCACAATCCAGGAACTGTGTACCCAGTTGGAGCCAGACCTGATGTCAGCAATCCGCCATCCCACAGGAATCCCCCCTCAAGTGCAGGTGCTGTCAGTGCTCCATTTCCTTGCAAGTGGGTCTTTTCAAACAACAGTGGCCATAGAATCAGGGATGTCCCAGCCTATGTTTTCAACGTATTGTCCAGAGTGTTGCCTGCCCTTCTGAAACACATGCGGAGCTACATCGTTTTTCCTCAGGTGGAGGATTTGCCTACAGTGAAAGGTGATGTCTATGCCGTGGGACACATCCCCAACATTATAGGTGCCATTGATGGGACCCATGTGGCTTTGGTCCCCCCCACAGGAGTGAACAGGTGTACAGAAACCGGAAGAGTTATCATTCGATGAATGTACAGATGGTATGTTTGGCAGACCAGTACATCTTCCATGTGAATGCCATGTTCCCTGGCTCAGTGCATGACGCCTACATCCTGCGGAATAGCAGCATCCCTTATGTGATGGGTCAACTGCAGAGGCACCGTGTGTGGCTATTAGGTGAGCACCTGGAAGCAAGTCAGTGGGAATGGTTGTCTGGGTCTGGGGATATCCCTCCAGTTTAGTGCGTGTCTAACAGTTGTCCCTCACCATTTGCAGGTGACTCTGGTTACCCCAACCTGTCATGGCTACTGACCCTAGTGAGGAATCCCAGGACAAGGGCAGAGGAACGCTACAATGAGGCCCATGGGCAGACTAGGAGGGTGATCGAGCGGACCTTCGGCCTCCTGAAGGCCAGGTTCAGGTGCCTCCATATGACAGGTGGATCCCTATTCTACTCACCAAAGAAGGTGTGCCAGATCATCGTGGCCTGCTGTATGCTTCACAACTTGGCTTTGCGACGACAGGTGCCTTTTCTGCAGGAGGATGGTCCAGATGGCGGTGTTGTGGCAGCTGCGGAGCCTGTGGACAGTGAAGACGAGGAAGCAGAGGAAGAAGACATGAACAACAGGGACTCAGTGATCCAGCAATATTTCCAGTGAGACACAGGTAAGAATACAGACCTACCTACTACATGTACTTTAACACTACTACCTCTCTACTGTCTGTCAATTTCACCCAGTGTATGGTCACTGAGTTGTCACTTTCCCTTACGATTTCACAGATGTGGGTCCCACTGTGTGACATCTGCTTAGATTCCTCATGGACTAGAGCTGTGTGACATAGGTATGTTGACATTACAATTGAAAGAGCATTTTGTCACTGTAATTGCTAATACACTATTTCGAAATCACAGACAGACTCCAGATTGTTTTGTGCTTTAAGTGTGTTTATTTAAGTGCTCAATATTGGAGGGGGTAGTGAAATTGTGAGGGGTGATGGCAGAGGAATGTCCATGGCAGAGTCCAGTCTATTAGTCTCACAGGTGCATTGCCCATGTGGGCATAGGAAGTGGAGCTGGGGCAGTTTAAGTGTGGACAGGGTGACAAAGTGTGGACAGGGTGACAAAGTGGGACAGTAGGATGACAATCAGGGTGGTCTAATTTCTTGGCGGGGGTCTTGGCATCGTGCTCTGTCTTTGTCCTGGATCTCAGGGACTGTTTGCTGGGTGGTTCTCCCTCTGCAGGGGGTGGGGTGCTGGTGTGGTGGTTCTGTGGCGGGGCATCCTGTCCACTAGCGCTGGCGGAGGTGGTGGGCAGTTCATAGTCCATGCTAGTGTCAGGGGCCCCTTGTAGTGCCACAGTGTCCCTCCTGGTGTTGAGTACTTCCTTCAGCACCCCTACGATGGTGCCCAGGGTGGAGCTGATGGTTCTGAGTTCCTCCCTGAAGCCCATATACTGTTCCTCCTGCAGGCGCTGGGTCTCCTGAAACTTGGCCAGTACAGTTGCCATCGTCTCTTGGGAGTGGTGGTAGGCTCCCATGATGGAGAAGAGGGCCTTGTGGAGAGTGGGTTCCTTGGCCTGTCCTCCCCCTGTCGCACAGCAGCCCTCCCAGTTCCCCTGTGTTGCTGGGCCTCCGTCCCCTGGACCGTGTGCCCACTGCCACTGCCCCCAGGTCCCTGTTGTTGTTGGGGTGGTGGGTTATGCTGGGTTCCCTGTAGTGGTGGACACACAGCTGATTGATGTGTCCTGGGGACGGAGGTATGAGCCCGCTTGGTGGAGCTGTGCTGGTGTTTCCAGAGGGGGGAAGGTCTGTGGTGGCCTGTGACTGGGTGAGGGGAACCGACTGTCCCGAGGTCCCCGATGGGCCGGGCTGGTCATCTAGATCAAGTTGGACAGAGCTGCTGTCATCACTGTGGGCCCCTTCTGTTGGTGGTGTGAACATGTGTGGACCCTCCTGTCAGGTGACGTTGGGTAGGGGTCCTGCAGGGGTATAAAAGGATGGTTATTACATCTGTGTGTGTCATGGTGTGCAATGGGTGGGTGACCGTGTACCTCAGTGCTTGCATTCCTGTGTGGGACCTTGTGTGATGATGGTTTAGGGGGTTGTATGGGTATGTGCAGTGGGCATGCTTTAGTGATGGGTGTCCATGCTTTGTTGTTGCATGCAGGGCTTGGTGTTGGGATGGGTGGTTAGTGATGTTGGGACATATGTGAGGAGTTGGGGTGCTGGGGGTGAGGGTGAGGGTGGGGGTATGTGCTGGCATGCAGGTAGGGTGAAGGATGTAATAATTAAGATTTGTCTTACCAGAGTCCATTCCTCCAGCTACTCCTGCGAGGCCCTTAGGAAGAAGAATCGCCAAGACCTGCTCCTCCCATGTTGTTAGTTGTGGGGGAGGAGGTGGGGGTCCGCCGGCAGTCCGCTGAACCGCCTGGTGGTGTCTTGAAACCACGGAACGCACCTTCCCCCGTAGGTCGTTACACCTCTTCCTGATGTCCTCCCGAGTTCTTGAGTGCTGTCCCACTGCGTTGACCCTGTCCACTATTCTTCGCCATAGCTCCATCTTCCTTGCTATTGAGGTGTGCTGCACCTGTGATCCGAATAGCTGTGGCTCTACCCGGACAATTTCCTCCACCATGACCCTGAGCTCCTCCTCCAAGAACCTGGGGTGTCCTTGCCGTGCCATGGGGTGGTGTAGGTGATGTGTGGGGTGGAGTGTGTGGTAATAAGTGTGCTGATATGTAGTGGTGTGTTGTGTGAGGTGCGTGGAAGTTCTGTGGGTGATGGTGTTGTGTGCCTGTGGATGCTGTTGTTCTTGCTGGTGCTGTCTCTCTCTGGCCTTCTTTCGGAATTTTTTGTCATAGGGGTTTGTGGGTGATGTGGGTGTGTGTTTTATATTGTTATGGGTGTGTGGGAGTGGTGTGTGTATTTCGAATTGTCCAATGTGGCTGTGTTTTGTAAGAGTGTGTGTATTTTGAGCGCGGCGGTGTGTACCGCCAATGGAATACCGCGGTTGAAAGACCGCCGCGTGGATTCGTGTGTCGTGATAGTGTGGGCGTTTTTCTGTTGGTGTGACGGTGGAGGTTTTGTTTTCGCCAGTATATCACTGACCTTTGGTGTGGCGGACTTGTGTGGGTGTCTGAATTTTGGCAGATTCCAAAATGTGGGTCATAATAGCTGTGGCGGAATTCCGCGTCCGCGACGGTGTGTTGGCGGTCTTCTGCAAGGCGGTAAGCGGCTTTTACCGCCAATGTTGTAATGAGGGCCTATGTCACCTGCAGGACAGAGGAGACCATGTTTCCGCTGGACAGATTATGATGCTGCACACCACCAAGGTTTCCACCGCAGTCGCACCACCATGTAAACCCAGGCAGAAACAACTGTATAAAAGGAGACACTCACCTTCAGTAAGCCATACTTGTCCTGAGCCACCATGGAACCAGAACTACACGTCTTCCTGCTGCTCCTGCTCACCCAGTGACTTTGGGATCTACAATGAGGTTGACAACAGCAACCGTGAGTACACACACTTGTCATAAAATCACTTGTCATTGTTATAAAATGTTAAAGTACCAACACACACAACATATCAATTGGGAATGGGTGGCGAGGGTGACACACACACACGTAACCTCACACTGACACTCAGAGACAGCCACATACACACCTGCACGTATATAGTACACACACTATAGCCATCACACACACACACATCACATCAAAAACACACACCTACCACCAGAAACATAGCACTGGCACAGTCAGACACAACAACACACAACACCACCAAATGACACTACAACACCACAACTGCTAAACCAGCAAAGCTTTGGCAAGTATCCACAATAGACACTACCCATTGACAAATCACACATACAACACAACGTACCACCAACAGGGAATAAACACATGCTATCACACAACCATACAATGCAGCATTCGACATACCCCACAAACACACATCACAAAATATTAGACATACCATTTACCACACCCGCACACAGTCCAAGCACACAAACTACAACAAACACATGTCAACACAAACACCACTCAATACCATCACAACAACATGTCCCCAACATACACATGCCCATCACCCAACACACAACCATCTCTGGTAGACAAATGCACTGCACACAACCTCACATGCTGCCAAGACAAAACAGGTAGCACAACTACCACTGACACACACAAACAATGGCAGCCAGGAACAAATCTGCCATCAGAAAAGAAATGTAGGACAATATATATAAAATTGAAACCAACAACAGGTTGGTCCAAATATGTATTAAGGGAATAAATATTCTAAAAATGTTGAAGGCCATAGGCCAGTCCAAAATAACAATGTAGGTGCTGTGATGTCAGTGGGTGACGGTTGTAGCGGATTGTGTGTGTTATGTTGTGTGTATTGTGAATGTTGTGCTGTGCTGTGCTGATATAGAGTGAATGCTGAGTGAAATGTGTATATGTGCCTTTAGTATAAAAGAGCAAAATCTGTTTTTTTGGCTTCTCTGTGTATGTGAATGCTGTTCTGGATGCAACAAATTGTAGGTAGTGTAGGGGTGTGTTATATAGTGCAGTGAGTAGGTGTGTCTGGTGTGTGGATGTGTGTCACGTGTGGGGTATTCAAAATATCCAATGTGGTGTTGTGTTCTGACTGAAGTGAGTTGAGCCCGCTGCAGTTCGCACTGCCAATAGTTTTCTGCCATGGAAGAACCACTGTCGTGATTTGTGGATCGTAATCTGATGGGAGGATTTTTGTTGGGCTGGTGGTGATGGTGGTAGACCCACCTCTTTTCAGTCCTCCAGTGTCCTGGTGGTTTCAGATATTTGGCTGTTTTTTGGAAGAGTTCACAGTGTGACTTGTAATATGGCAGTCGTATGACCACCAAATTGGCAGATTTTTGGTGCCCGCCACCACAGCGGTCTTACCGTCAGACCGCCAAACTCATAATGAGGTTCATAGTATAATATTTCCCTTTTGCTCGGTATCTCAGTTGACAATATTTGCCACATTTATGTGACTGGAATCGCAAAACTTGTTGTCTAAGAGCTCTGTTCTGAGACTCTTCTGGAAAGTTGCAAGTTACATATTGCTCAATGAATGACAACACTGACACATCAGTATCTTTACCAAGCTTTCACCCACATTGACATATGTATATGTGGTGCTCCTCTTGCTTTGTATTCTTTTCTCTGGAAGAAGTCCACAACCTCACCTATTTGTGGATTTTTCTGTATTGCAGATAAAATAAAAGTGTACCTTCAATCTGTGTTTGAAGTATCTACAACCATTTGCAGGATCAATGTTTCACCTGCCGATTTTAAATCAATCCCTGAAATATTTGCATTAGCTTGCCTGAGAAGGTGATGAAGATCATCCCACGCATACTCTGCACAGCTCAAAGTAACAAACCAGGTGGGTGCAACAAGATTGCAAAACACATATTTTAGCTCACCATGACAACAGAACCAATATTCATTGATAACACGTTGGCAAGCCATAACATTCTTCAAATTAGTTTCGAGTACCTCATTTTACCATATACGTTTTCCACAAAATCTCTCACAGCAATGTCATTAAACCATGCTCCTCATCTCATAACATGGCCCATGAAAGCACTGAGAGGTCACGCTCAAACAAAAGGTGGAAAATACATGGAATGTTTTGCCTAAAGTGGGGATCTTCAGAATACAATCTACTGGATCCTTATTCTGATGCAGGAAACTGTAGTGGACGTTCATCATAGCAACCACCTTGGCCTGCAGGAAACATCATTGGCAAATAAAGTGATTTCCCTCACACTTATTGATTCTGCTTTTGCTTGCTTCATTTGTGCAATTCTTAAGTATCATCCATCATATCTCTGGAATGTAGAGAGTGTATGCTTTAATATTCATATATTTCTTCTACTTCACCTAAATCAACCTTTTCAAACTAACCAGAAGAAGCCAATGTGGATCTTTCTGTTCCAAGACAGGCAACATGTTCCTCTACATCAATGTCTGTGTAGTATACATTTTCTATTTTAAGGTATTGTAACCTAACCCTAACCCTATCAATGCTGACAAGTTCCTGCCAATTTTGTTTCTCTTTGGGAGGTACTCTATTTACTAGAACCACTAGTGATTATTTTGTTCTTGATCTACCCCAGTAGTTTCAATATTCTTCTTCAAATTCAATGGCAAGTATTCAACTTTACCTTTCAAACCTTTTAGTAGTTTAGAAGTAGGTAACTCTTTATTTTTAGTTTCCATTCTAGCAATGGCTAGAGAGGGATTTACTTTTTGTATGAGAATAGCCTCATACACATTCAGGTTTTGAAGGTGAGGAGGAATTGGAAAAACTTACGTTTGTTATGAATTCCTCTAGCATGCATTTTATCATTGTCCAGTTTGTCAATATAATATTTACAGACAGTCTGGTTTATACACAAGTCAAACCTACCTTCAGCAATCAAATAAGGGGCAAGTTTAAACCACTGTATCAGATGACTTTCTTCTGTTTTTCACAAATATCTATTTTTGACTTGAGATTTGTAGTGAATTTGTGTGCAACAAACAAACTCCATGTCAGGAATTTCTGCAGCTGTTCTTGCAAATGCATTAATTTCCTTTTTAAAATTATCTAACACTGTGCTACTACTAGAATATTCAGTGTTGTTCTCAACAACCATCTCATTCTCTTCACTTGGCCTTTTAGGCCCAAATTATTGCACCTGAGTGTCATCTATTACAGAGCTGACTTCAGAATGAGTACCTCTTAATAGTATATCATTTATTTTTTGAAGCTGAAGAGCTGACCATTTTGTAAAATACAAATGCATAATCTTCTTACAAGATTATGTATTTTAGTGTGGTGCACAGATTGCATTCTTATATGGTGAAAAATATTGTCACAGATCTGCTGTGATGAGCAAGCCTATGAATGTCCTTGAAGGCTTTTGGGTTTTCTTACTACACAAGGATGAAAGCTTTGGAGTAGTTTCATTTTTGGTTTCGTAGCCCCCTAGCTGTATTTGTTTAAGAGTAGTCTAAGTTTGTCAATGTTGTCTTATGTTGCATACCTTTCCACCCAAAAACTGGATTTTAAGGAAGTTGACTTAATACTTTATTAGTTACTTCTTTTCCTACATTTCAAGGCACTAATTTATCTTTTTCAAATGGTGTACCTTCCTTGATTTCATATCCACGACCTTCTCTGTCAAATGCAAATATTAACTGATTTTCTTGTAAATAACTAAGTATATTTTCATTCTCCCTTGAAAATACTGCAAACGTTTGCTTTATTCACTTGAGCATTTTGGCAACCTTTTTTCTTCAGTGAATTAAGCAGTTTATCTAAACATCTCATTCTCTTCAAAATTAGAACAATAGCTTTTTTTAATACAAAAGCCTTGTCAACTAAACACTCAACAACATTTTTCTGGTTTTGCAACGCATCTTTTGCTTTTTACTGTTTTCGTGCTTCACATATTATTAGACACTACTATTCTAAGAAAGAACTTCTGACGTAGTTCTTTGAATTTCCTTTTCTTAAATTACTCTTAAAAATGTCTCTTTGTTTGGGAGCATTATCTTTTTTTGAAGAATATTATGATTTTTTGTTAGATGCAAACACATGTTTCCTTCTGCTCGCACCTGTAGAAGAAAGTTTACATGATGATGGTGTTACTTTAAAAAAAAAAGACTAAAGACTTCATTTGGACTTTGGTGGTCAAAATCCCTGACCGCCAAAGCCCAACCCGCCAGACGACCGCCAGTGGTGGCGGTCAGCAGACCGCCATTTTACGAGTGCTGGGTGCTTTCCACCATCATTGAGGCGGAAAGCAGCCAGCAGTCGTGTTGGCGGTAGGCGCTGCAGAGGCGGGTCCCTCGCCGGCACCGCCACACCAGCAGGACTCCGCCCGCTGTATTACAAGCCGTAATATCGCGTGGCTGAGTGTTGCTGGTGTGGTGGTGGCGGTGAGGAAAGACCACCAGGACCCATCCCCTTCCGGACATCCACTCAACTTAGGAGGTAAGTGGGCGTCCGAAGAGAGGGGTCTGTGTGTTTGGGTGCGTGTATCCATGTTTGCGGAAGGGGGTGCTGAATGCGTGCATGTATGTGCATGTGAATGGGGGTGTCTGTCTTGATGAATGTGAGTGAATGGGTGTGTCTGATTGCATGTATGCATATGCTGAATGGGTGAGTTTGTGTATGCATGCATGCGTGAAGGGGTGTGGGGGGTGTGTGTGAGTGTGTGAACGGGTGGGGGGGATGTGTGCATGTGTGTAACCAGGAGGTGGCATCGCCATCCTGCACAAAGACTTCATTAAGGTCACCACCAACACACACAACATCCTAGACAGCGCAGAACACATGCACTTCCTAATCCACATAAACAACAACACCACCCTCAGAGGTACTCTCATGTACAGACCCCCAGGGCCAAGCCCCCCCTTCTGTGACTCCATCGCTGACACCATCAGCCCTCACGCCCTCACCTCCACAGACTACATCCTCCTCTGTGATTTCAACTTTCACCTGGAGAACCCACCAGACCACAACTCCTCATTCCTCCTAGACAACCTCACCAACCTCGGACTCAAACTGATCACAGCACCCACCCACTCAGCAGGACACACACTAGACGCAATCTTCACTTCGAGCCAACACATAACCCACACCACTGAACTCCACTGGACCGACCACCACTGTGTCCACTTCTCCTTTGCCAAACCCCCCCACTAGCCCCCCACTCACCACCACCAACACACCATGCCCTACCGCATGTGGGACAAGATCCCCACAGATCACCTGAACTCCCATCTGGCACAGGAAACCCCCCACACCAACGACCCCAACACTGCTGCCCACAACCTTGTGAAATGGATCACTACCTGCGCAGACTCACTCGCCCCCTCAGAAAAAACATCACCACCCGCAATATCAAGAACGCCCCATGGTTCACTACTGAACTCCAAGACTCCAAGCGCAAGTGCCGCAAAGCAGAGAAAGCTTGGCGACAGGAACCCACAACCACCAACTTCTCCACCCTCAAAACCTCCATTCGCAATCATCACCAACTCATATGCACCACCAAAAGAGCATACTACAAGGAACGCATAGACAGTAACTCCCACAACAGAAAAGAACTCTTTACCATCATCAAAGAGCTCTCCAAACCCAAAGCCAGCAACTTAGACCCCACGCACACACAACTCCTCTGCGACTCCCTCTCAAACCATTTCCACAGCAAAACCCTAGACATACACAACTGTTTCAAACCACACTCACCCACCACACACACCCCACACCCGTCCAACACAGGCCCTCCCCTCACATCCCCCCCAACCTACTAACCACCTGGGCCCCAACCACCGACAAAGAAACTGAAAAAACAATGAATTCCATCCACTCTGGATCCCCCTCCGACCCCTGCCCCATCGCATTTACAACAAAGCCAGCCCAACCATCGCCCCCAAGCTTCGAGACATAATCAACAGCTCATTCGACACCGCCATCTTGCCAGACCCCTGGAAGCACGCAGAAGTCACCGCACTCCTAAAAAAGCCCAAAGCTGACCCGGACGACCTCTCCAACTACTGCCCCATTTCTCTCCTCCCTTTCCCAGCCAAGGTCACTGAGAAACTAGTGAACACCCGCCTATCCCACTTCCTTGAGGAAAACAACACACTCGACCCCTCCCAGTCTGGGTTCCGCAAGAACCACAGCACGGAAACCGCCCTCATAGCATGTACTGACGACATCAGAACCAGAGTCGACAAGGGCGAAACCGTTGCACTCATCCTCCTGGACCTCTCCGTGGCCTTTGACACTGTCTGCCACCATACACTCCGCATGCGCCTCCACAACACAGGGATTCGACACAAAGCCATACTGGCTCACCTCCTTCCTCACCAATAGAACCCAAAAAGTCTGCCTCCCTCCCTTCCACTCCACTGCCACCAAAATCATCTGCGGAGTCCCCCAAGGGTCCTCCCTCAGCCCCACCCTTTTCAACATGTACATGACCCCGCTTGCCAACATCCTCCGACCACACGGAATCACCATCTTCGTCTATGCAGATGACACCCAACTGATCATCTCCCTCACCCGCAACCCTACTAATGCCCAAACCAACCTCCACGCGGCACTACTTGACACCGACACTTGGATGACAGCAAACCACCTCAAGCTCAACTCCAACAAAACCGAAATAATCATTTTCGGCCCCAACAAAACCATATGGGACGACTCCTGATGGCCCACCCCTCTAGGCCCCGCACCCACCCCCGCAAACCATGCACGCAACCTTGGCATCATCCTGGACCCCTCCCTCTCCATGACACAGCAAATCAACGCTGTCACCTCCTCCTGTTTCAACACACTCCGCACGCTGAAAAAAACCTTGAAATGGATTCCCATAGAGACCAGAAAGACTGTCACCCACGCACTCATCATCAGCAGGCTAGACTACAGAAACGCCCTCTACGCCGGCACCACACTCAAACTCAAACGCAAACTCCAGAGAATCCAGAACATAGCCGCATGCCTCATCCTGGACCTCCCTCGCCATGAACACATCTCATCACACCTCAAATCCCTTCACTGGCTCCCCATCGACTAGAGGATCACCTTCAAAATCCTCATCCACGCACACAAATCCCTCCACAACACCGGCCCAACCTACCTCAACAAAAGAGTGAACTTCCACACTCCCAATCGTCACCTCCGATCTGCCGACCTCGCATTCGCCACAGTCCTCCGCATCCAACGTGCCGCCACAGGAGGCTGATCTTTCTCCTACCTCGCCCCCAAGGCCTTGAACTCCCTCCCTACCAACCTCTGCAAGACCCAAGACCTCCTGCTTTTCAGAAAGAACCTCAAGACATGGCTGTTCGAACAGTGACCCTCCTTCCCCCCCAGCACCTTGAGACCCTCACAGGTGAGTAGCGCGCTCTATAAATTTCTTTGATTGATTGATTGATTGTGACATGTGTGTATGTGTGTGCCGGCAACAGGAATAAAGATTCCTGTCGCTGGGTGAGTAACCGCCAGAGGTTTCGTGGTGGGGTGACGGCCACTGCAAGCCTGATGGTTTGCAGCCTCGTAATCCGGACGGAAGGCTGGGACCTGCTGCCGGATTGGAGATGGTCACCAGCGGCCCAGGTGGAGTTGAGGAGGATTGGCGTCTGCCAAGCCTCACAACTCGTAATGCAGCGGTCCTTACCGCCGGCCCGCGGTGGTAGGACCACCACGGTGAGGCTGCGATCTCATGACCGCTAGCCTCGTTATGAGGGCCTGAGTGCTCCTACATTTCTTTTAGCATTATTCTCTTTCTTTGGCTGCGTTTGATGTTTGGCAACTTCTTTGTAGTATTGTTGATTTATCCTCTCTTCCTTCTGTTGTTTTGTTGGCATCTTTAAATGTCTGGAAGCCTTACAGACAAAATAAAATACACAATATATTTATTTCTGCTTCTTACATACTTGTTACTAATACAATAGTGACTGTAGAAAAATTGAAAGAAAACCTAGCTTCTATATTACTACAATATAACATCCTATACACTCTTCATGGTACAGTTTCATCAAACTGTGATCCTATCTCATACGACCCTATAACAGCAGTCTCTCAACTGCTGTGTGTAGAAGGCATTTCAGAGCTAGTACCTCTTATACTACACAGATTAACAAAAAGCAACGTCTACTAATATCTTTGAACAGACTAAATGATGTTTGTAAAATGCTTCAAGCACTACCTCTGCACTTATACATTTTACTAGAGAGGAGCTCAGGGATTGTAACGTTTGATATAAAAACAAAGATTTGTAATATAATTCTATACAGAATAATTAGGTCACTTCTATCAGAACACTCTTTCTCTACCAATAGGTGTATATAGGTTATAGTTTCAGTGTAAAAGGATTTAGTGAATAATTGACCAGTGAACAAATGTGACTTGGTGTATGAATGAGTTTACAGACAGCAAGGTCTCTACTCATACCTCTGAAGAAAGTAAAGGTTTAGTGTAGTAGATTGTAGACAAACACTAGGCACTCTGCTACCAGGTTTAAACAGGCTAAGCTTTGCTTGTGATACTATTTCATAAAATAGTAACTCCCTCTTATGTAAGCCCATACAGAGTGACTAGTTCACATTTATAACAGCTCACCATCTCTCCTGACAGCCCTAACCAGGTTAAATGATGAGTATGAAGGTCTTTAGTAATAAATTAATATCTCTCAATAGGTGTTTGTCATAGTGAACAGGGTGTTTGGTTCAGATCAAAAAGAGCTATCTGTGTATTAACACTTCTCAAGACGATCTGGGTAGATGTAGAAGGATCGATACAAACAGTAGGTCTTATTTTTTTAAAATTATTTTTATTGGGACATTTTACCAGTACAATATGGCACAACAGGACAATGACAAAATAACATGCTTATCGGCATGAGGCAACCTGGATGCATACGTCTAAAGGTAAGTCTGCTGTGGGGCTCACAATAGGATCAGAGTGGGGGCAACACCATATACAGACCACCACTGGAAGAAGAAGAGCACAGGCTAACTGTGTGGTCTGAGCCGAGTGTTTGAAGGCGTGTGCTCTTCCATCTTGCCATTTTCCAGTACAGGTATTTCTGAACCAGTGAACTTAGGGTAGTGGTGAGGTGATATGACAGCCTGAGGCTCATAGCATCACAGTGTCAGGGGAAGAATTGTGACAGATTGAAGGGCACCAAAGGATGCGTCATAGCAGGGTACCTGTCTTGTGATGAAGTTGAATAAGAAGTCGCATCAAGGGCCATACAGAGAGGATCTCAAGGGGAGTTTACTCAGCGTGTTCGGGGAGCTCTGGGTTTATGTAATGGTTCAATCGTGGGGGGGGAGGTTGCTGGGGGTTAGTCCGTGTCTTGCCTTCTCAGGGGCGTAGGGGGGTGTCAGCCACCCACATCTCCTCACAGATCTGTGTAAGCATGGTGTCCTATGCATACACTATGGGCCGTTTAGGGTAGTGGCAGGCTTCCTTGTGATGCAGATTTGTGCTTTTGGTGTCCCCTCACTGGAAAGGGTGTTTTGCCTTTGAATCAGGAGCAGAAGCTGGGAAGCCCTCCATTGTAGAGTGTTAACTCTCTTGGCAAAAAGTAGCACCACATTGGCGAAGCAGGCCTGAATTATGTGTTTTGGCTCCCTCTGTAGATGCCTAAAACTGTTGCCTCCCACATATTTAGGTGTGTAAATTTGGTAACAGATGTCAGGGCGTCTTGAACTGCCTGCCAATATGTGGTGAGTGTGCATATGTCAGAGGTCTGCAGTATGTGAGGTTAGCATTGGGGAATATGTGATTACGTTTTGTTGGGGTTGGATAAGCCCTGTGTAGCACTGTGTACTGGATACACTTAGAGCATGTGTGGCGGTAGATGACATGAGTTGAACATCTGAGTCCACTCTGAATCATGTAGTGGACGCTCAATGTCATCCTCCCACCTTTGCCACATAGGCGCCACAGAGACCCTGGTATGTTCTCTGATCGCCTCATGTATGTATGTATATAAAATTTATAGAGTGCACTAAACCCAAAGGTGTCAAATCACTAGCAGAGGAAACCCGGTCAGAGACAAGAGCACTTCTTAAAAATGAGGATTAAAAACCCAAGTCTTCAATTGTGTTTAAAAACCACAAAGCAGTACGTTTGTGAGATATGGGGATGGCAGAGTGTTCCAAATCCTTGCTGCTCTTACCGAAAAGACCCTATCCCCCCATCTGGCCTCATCAGGCTCATGCAGCCAAAGGGATCAAATGACACCCGGCACCCATATTGTACAGTGTATGGACGGCTCCATGTGAAGGGGGCTCCTTTTCTACTGTGTGCCACAACCTGCGACACATCACCAATAGCTGCCCATGGAGGAGGTGGTAGGGCCTTTTTGGAGGAATGCAATGGTCTTGAAACAATTGGTTAAATGTCAACAGGTGTTGGTCCTGGAACAGGTCTCACAGTGTTTTGATTGATCTATCTTCAATGGGTCAGATCCTCTGTGGTGAACATGTCCAACAAGTGAGGGAGTACCTGGAGGGGAATACCGGGGACACATGGTAGGATATGGCACGTCAGCTAGTACACCCTTCTCAGGCTCTTGTGGGTTACCCATGTAAGCAGTGTCCAGGAGCAATGAAGTTTGATGGAGGGGAGTAAAAACTGGCAAAGAACCACTCCTGGTACGGGACCGTCTTATGTGGCAGTTTCATACAGGTTTCCTCCTCCCAGCTAGTGCAACACCCATTGGAGCTGGGTACGTAGTAGGATTCGAACGAAGAAGCACCCAGTCCACCCTGTTCCAATGGCTATTGAAGTTTGTTATGCACCACCCAGTGGTGCACATCATCCCACAGAAGTTCCCCCAGCATGATGTCTAATTCGTGAAAGAATGCCCTAGGTGGATATACCGGGACGTTAAAAAAATACTATAACAGACGAGGGAGGACTATCATCTTGGAAAGGGCGATTTTCCCCATAATCGCTAATGGGAGGTGCTTCCAGAACTGGGTCTGGGATTTGAGGAAAGTGAGCACCCGTTTCAGGTTCCCCTCAAAGAGGTCGGCCTGTGAATGGTAAGGCTGGATCCCTAGATAGTGAGTTGCTTCCCTGGCTCAGTGGAGGGTGTCATCTCTAATATGGATGTCTTGAAGAGGCTTGTCCCTGCGAAGAGGGAAAACATAGGACTTTGCTGAACTGACCTAGAAGCCGGACGCTCTCTCAAACTCCAGAAGCTAGGCATGCAGAAGGTCAGTGCCAGTGTGGATATTGTAGAGATATATCAGCACAATGTTGGCGTATAATGATACCACATGGACCCCCACTGGGATTCTCTAGCGTTTGCCTTCCGCCCTGAGGCAAACAGCAAGGGGCTCCATAGCAATGGCAAATAAAACAGGGGTGAGGGATAACCCTGGGCTGTACCCCTGCCAATCTGGGAGGGAGTGGAGATTAAGTGACCAATACGTACTCTGGACCCTGAACTCGTGTGGAACAGTTTCATGTAGGCAAGTAGCGGGTTGCCTACCTTCATAAGGGTGTGGAAGAAGTATTCCCCGGACAGCATATCAAATGTCCTTTTCAGGTCGAGGATTAGGACAGCGGCATGTGGGAACTGTGACAATGCCTGAACTATCACATAAACGAGGTTCCTAAGGTTGCTGGAGGTGTTACAGCCGGGGACAAGCCTGTTTCGGTCTGGGTGCACAAGGTTGGGTGACACTTGAATGTAGTGGTCCGGGAGTATTTTCTCTTGGATCTTATGATCGGATCCCAAGATTGCTATGGGGTGATAGGAGGATAAGTGTGTAGGGTCTCTCCCAGGTTTTAGTAGGGAGGTTATGAGGGATTCCCTGAGTGTGGGGGACAATGTTCCAGTTTCAAGTGCCTCGTTGTACATGGCAGCAAGCCTCAAAGCCAAATGTCCAGAAAAACGATTTTACTACTCGACGAGTAGACCGTCCATGGCCAGTGATTTATTACAGGCCAGGTTGTGGATGGCCTTCTTTGCCTCCACCACTGAGATGCTAACATCCAGTTTGTCCAGCTCCAGTGCCGAAACGCTAAGGAGGGGACGCCTTTTATAAATAAGCTGACTGCTACTGAAGAGTGAGTTGGACATGTGCAGTATAAAATTAAGTAAAAGGCATGGAAAGCTTGGAGGATACTGTGTTATTTACAGAGGGGAGGGCCCTGGGCTGGGCAATCTATGTGACTGAAGGTGTGGTGACCTCTTAGTGTGCTAGCACGAGGGAGGTGGCCAGGCTTATCAGCCATGGAGGGTACCCTTGCTGTATGTGCTGCAAAGTTATAGCAGCGGAGATGCTCCAAAAGGGCAGGCCAGGTTTCGGTGTCGGTGAGGGTTGTATGGGCTTCTGCATTGTGTGTGGTCTGATGCTCCAGCTCCGTTAAGGCTAATTCTGTCTGGGTTAGATCTCTCTCAAGTTCCTGGTGCACTCTCATTACATTTTGAATGCACACACCCCTGCGTGACAACTTTTAAGGGATCCCATCCCATTCCATGGCGTGGGTGGTGGCCAGGGCACGGTTCTCTGCAAAATAGCGGCCTGTATGTTTAAGTTGGGTGTCCCTGAAGCTAGGGTCAATGAGTATTTCCGGGGAGAGCCGAGAGGTGGGGACCAGGGTGGGTGGTGCTCTCTATTTTATGTCCATGACGTGCTGCATAATCAGAGATAATACACCCTAAGTGGTTTGAGCTGCAGGAGGACACTAGAGGAGCAAAGGAAGTGATTAATGCTGACATATAATTCATGGGGGGCTGTGTAGTGTGAGTACTGCTTGAGAGTTGGATGGTGAGCCCTCCAAGCATCTGACAAGGACCAATGTCTGGCCCAGTGTGTGAAGTTCACAGAGTGAAGGTGAGTAGATGCTTGCTGGGAGGGGGGATTAGACCTGTCAAGGTGGACGTCTTGTACACTATTATGGTCCCTGCCGAGTATCCAGGTGATGTCTGGCCATTGTGCTAGGACCCCGGACAAAGAGGCCCAGACACTGGCCTAGTCTGTGTTTAGGGCACATAAGCTGTCCAAGAGTACTTGGGTTCCTTCCGCAAAGGCATCCTTGCCCTTTCTGTCTATGACCATAGTGTGGATCAAAAGTAAAACTCCTCGCACATATGCAGAATAAGTTGTGCCATAGATTGCTCCTTGTCACCGCCTCTAATTCTATGCTGGTAAGGTGAGTTTCCTATAAGAAATACACCTGTGTGTGCTGTCACTCTAGATAAGAGTACATTGAATAGTAGCTGTGCGCTGTGTGCATGCCTCTATGTTTAGGGTGTGGAACAGTGTCTGGGAATGGTGTGTCATCTAATGGAGATGGGGAAATGCTGACAAGAGGATTGATGGCCTCTCTGGGGTAGCCGTTTCCTACCCCGATGCTGCTTGTGTATGTGTAGCATACAGTGATGATTGTTCGTGCTGGGTGAGATAAAACTACTGGAACAACATGGCAAAGCTAGAACCATGACCAGAGTTGGCAGCAACAGGCTGCTTGCCCAAACTGAGTTTCAACATAACTATTGTAGATGGGGGTGGAGACAGCATCACCTGGCAAGTTGAGCCAAAATATCAGGAAAAGGTGGGGTGTCAGAGAGCTCCGGAGGGGAACTCAGGGGTCCAGAAATAGTGACGATCTGGCACCAAACCACCAAGGCCCATGCCTCAGGGGTGTGTTAACAAGGGCAATATCCGACAGGGACAGTCTCATGATGCAACACTGTCCACTGGAGCTGCAGGGCCTAGTGCTCCCGGCCGGGGAGGTGCGAGTCACTGATGGACCCCTGAAAAGAGAAGCCATGGGTATGGACTCCATCCTTCTGAAGTGGTGGGGTTATCAGAATATATCATCAGATGTCTGTGGGGTAACTTGGGGGCCTGTGATAGATCCTGGAGAGGTTGGGGAGGGGTTGTCCCAATGACAAAGTGACAAGGTTGGAACGGTGTGTGCACCAGGCACAGCTTTAGCTCAACACCAGGCCACCGAATGACAATGGCCCGTAGGTCTGTTCATGGGTTGCGGCTGTGCCCCACATGCAGGTGGTATAGAGTCCCTTCAGCACAGGACCCAGCTCCCCTGGTCTGGTCCCTCACATCTGCAGCCCTGAATCCCTGGATTGACAGCAACTGGGGACCAGGGGAATCCAGTTGTCCAGGTTTCTCATAGTGGGGTAGCAGGGTGCTCAGGAGGCCTGCACTCTAGCAGTATGACTCCCAGAGAGTCTTCCTGGGGCTCTCCATCTGCACTAGGTCTCTGAGCATGTGTTTTTCCATTCAAGGCCTCACCTACCAGACAACCCGTGTCACTGCCTGCTCACTGATGCCAGAGCCAGCAGAAGGGGGATGGAAGGGGTTCCAAAGAGTGTAGGAGCAGGGTGTCTCTTGGCCAGAGACCACCAGACAGAGTTCAGTCTGGCCTCCGTGAACCAGTCACTGCTTGGTTTCCTCAATGACCTCAGCTGTAGGGCGGGGGGTGCTTCATTGCTCTGCACGGTGCCGACCCCCAAGCCCTCTTCACATGCTCACTCTCACTTCCGAGTCCGGGCTGTTCTCTCTGAGCAACTGTGAGTTGGCCCCCAGCTGCCAGTGAGGCCCAGCAGCTGCTGAACTCTGCTCTTGTTCATCTGGTTTCTGCTTGGGGGGGCGGTGGGAGGGGGGCAACAACAGTAAGTGGGAGCTCCCTATGAGGAAGCATTAGACGGCTCCTGCTGTGGTCAGACTATTCAGTACTTGGTGTCGGCAAAGGTCTCAGGGAGGAAGGAGGGGGATGATCTCCGGATTCTTCAGCACTGGCCTCTGTGCCCGGCCCTGCCACTTTGGGCCTGGGAAGGCCCAGACATCCACTTCAGGTGGTCCCCATTCCACTCTTTTTTTTAATATCTCTTTATTAATTTTGAGAATTGTATAACAGCTTCATGGTGCACATCTATGCAATACAACGTTCGAGCTTCATTTTCGTAAAAATGGGCAATACAAACATTATCTCATATCATAATGTGTATGGCAATTACAGTATACAGACCCTACATACCCTTTAGTTATGTGTACTAGTACTTAACATACTCATCATTGCTACTTGTTGTGTGTAGGATTATCCTATGTATTTTATGTTTGCACTAACCATGAGTGGCGTATGTACCTAATAAATCGTAAAGAGAATAAGGAAACAATATAAGTGATAACAATAAAGGGAGTGCGTGTGTGAGAGGGTGCTTGTATCCTAGTCTATGGGTATCACATTTCTCTGTTTGTTGGGCGGAGGGGGTCGGGCGACACTACTTGCGTGAGAGCTCCTGCGTCATATATCTGTCTAGGCCTGCTACTTGTTCAGAGTTTGTTCAACTCCTTCTGGGATTTTTTCCCAATTGGTGGGGTAGGATGGGATGCCGTTGTGTGCGTGTGCCGCTTGTATTAACTGTTGCTCTGAAAGTATTCCTATGCAAAGGTGTAGGAGGCTGGCCTGGCTTGTAGTGGGTACCAGAGGTACTTACACCTTGTGCCAGGTCCAGTTATCCCTTATTAGTGTAGAAGAGGTGTTTCTAGCAGCTTAGACTGATAGAAGGTAGCTATGGCAAAGCAGCTTAGGCTGAACTAGGAGACATGTAAAGCTCCTACTATACCACTTATATCATATGCACAATATCATAAGAAAACACAATACACAGAGTTACTAAAAATAAGGTACTTTATTTTTATGACAATATGCCAAAAGTATCTCAGTGAGTACCCTCAGTAAGAAGGTAAGATATATACACAAGTTATATGTACACAAACCAAAATTAGGTAAGTAAGAAAAAAAAAGTAATGCAAACAGTGTAGAATTACAATAGGTTGCAATAGGAGCACATAGGTATAGGGGCAACACAAACCATATACTCCAACAGTGGAATGCGAACCACGAATGGACTCCAAACCTATGTGAGCTTGTAGAAGGTCGCTGGGACTGTAAGAAAACAGTGAGGGTTAGAAAAATACCCCACCCCAAGACCCTGAAAAGTAAGAGTAAAGTACACCTCCTACCCCCGGAGAGCACAGAAGTCGTGATAGGGGTATTCTGCATGAAGAACACACACCAGCAGTGCACTCACAATGGATTTCCGGACCTGAGTACCTGTAAGACAAGGGGACCAATAGTCGCGACAGTGTCGAGAGGGGGCAGGAGCCCAGGAAATGCCAGCAGAAGGTGCAAGGAAGCTGCCACCGGTTGGAAGAAGCTTGGAGTTCTGCTAGAAAGAAGAGGACTAGGAACTTCTCCTTTGGAAGACGGATGTCCCACATCGCGATGAAGCTTGCAGAAGTGTTCCCACGCAGAAAGACCGCAAACAAGCCTTGCTAGCTGCAAGGGTTGCGGTAAAGGTTTTTGGGTGCTGCAGGGGCCCAGGAGGGACCAGGATGTCGCCTTTTGGAGGAGGAGACAGAGGGGATGTTCAGCAACTCAGAGAGCCCTCACAGAAGCAGGCAGCACCCGCAGAAGTACCCCAACAGGTACTTAGAAGTAAAGTGAACTGGAGTCCACGCGAAGTCACAAAAGGGAGTCCCACAACGCCGGAGGACAACTCAGATGGTTGTGCACTGCAGGACAGAGTGCTGGGGACCCAGGCTTGGCTGTGCACGAAGGAAATCCTGGAAGAGTGCACAGGAGCCGGAGCAGCTGCAAATCACGAGGTACACAGCTTTGCAGTGTAGCGTGGGGAGGCAAGGACTTACCTCCACCAAACTTGGACTGATGAGTCAGTGGACTGTGGGAGTCACTTGGACAGAGTTCCAGGGACCACGCTCGTCAGGATGAGAGGGGACCCAGAGGACCAGTGTTGCAGTCTTTTGGTGCCTGTGTTAGCAGGGGGAAGATTCCGTCGACCAACGGGAGATTTCTTCGGAGCTTCTGGTGCAGGATGAAGGCAGGCTACCCCCAGAGCATGCACCACCTGGAAACAGTTGAGAAAGCCGGCAGGAGTAGGCAAGACAATGTTGCTGGTAGTCGTCTTGCTAAATTGCTGCGGCTTTGCAGGCGTCCTGGAGCAGTCAGTGGTCGATCCTTTGGTAGAAGGTGAAGAGGGAGATGCAGAGGAACTCTGATGAGCTCTTGCATTCGTTATCTAAAGAATTCCCCAAAGCAGAGACCCTAAATAAAAGGAGGTTTGGCTACCAAGGAAGGAGAATTGGCTACCAAGAGAGGTAAGAGCCCATCAGAAGGAGCCTCTGACGTCACCTGCTGGCACTGGCCACTCAGAGCAGTCTAGTGTGCCCCCAACACCTCTGTTTCCAAGATGGCAGAGGTCTGGGACACACTGGAGGAGCTCTGGGCACCTCCCCTGGGAGGTACTGGTCAGGGGAGTGGTCACTCCCCTTTCCTTTGTCCAGTTTCACACCAGAGCAGGACTGGGGGATCCCTGAACCGTTGTAGACTGGCTTATGAAGAGATGGGCACCATCTGTGCCCATCAAAGCATTTCCAGAGTCTGGGGGAGGCTTCTCCTCCCCAGCCCTTCACACCTATTTCCAAATGGAGAGGGGGTAACACCCTCTCTCAGAGGAAATCCTTTGTTCTGCCTTCCTGGGCCAGGGCTGCCTGGACCCCAGGAGGGCAGAAACCTGTCTGAGGAGTTGGCAGCAGCCACAGTGGAGACCCCGGAAAGGCAGTTTGGCAGTACCCGGGTTCTGTGCTAGAGACCCGGGGGATCATGGAATTGTCCCCCCAATACCAGAATGGTATTGGGGTGACAATTACATGATCTTAGACATGTTACATGGCCATGTTTGGAGTTACCATTGTGACGCTATACATAGGTAGTGACCTATGTATAGTGCACACATGTAATGGTGTCCCCGCACTCACAAAGTCTGGGGATTTTGCCCTGAATGATGTGGGGGCACCTTGGCTAGTGCCAGGGTGCCCACACACTAAGTAACTCTGCACCCAACCTTCACCAGGTGAAGGTTAGACACATAGGTGACTTATAAGTTACTTAAGTGCAGTGGTAAATGGCTGTGAAATAACGTGGATGTTATTTTACGCAGGCTGCACTGGCAACCCTGTGTAAGAATTGTCAGAGCTCCCTATGGGTGGCAAAAGAAATGCTGCAGCCATACGGATCTCCTGGAACCCCAATACCCTGGGTACCTCAGTACCATATACAAGGGAATTATATGGGGGTTCCAGTATGCCAATGTGAATTGGTAAATTTAGTCACTAGCCTGTTAGTGACAAATTTGGGAAGCAGAGAGAGCATAACCACTGAGGTTCTGGTTAGCAGAGCCTCAGTGAGACAGTTCGGCATTACACAGGGAACACATACAGGGCACATACTTATGAGCACTGGGGCCCTGCCTGGCAGGGTCCCAGTGACACATAGACTAAAACAACATATATACAGTGAAATATGGGGGTAACATGCCAGGCAAGATGGTACTTTCCTACACAACCCCCTCAAACGAAGGACAATAAGACTAGCCATGACACGATGAGTCTTCATTGTCTAAGAGGAAATATCTGGAGAGTACATCTGCATTGGAGTGGGTACTCCCAGGTCCATGTTCCACTGTATAGTCCATACCCTGTAGAGATATGGACCACCTCAACAATTTAGGGTTTTCACCTTTCATTTGTTTTAGCCAAAGTAGAGGTTTGTGGTCTGTCTGAACAATAAAGTGAGTGCCAAACAGGTATGGCCTCAACGTTTTCAGTGACCAGACCACAGCAAAGGCCTCCCTCTCTATGGCAGACCAACACTTTTCTCTAGGGGTCAACCTTCTGCTGATAAAAGCAACTGGTTGATCCTGGCCCTCAGAATTCAGTTGTGATAAGACTGCCCCTACCCCTAATTCAGATGCATCAGTTTGAACAATGAATTTCTTGGAGAAACATGGGCTTTTTAGGACAGGTGAGGAGCACATGGCCTGTTTGAGCTCCTCAAAAGCTTTCTGACAGCTAGCTGTCCATAATACCTTTTTAGGCATTTTCTTACTAGTGAGATCATTGAGAGGGGCTGCTATGGAGCCATAGTTTTTAATGAATCTCCTGTAATACCCTGTGAGGCCTAAGAAGGCTCTCACCTGGGTCTGAGTTGTAGGGGGAACCCAATCCATGATTGTCTGGATTTTCCCCTGCAGTGGTGCAATCTGTTCTCCATCTACCAGGTGTCCCAGATAAACCACCTTTCCCTGCCCTATCTGGCACTTTGAGGCCTTGACAGTGAGGCCTGCCTTTTGCAGGGCCTCCAAAACCTTCCAAAGGTGGACCAGGTGCTCATCGCAGGTGGAGCTAAAGACAGCAATGTCATCTAGATATGCTGCACTAAAAGCCTCTAACCCTTGCAGGACTGTGTTCACAAACCTCTGAAAAGTGGCAGGTGCATTTTTCAAACCAAAGGGCATCACTGTAAATTGGTAGTGCCCTCCTATAGTTGAAAATGCAGTTTTGGGTTTAGCATCCTCAGACAATTTGATCTGCCAATACCCTGCAGTCAAATCAAAGGTGCTAAGATACTTGGCAGATGCCAGTGTATCAATGAGCTCATCTGCCCTGGGTATAGGGTGAGCATCAGTTTTTGTTAACTGATTGAGACCTCTGTAGTCTACACAAAACCTCATCTCTCTTTTTCCATCTTTTGAGTGAGGCTTTGGTACAAGCACCACAGGACTCGCCCATGGGCTTTCAGAAGGTTCAATCACTCCCAGATCAAGCATTTTCTGTACCTCTTGTTTTATGCAGTCCCTGACATGGTCAGGCTGTCTATAAATCTTACTCTTGACAGGCAGGCTGTCACCAGTATCAATTGTGTGTTCACACCAGGATGTTGTACCTGGCACAATTGAAAAGAGGTCAGAAAATTGTCCGAAGAGATTTATGCAGTTGTCTTTCTGTTCTGCAGTCAGACAATCTGCCAAAGCTACTCCCTCCACTAAAGCATCAGTTTCAGTGGTGGAAAAGAGATCAGGGAGAGGGTCACTCTCTTCTTCCTGTCCCTCATCTCTTGCCATGAGCAGGGTGAGATCAGCCCTGTCATAGTAGGGTTTTAGGCGGTTGACATGAATCACCCTAAGGGGACTCCTGGCAGTGCCCAGTTCTGCCAGATAGGTAACCTCACCCTTTTTCTCAACAATTAGATAGGGTCCACTCCATTTGTCTTGGAGTGCTCTTGGGGCCACAGGCTCCAATACCCACACCTTCTGTCCTGGTTAGTACTGTATCAGAACAGCCTTCTGGACATGCCATTGCTTTTGCAGCTCCTGGCTGGCCTGAAGGTTTTTACTGGCCTTTTTCATGTAGTCAGCCATTCTGGATCTTAGGCCAAGTACATAGTCCACTATGTCCTGTTTGGGAGCTTTTAAAGGTTGTACCCAACCCTCCTTCACAAGAGTGAGTGGACCTCTCACACGGTGTCCAAAGAGGAGTTCAAAGGGGCTGAAGCCCACTCCTTTCTGGGGTACCTCCCAGTAAGCAAAAAGGAGGCAAGGTAACAGGACATCCCATCTCCTCCTGAGTTTTTCAGGGAGTCCCATTATCATACCTTTGAGAGTTTTATTAAACCTCTCTACCAGTCCATTAGTCTGTGGATGGTAAGGAGTGGTGAACTTGTAGGTAACACCACACTCCTTCCACATTGCTTTCAAGTATGCAGACATGAAGCTGCTACCCCTGTCTGATACTACCTCTTTAGGAAAACCCACCCTGGAAAAGATTCACAGGAGGGCCTTTGCCACTGCAGGAGATGTAGTGGTCCTTAGAGGAATTGCTTCAGGATATCTTGTGGCATGGTCCACAACCACCAAGATAAACCTACTGCCTGAAGCAGTAGGAGGGTCAAGGGGGCCAACTATGTCAACCCCTACCCTTTCAAAGGGCACCCCAACCACAGGTAGTGGAATAAGGGGAGCTTTTGGAGTGCCACCAGTCTTGCCACTGGCTTGGCAGGTCACACAAGACTTGCAAAAATCATAAGTGTCCTCTGACATCCTAGGCCAGTGAAACAGGGGGACAGGTCTCTCCCATGTTTTGATCTGGCCCAAATGCCCAGCCAAAGGAATGTCATGTGCAAGAGTTAGGAGGAACTCTCTGTACTGCAGGGGAATGACCAATCTTCTGGCTGCTCCAGGTTTTGGGTCCCTTGCCTCGGTGTACAAGAGGTTGTCCTCCCAGTAAACTCTATGTGAGTCACTGACATCCCCATTTTGCTGCTTGACAGCTTCCTGTCTGAGACCCTCTAATGTGGGACAGGTTTGCTGTGCCACACTCAGCTCTTCCCTGGCAGGCCCCCCTCCACCCAAAAGCTCAGCAGTGTCTGCTGCCAGCTCATCTGGTGAAAGTCCTGCACAAGAAGGACATTCTTCTTCCTCAGAAGGAGAATCACCTGTAGAGGGAGAAATATTGGGTAGGAATTTACCCTTGCTACCCCTAGCTTTAGGGGGCACTTGGTCCATTGTTCCAGGATCCAAGTTACCCTGTCCTTTTTGCTTTTTGGCCTGAGCCCTTGTCAAAGCAAAAATATGCCCAGGAATGCCCAGCGTTGCTGCATGAGCCTCCAACTCCACTTTTGCCCCAGCTGATGTCTCTAAATCGTTCCCTAGTAGACAGTCTACAGGTAAATCTGAGGCAACCACAACTTTCTTTGGACCAGTAACCCCCCCCAGTTGAGATTCACAACAGCCATGGGGTGGCTAAGAGTGTTGTTATGAGCGTCTGTCACTTGGTACTGCTGACCAAGTAGGTGTTGTTCAGGGTGGACCAGTTTCTCTATTACCATTGTAACACTGGCACCTGTGTCCCTGTAGGCCTGAACCTCAACACCATTTATTAGGGGAAGTTGCTTGTACTTATCCATATTAAGGGGACAAGCAACCAAGGTGGCCAAATCAATGGCACCTTCAGAGACTAACACAGCCTCTGTGGTCTCCCTAACAAGACCAACCCCAACTACATTGCCAATAGTGAGCCCAGCTACACCCTTGGATTGGCTATTTGTAGGTGTGCTCCCACCACCACTGCTACTACTAGGGGCACTAGAATTTGCAGCAGGGGTTGTGGTAGTGGGAGGTTTGGTGTTTTTCTTTGGACAACTGGAATCAGTTGCCCAATGGCCTTTGACTTTACACAAATAACACCAAGGCTTTTCTGGTTGATTATTGGAAGAGGATTTGGACCCATCACCCCCACCAGAGGATTTTTGTGGGCCTGATGAAGACTCAGTTTTACTTTTGTCACCACCCTTGTCAGAAGACTTACCATCCTTCTTCTTGCCATCCTTGTCACCCCCGTATGAACTTTTCTGTTCACCCTTGTTCTGACCCACTTGTCTGCCTTCTTTCCCAATTCTTGGGGAGAGGTCAGATCCGAGTCCACTAGGTATTGGTGCAACAAGTCAGACACACAGTTATTCAGAATATGCTCTCTCAGAATAAGATTATACAGGCTTTCATAGTCAGATACCTTATTGCCATGTAACCACCCTTCCAAGATCTTCACTGAACAGTCCACAAAGTCTGTCCAGTCTTGAGAGGACTCTTTTCTGGTGTCTCCGAACTTAATCCTGTATTGTTCAGTGGTTAAGCCAAATCCATCCAAGAGTGCATCCTTCAAAACTGTAAAATTGTTAGCTTCACTTTCTCTAACAGTAAGGAACCTATACCTACCCTTTCCATTGAAAGATAGCCACAAAATAGCAGCCCACTGCCTTTGAGGGACCCCCTGTACCATACAGGCCCTCTCAAGTGCAGCAAACCACTTGTTGATGTCATCCCCCTCCTTGTAAGGGGGGACTATCTTGTGCAGATTCCTGGAATCATGTTCTCTAACAGGATTACTATCAGGAATACTGCTGCTGCCACCATGGGGTCCTAACCCCAACCTCTGTCTTTCCATCTCAATGTCTAGGGATTCCCTATCTAAGGGCAGCTGTTGCTGTTTAAGCTTCAGTCTGGTCTCTTCAACCCTCAACTTTTTGAGTTCCCTTTCTAACAAGTTATCCTCAGGGTGGGTGGGTTGGGAATGCTTTGACACAGAAGACAAGTTGGAAACTACAGAGGGGGATCTGTCCCTAACTGACTGAACCCTAGAAACCTGGCCGCTAGGAATAAAGGCTTCCCTACTGTGATGGGAACCTCCATTACTACCAACATTACTGGGTGTCCTGCTAAGGGGCAGACCCTGTTCAGAACCCTCCCCACCTTCCTCAAGGTGTTCCCCTGAGTCAGACTGGGAACCTTCTATTAACCTCTCATCTGATGGGCCTGCTTGGGACTCATCATTTACAATAAGCATGTTAAACAGAAACTCTTTTGTAGGGTTCTTTCCTATAACTAAACCTCTATCTAAGCAGAGACTCCTTAGGCTCTTGTAATTCAAATTGTCATAAGTTGTATTGACAGTTTTAAGAGCTGAATCTACCACAGACATGATAGCAAAATGTTTAGAGATAGTGAGAAGAAAGAAAATGTTTCAGAACTTTAGAAAGCACAGAGAAAAAAACTTTTTCTAACTTTTAGAAAACTTTTAGAAGTTTCTAGGAAACTTTTCAGAACTTTGTAAAACGTTTTTAGAGAAGAAAAGCAAAACTTTGTGGTTAAGTGTACATACACAGAACTGTTTTGTATATGATTCTCTTATGAAAAGTACACAATGACAAAGTGGTAAGTAGTTACAAGTACTTATCCCACCGCTGGACAACCAATGTAGGAGGCTGGCCTGGCTTGTAGTGGGTACCAGAGGTACTTACACCTTGTGCCAGGTCCAGTTATCCCTTATTAGTGTAGAAGAGGTGTTTCTAGCAGCTTAGACTGATAGAAGGTAGCTATGGCAAAGCAGCTTAGGCTGAACTAGGAGACATGTAAAGCTTCTACTATACCACTTATATCATATGCACAATATCATAAGAAAACACAATACACAGAGTTACTAAAAATAAGGTACTTTATTTTTATAACGATATGCCAAAAGTATCTCAGTGAGTACCCTCAGTAAGAAGGTAAGATATATGCACAAGTTATATGTACACAAACCAAAATTAGGTAAGTAAGAGCAAGAAAAGTAATGCAAACAGTGTAGAATTACAATAGGTTTCAATAGGAGCACATAGGTATAGGGGCAACACAAACCATATACTCCAAAAGTGGAATGCGAACCACGAATGGACCCCAAACCTATGTGAGCTTGTAGAGGGTCGCTGGGACTGTAAGAAAACAGTGAGGGTTAGAAAAATACCCCACCCCAAGACCCTGAAAAGTAGGAGTAAAGTACACCTACTACCCCTAGAGAGCACAGAAGTCGTGATAGGGGGATTCTGCAGGAAGATCACACACCAGCAGTGCACTGACAACGGATTTCTGGACCGGAGTACCTGTAAGACAAGGGGACCAGGTGCAATAGTCGCGACAGTGTCGAGAGGGGGCAGGAGCCCAGGAAATGCCAGCTGAAGTTGCAAGGAAGCTGCCACCAGTTGGAAGAAGCTTGGAGTTCTGCAAGAAAGAAGAGGACTAGGAACTTCTCCTTTGGAAGACGGATGTCCCACGTTGCGATGAAGCTTGTAGAGGTGTTCCCACGCAGAAAGACAGCATACAAGCCTTGCTAGCTGCAAGGGTTGCAGTAAAGGTTTTTGGGTGCTGCAGGGGCCCAGGAGGGACTAGGATGTCGCCTTTTGGAGGAGGAGACAGAGGGGGAGCTCAACAACTCAGAGAGCCCTCACAGAAGCAGGCAGCACCCGCAGAAGTACCCCAACAGGCACTTAGAATTAAAGTGAACCAGAGTCCACGCAAAGTCACAAAAGGGGTCCCACAACACCGGAGGACAACTCAGAAGGTTGTGCACTGCAGGACGGAGTGCTGGGGACCCAGGCTTGACTATGCACAAAGGAAATCCTGGAAGAGTGCACAGGAGCCGGAGCAGCCGCAAATCACGAGGTACACAGCTTTGCAGTCTAGCGTGGGGAGGCAAGGAATTACCTCCACCAAACTTAGAATGAAGAGTCACTGGACTGTGGGAGTCACTTGGACATAGTTGCTGTGTTCCAGGGACCACGCTCGTCAGGATGAGAGGGGACCCAGAGGACCAGTGTTGCAGTCTTTTGGTGCCTGAGTTAGCAGGGGGAAGATTCCGTCGACCCACGGGAGATTTCTTCGGAGCTTCTGGTGAGGGGTGAAGGCAGGCTACCCAAAGAGCATGCACCACCTGGAAACAGTTGAGAAAGCCGGCAGGATTAGGCGCTACAATGTTGCTGGTAGTTGTCTTGCTACTTAGTTGCGGCTTTGCAGGCACCCTGGAGCAGTCAGCGGTCGATCCTTTGATAGAAGGCGAAGAGGGAGATGCAGAGAAACTCTGGTAAGCTCTTGCATTCGTTATCTAAAGAATTCCCCAAAGCAGAGACCCTAAATAGCCAGAAAAGGAGGTTTGGCTACCAAGGAAGGAGGATTGGCTACCAAGAGAGGTAAGAGCCTATCAGAGCCTCGGACGTCACCTGCTGGCACTGGCCACTCAGAGCAGTCCAGTGTGCCCCCAACACCTCTGTTTCTAAGATGGCAGAGGTCTGGGACACACTGGAGGAGCTCTGGGCACCTCCCCTGGGAGGTACTGGTAGGGGGAGTGGTCACCCCCTTTTCCTTTGCCCAGTTTCGCGCCAGAGCAGGGCTGGGGGATCCCTGAACCGGTGTAGACTGGCTTATGCAGAGATGGGCACCAACTGTGCCCATCAAAGCATTTCCAGAGGCTGGGGGAGGCTACTCCTCCCCAGCCCTTCACACCTATTTCCAAATGGAGAGGGTGTAACACCCTCTCTCAGAGGAAATCCTTTGTTCTGCCTTCCTGGGCCAGGGCTGCCTGGACCCCAGGAGGGCAGAAACCTGTCTGAGGGGTTGGCAGCAGCAGCAGCTGCAGTGGAGACCCCGGAAAGGCAGTTTCTGCAGTACCTGGGTTCTGTGCTAGAGACCCAAGGGATCATGGAATTGTCCCCCCAATACCAAAATGGTATTGGGGGGACAATTACATGATCTTAGACATGTTACATGGCCATGTTCGGAGTTACCATTGTGACGCTATACATAGGTAGTGACCTATGTATAGTGCACGCGTGTAATGGTTTCCCCACACTCACAAAGTCCGGGGATTTTGCCCTGAACGACGTGGGGGCACCTTGGCTAGTGCCAGGGTGCCCACACACTAAGTAACTTTGCACCCAACCTTCACCAGGTGAAGGTTAGACACATAGGTGACTTATAAGTTACTTAAGTGCAGTGGTAAATGGCTGTGAAATAACGTGGATGTTATTTCATGCAGGTTGCACTGGCAGGCCTGTGTAAGAATTGTCAGAGCTCCCTATGTGTGGCAAAAGAAATGCTGCAGCCCATAGGGATCTCCTGGAACCCCAATACCCTGGGTACCTCAGTACCATATACAAGGGAATTATATGGGGGTACCAGTATGCCAATGTGAATTGGTAAATTTAGTCACTAGCCTGTTAGTGACAAATTTGGAAAGCAGAGAGAGCATAAACACTGAGGTTCTAATTAGCAGAGCCTCAGTGAGACAGTTAGGCATCACACAAGGAACACATACAGGGCACATACTTATGAGCACTGGGGCCCTGCCTGGCAGGGTCCTAGTGACACATAGACTAAAACAACATATATACAGTGAAATATGTGGGTAACATGCCAGGCAAGATGGTACTTTCCTACAATAGGTCTGTTATCCAGCCTGTTACTGGCGGTATTGCGCTGTACTTCCAGCACATTGCTATACAACTTTTTGCGAGGATCAGAGCTAGGTCTAGGACCTTGTTGGTCGCCCTGCGCTGTGAGGATCTCTTTGTTACCCCCAGTATGTAGTGTGACCCATCCAGGCATGTTTCCCATTCAGTAATGCCATTCAATATCTTGGTTATAGAGTCCCAGAACTTGGCTATGTGGGTGCATGTCCACACTATGTGTAGGAAGTTGGCGTCCCGGGCTTGTCATCTCGGGCACATGTCCTCCACTCCTGAATACATTTTTGCCAATCTTGTGGGAGTAAGGTAAGTATGATACAGGTAGTTAAGTTGTGGATATTTGTAGCAGGCACTGGTGGAGATAATCTTCGGTACTAGGGGGGCTTGTTCCCATTGTATATCTGTGTATGATGTTTGGAATGCTGCATCTCAGTGTGCCCTAAGCACTGTAAATATATTTGTGACCGCTTTTTTCTCTCCCCCCTGGGATAGTAGCATCTGCAGAAGTGCTGACGTTTGTGGTTCCTCATGTATGATGTCCCAATATTGAGAGATGTGACAAGTTAATGAAGCATATGTGCGTAAAGTGCTCGGTGAAATACCATAACTGGCGACCAGACTGTCAAATGGAATTAGCATGCCGTCTTCAAATATGTCTCCCCATGCTGTTATGCCTGTGCTTTCCCACGTGGATGCCGTCGGCTCGTGACGTTTATCCGTGCACCCCAGTAGGAACCAGAGTGGTAAGCAGGGGGCATATGGGTATTTTTGATGTGTAGTGTGTGTATATTTGGTCCAGCATTTCTTGGCAGTTGTCATTAATATATTACCCTCATCTATTGGAGTATCGGGCCGGGCTTCATGATTCAGCTCAGTAGCTTAGTCGGAGTCCCCTGCCTATAGTTGGTGCTCAGCTCGGTTAGGTTAATGCAGCCATCCAGTACATTGGCCATTGGAGCTGGGCAGCCGCGTAATAATGCTCGTAATTTGGTGCCACTAGCCCACCATTCGATATGGATGCGTATAACTTATCCATAGACACCCGACGTCTTCCTTTGCCCCTATCAGTGCTACCAGGAAGGCCCTCATATCATTGAACCATTTACGTTGGAGGAATACCGGGATGGCTGAAAAGTAACATAATAATCTGGGAAGCACCAACATCTTAGATATGGCCAGTCTACCCATTGGGGAGAGGGGAAGGGATGTCCAGTACAGGGATGTAGGGAGGACCTCACATCTGACAATGTCCTTCCAATATATGCGTCTATAAGATCTTTTTCCTCATGATATATTCTGACCCCAGGTACTTGATAGTGTCACGGACCATGTCAATGGGGTAGAGGGCAGCTGCTCTTGCTGAGCTGCAGACAAGGATTTAACAGGGAATAAACATGATTTCTCCCACTTCACTCTGAAGCCTGATGCCCTACCAAATTGTTGCAGCAGTGCCATTAGTTGGGTTTATCATCCCCAGCGTCGTTGCGTAGGTATACCAGAGCATTGTCCGTGTACAGTGATATAATGTGCCAAGTACCACCCATATACAGTCCCCATTTGGGTGCACGCACCGGAAGGGCGTGCACCAGGGTTTCCATTGCCAGTGCGGAGAAAAGTGCCTATCGGGTCCCACGCTTTATAACAAAAGGATCAGAGTTTAGGTTGCCTGTCCCCACCCATGCTAACGGTGCTTGATGGAGAAGGGCGATCCACCTATGGAGACTAGGGCCTAGGCCCATTTTTTTTAACACCCTCATCAAGTAGTCCCACCCCAATGTGTTGAATGCTTTTTCTATGTCAAGTGATGCCACCCACGCTCCTATGCCCTCAGTGCACGCCTAGTACATTATTGAGAACAAGCGCCGGAGGTTCAGAAACGTGCTTCTGCCCAGGATTAATCCATTCTGGTCTAAATGTATTAGCCCTGTAATTATGGGTGAGAGCCTATTTGCCAGTATAAGACTGAGCATTTTGTAGTCCGAGTTAAGTAATGACAGCACTTTGTACGACCCCATCATTAGTGGATCCCTGCCAGTTTGGGTAAGATCACCAATGTCGCTTCCCACATAGAAGTGGGTAGGATCCCCTTACCATACACAGCGTTATAAGTCGTTAATAGTCTAGGGGTTAATACTGTCTGGTATGTGGCATAAAATTCGATCGGCCAACCGTCTGTGCCCGGAGTTTTGTCCTGCGCTGTTTGTTTGATTGCCTCTTCTATTTCCGATAATTGTAATGGAGTCGCTAGTGCCTCGCTATCTTCCGGAGCCACACGTGGCATGTGCATGGCCCGCAGGAACATTTCCAGTTCGTCACTCTCCATTACGATTCCAGGACGGTGTATAATGTGGAGTAGTATGCGTGGAATGCTGCGTTAATATCCGCCTACGTGTTCAGCAGCTGCCGGTCACTATCTCTCATAGCAGTAATTGATGTTTTGTCAGCCTCCGATCTTAAAAGCCAGGCCAAGAAGTTGCCCGCTTTATCCCCCTCTGCATGTTTTCAGGCCTAGTATTCCCTGTAATTCAGTTGGGCAAGCCTATCAAGTGTGGTTTTATGTGTAATGCGTATTCTCGCCAGTGGCACAGCCGCAGTGTCATCTGTGGGCATGAGTTGCTCATAATATTGCATTTTGGACTGAAGCTTCTGGAGCTCCCTGCATAGGGCCAGCTCGGCACCAACATTTGTCAATATTGCATGTACCCTGAGTACCACCATTCAATCCCCGTATCTGATGCCGTGCCCCCATTTATCTAAAAATAAGTATTAATATGCCCTCTGAGTCATTCCCTGTATGCTGCATCCTGCAAGGCTAATACAGGTACTCTCCATGTGGGTATACTCAAAGGGGTGCGATTTTAGCGTAGCCAGATCTGTAAGGGTGAGTGGTCCGAAAATGTGCGACTGAGATACTCGGCATTAGTAATTTTTAATAGTGACTCCGAATTACAGTAAATGAGGTCAATCCTAGTGTGCAGATCATGCAACCCTGAGTAATAGGAGTATCCGCGTTCAGTGGGGTAGAGGCCCCGCCATGCATCATGTAATTGGTTGTGTGTTGCCCATTCTCGTAAATATTGTGCTATCATTCTAGACTGGGCACCTGGTACCGGCGGGCGGGATCGATCCAGCTCTATGTCCGGGATGCTATTATAGTCTCCCCCCCTCCAGTAGCATGGCGCCGCCAGATTGTGAAGTAAAGACATAGTGAGTAATTGCAGGAATGTGGCATGATTAGCATTTGGGGTGTAGAGAGACATTATGGATGTCGGTGCCCCGTCTAGATTCCCTTCTAGTGTTACATATCGTTCCTCTGGGTCCACTCTGGTATGCAGTACCTCCAAAGCGCCCCTGGTGCCACCCGGATAAGTGTCCCCCTGGCGTACCTAGAGTATGTGGTCTCTACAAATGTGCCCCACCAACGCTTGCGTAGCCTTTCGAGGTCTAGTGCAGTAAGGTGCGTTTCCTGCAACAACGCCACATGTATTTTGCACCGTCGTAGAAACTGGTATACTCTATCTCTTTTATCATAGCCTGCTAACCCCCTAACATTCCATGTCATAAGAGAATACTGTGCCATATATCCAGTTAGATATTAGGTCACCTATGACCTGTGTGCCCTGAGGCAGACCCACTGACTTCCAATCTCACTTTGACCTGCTCTCCACCCTCTACTGCGCCACCCCCCTCCCATCACGCACCCTGATATGCACAACCAATTGAAACTATTTATAACCATTAAAACAAACCCCCTAGTATAACATAGGTATGACAGTAAATTCCCTATCCCAGGCTATGACGCCAAATGGCGATCAGCCAATAGCACTGTAATGCTTACACATAAGAAAACAAACTACTATTCAACATTGAATACACCGTGGGGTATGTGGGGGGATTGCGTGTTTGGCCAAACAACGGTGAGTGTCATAGCAACGCATATAATAGTAGTGCTCAGCCCTTGTGATAGAGATAACAACCCTGCCTCTCTATAAGGACAGAATACCTCATGTGGTTGGGCCCCACCGGTTCCCAGGATATGACCATAATAGTGGCTTAATTTATAGCAAGTCTTCAGCAGTTTGTGGTGTCACAGGTGGGCCACCACCGAGTAGCAGATATATCTGTTTGCTGTCCAGTTCAGGGATATCCACCTCCAACTGTCATCTGCTCGCCAGGGGTGTGGGGGGGGGGGTGGGAATGGTGTCCCAGTCCGATGTTTCACCTCAGCCACCGCCCACGCTCCTTACACTGCCGCCTGCTCTTTCAATGGGCCAGACCTTGACTGATGTTCATTTGGGCCCTTGTTCTCCTGTCTCGTGATCCTTAGTTGTCGTGCAGGTGGGTTTTGCGGTGCATGGGTTATGCCTCTTCTTCTAACCATGCCGTGGCTTTGTCTGGTGTGGTGCAACAGGTGGTGACGTTGTCCAGAGTGATCCGGAGAGTTGCTGGGAATTGTAGCGCATATTTAATATTGTGCTAAGTGTGCTCTTGACCAGGAGGAAAGATGTTTGCTTACGTTGCACTTCCAGGGTGTCGTCTGGATAAATGTGTACAGGTGCGTCTGCTATTCTCCAAGGGCCACGTGCGTGGGCCACGTGTAGAATATGGTCTCTGTCTCAGTAATTAAAGAGGCGAACCACTAATGGGCACGGGGGCCCTCAGACGTGGAGGTCTGCCCGATACCCTGTGGGCTCCTTCAACTGAAAAGAAGGTTGAGTGTTTGCCTTGCAGGACTGTTTGAGATAGCCATTCTCACATATAGAGGTCCATGCTGTGGCCCTCCTCGCACTCCGGGAGCCCCACCACCCGTATGTTATTACAACAGGATCACCCTTCCTGTTCCTGTACCCGCTGGCGCAGGTGCAACACTTCCTTTTGTAAAGCTGTGAGGTAGTGTCTGTCACTGATGGTCTTATGTCAGATGACACATTTTCCGTGGCTTCCACGCAGTACTTCAACTTCTTGTGATCTTCCCGCAGACCCATGTCTATGCGCAATATGTCGATCTTGGGTTCCAAGGTAGCCTTAATGTCAAGCACCGCACTTAGTATGTCATTAAATCTCTGGTAATGCTCTGCCAATGTGGCCGCCAGCGAGGTGTCTGGGGAGTTCCTGCATTCTCCTGGCTCGACCAACTTGTGCGTTCCTGAGCCAGTCGCCCAGGGCTTGTCTGTTCTGTTGCGACCCATCTCCATTTCAGCAAGCATGTCCACATATGGCCTGAGAGGTTTGTTATCAGGCTAACGTAGCCAACACAGGTCCAAGCACCCGGTTAATGCTCTGAGTAATATAGTCCTCACTGGAGGACCTCCGTGCTTTCTGTGGTGCCCAAGTGCCACATTCAGTTTTACAAAGCGGGGGGAACTAATGATGCAACTGATTGGCCAGAAGCACTGCAGCCTCCTCCCCAACATTTATCCTCCTTACTTCATGCCAAGGGCCGCCGGGAGCTGCCCCTGGAACCAGTCTCAGGGCCTAGGGCGGTAGGAGCTAGGAATGAGCGATCCAGCAAGTCCTCTGGCTGCCTCCCCCGCCTGGATGCTTCAGCCTGGCCCAACAGTCTTCTCCGATTTCTCCAAGGGATGGGCCCTCCTTCCTTATGTGCACTAGGCCCGGCAGGCCGCAATCATTTCTTGCCGCCCCGGTCTCACCTGGAGCGGCCTCCTCCCTCAATCAGCGAGTCGCGTCCCGGATGCCGCGCCCCTGCACCCCGCGCGCTCACTGGTATGGCTGCCGCCTCCTCGTTGTGGTCCGTCTCTGCTCTCCACAAGCGCTCTCCCGTATGCTGGAGGCGCTCGGGGTCCTCCCTCAGGGGCGCAGGTTAGTGATTGTGGGGCTCTATGCAATCCAATCACAGGGCTAGCTGGGCCTCTCCGTGGCCTCGCGCATGCTGGTAGGTCTGGTTCCTTTGGCACAGCTGTGCCGCCACCCCCTTCGGCTTCTCTCCTGCCAGCTTGCTGAGCGTGTGGGGCCGGTAATGGGGGCCGCACAGCACTCGATTATGCGGCAGGGGTTGAGGCAATTAATTTAGGATCTCGAGAGGGCCTGCAGCTGAGCTGGATTAGATGCCCGCTCTGGTCGCCATCTTGGCCACACCCCCCCTCATTCCACTCTTGATGCACCAGTGGTGCGGGCCCCTCCACACCAAGCAGCAGACCAGCTGGGCTGAGGGTCACCTAGACCCAAACAGCAGTCCAAAATCGGGAGGTTGGCAATGGGTGCCGGCCAAGAGAGTCGCAAGTGGTGGACCCCGAAGATGAAAGAAATGATCCCCGGGCAGGGTGCTCCATCAAGCATCTCCTATTAGAGTAGTCTTGGGAAGGAGAGGTGCTCATCTGGGCTATATGCTGCAGTGAAGGCCTGGTGTTAGCATTGTCTCATGGCCTCTGATACTGACTTGGTCTGGGCCCCAGGAAGGCTGCAATGCCAGGGTTCACAAGGGTGAAAGAAACGCCCCCCCCCCAGGCAGGTTACTCCATCAAGCGTTTCCCAGCAGGCTGCATAGAGAGGGGCACTCACCTTGGCTGTTTGGCTACTTCCCAGGCCCAGCATTGGTGTCCTACTGCAGCCCTTGGTGCAGACCAGGCCCCAGGAGGGCTACGACTTGTGGTGTTCGGGGCCTCATCACCATCTGGTGCACCCCAGGGCTGCGGGCCTGAGGTGTGGCAAGGCGGTGAGCTGCTGAGCAAGGCCTGGCTTGTGTTTTAAGGTTGTGGATCATCGTTCCCACCGGGGGAAGGGCAGCAGTTGGTGCACCAGAGATCTGTGCACATCTTGCCTGGGAGGCATGCCCAAGTTCCAGGGTTTAGGTGGATTCCCCGGCCCTCTGGAGCGGAGTCTCACCATAGGTGGACCACCATCTTGCGCTGTCATGCCATGCCGCTCCCCAACAGTAGTCCTTCTATTATCACACTTTAATAATCTACAGATTCTCTATGGGTCAGTTTTAGGAGCTAGGGGCTTCTTTTCTTATAAGTGTATCAAAGCTAAATGCTTCTTTTTTATTGCAACATAGCTTCTCTGTTGAGACATCCATTCACAGTGAGGGCTGCCTGTGAAAGGATTTACTGAAAAAGTGATCCTTTTCTAGAGTTATTTTGTCTGAGTGAATAGGGTGTTTAGTTCACTACAGTCACATCACTCTCTCTCTAATGATTCCTCTGAGCAGAGTAGACAGTCTCTGTAGAAGCACTGAGAAAAAAAGTAGGTCCTGTGCACTATATTTCAGATTGCTATACATTCTTGCTTAGTACAGTTTCATAACCAGTGATCCTATCTCATACTACCATACAACAGAAGTGTCTCTAAGTTTCAGCTCAACTGAGACCAACTTCTTTGTATAGAAGACCTTTGAGAGCTTGTACCTCTTGAGCTACATGGCTTTATAAACAGCAAGGTGTCTGCTAATATTTTTGAGTAAAATTAGTTTGTGAAAGGCCTCAGACAAACACTAGCTCCTAAGCTACTACATTTCAGCATAGGGGAAATGAGGGAAAGTCAAGTCTGATTTAAAATGAGACGTTTTTCATACAGTTGTATAGAGAGTGATTGGCTGACTTCACACTAATTCCCTCTGCACTAATAGGTCTGTCATTGGTTATAGATTATGTGTAAGAGTAACTTAGTGCGAAATGTATCCTTTCAGTAAGGTGTCTCTTATGACAGACTATGGTGTATGAATGGGTTTTCAAACAACAAGATCTCTGCAGATATCTCTGAAGAGAGTAACATGTTAGTGTAGAAGGGTTTAGACAAGCACTAGGCCCTCTTTTACCAGATTTACACAGGGTACACTTTGGTTGTGGTACTGTTTCATGAAAGACTAACTTCTTGTTAGAGAAGCCCATACAGAGTGATTGGTTCACATTTATAACAGCACGCCATCTCTCCTGATAGCCCTCACAAGATGAAACAGAGGGTGTGAAGGCCATTAGTAATAAAATCATGTGTCTCAACAGATGTTTTTTCATAGGGCAGATGGTATTTGCTTCAGTTCACTAACAGCTCTCTGTCTGCTAACACTTCTAAAGAGCACACATGACGGATGTAGAAGGATCTATTCCAACACTATGCCTTTTATTATCACATCATTTCCTCATACCGATATAACACTCCGCTAACAAAATGACCTGTCTACTGAGACCTCAGCACCTGTTAAATACTGCATGCAAAACACTACTCTATAAACAGTACCAGTGAAACCTTTTTATAACAGAATAGCCTCTCTACTGAGACCTTTCCACATATTAAATGCTGGTAGTAAAATACTTTTTTTTAAATTAGGCCCGGGCACAACTCGTGGAGTTTCACTCCACTGAATTTTTCTGAATTACACAAAAACTCAGTGATTTTCTACTCGAGCTGCAGCTGTCTCAATGTGAGTGGTCACGACCTACCACAACCACAACCACCCACGTTGAGAAATCTCACCATGAAGTATTCTAGCACCTGAAAATCGTGCTAGAGGACTAAAATTCTCACTTACCAACTCGCCAACTTAACGTTGCCTTGAGGACAGCACATTCATTCTAATACAGTGCACTTTCCTTGTTTGTGCAGGGTGCACCTTTTCAAAGGGACTCCCTGGCGCAATCAAGGAAAATGTGCTGTAATACAGCCCCTGGTGTCCATACTTGATTGTAGAGACATACTCACTTTTCTTTCAGACATCTCCCCATGGAGACAGTTATATGTAATGCTGTGTGCACAGCAGCGGCTATGAGTGCGTATTAGAGTTTGGAGATTGGCTGCTTTCTGTGCCCATACCTCTTTCTTCTATCACATTCCCCTATACTGCAGCATGGACAAGGACTGATCTTTCTACTAACACATTACTATTGCATGACAAGTTACCATAGCTCTATAACAAAATAATTGGCTTCTCCATTAGTGTCTATAGAGTAAAAGATATGCATACTACCATAAAGATACATATACATGCAGCAGCATATTTACAATCCTTAAATATGGAACTGCCAGTTATGGTGAATATTGCAATTCTATAATAAAATTAACATTTATAATAAGTATTGAGCAAAGAAATCAGAAGTAATGTTATACTTTTTTACTACAACAAAACAATTTAACAATCCAGAACCACAACAACTATATTAACATAGTAGAGTGCTGTGTCATATAGAAAAGTAAAGTAAAGTGGAATAGAGTGTTGTACATTGGAGTGTATGGGCAAACAGGTAGGTGTAGAGTTGGATAGTAGCGTGTACGGTGATAGAGTGAAGTAGAATTTCGTAGAGTGCCATGAAGTGTGGTAGCCTTTTATAAAGTGGAGTAATATAGAGTGGAGAAAAGTGTCATACAATGGAGCAGCATAGAGTGGAGTATACTGTAGTGGCTTAGAGTGGATTACCGTAAAGTGGAGTAGCATACAGTGGAATAGCGTACAGTACAATACTGTTCAGTGGAGTATAGAAGAGTGGAGTGGCATAGAGTGGAATAGTGTAGAGTAGAGTGTAGTGGCATAGAGTGGAGTAGAGTACAGTTGATTACCATTGAGACGGGTGGCTTACATTGAAGTGGTATCACGGTGAGTCGAAGAAACGGTTATAAATTGGAGTGGTGTCTCATACAGTAGATTAGAATGCTGTGTTGCACAGTGTTGGAAATTGTTGTACAGTGGAGTAGACTGTTGTACAATAAAGTGTAGGGGCATAGAGGTGAATGCAAATTTGGGCAGTGGAGTGTACGGAGATGGAGTGGAGTAGGATCTAGTAGAGTGGCATAGTGTGTAGTAGAGTTTTGTAGAGTGGTGTTATATACAGTGAAGGAGAGTACTCTGGCGTGGCATAGAGTCAGTAGCATGCAGTGTAGTGGCAAATAGTGGAATAGCTTAGAGTGGAGTAGTATAGACTGGAGTGGAGTACAATATAATAGTGTAGTAACATACAGTGGAGTGGCGTAAAGTGTAATAGCATATAGTGTAGTAGCATACAGTGGAGTAGCGTACAGTGAAGTGGTTTAGACTAGAGTTGTGTATTGTGGGGTGGGGTAGAGTGTAATAGAATACAGTAGAGTTGTGTGGAGTGGGGTAGAGTGGAATACCATACAGTAGAGGAGCAAAGATTGAAGTTGTATACAGTGTAATAGTATAGAATGGAGTGGCGCACAGTAGAATAGCATAGAGTGAAGTACTGTGGAGTGACAGAGTGGAACAGCATAGAGTGGAACAGCACAGAGTGGAGTGGCATACAGTGCAGTGGTGTAGACGGAAGTAGTGTACAGTGGAGTGGGGTAGAGTGAAATAGCATGTACTGGAGTGGAGTAGCATATAGTGGAGTGGCACTCAGTGGAATAGCATAGAGTGAAGTGGCACAGAGTGGAATGGAATAGAGTGAAATAGCATGTACTGTAGTAAAGTATGTGTAGTGGCATACAGTGAAGTGGTGTACATTAAAAAGGCATAGAGTGGAGCTGCATACAGTGTAATAGCATAGAGTGGATTGACGTAAAGTGAAGTTGTGTCCAGTGCAATATGTAGAGTGGAGTGGCATGGAGTGTAAAACTGTATAGTGGAGTAGCGTACAGTGGAGTGGTGTATACTGGAGTAGCATGAGGTAGAGTGTAATAGCATACAGTATAATGGAGTGGTGTATACTGGAGTAGCATGGGGTAAAGTGTAATAGCATACAGTGGATACAGTGGGGTGCTGTACACTGGAGTGGGTTCCAATTGAATATCATAGAATGAAGTGGCATAGACTGGGTGGCATAGCTTGTAGAAATGTACAGTGGAGTGACACACTATGAAATAGCATAGAGTGGAGTAGCATACAGTGGAATGGCTTAGAGGGAATAGCATATACCGGAGCAGCATATAGCGGAGTGACATGCAGTGGAGTGGTGGGCAATGAAGAGGCATAGAGTGGAGTTGCATACAGTGTAATAGCATAGAGTGGACTGGTATAGAGTGGAGTTGTGAAGAGTGGAGTTGTGCAGAGTGTAACAGCATAGAGTGGAGTGGCGTAGAGTGTAATAATGTATAGAGGAGTGGTGTATAATGGAGTGGTGTAGACTGGAATGGTGTGGGGTAGAGTGTAATAGCATACAGTGGATACAGTGGAGTGCTGTACATTGATTGGAGTGGGGTACAATTAAATAGCATACAATTAAGCGGCATAGAGTGAAGCATCATCCATTAGAATGGTGTAGAGTGGAGTAGTGTACATTGGAGTGACATAGTTTAATAGCATACACTGGAGTGTTGTAGAGTAGAGTGTCATACAGTGGAATAGATTAGAGTGGAGTGGCGTACAGTAGAATGACGTAGAGTGTAAAAGTGTACAGTGGAGTAGCATCCAGTAGAGTGGCGTACAGTGAGTAAATAAGACTGGGGCAGCCTACAGTGGCATTGCATACAATGTAATAGATAGAGAGGAGTAGCATATAGTGTAGTATTGTACAGTGGAGAGGCATAGAGAAGAGTGGCATAGAGTTGAATAACATATAGTGGAGTGGCTACAGTGGCATGCTATCCAGATGTATGTGAAATTTAGCAGCCTTGCATTCCTCCAGATTTACCAATCAATGCAGGACAAGGTATGGTGGCCTTGCGTTCCTTTGAAAATCTTACTTAAGTATTGCATTGCCCATGTAACACAAATAAAGCAGGTAGGCCTTAGTTATATTTTGGGCCATGGTATACCATGATAGCTTTGCAGTATACTGTGGTACATGGCGATGACAAGCCAGTATATAGTTGGGTAATGGCTGTTTTTGAAGAATGAAAAGGCTACCATATTGTTCTTACTACACGTTGTTTGTGTTCAGTGTTAGGGCCTTAGAAATAGGTCAGAAGTAGTTCCCTATCTATTATCAATTTGTTAGAGTGGTAATAGGTAGGTAAATGTATTTATGTATTTTTAGATATCTTTAAATATGTTTACAGCCATGTACCGTGGTAGTGTCAAAATATTTTGTGAAATTCTGCTAAATTACAGTGGTGACAGCTGTCACTAAATCTAAATACCTTATAATTAAAAAATACTTACCCTACTTAACTGCAGTACCCAAAAAGCATTGTCTCTGCACCATTATGTATAACCCTACCACATTTCATGCAGATCCATTCAGTAGTTTTTGCACTAAGTTGAATAAAATAAAAATAGTCTATGGAAAGTGCATTGGTGGAAAAATTTGTTTTTGGACCCCCTTTTATCTTTGCGCTCCCTTAGCAATTCACCACAAAAAATGACCTAATCTCAAAATGTCAAAAATGATATAGTTCTGGAAAGTTTTGTGGCAAATCGTCAAAAGGGTGGAGAGTTGTTTGGGGGGGGGGGGTAATACCTAAGGAATTACTATCTTTAGGAAGATTAACTATAACTACAGAGTGGCAATCAGATTTAATGTGATTGCTTTCTTTTTATCTTTTGCTTTTGTTCTGTATTTGTTTTTTGGTTTACATAATCATGTGACCAAAAATATGTTTTTCAATTGTTCATGTAATAATTTCCATATTTACATATGGAATCTAGTTTTTTGGGGCTTCCTTGCTACATTTAATAGAATTCTGCTACATATGAAGCCCAAAGTTAATAGTGAAAGCCAGTCATTGTTATTGTTATGAAAATTGCAATTCGTATTTTTCTGCTAGTGGCCTATTACCATGTCCTCCAAATAGTAGTTTGTGTGTCTCAGTGCTAGAGCAAATTTTCATTTTGTTGCACAGGGGTGCATCAGAAGGATGTTTTTTGTTTGGCTTGTTGGGCCACTTGTATTTTGTGAGCCAGAGAGCATACACAGAAAACTTATGAATATTAAGATGTACGCTATTCGTTATGTATTTGTTTATAGGTTTCCATTGGTATGTGACCATAAATGGTTCTTTCAGTTGCTCATGTAGTAAATCTGAACCTTTACATATGCAGTCTGTTTATTTTTTGCACTTCATTGTTAGTTTTAGTAGTGTTGTGCTACAGGATGTGATTAAGTTGAAAAACCTTATAACTTAACATGTACTTACTTTACTTACCTGCAGTACCCCACTGAATCATTTGTGGCCCCTAATATGTAATCCTGCCAAATTTTATAAGAAGTCCAGCTGCTGGTTTTTGTGCTATGCGAAGTACAAAAATCTATGGAAAATACATTGGATTTGAAGCTCGTTTTAGGGCCTCCTTTTTTCCTTCACCCCCTTGATCAAATGCCATGACACTTTCAGTTCTCTCAAAATTAAATGGGGGCAGCAGATCTGCAAAGCATGCACATTTGTGGCTACCTCCCCTCTGTAATGTTATCTATCTATCTTACTATAAAAAAAAAAAATCCAATTCCCACTGTATGAGGAATGCACACTTGGTGTCAATTCAACTGGTTTTATTCAGGTGTTACGACCAGACTCAGCAACGCGTTTCGGCTAAACAGCCTTGTTCACGCTTGGGGTGGCAGTTCATAGCAACCAACATAAACAAGCATGATACACAACACCGTAAAAGGACTAGAAAATGCTTTTGTTCCTCAGTTACACAGGACCCGCCATTTTGGAACTGGGCTGATGACGTTAACATCATTATAATCATACTTACATAACTTAAACAGGTTTTGTCAGAAATACTATAAAGTAATAATAGAATATCCTGCTAGGTAGATCTAGCCAAACAGTTGTTTCATTAATTCATCGTAGATAAGTCCATAGCTCCCACAACTCTTAGTGTTTTGATCATTTCTCTAAGCCCATTGTCAGGCAAACTATAGTAATTGACAATTATTAATATTAATCACACATTTTACAAATGTAGGGCAGGTGGTTCAACAACTGTGATTAAAAACAGGATTATATACTGCTACATCAATTAAGCCCCAGTGGCCATATGGTACCATAAACATATGATAATGTAGTTCTGTATGCAACATTCAATTATCACACTGTTGAAATATCATATTGATAAAAATTGCAAGTTCTAAAGCAAATCACATGCTAGCAATAAAATATAATCAAAATGTATCAAATTTGTTTAAGGTTATCAAAGCCTACCATGTGTAACTACCTCCCAAATACACTGCTATAAATAAATACAAAATAACACAAAACGACAGGTGGGTCATATTCAACCACTCTAAAGATGACACTACTAGTCCAGTATTTTATAATACAAAGAAAAAAGGAAAACCATCACCCTTGTACTCCAAGTGCTAGAAGAAAAGGGTAGGATGCCCCAGCCAGGGCCATCTCTTGAACCCAGCTACCCAGGTGAGAGTCCCTTCCTCTCCTCTGTAAGAAATAAAACAAATACTGGTTACATTAACTGACTGAGAGGGTGTCTAAGGTCATGTATTATCTGTGAGTTGCAGTTCATTTCATATATTCATTTTAACAGCATATAATTGCAAATTTCTACTGTACCTAAACAAGTCCTTTCTGCCAGAATACCCGCTATCCTCTATTCTAGATGCACATGTAGCTCCTCATCTGAGTTCAACCCATTTGGGATTTAGTGTTGAGCCTAATAATTTATCTAGATCGTACATAGCAAACCCACCAGGTCTCCTCCTCTGAGTAGTGATGGAATATTATCAATCCCTATATATTTTAATAGGTTCTGATCTCTGGACTGATGTATTTCAAAATGTCTTGGAACCGGGTAATTTTCATCATGATTCATTATTACTAAGGCATGTTACAATATTCTCTTTTTGACTGGGTGTACTGTGCTCCCTACGTATCTCAAACCACACGGGCATTCAAGGAAATAACAAAAGAGGTATTAGAGTTGATGAATCTAGTAATGACTCTTTTGCTCTGATCTGGCAATGTAAATGCTTTGTAGCTGAATGAATGTGTACAGGCTTTACATTTGCCACAAACAAAAAAGTGCTTGAGGGATTCTCCCCTAGCTTTGATGTTATCAGCTTTCTTACTTATATCTGTTTTTCCAACAAATCTCGCATGGATTTAGCTTTGCAGTACGTGACCCTGGGTCTTTCTCCTATGTCATTACCCCAATACCGGGTCACATTTCAACATATCCCAATTTTTGTTTAAGATCTCACATATGTTTCCTAATCTAGCATTGTATGTAGTGATGGTTCTCATTTCACTCTCTTCCACACCCTCGAATTTAGCCTCTTTCTCTGTGTTAGTGCCAAACAAAATTTCTGCCCTTTGAATTCCTTATCCAGTACCCATTTAAGATAGCCCTGTTCAGCAATCGTTGTACCATTATTTGCTTTTCTTCCTCAAAGAGAGTACTGTCACTACAATTTATTTTGGCCCTGATACAATTCCCATATGGGATTCTCCATTTAATTTGACTGGGGTGGTTCCTATATGCATGGAGTAAGCTATTGCAAGACGTGGCTTTGCGGTGTAATTTGGACACAATTTTGTCTCCCATCACTTGCAACTCCATATCCAGAAATACTATGCTGTTAGTACTATAGTTTGCTGTGAATTCCAAATTCAGATTATTGTCATTCAGTTTGGCTACAAACTCTCTGGCCTCTATTTCACTTCCCTGCCATATAAAAAAAAGTAATCAATAAAACGTAGCCATAAAACAGTTCTGTCCATTGTTGAATTGTCCCTGAGTGCGCATTCCTCGTACAGTGGGAATTGGAAAATCACGTTGCCGGCAGCTGCACAGATCTCTTGTGCCACTCCTTCATTACCAACTCAGCGTAAGCGTCAATTGAGGTGGAGCGCATATATATATATATATATATATATATATATATATATATGTATATATATATATATATATATATATTAGGTAGGTTGATTCAGAATTTACATGCACAAAAACATAAAAATTCAGTTGTTAGAATTATTTCAATTAACTGTAACTCGTGCCCTAAGGTAAATATAACTCGTGCCGCTGCCATGAACAGTTTTCTCATCAATACCTTCACTGGAAATGCTACAGTGATAGTATCAATGATGTCACAGAAGATGTCATGAGTGAACTGATATATGTTGTAAGTAGCAGTGCATGGCGAGGGTGCACTGCAGCATGTAGGGAAATAGATAAACAGATTGCTTCCACCTGGAGGTAACAATAGCTTCTCCTTCAGGGCAGGAGCAGTGCTGGCTCCCACTGCATGTGGTGAGCTGGCTGAGGCTACAAGGGTCTAGAGTCTGTGCCCCCCCCCCCCCAATAACAATATGGTGGGTGCCCTGGGCTGTGCGGCCCCTCTATCTTTTATTCAATTAATTGTCCCTTTGGGATGGGGTCCCCAGGACCTGACCACGCTCGGGGATAGGGGCCCTGTGACCCTCTCCCCTTTATTTAAATGAGCAACCTTGGGTGATGGAGTCCCAACTACCTAACAAGGCTCAGAGAGGGGGGCCGTGTGGCTGCCCTCCCCTTTATTAAAATCAGTGGCCATGGGTGATGGGGTCCCCAGGGATTAACAAGAATCAGGGAGGGGGGCCTTTAAAATATATATGCCCTGGCGCCTGGGGTCTCCAAGGCCAGAATAGGTTCGGGGGGGGCACGTGGTCCTCTCCCAATTAAAAGAAATAAAGGGCCTGGGGATTGGGTCCCCAGGTCCAGATCCTGTGGCCACCCCTTCCCACTCACAGCAGAAGGCTGCCTGCATTATGGGGTTTGCTTGATTTTTGGGGGCTGGTTACAAGGCCTGGCTGCAGGCCAAGCCCGCACTGTATATAGCCAAAGGTCCTGTGCAGTGTGTGGGGTTGGCTACATGTGAGAAATTGGCCTCAGGGATGGATTTACGAATGATAATTAAATGTTGTTTCATGTTAAACAAATCCCTAGAAATTTACTGAAAAGACCAAAAGTTAAACTAATGTTATAGTTAGATGTGATAAAAAGATCTTGTTAAAAAAAAACTCAGAAATTCACTGAAAAAAACAAAGCTTAAAGCAATGTTAGTTAGGTGACTTTGTCAGTGACAACATTAATGTTTTGTACCATTCTATGACATCGTGCATGACATCACTGATGACATCATTTAATGAGTGTGCAAGTTTGTTTTATAGTTTGTATCATGGCGTGTAACTACCATATTACTATTCTATCTAAATATGGACAGTCTGGGTCCAGCTAATGGGCGTGTTTACAATGTGCATGTGCTCTTGATGAACATGTTTGCATTGAAGAGTAACCTTGTGTGCAGGTAACAGTTGACAACTGGTGTCTTTATGTTCCACACAAGTTTTGTAAGCAACCTTGATATTTTAGACAGAACCATCCCAGCATGACCATTTCTATCTTCTTTGCTGTCTCCTAATTGGTTTGTGCAACTGATACGCCACTTCCGTTTCAAGCTGAGGAGCACTGACCAAGTGCAGATTAATTCCACCTGATTAGTGGCTGTCCCCTGGTACTATTTCTTCTACCACCCCTCCCATTCCCCCTGCTCATTTGCCAAGGCATGTATTTTTGCTTCCAAACTTTTGCATTTTATTTTCCAAACCATTTTACATGATTTTCAGCTGCCGCTTGCTGGCTTTAACAATGCTTGTTTGAATTGCCAATGTGGTGTATTCTAATGCTTCAAAGTGTTGCTTTCCTTCCACCGAACTAGGCCAAGGACTAAAGTTGAAGTATATTAAGAGGAAAAGACCTTGAATAGATCTGGCCCGTTCCCTATGGAGCAAAATTTAGTAAAAAAATATTTCAAGTTCTTGTTCTGCAAGCACAAGTCAAACATTCTATTTTGTCTAAAATAGATGTTTAGAACCCCAAACCACTATTTATATGATGAAATGTTACAACAATAATAAATGCTGGTCTTATAATAATGATAGTCATGTTAGAATTACATTTAAATGTTAGAAAATTAACTTGCTTTGGAAAAATGTTTGAGATAAGATTACAGATATAGGTTCAGTTAAAGTACAATTTGATAGAATGTAAATTTTTCTTGGTATTTATTCTAAAATATGTTTGACTAATTCTTCCATTGGGAAATTTTGTAGATTTCTTTATTGCTATCGCTCTACAATTGACCAAGGCCAACTAGAAAAATAGCAAAACTGGTACCTAATCCAAGCTCTATGAAATGGCTATTTAGAGGCATATGTTGTGGATGTCCATGATTTCCTTTGTATTGTAAAATGTTGTTCAAGACAATACAGTAGTTGGAGTTTTAAAACCACCTTACAAAATACATATTTTTCCAGAATACATTTGTTTTATATTTTCTTAATTCTCCATTATGTTCATTAAAAATTGTGATATTTACCCCAGAATGTATTTAATATTATTTGGCTTGTTGTGTTTTTTTCCTATGTGCGTATAGTCCTTTTCGTTAAAGCTCTGTAATTCTTACATTTTTCTTTTGTTTTTTTCTCTTTCCTCTTTCTGTCTTACTCCTCAATTGTTTTTTATAAAATAGCTGCTCCATTAGTTAGTAATATATTCTACATCACCTACAGCTACCTCATTAGTCTTTTATTGTAATATTAAATTAAGATTATGGTGTGGTCTCTTACAAGTATCTTATTATTATAATTGCAAAAAGGTCCTTGTAGTTGAAGTTTTAATAAACATATTTAAAATGTCCTAAATGTGCAGATTGTGTGAGTGTGCTCACTGGATTTTGTCTAATCTGTGTGATCTTGTGTCTCTAATAGAACCATTAAGAATGGACAAATTGGTGAGGTGTACAGGCAATATTCATTTTTTTTTATTTCTCTAAAGAACTGGATATGAAGAGAGGTGGTTCCAACTGCCAGAGTAGTGAAGCATACCATGGTTGTTACGTAGATCAGGGATGGTCGAGTAGAACATGGTACAGTGAATGTTTTTGTTAAATAAAGTTGCACTCAGTAAAGATCGAAATAATTTGGATGTGACTAGGGTAACTCAGGGCATTTCTTTACCAGTTTGTTGTAATGCCAGTAATTGTGCAAGGGTCATTATGCAATGGAATCAAGAGGAGAAGTGCTGGCAAGATGCAAGCTGCAGGCGTGCTTTTGATATCCTCCTTTTAACTGGAAAAATAATGGGAATTACCACTGTAAGGGGGGGAGCTTCAATTTTCTAACTGCTCCCCTCATAAAAGGATGCTGGTTGGGACCACAGCAGGATCACAATCTTCAAGCAAGAATCCTTTCCGCTACCTACCAGAGAATGGCGGAAGTGACCCTCCCCTGTCAGAGAGCCTAACTCCCATCAGCCCTCATTGTCCTGAAACCTTTGTCTCTCAGGGGAGTGTACATCACAGGGCTTATCACCCCCTTCTCCCCAGGGAAGGTAGACACTAAATTGGCACCACTGGTTATTTAGCATCATACAGTGTGTGCAGTTCATAGCCTACAGGGCATGGACAATTTTAGGAGAAGCACTGTTGGAAAAGGAGGGCCCTCCCCTTTACCCCTGCCCCAGAGTTTTTGCTGCTCAGGAATTGCAACAGGATGGCTGTCCCGCAGCAGGAGTCCTTCCTACCAGCTACAAACGAATGTTGATGGGAGGAGTATCCACCAGCACAGGGCCACTTCCTCCAGTCAGCCTTGACACCAACAGCCACCGAAAAACAATTAGAGGGTCACCTCTCCACCTGCCCTCCCAGGGGAAATCCCGCTAGGTCTCAGGGATGTAGCCAACATGCAGCTTCAAACATAAGGGTTCTGATAGCAATGCCAAGGGCATCGAAAATAACGGTATAGGCACTATTACAAAAAAAGAACACTCCTCTTTCAATGATGATCCACCCAAAAGGTTTCCTATCTGTGAAATGAGTCAGGATGGTGATCCCCAAGCAGGAACATGTGCCACTGACTACCATGGAATGTATTTATTAACTTTATTATTTGGGCTGACATCAGCCTTGGACACTAAGGGCATGAGAATCCTTTACATAGGTCAGAAGATTAAGTGTTGCTTCATGCAAATTACAAGAGCATGGACCGCTGTTAACAAGAATGAAAAGGTGAGCAGGGGCAGGGATACATGGAATTCAAGGCATCAGAAAATAAATTGTTACTGTATTTCCGGTAATTACAAAGATGACAAGAAACAGCTGATTTTATACATTTTACATAATGTTTAAGTATCGTATTAACATTTTGCAGGCTGTGAAAAGGGACATGAATTTGAGAAAATGTTGTTGGAGGATTTGGATCTTAAGTTCCTTTTCAGAAACCTTGAGCAATGAAGACAGGTGGCCCAAATATACTGTCAGGGTTCACTTGCGACTTCCTCAATCATTTCCCAATCTAATTTCTACCTCCTATAAACAGTGAGAATAGGAAATATTGACAGTTACTTCAAACATTATGAAATGGTGTTTATAAACGTTTTTCCTTACAAACAGCTTAAACAGAAAAGAGAAAAATTAACTCGGTAAACCTTGTTGCAATGTCACGTTTAGAAGGGGATACATAACACAAGTTGCCATTTCTCAAGCAACAAATCCCCATCTTTAGTTTTTCAATTAGATCACTCCAGGCAATTGACAATTGGATAGCTTCACAATTATTGATGAATACAAAATTATAGACATACTTATCTACAAACTGTCCCAAATGTCTAAATAAGTATTTAGCACTGTGGCAAGGGCGAAGGGGAGTAGGAGGGAGGATGGGGCTGTAGGACTACAAGTCTTAACAAAATTGACTTTCTTATGATATCAGCCATACAAATGTCTAATGCATCAACATATGTAAAGGGTCAGTGGCAAATAGTTACATTTGCTCTAATTTTTTAAAGCGTATGCGACAAAAGACGAAAAAGTATAAAAGAATGACAAGCAGTTGCTTAAATGTGCAGCTGTTCTTTTGCAATTAAAATTTAAAATGTTAAAACAAACTAACCATTATGTATCATTTTTATATAACATTACCTATCTCACGGGCAGGTGTACTTAGAACAGTCACAGATACACTTTTCAGTTTTAGTGTGCTTCCCACGAAAATATGATTTTTTTGTTGCACTGAAAAGGCACTAGTGGTTATAAATTACTGTGACCTAAACATATAGTATAAACACCCAATAGTCACTGAAAAGGGAAAAAATGGAAAGAAAAACACGCTAGTAAAGAATTGACTCACAAACCCTGGCACTGAATTAAGTGCACTTCTATTTAGGCGGATGTGATCAGGCGAAATTCAGTCACTCGGATGCAAGAAAGCTTGTGGCTGAAGTAGACTGACCCATTTGCCCAGGACGTTTTCTGTGGATGTGAACGACAGTTGAACAGGTCAATCGTCAAAGGATGAAAGGACTGATCCAAAGCCCCTTTGTCTAAGTAGATAGTAAGCATTTTTTATATACCTAAGATTTGCCAAAAGACAAAAGCTGCCTGGTGTCTTGTCTAGTCCTATAAACATTTTTAGCATGCAGTACACCTCTCGGCCACTAGAGGTTCGTATAGCACCAAATAAGTTTACGGTAAAATTAAGCGGAAAACAAGCATACATATTTCCTCAATAGCAAACTAAACTGCATTTTCTAGGATGTAATTTCTAATTAATCGTGTTAATTGTATATATCTGTGTTAATGGACCTGGAAGGTGGAACATTCACTAGGACGTTTTTATTTACAGCAAACCCTGACAGCACAATGCAAATGAAACATATTTAGAAAGACTCACAAATGCACGTTACCCGTTACACTTACAGCTTTTTGTGAAAATGGATGATCATACCACAAGATTTTCTTGTGAAACGATTCTGGCGTTCCAAACCGACCAATTCTCTCCTCACTTAGGTTCCATCCTTGTTAACTAATTTCTTTTCTTGCATCATGGGATGTCTATATAAATAATTTTTAGAAACCTGTGGGTGCATTTTTTTCTTTTCGTGGCATAATTAATATTACCTTAGAGGTGTCGGAAATCCATCTTTTCTGCATGGTCACCCCGTATTTTTGCTTTTTTTCTGGGTCCTATTTAATAATCCACTTTCTTTCAACAGGACACTAACAAATAGATTTGTCAGAGAATCAATCAAATAAATCAGATTTTTGTGTCATTTAGGACAAGATTTCTGTTTTATATGGAATTGTGTGTGTTAAAAAAGGCTGCCAGTTTTTTTAAATTTTGACTATTAATTATCAAAAGCTGCTGATTACTATTTTGTAACCTCAACCACTCGAAATGCAAGTAGGTTAATTGTTATAACATAACGAGATAGCGAAATATCTATCTGATCAACTACAATGCTAGTATACAGAAACCCTAAAAAATGAGAAAAGTAAAATACAATGATACAATTTTAGATTTAAGAACACAATAGGTTAACCAAAAGAGATCTTAAAAGAAAAATATAGCTGTTTTCAATGTGAACCCATAGTTAACGAATCTAGCCTGCTATAGAAAACAAACGGACATAGATGTGCTCACTCTAGATTCAATGCATAACTTAATAGTGAAAAAACAAGTAAAACTATTGCTTTTTGAAATTTTCACTATTATTCCATTTGTGTCAATAATAAATAATGGATCAACTACCACCGTCGTATATTATAACGATACTGCAAGCCACCAAGGTGTTCCATTACAATATAAAGAAACAAGGCCGAAGACAGAGTTCCTTTATAACTTTATGGAACTCTGAGGTGACTTGCAATATCGTTATTATTTATGAGCAGGTGTACTTTATCCCATATAATATGAGGTCACACCATCATCTTTCCCACAAACCACTCAAAACCTTTCTGCGTAGCTCTTTAATATGAAAGAGCACACATTGCAAACATGAAGAAGAAAATTAAAACCTCTAGTGCAAAAAAAACCACATCAAAAACCTGTTAGATATTTGTTTTAAACAGATATTAGTAACCGTTCTCTACAAGTCAGTTTTAAAAAAGGTAAATAAAAGCTGCAATAGCTCACAATCTGTACAAACATGCAGAAAGATTCAAGCTTTTTTCTGTCTAATGAGTACCAAAACGAAACATGTTCTCTCTGCTTGTCATTGTTAGCTAAAAAATATAGCAGAAGAAAGAAAGGCAATGCTCTGTTTTTGTTGCTTTAAACAGCTGTGTTGGAGGCTGGTTATTAGTAGAGGTAAGTACACACCTACCGGTAGCAATGATGCCCCCCTGACACCGTTAGGCTCAGTCAAGGTATGAAAACATTAGTCCCTGGCTCAACACCTGGTAGCTTGGCAACAAGCAGGCAGGCTTAAATTAGGAGACAGGTATATAAAGCATTTAAATACACCAATACAGTAAATAAGTAAGAAACAACACACAATAAAGATCCCACACCACTTTATACAAATATGAAATATTTGCATCTTTAAAATGACACCAAAATGACAAAATTCCAATATAGGGAACAAGAGATATGAATTTTTAAAGATTAAAAATAAAACTAGCTCTTAGAAGCAAATACCGCTCAAAGGGAAGGTTGCACTTGACCGGGACCCAGTGAGAGTTCTAGGCATCTGCAATGTAGCACTTTTACACTTCCTTCCAGAAGTGTTTCTTGATGCAGGAAAGTGGTCCACAGCCCTAATTCAAGGTTCCCGAATCTCTGAGTTGCTCCTTGGAACGTTTGAACTACAATTCCCAAAATGAACCTGGCCAAATCCTTGCAAGTCCACTGGCCACACTCCAGGCTGGGGACTTTTGTGCAGGTAAGCTCTTTAAACCTGTTGCTTTCAGGGAGTCCTCTTCTGAGTCCTTTTAAAAGCAAGACAAAGCCCTTGGGGCTATTGTTCAAGTGTGCAACAGAAGCAATACCTCAGTTTGCAGTCATCTGGGTTGCAGACGAGGGTTCCAGCAGTGCAATCCTCCTTCTTGTGATTTCAGGCTGCAGATCTGAATTCCAATGAAGATCAGCCACTTTTATTCAATTATCTTGGAAGACAGTCAGCGAACATCCTTGTCCAATAAGCTGCAGGGTGCCACTCATAAGCATGACAACCTCCTCCAAAGTGTGACATCTTCTAGTCCCATAAAGTACTGCACTTTAGTTTTCCAAGATGAATGATATTCCTCCAAAGCAGCAAGACCTGGCTAAAGCAATCACTAGTGTACTTCGTTTCCATTAATTCCCCTTCTGGACATCTGCAAATTCCTTTCTAAGCCCACTATCTGTCTGTGGGGTACAGGATGAGAGGGTGACTGACTTCCGTTGGAAGCCTCAACTTGATTGACCCAGCCCCCTTCCTGGCCTGGCCTCAGCATCTGCCACCCTCCCCCATTAGATAGCCTCTGCTTGGGGTAGGCCACTAAGGCTAACCGGGTTAGGGCTGACCAATCAGGAGAGACTACTAGCAGGCTGGAATTTATCTTACAGAAAGGAAAGTGTTATAACTTCTTTTCTGTACTAGTGTTGATAAATTCAACAAGGCCAGGTTGTTGGATTTATCATTACCATTCATTTCAGTCCTCTCATGACAAATTTAGCTCCCTCCTAGCTATACTTACACACACACACACACACACACATATATATATATATATATATTTAAATATATATATATATATATATATATATATATATATATATATATATATATATATGTATATATATATATATATATATATACATATTCCCATTTTATCCTAAAGAGCTAAGTATCTACAATGAGGAAAAATTTAAAGTGGAGTGTTCCCCTCACCAGGGCATATAAAACATATTTTATAATGTCCCTGCGTATAGTTACATGGCCCCCACCCCTGGGGCATCTTGAGGAGACCTTCGGGGTGACTTATATGTGAAGATAAGGTAGTTTATCACTTGGGAAGTACCTTATATCTTAAAGTCGAATTTGCACACAGTTTACTTTTTAAAGACAGTCTGCAAGGAAGGGCTGCCTTTAAAAATTACAGCAGGCAGCACAGTAATGCACACTCCAGTGCAGGAAATCTACTGGGCCTCTAAACTTCCCTGCCCTATTATATACTAGGGACTTATAGGTAGTTTAAATCCCCTGTGCCCTGTTGTCTATTAGGGACTTACAGGGTCTATCATTGCCAATTGGAATTATAACATTGTACCATTTGGCCATATACCTTTTATTCAGAGCACTGGCCCTGGGCCTGTTTAGCAGAGCTCAGGGCACAGTCAGGGTCAGTTACCATCAGTATCAGTCAGAAACATTGGCGTGGACATGCTAAAAGGGTGAGTTTCTCACAAGCTGCTTTAGTTATGATCAGGAGCCTCACCTGCTGGCTCTGGCAGCAGGCATTGTGACATCAGAACTCAACTGTAGTTTATATTAGTCAAGCTGTGACGTGTTTTCTTTATAACCTGTGACTGAGTGTGCCACAAATTGTTGATTACAAAGAAATGAGAGACAGGTATTTGTACAGGTTTTGCAGAGTCCCATGTATTCTAAGCCAATATATGCAAAAAATCCCCTAAATTTCTATGAACCTGGTAATGGAGTTATCAGGCCCACATAAATTATGACTTCATGTTATCCCCAAATAAACATGTAATTTCCATTATTCTCTGCACTCAGAATCACTTGGTCCTCTTATACAGGGATATAAGGGAATAACGTGGATTTTAACCTACTACTCATAATGAGAGCCCCACTTGGTATCGGTTAGCATTTGTTAAAAGTGAGTTACATTTTAGTGCGGCAAGAATAATATTGTACACACGTTTTCGTTTATCTATAGTTAAGTGTACTGCAGTCTTGCATTGAGAACAGCAACAACACACAAGAAACAGTTGCAACAACGTAATGATTCCTATTAGGTTATTAGCGCCCACTTACCAAAAGGATTAATTCACTTGAAGATTATTCAATCAATCAATCAAATTTCTTAAGCGCACTACTCACCCAATAGGGTCTCAAGGCACTTGGTGGGGGGGGGGTTACTGCTCAAAGAGCCATGTTTTTAGGTGCTTTCTGAAGGTTAGGAGGTCCTGTAGGGGGGGGTTACTGCTCGAAAAGATTAAGGGGGTCATTCTAACCCTGGCTAAAATGACGGAAGCACCGCCAACAGGCTGGCGGTGCTTCCCTGCCCATTCTGACCGCGGCGGTAATGCCGCGGTCAGAAAAGGGGATCAGGCGGTTTCCTGCCGGATTTCCCCTGTCTGGGCTGAATCTCCATGGCGGCGCTGTGGAGATTCCGACCCCCTTCCCGCCACCCTGTTTCTGGCGGTTTTTACTGCCAGGAACAGGATGGCGGGAACGGGTGTCGTGGGGCCCCTGGGGGCCCCTGCACTGCCCATGCCACTGGCATGGGCAGTGCAGGGGCCCCCTAACAGGGCCCCAGCATGATTTTCACTGTCTGCTTAGCAGACAGTGAAAATTGCGACGGGTGCAACTGCACCCGTCGCACCCCTGCAACACCGCCGGCTCCATTCGCCCGCTGGGCCGGCGGGCGCTCCCTTGGAAAGCCAGAATGGCATCTGCGGTCTTTTGACCGCGGAGCGGCCAAGTGGCGGTTCCCGCGCCCGCCAATGTAGGAATGACCCCCTAAATGTTAAGAGGTTAAAGATGAATAGGATAAAACTGTCCCTGCTTGATCTATGCAAACCTAATGCGGTTTCCAATCACTGGCCTAGAAACAGGAGCCTAAAGAAGTGGGTTCTTACCTTAGCCTTTATTTTCTTTATACCAGTTTCTTGATCGCATCTAAAGATTGACACAAAGAAATCAAGCGCGCAATGGGCTCCCTTTGTGCTCAATGATCTTTGGTTGGTGTGGTGAGTCTAAGTAATCAATATTGACTGCATCAGTGATACCGAATTTATGCTCCAGGGCCAGTGGCACTGGTCCCATTCTACCCCATGAGGACCAGTTCAGGGAAAGGCCTGGACTCCACTCATGAACGTCAGTTCACCAAAAAGCCAGGGGTAGCGGAAGTGACGTCCCATACCCATTTTGACCTTCCATTCCACGCATACACACATGCTGACAGACACACACATTCACCCTTACACACACACTTGCTCACCTAAACACACTTATCCTCAAGCAAGCACACAACATACTTTCAAAAGCATTTTTTTTGTGTTTACCTTAGCTGTGAGGGAGGGTCTAATCTATTTTTTATTACACTCATAGTGAATAATTAAACATTATACAATATCACTGTAATAGAAAAACAAGCATTTTCAATGGAACAGGGCTCGCATTTGGAGTTGGAGCTATTTGCGTTGTAAACTCCTAACCTAACTTTTCTTGCCACACAAGTTAAAAGAAAAAAAACACAGCGCGATTGCACTATGTAAACCCCAGCATGATCGTGCTTCGGGGAAAATTAACAGATAAAGTACTCCAAAAACCAGGCTCAAAACATTGAGCCTCGTATGTTTCTAGTAGTTTACTGGTGCTGTGTAGGCGGGCTAAACACCGGAAAAGGCATGACATATGCATGCCTTTCACAAATGAAAGCAAGCGGATTTTAAAGAACAAGCCCAGGAACCTATGAAAGAGACTGACGTGACCTGGGCGTGGTTTGAAGCCCAAAGAGAGATTACTTTATGGACGGAGCGCTTTGCGCTCGCCCATAATGAGGGAAAACAAAAAGAAAGGAGGCCCAACTATCGTCCATAACAACATGCTGCCACTGTGTTTCTGGCACTGCTTTTGCCACCTCTGAAGCCAGAGGGGGCCAAGACAGTGCCAGGTGTCGCAAGGGGCAAGCCAGGGGTCGGAGCTGTGACCCCTGGTGACCCCTAAATGACATTTTCATGACTCCACTGCTATCCCTCGGGTGCTCTGCAAGACAGTCAGGAGAAAATTGATAGATGGAGGTTTAAACATTTTAAAAATAAAGAAACCCAAAACCTGCGTTTGATGTTCCGTGCGTTCATACTTAATTATTTTCTGGGTGAGTGGACGTCCATGGTGCCCCTCCCCCGAATCCTTATTCCCTGGTGCCTGGCCCATTAATAACGAGATGTGGGACCCCATGCCTGGGTACCGGAACACAAAGGAAGTAAATATCATCCCGGAGACCGAAGAAGGAAGGCAAGGTGTCCTTTTAACTCCCTGCTCATGATCAGCGAGAGCTGGGGAATGTGCACCCTCCTCTCTGTGGGCCTGCTCCCGTGGTGGAATGAGCAGAAAGGGCACTGCCATCTTTCACTTAGTACAAGAGCTGCACATGGGGAGCAGGGGGCTGTAGGGGCTTTGGGGCTCATCCTGCAGCCCCCAACATTCAGTTTGCCATCTGAGTGCCTCAGCTGGGTCCAGAGAACCCAAAGAAACAAAAAGAAAAAAGAAATACTGTGGCACAATGCTGAACTCAGAAGTGAGTGGAGTGTCTTGCTGGCTCATAATATATTCACAATACCAATCCGACGTGGGCTAACTTGAATATACTTTTGGATTCTATGGTGCCACACAACTGGACAGAGGCACTACCAATGTTCACAACTGAGTGTTTGGGGGACTGCTGGAGTGCAGCCGCCCCCTCCATAAACAACTTACAGCAATGACCCTCAATTTCCAGGGCCCTACTCAGCATGACCCCAGGAGAGGTCATCAAAAGTTTCCTCGGTAGAGATAACCATATAATGTGCCTGCCATGTCCCATAGTACATAGCGCCCACAGGAATTCATATTTTTAAGTTCTTGCCCATCTGCTGTGTAGTGTTTATGAACATACCTGGCCACACTGGAATGTGTCAAGAAAACATCTCTGCTAGTCTGTGTTCATTAATAAAATCCATGTGTGATAGTAATGTGTCCTTCCTAAATAGCAGCCTACCACAGTCACCCCCCCTGTTCCCAGGGACCTAGCCTATGTATTGTCAGGGTACCGGAGGAGTAAGTCTTCCTTGTATATATTAATGTGACACCCTGTCAAAACCAGTAGGCCTACCTTATGTACATAAATTGGTGACCCCTTGACAAAGCGATTAGGTCTGCCTTATATAGAACATTAACTTTTATAGGGTGACGTTACATCTGGAATAGGTGGGGGTATTATGATTATTGGGTTCAGGACCCACTAGGGTTGAAATGTAATATGAAGGTTATGAGTAATTACATTTACTTGATATATTTATTTGTAATTTAATGTGTAGTATTTAGTAGTGTATGTGTAGTAAAAGTACCTTTCCTTTTAAAAAGAAAAAGCACTGACTGGGCAATAATTTATTGAGTGCTGTTGTTGCTTCCCATCGAACTGGGATTGATAGCCCACACCACCTCCGCTGACTAGGTCTTGGACTGCTCTGGTTTACTACCCTAAGAAAGTAAAGTGCTACAATGGGTACTTGGTTCCCAGTAATGAGACAATTGTGGACCTATTACTGTGAAGTACTCACATCCTTCGCAGCTAATAATCCAATTTCTTACACAGCTGCTTTGCCGTATTTGGTGATAGATACACACGACCAAGAAGGCTGATGGATTCTAGTAAAATTGAACATGTGGTAAAAGTGAATTGATAATTGGAATTGACTTCAATATTGCATGATATGCTCTTTCAGATAAAATTCGAATTAAATAAATTTCCCTTGAGAGAACAAAAATCAATCAAAATTGTCAAAGGTCGGAATGAATAGAGATTTGTAGGTCAAAAAATCCTACAGCACGTAACCGTTTTTACACCTAAATATATTGACCTCAACATTTGATACACAATGATAGAAATGTCACACAGTCTGTGGTAGAGGTTAAAATAGTTGCTTTAACATTATTAGATCATGCACTAATTGGGTTGTCAAGATTTTTTAGGACCTACAATTGAATGTTAGTTCATTTCGAAATGTAATCATTGCATTTAAGGGCTGTAGATAAAATGTGTTCTAGCTTTTAAAGCTTGTATTCCTGACAATGGAAGTAGTATGCCATGCCCACTATCTTTGAATTCAAAGTGTTATGCTAAAGGTTATTTCGTATCAGAAATGCATCAAAAAAGACATTCAGAAAGTTGAATGTGTCACAAAAAATGCAAGTCATAGTAAAAGAATTGAAAACTAATGGGTGAAAAATTGGTTTCATGAGCCAAGCAGAGACAGTAAAATATAATATTAAAGCAAATTATGTTAAAAAAATCAGAATTTGCTGTTCTAAGAACTATGTAGCATTACTGGGAATGTGAATAGAGGAGTGGGAAATTACTGGATTATCAATTAAAGCAACTACAAAATGAGAAAAAAGCAATTCATTTATCTGGTCCGATTAAGAAAATGAGATAAATGACACTGACATAAGAAATCAGTTAAAATTAAAACTGACTGAAAATAAGAAACATTTTAAAAACAGGATGTTGAGAGCTCATTTGGCAGAGGAAGATAAAGGATCTTTAGAAAATGCTAGAAGTTTGGAAAAAGTATTAGATTCAAAACTAGACTGGAAAGTGTCTTGCTCATGTACTTGCACTTTACCCCTAGAAATCGTGACCTTACTTCAGAAAGCCAAGAAGAGAGGGATGGAGTAGGCTGTGGCAAAATAAATGAATGCTTTTACTGATCCTGACTAGAATGGTAAGAATTATGATCATGTTCATATTTCTAATAATGGGTGGTTTATTTATTATTACCACAGCAGCAGGCCATACTTTATACTCTACAAAACAATATGATAAACATTTAGAACTAATAGTCATAGAAGGTCAGATGTACTAAACGTTTTAGTGGTCAGAAGCCATGCCATTCTCTACATTTGTTGGTGTGCAACCACTAAAATATTTTACTGTGTACTAAACCTATTTGAAAAGTCTGTAAAGTTTTCACCAACTCTTAAAATGGGTTTAGAAATGGATTTTAACTTGCAATTTAGAAGGGCGGTGTTGTGGGTGTCCCTTCCAAATTGTGATTGCTATCCATGAAAAAGTTACCCCTAAGATGGGGAGGTAACTGATTTGCAAAAGGGTAAGGGGCCCAAACCCTTCTCCTTTATGAATTGGAATAAGGTTTTAGGAGAAGTCATCATTGGTCCAAGAGACCACTGACAACTCTCACTGAAACGTTTTTTTAGAAGGTAAAAAAGTTTTTTTTTTTAAATAGCTCTGTTTCCTTTAAGGAAGTCCTACTGCTTTAAAAAGGTATCTCTTTACATAAAAACAATCAGAGGAATGTTGGCCGACTGGCCCTTGCAGGCCCCCATCCCTGTGACTGCAGCCAATCTGAGTGAGTAACAATTTATGACCTACCTAATGAAAGTTAATTAGATACTTTGGATGGTGACCCACTGAGTGTCCTTCTTTTGTGAAACAACTTATTACTAGATAGGTTGGTTAAAAAAATAAGGTTTGGGTGACAAAAAATTGTTGTAACTTGTGACTAGAAAGTGAGTAGATCTAGGCCTCACTTCTCATAACCAAAATGTATAGCTGCTCGTATTTAAATCAACCTGCAGGAGTACCTGGCAGGTCTGGAGCAGGCTCACTGAAGATAATTTTCCTGTGACTCAGCTTTCAGAGATTTAATAAATAATTTTCTGCTTTCCCAGGAAACATTTCTATCTCACAGCTTAACAGGAAACTCAGCATGCATATATATTACCCTGATTTTCTGATAAAATTGTAAAAATATGAAAATTCATAGCGTTTAATGGCATGTCTCCTGTATGTACCCAAAGTTTCTTGTACGGGTTGATCGAATACCCGGAATTATCAACAGAAGGGAAAAGGGCTCTACACCACCGCTTTAAAATGGGCCATTTGTTCGCTGACTTACCTAGAAAAACAGTATGATCAAAACACAGAAAGTATTCTTGTAAAAGTAACACCCAACAGAATCAATAGAGTTTCTAAGGAGGCAGGCCTGAAAGAACTGGAGAACAGGCTTGCAATTTCATCTTCTGGTTGTCATCTAGTGAACACCACCGTGTCACTTGTTTTCCTATTCCACCTAGGATATTCCACTTCCCTTTTAAGGGTCGAGCCTGCGAGTGCATGTGCTAGCGCTTGAGTCTCGCTTGCGTTCATCATTACCCCATTTTACAGGTGGGGGGGGGGCAGGCTGTGCAGACTTTCTTGTATGCAGGGTGGAGGACGGGTCATACATAACTGAGGAAATTATCAAAGGCATTCAGGCTGCTGATAAGACAGAAAATAACGAGCACCATGAACATGTGCCTGATTTGATCACTTTCTTGACAGCATGTCAGCTGCATCATCGTTTTGAGATATTGTATATTTTACCATAAGTCACTCCACATCTGCTACTCCTGCAATTCTGAAACTGGATAGGTTCTTCCTAGCTGACAGATATTCAGTAGTTTCCCATTGGGCTGAATGAGGGTCCCCTGAAGGGATTTGGGGAGGGGTGAGACTGTTACACCCCTGCATGAAAGTGCTTAAAATACAGATTGTAATTAAAATGTACCGGAGCCCAAATTGTGTTTTATTTCTGTAGATAATTATACGTGTTACATAGGTTGAAAATAAAGAAAACAAGCTCTGTAATACAGCCAGCTTTGACCGACTCATAGCACTTTTTCTTTTAACTTTCAGCCATGCTGCCCTGAAGCCAGCGCTGCTGGACAATATGGCTAAAAAACATTGACAAAGCCAACAGATCTCCCGTAGGCACAACCTATTGGCTTTGCCAATGCTTGTCATTTTTATTTATTTTCTAATATTTTAACATATTGGCCACAAGTTAATTCAACTTTTTGAATCCACCAGACTCTTCAGGTGACTTCAGAGCTTGGTGACAACTAATATGTATTGTTTTGTTTTGTATTGTTGAATTCTATAAATCATTTCTTCACTAGGCACTTTCTTTCGAAAAGGAGGAATGGTAGACAATCTCTGCTAGTTTGGAAATCCGGGCAAGCAGTTTTAGATCACAGGTGTTGTTTTTATCCTTTTGCATTTTATCCTCCTTATTAACTCTTCATACCTCCCATTGTACTATTCCCCACTGGAGTGTCTAGACAGTAAACTCGAGTAAGGAACTAGAGATGTGAATCACTTTGTATTATTTATAATTCTAAATACTTCCTTATTATTTATTGCATCTCTGCTTTTGTGAGGTTTGTTGACACAGTTCTGCACTTTTTCTATGAATATTGGCATTATTAGAGACTAAGGACCTCATTTACAGTTAGATCAGTGCTAAATTTGTAAATAACTACGTTCGGGTGCCCAAAGACGACCTCTTAAACACGCGGCTGCTGCAATTAAATGTGGGAACATGGAATACTAAAGCAGCTAACTCTGAAGCTATCTCTGGCCTCTTCAGTCCATATAAAACCACTCCCTGCCCCTTCAGCTCACTCTTGCAGCTTTCTACTTTCTCTCTTTTTGACGCTTTTTCGTTTTTCCCTTCCTCCGTCTTTCCCATATGTGACTTTTGCTCGCAGCAAATGCTCGAGGCAGAAGAATAAGCCCCGGCCCTCAAAAATAAGTGCCAGTGCTCAGCACCGGAAACAAGCACAAATTAAGCACTGAGTTTGATAGACAGACCACTCCATCACAAACGTCTGCCAAACTGAGACTATTTAGATCCGAGTGGACCTGTTTTTGCCGGCGGTACACCACTGGTGGAAATCTTACACCGACGGATTTGGAGATATTAATGTAAGTACCCCCGGATGTAGTTTTTTTTGTTTAGAACCACCATGAAAAGCGTGGTGGTCCAAACAGAAAAAGATACCCTTCTTTCCCCACTCCCACACACTCACACACACCCAAGAGAAAGGTGTCAGGGTCATTACAAAGACTAGCTCCTGCTTTGGGAGTTTGTACTTCTAAAAAAACAATTTGTGCTGAATGTAAGCATGAAACATGGCAGCCGCTCAGCAGATCTTCAGTGCTTCAGAGGTGCTGCTTTGGTGCTCAGAGATTTCCACCAGACAGGCGGAGATTTCTAATATATGGTTAGCCGTATGTTCTCCAGGGCAATGATTCTCTCTGTTGCTCGGTGCAACGTAGCACAGCCCTCCAGGGTCTGAATGACACAACTATATAAAACCTGCATTAAACCAGCATCTTAGAGAGAGTGAACCCTTTCACTTCCTTGTACATTCCAGGATACGCCTGAGGTGTGTAAACCTGAAATACTGCGCTACAGCACCGTTTCAAATATCCGGAGTGGTGTGGCTACGATGTAAGGTTTTACAGCTCGTTTAATTTCTAAATCTCAACATGCTACACCGCATGCTTTCCTTTATCTTCAAGGGAGAGTGGCTACAACAAGTGACCTTTGATATTGTACAGTCATGTAATATTTGTACAGTCAATTAATACACATCATGCCCCCATATGGGACAATGTCATTTTGAAGTACCTCGCTACTCCCAAGCCCACCTCTGTCATCACAAAATGATTCTCATGTAATCCAACCCCAATATGAGCACTAATCCGTTCCTTCTCCAAGATAAGTGACTATTCCCTCCTTGGTGAGTTTGGCTTCCCTGAGGTCACATGAGCTGTTCCAGTGAAGAATAAACACAACCCCATCAGTCAGGCTTGACATTATGAAAGTCCTTGTTCCCGCCATGTGTATTCCCTCCTGTGTTTGTGAATCTATCTATTTGAGGGTTGTTTACTTGTTAGTCTCCAATATACTTAACAGCCTTTCATGCATAAATTTAATGTAATTAAATATGATAGATGACAGTTCATTTAAATGCAGCAACTGAGGCTCAGTTTAACTGTTGCTTAGGCTTTTGGACTGTCACTGAGAGTCAGTTATAACTGACAGCCCCACAGCTGCTGTTGTTTTTTGTTTTTGGTATCAGCTGTTTATCCGGCTTCCCGGTAAATAGTGAATTTTCTCTTTTATAAGTTCTGGCTACATAGTAGAAATCATTTACTGTTTGTCCAGGAGCCTTGAAATAGCAGCATGACCACGATTTACCCAGTTTCTTAAATAATAAAGACTCTGCACTGTTTGTTTGCAAATAACAGAAATACTTAGTTTCTGGTAGCTCTGCAAATAGCAGAAAAACGTCACTATTTGCCCTGCCTCTGGCTACACACTGGTGAATCTGCACTGGTCAGTTGGCAGCCATGCAAATAGCCAAAAAACTTCACTATCTGCCCAGTCACTGGTTAAATAGTAGAGATTCTGCCTTGTTTGGCTGGCAACTGTGCAAAAATCAGAAACAAATCACTATCTACCCGGCTGCTGGCTAAATAGTAAAGATTCTGTATTGCTTGGCTAGTGGCCATGCAAATAGCAGAAAAACTTCTGTATTTACCTGGTGGTTGGCTGAATAGTAGAGATTCTGCACTGTTCGGCTGGCAACCATGCAAATAGCAGAAAAATGTCACTTTTTACCTGCCCGCTGCATTGTCTTGCTGGTACCCATGCAATTAGAAGAAAAACTTCACTATTTGCCTGGCTGTCAGCTAAATGTTTGAGATTCTGCACAGTTCAACTAGCAACCATTCAAACAGCAGAAACACTTTACTATTTACCCTGCTGCTGGCTAAATATTAGAGATTCTGCAATGTTTGGCTAACAGCCATGCAAATAGTAGCAAAATATTCCCTATTTACCTGGCCGATAGCAGAGATTCTGCACTGTTTTGCTGGTACTCATGCAAATAACACTACTGGCCACTGGATAAACAACAGAGGTTTTGCCCTACTTGGCTAGTGCTCAAGCAAACAAAAAAACTTCTCTCATTACACAGCTGCTGGCAAACCAGCAGGCATGTACAGTTAGGCCGGCAGCACTGCAAATAGCAAATACGCTTAATTATGTATGCGGTTCCTGGTTGAATAGTAAAATTATATATTATTTGACGAGTAGCCTGACACCTAGCACAGAAAATTCAGTATTTACCCAGCAGTTGGCTAAATAGCATAAATGATGAATTATGTCTGTGGCCTTGCACATAACTTGAAAAGAAACTTCATTATTCATCTGGCGGCTAGCTTAATAGTAGACATTATGCACAAATTGGACAAATATCAGAGGAATTTCAATATTTATGCGGCTGCTGCGTAAAGAGCTTAAATTGTATTTTATAATATGCTATGAAACTTTCATCAGGTACTTACACCAGGTAGAACTGCAAACAAAGAGCGAACTCCATTGGCATCCATCTGCTCGTGAAAGTTGGGTCCTGATGTATTATTATATATGCAAAAAGGGGTCACAAAGTCTGAACATACTTTGTGCAAATGACATGGTATTTTGCAAAACAACCTATTCACTGTTTGGTCAGTACAAAAAATACTAAATTGCAAGGGGTTGCAGAATGACCTGCCAAACTTTCAAACGAAAATTGACTTACGGGTATTAACTAATGCCTGGTAGTCTGTGTATTTGAACTCTGTTGTTCTGTTGTTACATGCACTTTATGATAGTGATGTTATTGTTAGATGAACTATATCTTTTTCATTGACTTGTTGAGGATGAACTGCTTGATAGAATGTTCAAAGGGTTGTTAATTGCGGCATGTGATTTTATTTATCCATTATTATAATGATTTTTTAGTTGTTTTAATTGATGTACTTTTATGGATGCCATTTACAACCAAATAAACTGTCTGAAATGAAATGACCTGACTATTTGATATTTATTAGTCAATTGCCAGTTTGCGACCATCTGTGATTGTCTGTGTTAACAAGGGTGTTGTCCTGCAAGGGACAACACACAATGATCTCTGTAGGAGGCTGGCCCTCTATGTAGTGTGAAAAACTAGGCACACTGTGCAGGGGGTCTAGGCAATTACATGTTGGTTTACAGAGGTAAAAACTAGACCACCTAGTGGTCTAATTTTTATGGTAGCTTGGTTGAGCAGCTAGGCTAATCTTGGAGAAGTACAAAGTATTTGTTGTACCCACAGTATCAATAAATGAGACCACACACTCCAAAGAATAACTGAAGACATTTTACCAAAATACTTCAGATTTTTATATAAAGTTTAAGACCAAGATCATCAAAATCATGTAAGTACTTTTCAAGTTATGAATGTTTGAAGTTTTAATAAACTTACACCCACATTAAGACATTGATGGTCTTTACGGAAGACCGCCGTGGTGGTGGCCACCAAAAGACTGACTGTGTTGGCAGTCTCACGACTGCCGTATTACGAGTCACAGACAGAAGATCGCCCAAAAACAGCCAAAAATCAGACACCGCAAGTCCGGCCGAGGGTGGGAGAGAGGGTGTCCTATCACCAGCCCCGCCACACCAACAACATTTTGCCCTCCATATTATGATCCACAAACCAGCACACTGGTCCTTCCATGGCGGTAAACCATTGGGGTGTGACCGATCGCGCTCAAAAATACACCTCCAAAACAACCCAAAGCAACACAGGACAGTACCAACACCCCTCACCTGAGACACATGCACACATCAGACACACCCACACACACCACTATAAAACACCCCCCACACATCCCACAATTAATTGCAAAAGGAACGATTCACACACACCCAGAGAAGCTGCTATACCCAATATATAGCACATATACACCATTGGCACACTCACACATCACACACAGCACAACTGCACACAAACACCACAACCCACCACCACACCAACCAAACCACCCTACACTCCCCATCAAGCACCAAACACACCACCCTTGTGCACAACCCTCCCCACCCCCCACAATCCAGTTCACTACAACCATGTCCCCTCAAAAGCACCCATGATTCACAGACGAAGAGTTGAGGGTCTTGGTTGATGAAATCGTCAGGGTAGAGCCACAACTGCTCAGAGCACAAATCCAGCAAACATCCATAGCCAGGAAAATTGAGTTATGGCGGAGGATCATCATCAGGGTCAATGCAGTGGACAACCATCCACTCACCAGGGAGAAATAGGTGGAACGACCTATGGGGAAAGGTGTGTTCCATGGCATCATGACACCACAGTGCCATCAACAAGATTGGCGGTGGGCCCCCACCTCCTCCCCAGAGTTCAGATCATGAGAGAAGAAGGTCTTGGACATCCTGCATCCTGAGGGCCTGACTGGAATAACCGGAGGACTGGATTCCAGTAATCCACTAACACTCCCCTGCCACCAACGAGTCCTGTACAGCATGCGTCTCCACCACCCTATCACTACCTAATTCAACCCACTTCACACTTCTTCCCCCCACCCAATTACCCAATGCCCCTCCCCTGCATACCACACTACCTCGCTGCCACCATCCCCACACAATCCACCCCTATTGCACGGATAGCACTCCCAATGGCAAGCACTACAACTCCCACAATGCATGACTCCCCACATATGAAAAGCTGCTAGTCCTGCTTCACAGTGGAACTCCTTCACCTAAAACCATTGCACCAGCTACAATAACTGGATGCTTTGACTGCATACCACTACATGGCAATGACAGCTACGCTATCCACAATCGACAATCCTCCATGGAACATGGAACCAATTCCACAATCCATCACCCACTAACAATGTCTGCAGAGCTGCATCTGTCATTGCCATCACGGAGAAGCAAGTCAAGCCACTGTGTCCATCAGACAATGATTTGAACAAGTACACCTCCACAATGTAACTCTCCCCCTCTCCATCCACAGGTACGCCTGCAGCTGCCACCCTGCAGAGGATGCCAGAGACAGACAGCCCTCCCCAGGATGAAGGCCCCAGTGAGGACTACAGCTCTGGATGTTGGATATTGACGAATTACCTGGCCCATCTGGGACATCTAGTCAATCCACCACCACCAGCCTCACCCTGCCCACATCTGAGCCCCTAACCCCTGTGGTAACAACAACCCAGGTAATCCCTCATCCCCAAACCTGTGTCCCAAGGACTGTTCAATCAGCAGTGTGCCCCCCAGTACAGGGACCTGTGTCTACCCCTCAAAGCCAAGACTATGGAGGTCCTGGTGTAGCTGGGAGTGGGCACACCGTGCCAGGGGCACAGGCACAGGGGGACTGGGCCAGTGGGAAGGCACCTGTGGGCCAAGGGATGGGTCCCCCAAGGGAAATAACTGGCCACGAGGCCATCTCCCAAGTCAGGGGAGCATATTAGCAATCCCAGGACAAGATAGACCAGATACTCTCCACCTTCTATGAGAACCAGAGGCTACAAAGGGAATGCCACCAGGAGGCCATGCAGCAGAGGCAGGCTCACAATGCCACTATGGCCTCTATTGCAGGGGTGCTAAAGGAACTCACATTCATCCTGCATGCGTCCTCCTCCCACCAGCAGGCCTCTTCCACTAGCCACATACCATCTGTGCCATCCACTCCTGCCTCAGCTATTGGAACGGAGGCCCTGCCAGAGGACCCACAGGCCACTAGCACCCCTCCCTCTGTAGCTGAGGAACCTCCGCAAATGAGGTCGTCCATCCAGAGATCCTGTAGGACCTGATGCCAAGACGAAGACCACTGCCAGGAAGTGAGGCTCTCCTGAACATTCTCCATTGTGTGCCACTGACATACCCTGTTGACTGTCATCACTCCATTTTCCAATTGGCCCTTGGATACTGGACCTGTACTACAGCTTGGCCAACAGCTCTGATGGTTTCATCCACTATGACCCCACTCATTACCCATTGCACTTATAAATGAAAATAAACACCATTGTGCAAAGCCACTGCTTTTGTGTCTTTATTGTAACATGTATGAACTGTTGTACAATATTTCACCTTACTTAAACCAGTGACCAGAAAAAGACTGTAAGATGGACAGAAGGGAGAGGCACATGCAGCACGTTTGGTAGTACAGACTCATCCTCTAATCCTGTGTCAAGGGAGCCACCAATCAAGGCAGGATACACCAAGACAGGGACAACCATCATGATAGGAGTCACTGTTTCCCAGCCAACACACATGCAGTACATTGTCGTCCTCCCTAGTGCAAGTACCCAAGTGGCATGTGAACAAAATACCATAGCAGATCCACATTTTCAAGACATCCATTCCCAATGGTCCATCCCAATGGTCCATCCCTCACAGCTCACAGTACCTAACTAAAGTCAAGTTCCACTGTCAATATGTTAGTTTCCATATCCATTCATTGTGTACAGTGAGGATAAGTTGCTTTACTGTTGAGACAACCTTGGTTGCCAGTCCTTTTGCAGTTGACACTGTATTACTGGGACAGCAAACATAGCACTGACATATGAACAGTAACACCTCCCCTGACGGGCAACATATTATTGCCACAAACCCACACAGAGGGATAGCTGCATTAAACACCTACACTGATGGCACACACCAGGACGAGCTATGTCACAAGGCAGACAGGAGCACAGTTAACATACAAGACACTTTACACATACCTGTAGATCATTGGAAGTATTGTTGGATCAAATCTGTCCTTGGGCCAGCTACATCCTCATCATCTGCCTCCTCATCAGTGTCTATGTCACCATCATCAGCCACCGGTCCAGCTGCCACCTCCTCAACATCCAGTAATGATATGTGACATCTCAGAGTCAGATTGTGTAGCATGCAGAAGGCAAGTACGATCTGACAGACGTTTAGTAATCTGTAGAGCAGGGCACCTCCTGAGACATGAAGACACTGAAATCTGGCCTTAAGCAGGCCAATGGTCCTCTAGATGACACACCTCATCCAGCCTTGTGCCTCATTGAAACGGTTTTCACCATCTGTTGTTTGATATCTCCTTTGTTTCAGCAGCCACGGAAGGGTAGAATAGCCAGAGTCACCCGTGTGCACAAAGGTTGGACCTAGCACTATACCGGTAGAGACAAAGGGTAGAATGTGAAGAGAGTTTTCATTACAGTTGCACACAAAGTATTGGATGTATACCAATGAGTCAGGCCCTTTTTCTCTGTAGTTGTGCCATCATGTGTTGGACATTGCTGTTCCTCAGGATGTAGGAGTTATGCACAGATCCTGGAAACCTGGCCTTCACTTGTGAGATGTACTGGTCAGCGAGACACATCCCCTTGACATTGATGGAGTAAAAGCTTTTTCTGTTTCTGTACACTTGTTCATTGACCCTGGGAGGAACCGAAGCAATGTGGGTGCCATCTATGGGGATTACGGATGGCTTGCAAGAGATCCGGTTCCAACCAGGTGCACAGTTCCATGATGGTCTGACGGTTCAGACGATAGGTCTGAATGATGTGTCTCTCTTCCAGGGTGGCAAGGTCGACTAGGGGCTGGCACACCAGTGCACGTCTCATACTCCCCATTGCATGTATGAGAAATGAGAGAGAGCAAAAGCCACATGTTGATGTCAACAGTTCACATGGCACCTAACACTAGGTAGGTTGTAGCTTAGTAGCACACACATTTGATTAGACCGTCTATGAGGTAGAAAGTGACTGCACATGTTGTCGTAGTTATCAGTTATCAGTACACTCACTTAACTATCTATGAATGTCACATGTGTGAACCTTGCTATGATATGTGAACATGGTTAATCTATGCACGTCACAAAAAATCATACATGATGCACTTATCATTAATGTACAATACACTAGCTACATGTAAAATGGCAGCCGCCTGTCCTACAAGCACAGGGCAGACGGAAGTGACCTAATTCCACCAGCATTAGTCGTCATGGTTGTAGGCTGTCGAAACCGCCATGCCACTCCTCATTGGATAACATTGCTGCCTATGGGGCCAATGATAATCACTGTCGGTGGTAACGGTCATGTATGTTGCGGCCATTACCGCCATATTGTGTAGCAAAGCTGACTTGACTCCTGACACTTGTGCAAGCAAGACCTCCACTGTGTGAGCTGCTGTGTTCTGTCTCTGGGAGACATTATGCCATGTCCTGCAGGAGATAGGGCCCCTGCCTTACGCCCAGGAGGAACTGGAAAAGCTTGTGGAAGGGGTCCTAACCCTGTATGGAAAGTTGTATGGGGCACCAGAGCAGTAGATGAGTCCAATGTTTCTCTCCTGTCTGATGGTGATATGTGTGGGGTTGAAAGGCGTGGAAACGGTGCACACAAAAATGGATGCATGCAGATGGCAAAGGAGTAGGTGCAGAAGTGCCACAAAGACACATTTGTGTGGTCATGAGATGTATCTGATGTGTGAAGTCTACTGCTGTTGGTGTGATGCCACTCTACATGACTTTCTCCTTCTTTCTGTGTCACCCATGCAGATCAGCACCATCAGAAGAAGGGGATTTGGCATGCTATCGCCAAGCAAGTGCAGACCCTGGGGGTCCATGCCCGGTGGAGCACCCACTGCAGAAAGCGGTGGGAGGACCTGAGACACTGGGCCTGGAAGACTGCAGAGGCCCAGCTGCAGATGTCCTCCCAACGAGGGAGGGGGCCTGTCGGACCCTGACCCCCCTAATGGCCCACATTTTGGCAGTGGCCTACCCTGAGGTGGATGGGTGCTTGAGGGCAGCACAGCAGCACAGCAGCCACAAGGGGGTAAGTACAGACTCAAGCATTCCTAATGGTAGGCATGTATGGGTTTGGGTAGCCTACTAGTGGGTAGATATTGTGTAGATCATTGTTAGCTGCATATCAGCTATGGCTATGAGCCACCCTGGCATGAATTGTATTGGTTATGTGTTCCAGTAACATGCAGATGGTGACTTGTGAGGGTAGGAACTTGATTTTTGGATATTGTCTCCTGACACTTCTCATCTTTTGGGTGGCCAGCTCCTTCCATCAGCATCACTATACCTGCGGTGTCAGTGCATTGCCATCACTAATAGACTGCCACCATGACAGGTAATTGGTGTGATCTCAATCAGCTGCCTCAGACTGTAGGTGTAGATGGCTGCACAGGACAAAATGTTACTGGCCACATTGTTTATGGATTTGTTGGCATGCTACCTTGCCATGCAGGAATCGTTAGAGTAAGGAGTACAGGGTAGGTCTATGTTAACGACAGTGGACTGTGTGCCAAGTACTGTGCTTCTGTGCATTTTATGAACCTTCATGTAGTCAAAGGTGCCAATGTTCCCACACTAGTTGGATTTGAGCGCATAGCTTCTGTTTCCCCTCTGATTTCCCAAAGTGGAGCATTTCAATGTAAAGGCATGCAATGACATGGCATACCAGCAGATATTTTGGTTGTCAGTCTGTGTAGGTATTGACCCATTGCACCCTTTCTTTCTCTACCACCCTCCCTTCCCCTCCTCCTCTGTTTTTGTTTGCATCAGCATCATCAGCTGAAAGAGAAGGGGCATCAGAGAGTGTTGAAGCAGCAGCCCACAGGACCCAGGAGGCTGATACCAGCTGAGCCAAGGGACCAGTGGGACAGAGGGGAGTTCCATGGGGAAACCGGATCTACAACATCCTCTTTGGATTCCTCCTCTGATGGATGCTTCTTGGTGGTGGCAGACCCATCTGGGACAAGCCCAGCACCATCTTTGTCTGCCACCCCCCTTACCAGCACCACTCTCTCTGTAGCTACCCACCTATTTGACAGTGCCCACTAACCCAGGATGGTGGATGTCTCCTTCACCGCAGGAACCTCTGCCCCTGATCCTGCCCCTGTCAGCCCTGCTGCCCTCAATGAGGAGGCTATTGACTTCCTGAGATCCATCTCTGTGGGACACTCAACCATTGTGAATGCCATCCAGGATCTGGCATCACAGATGCAGCAGACCAATGCCTTCCTGGAAGGCATTCAAGGTGCCCTGACTGGCCTGCAGAGATCCTTTCAGGCTCTGTCCTCCTCATTGATGGCAGACAGTATACCTTCGTCTTCTGTCCCCCTCCAGCTACCTGTGCCCAATCCCACACCCCTCTACCCACACCCATTTGGAGCACACAGTCAGACCAGCATTCATCTACCTCTACAGACACGTTTCGCAAAGACAAACACAGGCATCACAAGTCCCACCACCACAATGCACACAGACAACAGACACATGCAGACACAACAACATCCACTCCCTATACAGACTCCCCCAGCTCCTCTCTCACAGACACTACACTACTAACACCTGCTTTCACCACATCAACACTCCCAGATACATCCACAAGTCCCCTCAAGCCCACCGTCACCCCAATAGTAGACCCCCACACATCCACCACATTAACCACAGGAACACTCAACACTACTACCAACACCCCCACCCCCACATCCACCTTGCCTGCAGGTACCTCCACAACAGACACTCACACATCCACCCTGTCATCTCCCTGCATCTTCTCCCCTCCTCCTCCCACAGTATCTAAATGCCTGCATTCACCCACCCAACAGATACCCAGCACACACATGGCTTCCACCCATGCACCTGCACCCAAGGCACCTACCAAAACACATCCATCAACCATTCCCTCTCCCTCCACTCCCACCCGTTTTTCCCATGACAGCCCTTGGGCCCCTAAAAAAAGATTCCTGTGCAAGTTTGCCCTGTTCCCTTCCATTGACTCTGTCCCTGTTTCCCCCAAGCACCCTCATGCCCTCCCAAAATCCAGTCCTTCCACCTCCCAGTCCTCCCATGGCCTCAAGTGTACTGCCCATGTCCCTCCCCCTTCCCCAGCAAAGAATACCATCCCCCCAAAAGGCAAGGGCCCTCCTCTAAAGGGCCGCACAAATGGGAAAGCCACCCCCCTCCAAATCAAAATCTAACAACCCCCTCACAAAGCAAAGTGAAGGGCTCCCCTCCCAAAGCCAAACCTAAGGACCCCCTTCCCAATCCCCAACCAAAGGACCCACCTCACAAACCCAAACCCCACCTCAGACCCCCCCCCCACCATCACCCTTGAGGTGCCTGCATGCCCCATTGATGCCCCTGCCATGTGGAGGCCACTTTGCATTTAGGAGTCAAGTTGGAGCCAGAGACCCAGTAGGTTACAAAGTGTGCTGTTTGTTTTGTACATTAGAGGCCCTTAGGTATTAATGATGGGACCTTTATTTTAATATATCTGCACCAGTCACCCATTGGTGTTGAGGTTTACAACCTTGTCCTGCCTTTCCTTCCACATGTATGTATTGTATATGTGTGATTTGGTGTGTGTATGTCATGCGTTTGTGTAGCAGCATGAGTTATGTGGGTGAGTTGTGCTATGGACTTGTTGTGAAATGTTGTGTTGTTGTTGTGTAGCATCGTGTGGCAGTGGGGTGTGTGTTGTGATGCATCTGTGATGTACTATTTGTGTTGGGTGAATGTGGCATGTGATGTGACACGTTGTTTGGTAGTTTTATTGTTTGTGTTTGGTCTGAGCTGCTGTTACGTGTTACTGGCTGTATGTATTTTCCTGTGTGGGTGTGCATTGTGCCTCTCTGCCACTGTGTTTGTGTGGTTACGATGGTGTTGTGGTTGTGTGACTCAGTGGTGATGTGTCTGACAGTGGCGGTGGTGTGTGTGCTTGGTGTGGTGTTTACATGACACGTGTATGTTGGAGGTGGTGTGTGTTGATTGTGTGTGAGTGCGTATGCAGATGTGTTTGCGTGTTGGTACTGGTGGATGTTTGCATGTGTGTGTGGGCGTGGCTAGCCATGCCGATGTTGTGTGTGGGGGTGTACTAATGGCCTTCCCTCCAGTGTGAGCTAGGTGTATGTACTTACGGGTGTTGCCTTCGTTGCTGGTTCTGGAGTTATATGGCCAGAAGGGGCAGTGGGACGACTTCCAGTTCGGGTTCCATGGCAGCTGCGGACGTGTCTGTGTTCCTGAAGGTGGGTGTCTCCTTTTATGTTGCTCGTTTCTGCCAGGCTGAGACCACTCCAGAAATCGTTGTGGTGTGCTGGGTCGTAATATGGTCGGCGGGAACATGGTTGCTGCCGGCCTCGATATGCCTACCACCAGCCGTGGTGGTCCTCCCATACTGGCGGTACTGATGGTGTTTTGGCTGTGTTCTGTTGGGAACACCGCCATGGTCATAATAGGGTGGCCTTCTCCACCGACCCGGTGGCAGTGCGACCGCCATCACCACCGTGGCGGTCCTCAGACTGCCAAAGTCGTTGCGCATTAGTCTTTTTGTACGTAATTACGCACCACAGAAATCAATAGATAAATATTTTGAAAATTCACAGTAAATCAGACAATGGCCCTCATTACGATTCCGGCGGGTGGCGGAGGCCGCCCGCCAAAATTCCGCCCTCCATAATACCGCTCCGCGGTCAGAAGACCGCGGAGGGTATTATGAGTTTTTCCCTGGGCTGGCGGGCGGTCTCCAAAAGACCGCCCGCCAGCCCAGGGAAAAACTCCCTTCCCACGAGGATGCCGGCTCGTAATCGAGCCGGCGGAGTGGGAAGGTGCGACGGATGCTGTTGCACCCGTCGCGTATTTCACTGTCTGCAAGGCAGACAGTGAAATACATTTTGGGGCCCTCTTACGGGGGCCCCTGCAGTGCCCATGCCGTTGGCATTGGCACTGCAGGGGCCCCCAGGGGCCCCCGACTGCCCCTCCCGCCATCCGGTTCCCGGCGGGAGAACTGCCAGGAACTGGATGGCGGGAGGGGGAGTCGGAATCCCCAAGCCGGCGCAGCAAGCTGCGCCGGCTTGGAGGATTCCTTGGGGGCAGCGGGAAACCGGCGGGAGACCGCCGGTTTCCCTTCTCTGACCGCGGCTAAGCCGCCGCGGTCAGAATGCCCCGCGGGGCACCGCCGGCCTGTCGGCGGTGCCACCGCGTCCCGCGGCCCTGGCGGTTACAAACCGCCAGGGTCGTAATGAGGGCCAATGTGTTTACCAATGTCTCCTTTTGCAGGTATGTCGAGGTTGATGATGGGTACCCTGGACCAGCTGGAGAAGTTTGGGAAGCTCCCAGTTCCAGCTGGAGCAGCTGCAGAAAATCTTTGGAGCTGGTGCCAGGCAACTACAGGGGACTGTTAGTGAGTCTGACCTTAATAAGTAAACTTAAAAGAGGACGCAAATAGGTTGATGCACCTTTTGACTTACAATTAAGTCAACTGCATCAAAGTAATCACATGCATTAAGTTTAGCAGAGAAATTCATCAAGCATTAATCCCTATTAGCATGATTTCATTAGTGAGGAATCCTTGACTAACATCAATCAATCAAAGCATCAAGCAGGTAATTTATAAAGCGCGCTACTCACCCGTCAGGGTCTCAAGGCTCTGGGGGGAGGAGCTACTGATCGAATAGCCATGTCTTGAGGCGTTTCCTGAATGTTGGGAGGTCCTGAGTCTGGCATAGGTGGAGTGGTAGGGAGTTCCAGGTCTTGGCGGCGAGGTGAGAGAAGGATCTTCCTCTGGTGGTGGTGCGGCGAGTGCGGGGGACGGAGGCGAGGGCAAGGCTGGCGGAGCGGAGAAGGCAGGTGGGAGTATGGAATGTGAGTCTGTCGTTGAGGTAGGCCGGACCTGTGTTGTGGAGAGCTTTGTGTACGTGGGTGAGGAGTTTGAAGGTGATCCTCTTCGATACGGGTAGCCAGTGTAGGTCTCTGAGGTGGGTAGAGATGTGGTTGCTGCGTGGGATGTCGAAGGTGAAGCGGGCGGAAGCATTTTGGATACGTTGCATTTTTGTTTGTAGTTTGGCCGTAGTTCCTGCATAGAGTGTGTTTCCATAGTCCAGTTGGCTGCTGACCAGGGCGTGGGTGACTGTTTTTCTGGTTTCGACGGGGATCCAATTGAAAATCTTGCAGAGCATATGGAGGGTGTTGTAGCAGGAAGAGGAGATTGCGTTGACCTGCTGATCATGCTGAGTGCTGAGTCCAGGATGATTCCCAGGTTTCGTGCTTGAGTTGTGGGTGTGGGTGCGGCTCCTAGGGAGGTAGGCCACCAGGAGTCGTTCCAGGTGGAGGGGTTGCTGCCGAAGATGAGGATCTCTGTTTTGTTGGTTTTTAGCTTGAGGCGGCTAGATTCCATCCAGTTGGTGATGGCGTGAAGTCCATTGTGGAGGTTGTTTTTAGCGGTTGTAGGGTCTTTTGTGAGGGAGATGATCAGCTGGGTGTTGTCTGCATAGGAAACTATGTTGATGTGGTGGGCTCTTGCGATGTTGGCGAGAGGGGCCATGTAAACGTTGAAAAGCGTTGGGCTGAGGGAGGATCCCTGGGGGACTCCACAGATGGTCTTGGACGATTCAGACAGGTAAGGTTGAAGGCGGACTCTCTGGGTTCTGCCGGAGAGGAATGACGAGATCCAATCGAGGGCCATGACGCGGATCCCGGCATTGTGGAGGCGTGTTCAAAGATTATGGTGATAGACGGTGTCGAAGGCTGCGGAGAGGTCCAGGAGGATGAGTGCTGCGGTTTCGCCTTCATCGAGCATGGTCCTGATGTCATCTGAGGCAGCGATGAGTGAGGTCTCAGTGCTGTGGTTTTTGCGGAATCCTGATTGGGAGGTATCGAGCGCTTTGTTGTCTTTCAGGAAGCGGGATAGTTGGTTGTTCACGATTTTCTCAATAACCTTTGCTGGGAAGGAGAGGAGGGAGATGGGCTGTTCTTGGGCTGTTCTTGGGGTCATCTGGGTCCATCTTGGGTTTCTTCAGCAGGGTGTTGACATCAGCGTGTTTCCAGCTCTCCGGGAAGGTGGCTGTCTCGAAGGAGCTGTTGATGATGGCGCGGAGGTGGGGGGCGATGATTTTGCTGCCTTTGTTGAAGATCTGGTGTGGGCAAGGGTCCGAGGGGGAGCCGGAGTGGATGGAGGCCATGATGTTGATGGTGTCTTCATTGTTGATGTGGGTCCAGATGCATAGGAGGTTGTCGTCGCTTGGTGCATTGCGGTTGCGGCTGTCTATGGTTGCTTGGTGGGTCTGGGGGTTGAAGCTGTTGTGGATATCTTCAATCTTTCGACGGAAATAGGTGGTGAGGGAGTTGCAGAGCTCCTGTGATGGCGGGGGTTCGTAGGAGCAGGCCCTGGGGTTGGAGAGCTCTTTGATGATGCCGAAGAGCTCTTTGTTGTTGTGAGCATTGGTGTCTATGCGGCTTTTGTAGTAGGTTCTTTTGGTGGTGCGGATCAGCTGGTGATGTTTGCGGATGGCAGTCTTGAGGGCGATGTGGTTGGATTCAGTAGGTTCAAGGAACCAGGTCTTCTCCATTTTTCGGCATTCCCGTTTGGAAGCCTGTAGGTCGGGGTGAAACATCTGGCCTTGGTTCTGTGGTGGGTGTCTGAGGGTTGTTTGAGCGGACCAAAGGTGTTGGCGCAGTCGACTATCCATTGATGTAGGTTGGTGGCGGCTGCGTTGGAGTCCCGGGTGCTAGGAGGTGGTGCTCCGGAGAGGGTGGAGATTAGTTGTTTTGTTGAGATTTTGTTCCAGTGGCGTCGGGGGTAGAGAGGTGTGGTGGTGAGTGACTGGCTTCTGGAAGGAGAAATGAATGCAGCGATAGTCGGTCCAGTGGAGTTCGGTGGCGTGGCTGAAAGAGACGTGTTTGCTGGCTGAGAAGATGGGGTCGAGTGTGTGTCCTGCGGTGTGGGTGGGTGATGTGATGAGTTGCTTAAAGCCGAAGTTGGCAAGGTTGTCGAGCAGGTTGGTGGTGTTGATATCGTTGTTGTTTTCTAAGTGAAAGTTCAGGTCTCCGAGGAGGATGTAGTCAGTTGAGGCAAGGGCTTGGGCACTGAGGATGTTGGCGATGGCGTCCCAGAAGTGAGATTGAGGGCCTGGAGGTCTGTAGACCAGTGTTCATCTGAGGGTGGTGTTGGCGTTGACATGGATTTTTAAATGGAAGTGCTCGGCGGAGTTGAAGGTGTCGTGGGTGCTGGTAGAGACTCTGATGGTGCTCTTGTGGACTATGGCGATTCCTCCTCCTGGTTTGTTGGTGCGGTCCCTTCTTGTGATCTTGTAGCCTTCAGGTATGGCTATGGCTATGTATGTTTCCGCGGCCAAGTTCATCCAGGTTTCGGTGAGAAATGCGACATTGGGAGATGATGAGGTCAGTAGGTCCCAGAGTTCGATTGCGTGTTTGTGGATGGAGCGGGTGTTGAGGAGAATGCAAAGGAGAATGTGGTTGTCGGCAGGTCTGTGGAGGAGCTGGCGGTGCTTCGTAGTTAGGGTGCAGGTGAAGCTGCAGGCTTTGCAGGAGAAGGGTCCTTTGGTGTGCTTTGGAGTGGACTGGAAGCAGACGGAGGAGCGTCCTGGATTCAGGGCGTGGAGGTCACTGGCTGTGTAGTGGCATCTGGTGGTGCGGGGGCCCCATGGGCCAGGGGGACTGGCGCTGGGCGCGGTCCAGGCGCCGCAGCACACCTGCTGCGCACGGCCGCCATTAAGAAGGGGAGGTGGGAGGGAGGAGCAGCTGGGAGGTGGGAGGGAAGAGCGAATGGGGGCGCGAGGGGGCGGGCCGCATGGACGCAGCAGCAGGAATGCAGGCACAATAATAAAAACAAGCACATAAAAATAAAAACAAGCACAGAAGGAGCACAAGTCTAGAACGCTTACCAGGGCGGCCCACTAGACACCATGGATGAGGTGCAGGCGGGTGCCTGCGGGTGCAGGAGGGCCTCGAACACGCAACAGCAGCATGGGCGGGGTGAGGGACACAGCACAATTTGGTGGAGCTGCGCACGTGGGGAGCGAGCTCTAGACCTTAAAAACAGGTCAGAGGTCACTCACTGCGACGCGCAGCGGGTGCCATTAAGAAGGGGAGGTGGGAGGGAGGAGCAGCTGGGAGGCGGGAGGGAAGAGCGAATGGGGGAGCGAGGTGGGTGGGGCCGCATGGACACAGCGGTGGTAAGGCAGAGAGGCAGACCAGCTCAAGGAGAGCCAGCAACAGAGTGCAGGGGGCACGGAGCACACAAAGGGCAAAAGTCAATAAACAAAGCAGAGGAAATGAGGCACAATAATAAAAACAAGCACACAATAATAAAAAACAAGCACAGAAGGAGCACAAGTCTAGAACGCTTACCAGGGCAGCCCACTAGACACCAGGGATGAGGTGCAGGCGGGTGCCTGCGGTTGGAGGAGGGCCTCGAACACGCGACAGCAGCATGGGCGGGGTGAGGGACACTGCACAACTTGGTGGAGCTGCGCGTGTGGGGAGCGAGCTCTAGACCCTAAAAACACATCCAATTACCATCAGCATTTTGGGCTTCATGCAAAACAATTTAGTAACACAAATTTGGAAAAACAACTATGGCTCTATCAAAACAATGCAGTTGGTACCTAGAAAGAAAAAGCAAATATGCATAATAATCATCAGTCTCATTTATAATATCTATCCTCAGTGTGGATCAGCAACCAAAGTCAGTCTTCATCCTCACGACATCAGTTGATCAGCAAGGCATCAGGATTCAGCATCAAAATTCAGAAAACACAGTCTTTAAGCAGTAAAGTTAAGCACGTCTCTTGTTAAGACACAAGATGAGCAAGAATAAGCCTGTCGGCCAGCAAGAAAATGTGCAATGGACTATGGCAAATGCAGAATGCTGAAGGCAAAATGCAAGGGCAGCATGCTGCGTTGTTCTCACTGCAGGGTCATTAAAGCTACTTCCCAAATCCCTATTGGTCAGTTAATCACATGTTCACACTTTGTCCAATAAAACTAAATCTCCAAGTCTATGAATTCTACTATTACTCCATTCACATGTGGTTGATTGGTTTGTCCTGCATGTCCTCATCATCCGGCTTGTCAGGTAGCAATATTGTTGCAGCTTTCACTCCAGTCAGTATCTCCGTTCTCCTCCTGAGAAAGTCAGTCTCACAAACATTACACACAAAATTTTACATTAGTAAGAACAGCATCTTCTAGCAGTCGATTCTCATGAGAAAGGTTTCTCATCTACGAGCACATTTAAACAATGTAAAATGAAATCCCAGTTTAACACTACAGCCACTTATTAGACGTTAAGAAGTACAGCTTTGACATGAGGCCTGGCAAGAAGGCCAAGACATTCGCTAAGTTAAGGCCTACAATTAATAAAGCTAGAGCATAATGCATAACCCTTAATATGGCATATTACAAGTACACTTTGTGAACATTGGCGGCCACTATTCATAATCACATTTTCAAATGCGTGCATTGTTTTTCGACGTTATTATATTTTCTACACAAATCACGTATTCAAACTACATGAACACTCGTTAATAAGTTTTATTTAACCACCTGCGTTGGCAGGACCACTTGGAAAAGCACTGCAAAGGGGGACTTAAAGGTAAGTCCTATGGGTCCCCTTGGGGTGGGGACCCTGAGGGCACAGCTGGTTCATTGGTGCAGGGCACAAGGCGACCGGGTGCAGAGCAAATCGATGAGCCAGAAGCTGTATGTAAAGGTGCCCTTGGAGGGTCACTTGCAGGTCAGCAGGGGCACTCTGGTGAGAGGTCCAGGTGGTTCCTGAAGTCCCTAGACTGGGGCTTCCTCCTGGTTCTTTTTCAGTCCAGAATAGACTGCCCTTCTTGGTGTCCGACGTGAGGTGACCAGTACCAGGGGTTATTGCAAGGTCTGCCCACTGGAGGGTGCAGAGAGGAGTTTGGTGTAGCTGCAGTATCCTGTTCCATGGTCAGCAGCCGGTCAGTGAAGTGGCCTTCAATGGTTCTTTGGTTCCTTGGTGTTGTACAGTGATGCTTTCCTTCTGGACGGAGATCTTAGGTGATTTCAAAAGAGTGGAGGTCCTCTGAGGGTTTGTAGAGTCCATCCAATGACCAGGCAACCCCTCAGTGGTCATTGTTGAGTCCTGGGTGAAGCAGGAAGAATTTGGTGCCTTTTCTTGGTGCAGCAGGACTTTCCTTGGCTCTTCTTTGTTGTTGGTCTTCTATTGTCCTTGGATTCTGATTTATTGATCTAGAGATGCCCACTAAATACTGTATTCAGTGGGCATTTTAGGGTGTTCCAGGTAGTGACCAATGGATCACCTACCTTAGGGTGGCTACACCCACTAAGTGCCCACTTCCTTTGGGCAGAGCTCACTTCCCTGCACCTGATTGGCTATTTTCCTTCCATCTAAGATGGAGCAAAATGAAATGGAGAGGTCATCTCACATGCAACACCTTAGGGGTGGTGCAAGCTGGGGATGACCACCCCTCCTATCCTTTGTCTGGTTTCCCACCATTCCTCCTGCCAAAAGTGGGGGTTTGCAGCAGGGGCAGCCATCTGCTACTAGCAACAGGCATGGTGGTAGAGTTTCAAGGGTGGTGTGCCCTTTAAAGCTTGCCAGCAGCGCAGTGCAGAGTCCTGAAGGAGGGGGTGTTAGCACCTCCACCCAGGAAGGGCTTTGTTCTGAGTCCCAGAGAGCAGGGTTTCGCACCCCAGGGGCTCACTCAGAATCTTGTGTTGGTGGTAGCAGGCTGGTTGTGACTGGCCAGCAACCATGTCAGGGTAGTTACCTTTTGAAGGTGGCACCTTTAATGGAACCCCTGGGTACATATTATGGTAAATCCAATACTGGTACGAGTTTGGACTTAACATTCTGAGTTGTTTGATACCAAACAACCCAAGGTTCATAGTAGCCATCAGGTATCTATGAAACTTGTACAGATCAGTGTCTAGCACATGTATTAAAATGGTTCCTCTGTTCACTTACTAAGTCCAAGGTTTGACAAGGACATAGTAGGGGCATATTGTTCATGCATCAATGTCCTCACATACCATCTAGTGCACCCTGTCTCAGGGCTGGAAGGTCTGCCAGAGGGGTGACTTACCTATAGGGCATGCAGTGTGTAGTGGACAGGGCACACAGGATGTGTGTCATGTCAACTTTGTCTTTTAGGATTGCATCACAACACTCAACCAGCAATGGCAGTGCTAGATGCTTCTGGATACATGGCCCTAGAGGGTTAGTACCCCATGTCCTGGGTACTTACGTGCCAGTTACTAGGGACTTGTAGTGGCAGCTGAAGGTGTTGCCAATTGTGCCAATGCATAACAACAGTTTTAGGAAAAGAGATCTGGCCCAGGGTACCTGGTTATCAGTGGCCCTGGGCACTAACAACTTTGAGACTGCATCAACAGTCAGCAAAAAGTAGGGGCTAACCATGACAATTCTTCCCTTTTTTCTCCTGGTACTGGTCCTATTTGGTTTGTCTACCTGGATCTACTAGTCCTTACCCTGCTCATCCTCACCCCGTCCTGGTCCATGCACTCAGATCCTCCGAGTCTTTTCCTTCGGGCACTTGCCCACTGGGTCCAGATCACCATGTTCCACATCCTGCTGACCCTCCTGATCCTTCCTGTCCTGGTTCCTGTACCTATAATCCTGTTTTTTGCTTGTCCAGTTCCTTCTCATCTATTTATTCCTGGTCTCCTCTGGTGTTAGTAACCCTGGTCCTTGTAGATTAGATCTTGCTGGACCTGGTCCTTCTTGTCTTGTTCCTCGTGGCTCCAGTTGTCCTAGCGCTCCTGGTGGTCACCCTTCTGGCACTTATTTTCCTACTGGTCATCATCCTCCTCTTACTGGTCCTATTGCTTTCTTCCCCAGACCCTTCCATAAAGTCTCCAGTCAGGTACATCCTCCAAGCTTGCTACTTGGAATTCTTTATGCGTCCAGATCGCTTTAACTGGGGCAACATTGCCAAGGACACAAATAAAGATTCAATACATCACTACATAACCTTGGCACTTAAAATAGCGCTTACCATGTTAACAATCAAAATTTCCATTCCCAAGGTAGATTGTGGGAGTGACTAAAATGACAAAGTGGCTGAATAGCCACTCATGGCATCTATGCCTAAAACCCACACTGCTCAGTGAATAGTATGAAAGAGTGTGTTATACACCATGCAGCTGAGTGAACGTCCCAGATGCATTACTTGCCTGTCTGCTGCTATTTACATCTCCATTCCACCGAAGTCCCATTACTGTGTACTACTCAGTTTACCTCCTCAAGTGTCCCAAAGCATTTTGCCCCACAGGCTTAGTGTCTACTGTGAGTATCCCTCCCTGTGTGGACCAGATATAGTATGTCTGTCTGCCTTCTCCTTTTGCTTCTGTTTGTTGACTGCTGCTGTGGTGCCATCTTTGAAATACTAGGCAAGTAAAATCCCTCTCAAATGGGAGACCTAAAACTAGCAAAAGGCCTTTCATAAGAAGCCCAAAAAGAGCTGAGTCCTCAAACATCATCAAAAGGAGGGTCATAAACATTAAAAAAACAATGTATTGACATGAGTGATTGAAACATTTATGTAACATGATTTAAACCCATACTCATTATTCTGTGCCGACAGTCAAATACTCCTAGACTGCTGTGCAAAATATCTGTGTGCAATATCCTGAAGCTCCTAAAACAGAAGTTTGATTCATGCATTTCTTATATGAATATTAAAATAAAATAAATGTTTTTATTCAAAATTGTTTTTTACCTGCTTTTCATCTATACATTGTTTTAGCTTAAGCCATGCACTTACCTGTAGTGTTGTGTGAGTAATAAATGACAGAACCCTTTTGGCTCCTGTTGGGCTCCATTGAACTGTGATGTAAGTGATAGAGAGTAGTGAAGTGAATGCAGGTTTAAAATGTTGGGTTTGTGGTTACATGAAGACTGTTAAACCTGGCATCCTTGGCTTGGTTTTCCCTAACGTTTTGCCTTCTGACCTCCTGTGTTCCAATATTCATTTTTGCTGGCTTTTTGCATTCTGGGCAGGTACTTTGTACTCAAAACACGGTAACATTGGCTTCTCCACAATTGGCATATTTAATTTACTTGTAAGTACATAAATGAGTACTATATGTGCCCAGGGCCTGTAAACTCTACTAGTAGGCCTGCTGCACTAATTGTGCCACCAACTGCAGTAGCCTTTCAAACATGTCTCAGGTCTGCAACTGTAGAGCCTATTTGCACAGGTTTAAACTGCCATTTTGACCTGGCAAGTGCACCCACTTCCCAGGTCTAAACTTCTCTTTTTATTACATGTATTACATGTATGAAACCCCCAAGGTAGGTCCTAGTTAGCTCCAAGGGCAGGGTGCGGTGTACTTAAAATGTTGGACATGCACATTTAAGTCTAACATGTGCAGATAGTGAAAAACTCTGAAATTCATTTTTTGCTATTGCAGAGACTATCTCCCATAAGGTAGCATTGGGATTACCTTAAAACATATTTTAAGCATAATTTCCAATTAGGAAAATATAGAAATAGGGAGTTTGGTGTTTCTGGACTCACAATTTAAAATCACAACTTATGGTGAAGTTGGATTTCAAGTTGTAAGTCTGAAAATTCAACTTTTAGAAATTTAGCATTTTCTTATTTTAACCATTCTGTGCCTCTGCATTTCTCTGAATACACGTCTGGGGTTGTTGATAGCTGAGCTTTGTGCATTCCGTCTAAACAGTGACACAGTCTCCCCCACTTCAGTAGCACATTTGGGTATAAGTACTGGATCCCTAACCCCTTTAAATCAGATCTTTATTGGATCCAAGGACACTCTGCCAGGAAGAAGGACTGCTGTGCTGCCAGGAGTAACTGTCACTCTGCAACTGCATTGCTGTGTTTGCCTACTGCTGCTGTGGGCTGTGCTGTGCTGTAGGAGGTACTGCCATTTTACTATTTGCTCTGCTGTGTTGGCCTGCTGCTTCTGTCCTGCAGTGAGAAGGACTGGGCATACTCTCTATATCCTTGTACACAGGAGCCTCCAAGGGTTTTCTGGCTTGCCCCCTGTTCTCCTGCAGTTTCAGGGCCATCAAGCCTGCTTTTGCAACTCTCCTGGTGCTGCTGGACTCTGCCATATGTCAGTTCTACCCTTGCCTGAGTTGCCCCCTCCAGTCCGGGGTCTCAGAAGTGGGTTCTACAGCTACAAACTTCAAAATGTGATGCATCTCATTGAGTGCAGCAGACAAATCGATGCATCTCATCTCCGACTGCAATGCAGCAGCTACCCAATGACAGCGGCTTCACGTACTGTACTACCCACCAACAACACTCTGTGCAGCCCACCAACAACGCATCAGATCCGCTTCTGAGGAGTCTGACCACGACGCATCTCCCCGAGTGTAGCAGAAATATTGATGCATTGTGTCACTGCTCCAATAAAGGTACAGTTTAGTTGACCCTGCGCGGGTTTTATGGCTGTGCTACCCTCCATCGCGGTTGGCCTGGATTTTGGATGTGCAGTGGTCTCTGGTGACCTCAAGTAACCTTTTTACCACTGTAGACTTATAGGTACTTTCACATTTAATCTTTAAAAAGTCAGATCTCGACTTCTACTGATTGTGCAGAGTCTTTTTGTAGTGTCTTTCACTGTGTTACTTAATTAAGTGTTGCACAAATACTTTACACATTGCCCCTTAAGTTAAGCCTGCCGGCTGTGTGACAAGCTACCAGGGGGTGAGCTCTGGTTAATTTAGGGTCTGTATCTGACTTACCCTGACTAGGGTTGTGGTCGCTACTTAGACAGGGTACGTATCTCTGCAACTAGAGACCCAATTTCTAACACAGAAGAATAAAGACCTGTAATACTCATCTCCAAATGTGAAGTAGTCATTGGTGGGTATCAAGGCTGGGAAAGATACTACCATTGGTGACGAGATAGGAGATAAGTAACCTGAAGATTGACAGTGCGCTCCCAGAGAGTTTGCCATGTTCCAAGCCATCTTCTTGTGCATGCCACTTGTGCCTCCACTGAAGTGCGGAATCAATGTTTGCCATATGTGGAGTCAAAGCCAACTCCAGCTGGTATGAAGCATTTGAAGATAACGAAAGCTTCACGGAGAAGTCTACACATCGGTGGCCAAGAACCTGACGGTAAGGCTATAAAGAGTGGAATCATGCTACTATGCAACAGAAAGCTATATATCATTGTTAGAAATGGGGTCTTTGGTTGACAGTCAGGTTACCCCCTGTTCAAGCAAGGACCCTCACTCTAGTTAGGATAAAAGAGAATCACCCTCAGCTAACCCCTGCTTACCCCCTTGGTAGCTTGGCAGAGCAGTAGGCTTAACCTCAGAGTGCTGGGCGTAAAGTATTTGTACCAACACACACAGTAACTTAATGAAAACACTACAAAATGACACAACACCAGTTTAGAAAAATAGGAAATATTTATCTAGACAAAACAAGACCAAAACGACAAAAATCCAACATACACAAGTCAAGTTATGATTTTTTTAAAGGTTTAAAATAAAAAGAGTCTTTAGGTAGTTGTAACAACACACTAGCGCTGCTAGCGTGAAAATGTACCTGGTTTGCGGCAAAAATAACCCCGCACGGGCGGTGTGCGTCGAAAATAACCCTGCACGGGTATATGCGTCGAAAACAGCTCGGCACGGCGAGGCGCGTCGAAAAAGCCAGCCACGCGACGGTCCGAAAGTCCCGCGGCGCTGGTTGCGATCTCTCAGCCTTCGTCAGCGATGCTGCGCGTCGTTTCTCCTGTTCCGGGCGTCGATTCTCCGGTCGCGTTTCCTGCGGCGTCGTTTCTCAGCTGCGGAGCCGGCGTCGCGTCGTTTTCTCAGCCGCGATCGGATTCGCGTCGATCTTTTCTCCGCACGGTGCTCGGTGCGTGTATTTTTGTCCTTAGGCTGCCAGCCTCTCCTTTCAGGGTCCCAGGAACTGGAAGGGCACCACAGAGCAGAGTAGGGGTCTCTCCAGAGACTCCAGGTGCTGGCAGGAAGAAGTCTTTGCTATCCCTGAGACTTCAATAACAGGAGGCAAGCTCTACATCAAGCCCTTGGAGATTTCTTCTTCAAGATGGAAGGCACACAAAGTCCAGTCTTTGCCCTCTTACTCTGGCAGAAGCAGCACTGCAGGAAAGCTCCACAAAGCACAGTCACAGGCAGGGCAGCACTTGTTCCTCAGCGATCAGCTCTTCTCCAGGCAGAGGTTCCTCTTGATTCCAGAAGTGTTTCTGAAGTTTGTAAGTTTGGGTGCCCTTCTTATACCCATTTTAGTCTTTGAAGTCACCTTCCTTCAAAGGGGACTCACACCTTCTTGTGAAATCCTGCCTTGCCCAGGCAAGGCCTCAGACACACACCAGGGGGCTGGAGACAGCATTGTCAGAGGCAGGCACAGTCCTTTCAGATGAGAGTGACCACTCCACCCCTCCCTCCTAGCAGAGATGGCTAATCAAGAAATGCAGATCACACCCCAGCTCCCTTTGTGTCACTGTCTGGGGTGAGGTGAAAAACAACCCAACTGTCAAACTGACCCAGACAGGGAATCCACAAACAAGGCAGAGTCACAGAATGGTTTAAGCAAGAAAATGCTCACTTTCTAAAAGTGGCATTTCCAACCTCACAATCTTAAAATCAACTTTACTAAAAGATGTATTTTTAAATTGTGAGTTCAGGGATCCCAAACTCCACATGTCCATCTACTCTCTAGGGGAATCTACACTTTAATCATATTTAAAGGTAGCCCCCATATTATCCTATGAGAGAGAGACAGACCTTGCAACAGTGAAAACGAAATTGGCAGTATTTCACTGTCAGGACATATAAACCACATTACTATATGTCCTACCTTATCCATACACTGCACCCTGCCCTTGGGGCTACCTAGGGCATACCTTAGGGGTGCCTTACATGTAAGGAAAGGGAAGGTTTAGGCCTGGCAAGTGGGTACACTTGCCAAGTCGAATTTACAGTGTAAAAATACACATACAGACACTGCAGTGGCAGGTCTGAGACATGATTACAGAGCTACTTATGTGGGTGGCACAACCAGTGCTGCAGGCCCACTAGTAGCATTTGATTTACAGGCCCTGGCACCTCTAGTGCACCTTACTAGGGACTTACTAGTAAATCAAATATGCCAATCATGGATAAACCACTTACATACAATTTAAACAGGAGAGCATATGCACTTTAGCACTGGTTAGCAGTGGTAAAGTGCTCAGAGTTGAAAAGCCAACAGCAACATGTCAGAAAAATATAGGAGGCAGGAGGCAAAAAAGTCTGGGGATGACCCTGCATAAGCAAAAGTCCAACACGACCCCCTACCAGCCTAAAGCCAGGGGAGAACAATCAATACCTTGATGTACTTCCCTGATTGGGGCGATAGAACAGGGACCCAGGCCCACAACAGCAGGGGCATGTTCCAGTTCTACGCCTTCCTGACTCCAGTTGGATCCCTCTGTCCATACTCTCAGGGCCCACTAAGCTAACCCATGGGGAACCCTTCTCCACATCTACAGACACCATCTGTGCAACACCTAACTTTACTTTGCTCACAGATGTATTGCAATGGGCAGATAGTACCACCAGGGCCAACACAGTGGTGTTGCCCACTCCACCCCCGGGGTGGGACTCTCGTCCTCCCCCTCCCAGGGGCAACTCTGTCCACCAGGACAGCAAGCCACAGTGGCCCCAGACAACTGTCAGGGATGAGAGTCCGACCTCAGGCCTCTCTAACCACTGTGACTGTGGAGAGTGGGGGGTGGTAGCCCCAGGTGCCTGGCACCCTTTGACCACTCTCTCTTCCACCAGGTCAGGGATGTTAACCTGACCCTGGTCCTCCCCTCTGGGGCTCTGTACCCTCCCCGCAGAAGCGGCACCCCCAGAGTCAAAAACTGTCAGGGTGCTTGTAGAAGCAGTCCTGCACAATTCTTCCATCAGTGCAGGGATGTTAACCTGCAACTGATCCTCCAACCTGGGGTCTGTACCTTCAGGTTGGACCAGGGCCAGGGGTGAGGCTTCCTTCCCCCTGCCCTCTCTTCTGGGGTCCTGAACCACCCAACTAGGAGCGGCCCCCCCAGAAGACAACATGGTAGGGGCACTGTTAGCAGTAGCCCCTTCCTCCAGGTCAGGGGGGACACCCTTAACCTGGCCTCCCAATCCAGGGCCTGTACCCACCGACTGGATCACTGCCTGGCAAACCAGGACTTCTTGGGGGGCATACCTACCCCCTACCAGGTCAGAGTTTACCCTCTGAACCTGGTCATCCAACCCAGGGTCACCACCCTGCGGTTGAACCGCTGCCTGGCACACCAGGACTTCCTTGGGAGCACACCTACCCCCTATCAGGTCAGAGTTTACCCCCTGAACCTGATCATTCAACCCAGAGTCACCACCCTGCGGTTGAACCATTGCCTGGCACACCAGGACTTCCAGGGGGGCACACTTACCCCCCTCAAGGGGCACCCTGTCCCGAAGGGCCACACAAGAGTCTGGCTGGCGCAGGTCTCCTGACCTCTGCCCATCTGACAGAGTCTGGATTCCCCCCAACCCAGAAATGGTCTCACCAAGGTCATTTATGGGGGGCTCTGCTCTCAGAGCTGACCCCTGACCCTCCAGGTTCTCCACTGGGGTCCGCAACCCCCTCTCAACCCTCTGTCTGGACTTCTGCACCCCCTCACTAGGAGTGGTACTGCCAGACACCAGAACTGGTGGGACGCTGGCTACAGCCGCCCCCCCCAGTTCTCCTGACACTGTGGGGTCTCCCTCAACAGATGGCCCTATGGTACAGGCTAGGCTCCCCTCCTGGTGTTCCCGCAGGGAACCCTCCAGGACCTGGGACCGGATCTCGGGCACCTTGGGCCTCAACCCATCCCCATTCCCTCTCCTCTGAGACTGGACATGGGGTCCCTCACCCATCCCACTACACTGGGACCTACCTGGGACACTACAATCCTTCCCTACCTCACCTGGTTGGGAACTACCTAGACCACTCCTCTCAGGAGCACCCCCAAATGCCTCTTCAGACTCTCTGGTACTCACCCAGAAGTCTGCCTCCATTGTAAGCTCCCTGGGGTCAGAGAACTCACACTCCACCTGGTGTTGGCATAGCTCTGGAAAATAAGGACTAGACATATGCTCTCCAGCAATTACATCACTCAGCCCCTCACATGAATTAACCAAAGTACCCTTCACCCAACCATCCAGTGACTCTGCCTTGAAAAAGCACCCCACATCACCCTCCTGGGGCTGGTGAGACAGTACCTGACTGTCCCTGACACTCAACCCACACTCTTCTGGGATGTTTTCACACTCCATAACCAGGACTTCTACCTGGGGGGAACCCCTCTCCCTGTCACTCTCACCTAGAGTCAGTAGAGTGTCCCTCCCATCAGTAGGAATATGACTCCCCATGCCAGTTCCCCAATCCACCTCAGGGACCCTGTGCATCACTGGAGCTACCTCATACCCCTGAACCTCCTGGCGTGTGTTAACTCCCTCCTTCAAGTAGGGCACCACCTCTCTGGGCATGTGTACTTCTGCAGCATCACTGGATATACAATTGTTGCTGCCACCATTCCAGCTGGACTCAGCCCTCATGACTTCCAGCTCTTTCAATTTAAGCTCGTAAGCATAAATTATTTTTTTAATCTCTAAGTCCCTCCTCCTTTCTGCCAGGACTAAGGCCCTCTTCTCCTCGGCCCTCTTAAGCTCTTCCAGACTCCGGATTCGAGCTAGGAGCCTATCATCTCTTTCTGTTCCCTCCTCAGGGCCACTGCCCTCCTCTTTGGAGTAGCCTTCCTCCTCAGAGTAGTTATCCTCCTCAGACTCATTTGGTGGTGTTGCCTGACAACGTTTCAATTCATCCTGAAACAGGGCTGACTCAAGATCCTCCCTTCTGGATTCCTTGTTCACAGCCAGTCCCCTTTCCATGCAGAATGCTTTAAGCTGCCACTTTTTATACATAGATAGGTGCCAGAAATTGACTTCCATTTCTGCAAAGGCTTCACAACCAAAAAACAAAGTCCAAAAATATCATCAATACTTCCAGGAGGACATCAGAGAACAAAAAGCAGAATCACAAGACAAGTAGTATGTGGTCACGTAGTGGTCTGAGATCAAAACAGTAGTGTACACTTAATTACTGTATGTCAAGTACAAATACAAGTCCAAATCCCGACCGCTGGTCACCAATGTTAGAAATGGGGTCTTTGGTTGACAGTCAGGTTACCCCCTGTTCAAGCAAGGACCCTCACTCTAGTTAGGATAAAAGAGAATCACCCTCAGCTAACCCCTGCTTACCCCCTTGGTAGCTTGGCAGAGCAGTAGGCTTAACCTCAGAGTGCTGGGCATAAAGTATTTGTACCAACACACACAGTAACTTAATGAAAACACTACAAAATGACACAACACCAGTTTAGAAAAATAGGAAATATTTATCTAGACAAAACAAGACCAAAACGACAAAAATCCAACATACACAAGTCAAGTTATGATTTTTTTAAAGGTTTAAAATAAAAAGAGTCTTTAGGTAGTTGTAACAACACACTAGCGCTGCTAGCGTGAAAATGTACCTGGTTTGCGGCAAAAATAACCCCGCACGGGCGGTGTGCGTCGAAAATAACCCTGCACGGGTATATGCGTCGAAAACAGCTCGGCACGGCGAGGCGCGTCGAAAAAGCCAGCCACGCGACGGTCCGAAAGTCCCGCGGCGCTGGTTGCGATCTCTCAGCCTTCGTCAGCGATGCTGCGCGTCGTTTCTCCTGTTCCGGGCGTCGATTCTCCGGTCGCGTTTCCTGCGGCGTCGTTTCTCAGCTGCGGAGCCGGCGTCGCGTCGTTTTCTCAGCCGCGATCGGATTCGCGTCGATCTTTTCTCCGCACGGTGCTCGGTGCGTGTATTTTTGTCCTTAGGCTGCCAGCCTCTCCTTTCAGGGTCCCAGGAACTGGAAGGGCACCACAGAGCAGAGTAGGGGTCTCTCCAGAGACTCCAGGTGCTGGCAGGAAGAAGTCTTTGCTATCCCTGAGACTTCAATAACAGGAGGCAAGCTCTACATCAAGCCCTTGGAGATTTCTTCTTCAAGATGGAAGGCACACAAAGTCCAGTCTTTGCCCTCTTACTCTGGCAGAAGCAGCACTGCAGGAAAGCTCCACAAAGCACAGTCACAGGCAGGGCAGCACTTGTTCCTCAGCGATCAGCTCTTCTCCAGGCAGAGGTTCCTCTTGATTCCAGAAGTGTTTCTGAAGTTTGTAAGTTTGGGTGCCCTTCTTATACCCATTTTAGTCTTTGAAGTCACCTTCCTTCAAAGGGGACTCACACCTTCTTGTGAAATCCTGCCTTGCCCAGGCAAGGCCTCAGACACACACCAGGGGGCTGGAGACAGCATTGTCAGAGGCAGGCACAGTCCTTTCAGATGAGAGTGACCACTCCACCCCTCCCTCCTAGCAGAGATGGCTAATCAAGAAATGCAGATCACACCCCAGCTCCCTTTGTGTCACTGTCTGGGGTGAGGTGAAAAACAACCCAACTGTCAAACTGACCCAGACAGGGAATCCACAAACAAGGCAGAGTCACAGAATGGTTTAAGCAAGAAAATGCTCACTTTCTAAAAGTGGCATTTCCAACCTCACAATCTTAAAATCAACTTTACTAAAAGATGTATTTTTAAATTGTGAGTTCAGGGATCCCAAACTCCACATGTCCATCTACTCTCTAGGGGAATCTACACTTTAATCATATTTAAAGGTAGCCCCCATATTATCCTATGAGAGAGAGACAGACCTTGCAACAGTGAAAACGAAATTGGCAGTATTTCACTGTCAGGACATATAAACCACATTACTATATGTCCTACCTTATCCATACACTGCACCCTGCCCTTGGGGCTACCTAGGGCATACCTTAGGGGTGCCTTACATGTAAGGAAAGGGAAGGTTTAGGCCTGGCAAGTGGGTACACTTGCCAAGTCGAATTTACAGTGTAAAAATACACATACAGACACTGCAGTGGCAGGTCTGAGACATGATTACAGAGCTACTTATGTGGGTGGCACAACCAGTGCTGCAGGCCCACTAGTAGCATTTGATTTACAGGCCCTGGCACCTCTAGTGCACCTTACTAGGGACTTACTAGTAAATCAAATATGCCAATCATGGATAAACCACTTACATACAATTTAAACAGGAGAGCATATGCACTTTAGCACTGGTTAGCAGTGGTAAAGTGCTCAGAGTTGAAAAGCCAACAGCAACATGTCAGAAAAATATAGGAGGCAGGAGGCAAAAAAGTCTGGGGATGACCCTGCATAAGCAAAAGTCCAACAATCATACACAGTGATAATGCTAAAGGTGGAAACATAAAGATACAGAAAAGAAGCCCTGAAAACTACCATAGTCAGATACAAGCAGAATACACAAAAGTAGTAGCTCACAGAATAGTGGATAATAAAGCATACTGTTGTTCCACTTACCAGAGCCTCAATAAAAAGAAATCTATGACCTCAGCACAGGGTTGTGATTACTGAGCTGTCCAATACCTGAAGCGGCACACCCCCTACGCTGCAGAGTGGTGGCTCAGAACAACTCCAGAGGTCTCCAGAAAAGTGAAGGGCTTTTGTGGAGACCAAGAAACAGGTCACAGTTCCACAGACTGTCTAAGATGACCCAGAGGCCAGCACATCACAGGGCCTTAGAGATGGCATAGAAGACGTGGTCCTAGGGGATGGCAAATAGTATTGGAGAGAACTCCATTCTCAATGTCAACCAATCTCATAAAGAGCTATAATGCTGCTGCCTTCCTGAAACCACCACAACCGTTTGATACTGCCAAAAAACAGAGGTGGTCATTACAACCCTGGCAGTCGGTGTTAAAGCGGCGGTAAGACCACCAACAGGCCGGCGGTAAAATATTTGCAATTACGACCATGGCGGAAACCGCCAACAAAGACACCCACTTTAACACTCCGACCGCCACGGCGGTACAAACATACAGCGCGGCGGTAACCGCCAACAGACAGGTGGGAGACAATGTACTGCCCACACTATTATGACAGGCCAATCCGCCACCTTTTCCGGGGCAGATTCACCGTGGATAAAAACACGGCGGAAACAGGAATCCCAAAGGGAAAACGCTCACCTCTACACACCCCACGAGGAACGAGGACGCCATGGACCCGGAACTCCAAATTCTACCTGCAATAGTCTTCCTGCTCCTTTACCAGGAGCACGAACGCCGGCGGCGAAGACCACGGTGAGTACTGCACCTTCGACACAGGGGAGGGGAGAGGCAAAAAACAGGGACATACACACGCAACACCCCCACCCTCACCCACTACAACACACACATTAATGCATATCAATACATCACAGTTATACCCCTCAAAACCCCCGGAAGAATGCAAAGACAATATAAAATGAGTGTAACCATTGTAATATATTAAAAGCAAGTAGGCAGAAATATATATATATATATACACCATGTACAAAATATATACCAAGCATAGTAGTCCAGGTAGTGCTCTAAGAAAGTCTGTGGAACACTGGGACCACACGGTATGGGCGAGGCCCACACAAGATCCCCGACCATGAGGGAGAGAACACTGCAGGGGCATCAGAGAGCAACTAAACAGGCACCTCAAGGGGAGGAAAAGGGGGGGCACCTCAGCCGCTTGAGTGCACGACACCAAATCCACGAGGGGGCCACATGCCCACTGTTCCATCCTGGGGAGTGCAAAGCCACAGTCTTTCAAGTCTCTACAGTGGGTGGGTTGCCCACTGTTCCATCCTGGGGCGTGCAAAGCCACAGTCTCTCAAGTCTACAGTGGGTGGGGTGCCCACTGTTCAATCCTGGGGAGTGCAAAGCCACAGTCTCTCAAGTCTATACAGTGGGTGGTTTGCCCACTCTTCAATCCTGGGGAGTGCAAAGCCACAGTCTCTCAAGTCTCTACAGTGGGTGGTTTGCCCACTGTTCAATCCTGAGGAGTGCAAAGCCACAGTCTCACAAGTGGATAACAGTCTCCACTGGTTCTGGCGGGGGCATGGTGCCCAGAGTGCTTCATCCTGCTAAGGACAGAGGTAGTGGATGACAGTCTCCACTGGTTCTGGAGGGGGCATGGTGCCCAGAGTGCTTCATCCTGCCAAGGATTGGGGTAGTGGATGCTTTTCTCCACTGGTTCTGGAGGGGGCATGGTGCCCAGAGTGCATCATTCACCCCGTGACGGAATCAGTCGCGTCAGTGCCCTTGCCGCTCATGGGCCAGCTGTGCTTGAGACGGCGGTGCCCTGTTCAGCGGTGCTTGAGATAGCGGTGCCCTGTGCAGTGGTGCTTAAGACGGCGGTGCCCTGTTAAGCGGTGCTTGAGACGGCGGTGCCCTGTTAAGCGGTGCTTGAGACGGCGGTGCCCTGTGCAGCGGTGCTTGAGACAGCGGTGCCCTGTGCAGCGGTGCTTGAGACGGCGGTGCCCTGTGCAGCTGTGCTTGAGACGGCGGTGCCCTGTTCAGCGGTGCTTGAGATGGTGGTCTCCATTGCAGGGTCTCAGCTGCTGGCGGCCCTTCATGGCCCAGCAGGGATTTTGCTGGCGGTCCTTCATGCCCTAGCGGGGCTTTTGCTGGCGGTCCTTCATGGCCCAGCGGGGCTGGTGCTGGTGGTGGCCTCCTGGGCAGGTGGGCTAGTGCTGGCGGGCCCCTCCTGGGCAGGTGGGCTGGTGCTGGGGGCCCCTCCTGGGCAGCTGGGCTAGTGCTGGCAGTGGCCTCCTGGGCAGGTGGGTTGGTGCTGGCGGGCCCCTCCTGGGCAGGTGGGCTAGTGCTGGCGTGGCCTCCTGGGCAGCTGGGCTGGTGCTGGCGTTGGTCTCCTGGACAGCTGGGCTGGAGCTCGCGGTGGCCTCCTGGGCAGCTGGGCTCATGCTGGCGGGGCCCTCCTGGCCAGGTGGCCTAGTGCTGGCGGTCCTGTCCTGGGCAGCTGGGCTTGTGCTGGAGGTAGCCTTCTGGGCAGCGGGGATGATGGCGGTCTTCTCCGCCGTGCTGCTCTTCCCAGACTTGCTGGGTTTCTTGTGGCCCTTCCCCACCTTGGAAGGTGTCACAGCTGACTCCAAACTCCCACCGGGACCCCTGGGAGCGGCTTTGGTGGCTGGAGTCTTCCCCCTCTCCCGCTGGGCACGGGCCAACTTCTGATGCTTCACAGGTGGGCGACTGTCTGTGCTGTGGCTCCGTGCCACACTGGCTGCCCTGGTGGCCAGTGCACTCCAGATTCCGGTGACTACAGGCACCACTGGTCCCGGAGATGTTGTGGCTGAGGTGCTAGTTCGGGACCTAGGAGACGGACAGGGTGGGGGAGGTGTGGGAATGAGGTCAAGGGTGGACAGGAAAAGTTTTTTGGACACACTGGGACGGGTAGCTGGAGGGGGTTTGGGAGTGGAGGAAGAGGTGGTGGTTGTAGGAGGTGTACGTTTGGTGACTTTGGGTGAAGGTGCATGCGCTGGAGGCTGTCGTGAGGTGGATGGCTGTTGGGTGGGTGTGTGCCTGCGTTTGTGTATCTTGGGAGGGGGCGTCACAGACACACAGGGAGAGGACACAGGGGACGTGTGAATGGTAGTGGGGTTGGGGACTGCACGTGAGTGGGGTGTGGTGGTGGGTGTGCTGGAGAGGGCGTAGTGGAGAGGGTGTGCTGGAGAGGGCAGAGAGGACGTAGTGGCTTTAGAGGTAGTGCATGCAGGTGTGAGTGTAGACGAGACTGGGAGGGAGGAGGGAGACGAGGAGGAGGGGGACACAGTGGAGGCAGTGGATGTTGGTGTGTCTGCATGTGTGTGATGCTTGCGTGAGTGCCTGTGGGATGTGTGGTGCTTATTTTTTCCTGAGCTTCCCTTGTGTGTTGACGTGTGTGCATGCTGGTCTGTAGGTGTGCTTGGGATAGGCTGAGGTAGAGGGGATTGGGTCTGGGTGGAGGAAGTTGGAGGGGGGAGGCTAGAGACGGGGACAATGGCTGCCATCAGTGCTGAGGCCAGAGTCTGAAAAACTCACTAAAGGGCCGCCTGACCAGAATGAATGCCCTCCAGGAATGCACTTGTTTGTTGCAACTGCCTTTCTACACCCTGAATGGCATTCAAAATGGTAGACTGCCCAACAGTGAGGGACCTGAGGAGGTCAATGGCCTCCTCACTGAGGGCAGCAAGGGTGACTGGGGCAGGGCCTGAGGTGCCTGGGGCGAAGGTGATGCCCACCCTCCCGGTTGAGCGGGCACGGGGCGAAGGCTGAGGGGCTGCTGGGAGGGTGGTGCTGGAAGGGGGGGTGGCGGCTGTACCTGTAGATGGGGGTGGCACAGATGTTGCCGCCAGCACAAGGGAGCTCCCATCAGAGGACGAGTCTGTGTCACTGGTCTCAGCTCCTGTCCCCGCCGTGGAGCTCCCCTCGCCCTCCGTCCCACTGGTGAAGTCCGAGTCTGTAATGTGGCCCTCCATGGCCATGTGGGATGCAGCTCCCTGGTGCTCCGGTGCCACTGCTCCTCGGCCTGATGATGCTAAGGCACACAAGAACAGGGAGACCACAAAAAGGGGGGGGGACAACAGAAGAAAGACATGTTGAGTGCATGCATTACCGCTACCGTTGGCGGACACGACAGACACAGAAGCCCCCTGCACTATGCCGTGCTCTTGGGCTCCAGTGTTCAATTCCTGGGAAATGGCCTACAAGGCTATGGATGGCCTCTGCACACATAGATGACACAGGGGCATGACTAGGTGTACTTGCCACTCTACAGAGGTGGGGTGGAGTGCCACATTGCCTGTCTTACGGAGGGTCCGTGCCTACGGAACTCGCCCTGGCCTAGGGAAACCCACAGCCCACCTCCCCCACCCAGACACCTCCACTGCGCGCAAAGTCAGCAGAATGAGAGTGTACTCACCCCCTGGTGGCTGCTGTGATGCCCTCAGGCGCCCATCGAACTCTGGGTAGGCCACCGCCAGGATCCTGAACATCAGAGGGGTCATGGTGTGACGGGCACCCCTCCCACGTTGGGAGGCCATCCCCAGCTGAGCCTCCTCCATCTTCTTGCTCCAGCGGCGAATGTCCTCCCATCTTTTCCGGCAGTGGGTGCTCCGTCTGTGGTAGACCCCCAGGGTCCGGACGTCCTTGGCGATGGCACGCCAAATATCTTTTTTCTGGTGGGCGCTGACCTACATGAAATGTACAGGGGAAAAAGAGAAGTTATTACCAACTGCACCATCAAACTGATTGGCCCCCATCCCTACCCTTTCCATGTGGCACATGCATTCACCGTCTTTCATGCATGCAGCACTCTCCCCCCTTCCTTCTTACATCCAGCCTTCTCCACACAGGCATAGCCCATGCAACATGCTCCCTGTGTACTTACCTGTTTGCCTGGAGGACCGTAGAGTAGCGTGTACTGGGGGAGGACCACATCCACGAGCTTCTCCAACTCCTCCGATATGAAGGCAGGGGCCCTTTCCGCAGACACTCGAGCCATTGTCTCTTCCAGACCGAGGTCACAGCAGCACTTGCAGTGTAGGTCCTCTCCTGTCGAAGATCAGGTATCGAGTGATTGAACAGATAGAAAATGGCAGTCACGTCCGCGGCAGTGCGTACCGTCACCGCCGGCGTACATCGTCATTGGCTCCTGGGACCCATAGGGTCCAATGTTAACCAATGCAGCATTGCGCTGCGGTCTTCGACCGCCTACTGCGACGGTGTACAACGCCAGCGCAGTTACCTCACATCCCATTGTCCCACTTTACGGGTCAGGGAGCTGCCATTTCAGGGGCCCACATGGCTTCATTTTCAACTGTGTCACACATACCTAGGCCTAGACTCAACACACATACAGGCCACCTTTTGTGTATGAATGGTGTTCTGTGTAAACTGTGGGTACGTACCTCTGAGTTGTTTGACTCTGTGCTTGCTGTTGTCCTTCATAGGCACCGTCCGCTGGGACATGTGAGGAGATGGCGGCATCCTCCGGTGTACCGACCATTGGTGGACCTGTCGACAATGGAGGAGCGACATGTGATTATCACATACAGGCTTGACCGTGCCACAATCCAGGAACTGTGTACCCAGTTGGAGCCAGACCTGATGTCAGCAATCCGCCATCCCACAGGAATCCCCCCTCAAGTGCAGGTGCTGTCAGTGCTCCATTTCCTTGCAAGTGGGTCTTTTCAAACAACAGTGGCCATAGCATCAGGGATGTCCTAGCCTATTTTTTCCAACGTATTGTCCAGAGTGTTGTCTGCCCTTCTGAAACACATGCGGAGCTACATCGTTTTTCCTCAGGTGGAGGATTTGCCTACAGTGAAAGGTGATTTCTATGCCCTGGGACACATCCCCAACATCATAGGTGCCATTGATGGGACCCATGTGGCTTTGGTCCCCCCCACCACAGGAGTGAACAGGTGTACAGAAACCGGAAGAGTTATCATTCCATGAATGTACAGATGGTATGTTTGGCAGACCAGTACATCTCCCATGTGAATGCCATGTTCCCTGGCTCAGTGCATGACGCCTACATCCTGCGGAATAGCAGCATCCCTTATGTGATGGGTCAACTCCAGAGGCACCGTGTGTGGCTATTAGGTGAGCTCCTGGGAGCAAGACAGTGGGAATGGTTGTATGGGTCTGGGGATATCCCTCCAGGTTAGTGTGTGTCTAACAGTTGTCCCTCGCCATTTGCAGGTGACTCTGGTTACCCCAACCTGTCATGGCTACTGACCCCAGTGAGGAATCCCAGGACAAGGGCAGAGGAACGCTACAATGAGGCCCATGGGTGAACTAGGAGGGTGATCGAGCGGACATTCGACCTCCTGAAGGCCAGGTTCAGGTGCCTCCATATGACAGGTGGATCCCTATTCTACTCACCAAAGAAGGTGTGCCAGATCATCGTGGTCTGCTGTATGCTTCACAACTTGGCTTTGCGACGACAGGTGCCTTTTCTGCAGGAGGATGGTCCAGATAGGGGCGTGGCCAGCAGCTGATGAAGCTGCACGCGTGAGAGCGGAGCTCCGGAGCTGAAAACGGGGCCCGGGAAGAATCGTGCCTTAAACAAAGCCCAAAACTTAACTAAAAGCAGCCCCAACAATTGGGGACCCCTGTGTAGAAGTCTGAGAGGTGCCATCGCCCAAGAACAGTTGTACGGAAAGGAAAAGAGTTACGAGCTACACCTCACGCAGATCCCGAAATGGCGGCCGCACCGAGAAACTTACATTGCACCAACTCCCCGGCTGAAGAAGGAAAGGTGGTTCGACTCGGGGAATAATAGAAACTGCAAAAGAAGAATTACGGAACGACTATGAAATCCAGGTGAAAGCGCAGAGTCGGGCAGATCGGGAGCCAGAAGCAAGGGGGAAAAGAGATTGAACGCCAGGGCGGAGAGTCACGCTGCGAACAACTAGCCCAGCGAAAGCACTAACCAAGAACACTTACCCCCGTCAGTGCCTTGACATAGTCAAACACCCTCCACAACGCACACAAGGAGCCACATTAGAGAAACTAAAGTGTGAACCCTTCCTCGCACATACCCGCCCGCCAAACTTCGCCAATCAACCTGGGGCAGGAAAGACGTAGCGACCATCACCCCCGGACCTCCGGTGACTCACACACAGAGGCCCTCCACGAACAAGAACCAAGTTAACGCGCAAACACCAACAATTAACTAGAGACCAGGGGGACGCAGCGATCATCGCCCACTGGACCACTGGAGACTCACATGCAGAAAGCTATCCTCCTCTAGAGGCCTGCACTCTGCCTGAACACGGCAAAGATCACAGCGGCGAAGAACGGGATGCAGAGCGCCCCCCCTACCATAGATTGAAATCATTGACCAATAGTCCCTGGCCTTGAACTGCACCACAATTGAATCACCTGGCAGCAGCACCCATTCACCTGGGTTCTGGACAGCTGCATTGACCGGGGGCCTTTCCTTTTTTCTCCTCCCACACACCGCCCAACGATAAGGAAAGGTGGCTCGACTCAGGGAATAATAGAAACGGCAAAAGAAGAATTACGGAACGACTATGAAATCCAGGTGAGAGCGCAGAATCAGGCAGATCGGGAGCCAGAAGCAAGGGGGAAAAGAGCTTGAACGCCGGGGTGGAGAGTCGCACTGCGAACAACTAGCACAGCGAAAGCACTAACCAAGAACACTTACCCATCAATGCCCTGACATAATCAAACGCCCTCCATAACGCACACAAGGAGCCACATCAGGGAAACTTAAGCGTGAACCCTACCCCAGCACATACCCACACGCCAAGCTTCGCCAATCAACCCGGGGCAGGATAGACGTAGCGACCATCACCCCCAGGCCACCGGAGACTCACACACAGAGGCCTTCCACGAGCAAGAACCAAGTTAATGTGCAAACACCAACAATCAACTAGAGACCAGAGGGACGCAGCGACCATCACCCACTGGACCACTGGAGACTCATGTGCAGAAAGCTATCCTCCTCCAGAGGACTGCACTGTGCCTGAACACGGCAAAGATTACAGCGGCAAGGAACGGGATGCAGAACGCTCTCCCCGACATAGATTGAAATCATTGACCAATAGTCCCTGGCCTAAAATCACACCACAACTGAATCACCTGGCAGCAGCAACCATTCACCTGGGTCCTGGACAGTTGCATTGACCGGGGACCTTTCCTTTTTTCTCTTCCCACACGCCACCCAACGATAAAGACAGCAAAATGGGCAAACCCAAAAAGCGAGAGGAACAAGACCAAGAGGAGCCGATGTCCAATAAGACGCCCGGACAACCTCTTCATCCGGATCCCAAGACCACACCAACTCAACAAGAAACAACCTTAGACACACTCCTGCAGGTCCATAAGAGAATCTCGTGAAGCCCTCGAACAAAAAATAGATAATCTAACCGTGGACTTATCACTACTACGAGACGACCATCGCAAACTAACAGAAAGGGTAGGAACTGCAGAGAAAACACTAAAATTGGTGACGTCAACTCAAAAAACATCAACCACAGAGACGGCCGAGCTCACAGCTAGAATCAAAACACTGGAGACCAGAGCAGAGGAAGCGGAAAACCGTTCCCGCAGGAACAACCTGAGGCTAATCGGAGTGCCGGAGGGATCGGAGGCTTCCACAGCAAACATGGAAATTTTCTTAGAAAACTGGCTCAAAGACACCATCCCTTCTGAAGGCTTATCACCTTTTTTTGCAGTCGAAAGAGCCCACAGGGTCCCAGGCAGACCCCCTCCACCAGGAACCAGACCTCGCCCAATCATAGCCAAACTACTGCACTTTAAAGACAGGGACTATATCCTCTCGCAAGCCCGCAAAATAGGGGAAATCACACTAAATAATCAGCGCATAATGATATTCCCCGACTTCACCAGGGAAACCCTGTCCCTAAGGGCCTCATATAATGACTGTAAACGCACCCTGCGTGAAAAAGGCATTAAATATGCAATGCTTTTCCCTGCTAAACCGAGAGTCGAACACGAAGGCAAGACACACTTTTTCTCAACCCCTCACCTAGCAGGAGACTGGATGGAAACTCTTAACTTCACACCATCAAGCACACAGAGTAAGCCCTCCCGTGCAGCCAGCAAGAGACGAGGAAGGTCCTCCAATAGAGTATTGGTTACAACACCCCCCAGACACCAATCCTTACAGGAAATGCGTGAGGCGATAGACATAGCAGCAACCCTGAGCAAAAAAAAAACACTTGACTCACAAGCATCAGGAGACGCCTCAGACCACGACTCAAGCTGTGGGAGCTTCTCTGTCTCTTCACAAGACACCTGCACTAACCTCCCAAAAGTCACCCCCAGACCAGCAGAAGAAATCATCTAGTAACTCTTGAATTGGTCATGGAACGTTTAATCTACCACTTGATCTTCAATAGCAAACGGCCTTATCCGAGAAGAGCTCGTCACGCAACCATAAGTAAATAATAAACCTTGAACAATCCACCAAAGGCTACAGATATACCTCTCCCGGGCCCCGGGACCGACCTAGAGTGTAAGCTCTCGGCTCTGGCGCACCTCCCACCACCAATAGGTGATAAGACAAGTTAAATGGTTTGGACGGGGAAAGTTTTAATAACCGGTCCTGGGGAGAGGGAGTTGGGGAAAGTTTTTGTTAGTATCGGGGAGGGAATAACTCATGCACACACAACCACAATAGTTGGAGGAACTCAAACCAAACATAGGCCACTAAACATGATCTTACATTCTGCAAAGGCACACATCTAACCCTGTCAAAGTAACACAGATCAATCTAGCCGATGACGACACAGTATAAAATAATAACCTGGAATGTAAGAGGTCTAAATAACATGTCCAAACGTTACAAAGTTCACAACTACCTCAAGCGTAGAGGAATCCACATAGCCCTGCTACAAGAAACCCACCTCACCGAACAAGAAGTCAAAGCCCTTAACAAAAGATGGAGGGGCCAAATAATAGCCAATAACTATTCCGCTTACGCTAGGGGGGCACTGATATGGATCCGCCCTAGAGTTCCCATGCAAATACTTCACAAGAGCACTGACAAAGAGGGAAGGTACGCGGTGATAAAGGGGAGACTAGGGGGAAGAGAAATAACTATAGGAAGTATATACGGGCCAAACTATGACCAAAGTAAATTTTTAGACAGACTGTCACTAGAAACAGGCCTCCTACTGGATGGCAAAAATATAATAGGGGGGACTTCAACTGCATAACTAACAACTCCTTAGACAGATCACACCCTCCAATATCACAATCCCAATCACTGAAAACTGCAAAGCATTTCGTAGAATGGCAGCAACACTGGCAATTAATAGATAGGTGGAGAACAACTAACCCTCAGTCAAGGGATTACTCATACTACTCACCAGTACACAACCTACACGTTAGACTCGACACCATTTTGGTGTCTCCCGAAATACAGAGCGACATGACTGCAGCCGAATACCTTAGTAGAACGATATCAGACCACAACCCCCTGTTAACCACTCTATCCTGGGGCAGAGAAAAGCCCACAATACCAACATGGCGCCTTAGAGCAGAAATGCTCGAAGACGAAGCGTTTAAAAACACACTACATACAGCCATAGGAGAATTTTTTAAAATCAATGAAGGAACCGCATCTACTAGATCTATCAAATGGGAGACTTTTAAAATAGTGATCCGGGGCAAGTGCATTGCCGAAAACATAGGCGTCCGAAAATCAATAGAAACAGAACTTTTGCAATTGGAAGAATCTCTTAGAGACCTAGAAGGAAGGTACCCCACACAACCCGACCTACACCCCACACTGGTGACAACCAGGACAAAAATCTGCGCAGCAGGTACCAAACTTGCTCGCTTTGACTACAAACAATATCTAACTAGACAACACGCAGAAGGGGACAAAGCTAGCGCTCTACTAGCCTGGCTTGCGCAACTCCCCAAAAAACAAACCACCATAGTCGAAATTGAAAATTCACAAGGCACACAGATATATACCCAAAAAGAGATAAACGCGCCGTCTTCCATGATTACTATGCCAATCTCTATGCACCCCCCTTAGAAACATTGACCACCACCCGATTACACGAATTGGAAGCCCTCCCTGCCCCCAGCCTAACTCCAGAAATAAAGTCTTCCCTAGCGCTACATATAACAATCTCCGAAATAAAAGCAGCCATCCAAAGCATGCCAAGGGGCAAAGTTCCAGGAGCAGATGGACTTCCATTAGAATTTTACCGCCAGTATCAGGACCTGCTAGCCCCCCACCTCTGCACACTATACGCAGAAGCATGGAATAGCAATACCCTACCTCAATCGACTAACGTAGCCATTATGATCCCATTGCTGAAACCAGACAGACCCGCTAATGACGTCCGTTCCTACCGCCCCTTATCCATGCTTAACATAGACTACAAAATACTCAGCCGTATCTTAGCAGACAGACTGCTCCCACACATGACCTCATTGATACATCAAGACCAATCGGGCTTTATACCCAAGCGCAGCACATCCCAGAATATTAGACGCCTAACATCAATACTTCACTCCTTGCCCCCAAACATACCTAAAGCAGCAATCATTTCGGTTGATATAGAGAAAGCATTCGATAGTCTGAGGTGGGACTACTTAGAACAAGTCATGCTGAAAATGGGACTAGGGGAAGGGTTTGTAAAATGGACCAAACTATTATATACTAATCCCACTGCAAGAGGAAGAACCGGCAACTATATATCCCCCCCACTACAGGTTGGAAGGGGTACTAGGCAAGGGTGCCCACTGTCCCCCCTTCTCTTTGCAATTGCAATAGAACCACTAGCTCAAATGGCCAGAACCGGCTCATATTATAAAGGTATCCAAATTAACAACTGGACCCATTACATCGCTCTATACGCAGACGACATGCTACTCTTCCTACAAAACTTAGAGACGGAACAACAAGGGGCCATGAGTATGCTAGATAATTACGGAGCTGCCTCCGGACTCCGGATTAACTGGAAGAAGTCAACCATCTTTCCATTGCACGCTAACACCTCAGAACCCACCAACACAAGAGGTCTTCCATGGTCCCCCAACACCTTTAAATATCTAGGAGTAAGGATCTATCACTCAGTAAACGACCTACTAGAAGGGAACATACAGAGAGCTCTTAGAGGGATTAGATCTAGCATGCGCTTCTGGGAAACACTACCTTTAACAGTCACAGGCAGAATTGCCCTCCTCAAAATGATAGTGTTGCCTATTTCTCAACAATCCCACTTATAATCCCGAAATCAACATTCAAAGAAATAGAGACCATGTCAACCACCTTCATATGGGGCCAGAGCAGACATAGAATAGCAATACAAACTCTCCAAAGACCCACAGCCGAGGGAGGCTTAGCAGCCCCGGACATGAAAATGTACTACTGGGCAGGCCAACTACAATGGATTGCAAAACTGCTATGCAACCCCCCAAACACCACTGAACTGAGCATCCCTTTAAACTGCCCTATAGACAAAATAATGGGAATTCTATTGAACCCCTGGAAATCCAAATCTAAAGATAAACTACTGATGGAATGGGAGTCGTCCAAACACTGCTGGTCCCAATACCCAAAATACGCACACATCAAAACTCCATATACACCAGAAATCCCACTGTCTTGCTTGTCTAATATTTCAGGGAAACAAGTTATCCCAGGTCTCAACAAATTGATGTCTAATAACATTACTAAATTGGGAGACCTATACAAGGAGGGGAAAATGCTCACCTACGCTGAATTACAGAACCAATACAACCTTCCCCCCGGCTTATTCATCACCCACAATGCCATCATTAAAATTGCCCACAAAGCTTGGAAAACAGGAACCCTCGAACCCCCCGCCCATAACAGTTGTAAAATCATTTGTACAATAGGGGACCAAAAAGGAGTAGTATCAGGAATATATAAAACATTACAAGCTAGCACGCGCCTACCATTAGTAAAACTTAAATCCAAGAGGCAAACAGATCTAGGCATCACGTGGGATGAAACTCAATGGGACCAGATCATATCACGCATCTACCCAGTATCCAGAAATGCCAGGTTCAAATTAATAAATCTGTACATCTTCCACAGATCTTATTTACCACCACAAATGATCTTTAAAATCTATGGTACAGATAACGCAAAATGCCCTAGATGCGCTGAACCTACAGCAGGCTTTCTACACATGCTCTGGAACTGCCCTCACCTAAATGCATTCTGGGAAGGGATCTTTGCAAAAATATAGTCCTGCACTGAAAGATCACTGCATAATTCTCCAACTGCGGCCTTATTGGGGGATTTCCCAAGGCCATCAGCTTTTAAAATATCCAACAAGTTCATAGATCTAGCCCTAATTCTAGCCAGACGTGAAATCACCTCAAACTGGAAATCCCCAGCGGGTCCACAACTAATCAGTTGGCAAAACACAGTCGAGAAATGGGCGGAGGTGGAAGGATCAGTTCTAATGCGCGAAGCAATCCGAGAACAAAGACCTAGGGAAGACACCATACAATGGGACTCAATTCTGGAGAAATTAAAATCACCAGAAACATCCACCATAGAAGCAACTGTAACTACCTCGGACGCTGACACAGACTCAAATGCAGAACCCGAACAATAAAGCTCTGCGAATGAAAAGAAAGGGAAAAAGGGGAAAAAAATAAATAAAATACAGCAGCCGAAACCACTGAGACTCACCAACAGAGAACTATATCACAAAATTAGAATTGCATGAGGGGAGGGAGGGGGGTTTAGTTATATAAGTAGAGTAATCGATATATCATTCTTACTGTTATGTTGTAAACTTTAATAAAATATTATTTTTAAAAAAAGAGGATGGTCCAGATGGAGGTGTTGTGGCAGCTGTGGAGCCTGTGGACAGTGAAGACGAGGAAGCAGAGGAAGAAGACATGAACAACAGGGACTCAGTGATCCAGCAATATTTCCAGTGAGACACAGGTAAGAGTACAGACCTGCCTACTACATGTACTTGAACACTACTACCTCTCTACTGTCTGTCGTTTTCACCCAGTGTATGGTCACTGAATTGTCACTTTCCCTTACGATTTCACAGATGTGGGTCCCACTGTGTGACATCTGCTTAGATTCCTTATGGACTAGAGCTGTGTGACATAGGTATGTTGACATTACAATTGAAAGAGCATTTTGTCACTGTAATTGCTAATACACTATTTTGAAATCACAGACAGACTCCAGATTGTTTTGTGCTTTAAGTGTGTTTATTTAAGTGCTCAATATTGGAGAGGGTAGTGAAATGGTGAGGGGTGATGGCGGAGGAATGTCCATGGCAGAGTCCAGTCTATTAGTTTCACAGGTGCATTTCCCATATGGGCATAGGAAGTGGAGCTGGGGCAGTTTAAGTATGGACAGTGTGACAAAGTGGGACAGTAGGATAACAATCAGGGTGGTCTCATTTCTTCGCAGGGGTCTTGGCATCGTGCTCTGTCTTGTTCCTTGATCTCAGGGACCGTTTGCGGGGTGGTTCTCCCTCTTCAGGGGGTGGGGCGCTGGTGTGGTGGTCCTGTGGCAGGGCGTCCTGTCCACTAGCGCCGGCGGAGGTGGTGGGCAGTTCATCGTCCATGCTAGTGTCAGGGGCCCCTTGTAGTGCCACAGTGTTCCTCCTGGTGTTGAGTACTTCCTTCAGCACCCTTACGATGGTGCCCAGGGTGGAGCTGATGGTTCTGAGTTCCTCCCTGAAGCCCATATACTGTTCCTCCTGCAGGCGCTGGGTCTCCTGAAACTTGGCCAGTACCGTTGCCATCTTCTCCTGGGAGTGGTGGTAGGCTCCCATGATGGAGGAGAGGGCCTGGTGGAGAGTGGGTTTCCTTGGCTTGTCCGCCCCCTGTCGCATAGCAGCCCTCCCAGTTCCCCTGTGTTCCTGGGCCTCCGTCCCCTGGACTGTGTGCCCACTGCCCCCAGGTCCCTGTTGTTGTTGGGGTGGTGGGTTAGCCTGGGTTCCCTGTAGTGGTGGACACACAGCTGATTGACGTGTCCTGGGGACGGAGGTATGGGCCCGCTGGGTGGGTGTTGTGCTGGTGTTTCCAGAGGGGGGAAGGTCTGGGGTGGCCTGTGACTGGATGAGGGGAACCGACTGTCCAGAGGTCCCCAATGGGCCGGGGTTGGCCATCTAGATCCAGTTGGACAGAGCTGCTGTCATCACTCTGGGCCTCTTCTGTTGGTGGTGTGGACATGTGTGGACCCTCCTGTCTGGTGACGTTGGGTAGGGGTCCTGCAGGGGTATAAAAGGATGGTTATTACATCTGTGTGTGGCATGGTGTGCAATGGGTGGGTGACCGTGTACCCCAGTGCTTGCATTCCTGTGTGGGACCTTGTGTGATGATGGTTTAGGGGGTTGTATGGGTATGTGCAGTGGGCATTCTTTAGTGTTGGGTGTCCATGCTTTGTTGTTGCATGCAGGGCTTGGTGTTGGGATGGGTGATTTGTGAAGTTGGGACATATGTGAGGAGTTGGAGTGCTGGGGGTGAGGGTGAGAGTGGGGGTATGTGCTGGCATGCAGTTAGGGTGGGGGATGTAATAATTAAGATTTTTCTTACCAGAATCCATTCCTCCACCTACTCCTGCGAGGCCCTCAGGATGCAGAATCGCCAAGACCTGCTCCTCCCATGTTAGTTGTGGGTGAGGAGGTGGGGGTCCGCCGCCAGTCCGCTGAACCGCCTGGTGGTGTCTTGAGACCACGGAACGCACCTTCCCCCGTAGGTCGTTCCACCTCTTCCTGATGTCCTCCCGATTTCTTGGGTGCTGTCCCACTGCGTTGACCCTGTCCAGTATTCTTCGCCATAGCTCCATGTTCCTTGCTATTGAGGTGTGCTGCACCTGTGATCCGAATAGCGGTGGCTCTACCCGGACGATTTCCTCCACCATGACCCTGAGCTCCTCCGAGATCCTGGGGTGTTTTTGCCGTGCCATGGGGTGGTGTAGGTGATGTGTGGGGTGGAGTGTGTGGTGATAAGTGTGCTGATATGTAGTGGTGTGTTGTGTGAGGTGCGTGGAAGTTCTGTGGGTGATGGTGTTGTGTGCTTGTGGATGCTGTTGTTCTTGCTGGGGCTGTCTCTCTCTTGTCTTCTTTCGGAATTTTTGGTCGTAAGGGTTTGTGGGTGATGTGGGTGTGTGTTTTATATTGTAATGGGTGTGTGGGAGTGGTGTGTGTATGTGTATCAGGTGTGTGTATTTTGAATTGTCCAATGTGGCTGTGTTTTGTAAGAGTGTGTGTATTTTGAGTGCAGCGGTGTGTACTGCCAATGGAATACCGCGGTTGAAAGACCG